>NC_136065.1:2048691779-2049916861 GCF_964261635.1 Lissotriton helveticus
GTCATGAATGATGTAATATGTGACATCATCAGCAGTGGATTGCGGGTGCGCGATATATAGTTAGTGCAACTAACTATATATGGAATTTCAATGGTTTAGTGTGAGTAAAATAAGGTTTTTTAAATGCTAATTCCTAACGATATATGGTCTATAACCTATGGTTTTTTCAGTGAATTTTCAAGGTTTTGTAAATGCTAATTCCTAACTATATATGGTGTATAACCTATGGTTTTTTCAGTGAATTTTCAAGGTTTTGTAAATGCTAATTCCTAACTATATATGGTCTATAACCTATGGTTTTTTCAGTGAATTTCAATGGTTTTTTAATAGCAAATATCATAAGCTGTCGAATGTCAAGTACGTGGTAAGTAAAAACATTTTCGTGTTTATGCACACTGATCTGCTTTGAATGCTGCCCCCCCCCCTCATTTCTATTAGGAGTACTCTCTCTTTGCAGATAGTGAAAGGTAGTTAACGCAGGCCTTTGCCCCCGTTGTAATACGTCGTGCCTGCTTCTCTCTCCATTTGATTGATTGTTATCCAAGCATTTACTGTTTTAGAATTGGTTCTCTTTGGTTCATTCTCTATTTACAAACAAACACAGAGTCGCAATACTCTGTTTAGACTTTGCAGATAACGAAAAATCGTGTAAAAAAACAAAAGGAATCGAGCAAAATCAGTAGGCCACTAATGGGATCTCTTTTTGACCTCGCTAAACTAGAAACATTAGGAACAACCCCTCATGACAAATACGAAACTAGTGAGATGAACTAAACTCCACACCATGATGGCTGCAATACAGCTCGGCTCCGCCACCCACCCCGCCCAAAATAACGATAAAGAGCGGCTGCCATGATTGCTCGCGGAATGGCCACGACGGAGCTACGAAATTGTGGTGCTCTCATGCTAACCCCAGCTTCAGTCTGAAACATCCAGAAACACTGTAGACTACCAATTCGATCAGTTCCGGTACCGCCCCAACGTAACCCGGTAGAGAAGAACTAGCCCTCCCCTCTTTGACTGATGGTTCTTGTTGCCTGTCCCTTCTGTTGTCATTTAACAGAACTATTTAGCCTGCT
This sequence comes from Lissotriton helveticus, assembly GCF_964261635.1. NCBI lineage: Eukaryota > Metazoa > Chordata > Amphibia > Caudata > Salamandridae > Lissotriton > Lissotriton helveticus. The sequence continues at coordinate 2,048,692,859 of NC_136065.1, forward strand.
GAAAGGGGTTGTGTTCCGACCGCTGGTTGGTGGAGACATTTCGACTATATTCTGGACCTGCGTTGTCGCGTAATGCGTCATATGACGCGCCGCGTTAGCGCATCCGGAAGTGATCCGGGGCGCGACGCGCAGCGCGTAACGTAAGCATAACAGGTCATGTGACTTGTTAATAAAACTTTTCATTGGTTCATTTTACTTTTCTTATTCTAATGATGAAAGGCTTGGTCATATGACCTAAAAATTACGCTTTTTATTACTTCCGAACATTATTTTTTCTTAAACATATATGTTATAATGTTCCAGGCTAATGTACTTTCCCGGAAAATTTACAACTGTCCTGCAAGTAAAATATATTCTTTTTTCGAGAAAAAGGGCGTTTCTTCGTCCCATGACGGAGCCGTTGAGCAAAAGAGGGTCGACCTGCTGTCTTAGTCGCCGATACGCCTGAATATGAGATTCTTATCGATCACTTTATGTTGCAGGAGTAGAAAACACAACAGCCCTTGACCATTTATCTTTACTGCGTTCTTGCGTATTATACCTTTTACCCTTCATGTAATTGGTCTGCTTTATTTCACTTGCCTTTTACTGATTCTAAAACAGTGACTATTATTAAAAACTTTACCAATGTAAATACTACTACCATGTTTTCTTTTAAAAACCTTTATTGTGAAAATGTCAGTATACAAATACGGGCCTATAACCACGTGCGCCGGCCACGGAGCAAACTGTAATCGTATATGATGAGGAGACATTTACACTGTAGAGGAACGTAACGGGCGGGCCATTAGGTTGCAAGAACTAAGGTGTCTAACAGTTGCGGAATCGGTGGACGTACATTTTATAATTAAAATACGACAGGGCCGGTTAAAATAAAATTATCTAGATATACATTTGCGGGCAAGTACCATGGGTGACGTTAATTCGAACTTTCAATAGTACAGTAATCAATAACACATCACAACTTAATATCAATAGAGATGTCGAAATATTCAATCTATTCTCGTCCCCGCCCGCCATGTGCTTCAAAACTGCATACGTATCTCGTGATATCAAGGTTGTACAACAAGTACACAACAAGGAGTTACGAGTCCCATTTATTCCGGCGCCATTTTGGGCGAGGACGGGCAGGTCCAGGATATAGTCAAAATGTCTCTACCAACCATCGACTATGATGATGTTCATATGCTGTATTTATTAGAGTAACACTCATCTGTCCACATGAAATTAATTTGCCACAATCTAAACATGTCATTTTAATCTTTCCAAAGTTCTTCTAAATATTTGGGACCGTTTCCCTTGCCTCTGATGCTGTCAGTGCCACTTCTTTGATGAATGTACTGGCAGGTCGGGGGTTCTTCTCCAAATCTCTCTTTTATGCAGCACTATAATTAATCGGTGCCACCTCTCCATATGACGATGCATGGTATAGTTACCATAACTATATATTTTTTCGGTTCCTCTGGAGAGTACATCGTGGCAGATGAAGCGTGTAACGTACCGGGCATTTACCTTTTTTTGCATGTAGAGGAAAGGAAAAAAAAATCAAGCGTCCGAGTTCTAAGGTGTCCCAGGGCCATTTTAGTGGACCAGGCCCAAATCCAAAGAACAGGCCGCCATTTTGAGAGTCCTGTTGCAGCCGCCTGTCGCTGTAGCATCAAGAGCGGCCGAAACTCAGCTGAATGGCAACTGAAACGGTAAAGGGGCGCCCCTCTACAGCAGACGAGCCTCCACCTGGGAAGGCCCGTTCACGCCGCCTCCCCCCCCCCCCTTCGGGCACCCCACGCCGTTATTCGGAGCAGTATTGTAGGATGGCCACACCAGTGCAGCAACTTGCTAGACACCACCTCGGTGGTAACCGAATCTCAGCGCCTTGTGGTGTCCTCTAGTCAGAAAATATTGTTGCGCTGCCTTTGGCCCCATTCGCACATCGGTCCACTACTGACGCCACCTCACAGGCCAACGGGGCGCCCCACGCCGACTTTCAGCATTGTAGGATGGCCACACCAGTACGGCAACTTGCTAGACACCACCTCGGTGCCATCCGGATCTTGGCATCTCAGCACCTAGTGGTATCTTCCATTCAGAAAATATTGTTGCGCTGCCTTTGGCCCCATTCGCACATCGGTCCGCTACTGACGCCATCTCACAGGCCAACGGGGCACCCCACGCCGACTTTTACCATTGTAGGATGGCCACACCAGTGCGGCAACTTACTAGACACCACCTCGGTGCCATCCGGATCTTGGCATCTCAGCGCCTTGTGGTGTCTTCTATTCAGAAAATATTGTTGCGCTGCCTTTGGCCCCATTCGCACATCGGTCCGCTACTGACGCCATCTCACAGGCCAACGGGGCGCCCCACGCCGACTTTCAGCATTGTAGGATGGCCACACCAGTGCGGCAACCTAGACACTACCTCGGTGCCATCCGGATCTTGGCATCTCAGCGCCTTGTGGTGTCTTATATTCAGAAAATATTGTTGCGCTGCCTTTGGCCCCATTCGCACATCGGTCCGCTACTGACGCCATCTCACAGGCCAACGGGGCGCCCCACGCCGACTTTCAGCATTGTAGGATGGCCACACCAGTGCGGCAACTTACTAGACACCACCTCGGTGCCATCCGGATCTTGGCATCTCAGCGCCTAGTGGTGTCTTCTATTCGGAAAATATTGTTGCGCTGCCTTTGGCCCCATTCGCACATCGGTTCACTACTGACGCCATCTCACAGGCCAACGGGGCGCCCCACGCCGACTTTTACCATTGTAGGATGGCCACACCAGTGCGGCAACTTACTAGACACCACCTCGGTGCCATCCGGATCTTGGCATCTCAGCGCCTTGTGGTGTCTTCTATTCAGAAAATATTGTTGCGCTGCCTTTGGCCCCATTCTCACATCGGTCCGCTACTGACGCCATCTCACAGGCCAACGGGGCGCCCCACGCCGACTTTCAGCATTGTAGGATGGCCACACCAGTGCGGCAACTTACTAGACACCACCTCGGTGCCATCCGGATCTTGGCGCGTTGTGCTGCCTTCGGCCTATTCGCACATCGGTCCGCTACTGACGCCGCCTCACGTGCCAACGTATTTTCTCCGCATTTTATACCCTATGCCGCATAACAGGTCATGTGACTTGTTTATAAAACTTTTCATTGGTTCATTTTACTTTTGGTTTCCTAATGATGGAAGGCTTGATCATATGACCTAAAAATAACACTTTTCATTGGATGAAACCTTTTTTTTTTCCCAAACGATGAAAGCCCCACCTTGTTTCTGGATGTTTCAGACTGAAGCTGGCGTCAACATGAAAGCACCACCATCTCGTGGCTCCGTCGTGGTCATTCCGCGAGCAATCATGGCAGCCGCTCCCCACCAGAAGCCTGCAGGAGTCGGGGGCCCCCAAAACTTTTGTTGAATCCTCAAGGCGGAGGGGACGCTTTCGAGTATGGGGTCCAAGACCTAGCAGACAAGCGTGCGATTTCCAAGGTGTCCCAGGGCCATTTCAGTGGACCAGGCCCAAAAAGGAAAGAGCCTGCCGCCATTTTGAGAGTCCTGTGACAGCCGCCTATCGCTGCACCGCAAGAGTGGGCGCAACTCAGCTGAATTGCGGCTTTTGACACAGTGGACCAAAAGCGGACGGAGGGGCAACTGAAACGGTAAAGGGGCGCCCCACTACAGCAGACAAAACTCCACCTGGAGAGGCCCGTTCACGCCGCCTCCCCCCCCCCGGGGCGCCCCACGCCGTTATTCGGAGGGCGGCAACTTACTGGACATCACCTTGGTGCCATCGTTCTGCTGCCTTGGAACTATTCGCACAACAGACCGCTACTGATGACCCACCCCCCGCGACGCCCCACGCCAGATACCGAAATCAGTGCGGCACCCAGGCAACATCACCTGGGTGCCGTCCAGAAATCTGGACGTTGTGCTGCGTTGGGACTATTCGCACAGCCGACCGCTACTTCCTTCATTTTCCCTAAAAATGTTTAAATGTTTTTACTGTTTTTGTTTTGTTGTATATATTTATAAGTTATTAAAGTTTTATAATCTTACTACTTTGTTGGAGTGCTATATATTTTTAATGTGACACATAATTGTAAAAACTTTGATGTACAAAGAGTCATCCCTGGAATCTTCCGCTTCAGGCTCGGTCCCCTCCCCAATCACAATACAGGATGGTTTTCAGATAGTAGGAAAGCGTGTGCTGTGACGGTTCTCATCGGGTGTGGGCCTTGATCTACTATAACTCCTTTGAAGAGGGGTGATTCTTTACAGCTGGGGCCATAAACTACATCTGCAGGGCTAGCTGATAGCCTAGGACCGGCCTGGACAATCGGACACAGAGGAAAAGGAGTGTCACAGGGTGCGGTAGTGAATAGGGCGAAAGGGAGGTGTCGGGCGGGCACAGGGTGTGATTCTCAGGGAAGAGCAGCGCAGATGGGGGGAGGTTTATTACCCATGCATAAGACAGAGAGCGGGGGTGACCAGTGCCTGGGGGAGATGCTTGCGAGGGTGGGGAGCCATGCTAAGGATCGACAGCGTACAGAGAGTGGGTCTGGTCAAGGCATCTAAAATGGCTGCCGTGCACGACAAAAGTGTGGCATTTGAAAAAAGGCAAGATGGCGCAGACAATGTTTTTCAACACTTCCTGATTTCCTTCGAATCGAACGTTAACAGACGTTCGGGCATATTACCAAAGTTAAGCGATATTTATCCCTAACGATGCTTAGCAACGAATTTTTTACCGCTAAGCATCGTCAGAAATTATCGCAGATAAACCTTGCTATTATCAAGGTTTATCGCACATGCGATGAAAAACGACCGCAATGCATTAATATCGCTGAAAAGTCAGCGATATTCATGCATTACCGAGCTAATGCTCTTAGCCATGTTATCCACCTCCCATTGGATAACATGGCTAAGAACTGCTCAGGGCAGGTGTTACTTTTTGGAGATATTCGCGCTTAGCGCGAATATCTCCAAAAGTTGGTAATAGGAGATAGCGATGTTAGCGACTGTTTCCAGTCGCTAACATCTTGGCATGCCCACTTTGCATGTCATTAGTGATAAATATCACTGACATGCAAAGTGGAGCCCAAGATGGTCGCTATCTCCTACTAGCGGTCGCTAACTGGTGTTAGCAACAGCTAGGTAATACAGAGATAATTTTATCTCCGCGAAGCGGAGCGCTGTTACAGATATATATCTTTTTTTGAACGTTAATTTCTCAAAATCCACTGGAGCACATATATTGAGACCTAGCAAAGGCACATCGGGCTACCAGTCCCTACAATTTTGCCAAGTTTCGTGCAAATCCATTCAGCCGTTCGATTATTGTTATTTTATTTTTTTTTGCCCCGCGGGGCCCTTTTAAAACCTCCACATCAAACCTAAGAGGTCAAGGGGGATCTACTATGCCCCCTTATGGTCATTTGCCCCTTCGCTTTGGCCTCCTCTTGTCTCTCGATCCTACCGAGAGACAAGATGGCGGCCGCTACGGACTGTTTGGAATGTTTACAGACGCCGGAGAACCAATCAGCTTCGCTTCACAAAGCTCCGTAACGCGAAAAGTACGCGAACTGGAGCGCTGCCCGGTCCGCTGTTACAGATATATATCTTTTTTTGAACGTTAATTTCTCAAAATCCACTGGAGCACATATATTGATACCTAGCAAAGGCACATCGGGCTACCAGTCCCTACAATTTTGCCAAGTTTCGTGCAAATCCATTCAGCCGTTCGGGCTAAAAGTGAGGCCAACCGCCCTATGGAAAACTCAATGTTAAAAACACGTTTTGGGACCCCCCTTTTTTCTCGGCCCCCCCTTGACGAACCCCCCCCCAATTTTCAGGGGCTGCTCAGAAACAAAATGTTCCATTTTCCTGAAAATTTCAGCCAATTCCGTCCACAAACGCCAAAGTTATTAGACATAGAATTTTCAAAAATCCCATAGAGAAAAAATCCTAACTATATATACCTACTGGCGAGCGCCAGTAGGTAATATATACATACACACACATAAATATATACATACATATATATATATATATATATATAAATATACACATATACATACACATATATATATACATACATACACACACACACATATATATATATATATATATATATATGACCTGCTCCAAAACGTTCCCAAGTAGCGACCTGCACTCCAACTCCAACTTGCGACACAGCGCCTTTAATGGGTACAAGCAGCATACAGTTTGTCAATACTATTAGACAGCTGGTTCACCCTTTGCCTGACGCGTTTCAAAAGACTTCTTTCTTCTTCAGAGGCCTGCGGGCAGAAGAGATTGAGTGTGGGCCGGTCTTTGCTCCCTTAATTAATGCTCGTTGCCACGCCCCAGATGGGCTGCTCGGATGAGCGTGTGGGGCATTCTGGGCTCTGAAGTCCGGGCAGTTATTTGCTTGTATAGCTGCACTGATTCATGTCGCATACCATTTACCAGCCCCCAGATGGGCCTTGACGAACGGAGGCCACTTTAAATCCCAGACGGTGATTCCAGCGGTCCGGTTTGCTGTAGATCAAACCGAATGGCCCCCTGCTTCCAGGGATGGTGCAGCTCGGCGGCGGGGACAGCCGCCTAAAATGACCTGCTCCAAAACTTTCCCAAGTAGCGAGCTGCACTCCAACACCAGCTTACGACACAGTGCCTTTAATGGGTACAAGCAGCACTAGGGAAAGTTTTGGAGCAGGTTATATATATATATATATATATTTTTTTTTTTTTTTTGTTGCTCAGATTTAAAATTTTGATATATGCCCATACAGGGCGCAGGTCCGAGCGAAAAAGGAAGAAGTCCTGTATGTGCTGTGAATATAAGGGAAATGTCCCAAAATGCAATATAACACCTACATCACAACAGGCAGGGTATAACTGTGTTTGATGAAATGTCAGCATGCATGCACTTTAGATAAAAAATATACTTTGCTTACCTGTATGTTTTTAAATGGCACTGAGCACTTTATACCACAACGCCGTGATATGTAAACACTTTTTGTGAAATTTGCACATTCAAAGATGTCTGCCATTAATTTTATGCTGGAAATGTAAACCGTCGTTTATTTCCATAATGAGCTGGCTTTAAATGGCGTTGTGAATTGCAGCACGGGTGAACACTGACGAAGCCTCTGGGCGAAACGAGTCTGTTGTGGGGGTAGGGGCTTACATTAAATACTCTGAAAACTTATGGTATGGCGTGCTGGTCATTTGTCTAGCCGGAATGGGAGTGGACTGTTCTGCAATATATATATATATATATATTACCTACTGGCGGTCGCCAGTAGGTATATATAGTTAGGATTTTTTCTCTATGGGTTTTTTGAAAATTCTATGTCTAATAACTTTGGCGTTTGTGGACGGAATTGGCTGAAATTTTCAGGAAAATGGCACATTTTGTTTCTGAGCAGCCCCTGAAAATTGGGGGGGGGTTTCGTCCAGGGGGGGTCGAGAAAAAAGGGGGGTCCCAAAACGTGTTTTTAACATTGAGTTTTCCATAGGGCGGTTGGCCTCACTTTTAGCCCGAACGGCTGAATGGATTTGCACGAAACTTGGCAAAATTGTAGGGACTGGTAGCCCGATGTGCCTTTTGTAGGTCTCAATATATGTGCTCCAGTGGATTTTGAGAAATTAACGTTTAAAAAAAGATATATATCTGTAACAGCGGACCAGGCAGCGGCCCAGGACGCGTACTTTTCGCGCAACGGAGCTTTGTGAAGCGAAGCTGATTGGTTCTCCGGCGTCTGTCAACATTCCAAACAGTCCGTAGCGGCCGCCATCTTGTCTCTCGGTAGGATCGAGAGACAAGAGGAGGCCAAAGCGAAGGGGCAAATGACCATAAGGGGGCATAGTACATTGTCGCTGACCCCCTAGGTTTGATGTGGAGGTTTTAAAAGGGCCCTGCGGGGCAAAAAATAATAATAATCGAACGGCTGAATGGATTTGCACGAAACTTGGCAAAATATTAGGGACTGGTAGCCCGATGTGCCTTTGCTAGGTCTCAATATATGTGCTCCAGTGGATTTTGAGAAATTAACGTTCAAAAAAAGATATATATCTGTAACAGCGCTCCGCTTCGCGTAACGGAGGTTTGCGAAGCTGATTGGTCATTCTGTCACTGGGCTATAGTTGGGCTACATCTGGCTGATATTTGGGCTACATTTGTTTTTTTGTGTGTCTGGCGGCCATCTTTGGGCTACATTGGGCTTCATTGGGCTACACTGGGCTACATTTGGGCTCCAACATATATATAGGCCAATGTAGCCCAATATATATTTTTCAAAGTTAATTTTCGTAAAAACCACTGGAGCATATATCTTGAGACATAGCAAAGGCACATCGGGCTACCAGTCCCTACAATTTTGCCAAGTTTCGTGGAAATCCATTCAGCCGTTCGAGCTAAAAGTGAGTCCAACCGCCCTATGGAAATGAAGGAAATGAATGGGTAATTTGTAATTAGCAAATAGCTAATCGCAAACTAGGAATGGTAAAGAATCGCTATTTATTCCTTAAAGTTCGCTATTTAGGAAATGCAAAAAACTTTGATGATACATATGGCGGTTCATCTCTAACAAGATAAGCATAGGGATACATTTATGATGACTGGCGCATCACCAGGGATGTGTTAGTCATTCTGTGCCGCTGTTCCGTCACCTATGGTGTGCTGCATTTACAATGCGGCGCATCATGGGGCAAAAACAGCAGAGATGCGTGATGTATCTGTGCCGTAAAGGTGGCTCATTGCTGGAGTTGTATCGCAAGTGTGATGAAGCTCCAGCAAGGGTCGGGGGTGCCCCTGTCGCAGGGTTTCTGTTCTCACACAGAACTGTGGACAGAGGATTGGAACCTCGGCGAATTAGGGTGTCCCAAAACTCACGTTAGTAATCAAAAACTCCTTAGCAAGCTAGGTACAGTGTCACATTGGATATAACAAACTCTCAATGTTTAGACAATCCAGAATATGAACTTATAGTACCTCAGGATACGTGGAACTCATGAACAGTCGGTCGTTATATATTTCTTAGAAACCAGAACATGGAGTTAAGAAGAACACATGTGTATTTGAAATGTTTATTTACTAATGCCGTCTTCTCAGGCGTAGTATCTTAGATAATACAAGTACACATATTATCAGTAGCAAAATTACCAGCATAGTTACTAGTACATAAAAAGCGAATGGTGATAGTATGTTAACATGCTGTAAATGAATAAGAGTTAGCAACACTTATAAGCAGCCGCGGGCCGTGGAGGGAGTTACGGTGGGGCAGGGAGGCGGGGAGGGGGAGGGGCAAGGTAGAGAGGGCTCCACCCTGCTTCTCCCCCTCCCCGCCTCCCTGCCCCACCGTAACTCCCTCCACGGCCCGCGGCTGCTTATATCTCACCCTCCCTAATACACATATTATATTATTTGCTAAGAAGGTCTCTTTGTGTTGGTTTAGGGCGTGCCCATACTTTAGTGTCTTAGATTTGAAGGAATCACATCAGCATACACCAGCTCTCTCTTCATGTGAACCGCATCAACTGTTGTGTATGTGTGTTCGGCAAAGCAATATAAAACCCGCCTCATGCCCAGAATTGGCAGAAGTTGCACTTATGTTATGAGTATGAAGTCGTGGAGATCAGACCTCATAACAATTCTGTATCGTGTTGTTCTTGAAACTTTAGCACTCGCTGTACAGATATAGTTTAACAAGCAAAGCAGATAGTAGAGCAATAACATATTATTCTCATGTAAACCACGATGAACTACTAGGTGGAAAGCTAAAGCAACAACTAAGTGTCGTGTGCAGAAGTTGCAAAAAAGGAAAAATGGCGTTTAAACCGGTAATGAGCCCATGCTAACTTAACACGGTGTAAAGATATCCAGGACCTAGATGACACCTCCCCATGATCCGGAAACAAACTGAATAAGATAATAGAAGTGCCATCTCATGAGAGCAGATTGCAAGTTTATATGTGGACGGTCCGCAAGGTAAAGCATTAAAAACTAGGAAAATTTAATGCTAAAGAAAAATAAAACAGCCAAGTACTTTATCGAGTCTTAAGCCAATAGGCAAGGTAAATAATAAAAACTTGACAAATAAGTCAATGAATTGTCAATGAAATGCTAGTACTCAGCATATCAAACATGAAAAAGGTCTATGACATAACTGTGTATGCAAAATAAGCTGCAACAGCCTCCAATAGGAAGTCACCGTCTTCATCCGAAAACAGTTCAGCCATCCAATTTAAAAGCGGAAAAGAACATACGTGCTCTCCCAGCACCGGATCCTCTATCACCATCAGAGGACAGCTCGGTGGGTTTTCAAGAAAGCTCTGTTCCAAGAAAGACTGTGCTGCCGCCAGTAAATTCCAGGGACCAAGTAGTCCATGCATCAATGCCACAGCCATAATCCTTTCGCCAGGACAAACCAACTCGTGAGTAATGATAGGAGTCATCAGCTGATTAAAGTCGACGTCAGGAGAAACCGGTCCGCAGAGACACAAATCAATGGCCCAATCGAAATCACAGGTCAGGCAGTGAAATACAGGCTGGACACAGGTGAAGTAGGAGAATCGAAAAGATAATCCATATGCCGTGCTTAATATCGCCAACGGCATTGTGCCATAATATTCTAGCATGCGATTGCGGAACAGTGTCAGCAGCTGCAGGGTGGGAGGTTGCATAGGAGGGACATCCATATTTAAAAATGTAAAAAAGCACAAGAGCGTCCGCTGGTAATGCAAGTAAAAATGCCAATCCACGAACCAGAGTGGAGAAAATAGAATGAAAGGAAGCAGGGATGACTCCAAAGATTTTCTCAAATGAAGTCACGAGACCACTGGTAACAACTTTAAAAAAGTGCGCCAGGGTCTTTGTGGAGGATGCGTTAAAGATAGTCGGAACCATCTTGCTGAAATTGAAAGGCAAATCTGAATTGAAAAGTGTGTGCACCTCTGTACGGGTGTTCGCTATGTGAAGCACGAAAGTTTCACGGGCCGAACTCAAGGCCACCTCTCTCTGAGACAAAAGAGCTCTTATTCTTGCCATGCCGTTGAAATCTGTCCCAAGGTTGGTATTTGTGGCCAGATTGAAAACTCCCTATGTTCATGTGTGGGAGGAAATAGAACATTTCTGCAGCAAATAACCCGTTCACTTACTGTTACGATAAAAGGAATACTTTTAATTAACTCAGAACAATCTTCATTATTGAGCATCAAATAACTACCATTTTCCAACAACTTGAACGTGGGGATGATAGCAGGAACTGGCGTGCCTTGCAACACGCAAGCCATATTTGGTCGGTGTTTGTTGCATGAACCGTGTAACTGTATGTGCCTACACATTAGTGAATGATCTGGCGTCTCAGTGCATTCCTTTCCATTCAGATAAACTTCTTGATCATCTTTGAAACATCTGTATGTGTATGGAAGCGACTAGACCTCATGAAGAAAAGCACTACCTAAAGGTTCATAACGACCTATTGGTATATATTTCATACAATTTGAAAACTTATATAAAGCAAAAGGCAGCGTTATTAAACCGTGGATAAGGCACGTTGCCAAAAAACCCGCAATCCTCTGATGATGATGTCACTGAGCATGTCATGAATGATGTAATATGTGACATCATCAGCAGTGGATTACGGGTAATAGTATCTCTAGTTTACTCCCCTATAGCTGTCTTTCTTTTAACATAAGTGTCTGTTTCCTTCCCTTATACTTACTGTTTTTGGTTAGCTTTCGGTTCGCGTACCGGCGAGCGAACTGGGAAGCGAACTAAGAGAAATAGAGGTTGGCACAGTTCCAAATATTGTACCAATTTTTTAATAACGGGGAGGTAGTTCTGAAAATAACTTTTTTTTTTATTGTTTTTGTTGTTTTATATTTTTGTTATTATTTTTTGGAACATTTTTTTACTGTTTTTGAATTTTTCTGAACAGTTTTATATTCTTTTGGGTTTTTCTTGGAGGGGGCAATGAAAACGATTCATTGTAAAGGGCTCAACAGGAGCAACAAAACAAAAAAAGAAGTATTTATTATTTTGGGCGTTTCGTACAAACTTGCATATGATAGTCAATAGCTCTGTTGATCAGAGTGATGCTTTTTTCTCCGTAGGAAATGAATCCATCGCAAAATACGCAGATGTGTTTTACATCACCAAATCTCATTTGTATATTTGGCACCATCTCCCTGCCCTCTGGTCCCGTTACTTCCGGTACAACAGATCTTCTGGCCATAATAGGGAGATTATCTAGGTCGTTCCGAAACTGTGCAGCACTGTAGTTGTTAAGATGCCACCTAGTCATATGGCGATGCATTGTGTAGTTTCCGAAACTGTATTTTTTCTCGGTTCCTCTGGACAGTCTATCTTGACATATAAGGCAAGTTACGTATCTTGCATTTACTTTTTTCTGACCTTTGGGAATTTTAAAAAATTGCCAAATGAAGTTTTCTTTCCGGTGAGACGTCCTGGGCTGCTCAGGCAAAAACTGCCTCTCTTCGTGCTCGTCGTCCTGTTCTTCTTCTTCCTCTTCTTGTTGAATTATAACTTGAGCAGGTGGTCCACTCTTCCTTGGATGTGGTGGAGGTGGTGGGGAAGCACCAGCTGAAGCTACTAAAGAAGCCATTGCTCAGTGATCACAAAGGGTCTTTCTCTCACAATGATGAAAGTCAGAGTGAGGAAAGAAGGAGGGATTTTCATCATTTGGGAAAAACAAGAGTTCTCAACCAATCAAAAGTGTTCATTTTAGATTATATGACCTAGTCTTACATCATTAGGAAACCAAAAGTGAAATGAACCAATGAAAAGTGTTATTACCAAGTCACATGACTTGCTGTGTTTACGTTAAGCGCTTTGCAGGGCCTCCCGGTTTGCTTCCAGAAACCTGCGCTTTGCGACTCGCTTCGCGTACCAGTTCGCTAACGTAGCACGTCATATGACGTATCACGCGAGAACGTGAAACGTCATGCGGACGGGAGGCGTCACGATGTTGTTTTCTAACGCGGCACTTGCGGTAAAGAAACGTTTACCGGCTCGCGGTCTATTTCGCGGCATCAAGGTCAGCTAACGGGAAGCTTCCCGATTCGCGAAGCGGGAACGAAGGAAAAAAAATATTTAAAAAAAAAATTATTCATAAACATATAAAATATATTTTTGGATTTAAAGAAGAATACATTTTACAGCTACAGATATTAGCTGTTAAAAAACCAATGAAATTCACAGAAAAAACCATAGGTTATAGACCATATATAGTTAGGAATTAGCATTTACAAAACCTTGAAAATTCACTGAAAAAACCATAGGTTATAGACCATATATAGTTAGGAATTAGCATTTAGAAAACCTTATTTTACTCACACAAAACCATTGAAATTCCATATATAGTTAGTTGCACTAACTATATATCGCGCACCCGCAATCCACTGCTGATCATGTCACATATTACATCATTCATGACATGGTCAGTGACATCACTGATGACATCACTGATGACATCTCAAATGACATCACTGATGACATCACTGATGACATCTCATTTGACATCATTCTTGTGCTAATACGATAAACCTCTTCAGACTCTGATATAACCTTAGATACACTCAGTGTATACAGACACTCACACACTGCCACTCATCCATGGAGTTACTCACACACCCAGTCAGTCATGCAAAGAAACAATCTCACCTCCATTTCTTGAACTATACAGTTAAACACACCTTACTTATTGAAACATATACTAACACATATTTACTCTCTTATACAATCCCTGATACAAGTTCACAATGATCGATACAACCACTCACTCATTCAGTGGCTCTCATGCACAGTTATTTATATATGCCAACTCTCAAATGTACTGTGTTTTACATATGTACTTACTATGACATGTAGCATTGAGATATCCATTCACTCATCAATACACTCATGCACACAGTCAACTGCCTATGTAGCTGTTTCCACATGCACTCTTGAACTCATACACCTAGTGAATAAACTGCTCACACATCTATGCATAGAGTCACACACCTTCCAGCCACCCCCACACAAACTCAATCTCCCATAGAAATACTTGGGCAACCAATTAATAACACATATAGCCTCTCGTATAGCTAATGATCAACACATGCAGCAGTTTACAGAACAACAGACATAATGATGCACAAATTAAGACAGTTTAGTCACTAACCCATGCATTCAGTGAGACACATTTAATCACTCACTCATACAGTCAGTCACGCACCTACTAAATCCTTCATCCAGACACTTATACATCCACTCATTCTTCAATATGTAAGACATATTTTAACTTTACAGAAACATACAGTCACTGGATGTAGTCATCAGTGATGTCATCAGTGATGTCATTTGAGATGTCATCAGTGATGTCATCAGTGATGTCACTGACCATGTCATGAATGATGTAATATGTGACATGATCAGCAGTGGATTGCGGGTGCGCGATATATAGTTAGTGCAACTAACTATATATGGAATTTCAATGGTTTTGTGTGAGTAAAATAAGGTTTTCTAAATGCTAATTCCTAACTATATATGGTCTATAACCTATGGTTTTTTCAGTGAATTTTCAAGGTTTTGTAAATGCTAATTCCTAACTATATATGGTCTATAACCTATGGTTTTTTCTGTGAATATATATATATATATATATATATGTATATATATATATATATATATATTTTTTTTTTTTTGTTGCTCAGATTTAAAATTTTGATATATGCCCATACAGGGCGCAGGTCCGAGCGAAAAAGGAAGAAGTCCTGTATGTGCTGTGAATATAAGGGAAATGTCCCAAAATGCAATATAACACCTACATCACAACAGGCAGGGTATAACTGTGTTTGATGAAATGTCAGCATGCATGCACTTTAGATAAAAAATATACTTTGCTTACATGTATGTTTTTAAATGGCACTGAGCACTTTATACCACAACGCCGTTATATGTAAACACTTTTTGTGAAATTTGCACATTCAAAGATGTCTGCCATGAATTTTATGCTGGAAATGTAAACCGTCGTTTATTTCCATAATGAGCTGGATTTAAATGGCGTTGTGAAGTGCAGCACGGGTGAACACTGACGAAGCCTCTGGGCGAAACGCGTCTGTTGTGGGGGTAGGGGCTTACATTAAATACTCTGAAAACTTATGGTATGGCGTGCTGGTCATTTGTCTAGCCGGAATGGGAGTGGACTGTTCTGCAATATATATATATATATATATATATTCATTGAAAAAACCATAAGTTTCACACATGTTATAGTTAGCTGTACATTTCACTCATACAAAACCTTTGAAATTCCCCCTTTATAGTTCAGCTAACTATAACTCGCGCGCCCGCAATGCACTGCTGAATTTTAGTTTCTATTTTTGAATGTGTGTATCAAAGGTTATATTACGCTGAGAGGAGGTCTGCCACTCTTTCCCTATTATGAAGTCATCAGTGATGTCATCAGTGATGTCATTTGAGATGTCATGAGTGATGTCACTGACCATGTCATGAGTGATGTAATATGTGACGTAATCAGCAGTGCATTGCTGGCCCGCTAGTTATAGTTAGCTGAACTAACTATAACGGGGGAATTTCAAAGGTTTTGTATGAGTGAAATGTCCAGCTAACTATACCATGTGTGAAACCTATGGTTATTTCAGTGAATTTGCAAGGTTTTTTAAATGCTAATTCCTAACTATAACGTGTGTGAAACCTATGGTTTTTTAATTGAATTTCAAATGTTTTGTAATAATTATTAAATGTATTAATTGTTATTTTTTTATACTGATTTACTACATTATTTTAACCTATTTATTTTTAGATATTTTATTTTTTAAATAACATTACATATTTTCAATATAAATTGAAAAAAAATGTTTTTACAAATATTTAGATTGTAATATATATTTTTTTAATTTAATATTTTTTTAATTTATATATATTTTATATAGCAGGCAATGATATTCTATGGAAGGAAATTCAAGTTACTGGTAAGCACAGTTACATTTACTTTTCAGGAATAGTAGAGAGCTAGATTGGGGAATTAATTCCTCTTCAATCCTGAGGTCCCCTGTGAGCCAACTAGCCCACCAGGTACCTCCAGTATGCGCCAGGCAGCTGTGTTGCAGAGCGGTGTTAAAAGGGCACGCCCCCTTTTTACAACACTCTGCAACACAGCTCCGTGGCGCTTACTGGAGATACCTGTCGGACTAGTTGCCCCCTAGGGGACCTTTGGATTGAACAGGAATGAATTCCCCAACTTAAAACGCGCCTCAGGGCATGTTTGCACTCACATCACCTCAAGCCCCGCCCCCTATCTTCCCCACTGTGCTAACGCACCCTGTAGAGTGTTCTAAGTTGGGGGATTAAGTCTCGTTACATACTGGGGGTCCATGGGGGCCAACTAGCCCACCAGGAACCTCCAGTATGCCCCAGGGGACTGTATTGCAGAGAGGTGTAATGAGGCCATGCCCCTTTTTACACCTCTCTGCAACGCAGCCTCCTGGCGCGTTTGCAGAGGGGGGACCAATTCCCCTTGGAACCTCCAGTATGCGCTAGGGGGCTGCGTTGCTTTGCCCCGGGGGGTGGCGGTCCCCGGGGCAGTGTGGGGGGGGGGGGTTGGCCCCACCTCCACACTTCTTTTTCATTATGCCCCCAGGATTTGGTCCCCCTGGGGAGTAATTTGAAAAAAAGCAGACCGGGTTTTTCGAAAAAAAATTGGGGGCCTTGGGGGTCCGTGTGGGACCACCTGAGCAGGCCTAGGGGGTCAGGGTGTTTCTACCCTGCCCCCTTTTTGAGTTCTAAACATTTGTTTTTCTGCTTTCTTGTGCCTCAGTCTACCGAGAACAAGATGGCTGCCAACAATTTCTGGTTTGGAGTGTTGACAGACAGTTGACAGCCAATAAGCATGTAGCTCGTGCTCGGAATGGTACGCGTACCGTACGCGTACTGTACACGTGCCTAGATATATATATTTTTTTATTTTTATTTTCTCAGGAACTACTGGAGGGATTTACACCATTTGAGCAAAAGCGTGATCTGCGAATCTGACTCTACCATTTTGCCAAATTTCTTGTAATTCCGTTCAGCAGTTCAAGCTGTAGCCGTGTCTAATCGTCCTATGGAAAATAACATGGGGAAAACACGTTTTGGGACCCCCCTTTTTTCTTAGCCCCCACTTGACAAATCCCCCCAAAACTTTCAGGAAAGGAGTAGAGCAGAGCGGGCCATCTTCTTTGAGAAATTCGCAAAGATTCATCAACCGGCGCCAAAGTTATTCCAAATAGAATGTTGCGGATTTCCTATGGAAACTAGGTCCTAACTATAACTACCTACTGGGGACCGCCAGTAGGTAAAATATATATATATATATATTAGCAGTCAGAAGAACAGAAAAAGCTGAGCCAGCAAAAACACCAGCCTCTTGTCAAAACGGGGCCTCTTTAGCACGCCACTGGCTTGCGTGCAAAATATCCAAAACACACCACTCTGGTTCAAGAGAAGTAAGAAGCCACACGGGGGTCCGGTCGGAATCGGACCTTGTTTGCAGAGGCATCTGAGGAAGGCGCAGGAGCGCCGAAATGCATTATGCCTGCATTGTCCCATTAAAGGTTTCCGACATGTGATCAAGCCTCGGCTGAGGTGAAACACGTCATGGCGACTGGTGGGCTGTTAATTCTTTATGAATAAAACTCACTGACAGAAGAGCACGGAGTTTGTGGCTTTATTCGAAATCCGTTTACTACTGGGCGTGGTGTGGCTATACTGTGCCCTGTTGTTCCGGACTCAACGCAATATATATATATATATATATATATAAATATATATATATATATATATACTGCTCCCAACATCCACAGGCCCATAACCTGATACAGAACGCAGCACTCTCGGGGGTGGTTTTCAATCCGATTTTAATAGAAAACCCCAAGCACATCAAGACGCGTTTCAGCATTGGCTTTCGTCAGACAACAACTGACGAAAGCCAATGCGTAAACGCGTCTTGATGTGCTGAGGGTTTTCTATTAAAATCGGATTGAAAACCACCCCCGAGAGTGCTGCGTTCTTTATCAGGGTATGGGCCTGTGGATGTTGGGAGCAGTATACAATTGATGGGTACACCCCCGTTACGGGAGCACCCGCTCCGGAGTGCGGCAGGCTGGTGTTTTGAAGCAGAAATATATATATATATATTACCTACTGGCGGTCGCCAGTAGGTATCTATAGTTAGGATTTTTTCTCTATGGGATTTTTGAAAATTCTATGTCTAATAACTTTGGCGTTTGTGGACGGAATTGGCTGAAATTTTCAGGAAAATGGAACATTTTGTTTCTGAGCAGCCCCTGAAAATTTGGGGGGGGTTCGTCAAGGGGGGGCCGAGAAAAAAGGGGGGTCCCAAAACGTGTTTTTAACATTGAGTTTTCCATAGGGCGGTTGGCCTCACTTTTAGCCCGAACGGCTGAATGGATTTGCACGAAACTTGGCAAAATTCTAGGGACTGGTAGCCCGATGTGCCTTTGCTAGGTCTCAATATATGTGCTCCAGTGGATTTTGAGAAATTAACGTTCAAAAAAAGATATATATCTGTAACAGCGCTCCGCTTCGCGTACTTTTCGCATAACGGAGCTTTGCGAAGCTGATTGGTTCTCCGGCGTCTGTAAACATTGCAAACAGTCCGTAGCGGCCGCCATCTTGTCTCTCGGTAGGATCGAGAGACAAGAGGAGGCCAAAGCGAAGGGGCAAATGACCATAAGGGGGCATAGTAGATCCTCCTTGACCTCTAAGGTTTGATGTGGAGGTTTTAAAAGGGCTCCGCGGGGCAAAAAAAAAAATAATAATAATAATCGAACGGCTGAATGGATTTGCACGAAACTTGGCAAAATTGTAGGGACTGGTAGCTCGATGTGCCTTTGCTAGGTCTCAATATATGTGCTTCAGTGGATTTTGAGAAATTAACGTTCAAAAAAAGATATATATCTGTAACAGCGCTCCGCTTCGCGGAGATAAAATTATCTCTGTATTACCTAGCTGTTGCTAACACCAGTTAGCAACCGCTAGTAGGAGATAGCGACCATCTTGGGCCCCACTTTGCATGTCAGTGATATTTATCACTAATGACATGCAAAGTGGGCATGCCAAGATGTTAGCGACTGGAAACAGTCGCTAACATCGCTATCTCCTATTACCAACTTTTGGAGATATTCGCGCTAAGCGCGAATATCTCCAAAAGCTACCACCTGCCCTGAGCAGTTCTTAGCCATGTTATCCAATGGGAGGTGGATAACATGGCTAAGAGCATTAGCTCGGTAATGCATGAATATCGCTGACTTTTCAGCGATATTAATGCATTGCGGTCGTTTTTTATAGCATTTGCGATAAACCTTGATAATAGCAAGGTTTATCTGCGATAATTTCTGACGATGCTTAGCGGTAAAAAATTCGTTGCTAAGCATCGTTAGGGATAAATATCGCTTAACTTTGGTAATATGCCCCAACGTCTGTTAACGTTCGATTCGAAGGAAATCAGGAAGTGTTGAAAAACATTGTCTGCGCCATCTTGCCTTTTTTCAAATGCCACACTTTTGTCGTGCACGGCAGTCATTTTAGATGCCTTGACCAGACCCACTCTCTGCACGCTGTCGATCCTTAGCATGGCTCCCCACCCTCGCAAGCATCTCCCCCAGGCACTGGTCACCCCCGCTCTCTGTCTTATGCATGGGTAATAAACCTCCCCCCATCTGCGCTGCTCTTCCCTGAGAATCACACCCTGTGCCCGCCTGACACCTCCCTTTCGCCCTATTCACTACCGCACCCTTTGACACTCCTTTTCCTCTGTGTCCGATTGTCCAGGCCGGTCCTAGGCTATCAGCTAGCCCTGCAGATGTAGTTTATGGCCCCAGCTGTAAAGAATCACCCCTCTTCAAAGGAGTTATAGTAGATCAAGGCCCACACTCGATGAGATCCGTCACAGCACACGCGTTCCTACTATCTGAAAACCATCCTGTATTGTGATTGGGGAGGGGACCGAGCCTGAAGCGGAAGATTCCAGGGATGACTCTTTGTACATCAAAGTTTTTACAATTATGTGTCACATAAAAAATATATAGCACTCCAACAAAGTAGTAGGATTATAAAACTTTAATAACTTATAAATATATACAACAAAACAAAAACAGTAAAAACATTTAAACATTTTTAGGGAAAAAGAAGGAAGTAGCCGTCGGTTGTGCGAATAGTCCCAACGCAGCACAACGTCCAGATTTCTGGACGGCACCCAGGTGATGTTGCCTGGGTGCCGCACTGATTTCGGTATCCGGCGTGGGGCGTCGCGGGGGGTGGGTCATCAGTAGCGGTCTGTTGTGCGAATAGTTCCAAGGCAGCAGAACGATGGCACCAAGGTGATGTCCAGTAAGTTGCCGCACTGGTTTTGGTATCCTACAATGCTGCTCCGAATAACGGCGTGGGGTGCCCCGGGGGGGAGGCGGCTTGAACGGGCCTCTCAAGGTGGAGTCTCGTCTGTTGTAGTGGGGCGCCCCTTTACCGTTTCAGTTGCCATTCCGTCCGCTTTTGGTCCACTGTGTCAAAAGCCGCAATTCAGCTGAGTTGCGCCCACTCTTGCGGTGCAGCGATAGGCGGCTGTCACAGGACTCTCAAAATGGCGGCAGGCTCTTTCCTTTTTGGGCCTGGTCCACTGAAATGGCCCTGGGACACCTTGGAAATCGGAAGCTTGTCTGCTAGGTCTTGGACCCCATTCTCGAAAGCGTCCCCTCCGCCTTGAGGATTCAACAAAAGTTTTGGGGGCCCCCGACTCCTGCAGGCTTCTGGTGGGGAGCGGCTGCCATGATTGCTCGCGGAATGACCACGACGGAGCCACGAGATGGTGGTGCTTTCATGCTGACGCCAGCTTCAGTCTGAAACATCCAGAAACAAGGTGGGGCTTTCATCGTTTGGGAAAAAAAAAAGTTTTCATCCAATGAAAAGTGTTATTTTTAGGTCATATGATCAAGCCTTCCATCATTAGGAAACCAAAAGTAAAATGAACCAATGAAAAGTTTTATAAACAAGTCACATGACCTGTTATGCGGCATAGGGTATAAAATGCGGAGAAAATACGTTGGCACGTGAGGCGGCGTCAGTAGCGGACCGATGTGCGAATAGGCCAAAGGCAACACAACGCGCCAAGATCCGGATGGCACCGAGGTGGTGTCTAGCAAGTTGCTGCACTGGTGTGGCCATCCTACAATGCTGAAAGTCGGCGTGGGGCGCCCCGTTGGCCTGTGAGTTCGCGTCAGTAGCGGACCGATGTGCGAATAGGCCGAAGGCAGCACAACGCGCCAAGATCCGGATGGCACCGAGGTGGTGTCTAGTAAGTTGCTGCACTGGTGTGGCCATCCTACAATGTTGAAAGTCGGCGTGGGGCGCCCCGTTGGCCTGTGAGATGGCGTCAGTAGCGGACCGATGTGCGAATGGGGCCAAAGGCAGCGCAACAATATTTTCTGAATAGAAGACACCACAAGGCGCTGAGATGCCAAGATCCGGATGGCACCGAGGTGGTGTCCAGCAAGTTGCAGCACTGGTGTGGCCATCCTACAATGCTGAAAGTCGGTGTGGGGCGCCCCGTTGGCCTGTGAGTTCGCGTCAGTAGCGGACCGATGTGCGAATAGGCCGAAGGCAGCACAACGCGTCAAGATCCGGATGGCACCGATGTGGTGTCTAGTAAGTTGCCGCACTGGTGTGGCCATCCTACAATGTTGAAAGTCGGCGTGGGGCGCCCCGTTGGCCTGTGAGATGGCGTCAGTAGCGGACCGATGTGCGAATGGGGCCAAAGGCAGCGCAACAATATTTTCCGAATAGAAGACACCACTGGGCGCTGAGATGCCAAGATCCGGATGGCACCGAGGTGGTGTCTAGCAAGTTGTCGCACTGGTGTGGCCATCCTACAATGTTGAAAGTCGGCGTGGGGCGCCCCGTTGGCCTGTGAGATGGCGTCAGTAGCGGACCGATGTGCGAATGGGGCCAAAGGCAGCGCAACAATATTTTCTGAATAGAAGACACCACAAGGCGCTGAGATGCCAAGATCCGGATGGCACCGAGGTGGTGTCTAGCAAGTTGTGGCACTGGTGTGGCCATCCTACAATGGTAAAAGTCGGCGTGGGGCGCCCTGTTGGCCTGTGAGATGGTGTCAGTAGCGGACCGATGTGCGAATGGGGCCAAAGGCAGCGCAACAATATTTTCTGAATAGAAGACACCACTAGGCGCTGAGATGCCAAGATCCGGAAGGCACCGAGGTGGTGTCTAGCAAGTTGCTGTACTGGTGTGGCCATCCTACAATGCTGAAAGTCGGCGTGGGGCGCCCCATTAGCCTGTGAGATGGCGTCAGTAGCGGACCGATGTGCGAATGGGGCCAAAGGCAGCGCAACAATATTTTCTGACTAGAAGACACCACAAGGCGCTGAGATTCGGTTACCACCGAGGTGGTGTCTAGCAAGTTGCTGCACTGGTGTGGCCATCCTACAATACTGCTCCGAATAACGGCGTGGGGTGCCCGAAGGGGGGGGGGGGAGGCGGCTTGAACGGGCCTTCCTAGGTGGAGGCTCGTCTGCTGTAGTGGGGCGCCCCTTTACCGTTTCAGTTGCCATTCAGCTGAGTTTCGGCCGCTCTTGATGCTACAGCGACAGGCGGCTGCAACAGGACTCTCAAAATGGCGGCCTGTTCTTTGGATTTGGGCCTGGTCCACTAAAATGGCCCTGGGACACCTTAGAACTCGGACGCTCGATTTTTTTTTCCTTTCCTCTACATGCAAAAAAAGGTAAATGCCCGGTACGTTACACGCTTCATCTGCCACGATGTACTCTCCAGAGGAACCGAAAAAAAATATAGTTATGGTAACTATACCATGCATCGTCATATGGAGAGGTGGTACCAATTAATTATAGTGCTGCATAAAAGAGAGATTTGGAGGAGAACCCCCGACCTGCCAGTACATTCATCAAAGAAGTGGCACTGACAGCATCAGAGGCAAGGGAAACGGTCCCAAATATTTAGAAGAACTTTGGAAAGATTAAAATGACATGTTTAGATTGTGGCAAATTAATTTCATGTGGACAGATGAGTGTTACTCTAATAAATACAGCATATGAACATCATCATAGTCGATGGTTGGTAGAGACATTTTGACTATATCCTGGACCTGCCCGTCCTCGCCCAAAATGACGCCCGAATAAATGGGACTCGTAACTCATTGTTGTGTACTGGTTGCAGAACCTTGAAATCACGAGATACGTATGTAGTTTTGAAGCACATGGCGGGCGGGGACGAGAATTGATTGAGTATTTCGACATCCCTATTGATATTAAGTTCTGATGTGTTATTGATTACTGTACTATTGAAAGTTCGAATTAACGTCACCCATGGTACTTGCCCGCAAATGTATATCTAGATAATTTTATTGTAACTGGCCCTGTCGTATTTTAATTATAAAATGTACGTCCACCGATTCCGCAACTGTTAGACACCTTAGTTCTTGCAACCTAATGGCCCGCCCGTTACGTTCCTCTACAGTGTAAATGTCTACTCATCATATACGATTACAGTTTGCTCCGTGGCCGGCCCACGTGGTAATAGGCTCGTATTTGTATAATGAAATTTTCACAATAAAGGTTTTTAAAAGAAAACATGGTAGTAGTATATACATTGGTAAAGTTTTTAATAATAGTCACTGTTTTAGAATCATTAAAAGGCAAGTGAAATAAAGCAGACCAATTACATGAAGGGTAAAAGGTATAATACGCAGGAACGCAGTAAAGATAAATGGTCAAGGGCTGTTGTGTTTTCTACTCCTGCAACATAAAGTGATCGATAAGAATCTCATATTCAGGCGTATCGGCGACTAAGACAGCAGGTCGACCCTCTTTTGCTCAACGGCTCCGTCATGGGACGAAGAAACGCCCTTATTCTCGAAAAAAGAATATATTTTACTTGCAGGACAGTTGTAAATTTTCCGGGAAAGTACATTAGCCTGGAACATTATAACATATATTTAAGAAAAAATAATGTTCGGAAGTAATAAAAAGCGTAATTTTTAGGTCATATGACCAAGCCTTTCATCATTAGAATAAGAAAAGTAAAATGAACCAATGAAAAGTTTTATTAACAAGTCACATGACCTGTTATGCTTACGTTACGCGCTGCGCGTCGCGCCCCGGATGAATTCCGGATGCGCTAACGCGGCGCGTCATATGACGCATTACGCGACAACGCAGGTCCAGAATATAGTCAAAATGTCTCCACCAACCAGCGGTCGGAACACAACCCCTTTCAGCAGGCTAAATAGTTCTGTTAAATGACAACAGAAGGGACAGGCAACAAGAACCAACAGTCAAAGAGGGGAGGGCTAGTTCTTCTCTACCGGGTTACATTGGGGCGCTACCGGAACTGATCGAATTGGTAGTCTACAGTGTTTCTGGATGTTTCAGACTGAAGCTGGGGTTAGCATGAGAGCACCACCATTTCGTAGCTCCGTCGTGGCCATTCCGCGAGCAATCATGGCAGCCGCTCTTTATCGTTATTTTGGGCGGGGTGGGTGGCGGAGCCGAGCTGTATTGCAGCCATCATGGTGTGGAGTTCAGTTCATCTCACTAGTTTCGTATTTGTCATGAGGGGTTGTTCCTAATGTTTCTATTTTAGCGAGGTCAAAAAGAGATCCCATTAGTGGCCTACTGATTTTGCTCGATTCCTTTTGTTTTTTTACACGATTTTTCGTTATCTGCAAAGACTAAACAGAGTATTGCGACTCTGTGTTTGTTTGTAAATAGAGAATGAACCAAAGAGAACCAATTCTAAAACAGTAAATGCTTGGATAACAATCAATCAAATGGAGAGAGAAGCAGGCACGACGTATTACAAAGGGGGCAAAGGCCTGCGTTAACTACCTTTCACTATCTGCAAAGAGAGAGTACTCCTAATAGAAATGAGGGGGGGGGGCAGCATTCAAAGCAGATCAGTGTGCATAAACACGAAAATGTTTTTACTTACCACGTACTTGACATTCGACAGCTTATGATATTTGCTATTAAAAAACCATTGAAATTCACTGAAAAAACCATAGGTTATAGACCATATATAGTTAGGAATTAGCATTTACAAAACCTTGAAAATTCACTGAAAAAACCATAGGTTATAGACCATATATCGTTAGGAATTAGCATTTAAAAAACCTTATTTTACCCACACAAAACCATTGAAATTCCATATATAGTTAGTTGCACTAACTATATATCGCGCACCCGCAATCCACTGCTGATGATGTCACATATTACATCATTCATGACATGGTCAGTGACATCACTGATGACATCACGGATGACATCTCAAATGACATCACTGATGACATCACTGATGACATCTCATTTGACATCAATGACCACATCACTGATGATATCATTCATGTGACAATACAATGCATCTCCTCACATTTTAATATAACCTCTGTTTAACCCAGTGTTAAATACAGAGTATAATTTTTGAAACCATTGACACACCAATACTAGTTACTACATACGCACTCACTGATTCCTACGTCTACACACACCTTCACTCATTCACCCATACAATCATTCATACATACAATCACTCATCTTTACAACACTATCATATGCACTCATACACTTATACAGACACTCACACTCTGCCACTCATCCATGGAGTTACTCACACACCTAGTCAGTCCTGTAAAGAATCAATGACACTTCCATTTTCTTGTCTATACAGTTAAACATAGAGCACCTTACATTTTCAAACATATACTAACACATACTTACCTTCTTATTCAATCATTGATACAAGTACACATTGATATGCACAGAGTCACACACCTCCCAGCCAGCCACACACACACTCAGTCTCCCATACAAATACTTGGGCAATCAATCAATAACCCATATAGTTACTCATATAGCTACTGATCAACACATGCAGCAGTTTACAGAACAACAGACATAATGATGCACAAATTAAGACAGTTTAGTCACTAACCCATGCACTCAGTGAGACACATTTAATCACTCACTCATACAGTCAGTCATGCACCTACTAAATCCTTCGTCCAGACACTTACACATCCACTCATTCTTCAATATGTAAGACATATTTAAACTTTACAGAAACAAAAAATCACTGGATGTTGTTATCAGTGATGTCATCAGTGATGTCATTTGAGATGTCATCAGTGATGTCATCAGTGATGTCACTGACCATGTCATGAATGATGTAATATGTGACATCATCAGCAGTGGATTGCGGGTGCGCGATATATAGTTAGTGCAACTAACTATATATGGAATTTCAATGGTTTTGTGTGGGTAAAATAAGGTTTTTTAAATGCTAATTCCTAACGATATATGGTCTATAACCTATGGTTTTTTCAGTGAATTTTCAAGGTTTTGTAAATGCTAATTCCTAACTATATATGGTCTATAACCTATGGTTTTTTCAGTGAATTTTCAAGGTTTTGTAAATGCTAATTCCTAACTATATATGGTCTATAACCTATGGTTTTTTCAGTGAATATATATATATATATATATATATATATATATATATATATATACACATATACACATATAGATTGATAAGATATCTCACGATTAGGCATGGCAGGCGTCTGATTACTAGGATTTATAAATCCTGTGAGCTGGACCTCGCCGGTTTCTTGCGGCATCTAAAACCACATGGGAGTCAACGGTAGGGCAGGTGTTAAGAGACTCTGAACGGCGGTCAGTCCTAGAAGGTCTAAAAAAATAGGATGATTTAAACATATCCAAATGTATAAACTCCACAGAGCATATTTAACACCGCATATATTACATCTAATATTCCCAGGCCTAGTGGATGCCTCTCTGAGATGTCGTGCTTCCCCGGCAGACCTGTTCTGCATGTGCTCCACCTTGAGCCCATTCTGGAGGGTGAAGTTTGCTCATATTGAGCAAACCACTGAAAGAACTGGCGTTTCCACTGCAGCTCATTGTCTCTTGGGTCTTTTTTCCAGACCCAAACACAAGAAAGCCACTACTAAATGTATTGAGCTATCCCTATCGCTGGCCAAATTGGCGATTGCAATGAGATGAAAGTACTCCTCACCCCCATCATCACACTATGTAGGGGGGAGGTCATTAGATGGGCCCAAAGAAGAGAGGGGTCTCCCTGCGCAGGTAGAAGAGGGGACTATGCAAGCAGCCCCAAGCAGTTTATTGGGAATGCAATATGACATGATAGTTTGTAAACATTCTGAAGATGAGAGATCACCCTAAATCCACGGACCCACACACTTCTATATTGAATGATATGCAAGCAAACACAGGAGCCATTTCCTCACGACCAAATTAGTCACATAGATTGTCATTCTACGCCACTCCCTCCCAGTCTGACGTGCTAACCTTGTATCAACTATAGGTAAGGCTAAGCCATACATGACCCGATAGAACAATGACTCAATGGTGCCCTTCCTCATCTAACACTAGACCAGGGGGAACATCCCTGGGGCGTGAGCAGGAGGGGTTATGACTTAACCCAGTTAGAGAATTCCTTGAACACCCGATAGTTATAAAAGTGACACCAAATTATGTTATTTATGATGTTTAACGAACCATAATGCATAACAATGACTGTAACAATCAAGATGTAACATGAAAACCCTTTTTTGCTTTACTGAAAAACAATAACTGCCAATAAACTAGCTGTCTGAACCTGGTCCATAACAACTAGTCTCTCTCAGGAGGCTTGCCTGTAATAGAATGAGATGTTAATCTGCTATTTCTTAAGGGGTTTTAAATCTACAGCAGTAGTATTGTTCGGTTTCTCATTTAGGTATTTCTCTGCAGGACTGGTTCTTGCGCAAACCAAGACCCTGGTGACAGATGACAGTCACACTCACTCACTTTGCCCCAATGACTGACCTGCCCACTAGACATTTACCAAATAGGCTATAACAATGTCATGAACTGCAAGAAAAGAAGGAACCCACTCATTCGTTTCTATATAATTTTGTATTAATACAGTGTTCTACTCGTTCAATCCCCTCTCATTTTTCAATTTTTTTTAATACCTTCACCTGCCTATGGTTGAGATGAACCTCAAAGACACATGGATTCTTTAGCCTTATCCATTCTCAGCCTGTGCACGGGTACACCGTGAAAACATGATTTTGTCTTATGGTAGAGAGGTGCCCCAGCCACCTGTGCCCATATGGTTTACAGCCGGTCAAACCCTATTAGTCAACAGTGCTAAGTCTGCAATGAATACAAAACTATTGTTCTAGAACTTGCCAGAGCTACTTCTTGCCCTTGATACTCTTAAGCACTGAATGTGGCAGCCTGTTCAGCTGCCCACAGCCATGGGTGTGGTTTCATGGCTATGAGCATTCACTAGATTTGAAAAAGATTATACCTAAATACTTGGCATTTTAAACACACTCATTGACTTTGTATTTAAATAAAAGTCCCCCTCTTTTTGCCAATAATGTAGTTAGCAAACAATCTAATACCATCTCAGTTTGTCAATACTACCGGTGGCGGCATTCGCCAATTTCTGTCCCTGGACAACTTGGATGTTGTGGACATAAGAAATGTTTGTCTTTTAATGTTAGACATCATCTCATAGCTCTTCTCTAACTCTCTGTTTTTTGTCTTTACGTTTTGTGAGTGCAGCGCTGAGCATAGATGGCAAGTCGGTTTAAAAATCTGCCCTGACACAACTCGTAAAAGTTAAACATTACACTTTGGTTCTCAGATGCCTAGATGCATTATATTTCTTAAATGTTGAAGCCTCCTACACAAGAGAACATCTGGCAGTCATCTTGGAGTGGAGTAATTGGTTGTAAATGCTATGAATACCATTTCAGCAAACTTCATATATTCGAAGCAAAAGTAAAAAATCTGTTTAAGTCAAATATGTGATTGCTGAAATTATTTTTGTTCACTTAGATTTCTGTCAAGCAATTCTTGTATCTGGGTTTGTAAATGCTCAAATACAACCGCTGCATTAGGAGCATCAAGCAAGGGAAAAGCTTAGGTTGTCTTTTGTTTTTCCGCATATCTGAGCCAAGGATGAAGATGTCTATTGTGCCAGGTTTGAGCTGTGCAAGCAGTATTTTTCAGGTTAAGATGAACAATAAGCATTAGAGGACTGTTGTTCCTTGGGTCCAGTCTCTTATCCTACTCAGCAGCATGTATCCTTTATCCGTCCCCTCTCTCAGATCATTAGGGCAGTGGCAGAAAGCCGAGCCCCTCGTCCTTTAGGTTGTCCTGCAGCCAAGGGAGCACTTTGAATAGATTAGTGTGAAAGTCCCTGGATTCAGGCTTTGTAAATGGGTGCCTTTTGTTATTTGAGCATAGGTTTGTCACACCCCAGCTGATTACTCCAACCTAAAAGAAAAATAAATATGTATTCAGTTCTGTTAATCTAAAAGCAAGCATTTATTATAGCCCTGCAGTAAATTTTCCAATAGCTCACGAGTTAGAGCAAGCAGTGAAATTCAAGGGAGAAATACAAGAGATATATTAGGAGCAGCCTAAAGGTGGGAGGTGTGTGAAGCTGCAAAAGTCATTCTTTGGGAAAACGGATTTCCCCAATCTGTCAAGAAAAAAAGGAATGCTGGTATTTGTTCAACTAAAAGAAGTGGCAGCTGTCTACACATTTTTTTCAACATGTTTTAGAGGCATGGAATACAAGGGAGAGACATTTAACTCTTGATTTAGAGTGGCATGTTTTCATTTATCTTGGGGCAGAAGGAGTATCCTCAGCATTACCTATACTTCTTAATTTAGCCTTTCGATTTTACTTAGGAGAATTGCCAAGATTTGCACACTTTCTCTACTGCGAAGACCCCTTACAGGTTTTACCCTCTGTCCACGAATTTGCCTGGCTTGCCTGGACACTTTAAGAAAACTTTTTGGTGTATTATTAGTTTTTCTTTCCACCTCATTTGGGCCGTGATTTTTAGATAATTTTCCGACTAGAACTCCAGAAAACATGGAATAGACCACCTTCTGGTTGTGTAGAATATTTTATGAAGACAAATGGCTTGTCTTGTGGGTATGATGTCATAAGAAAAATAGGACTGAAAGACTTGCATTTCGTCCAAACTCAAGCCTTTAGGGTAAGCAAAATCTCATCATTGTGTGTCACATAGGTAGGTTTCTCCATGGGTCATTCATCCGTTTCAGTGGACCATCAAATGCAAAAAGCGTTAATGGTAGTTCAGCGATAGAATAGCTATAGATAGTTGTTCTATCAAGTATAAATTTAGCTCGCCATTTCCCTCTGCTCGATAGGCCACAATTGTTTGTTAATTGGCCTCTACATTGCCTTGTCAGCCAGCTTTTACTCAATCCAATTTGAGCTTGTGGGCAAAGAAATCTACGCTATCCAATCAGCCCATACAAACAGCAACAAAAAACCCCAAAAAACCTAAATGTGAGTACCTCTTTAGAGTGTTCCTCACATATGGCAAGAGTGACTTCTCAACCTGGAGACTATTGTATTTATTATATTAATTATGTTAGAAACTAGACCCTGAATGATGTCAGAGCATAGGTGTGGCAGCGGCCAAACTTTGGAACGAACTCCCGTGGGAGATCAGACAAATTAGGGAGCTACTCCCGTTTAGAAGGAGTTTGAAAACCTGGATGTTCCCCAAGACATAGTCGCCTGTCTATGTATCCGACACACTCTTTCCTGTACTCTGAGTTGCTTAGCGCCAGGATGCCTGCAATGTGACAGTGCGCTTTATAAGTTAAATAAATAAAATAATAAAATAAATAGAGAGAATTAAAAGTAGCAGGGTACAAGCATTTGGGGTAAATGTAGTATGTCAGTCCACTTGGGGATCTGGTCTATTCTCTGAGGATTCATAACAATTTGCTACATTTTGAACCTTTTAAAAGCATAGTACTTATTAGATTAAACCAATGTAGGGCAGGTGGATGTTTAGGGAGTTCCCCGGAAGATATATATTTTTAAAATTGATGGTTTCCCGAGGTCTTTGTCTTCAAGGGGGGCTCCTCCTCCCTGTGCAGATCCTTGATGCCTCCCAAATAGAAGGCCTAGATCCTCAGAGAGCTACTTTTAGGAGTTTTGGAAGACAGTATTGTTTGTAACGTAGGCTGCTTTGAAGATGCTTTGAAGATGCACCAGCCTACTGGATGGAGGCAATGTGGCTATATGAGAACTGGTGAAATGTAGTGGAAGTGTTGAGGCACTGAGATCAGTCAGGTCAGCAGGATATATAGACATTAACTATGACAATCCACTCTTGAATGGCCCATCCGAGTACGTCTGCAGCACTGTCTTCTGGACCAGATGACAGTTTTTACTAGAACACGGCTTGGCTTTGGGGGTGCAGAAAGCTGCAACTCATAAAAAAGATTTTGAACATTTTCACTGCCTTCAATTAACAGCTCCTGTTCTGGTGGATTCTTCTGCCTGCAGATTCCTCACCTGTTGAATATTCGAGATGCTAGACTGGACCCAGGAACTTTTCCATAGCTCTTTTGTGTAACTAAGAGTCACTGGCTTCATTTCGGCAACAGAGGCAATGCAACAGCGACATCACTGGGGCCTTAAATTGCCCACCCTGACATAGTGGCATCAGATGTCTTTTTTTCAGCAACCTTCAACATGGATCTGGACCATTTCTCCTGGAATTTGTCACTTTACAGTGTTCCCTAAGGGATATGTCTCCCCACAAAAGGTTACCTCTCACCCAAGAAATCAAGCCCTTTTAAGACTGCAATGGACAGATATCCATTTTTGATCCCCATGAGATATGTTCATGGGCTTGTGATTGAGGCACTACTGAAGGTCATGTGAGCCTCCATCTGCAGTGCAGTAGTAAAAGTCCCAGGACCCTTACTGGCTCCTCTGTTGCTGATACAGTATTCAGCGCAGCCTCATGCCTTGCCCTACCCCAGAGTGCTTAAAGGACAAATTGTCTCTACCAGTCTGGCATGTGAGAATACGCTTTTGGGGTGAACTCGCTCGAGACAGCAAGCTTCTTCCCTGGGATGACGTAAGCAAGATGTTGAAGGGAGCTCTCAAGGTACAAGTACTTGCAACTAAAAAGTTGGGAGCATAGTATAAGACCGGACGCGGGCCCTGTGAGGGGAACAGCCTTTACAACGCAACTTTTACCACGCAGTGCCTTTACGACGCAACTATTACAACGCATGTTATTACAACGCATAGCGCTGGGGGGCGCTCTAGGCTAGAGAATAGATTTTATTTACTATCCAACACCTTCCCTACTATCCACGGGGACTGGAGTTGGAATAGTAAATTAAACTATTCACTACCCAGCACCCCTTAACGCTATGCGTTGTAACAGCATGCGTTGTAAAAACTGCGATGTAAAGGCATGCGTGGTAAAACCATGCGTTGTAATGTCATACATCAGCCCTGTGAACCACCTGGAAGTACAACTAACTGGGAAACCACCTGGGAAGAAGGAAGTATCAAATTGATACTGGGAACTGTAAGAGACAGTGGACAGTGACTTCTAGCTGGCAGAAAAACTGTGGGGAGGATGCTTGCCGAGGTAACTGTTACAAAATATGTGGCAAGTATCGAAGCACTCTTTATTCTCTATTGTCAAACGTGCATTTTTAAGAAGAAATCATTTCTTTTCACCTCCCAGAGCTTACATGACACCTGAGAGATTGACGAAGATGGGGAAAGGAAGTGTTGCCATTGTGCTAAATGTGGATTAAAAAAGGCGACTGACATCCACATGTTCATGGAGTGCCCAAGAAATCAGAGGTTTTTGGAAGAAGTGGGTAAGACAGTTTCAAGCATTCTGGGGGTACATGTTAAGGTAAGTCTTTCGCTGACCATTTTTTGAGTAGTAGAGAGTCTAGAGGAGTTTACTAGTGATATTAGAAACCTTTTTTATTTAATGGTACTGGCGAGAAGGGAAATATACCGAAAATGGGTGAGTTGTACCCCCTCCCAAGCACGCGGAGTGGCTAGATGCCCTCTTCTATATGTCCAAAGTGAATTTGTTGGGGAAAGCATCCAAGAAGAAAAGGTTCTGGAGATTAGTGATGGAGAGGTCAGGGGCACAGGTGGGATAGATGGGTAGGAATGCAAATATGCAAATATCTTGTCTAATGATTACACCAGCTTTCTTGGCTGCGTTTATAACGCTTCTCCCATAATCGAGCAACATGAGCTGCCTCCTGGGCATTTGGTCTATACCTTACCCATACTTGGCCAAGGGCAAGAATCGAAAATAAAGAGTTGAGTGACAGTTATCGGAGTCTCAGGTGAATGAAAAGAAAAAAAATGAAGGCAGTGTTTGCAAAATTACTTGGTACAGTGTTAAAAGACCAACCTGAATGTATCGCTGCCTGTGACTTATCACCAAGGGTCCCCCATCATCGCCTAAAAGACAGGGAATATGAACAAACGAGAACATTTGTGTATTAAATAATGCAATCTAAATTACATCTTGTCATTGTTGGAACATTTAAAACTTGACATTTGGACGTCTAATGGACCGCATGATAGACGGCATTCCCTGGGAATAAATGTATTCGTGTGCTAAACTTCACTCTGCACCTCTTATCTAAAGAGTTGGTGCACCAAGTAGAGATTATTGCATTAATTACCGTTTTCACATTTTTATATCGGTTATTCATATGCTAAAACATTCCCAACATAGCTTAAGCAAATGTATCTTGGTCATTTGTCCTTTTTAGCCACAGCAGAAAGTCTTATGTTCTAGGTTTATAAAGCTCATCATGACGTTTGCTTTCACAATACAGCTGCTGTGCTGCTGGTATCACAGTCATACAGTTGGCTGAGTGTTGCCAACACAACAGATCTCTAAACAGCACCCACAGTGTGAAAATGCATAAGGACCATGCAAGTAGTAGAAAGTAGGTTTACAAATGCAGCTAGCATAATATATTAAGATGTTTTCATAAATATCACAAAACTATTTTGACAACCTGCACTTTCAACTTCACTTCTAACTTTTATCAGTGAATTTGCCATCCATAGCTTACAGGTTCCGGTGTATTTATTCAAATGATCCTTATGCTGCTGGAATCTTGGAACAGTATTTTGGACACCCATAGGCTCTCACCTATTTACTCGTCTAGCGCTTCAGCCCTTTGTTAACCCCTTCGATGCGGATGACAAAGCCAGCTCGTCATGGGCGTTACTTGCGCTACGCGGATGATGAGCTGGCTTTGTCACAAACCGCGCGATTTTCAAATTTCAGCGCACAGCGGGAAAACCCGCTAGCGCGGTAGCGGTTAAGGATGCAGTGAAATGATTAACTTAAAGACTGAATCAATAACTCTACCCTTTCCGCACTATTAAGAGAAGCAGTTCTAAATATGTGCTTGATAGGTATCCCATGAGGAACAGGGTCAAGACTGATCTGCATCTGGCTGGGTCCGAACTGGGGTGGCGAAGTGAACTAAAGAACGATGATGGATTCAACCCAGATCTGTGACTGGGGGTGAGTGTCTGAAAAGTTTCAGCACTCCGTCCATCATCTCCTTGTGTTTGCCTTGTTAGGTATGTCAACCCCTTTCAAAACAATCTTATGTTCGAATTCCCTAATATCTTGCAACCTGCCGTTAAATACTTCCATGAACTATTCAACAATACCATCATCATAAACAAGAATCCTCCAACAGCATGTATGGACATAATTATGGCATCAGTCCTACAACCTACCTTTAAATACTTCCTTGAACTCAATCTACAGTCAAAATCATGGGAACAGGCCCCCAACAATCTTCAAATACTTCCTTAACCTCAGTAATGCAATTGTCTGACATGGATCCTCGTACAACATCTACTGATATAACCAAGGTAATAGTACCACCAAATTGTCTTTAAATACTTCCTTGCACTCTTCAATAATATCATTAGACATGGATTCTTCTCTATCTACTGACCATTCTGTCGGAGGTCTCAAAACCATCCTATTGTTTCCCCTGGTCTTTGAAAACCGGTTTGCAGTAACCCTTCTTTGCTCAATAGATATTTAGCAATGTTAATACTGCCTTGAAGGTTCACACTGCCACAAACATAATCTAACATGTCGACTGTGTTCCCCATAAGCCAAATGGTTAATGAAAACACTGCTCCCCATTAACGAGGATTGGTAAATGCATTAGGTTTCACCTATGTGATTAATAATAAGCAGTTTTTTGTTGGAATTTCTATCTTGCTGAGTAGTACAATATAAGTTATAGACAGTCTATTAAATTGTTATGACTTGTTTATGTACAAAAAGGCAATATATTGTGCTTTTACTATGTGGTATAGTGTGGGGTATTAGCAACATTTTGAAAAATGAAATGAAAGAGGGAAATAATAGAATTAATTCATGTAATAGCAATATTATGTATTTAGAGGAGTTCTGACAACTTTTGGGCCCAGGGCCACTGCACCTGCTGCACGATTCACATCATGACCCTATTGTCCTTAACCCCTTCCACGCTCATGACGAGCTGGGCTCGTCATGCAGTAGCCTCCTGCTACACTGATGACGAGCCCAGCTCGTCATGAATAAGGATGTTCCTGGATTTCCAGCACAGGGGAAAAATCCCCATAGCGTTCAAGTGGTTAAGGTATCCACACTTGTGACTGCCTATTTAGCAGTAAACTATTACAATATTAGGTGTTTCGAGGAGGTCATACAAATTTTGGGCCCGGTGTCAATGCACCCACCACACCATTCAAATCATGGCCCTATTGTTTGCAAGGTAACTGCACTTGTGACTGTCTGTTTAGTAGTAAATTATATCAATATTAGGTGTGTTGTGGGCTGCCTAGAGGTTTTGGACCTGGTGCTACTGCACCATTCAAATCATGACCCTACCGCCTGCTAGATAAATGCACGTGACTGTCTTGTTTAGGAGTAAACTGTAGCTATACTCTGGGTTTATTGGGGTCCCTAGAGCTTTTGGCTTCAGTGCCACTGCACCTGCCACACCATTCAAATCAAGCACATTTTAAATGCAAGGTAACTGCAATTGTGACTGCCTGTTTAGTAATATTATGTATTTAGAGGAGTTCTCATAACTGTTGAGCCAGGTGCCACTGCACCTGCTGCACCATTCAAATCATGCCTGTGTTGTCTGCAAGGTTAGAGGAGTTATGACAATGTTTGACCCTGGTGCCGCTGCACCATTTAAATCAAGTCCCTTTCAACTGCAAGGAAACTGCAAATGTGACTGCCTGTTTAGTAGTAAAATATAGCAATATTAGGTATTTATAGGAGTTCTGACAACTTTTTGGCCCAGTGCCACTGCCCCTTCCGCACCATTCAAATAATGACTCTGCTGCCTGCAAGATAACTGCACTTGTGACTTCCTGTTTAGTAGTACAATATAACAATATTTGGTATTTAGTGGAGTTATGAATACTTTTGGCCCCGGTGTCACTGCACCCGCGGTACCATTTAAATCAAGCCCCTTTCAACTGCAAGGTAACTGCAATTGTGACTGTCTGCATAGTAATACAGTATAGCAATATCAGGTGTTTAAAGGAGTTCTCCATTTGAATATTTTTATTTGGCATATTTAACCATACAAAATAGCACTTTACAAACAATTAAAACATGATTTATCCCAAAGGTTTTACCATAAAACAGTGTACTACACAGTAAAAAACCTGCTAAAATAGACAGTAAAAGACCCACATATAAGATCTCTTAGTTCTTCACCAAGGCAGCAAGGAGTTGCTTATACATTAGCTATACATTTGCAAAATCTCGCGTAATCCCCAGATTATAGGTAAGATTGAATTTTCATCATATGTTCATTTCAACCTATGCCATTTCCTTCAGTGACTCCTGTATAGCAATTAAGAATCTTCCTATGGCACATGCCACATTTAAACATCTCATATTTGTCAATAAGCTAAGTGCTTGGTCTCTACTAAAACTTTTATATACAATGAAAATAGGTTTGAACAATTTTTTCCGTTCTTCTGAAAAGCACAAACAGTCCAGCAAAATATGTCTGCTAATACGTTTTACTTGTAGGCCACAAGAGCACAGGCCTTGGTCATTTGACATAAGTGATTTTGGGTTAGGCATAGCTTCTATATAGGGAGAAATGTCGCCAATAACCCATCCATTTATCAAAAATTGGGCCAAAGATTTGCTCTTCAAATAGCATAAATCTTCTTCTCGTGCCTTTCCTGTTAATAATGTCCCGTAACTCCCACTCACGGATCTGCTGTGCTGATTTCCAATGGTTTTGCCCTAAATTAAGTTTAACACATAACTTATCTAGTTTGTTCCTTGCTTGGACCGCCCAAATAAGATCGCTGGTCTCTATTTCTTTCTTACAGAGATATGCTATTTTGGGGGGGGGGGGGCTTCTCCATTCAATCTCTTCCAGAAATTAAATGTTGCTTGCATTACCCGATAGTACCAGGCTGTGAGATGACATTCTACTCGCACAGCCTGTAACATAGTTGATGATGGGAGGGCGAGAAGCTGCTTCACACATTTACCCTCCTCTTGGTTCCTGTACTCACACAGGGACACCACCTTATCCTGTACCCACATTTGTTCACAGAGAACAGCCCTTTTATCACAGTGAGAGACCTATTTTATGCTGTACCCACCTCTACAAGTGAACGCGTCGACATGCGGCTCTGTCCCACCAGTACACAGGAAACGATCTGTCACCACTTCGCTGACATCTGTGACATTCACATAGAGGGAGGCTTTCAGTGCATCCCTGTTGCACACTGGTTTCTAGAGAGGGAACATCATTAGAAGGTGTCATTATCTAAACATTGTCTAGCTTTAAAACGTCTGTAATTCCCCATCCCCCCTTTCACCAAAACCAGCAAATTGGGCATTACGGATGTAGCTGAGGCATCACTTATATAATTCATAAAATCCTGAAGTAGAACTGCTGGTTCACAAATGCCATTTTAACTTCTCATTCTTGGTCCTTTGTCTTGGCAACTGCGAGGTCTCTCTTGATACCTTTCCCTCTGCTTTGAGGGTCACCTTCTGAGGGCAGCACCAAGATACAACTTAGACTATTGTGTGTGTAACAAGCACAAAACATGTTGCTTCCTTCCATCCCAATTACCCCTATTCCCTACCCTGAGGTGGCAGAAAAAAGGATCAGGAGTGAGTGATACTTTAGAAATCAGAAGCCTTGCCACACCAACCCCGCATCTCTTCTTGCTCCCACTCCTACGTTCTTTTGAAGCTAAGCTATCCTCAGACACACTTTACCCTTTGCAATTGTAGTGGTTCCATCTAACAGAGTTTTTACGTCAAAGTAGATGTTCCTGTGTCTTTTACAGGAGCAGCTAAAGACCGCCTGGCCCCTTAAATAATGATCAATACTTCCCTTTAACGCAAATGATCCACCCACCCTCAATTCTGCGCTGCACACTTGACCCTCCTACCTTTTGAACTCTGCATTGCTCTTTAAGACCCCTCTTCTAATTCCACTGTTAATACCAACAATGATGGGTTTCATATACACCAGCTGTGCATCTCTTCCTGCTCTCACTGCCTTAAAGTTATGAATCTAGGCTTCCTCCCACCCCAACTTATTATTAAGACCTTTAATATCTGTTCTTGTCCCAGAGCTGTGGAAAAGTAAATTTTGCCATGTTCTGTGTCCCTACGCGTCCTCCATCATATGTTATGTGTGCATGATTAATATGCATATGTATTCCTCATGACCGACTAAAGACGCAATTACAGTTGTGTCCATCTCTAGTATGCCAGTTTCCAGTTTTCGTGAATACTACGACTATCAGGCCTATGTAAAGTTACGATGCCACGTTTCTCAGTATGCACGTTATTCCATTGTAAAGTCCCCGTTTCTAGGCCTCAAAAGGGCCCGGACACCAGATTCAGCTCCTGTCTCCTGAAGCCCTCGCTGAGGAGCGACACGGCCCCCACCTGTATCCCTGACCCCTCACTTACTTCCTGCCTCGCAGTGCCCGGTTCAGCCTGGCTCTGCCTCTGAGTCTGCCAAGAGTATGTTATGATTCTAGTTATCAGTCCAGCCCTCCTTCTCTGCATTCCTAAGCTACTGAACCGCATCAATAGTTTCCGTCATTGTCTAGCCTCTACGTCTCCATGTAAGAGAAATACTGTATTTATGATCATTTAATATTCTTCATCACGTACTACATGTAGAATAAATGCATGCTCCAGTCTTAGAGTCTGTTAGCCTTTACCCCGATAGCTTTTGGATTCTATCAACATGTTCTCTAAACATCAGATACTAGATACTGTCTAGGTACATGTCGCCCTGACTCTCCAGACTTCAGTCTCTGCTCCTAGCACAGAGTTCATAGCCCCCAGCTTCTCCTAGTAACACGTCATTGCCAGTTTGCGCGCACCACCAGGTTAGAGGTCCCGGCTCCTTAGGTAGCCCCCTCCATGTTTCCGCCCCATTCATGACATATTCTGTTACGTTTGCATCACATGTCTATGTATACGCCCTGTTACACCCACTTTCACCCTTATCTTTCGCGACTGCTACGCGTCACACCCTTTGACCACACCCACTGCTCCGCCTATCATATGTACTGTAATGCAACTGTTTTAGTATATATACTTGTGTATTGTTATTAAATGTTAGCGCGCTCATTCCAGATCCTGCCCCCAGGCAGCTGCCATCCTATTCCCGTGCAGGTTGTCCTGTTCCTGTCCTTTATGCTGTAATAAACCTGCAAACTCCTACTACCTCGAATCTTGACTCTTATTTTATTGAGCTATCTGTTATTGCTATGCCTAGTCAAAACCTAGATCCGGTATTATTTATTTATATACCACATAATGGCGCCCGAATAGGGACTTGCCCTTTCCCCACGCGTCGGTGAAGCCACGCCGACCCCCTGACCCCCTGCAGCCGTGACGGAACTCTTCTGCGCACCGGCAGATATTTCTGCTTCAAGTATCCCTCAGGCCCACGGAGGAGACGGAGGTGGCGGTCCAGCATCCAGACGAGGCGGTGGAGGAACGCGGCGAGTCCCGACCAGAGCCCAAGCCGAGAGTCCAAGGTCCGAGGTATCCGGAGGCCCACCCGTAACAGAAGTCCGAAGTTCGTCCGTCCGGCGTCGAAGCAGTCCAGTCGAGTCCGAGGCCTTCCGTTCTTGCTGCCCGGTGAGTACCGTTGCTGGGGTAGTATCTAGACAGGGTCAATCTAAATTGTCTCTGGTCCGATGGGTCTGGGTACGCAGATCTGAAACGAAGTGTTTACCTAGGTGGATACGGGTCTTGATGCGTCCCTTTATGGGACCGGTATGTTCCGTGCTGTTTCAGAAGCGCATCCAGTAATTCTAGTCTGTTCCGTTCGAGAAATTCATGTGTTCCTGTTCTCAGTGTTCCAGGTAGTATTCTGTCCGAACTGTTACTTTATAATGTTATTCAATGTATTTTCAATGTCGTGGTATGCCTGAATTGTTTTCTCAATTGTTATTGTTCCTCGTGTATTGTATTGTGTTCAGATTCAAGTTTGCAATGTCCCTCTTTTCGAGATTACGTCAGTTAAAAACCAGAAAAGGTCTGCTAGAAGCAGCAGTTCCTGTCCCGCCTAGGGACAGTCCAGGTCATTTTATGTATCAGAAGCATGGCATAAGCGCCATATTATATCTAGATTTATGGGTAGAGTATACCAAGGAGTTAGAAGAAAAGTATAGATGGCCCGTATCAGGTACGTGGGATGCCGAGTGCATCATGAGAGTAGAAGAGGCATTATGGAAAAAGAAGGCCAGACAGTCACAGAAAGACGCCATCGAGTTATGGCGCAAGGAATCTCATAAAAGAACCGAAAAAGAAATCAGAAAGTCAGAATTAAGTAGAGAATCCTTAGAGCGAGCCCAAGAAAAAGAACTAATCGAGATAGGTGAACGAGTCAAAACCGAACAGTCAGACAGACAGAGGAACGCCCTTATTAGGGGTATGTACCCTCTTCTTGCCGAGGGTTTGCCAAAAGCGACCCCGGAGGCATCCAGTAATTTTCCGCCACCCTTAGTTCCGACCAAGCTACGTCACAAACCGACCGCAGCTGATATTTTCATTTCGTCCTATTTGGACGACACAGTCCCGGAATATGCAAATCCCGCTCCGCCAGTCCCTGTAAATCAGGCACTTCCTGCTCCTCCAGACACCGGGGCACCCCTTGCAGTACCTGCTACGGTACCCCAGGTTCAGCCCGCCATACAAGTTCAGCCCGCATTTCAATTTCCCGCCGCGCTAGTACGAAGAGCATCAGTCGATGATTCCAGTTTAGGGGCCGCAGGAGGAGGTCCTCCTGGTACCCCGCCACCGCACCAACGTAAAACGTTGGCCGAGTTACATGAATGTGCGTCACAGCGTACGCCCAAATATCAGTCCGCTGCAGATATCCGACGAGTCCTTACTGAATGTCGCTATGACCCAGTCACAGGTGATGATAGTATGATTTTATATTCCATACGTGTAAGAAGGGTGCTCGGGTTTTTAGACACCCTACCAGATATGAAAGAAGATCTAGACAGAATATATCGTTTCATCCGTACAGGGAATGATCCAGAAAGTATTAGTGACGCCATGTCTCAAAGGAAAGCTGAAATTCAGCTCATGATATTAAAGTTTCTGATTAATTGTCTAATAAGAGAACAAGATTATCCGACCAAAGATCAAGCCGAAATGAGAACCCTGACAAGGTGGAGTGATAATATAGCCGACGGTAAGCATAGAACTATCGGTAGTATAGAGAGTATGTACAAGAAAATTCGTAAGGAAATAATAAGGTTACATGATCAACGTAAGGCAGCACAAGTAAGCGAGAAAGAAAATGACTCTACTGAAGAGGTAGAGGACGAGAATCCCGCCAGAATAGCGTATGTAGGAAAATCTAGATTTCCAGATCGCCATTTACGCCTAGAACACAAGCCAACTTTCCATCATCCGGCACCAGAACAAAGTTCTCTAGAACAAGTATTCCAAGCTACCGATCATATTCTGAAATCACGAATCGGTTATAGCGAGTTAAGTACTATGCATGAACAAGAACTAGTCCGATCAGCAGTCCGATGGATTACTGATTCTACCACTTTTCCAGACGAAATAGTGGCACAAATGTTTCTGAAATTGCCCCCGGCCGAGCAGCGACTGGTGGGTATGTATATGATCCAGCACCTCATCACTTTGTATGAGGGTCAACATTCTGATCCAGGTCCATTACACGATGTCCTGAACGAGTTACTCCAGTATAGATGGAAAGGTTTAGGTACCGATTTGATTAGTGTTATTCTAGAACAGCGCCACAAATATAGAACGTTTTTGAACCCGCATTTTGTTCATGTCTCACCCCCAGAAGGTAAACCCTTTTACATAGACAGACAGAATCCGCTACGAGAAGTGCATCCAGTTAAGACAGAGGGTGGTGAAATGCAACGAGTGTTTGTTTACACCCCGATCACAAAGATGGAACTCTTAGAGATGAAAAAATTAATTCCCTGTCATGATAAAGATCCAGCAGGGTTCCACCGAGAATTAAAAGACATGCTCCGTATGGGAGAATACACGTATCCAGATATTATTAAAATGTTAAAAGTCCTGTTGCCCGCAGGGGTATATGAGAAACTCAAAGAAAAAGAATGGGAGGTGGGAGAGAAAAAGATCGATTGGGCGGTTCTAGAAGCTGAAGACAAGGCACGAGTACCAGGTACCGGTCTTGGAGATAAATGTAAAGAATTACCTGAATTATTGATTCAAGTTTTACCCAGATTATTAACAACTAAAAAGGAAGACTGGGATGCAATCTCAGCCTGTAAACAGAAACAAGATGAAGATATTAGTGATTTTTATTCTAGATTTGAGAAATGTTTTAGCATCAACAGTGGCCTCAAGACAAGTAGCGAGTCATACCCTCATCTTTTTGTTACTAAATTAGTCGAGAATTCAAGTCCACAAATTAAGAATCGAGTTTTGAAAGTCGAAATTACCTGGCAAGCTAATACCCCGTCCCAAATGCTCCAGATGCTTCAATATCACCAGAATAGAATCAGAGAAGAACAAGAACATGAAAGAAAACGTATGAAAGACACGAAAATGAAAGTACTAGTTGCACAATCTGTTCCTCAAGACAGTCAGAAGAGGGGTCCGAATCAAGCCAGTCATCCTGCAGCTCCCGTTAAAGGGAACTGCAATTATTGTAAACAGCCAGGTCATTTTATAAACGAGTGTGCAGTTCTGAAACACAACATAGCTACCGGTAAGACTAAAGAAAGACCACGTCCGCCTAGACAAGAGCAAGTTTCACAGACTCCTCAGCCACAGAATGCACAACAGACAGTTACTGTACCGCAGCCTATTGCTGCAACACAGCATGTTACACAGCAGATGTACCAGTATGCGCAGTCAGAGTATCCAGAGTATCAACCGTATTCATGAAACAGCCTAGAGAGGGAGGTAGGCTTGCCTCTCATCGAGATACCTGTAGATCAAGAAGGTCCCTATGTTCACAGTCAAGTATTAGGGAAAGATAGAAAGTTTCTGATTGATACAGGGGCAAGTAGGACCACTATAAGTCACGCCGAAGTTCCAGGGGCTCCGCTCTCAGGCTCTAGAAATGTTTCCCTTGGATTTTCAGGAAAACCTATCGTAAATGAAATTTCAAAGCCAGTTACTCTAGAAGTAGGTCCATTGTCCCGTACTACTGATCTGTTACTTACTAAGTCATGTCCAGAAAATCTATTAGGCATTAAAACACTGAAAGAGTTAGGTGCAGTTATATGCTGTTCCCCCGAGGGAATATGATTGTTCCTACGTGACTTCAAGGGTCACTATGTATTACGAGATTTTGATCCCAGATTGTCTAATGTTCCGCAGCATCTATGGGCGCAAGGTCCAACTGATGTAGGTTATATGCAAATCACACCCCATCGTGTGACTCTTGAGCCAGGTGTAGTGTTACCACGAATCAGACAGTACAGATTGCCACCTGAGGCTGTAGCAGCCTTATCCAAAATTATTGACGAGCTTATGGCTCAAGGAGTAGTTGTAGAAACTGACTCCAATGTATGTAATTCTCCGATCATTCCAGTCATGAAACGTACGGATCCAAATGCACCCCCGGTATATCGATTAGTGATTGACCTACGAGAACTTAATAAATGTATCATTCCCCAGTACCC
This sequence comes from Lissotriton helveticus, assembly GCF_964261635.1. Taxonomy (NCBI): domain Eukaryota; kingdom Metazoa; phylum Chordata; class Amphibia; order Caudata; family Salamandridae; genus Lissotriton; species Lissotriton helveticus. The sequence continues at coordinate 2,048,737,065 of NC_136065.1, forward strand.
AGTTGTCCCAGATATTTCTTCCCTATTGACAGCCATTGATTCCGAAGCCACATTTTTTACAGTCATAGACCTCAAGAACGCGTTTTTCAGTGTCCCCATTCATCCAGACAGCCAGTTTCTTTTCGGATTTTGTTTAAATGGAAGGAGCTATATGTTCACACGCGCTCCTCAAGGTTTCACAGAGAGTCCTAGTATTTACAGTCAAGCACTTAAGAGACAACTAGACAACATTCACATGCCAACTGACACTGCCCTGCTCCAATATGTCGATCTACTGATCACAGCCCGTTCTGAACGTGCTTGCGAGCGAGCATCACTCAGTCTTGTATTTTCTAGCAGAGATGGGGCACAAGGTGTCCCCTTCGAAGCTTCAATTCTGTGTCCAGCAAGTGATCTACTTAGGCCACTTACTGTCCAAGTGGGGTAGGCAGTTGACACCTGACCGTATTCAGTTAATAGCGAGTCTTCCTCAGCCCAAGACCCAGAAGGAGGTACGTGCTTTTATCGGCCTTACTTCTTATTGCAGACAATGGATTCCTCAGTATGCATTTCTAGCTAAACCACTGATACAGTTAACGACACAGGAGGCAGCCGTATCGACTGTCCTCCCATGGACATCTGAACATACACTTAGTTTCAATGAGTTAAAGAAAGCCCTATGCCAAGCTCCAGTTCTAGCTACACCAAACTACAGTAAGCCTTTTACACTTTGTCACTGAACGTGAAGGTACAGCATTATCTGTTCTCACACAAGATCAAGCAGGACAATACAAGCCTTGTGCTTATTTTTCAAGCACATTAGATCCTGTAGCCCAGGCTCTGCCTGCGTGCCTCAAGTCAGTTGCAGCCACAGCACTAGCTATCAGACAAAGTGATTCCATAGTCTTAGGACACTCCCTGACAGTACAAGTTCCACACTCCGTGGAAGTTCTTTTAAACCGAACACAAACTCAGCACTTGACAATTGCACGTTTAACAGGTTATGAATTGACACTGTTCCAGCCACACATAGAAATCAGACGCTGCAACGTCCTAAACCCTGCTACATTGTTACCATCAGTTACTTTGAATCCTGCCACACACGACTGTGTGGAAGTAGTTAACATTACGACAAAGCCAAGACAAGATCTGACAGATATTCCATTACCAGATCCCGACCTGACACTTTATGTGGATGGTTCATGTATGAGAACAAGTACAGGAGAACTAGTCGTCGCGTATGCAGTGACTACTGACACCGAAGTTATAGAGACACACCGCATTGACACTCTGTCCGCTCAAGCAGCAGAGCTAGTTGCTCTGACACAAGCCTGCATACACGCCAAGAACCTGAAAGTTAATGTTTACACAGATTCACGCTACGCATTTGGAGTCGTACACGACTTTGGAGTGCTCTGGCAGGAGAGAGGTTTCATGACTTCTCATGGAACCAAGATTCAGCATGGTCTCCTTATTCAAGCTCTGTTAGATGTGATACATTTACCGACATCCATTGCTATCATGAAATGCAAAGCACATACGAAAGTTACTGACACTATTTCCCAAGGTAATGATCTAGCAGATCGCACAGCCAAGCTTACAGCTCAGACTCCAGACATTCCAGTTAATCCGACACAGACACATACTCCAGATCCGACTACATGTATGACAGTTAAGGACCCTACTCAAGATGTCATAGATATCCAGTTACATGCTACTCCCGATGAAATCAAGAAATGGTCCGAACAAGGAGGGGTCCAGACAGATCAGGGATGGGTAACGAAGGGTAAAACCACATGGTTTCTCCCCGACTCTATGGTTCAAGTCATTATCAATACCGCACATAGTCCAGCACATTTAGGAGAAAAAGCCATGTTAGACAGTATCCAGAACATTTGGTTCAGCAAACATTTACGAGCTGCAGCCAAGCAGAAAGTCCGTACCTGTATGATATGTTGTCAGTTTAATCCAGGTAAAAGTGTCCCGGTGGAACAAGGTGGATTCCAGCCCCCTGACCACCCTTTTGAAGTCCTCCAGATGGATTACATTCAGATGGAGCGATGTCGAGGTTTCAAGTATGTCCTTGTAGTTGTATGCGCTTTGTCCAGGTGGACAGAAGCATATCCAGTCCCAGATTACACAGCCACGACTACTGCCAAGCAGTTGGTTCGTGAGTTCTTCCCCCGTTATGGACTCCCTAGAGTCGTATATTCTGATAACGGCCAGCCATTCTCATCTGAATTGATGAAACATGTTTCCCTTTTGTTAGGATACCAGTGGAAGTTCCATTGTGTACGCCATCCTGAAGCAGCTGGTCTCGTAGAGAGACATAATCAGACCCTGAAAATTCGAATTGCAAAAGTTTGTCAAGAGAAAGGTGTAGACTGGCTAATAGCTCTGCCAGTTGCCCTGTTCTATATGCGCATGGTCGCACATTCCAGATCAGGTCTGTCCCCGTATGAGGTCGTTTTCGGCCGCCCCCCTAACATGTGGGGTACACCTAGACCCCGAAGTATTACCGATGTTTCAAGTAATATGCTGACAGATTACCTAGCTTCCTTGATGTCTGCCCTCAACTCTTGTCGTTCACAGGTTGCCGCCGCATTTCCAGACAATACCGAGGTGGCACCGCATGAAATCGTTCCCGGATCCATGGTCCTAGTGCGAAATTTTGATCGTTCAAGTCCGCTGGAGCCTCGCTGGAAGGAGCCCCGACAGGTCCTCCTGGCCACCCGTACAGCCGTGAAGTTGGAGGGACGCAAAGGCTGGGTGCATCTTTCGCATATCAAAAAGTTTTATGGATTGAAGCCTGTTTCAAAGAACATTTCAGATCATTTGAAAGACTGCCAAAGTACTATTCTTAAGGACTGTCCCGCAAAAGACAATGATACTGCACCCTCCCTGTTAGAGAAAACTCCGCAACAGGAGTATAAATTAAAACTAAGGTCTAGTAAAATAAGTCAGCCAGTTTGATTGTCTAAGTCCTCCCCTAGGTGAAACGGTTAGACCGGTTTCTGACATGTATAAAATAGACCCCCATAGTGAGAGAGTTAGTCAAAACTCAATCCGATGTATCGTTTTTCTAAGTTTCGTTTTGTTTCTCAGCATTATGATTTGATATCCTGCACCAGTTATGCATTTTACCTGTATTTTCCAGTTTCTCATGTAAATAAGTCTTCTAATGTTACAGTAGAGCACACGTTTAGTGATCTGCCTCCTCATGAACTCTTATCGCCTCGCTATGCGTAACAATTCTTTTATCCGCATGTTACATTATTCACACCAGACCAGCAATGCCACTAATTGTTGGGTGTGTGGTCGACTCCCCCCTTTCCAGACACCGAAGGGAGTTCTGCCACTCTTTCCTTATCCCTTTTCACATAATGGTTCGTGTGGAGCATGGTCCACGTTAACGTCATCCTCAACAGATATGTCTTTTCTTAACAGTACATGTTTTCCAGACAAGCAAGGTCTTCCCCACAGAACCGGGTTAGATCTAGAAAATGAAGTTTACAATTTAAGTAATTATTCTTCGAATTTTATGGTCCTGAATGTTCAGTCTGATACTACTCCAGACTTACCTGCTATTTCCGTATTACCAGTCAAAGGCGAATTATGTGTCCGAAATAATGGTTCCGTACATGTAGGACACAGCGATTGTACTACTATTGTCAAGTATAGTGACAGTGGGAAATCTATTTTCAAAGCTTCACGTCATTCTTATTTTATTTGTGGTCAAACCGCATATGTTCGTCTGCCCCTCGATTGGGAGGGAACCTGTTACATTGCCTTCCTACTGCCACCTGTTTTCCTAGCCCCATCTGATTATCACAGAAACACACATCTAGTACACATTAGACATAGAAGGGAGATCGAGTCCCCAATTGTCGATTATACTGAAACCACTCTAGAACAGTATACAGATTTTAATAAAGGTTTCTTCTTCTTTATAGGACCTGTTCAGAACAGTAAGCTAATCCGTAGGTTAACCAGAACCCTTGAAGCTGTAGTAAATGAGACTGCCTCTGCTCTAGGTAACTTAACCGAAGAGCAATCTGCTATGAGATTTGTCGTTTTGCAAAATCGTCTCGTCCTTGACGTCATACTGGCAGATAGGGGCGGGGCATGTAGAGTCATCGGATCTAGTTGCTGCATTTTCATTCCAAATAACGCGCCGTCTGTTTATTCAGCTATAACCAGACTCCATAAAATTGCCCATCTGTTACACCAAGACCCAGGCACCTGGACATGGTCCGGTTGGTTCTGGAATGTAATTTCCGCTTGGGGATGGAAAGTATTGTCCTTTCTAGGTATTGCAGTAGCGATCATATTCAGTTGCTGCCTCTGTATACAATGTGGCCCTGCGATTTGCGGCATTTGTGCTACCTCTTGTATTCCTAGTCCCAAGCCCCGTTCTAAATCCCGTTCCAAGAAAATTCGAGACGAACAATTGATGCTGTATGAAATGGTAGATGGTATCATGAATATTGATGTTTCCTGATGGAAACGTAGTGACAAGGAGGGAATGTGGAAAAGTAAATTTTGCCATGTTCTGTGTCCCTACGCGTCCTCCATCATATGTTATGTGTGCATGATTAATATGCATATGTATTCCTCATGACCGACTAAAGACGCAATTACAGTTGTGTCCATCTCTAGTATGCCAGTTTCCAGTTTTCGTGAATACTACGACTATCAGGCCTATGTAAAGTTACGATGCCACGTTTCTCAGTATGCACGTTATTCCATTGTAAAGTCCCCGTTTCTAGGCCTCAAAAGGGCCCGGACACCAGATTCAGCTCCTGTCTCCTGAAGCCCTCGCTGAGGAGCGACACGGCCCCCACCTGTATCCCTGACCCCTCACTTACTTCCTGCCTCGCAGTGCCCGGTTCAGCCTGGCTCTGCCTCTGAGTCTGCCAAGAGTATGTTATGATTCTAGTTATCAGTCCAGCCCTCCTTCTCTGCATTCCTAAGCTACTGAACCGCATCAATAGTTTCCGTCATTGTCTAGCCTCTACGTCTCCATGTAAGAGAAATACTGTATTTATGATCATTTAATATTCTTCATCACGTACTACATGTAGAATAAATGCATGCTCCAGTCTTAGAGTCTGTTAGCCTTTACCCCGATAGCTTTTGGATTCTATCAACATGTTCTCTAAACATCAGATACTAGATACTGTCTAGGTACATGTCGCCCTGACTCTCCAGACTTCAGTCTCTGCTCCTAGCACAGAGTTCATAGTCCCCAGCTTCTCCTAGTAACACGTCATTGCCAGTTTGCGCGCACCACCAGGTTAGAGGTCCCGGCTCCTTAGGTAGCCCCCTCCATGTTTCCGCCCCATTCATGACATATTCTGTTACGTTTGCATCACATGTCTATGTATACGCCCTGTTACACCCACTTTCACCCTTATCTTTCGCGACTGCTACGCGTCACACCCTTTGACCACACCCACTGCTCCGCCTATCATATGTACTGTAATGCAACTGTTTTAGTATATATACTTGTGTATTGTTATTAAATGTTAGCGCGCTCATTCCAGATCCTGCCCCCAGGCAGCTGCCATCCTATTCCCGTGCAGGTTGTCCTGTTCCTGTCCTTTATGCTGTAATAAACCTGCAAACTCCTACTACCTCGAATCTTGACTCTTATTTTATTGAGCTATCTGTTATTGCTATGCCTAGTCAAAACCTAGATCCGGTATTATTTATTTATATACCACAGAGCGAACAGGTAATAGGCTAAACTTTGCTATCTGGGATTTTCTTTAGATTTCACACATACACAGAAACAAGTGCATAACTCTGCATTCAGAAACCTGGGCTGCCTTGCGCAAACTCAACGGGTGACTCCTAACCAGTTGCTGGTGTGGGAAAGAATTAAGTATCAATCCATTTCCAATGTTCATTTTGCAGACCTGCTGTAGTTACAGGGCATTACAAGCTACCTGAAAATGCCTAGCTGACCGGTGTCGACTAGATCTAGAGGGATACATTGCTGTTGGCCTCTGCTCAACATCCTGCCTAACACCCTCAAAAGTTATCTCTATGTGCCCTCCCCTAACACCCAGGATACCTATGGCTTGGCTGATTGGTACCAAAATGAAATTTGAAAACTTTTGAAATCTTTTCCACCAGAGCTTCAGGTGGACCTTCTTGAAAACCCATACAACTTGCAGTTCCATACCATTGGACTGAATTTCATCTTCTCACTCTAGGCTCCCACTGTCTCTATTGGGACTTAGAACATTTTCAGCAAGAAATCTACAAATCTCCAGAGCACCAGCTGGTATCTGCTTCAAGTATATGGCTTTCGGTGCCCCAGCAGAGGCTTCAATTTCAGCAGCAGCCCTCTCAGGGTGGATTTTTCATCTCAAAAAGTGACACATTTCATTTCTATGTTGCAACTAATAATAATAATAATAATAACGGGGCTTGTAAAGCGCCTGGTGACGCCATCCCGGCGTGTTCCCGCGCTGTGGAAAAGAGTCATGAACCGGTAGAAGGAGATTACAGAGAAAACAAGTGAGTTTTCAAAAGTTTTCTAAAGGAGGCTTCAGAGTCCGCTAGTCTGATGCTCATTGGAAGCAGGTTCCACTCTTTGGCTGCCATTACACGGAAGGAGCGGCCTCCCATTCTGGCTTTTTTCACACGGGGTATTTCCAGCAGACCTGTTCCCCCAGACCGGAGAGCTCTAATGGGTTCATAGGGGATAGCTAGGTCATTCATGTAGGGAGGGGCAGAGTGTGCGAGGATCCTATAGCACATGAGGAGGGCTTTAAATAGGACTCTCTTCTTTATAGACAGCCAGTGCAAGGTGGCAAGGGTAGGTTTAGATGCGGCTCTTTTAGGAAGTCTAAGGACTAGGCGTGCAGCGGTATTTTGGAGCACTTGAAGTCTCCTGATGTTTTTCTGCGTTGTTCCGAGCAGAAGCACATTGCCATAGTCCATCCTCGAGGTCACAAGAGCTTGGGTCATAGTGCGCCTTGCTTCAAGAGGAAGGAGGTCAAGGGTGCGATTTAGGGTCTTCATAACACCAAAGCACTTCCCTACCACTTTGTGCACATGGTTGTCGAAGGAAAGTCTGGGATCAATCCAGACCCCCAGATTCTTGGCTGATTGGCAGGGGGTGGGTAATGGCCCTAGACAAGATGGCCACCACTCCTTGGTCCAACTCGAGTCCCTGCCACCAATCACCAAAACCTCCGTTTTGGAGCCATTAAGTTTCAGGCAGTGCTGGTTCATCCAGCCTGCCAATGCCTGCATGCAAGTTTTAAAGTTGTCGGCCGCACTGCAAGGTGATTGGGTCAGGGAGATGAGAAGTTGGGTATCGTCGGCATATGAGACTAGTTCAATGCCGAACGATTGGACCACATCAGCCAAGGGGGCCAGGTAGAGATTGAACAGGGTAGGGCTCAGGGCGGAGCCCTGAGGAACTCCCTGTTCCAGAGGTATGCTATCCGAGAGGTGCACACCTCTCTGGACCTGGAAGCAGCGGCCGTTGAGGAATGCTTTCAGCCAGCCCAGTGCTTCCTGGGTGACCCCGGCTTTGTTCAGACACTGCAGCAAGATGGAGTGTGCCACAGTGTCGAACGCGGCACTAAGGTCCAGCATAATTAGTGCCATAGTCTGGCCCTGATCAGCGCCAGCCAGTAGGGTTTCCGTAGCTCTCAGCAAGGCAGTCTCTGTGGAGTATCCAGCCCTAAAACCAGATTGAGAGATGTGGAAGGCATTATTAGACTCAAGATGAGCCATAAGTTGTTTATTCGCTATCTTCTCGGCTACTTTCGCCAAATAAGGTAGCAGCGAGATGGGCCGTAGGTTCTCAAGGGTATCTTGACTGACATTAGATTTTTTCTTTATTGGAAGAACAATAGCTTTCTTCCAATCCACAGGGAGAGTGGCCGAAGTAAAGGATAGTTGGAGGATATGCCTAAAATGAGGTTCTAGGACTTCAAGGCTGGCTGCCAGAATCTTCGGGGGGGCAGGGTCCCTGGGAGAGCCAGAATGAATGCTCTTACAAATACTGATTAAGTTAGGGGTCGGGGGGACCGAGAAGCGGTTGAGGCAAGTGCTAGTATGGGTAATCTCAACGTCCTCCATGAAGTCAGAGCCAGGGGGTGGAGCGGTTGGGAAGTTGGCGTAGATGTTGGTTATTTTACTGGCAAAGTATTTGGCGATGTTATTACATGTATCAACTGAGTCATTCAGAGCAGTGCTCTCGTTGGAAACCACTGAGATTTCCTTAAAAATTTTAAAGAGCTCCTTAGAAGAATTCTCTGCTTCTCCAATGCGAGTTTTATAGTGGAGGGCTTTAGCGGAGCGAATGAGTTTATAGTAACGCGCTTGGGCTTCTTTATAGTGATTTTTAGCTATGGGGCAGAATTTGGTGCGCCATTCGCGTTCCAATTTTTTGCAGACGGTCTTAATATTCTGAAGTTCAGCAGTGAACCAAGGGGAGGATTTTCTCATTTTTATGTTGACACGTGACCTACGAATCGGGGCAGTCTTATCAAGGGCAGTTTGGACACAGTTCTTCAGGCACGTATAGGCAGTCTCACAATCAAGCCCTCCGGGGGGGGGCCAGCTGCTGCGAGTTCATCCACGAAAGTGGGTAAATTAAAGTTTTTCCACTTTCGATTTATATAAACCTGCGTATTATCATTTCTTGATTCAGTCTCAGATATCCATATATGTATGGGAATGACAAAATGGTCAGACCAGGGAACGGGGATAGGAGGAAGCACTTCCACTCCGTTCCAGTTACAAAATATGGGATCGAGTAGGTGGCCTTGTCTATGAGTGGGGTCCAGATTTTTAAGAGTAAGTTGCAGGGAAAGTAGTTCTGCTTTTATGCCGGAAGCATCATTGTCTAGAACATCATCAAAATGGATGTTCATATCGCCAAGCACCATAAGTCTAGATTTCCTTAAGGCGAGGTGAGCAGTAGCCTCTACTAGACTCGCTATAAAGTCAAATAGCGTGCCTGGGGGTCTGTATATCAGAATACCTGATAGAGAGTGTTGGGGCCCCAGTATGATAGTAAATGTAGCTGCTTCGCAGTGATCGATTGTCAGGGGAGATAAGGAGCATTGTAAGGGGGCTTTAACAGCAATAGCTATTCCTCCTCCTCGGCCGTTCTGCCTGTCAAGCCTGGCGAGTGAGTAGCCTGGAGGCATCGCCTCTATGATGTCTGGGTCGGAATGTTCGCCCAACCAGGTTTCAGTTAGTAGTAACATGTCGAGCGCCTCATCCTCGAGAAGATGGTAAATTTGAATGCAGTGTTTCCTTAGGGATCTGCAATTCAACAGAGCTGCTTTTATAAGGCTTCTAGGGGGGGCTTTAGAAGATTCCACTACCGGTTTGAAAGGGCACAAGGGACAATTGTGCAGTGTTAGAGCATCCATGGTATGTAAACATGGTACCGATATGGCAGGTTGAAGATTCAGTAGAGTACGTTTATCATACCGTATTGGAGGGGATATAGATTTAGATTGTAAATGGCCAGGGAGTCTGGCCCCGCGCCCCGTCCTGTCGCGGACGGGCGCAGACGGGCTTGACTTTGGCTCGACTTCGGCGCGCTTCCGGCGCGCCCGCTGCACGCATCCGCTGCGCGGTCGCTGGCCAACACACATTTATAGGCAGTAGGGGCAACTAGAGCGCTGACCTGGCCGCCCGAGCCCGGAAGTGGTAGGCTCCTCCTCGCCCTCCGCAGCAAACGCCCAGAAATGGACGCGGCGGACCGGGGCGGGAGTCGGCAAAAAGGTAAGACACAAGAATGAAATTGAAATTCAGCACACAGTTCTTTTTAAAATTAGCCTTAGTCGCTAAACATAAAATATGACGCTATAGATCAGCGCTGAACAGTGTGGTACATCAAAGCACAGAGCGCGAGCGGATAGAGCCTGCCACTGCCACCGGCAAGACTCTTCTCCACAGCGCGACTGTGCGAGGCTGCAGACTAAATACCCACGCCTCCTACAGCGCAACTAGAGCGCTGACCTGGCCGCCCGAGCCCGGAAGTGGTAGGCTCCTCCTCGCCCTCCGCAGCAAACGCCCAGAAATGGACGCGGCGGACCGGGGCGGGAGTCGGCAAACAGGTAAGACACAAGAAGGAAATTGAAATTCAGCACACAGTTCTTTTTAAAATTAGCCTTAGTCGCTAAACATAAAATATGACGCTATAGATCAGCGCTGAACAGTGTGGTACATCAAAGCACAGAGCGCGAGCGGATAGAGCCTGCCACTGCCACCGGCAAGACTCTTCTCCACAGCGCGACTGTGCGAGGCTGCAGACTAAATACCCACGCCTCCTACAGCGCAACTAGAGCGCTGACCTGGCCGCCCGAGCCCGGAAGTGGTAGGCTCCTCCTCGCCCTCCGCAGCAAACGCCCAGAAATGGACGCGGCGGACCGGGGCGGGAGTCGGCAAACAGGTAAGACACAAGAATGAAATTGAAATTCAGCACACAGTTCTTTTTAAAATTAGCCTTAGTCGCTAAACATAAAATATGACGCTATAGATCAGCGCTGAAGAGTGTGGTACATCAAAGCACAGAGCGCGAGTGGATAGAGCCTGCCACTGCCACCGGCAAGACTCTTCTCCACAGCGCGACTGTGCGAGGCTGCAGACTAAATACCCACGCCTCCTACAGCGCAACTAGAGCGCTGACCTGGCCGCCCGAGCCCGGAAGTGGTAGGCTCCTCCTCGCCCTCCGCAGCAAACGCCCAGAAATGGACGCGGCGGACCGGGGCGGGAGTCGGCAAACAGGTAAGACACAAGAATGAAATTCAAATTCAGCACACAGTTCTTTTTAAAATTAGCCTTAGTCGCTAAACATAAAATATGACGCTATAGATCAGCGCTGAACAGTGTGGTACATCAAAGCACAGAGCGCGAGCGGATAGAGCCTGCCACTGCCACCGGCAAGACTCTTCTCCAACTTTTTGACTTCCAGACTTTCACCAGGGCTCCATAGAGGTCAACCTCAAATCATGCCTAGCTCTCGGTCTACCATTTCTATAGATTATCTGTGGCGCAATTTGCAGTTGAGTACTTAAAAAGTTCGTATCCTAGAATATCCATTTCCACCCATGGGAACTTATCGTGAAGCAGGAATTGTGGGGAAGTTTGGGGAGGGGTGTGCCGTGGTTGTACTGTTGTTGCATTCCTTTCGTTTTATGATGAAACCTCTATCTAAAATCAATAAAATGTGTTATGAATTAAAACCATATGTCCGGTAACCTTCTCGAATTTATATAATTTCTGACTATAAAAATGTTCTCTCTATTTTTAAATTGGTTCTGAAGTTTTATTGTGTTGCGTGTGTCTTTATCTACTGTGTATGCACTGCTTAAATACTTTACACATTGCCTTTCATTTAAGCCTGACTGCTTTGTGTCACCCTACCTGAGTTGAGCAAAGGTTTTCTTTAAATTATTTGTTTGACATCTACCAGGTGGTGGTCTTATCCTTTGAGGTGGACACATGTCCACATCTAATAATAATCTACTTTTCTACATACTGGTTTTACAATTGAGAAATATTTGACATACTGTTAAGTCAAAGGCTATCTGTACCAGAATATATATCGGGAGTCACTGGGACCAACATTTGCTTGAGGCACAATCGTCTGACCGCCCTTAGTGCTCGGATAAACTGAAGGAATGCAAATTATGTAGCAAAAAAAGGGAACGTATCTGGAGATCAGATTATGACCCCGCAGAGAGACAGAAATACAAACAAATCCTGAGCAAATATAAAGAAATAATAAGGAGAGAAAAAAACTCATTCTTTTCCTGAAAAATAGAGAGTGCTAATAACTCTAAGGAATTTTTTAGAACAGTGCTGTCCCTTACTTCACCTCACACCGCAGAGACTGTACCAACTCAATCTCTGTGCGACAAGATTGCTGCGCACTTTGTGCATAAAGTAGAAAGTACCTTTAATGAAGTAGGCAGTCTCAGATCTAGGGAGAAATGATCCATTCCCGACGCAGAACCGGCATTAGACTGGCCTGTCAGAAGCCAACTTTTTTTAAGTTTACTGATTTGGACAAGGCACAAGTTATGGAACTAATGCCAAAAATCAGATCCGGATCACCGACCGATCCCTGCCCAGTGGTGGTGGTAAACCTGGCCCAAGAGCTAGTAGCGAATAACCTGTCAAAAGTGTTTAACTCTATCTAGCTTTGGTGACCTGGGGGCATAATACTGACACCAGGCGGGAGAAAATGAAGTGTGGACAAGGGTCTAATGGAGATCCCGCCTTAACCTCTATCATGGCTTTAGCCACTTGTTCTTCGGAAAAAAGTGACAGCCTGTCTAGATGACTGTGGGCTGCAGGGTGAGGAGCTAAATGTTCCCAGACCCTATTGTCGTCCTGTTAGTGGGAGTAAAGGTTACATAGATTTTTGTCACCTTATCTATAAAGAAGTTGTTTAATAGTTCACAATTCTCGGGCGAAGGCACCATAGATTGAGACAGCGAGGTGGGCTTACAAAGTTCCCGAATGACTTTATAAAGTTGTTTGGATGAAATACCAGTTTCTTCAATCCTTTCTGTATCATATTTGGTTTTAGCCTCTTTTATGGCCCCATGATAGGTTCTTTGTTCAGCTAGATAGATATGTCTATCTGTGCTTGTTTTTGAGAGTCTCCATTTGTGTTCCTTGATTTTGCACTCTCTTTTCATAAGTTTTAATTTCAGTGTATACCACTTTTCTGATAGGGTTTTGGTGACTGGTTTCCGAGTAAATTTGGCGGCACATTGGTCAAGAACTTTTTCAATATCTAGTTGTAGCTGTGTAGCTAATGTGGTTGTAGGGTCTTGATGCTGTGGTCTAGACGCGCAAGGGAAAGAAGCATTAAATGATTCTTCCGTAATTTGATTCCAAGCCCTAGTCTTTATCTGATACGTTGTCTCAGTCTTAGGTAATTTATTGGACACGTTAAAAGAGAAGGAGATTAGGAAGTGATCGGTCCAAAATAGAGGTTTAGTTTCATGAGTATTCAAGGATTCTAAATTAGAAAACAGTAAGTCTAAGGTGTGACCAGCCTTATGAGTTGGTTTAGTGATCCTGTGGAGTAGCTGCATTATGGCCATGTCATCATACAGGTGTTTAACCCCCGGGTTTGTAAGCTTTTCATAATGTAAATTAAAATCTCCTATATAACTAGAACCTGATTTTGTTTTAGACAGAGTGGGAGTTGTTGTGTCAGTAAGCTAGTACTTAAACGAGGCTGGGGGCCTTGCGGGTTATAAATGACCGCCCCTCCAAATAGATTACTGTCACCCACAGACTCTGAGAATGCTAGAATCATGAGTGCCTGCTTCAGTGACCATAATGGGAACACATGTGAAATGATCTTTATATAACATTGCTATCCCTCCTCCTTTCTTACTGCCTTTCCTATCTTGTTTTAATATTTTATATCCCGAGGGTAAGGCAGCGACAATGTCTGGGGTGTTGCTATCGTCTAGCCAGGTTTCAGGTAACAAAGGCCAAGTCTGTGTTCAGATCATCCAATGTCTCCCAAATCTCGATGCTATGTTTAGGGAGTGACCTGGCGTTAAAATAGATGCAGTTCAAATCCTGGACATTAGAATTAAGATTTGACTCTTTCTCTGAGCATCGCATTTGTGTATCATAGCATCCCCATTTACAGTTCTTGCAAGAAAATGGGCCTTCCATTACGGTGGGAGATGCTCTAATACATACCTTATCAGAGCTAAATGTGTCACCTATGGCTAAGAGTTCTTCCGTTATGTAGGAGAGGAGTTCAGATGTGGTTGGTAGAATTTGGGCATAATTTCTGGCCCCTGGTCCCGGTCGGGCGCATACGGGCTTGCCTTAGGCGGGCCTGCGGCGCGTCCGGCCGTACACTGTCTTTTAAGGCTTTCCACCAGGAAGTGGCGAGCGACTAGAGCGCTGACCCTCTTCCCCAAAATGGCACTCCCACCAAAGATCAACAAAGTGCTCCCGGTACTCCTCCGCACAAACGGGACTTCCCGCGGCGGACCAGGAGTGAGGAACAGGTAAGTGCAAGGTAGTTAAAATACAATTGGATAGTAAAAATGTGCAAAATAGCGTACTTCGAGTTAGTGCATATGCAGCCTGATTCATGTAGGTAAATTGCACTCGCAAAGGGCCAGATTCTGAGAATCTGGCCCTTTGCGAGTGCGATTTTTGCATTTGGTATTCATGATACCAAATGCAAAAATCGCTATGTAAGAATTCGCATATTTGCGTGGAATGGCATTTAAGGAATCTCTAATAGAGATTCCTCAAATGCTATTCATGACACAAAACAAAATAGCGATTTTGGACTTTTGGGGCCGCTATTTACCGACAGGTCAGACCTGTCGGTAAATAGCAAAAACTCAGAAAAATGCTTTTAAAAGCATTTTTCAAAGTTGCATGTAGCACACACACATGTCCTTTGGACATGTGTGTGCGCAACACCTGTCCAAAAGTGCATTTTAGGGGTGCTACAGGGCGTCCTTTGGACACCCCTGGCACCCTTAAAATCGCTATCTTAGTTGCGAGTAGCAAATTGCTACTCGCAAATCCCCATTCATTCCTATGGGCCTCTTGGCCCATAGGAATGAATGGGGAGTATTTGCGAGTAGCAAATTGCTACTCGCAAATAAAGAACATGTAGGAATCGCTATTTAAGTAGCAATTCCTACATGAATGCCGTTTTGCGTGTCCTCAATAGCGAATCGCTATGATTCGCTATTAGGGACACGCAAAACGGCATGTACATGAATCAGGCTGTAAGTTAGTTAACATTGCGATTTAAGATGCGGTTAAAATTCAAAGTGGGCAGGAGATTGTGTGAATAAACAGATTCTAGTTAGTGCAAATGATTAAAAAGTATTTTAAAACAGTCTGCTCCTACGGCACTGCACTTAGCTTCATCTACAGCGCGTCCGGCCGTACATTGTCTTTTAAGGCTTTCCCCCAGGAATTGGTGAGTGACTAGAGCGCTGACCCTCTTCCCCCAAAATGGCGCTCCCACCAAAGATCAACAAAGTGCTCCCGGTACTCCTCCGCACAAACGGGACTTCCCGCGGTGGACCAGGAGTGAGGAACAGGTAAGTAAAAGGTAGTTAAAATAAAATTGGATAGTAAAATTGTGCTAAATAGCGTATTTCGAGTTAGTGCAAATAGTTAGTTAACATTGCAATTTAAGATGCGGTTAAAATTTAAAGTGGGCAGGAGATTGTGTGAATAAACAGATTCTAGTTAGTGCAAATGATTAAAAAGTATTTTAAAACAGTCTGCTCCTACGGCGCTGCACTTAGCTTCATCTGCCAAGTGCTAACAAGTATTCACAGGGGATCAACACCTGAATAATAAAATTGATGTGATGTGAAAGATTGCTGTAGGAAATCTACCTTTTCTGTATGTTCACCCCAAATTTTTGCCTCTTTTGTGTTTGCTGCTTTTAGAACTGTGTGCACTTTACCTCTGCTATTCAGTAGCAACGTGCCAGTGCTAACTTTTTAGATATGGTTGAAATGACATTCTTATTTGATATATTTACCTTACATATAAGACCCTAGCATTTGGTACAAGACGGACTCATGGTCTTTCAGTAAAATGTCAGTAGTGGACAGCACTGTAAGAAATTAGGTTGTTGGTAGGGTGGGGTGAAACCCTACTCAAGCAGCAACCACAATTCTTGTCAATTCTTAAATTAACCTGTACTCAACTCTATTAATAAAAACTGCCTTTTCCGCAACCATGGCGCTGTCGAGGTTACAGCACCACTGCTGAGGGGAGGGGATCTTGGGCGCTCCCCAGTGCTGCGCATTGTTCCGTTAGGCTAGTGTGAAACCCAGGGTTGCCCAATCCTGTGCTGCTTGGTTGAGATCTGTGGGCTCCAACACGTTAAGCAGGCATCTCCGAGGTTCAGAGGGGACATCAAATCCACATACTTGGGTGATCGTGGCCATAACCACCCTCCAATATTGTGTAATGAGGGGACATTCCCAGATTGTGTGGTAGAATGTACCTGTGAGCCCACAGCTCCTCAGTCAAAGTGGCGTATCCGCCCTCCCTATTTTGTGTAGTGTCGTTCTCATGTAGTATTTTAAGTTGCACGAGCTTTAATCTGGAGGGTGTCGCCACCTCCCGTGGGGACGCCAGCGCCTCCTGCCAGTCCTGTTCGTCCATCCCTCCCACCTCAGTCTGCCATCTCTCTTTGAGGATATGTGTGTGGTCTTTCTGATTATTAACCATCTTTCGATATGTTAATGAGATTGCCTTTTTGGTTAGGGAGTCTGTTAGCAAACAATCCTCTAGCGGTGCGGACACAGATAGATTAGTTCCTGGGAGTATAGCCTTCGTCGGGGCCTGTTTTATTTGAGTGTATCGGTATTGTTCCTTCCCTGCCATTCGATACATTGCCTGGCGCTGCGCAAAAGAAACCACCTCGCCCTTTATAGGTCTCGCCTACGCAGCGCACATGCGCTGCTTAGGCAAAAAGACCTTTAGCGATGGCTAAAAGTGCACACGTTCCATTGCCTTCAATGGCAACGCGTGCACGTGTGGCGATTTACTTGCGGGAGCGAGCGCCGCCATATGGTAGCAATTATCGCTCCCGCAAGCCCCCCTCCTCCTCCCTTCTGCCGCGCGCGCCTCCCCCTGGTGCCGGGCAAGCTTGTTCCTGTTCCCTCCGTTTCTTCCTGCTTCTGCTAATCATTTCTTTTGACTGCTTGTATATTACTTCTTCTGCTCTTCCTTTTGCTGCAGCTCTTCTTCCCTTCGTCTTGCTGCTGCTCTATTTTCTTCTTCCTGCTCTCTTCTTATTTTTGCTTTTCATGCCCCTCTTCTCTTTTTCGTCCTCTTGTTCTTCCTCCTTCCTGATGCTGCTCTTACTTCTTTCTACTTTCTCTGAACAAGTCGTCCTCCTGAACAGTTTTACAATTGATAAAGGTTAAGTTTTGTTCCTTTGATATTTGTACATTCTGGGCATTGGTAACACTTCTGTAAAAAGTGCTTGGTGGCCAATGACAAATGGCTTGCACTGGACCTGATTGGACATAAAATGAAAGACTGTAAAAAACTCGATGTGAATCTTAGAAGTGGTTATTTATATATGACGGCTTTAATTTTATTTCATTTACTTGTTCAATTTGACTTATATGGTCCCCATATAATTTGTATGTACCTCAAATGTACAAAACATGTGTTAACAGGTCGCTTGGGATATCTGTTGGTGACGTTTTCACATGCAGACTGATATTTCCACTCTGTCTGGAAGTTTTAAATTGTTAAATGTTTTAGTAAAGCGCTTCGAATGCCGTGTGCTAGCCTGTATAGCAGTGACACTAAGGCAGTTAAGTGCTTGAGTATATCTCGTCGTCATTTTTTATCCTTTTTTTTTATCCTCAATTTTTCCTCTTACCATCTTCCCCTTCCGACATGCTATTAAACGACTTAGTCACGTCTAAGGGACATTGTGGTCATTACAATATATATTTGATCAGTAAAGAGTTTTTACTATTGTATTACTGTTGTCTGCTGACTAAAATATGAAAATCCCAGACTTCACTGTATGTATTTGCTGAAAATAATGATAAATACAAATTTAAAAAATAAAAAATCATTGAGAAAATAATAAAGATCTTCAGTTGCTACAGGTTACCGACAGGAATGCATTGGTGAGCAGGTTTACAGCAAACAATAGGGCGCTGAATAGATTAATGGCTGCTTTAAACCTTAGAACTGCCCCGTGCTCCTCTGCCCTCCTTTAATGTCAACGGGAGCCCCGCATGGCAGCTCCCCTGCTGGGCACGAGATTGATGGCCGCGACATCTGAAGGACTTTTGTGCACCGCGCGCTCTGCAGTGAGTGCAGAAAGTGCGAACACTCAAAGAGGGGTCAGCCCTAATCGCGTGTATTCTGGGCCCCGGAGCAGATCAGCGGTGACTTTTAGACCCCACAAGTGAGAACACAAATCACCGTCTGCAGGCACTAGACAAGTTCAGAGGGGTGAGGTGTTTGGTGGGGCTCACCCCCTCCTGTTCCAGGGGAACAACACGAATAAAACAGAAAGCCCATGGCTTCGCTGCTGAAGAAAACACATGCTTTGAATGCAGTGCAGTGGCTCAATCGGGGGTTGGTGGTATGAGGGGGGAGCAGAAGCTGGTGGCAGCAGGGGGCAATGAGGGGAGGGGATGAATGTGCACTGTTTATTTGTCACAGAGTGATGGTATTTTCATAGACTGTTGAATTGAGCCACGCGCTCTCTCTTTCTCTTTCGTGGGTTGTTGGTGCTCAGCGATGTGGAATGCTGCAAGTCGGGGATGGAGTGGGAAGAGAGGCACCACTGTTGAGCGTGGCATGTCAGAGAAATTACATTTGCCGCTGAACTTTCACACGTTCTTAAGCTTTTTTGATACTCTTCGGCACAAAAAGGAGCTTTCAAGGCATAGTGTGGAGTGACTTGAAATGCCCTTCCACACAGAGAATGGTATACAGTGTTTTGCTTTGTGCTGGGCTGCACTTATATACCGCTTTATGCACCTGACGGGACCCTGAAGGGGCCAATGAGCCCTGATAATTGCCTTATTTTACTACCGCAAGAGCAGTTTCACTTCTACTGACGAGGCGCCAATTAGCAGAAGAAGACTGGTAACACATTTTTTGTGCTGTTTTGTATATCAGGAACTCGACCGTAAGGTAAGGTATTGGAGCGCTTTGCATGAGCACCAGTTACATTACACAAGGACACAAACATTTTTGTAGGCACAATGAGATTAAATAATTTGCCTAGAATCACAGGATTTTGAGCCAACCCTATACTCGAACCTGGTTCAGTACCAAAGTCGACATCTCTGACCCTTACGCCACATTTTCTCTCTTGCTGCATGCTACACTGTAGGGTAGACGTGATGAGCTAAATGTAGCGTTCCAGAGAGGGCTACTGGGGAAGATTTGTGGTGCCTTGCATGATGAGTAGTGGGATACACTCCCTGTGTCACTACGTTATAGCAGCATTTTATGATCAGGGCCGGACAGGCCTTTTATTCGACTGGGCATTTCCCCACTGGGCTGGAGCCCTTAGAGGCTGGTTTTGAAAAGCCAGGGGCACTCCTGGTGCCTCTGTCACCTTCCCCTAGTCCCTTGCAGCAAACACAATAAGGCTTCAAGATGGAGAACAAGCATTAGCATAGCCAATAGGTCTCGCCTTTGGGACCTTATAAGTGTTTAGCCATGCAACAGTTGGTGCTGAGTTATCACCGCTTCCCAGCCCAGCGCTCACCGCCCCCAAAACCAGACCTGCACGGTGTGGGCTGTAGGGCCAGCGCGTTTTTCTTGGATTTATCATATAGGGAGCCCAAGATTCCATTCGTACCAAGAATGTGTCTGTCCATGCGCAGAGCTGGTTCGTCCTGTGGGGCATGCAGCCATTGATTAATCACTACAAGCTGGGAGGATCAATAGTATAATTGAACGTTAGGTAGAGCAATGCCGCCGTCGTACCAGCTCCGTACTAATTTACTAATTTACAAATTGCTATACGGTGAGGCTTTCCTTCCCATAGTAGGTGGCCCATCTCTGCCTCAATGGCTTTAAAATATGATCAGTGCGTATAGGGACGGGGGAAGATCCATAATTTTAAATAACGCTGCCCTTCCCAACAGTGTTAGCGGGAGTGCCAGCTTTTAACGTCATTCTTTAACCTCCTCACAGGTGGGAGTAAATTACGTTCCATGGATTGCGCATGGTGGGGCATGATGTACACACCAAGATATTTAAAACCGTCCTGTGCTATCTGTATCGCAGCCCCTCGGGGCAAACGTGGGGGTGGGCCTTTAAGTATGTATAGCACCGACTTGTCCCAATTGATTGAATAGCCGGAGACTCTACCATAAGATGCACAAAGAAGTTGGATTTTTTTATTAAAAATTAAGGAAAAGAATTTTTTAGAAAGTGATCCTTTTCCCTGCCTGAAGCTTTTGGATGCTGTTTTGCACTAACTTTCCAAGTTCCTCTAGCACAGACTTCTTCAATCTGTGGGGCACGCCCCCCTGGGGGGAGGGGAAGGGGCGCACGGTCATCACAGGGGGGGTGCTCACTTCACCTGAAACCTCACCTTTGTTTTCAAATGTACCACATCGACTCAAAAGCACGTTTACTTCCTGCATTCCTTGCCCATTTCAAATGGGGATTTTAGATTGGCAAACTCCTGTACAGCAGCCAATCAGCACTTCATAAGGTCATCACTGATCATGTTACACCAGTCCCGCGAAACCAGGAGCATAAAGCTTCTGAATTATTTAACTTTTTGCGTAGTGTGGCAATTCTTCACTCCTCCCGTTTGCTGCCTTTTACTTCCTTAGGTTGCTATCCTGTCAAGGTTATCTTGTTCTGAGATTTGCATTTTGCTTCCTCACCGTGAAGAATTCTTCTGCTGATGGAAGATTTAAACCACCAGTTTATTTGCAGTGTATGTGAAAATATTATTTTGATGCAAACATGCAAACATTCTTTCAATGTTTTCTAAGTCAGGGCAGAGGTGGATGGGGGAGGAGGCTGGGGTGGGGTTGGGGAGAGAGGGAAATGGAAGGCACACAATGTTAGTTTTAACTATCTTGTACTGGGGCACGACCTGCTCCTACTTTTGAAATTTAAAGAAACCTCCCTGGGGGTTTCAGCAAGGCCTGTCAGGAACAGATGCGTGCTTCTTCTCTGAGAGGCTTGCAAATGTCTTCTCGGTACCCCGGTTTTGCAAGGTATTGTGAGCAGAACCTGCAATATTTTTCTGTTTCTGCACACGTTATATTTTTTATCGATGGAATAGGATCCATCAAGTAAAATTGATGTGGGTAGAGGGGAGGGAAGCTTGGAGCGAATGTCTGCCCACCTTAGTAAGGTTACCAGCAAACTCTAGCGCTCCTGTGTTCAGCAGGTTTTTTTTTAAAACAAATCAAATCTATTTAGGAAGGGCCTGTGGCACTCTAGACCTTCGCACTTCCTCGCTCCCACACACGTGCCTGCCATGGACTTTTCTTTTACAAATCAGTAATGTGTTGTCTTCAGTTGCAACAACTAATCCGAACCCAGTCTGCACTACAGCTCCCAGAATACATCATGCAGTTAATTAAAGGGCGCTGAGTCACACAGGGGTCACTTGGCAGGAAATATTGAAATGCTTCTTCTTAAGGCCTAACTATAGTAATTCGATTTATTCAGCCTCAGTGTATTGTGCAGTGCACTTGCCACCCGAGTGTGTTTGTGTTAATTAGCAAATGCTTTCTTGGCAGCACACGATCAGGCAACTGTCTACAGTCCGTGGGTGCCAGGTGTAAAGTGTGTCACATTACAGCACATTCAGTTACTCACTGTGCTAAGGTGACACAGATCAGACCTCCATTGCCCCGGTGCAGGAAGAGAGTGTAAATCATGATCCACTGTTACACTGACTTGGTATGCTATGAAAATGTGCTTTTGCTGGCACAGCCATGTTGCTCAAATGGGTGCAATTCCAGATATTTATGTTTCCCTCATCTTCACTGCTTGAGTTTGCTCGTGAGAAAGTGTCACTCATAGTCATTGAAATGTCATTCACAATTACACTGAAATTATAAAAATGTCACACATAGCAATCTGAAACCTTGACACATCTTTTGAAAGCAAGGTCATTTAAAGAAAATGTCAATGGGGCATGACGTGCCCATACTTCTGTAGTGGAAACATCTCTGGGGGTTTCGGCAAGGCCCGTAGGAACAGAGCAAAGGAGAAAGAAACTCTGTGTGCCCAAACATAGACAACAAAAACCTGGAGCATGGCGCCTTCTCCTGTTCAAAGAGATTTTCATTTTTACATTAGTACAAAAACTGTTATATCCAAATGGGAATCACCAATTCACTCTTAGGCAGCCACTTATTACCAGACAAAAGAACAACACAAGAGAGCAAAGACATTTTATTTTCAGGAAGTAAAGCAAGAGTGCCTCATCCTCACGGAATCTGTACACACAGCACAACTGCTATCAAAACTCTCTTGCCTTTTAGCTCTTCCTATTTATGTGAGATTGGGTTCTCGGCGCTTGCGGTATTAAAGACGAAGAACCATTCACGACTGGATGTGGAGCACAACCTGAGGATGGCTGTCTCGAAAATCCATCCACAGATTGACCGTCTTTGTGGCGAAAAACAGGCACACCCTTCACATTAACGTTGGTGGTGTTATGATCAATCTATGTCATGTGTAATACGAAGCATCCTAGTAAAAACAATTTGTGCACATTTTATCTTGGAAAATTGTGTTTTGAGCTGTGTAATAAGCCCCTGTCATTTAACCACACCCACTAAACACTCTTATTGTGTTGTACATTATTTGCCGGATATGGCCGGGATATGCGGATGGCCAGATGTATCAGATTCCCCAGATTCCCAACATTTCTGTCAGATGGTGGGGGGGCCGACATTTAAAAAAATTCAGCTGGTGGGGCTCAACCTACAAAAGTTTGAAGACCTCTGCTCCAGCCTGTACTTGGCCTGAATACGGGAATAAATGAGGTGTGAAATCCAGTAGCTACACAATAGGTTGCCGTGAATGTGCAGGGATTACTTCTTTGGGCTTAGCAGAAGGGTGGAGGCTATGACCATCCTTTTTGAAATTACATTGTTGAATTCTGCTTCACAGGTTGGCTGGCTGGCTTCACATATACCACTTAAGGGCTCACTTAGGCAACACAATGCCAAAACAATGTTT
This sequence comes from Lissotriton helveticus, assembly GCF_964261635.1. Classification (NCBI taxonomy): domain Eukaryota; kingdom Metazoa; phylum Chordata; class Amphibia; order Caudata; family Salamandridae; genus Lissotriton; species Lissotriton helveticus. The sequence goes on from NC_136065.1 coordinate 2,048,759,781, forward strand.
TTGTATCCATGGGTTGCTGAAGAATACTGATTTTATCCTGCAAGACATCTGTCTTAGGGTTTGCTGTTGGTTCAGTGGCTTACCTAAACGGGAGTTTGGAGTTAGATGAGGGGGGACACTAGGATTACCATAGTACACTCCCTGCCCCCTACACTCACAGCCTTTAGAGTCTAAGTTGAGTGTGGCCGAAGACTTTTGCTATCTTGGAAATGCACAAGGTGGGCTGGGTTAGCACCAGGAACTTTTACCCCATTGGCTAGTGCACCCCACGAGTCATTCCCACCCACTAGCTAGTGGCAGGTATAAATGTGTCACCACCAGGCACCTACTTCACAACACTGTTGGGCCTGAGGAAAAACTGAGGAATGGATGTGATGTCTGTGACCTGATAGGAGCTTTGAAGTACTGGAACTGCCTTCTAGCATCCAAGAAAACCAGTGGACTCCTATGGTAATAAGGCTATCCTCCTGTTCAAGCTCCAAGAGTACTACAAGCTACAAGCGACCTGTCGAGTAACTGTCCAGCTGACAGTGGCAACTAGACAAAACCGGATCCTGCTGTTGGCCTCTGTCTGACACTCTGTGAGTCTCTTAAGCAACTCCCCAGAGCACCTGGGAGGCTTCAGAAGTGTACTCCTGTGGTGATTTGGGACGTCAAGGCCTACGTCAAAAGGCATAATCTTTGACCAGGATGAACGTGGTTGTGTATCCGACCCACACTCTTTTGACGAGCCTCAAATTGCACCTAGGTCTACTGCAACAATAGACTATCATTGGCACTTTGTGCTGTTTAAAAATCCTATCTCAAGTTCCCCTTTTTGCCATTTTGTTTTGCATTTTTACTTTATTACCGTTACTGTCCAAGTTAAACCGGTTTGCTCTGTGCCATAGCTACCAAGGGTTTGAGCTCAGTTTAATTTAGTGACTTTGAGGGTTCACCCTGATAAAGGATGGTGTTTATTCCTTGATATGGGTAGTCACCCACTCTAAATAATAATACAGTAGCTTACAAATATGAATACCAAAATACACCATGGTCCCACTGGGAACAACTCCAGAATACTAATACTGATGTCATGGAAAAGACTACAAGTAGAAGAAAAGATTGTGGTCTTGCTGTGGATCAACACCAGAAAACAAAATTAATGTAATGTGCAAGTACGACAATCCACTGGGATTTCACTGGGGAGAGGCACCTAAATACTACAGATGCTGAAGCTACCTCAACTGCTTCTAAAGGTGAAAATAAATCTTTGTTATGGAAGCACGGGACATAGCAGTAATGCAGATCACTAGAGAACCAATTGGAAATCGCTCGCTTAGGCACAAACTTGTAACGATCGTGCCCTACACGAGATGGCAGGAGTGAGCAGAACATGTGAATCTACAGCACGACAAGCTACGGACCAACAGTTAGTTGGTAAGTAACATTTTCCTTAGCATCTCTGGAGGAAGCAGAAAATTAAGAGGGAAACATCTCTACGACTTGGCATCCCCAAGCGCAAGAACAAATCTACCATGAGGAGCTCCTTCTCGGGCAACATCCTAAAAATCTATAACTCACATTCAAGAAAGATATGGCCAGCTGACTCTCCTAATGTGTTCAAACTATCATGAAGATCCATCTTCCTACCTGCCAACTCAAAAACCTGCTAACTCCTACTCATGAACTCCCCACCTTGCATAGACAAATCTGACCTATGTTTTTGCTGAAATTATTGTAAGAATGGAGTATGCACTATAGCAATGCATTTTAACCTTTTTACTGGAACCCCAGTGAATTTCTGCTGGAAACCGAGGACCCCTGCCTAAGCAATTGCTATGATTTGAATCTCAAAACAATACACAAAAATACAGAAACAAGTATACTTCAGATATATCTGAAATGTTTTATTTAATTCACAATCAAAAAATTTGCTAAAGTCGAACTTTTCCTTTTAATGGGAATGTTGGAGTGATGTTTGGGCAAACTATTGTGTTCTAACAGGGGTGGAGCCACCATTGTTAAGCCTTATACGTGGGTTACACTGGGATACCACCACCAAGGTCCGCTACACTCAACAAGGCATTTGTACCAAACATATAAAGGTAGACAGAGGGTTCAGAGAGGGCTGTATAATGGCACATTTCCTGTTTTTATTTGATATTGATTACCTAGACAAAGTCCTGGATTTATGTAGCGATGATACCCCTAGAATCACCTCTCAACCAGTCCCAGTTCTCTTATATGTGGATGACGCAGTTTTAATCTCACAAATAACAATTGGCCTCCAGAAACGTTTAAATGGTTTTAATAGTTTTATGACACACCTGAGTTTAAAAGTAAATCATCAAAAATCAATTATTTTAACATGCGGTCCAAAAAATACTAAAACAAAATCTTTCTTTATTGGCGAGACAGGGATCACATTTTACATTTATTAGTAATACTGTTTGACGAAAATCTGTGATGGGGTGGCATTACTAGTCAGAGAATACAGAAAATGGGAGTAGTGTGTGAATCTATTTTTAGATTCGCAAAAAAACTGGAGCATAAGCCAATTAAAGAGATGGTCCACCTATAAACATCTAAATGGTTTCAGGAATATTATAGTTAGTATTAGCATTTGAAAAACCTTAGAAATTCACTGAAAAAAACAGAGGTTTTAGGGACGTTATAGTTAGGCTGACAATTCACTCGTACAAAAGCAGAGAAATGTGGCTGTTATAGTTAGCTGAGCTAACTATAACTTGCACCCCCTCAATGCACTGCTGATTGTGATTTGTCAGCCTAACTATAACATCCCTGAAAGCTGTGGTTTTTTCAGTGAATTTCTATGTTTTTTTTAAATGCTAATTCTAATTCTAATTCTAATCCACATTTGTAAAGCTCACAATCACCCGTAAGGGTCTCTAGGCGCTGGGGGCCGTCAGGAAGATTAAGCGAGCTATTGCCCAGAGTCACATGGTGCTGGGCTAACCTGCCGCCGGAGCCGGGGATCGAACCCTGATCCCCAGATTCCAGCGTCAGTCGCCCTGGCCGCGGCGCCACACCTCTCCCATTCCTAACTATACTTACAGTCCTGCTTATTTTTACTGTTTGTTATGCCTATACACTTTTTTTTTATACTGTAAAGCGCTCTGATACCCGCAAGGGTCTTCTTTGCGCTCTATGAAACTTTCAAATAAAGAAATAAACTATTAATCCCTGAAACCTCCGTTTTTTTCAGTGAATGTCTAAGGTTTTTTAAATGTGAATACTAACTATAACGTCCCTGAAACCTCTGGTTTTTCAGTGAATTTCCAAAGTTTTTTAAATGCTAATTTCTAATTATACCTACATAGGTATGAAATGTGCAGAAAGAGCAAGAAAGTTCACAAAGAAGCAAAACAAGTGCAGAAAGAAGGAAGAGAGGTACAGAAAGAGGAAGAATGGTGCAGAAAGAAGCAAGACAAATGCAGAAGGAGGCAACAGAAGTCCAGAAAGAGGAAGAAAGATGGAAAAAGAATCAGGAGAAGTGCAGAAAGAGCCAATAGAGGTGCAGAAAGAGGCCTACTTTGACTGTACCATACAACAGACTCATACAAAGTAGCCTAATCACTAATCCTTCTCCCAAGATGTCTTAAACCTCACTTTTCACTTGAAGGTTCACTACTAATTGACTGCTCAGACAGAATGTTAGGCCTACCAAATATAAAACAGCAATCCTAAGCTTATCACTAAGTCTGACCGAGTTTGTAAAGGTATGCATGCATGTGTCTCTGCTTTTACGTAGTGACATGTTACATAAAAATAAACATACAAATACTTGAATACCTGTGTTTCAAACAGCATACTCTGTAAATATGTGTACAAAAATGTATATGTATTTCTTTTTGCTCATAATACAGGGCACATGGGTATTCAATAGTATATTTGAGGGGCTCTACAACACCTATATATATTAGACATGTCTGCTTATGCAACCGAATGTCAGAGCAGAACTAAGAAGATTTGGCCACCTAAAAGAGAAGTTACAGGGTGCAGAAAGAGGTGAGAAAGGTGCAGGGAGAAGCAACAGAGGTGCAGGAGGAGGCAAGAGAACTGCAGAAAGAGGCAGAAGAGTTGCAGAAAGAGGCACGAGGGGTGCATAAAGATGCAAGAGAGGTACAGAAGGAAACCAAAGAAGTGCAGAAAGAAGGAACAGAGTTGCAGAAAGAGGCAGGGGGTGCAGAAAGAAGGCAGAGAAGTACAGATAGAGGTAAGAGAGGTACCCAAAGAGGGAAGAAGGGTGTAGAAAGAAGCAAGAGAAGTGCAGAAAGAAGCAAGAGAGGTTCATAAACAGGCAGGTGAGGTACAGAAAGAGGGAACGGGTACAGAAACAGGCAAGAGATGCGCAGAAAGAAGGAAGAAGGGTGCAGAAAGAGGCAAGAGGGGTGCAGAAACAAGCAACAGAGATTCAACAAGCATTTACAATGCAATGGTCTCGGCATTATTAAAGGTAGAGCTATTGGCATTGCTCATGACTTTTTTTTTATAATCATAAATAAATTGCATTGTCATTTACATTGCCAATAGCTTAATCGTTAAATAAATGGTATTGTCATTTACAATGCCAATAGCTTAATCGCTCGCAAATGCATGACCTATTGCATTTACACCCACACAGAGCCACCCACACAAAGCCACCCACACACACATACAGAGCCACCCACACAGACACACACAGAGAGAGACACACACACACGCACACAGACACACACACACACAGAGCCACACACAGAGCCCCACACACACAGAGCCCCCCCACACACAGAGCCCCCCCACACACAGAGCCCCCCACACACACAGAGCCCCCCACACACACAGAACCCAACACACACACCCAGAGCCCCACACACACACCCAGAGCCCCACACACACACCCAGAGCCCTACACACACCCAGAGCCCCCCACCACACACACACACAGAGCCCCCCCCCACACACACAGAGCCCCACACACACAGAGCCCCATACACACACAGAGCCCCCCACACACACACAGAGCCCCCCACACACACACAGAGCCCCCCACACAGAGCCCCCCCCCACACACACACACAGCCAGGAGGCAGGAAAGCAAGCACAGCGAGGGGGCAGGGAAGCAAGCACAGCCAAGGGGCAGGGAAGCAAGCACAGCCAGGGGGCAGGAGAGCAAGCACAGCCTGGGGGCAGGAGAGCAAGCACAGCCAGGGGGCAGGAGAGCAAGCACAGCCAGGGGGCAGAGGAGCAAGCACATCCAGGGGGCAGGGGAGCAGGCACAGCCAGGGGGCAGGAGATCAGGCACAGCCAGGGGGCAGGAGAGCAAGCACAGCCAGGGGGCAGGAGAGCAAGCACAGCCTGGTGGCAGGAGAGCAAGCACAGCCTGGGGGCAGGAGAGCAAGCACAGCCAGGGTGCAGGAGAGCAAGCACATTGCGGTGATGATTCTAGATATAACAAAGTCTAAACTGATGGTTATCACCTACTTTGAAGCGTAAACTGAGTAAATATCTATGTTCTATTTAACTTGTTTCTTTTGTTGACCTCACAAATATTTTGCTATGAACCAATTCAATCTGAGCTAAATCAAAATTGGGCTGATCACATGAACACTCTCACATTACAACTGCAATTATGCTCCTGCAATCTGGTTCGCTCTCACAACACTCAATCCATTTCACTTATACTTAGGACATGATTAAACCTTGAGGCTCTGTATTAGTTCCATCCATAGTTGCAACCACACCTAAAACATGATTCATTCCCAACACTCCCTCTATACATCTCTCTAAGATCCATATAATTCCAGCTGTTTCATTTAATATTGTCTGGGTGGGCAATACAGATACTTAATATGCAATAATAGATTAAGTGAATCCATGGGAACAATAATTATCAGAGACCTTTCTATATCACACTTGTCATTTTGTAGTAAGTGTTGTTCCCTTACAGATGGAACTGGGTTGTTGAAACCAAAGTAGCTCTCAGGCCTCAATTACAACTTCTAACGCTGAAAAGGTACAACCGCCTCCATCCGTTGTACAATACTTTGTATTTAACGCAAACTAATCTCAGACTGAAATAAACAAGTGGCAATGCTAGTCTTAGTTGACTGCCAGAGCAATCTCGTACACATCGGCAGACCCAGAAACTCTAAAAAACATTTTGACGCTCATAACTTGACCAAATAAAGGAATTCCTCTTAAAAACCTGACTAATGCAGAAAAACCTGTAAATATTTGTAGAATGTAAAAGGGGTATATCACACCAATTGACGGCAACTGTGCTGTAGCACCAATCATTACATCAAATTTATTTCCTAAGCATCAACCTGACAAAATGTTTATTCGCACTGCTCCCGCAGGAGAGTCCATTATTAAACCCAAAACATTATCACCTGCAGGTATTTTTTGCATCCAACAAAGCACAAATATGACCTATAATAATCTATTAAGGGTCTTTCAACAACACTTACAAGTGAAGAGAGTATATTACCCATCGCATTTGGTCTACTTCTAAACATCCCTAAACCCCCATCAGCACAGCAGAAATATCTCTCAGAACTCACATGCACAAAACACTGTACTAAAACTACATGCTAAGCATTGAGTAGCCAAACCCCACACACCAAACCCCTCTTCTCAGGCAACCGTCCCTCAATCAGTTAAGGACTTAGGCCCCATCACAACCGAAGGCAGACATCAGCATAGCAAAGCCTTACTGGCGGCTATTTATTCCCTTCTAGAAGGCGCTGACCACTTCACACGCAACCTTACAGAATATGCCACTCAGAGCACACAAGAGGATGCCAGTGCTATTGGCAAACGATGCCTCAGCAGCATAGACACTACAGCCCGAATAATGATCAAACGCTCCCCTTCATGGAATGAAATAAACATCAGTCAGATGGGACAGGCATCCATACACAAAGTACATGACACCGAACTCTGGCAGGCTCGAACATATCATGCATGGATGCGTAATGGGTGGCGGGTGCGATGACGGTGGTTCTCAGTGCAAAGGGGGTCCTCATACCTACGTTTCCTGGCGGGTGTAGGAAGAGAGGGGGGGCAAGTTTGGAAGAGAGAAGAGGGTAAAAGAGTAAAAGGAAGAGGTGAGGAGAGTCCACGTTATTGGAGGAGGGTGGAGAGGAACAGAAGGGGCATGAGCGGAGGGGAGGCAGGGAGGGTGGGGGAGAGGGAAGATAATAGAGGAGCACACCTACTACCCCGACATTGGGCCACAGCACGCACCGGCCTGATGGCACGGAGCCCCGCCACACCCTTTTAGGTGTCTGCGTGGTGATCCTGATGCTGGCCCGGGCCTTGGGGGGGCTCTGACCGTGAAGGGACCCCAAGAGGGCAGGGGGGCACAGACTCACCTTATCTGTTGGCCGTTGATTTCACTGTGAGCAGTCGTCTGTGATGACCTCTGGGTGGCAGCTTTCCCTGCGCTCTGTCGTTGGTTGCACTCGGGTGCGGTGACAGGCTGGACTTTGCGCTGTGTTGGACACAGCTGCTCTTTAAGGCGAACAGCCGGTCCGTTTTTCTCTTCGAGGGGCTCGTCTGTTGTTTTTCTGGGGAGCCTGCGATTGGCACAGTGCAGCTCTGTTGCCCAGGGTCTTGTTGCTGATGTGGCCTTGGAGGTGGTCACCCTTTGTGTGCAGGTGAACGGAGGTGCAAGGAGAAACTTGAAAAAACCGGTGGAGAGGGTCAGTTTTATCCTGGACCTCACTGTGGCGACAAAGGCACTCGGGGGCGCCCAAATCCCTGGGCTGGCCAAAGGAAAAATCAGGTGCTCCTAGGACCCTGGGTGTCGGGTGAGAGGGTAGGTGATGAGGGTTTCTTTCTCCGGTGCGCGGCTCCGATTTTGTCGGGAAGCCGGGACACTTGCCAGGCGGGGGTCAGCCATTTGGCGGGTCCCGCTGTGTGAGGTGTCTCGCTGCAGCTTTCACTCACCAGGCGGGGGGGTCAGCCGGTCGGCGGGTCTCGCTGCAGCTTTAGTGGTGCCCTCTGGTCCCGATCTAGTTGCGATGCCTGCGTTTGGAGTGGGGGCGATGGCGCTGGCAGCCAGCCGCGGGGGGTGCTTCTCTGGAAAGGGGGTCTGCCGGCGGGCGAGCTCGGTGTGAGGAACCTTCTCCCCTTCTACATGCGGGTCTGGAGGCGATGTCTTGTGGTGGGGTCAGTGCGGACCTCCGGGATCAGGATTGCAGCCTGGGGGCAGGGCTCTGCAGATGTGGGGCGTCCTTCTTCTGCTCGCCTGTCTGGACTCTTCTGCGTTGTGTAGGGAGCTCGGGACTGACACGCAATCACTCAGTCAATTTTGAACTGCGTTGGTTTTCTAGATAGTGAGAGTGTTATTGTCAGGTGAGTTCAGAAATGATCCCGCTGTTGCTGTCAAGATTCAAGCAGGGCCGAGTCAGCAGCCCGTCCTACAAGCAGCTTAATATTCACACTTCACATCATCCACCGAGAAAAGCTGCGACACACCTGATCCTAGTTAACTGACATAGTATTTATTTTGTAAACTTTGGATGAGTGTGGCGTAAAGGCAGAGCTGCTGACCTTGGCACTAGGGAGCCCGGTTCAAGCCTCGTGAGCTCAACATTCTATGATTATTGTCAAATCCCTTAATCTCCCCCGTGCCGACAAAAAACGAATGAGTCCTTGTGTAAGGTAACTAACTGGTGCTCATGTAAAGCGCTCCAATACCTTCGGGTCGAGCTTGCGCTATGTAAAACTGCAAAAAAAGAGGAAAGTGTCTATGGACGGTTGAGTCATCCCCCTGGACCAGCTACAAATCCGACTTCTCTCTCATGTTATGACACTGCCCGCGAATACTATGGTTGGCTGCGCCCTCTCTTTTTCAACTGTCTCCGTTCGTCAACGCCGCCCTGTCCAGTCCTTTTAAAGAGAACTATTGCAGAGGGGAGCTCAAAGACGCAAGAATGCACACAAAGCAGTACTCACGCCGACCTGGTCTCGGCGACGACCCCTGGTTTGCAATGATGCCGTCCGCTGGCAGCGAGCACATGGGCGGGCAGGCTGCTCCCGGCCGCAGGCTCCGTGATGATGTTTTCGTGTCTGCTCCTAGCAGCCTGCTACCTGTGTGCATCCATCCGGCACACCGCGTGAATACCCAGGGCGGGGGCCTTGCTCCAGGGAAAGGAGGTCGCAGCTAGAGAGTTATAGGGATTTGTTGGGAGAGCCATACAGATGGATATAAAGAGAGCAGAACCATACAGATACAAGAAAACGGCACAAAACAAAATTGCGGCCGCAAGCTTTTGAAATTTCGGATTCGGGGGCGTGTTTTGGGCGTTCTGAGTGACGGGTGACGTCACAGGTGGAAAGAACGCAAAAAACACGCCCCCGAATCCGAAAGAGACGGGGCTTGATTGGAGTGACGCCTCTCTCCTCCAATGACTGACCTCCGTTTAGGAAGCCAGCCAATGGAGGCGAGATGGAGGAGAGAGGCGGGTTCAAGCCCCGTACTCAAAAACATTAAATCTCCGACCGGAGACTGCGCAAGCGCAGCCTTTAGGTCCCCGACCTAAAAACGGGAACAGGGGTAGAGAAAGTGGCAAGAGGGGTGCAGAAAGAAACAAAAGAGCAGAAAGAAGGAACAGAGGGGTACAGAAAGAAGGAGGTGGGGTGCAGAAAGAAGCACGAGTGGTACGGAAAGAAGAAAGAGAGGTGCTAAAAGAAGCAAGAGTAGTGTAGAAAGAAGCAACAGAGGTGTAGAAAGAGGCAAGAGGGGTGCATAACAGAGGGAAGAGGGGTGCAGAAAGACGCAAGAGAGGTGTAGCAAGAAACAAAAGAAGTGCAGAAAAAAAGAGCAGAGGTGCAGAAAGAAGCAAGAGGGGTGCAGACAGAGGCAAGAAAGGTGCAGAAAGAAGGAAGAGGGGTACAGAAAGATGCAAGATGGGTGCAGAACTTTGCAAGACAGGTCCAGAAAGAAGACATGCAGAAACAGACAAAAGGGGTGCATAAAGAGGTAAGAAAAGTGCAGAGAGAAGCAACAGGTACAGAAAGAGGCACGAGAACTGCAGAAAGAGTCAGGAGAGTTGCAGAAAGAGGCATGAGTGGTGCAGAAAGAAGGAAGAGAGGTGCAGAAAGAGGCATGTGGGGGCAAAAACGAAGCCAGAGGTACAGAAAGAAACCAAAGAAGTGCAGAAAGAAGGAACAGAGGTGCAGAAAGAGGCAATGGGTGCAGAAAGAGGGAAGAGAAGTGCAGAAAAAGGTAAGAGAGGTACACAAAGAGGGAAGAAGGGTGCAGAAAGAAGGAAGAGCGGTGCAGAAAGGAGCTAGAGCTGCAGAAAGAAACCAAAGAAGTGCAGAAAGAAGCAACAGAGGTACAGAAAGAGGCAAGAGGGGTGCAGAAAGAGGGAAGAGAGTTTCAGAAAGAAACAAAACCAAAGAAGTGCATAAAGAAGGAACAGAGGTGCAGAATGAGGCAGGTGTTCCAGAAAGAGGGAAGAGAAGTGCAGAAAGAGGTAAGAGAGGTGCACAAAGAGGGTGAAGTATACAGAAAGAAGCCAGAGAAGTGGAGGAAGCAACAAAGGTGTAGAAAAAGGCTAAGGGCAGAAAGAGGCAAACAAAGTGCAGAAAGAAGCAACAGAGGTGCATAAAGAGGCAAGGGAAGTGCAGAAAAAAGCAAGAGGTGCAGAAACAGGCAGGAGAGGTACAGAAAGAGGGAACGGGTACAGAAACAGGCAATAGATGTGTAGAAAGAGGAATGAAGGGTGCAGAAAGAGACACGAGGGGTGCAGAAAGAAGCAAGTGAGGTACAGATAGAGGCTAGAGAAGTGTAGAAAGAAGCAAGAGAGGTGTAAAAAGGGGAAATAGGGGTAGAGAAAGAGGCAAGAGGGATGCAGGAAGAAGCAAGAGAGGTAGAGAAAGAAGGAATAGAGGTGCAGAAAGAGGCAATAGGGGTGCAGGAAAAGGGGTGTGAAAGAGGCATGATGGGTACAGAAAGAAGCAAGAGGAGTACAGAAAGAAGCAAGAGAGTTGCAGATAGAAACAAAAGAAGTACAGAAAGAAGGTACAGTGGTGCAGAAACGGGCAAAAGGGGCACAGAAAGAGGGAAGAGGGGTACAGAAAGAAGGAACAGAGGTGCAAAAAGAAGCAGGAGAACTGTAGAAAGAAGCAAAAGAGGTGCAGAAAGAGGGATGAGGGATACAGAAAGAGGCAAGAGAAGTGAAGAAAGAACCAACAGAGATGCAAAAACAGGGGAACAGGGGTGGAGAAAGTATCAAGAGAGGTGCAGAAAGAAGCGAGAGGTGCAGAAAGAGACACTTCGGGGGCATACCTTGACTTGGGGCGGTTGTCATCCACTGCCTTCCCTGATTGCTGCAGTTGCTGTCTGTCTCCCTGCCTGTCTCCCTCCCGCCGCCCACATCCAACAGCGGCCGCAATGCGGAGGGGGGCTCACGGTCACACAGACATCTGGACTGCAAGTCCCAGACGCCTCCGCGGCGGAAGCCGCCGCCACCCGCATTTCTCGCGCCAGGAGGCGCATTAAAAGGAGCACAGCCCCGGTGGAGCGGGGGGGGGGGGGCCTTAACACTTCGGGCACATACCTTGACTTGGGGCGGTTGTCATCCACTGCCTTCCGTGATTGCTGCAGTTGCAGTCTGTCTCCCTGCCTGCCTGTCTCCCTCCCGCCGCCGCAGCCCACATCCAACAGCGGCCGCAGTGCGGAGGGGGGCTCACGGTCACATGGACATCTGGACTGCAAGTCCCAGACGCCTCCGCGGCGGAAGCCGCCGCCACTCGCATTTCTCGCGCCAGGAGGCGCATTAAAAGGAGCACAGCCCCCGCGTGGCGGGACCGTGCCCGGGCCAAGCCCGGGCAAAGGGGGGGCCGTCTGTGGCCGTCAGTGGACGGAGGACGGGACGGACCCGGCCACTAACATCTGCAGATTGGGAAGTCACTGTGAACACCATTGGACAAGCATCGGGTCAGTACATGGAATAATCCAACATAATTAAGTAACGTGAGATGCTGTGAGGCACCACTGGGACTAGAGACGCTTGGGAGTGATAGTGGGAGGCTGTAATTGTTTGGACATTTACCTGTGCAAAGTGTTTTTGAAGTCGGGTAACCTTCTGTTGCCCCATTTACTCATTAAATACGTCTAGTACACTGACATGGCAAGTGCAGTCCAAACCAGGTCATCAAAACTACCTAAGTGCACTCCTCCAGGTCCCTCAAAAAGTAGTAAACTTAAAGGAATGCCTACATCGATCCGGGATAAACCAACTGCTATTGACAGAATGTTACATAAAGTTCTGGGGGAAGTAGCTTCTGAGATCGAGCTCACGGAGAGACGCCTCTCTTTAACCCCCAACCTGTTTTACCAACCCTGGAGCAGGATCTGGAAGCCCAAATACTTTCACTGCCTTCTCCTGACCTCGGGATATTTGATATCCCTTGTGCTCAAGAGGGTACCTCATTGGTACAGGAGACAACACCAAGGGGGAAACACCACAAACGGGTAAGACCAGGAAAATTAACGGGAAAAAGAACAGGCGTAAGAGGGTCGCCCCGAATAAGGCTCCGTTAGATACCACCTCCACAGAAGCAAGGCCACCCAGGGGGATTAATTTAAATACACAAGCGCAACCAATGTGGGTAACACAAATAATATCTAATTTACAGAACCACCTGGAGCAACTCATCGCCAACCAAACTAAATGGATCCTCAGCAGGTTGGATAAAGTAATAACTCTGGTTAAAACAAAGGGGTCGGTTGGCGCCAGCAGTACCCCCGCCTCGGGTAACAACCCATTGGGAGCGGGTGCTGATACTACCTCAGAAATATCATCTATAATTAGGCCCTGAAATGACCAAAGCAACACAAGCTGCTGAAAACGAGTAAGAGAGACGTGCTGCGCGTTAATTTGATTTAAAAAAAACATTTGTTTACATTTTGTACTACGGAGTTTACTTTTAATACTGTTTGTTCGCCGCATTTGCCACCAATTGTTCCCCTCGCTTCCCCGGTCCACCACTGACTCTGTCAGCTTGTTGTGGAGGGAAGACTATTAGAGGAGCACAGGGGAAGTGACTGCGACTTCCTCCGTGCATCCTGCACCAATTAGGGGCCCGGCACTACAAAAGGCTGCAGTCACGATCACACTCTCTTGCTGAAAACGAGTAAGAGAGACGTGCTGCGCGTTAATTTGATTTTAAAAAACATTTGTTTACATTTTGTACTACGGAGCTTACTTTTAATACTGTTTGTTCGCCGCATTTGCCACCAATTGTTCCCCTCGCTTCCCCGGTCCACCACTGACTCTGTCAGCTTGTTGTGGAGGGAAGACTATTAGAGGAGCACAGGGGAAGTGACTGCGACTTCCTCCGTGCATCCTGCACGAATTAGACGGGTCCTCAGTAGCCTCAAGAGACCTGCGGGGCGGGAGTGCAGCGGGCACGCCCTCAGCACGCCGAAGACTCGCCTAAGACAAGCCCGTCTGCGCCCATCCGCGCCAGACCGCCGCCAGACTGCTGTCAGGTACCCTCCTAGCGACTCAAATCCCAAATGGCCAACATTAACTACTCTCGCGCAGAGTTACTTTCCTTTAACGTCCCCCCTAACCCCAGCAACAGTGAAGACCTTCCTCCACACGCATCACCAGCCTCTCCCGGCTTTCTCAAGTGTTTATACGGAAATGTGCGCTCCCTCCCTAAGCATGCCCTTGAAATATGGGCCCTACTACATCAGGAATCACCTGATCTCTTCTTCATTACGGAGACTTGGCTACAATATACGTCCTGCCCGTACTTAGCCATTGCTATACCAACGGGATATAGTATTGTAAGATCAGATAGAACAGCCAAAAGAGGAGGAGGTACAGCGATAGTCCACAAATCTTTTATAAACCTCTCAGCCATTGACACTCAGATCACGGAATGGGGTGAATTTCTTATTTTCTCCTTATGCCTAAATGACAGAGAATCCTGGAAAGGAGCGCTCATCTACAGACCACCAGAAAATAGAACCCATTTCGCGACCCATCTACTAGAAATTCTGGCCCCTCATGTCCAAGCAAGTAAAAATGTCCTCTTACTAGGAGATTTTAACTTCCATATGGAACTGCAGCAGGACACTTACACCTCTGAATTAATGGACAATATTAAGGCAATGGACCTGACCCTATTAGAAACCGGTCCGAACCACATGGCCGGTCACACTCTAGACTTCCTTTGCACCAACTCGCAGGCAGTTCAAATTGTCGAACTCTACCCTATCCTTTGGTCTGACCACATGATAATAAAATTTCATATCCGAGCCAATTCGATCAAATGCCCCCACTCCAAAAATGTAAAAATGAGTAGGCCCTGGAACAAAATCAATCCATACTCCTTTGCTAGTATCTTCACACCTCCCCCGATAACCCCTAACTCTGACCCAGACAAGGTGGCAAAGGACCTAGACAAAGCAATCACGAGGGCTTTGGATCATATCGCCCCAATACAGCAAACAAAATGCCCAAATACAAGATCCCCTTGGTTTACACCAGACCTTAAATCAAAGAAACGGGCTATGAGGTGCACCGAGCGCAAATGGAGGAAAACAAAAGAGCCTCTGGATAAACAGCTTTACAAATCTGCACATGAAGATTACATGAATCATATAGCCTCAGCGAAGAAAGCCTATCTAGTTATCAGAATAGAACTGGCTGGTAACTCTTATAAAGAACTATATTCCATAGTAAAGGAATTCTCTAAGCCCTCTTCCTGCCAACCATCTACCTCCGATTCCCAAGAATGGGCGGACAGGCTCTCTGCTTACTTTAAGGATAAAATTGATATAATCCATAAAGCCTTTCCTAGAGAGACTGACTCCTTCAACACCAAGGACAATCTCTCATGTCCACCTAACCTGCCTACCCTGGAAGCCACATCCCTGCCAAAACCCCTTCTCGAATTCCACACTGTAACGGTGGGAGAAGTCACAGATAAATTAAAGAAAGTAAAATCAGGCTCCCCTAGTGATCCCGCATCCGCTCAGATCCTGACAAAAATAGCCCCTGCTATGATGACTGAAATAACGGCAATCTATAATTTATCTATAGCCCAAGCCATCTTTCCTGAGTCTTGGAAAGAAGCTACTGTAAGACCCATCTTAAAAAAGAACAATGCTGACCCGGAGCAACCAGTAAACTACCGTCCTATCTCTCTTCTGCCACTTTTCGGCAAAATAATGGAATCACTAATCAACACCCAGTTAACCAAACATCTAGAGGACAACATGTTACTGGACTCCACCCAATCGGGCTTTAGAGCTTGCCACAGCACGGAGACTGCTCTCCTGGAGGTTGTAGATAACATCCGGCTGTCCCTTGACGCCAAGCAATCGGCCATCCTAATTTTACTTGACATGTTGGCGGCCTTCGACACCATCTCTCATAGCGTCCTACTAAAGCGGCTAACTGAGATTGGTGTCGAGGGTCAAGCACACAGATGGATTCAGAGCTATCTGACAGGTAGGCGATCAAAGGTGAAATTAGGCCCTTTCTCCTCATCTTACGTGGACAATGACAGAGGTGTCCCACAGGGCTCGCTTTTGAGCCCTACTTTATTTAATATATACCTATCACCTCTAGCTAAAGTAATCAAAGCTCATGGCTTTGAGACGGTATCTTACGCCGACGATACCCAGATCCTGATAACCCTAGGACCAAACCACTCAGATGTCAAAGGGAGATTCCAACAGTGCATGATCTCCACCCAAGAATGGATGACGACCAACCACTTAATGCTAAATGCCGCGAAAACGGAAATTCTGCTATTTGGCAAGGCCAATAAAATCTGGTCGGAAGAATGGTGGCCATCATCCCTAGGCCCTTGCCCAGCTCCAAAAAACTCTGCTAGGAACCTGGGTATCATCATCGATGATAAGCTGACCCTGTCCCAACACATAAATAAAGTGGTTCATACCTGCATTGGGCAAATGAGAAACCTAAGAAAAATCTTTAAGTGGATTCCACTTGCTTCCCGGAAACCCCTCATCCAGGGCCTCATAATCAGTCGCCTTGATTATGGGAATGCACTATTGGCTGATGTGAACGAAGGTCTCCTAACTAAACTTCAGACCGTGCAAAACTCCCCTGCAAGGCTGATTCTCGACCTCCCTCCCCGTACCCCTTCAGCTCCGTGCCTAAGGACTCTTCATTGGCTCCCAATTAGAAAGCGCATCAAATTTAAGATCTGCTGCCTAGTGCACAAGTCCATTAATGGACAGGGGCCAAATTACCTGCAGAGAAAGCTCCAGGGCTACTGCCCAGGAAGGGCTCTACGTTCATCAAATCAACACCTTCTAAAGGTCCCTAAGGTCAGGACTGTCAGAAATGGGGCAGAAGCTTCTCCAAAATAGGCCCCACCACCTGGAACTCCTTACCATTATCCATTAGAACTGACCCTAACCACAAACCTTTCCGCAAGCATCTAAAAACCTGGCTATTTTAATCAGTCCACTGCCCCCTGTCTCTCCAAACTCAGACTCAGCAAGCGCTCTGAGACCGAACGGTAACATATGCGCTATACAAAAATAAACACATAACCTAACATAATCACAGATTTCTTGACCCCCTTGAATACACAACCAGTAGGCTTGATACAGGCCACCCCGGAGTTTGCCCGTCAACAGTAGGGAAGTTCCCCAGGGAGCGCCAAAAGGCATACATCGGGCGACGGTCCATAGACAAGCTTCGCCCCTCCCCGTGAGCCAGAGCCAACTAGAGAATTCCGTTATTAAGGGGCATTCCAACATGTCTGTGACTCTCAATCTACCTCCTGACGCAGCCCCTTATGTAATTATCCTTATAGGAGTACCAGTGCTGAGACCAGATCAACCGGAGACTTATGGCGAGCTTAGAAACAAAACCATGTTTTAGTTAAATAAGTGTAGGCCCCTAGAAGGCATGGAACAGGGGGAAATATTAATGGTTCGGCGGGTGAACTGGGTGGGAACTAGGCCCAAGGATTACATAGGGGATTGTGTGGTGGTGAACTTTAGAAATATGCAGGTTGTTGACCAGATATTAAGGTGGGGCCCAACCACGGAGTCGAGCAACGTCAGGTCCATGCCCCTTAGCTTCTTTTACCCAAAGGGGGCCTATAATTGGGGGCGTGCTAGGGATGGTCTGAGAGGTAGGGAGTGGAACATAGCTGGGCATAGTCGTAGATCCCACTATGTAGCTACGAGGGACCAGGGTGGGATTGGCCTGCAGAATAGATTCGACCTCTTGTCCACCCTAGAAGAACTGGATTGACTAGGGATTGACACAAACCCCAGGCATAACCAAGACAAGAATAAGAGTTTTGAACATGGCACCCCTGATTAAAACATTGCGATGCAAGTTAGTGCAGAGAAGGGATGATAAGGGGGTAACTATTTCAGAGAGATCACAATCAGGTACTGCAGCTGAGAAAGAGATATCGGGGCCAGACAGTAGTGCTTTAGGCAAGAAACTAACAAATTTATATACCTTAGCTGATCCAAACGAAATCTCGATAACTGAGGGAAACTTAGATACTCACCCCCTTATGGCCGGGGCAAGAAGACCCATTGGGCAGAATGGATTAAAAATAATATCTGGAATGTAGCAGGACTTGCTGCCAAATATGATGATCAGGAATGGAGACAATACATTACAGGGTTTCTTGTTATATGTCTTCAGGAGACCTGGATGATTGATTGTAACCATTTTTCCCTGGAGGGGTTTAAGTGCTTCTCAGTCCCTGCCCAAAGGTCAGCTTCAGGGAGAGCCATGGGAGGGTTGATTATATACGTAGATCTTCTTATAGAAGGGGTTTGGTCCAATCTTAACTGGGCATCACATGCAGGCTGTGGGCTTCCGCTCAAAAGGGTTAAACATCACCCTGGTTAACTGGTACAATGCGGTGGGAGTAAACGGGAAGGGAAACACAGTAAAATAATTAGATTCTTGCCTAAATGCCCAGTTGTCAACCGGGAAGTCGGTAACAGCTACATCTGTAGTTCTTGTAGGTGATTTTAACTGTCATCTGTGTGCGAACGTAAGACCATTTAATAAGGATTGGTCGCGGTGCACAGTGGAGAAGGGCCACATTTCCTGCATTCACCGGAAGGGGTGGACTTAGACAAGGTGCTGAAAGGCCACAATTTGGTCCATAACTGGACCTGATAGGAATAGATAGTGGCGAAGAGCTTAATCCCACCTTCAAGGGTAGAGGATGTCGATCTTACATTGACTAAATCATGGTTTCAAAAGGGGGTGGTGATGGACGGAGCATCTGAATCAATCAAACACTCACACCCAGTCAAAGGATCAGGGTTTAATCCATCACCGTTCTTTAGCCCACTCTGCCACCCCAGTTCAGACATGGCTATATGCAAATCAGTCTGACCCTGTGCCTCATGGGAACAGTTCAGCCCGAACTGCCAAGCCATATCTTCCCTGGACTGGAAACAAGCTTCCGAGTACCGGTTTCTGGCATTCCAGCCTTCTTCAGCCCGGCTTGCTAGAATCCAGTGGCAAAGTGAGCAAGGGACTCACGTCTGAGCATACCCTGCCACACTTATGGCGGCCAAAAGCGGTACAAAAGGGGGTGGTGATGGACGGAGCATCTGAATCAATCAAACACTCACACCTAGTCAAAGGATCAGGGTTTAATCCATCCTTTTGTACCGCTATATCATGGTTTCACCTATACTTAAAGCCTGGGTTAGCAGGGCAGATATAGAAAGAAGTATATTTAGTGACCATAACCCCCTGGTGTTAGAGCTAAAAGGCCTAACTATTAAAAATGTATCACATGGGGTAGGTTTTGTGGAGACGATATCAGACCAAGGGAGGAGACTCAGATGGTCCAAAATAGATAGGGATAGTTTTTATAAAAGCTTAATAACCACAGGGGCAGACGCACTTAATGTATGCCTCGACCCCAATATTGAGGGGGCTGCGGTAGTAACTGCATTCGAAGAGATGGCGCACCTCATTGAAGAATTATTAAAGACCACTAAGACTAGGATTTTAACAACTACACCTAGATGGTTTGACAAAGAATGCTCAAAGGCACATAAAGAGCTTAAATCAAGCCTAAAATTGCTTCCCAGGGATAATATTTATATAGCTCAATGTAGGCTGACATATAAGAAGGCACTAAAACCCCGCAAAACTAGCCTTCAAACGCAAGCTTGGGTGGACCTAAGGAAGGCGACTTGACTGAGTTCTGAAAAATTATAAATAAAACATGTTTCCAGGACTCAAATGCCCCACAGATTTTAAATACTATTTTACCAGAGCAGTGGTATTCCCACTTTAAAAACTTATATAATCATATGGGTAAAATTAACAATGATGATGGACAGGTGCTAAAATTGACTGCAAGGCCAGAGATTACCCTGGCAGAAGTGGAAGGGGCTATCCTGGGGCTAACCTAAAATAAGGCGCCTGGCCCGGATGGCATCCCTCCCGACCTATATCTAAGTAAAGTGGATTTGTGGGCACCCATTCTTACGAGGGTCCTGAACGCGGCAGTTGAGGCGAGCCTGCCGCGCTCTTGGTCCTCGGCAACAATAGTGCCAATATTTTAAAAAGGAAACCGGGATGACCCCCAATGCTATCGCCCGATATCTTTGATTGATGTCACGGCGAAGGTGCTGGGTCGTGTTATTGTTATTGTTATTGTTAATTTTGATTTATAGCGCGCCCAATCACCTGCAGGCCTCTAGGCGCTTGGAAATCGATGTCATTACAATAACTTGGTTCACTCCTGAGAGAGATGCAGCTACAGGACTACACTGTGATCAAGGCTCTTCTAAACAGCAGGGTTTTCAGAGATTTCCTGAACCGCAGGAGATTCATCTCCCTGCGTAGCCCCTCAGGCAGCTTGTTCCATAATTGGGGGGCCAGGACAGAGAAGGCTCTCCCTCCCTTAGTCACTAATTTGTAGCGGGGGCAGACCAGTAACTGAGCGTCTGATGATCTGAGTGTTCTTGTCGGGTTGTACACTTCCAGGCGGGCTTTGATATAGGCCGGCGCATGGCCGTAGATCGCCTTATGCGCTATACAGAGGCTCTTGAATTCAACCCTCTCCTTAACAGGGAGCCAGTGAAGGTTTTGGAGAAGAGGGGAGGCCTTTGTTCGTCTGGGCACTCTGAAAATTAGCCGTGCAGCGTCGTTCATTACGACCTGGAGTCTGTTTGTCGACATTTTTGGGAGGCCAAGGTACAGGGCATTCCCATAATCGATCCGGGAGATGACAGTTGCTGTTACAATTGAACACATCATCGAATGAGAAAGGAAGGGAGCTATCTTTCTCAATTGTCTGATGATGTTCGTACAAGTTCCAACAACAGCGGAAACTTGACTGCACATTGACAGGTCACAATCTAATTTAATCCCCAGACTCTTTACGTTGGCACTAGGCTTTGGGGCTGATCCAAGCTCAGCAGGCCAATACAGATCACTCCACGGTGAGGTGGTAGATGGAATTACCAATACCTCGGTCTTATCCGGGTTGATCTTTAGTAGGTTTTTTGTCATCCAACCTATGGTGTACCTCAGGATATTTTGAGCTTGGGTTTGTGCTGTCCCTGTGTTATCGATACTCAGCACTAGCTGAGTATCGTCAGCATAGTTGTAGATTCTGCATTCCAACTTCCCTAAATAGTTGCCCTAAATCGCCTGATTGAATGGGCAGATACCCACCAGATAATAACAGACATCCAGTATGGGTTTAGGGAGGGAAGCTCAACCACGGACCAATGCCTGAACCTCTACTTGCTGGTCGCTAAGTACACCATAGCCAGCAAGGAGGCGGTCTACCTGGGGTTCATGGATCTCTCTGCGGCTTTTGATCATGTAAACAGGGAGAAGCTATGGGCCCTGATGATAGACCTAGGGGTAGACCAGGATTTAGTCAACATCCTTAAGGCCTTGTATTGGAACACAACTGCGTCTGTCCGTTTTAATCAAAATGGAAGTAGGACTTCATCATTCCCATGCACTAGTGGAGTGCGGCAGGGCTGCATTTTAGCTCCCCTTTTGTTTTCACTTTATATCAATAACCTAGATAGGGAATTATATAAACTTGGAGTGGACTCTCCTCAAGTAGGCACCTGGCCAGTCCCCGTCCTGCTTTACGCGGACGACGCGGTGTTGTTGGCCCGGACACCGCAGGGGTTACAGAGGCTGATTGATGGATTTGTAAGTTTTATGTCCTCACTTGATTTGTCAGCAAACCTGGACAAATCGTATGTCATGCTTGCGGGGGCCAGACCAGATAAGAAATTTTCTTATAAGATAGGAACTTATAAAATCGGCCTGGTCCAGTCCTTTTCCTATCTAGGTGTATTATTTGACGGGCTTTTAAAGTTCAGACTTCTGGTGGACAAACACTGCTCAAAACTGGTGGCTTCAACTGGGGCCATAATGGGCTACGGGAGAAGATTGGGAAGATGGTCCCCCGAGCAAGTGTTGAATTTGTACAGATCAATATGCTGCGCTAAGGCAACCTACGGGGCTGAAGTTTGGGGTTTTGCAGAAAGAAGCAAGAGAGGTACAGAAAGAAGGAACAGAGGTGCAGAAAGAGGCAGGCGGGGTGCAGGAAGAGGGGTGTGAAAGAGGCACGAGGGGTATAGAAAGAAACAAGAGGGGTGCAGAAAGAAGAAAGAGAGTTGCAGAAAGAAACAAAAGTCGTGCAGAAAGAAGGAACAGTTGTGCAGTAAGAAGCAAGAGAGGTGCAGAAAGAGGAAAGAGGGTGCAGAAAGAAGGGACAGATGCGCAGAAAGAAGCAAGAGAAGTACAGAAAGAAGCAACAGAGGTGCAGAAAGAGGGATGAGGGGTGGAGAAAGAATCAAGAGGAATTTAGAAAGAAGCATGAGAGTTGCAGAAAGAAACAAAAGAAGTGCATAATGAAGGAATGGAGGTGCAGAAAGAGGCACAAGGGTTGCAGAAAAAGGGACAGAGGTGCAGAAAGAAGCAACAGAGGTGCAGAAAGAAACCAAAGAAGTGCAGAAAGAAGGAACAAAGGTGCAGAAACAGGCAGGGGATGCAGACAGAGAGAAGAAAAGTGCAGAAAACGGTAAGAGAGGTGCACAAAGAGGGAAGAAGGGTGCAGAAAGAATTTAATTTAATTTTTAAATATTTATAAAGCGCACGTTTACCAAGCGGTTTCTTGGCGCTAGGGATGCAGACCCGTGGTCAGGGCAGGAAGTGAGCCGCTAATGTGGGAAGGCTTGGGAAAAAAGGAAGGTTTTGAGGGCTTTTCGGAACTCTAGATAGTGGGAGGAGGACTAAGGGAAAAAGGAAGAGTGTTCCAAAATACAGGGGCGAGAGTGGAGAATTTCATACCTCCCAGTTTCTTCCTCCTAAATCGAGGAACAGAGAGAAGGAATTGGGAGGAAGAACGCAGCTCTCTGCAGGGGAGATAGGCCTTGATTTCAGAATTGATAAATGCGGGCGCAGTCCCTGCCCGGGCCTGAAAGGTGATACAACCCATCTTAAAGAGGGAGCGTTCCCGAATATGGTGCCAGTGTAAGGCTTTGAGTAACGGGGTGACGTGGTGGGATTTAGGGAGGTTATATGCAAGTCGGGCGGCCTGGTTTTGAACCAGCTGAAGTCGCCGTAAGTCATAAGCTGGGATACCAAAATATAAAGCGTTGCCGTAGTCAACACGAGAGATGACCATGGCTAAAAGAATGAGTTTGAGGGCAGAAAGGTTGAAAAAGCGCGAAATCTTTCAGATGGTGCGAAGAAGCATAAAGCAAGAGGAAACAACAGAACTAATCTGGGAGTGCAAGGTAAGATGATCATTCAGTTTTATCCCTAAAGTCTTTACTGAGGAAGAGGGGACAGGGGGAGAACCCAAGGAGGAAGGCCAAAATGAGGGGTTCCAGGGACTGGAGCAACCACCTGTGAGGACCAATTCGGTTTTGTCTGGGTTTAACTTCAGGTGGTTGTGAATCATCCAGTCCCTGATGAAAACCATGATGGATTGAAAATTATGAATGGGGTCTGGGGAAGAGGACAAATTAAAAATAAGCTGGAGGTCATCGGCGTAGTTGTACACCGTGACCTCCATTTGCTGTAAAGCAAAAACTAGAGGGAAGATGTACAAATTAAACATCAGGGGGGACAGGGAGGAGCCTTGCCGAACACCGCATTGAACCTTGCGAGAAGGTGCAGAGAAATCAGCCAGATGGACAGCCTGAGTACGGTCCCTCAGGAAGGAAGAGAGCCAAATCAAGGCCGATCCCCTGATGCCAGCCGCCCTGACACGGGTGAGCAAGATGGAATGGTCAACCGTGTCAAAGGCGGCGGATAAATCAAGAAGGACCAGGGCCTGGGGCAGATTGGTGTCCATTCCCTCTCTGAGTTTGTCCATGACGGAGAGGACTACCGCCTCCGTAGAGTGCCTGGGGCGGAAGCCTGCCTGACACGGGGCTATCCTGCCAGTTTCCTCAACAAAGGCACTGAGCACTTGGGTGACCTGTCGCTCTAGTATTTTACCTAAAAAGGGAAGGAGAGAGATGGGGCGATAATTGGCCATGGAGGTGGGGTCTGCACCAGGTTTCTTTAACAGAATGCAGAAAGAGGGAAGAGAAGTGCAGAAAGAAGCAAGAGAGTTGTAGAAACAGGCAGGAGAGGTACAGAAGAGGGAACGGGTGCAGAAACAGGCAAGAGATGCACAGGAATAGGGATGAAGGGTGCATAAAGACAAGAGGGGTGCAGAAAGAAGCAAGTGAGGTACAGAAAAAGGCAAGAGAAATGTAGAAAGAAGCAAGAGAGGTGCAGGAAGAGGCAAGAGGATACAGAAAGAGGCAAGAGAAGTACAGAAATAATGCAGACATGCAGAAACGGGGAATAGGGATGGAGAAAGAGGCAAGAGGGGTACAGGAAGAAGCAAGAGAGGTACAGAAATAAGGAACAGAGGTACAGGAAGAGGCAGGCGGTGTGCAGGAAGAGGGGTGTGAAAGAGGCACGAGGGGTACAGAAAGAATCAGGAGGGGTACAGAAAGAAGGTACAGTGGTGCAGAAAGAGGCAAGAGGGGTGCAGAAAGAGGGAAGAATGGTCCAGAAAGAAGGGACAGAGGTGCAGAAAGAAGCAAAAGAAGTGCAGAAAGAGGGATGAGGGGTACAGAAAGACGCAAGAGAAGTGCAGAAAGAACTAACAGAGATGCAAAAACAGGGGAACAGGGGTGGAAAGAGTGGCCAGAGGGGTGTAGAAAGAAGCAAGAGAGGTGCAGAAACAAGCAAAAGAGGTGCAGAAAGAGGGATAAGGGGTACAGAAAGACGCAAGAGAGGCGCAGAAAGAAACAAAAGAGCAGAAAGAATAAAAGGTGCAGAAAGAGGCAAGAGGGGTACAGAAAGAGGGAAGTGGGGCACAGAAAGAAGCACGAGTAGTGCATAAAGAAGCAACTGAGGTACAGAAGGAGGCAAGAGGGGTGCAGAAAGAGACAAGATAAAGTGCAGGAAGAAGCAACACTGATGCAGAAAAGGGAAAGAGGGGTGGACAAAGAAGCAAGAGGGGTTCAAAAAGAGGGAAGAGGGGTGCAGAAAGAGGCACAAGGGGCAGAAAGAATCAAGAGAGCTGCAGAAAGAAACAAAAGAAGTACAGAAAGAAGGAACAGAGGTGCAGAAAGAAGGAAGAGCGCTGCAGAAAGAGTCATAAGAGGTGCAGAAAGAAGCAAAAGCTTCAGAAAGAACAAAAGAAGTACGGGCAGAAGGAACAGAGGTACAGAAAGTGGCAAGAGGAGTGCAGAAAGAGGGTAGAGGGTCCAGAAAGATGCAAGAGGGATGCAGAAAGAAGCAAGAGAGGTGAAGAAATAAGCAAGCTAAGGGCAGATAGAAGCAACTGAGATGAGAAAAGTTGGAAGAGGGGTATAGAAATTGGCAAGAGGGGTGTAGAAAGAAGCGGGAGGTGCAGAAAAAAACAAATGAAGCAAAGAAAAAAGCAACAGAGGTACAGAAAGAGGCAAGAGGGGTGCAGAAGGAGGGAAGAGGGGTGTGAAAGAGGCACAAGAGGTGCAGAAAGAAGCAAGAGAGTTGCAGAAACAAAAGAAGTGCAGAAAGAAGGAACAGTTGTGCAGAAAGGCAAGAGAGGTGCAGAAAGAGGGAAGAGGGGTGCAGAAAGAAGGAATGAGGGGTAGAGAAAGAGTCAAGAGGAATACAGAAAGAAGCAAGAGAGTTGCAGAAAGAACCAAAAGAAGTTCAGAATTAAGGAACAGAGGTGCAGAAAGAGGCAAAAGGAGAGCGGGAAAAAGGATGCAGAAAGAGGCACAAGGGTTGTAGAAAAAAGGGACAGAGGTGCAGAAAGAAGCAAGAGAAGTGTAGAAAGAAGCAACAGAGGTGCAGAAACAGGGATGAGGGGTGGAGAAAGGGGCAAGAAAAGTGCAGAAAGAAGCAACAGAGATGCAAAAGCGGGGAACAGGGGCGGAGAAAGTGGCGAGAGGGGTGCAGAAACAAGCAAGAGAGGTGCAGAAAAAAACAAAAAAGTGCAATAAGAAAGAATAGAGGTGCACAAAAAGGCAAGAGGGGCAGAAATAGGGAAGAGGAGTGCAGAAAGAGGCACAAATGGGTACAGAAAGAAACAACAGAGGTGCAGAAAAAAGAGAGTTGCAGAAAGAAAAGAAGTACAGAAAGAAGGAACAGAGGTGCAGAAAAAAACAAGTGGGGTACAGAAAGAGGGTACAGTAGTACAGAAAGAGGCACAAGGGGTGCAGAAAGAAGCAAGAGCGGTACAGGTTTGAAGCAAGAGAAGTGCAAAAAGAAACAACAGAGGTGCAGAAAGAAGGAAATGAGGTGAAGGCAGTAGAGGTGCCGAAAGAGGGAAGAGGGGTGCAGAAAGAGTTATGAGGGGTACAGAAAGAAGCAAGAGAGGTTCAGAAAGAAGCAAGAGAAGTGCAAAAAGAAACAACAGAGGTGCAGAAGGAGGCAAGAGGGGTACAGAAAGAGACAAGATAAAGTGCCGAAAGTAGCAATAGAGCTGCAGAAAGAGGCAAGTGGGGCAGAAAGAGGGAACAGTAGTGCAGAAAGAGGCAACAGAGGTGCAGAAAGTGGCAAGAAAAGTGCAGAAAGAGGCAAGAGAGGTACAGAAGCAAGAGGTGCAGAAAGTGGGAGCAGAGGTGCAGAAAAAGGCAAGAGTGGTGCAGAAAGAGGGAAGAAGGGTGCAGAAAGAGGCAAGAGGGGTGCAGAAAGAAACAAGTGAGGTGCAGAAAGAGGCAACAGAGGTACAGAAACAGGCAAGAGAGGTGCAGAAAGTAGAAGAGATGTGCAGAAAGAGGCAAGAGAGGAGCAGAAAAAGAAAGAAAGGTGCAGAAAGAAGCAACAGAAATGCAGAAAGAGGCAAGAGAGGTGCAGAAAAAAGCAAGAGTGTGCAAACCACCATTAGTACCAATATAACACCCACATATAGCAATAAGTAACAGGTGACCATTCTAGGTTTACAAATGGCCTTCCACCATGCTGTACCACTAGTCGCTGGATTTTTGGTAACGTTTTAGCTGTTTGAACTGGAAACAAGTTTTTTTTTTGTTGCAATGTGCAGATTATGCAGCAGATGATGGATTGTGTGGCAAATGCGGAAAATGTATAATTGTGCGAATGTCGGTGCAAACAAACAGTCGCATAATTCCAGTGGCCCTGCTCATACCTCTGACCAGGTGCAGAAGTGCTCCTCAGTGGTTCCTTCTTTTTTTTGTCTCATTAAGTTTAAAGTTTAGCTTCTATGGAAACGAGGAACACTAAACCTAAGGTTACCACTCCACAACACAGACCATCATACCACATAATTCCTCTCCATAACACATAATCCCACTCTACATAATTCCTATACACTAAATACCACATACTTTCTATCCACATAATTTCACTGCACAACATACCACATAATTTCACTACACATAACGTACATTCACTCCAAAAAACATTAGCAAAACACTTTTACATTTACAACACCAATAGCTCTAACTCTTGTAAATGCAGAACCTATTACATTGCAAATGCTTCTTTAACTAGTAGTTGCATTTGCAGAGTGGTGGAGAAAGGGGAATGGGTCTCCGACCAGTGCTCCGGAATTCCGTGTGAGACTTACAGGAGGTATCAGGAGGGCTTCTTGACCCCCAAAGTCCCTCAGGTGTAAAGTGGACTTAATCACCCAAACCGTAGTGTACCAGGAGGCGCTTTGCAGAGTGGTGGAAAAAGGGGGACATGGCCTCCGAAGACCTCTTAGCAATCCCTCTGTGTGGGACTTACTGAAGGTAACAGAGGGGGTAGTTGGCCCCCAGGACATCTTTGGGGGCCAACTACCCCTCCTATTACTTCCAGTAAGTCCCACACACAGCAGGATTGCTAAATTCTCATCGCAGGTCACGCCCCCTTTGCCCCCTACTCTGCAAACGCGCCTGCTGGCGCACTCTTGGATGGGAATTTAAGTCCCCTTTGCTGCTCGGGGTCCTTAGGGGCCAACTAGCCTGCCTGTTACCACCAGTAGGCACCACACAGTGGAATTGCTGAGAGGTGGACACAGGCCACAGCCCCTTTCTCCACCACTCTGCAAATGTGCTTCCGTGAACGCTCTTGGTTGGGGGATGAAGTCCCCTTGCCTCCTGAGGGCCCCTGGGGGCCAACTAGCCCTCCTGTTACCTCCAGTAAGCCCCACACAGCTGGATTTCTGAGAGTGATACGAGGCCACGCCCCCTTTTTGCCCCACTCTGCAAACGGGCCTCATGGCGCACTGCTGCTTGGAGGATGAGTTCCACTTTAGTCCTGAGGTCCTCAGGACACAAGAGGACCTCATCGCCCCACCAGCAGTGCGCCAAGAGGCGCGTTTGCAAAGTGGTGTAAAAAGAGGTGTTGCCTCGGACCACCTCTCAGCAATCCCACTATGTGGAGCTTACTGGCGGTATCTGGTGGGCTAGTTGGCCCCTAAGGATCCTTAGGAATCAAGCAGACTTAATCCCCCAACCCAGAATGCACCAGGAGGCACTTTGGCAGTGTGGTGCAGGGGGCAGGGCCACCGGCAAGAAGACGGCTTCTCTTTTTTAGAAGATGAGCTTGTGGTCCCCCTTCTCTTAATATTTTGTGGGTCCTGGGGAACCAATCCCCCAGGGCCTGAGCCATTTTTTTTTTAAACAAAAAAACAGGAAGGGGTGGTCCCCATTTTTTGCCTCAGGAACCTCATCCGCAGGGGCTTTGCCTCTTTTAAAAAAAAATGTTTGTATCTTTTTTACGGGATGGGGGCCTTATGGTCCCCCCTTCCCTGGGCCATGAGGCGCTAGCATTGCTTTTGGGCAAAGGGAGCTGCTGACATGCAGCTCCCTTTTCCCAAAAGCAATTCTGCTTTGCTTCATGGAAGCGAGAGCAAGTTTCCTGCTCTCAATTCCATGAAGCAAAGCAGTGTTTGCTATGCCAGGGCGGGAGCATTGCTCCCACCCTGCCATAGCAAACTGCAATGTGCTGGGGGTGGGCACCCGGGACATTGCTGGAGCCGGCCCTGGGGGGGGTACCGGTCCCCAAGGCCAAGGAGGGCTCTAGGATGGGGGCCGCGTGGCCCCCCACCAAATGATATGAAGCCCCAAGGAGGTGGTGGTCCCCGGGGGTCCGCAATGGACCCCCATATTTAAATGAAGTGGGAGGTGGTGGAGATGTCATCAGTGATGTCACTGGTCATGTCATGAGTGATGTATTATGTGAGGTCATGAGCAGTGCATTGTGGGGGCATAAGTTATAGTTAGCTCAGATAACTATAACTGCTGAATTTCTATGGTTTTATCTAAGTGAAAACTAGGCCTAACTATAAAGTCCCTGTAACCTTTGTTTTTTCAATAAATTTCTAAGTTTTTTTAATGTTAATTACTAACTATAATGACCCTGTAACCTTTTTTTAGTGAATTTTGAAGGATTTTTTGAATTTTATTTACTAACTGTAACCTGTAACCTTTGAGAGAGTGTGTGTGTGAGTGGCTGTATAGGTCAGTGAGTGGGTATGCGAGTGGCTGTATGTATCTGTGACTGGGTGTGTGAGTGGTTTTGTGGGTGTGAGTACCTGTATGGGAATGTGAGTGGCTGTGTGAGTGTCTGTATGGGTCTATGAGTGGGTGGGTTATGGTATTTTAATTTAATATCACGCACAAATCACCCCAACGGGGTATCTCAGTACTAAGGGTAAACACAACATCAGGATCAAAGAGCAATATTAAAAAAGGTAAATCTTTAATAATTACTTGATTTGGTGTAAACTGTGTAGGTACTGGATCTGTAAAGGCAAATTATTCCAGTAGGTGTGTTCAAGGTAAGAAAAATACCTGCCTCCACACCTTAATCGTCCGATGCGGGGAATGGTAAGTAGCTCTTTACCCAATGATCGCAAATTCCTGACAGGGAGATAGCGTTTAAGCTTCAGGTGTAGGAAGATTTGTCCTTTCTCCACTAAAGCTTTATCTTTATATGTAAGGTAACAGATCTTGAATATAATTATTTTTCTGATGGGTAGCCAGTGTAACGTTCTTAGAAGTGGGGTAAATACAGATCTTTGGGGAAGATTTCAAATAAGCCATGCAGCAGTATTTTGCACGACCTGTAGCTTATAGCCTGTAGTAATGTCTGATTGGTGGAAGCCAAAACAGCATTACCATAATCAAGCCTGCTAACAACAAAAGCCTGCACTAAGTTTTGAGTGCTCAAGTGTCTGAGTGGGTCTGTGAGTTGGTGCGTGCGTTCTGAGTGGGTGTCTGAGAAGGTGTGTGAGTGACTGAGTGGGTGAGTGTCTGAATGGGTTTGCGAGTGCCTACATGAGTTCGTCAGTCAGTTTGTGAGTGAGTGCATGAGTGTCTGAATGAGTCTGTGAGTGGGTGTGTGAGTCTTAGTTGGTCTGGGAGTGGGTGCATTAGTGTGTGGGGCTGGGAGTGGGTATGTGAGTCTCGGTGTGGGTCTGGGAGTGGGTGTGTGCTTCTCTGAGTGGGTCTGCGAGTGGGTGTGTGAGTCTCTGAGTAGGTCTGTGAGTGGGTGTGTGAGAGCATAAGTGGTTATTTAAGTCGGTGCATGAATGTCTGTGTGTGGCTATGAGAGTTTCAGAGTGGGTCTTAGTGTATCTGGGTGGATCAGTGAATGGGTGCATGGTGTCTGAGTGGGTTTGTGAGTACATGTGAGAGTCTGAGTTGTTCTGTGAATAGGTGTGCGAGTGGGTCTGTGAGTGGGTGTGTGAGTGGGTCTGTGAGTAGGTGTATGAGTGTCTGAGTAGGTCTGTGAGTAGGTGTATTAATGTCTGAATGGCTCTTTCAGTGGGTGTGTGAGTGCCTGAGTGTGTGAGTGGGTATCTTAGTGTCTGTGTAGGTGTGTCAGTTACTGTGTGAGTGACCGGGTCACAAGGGAACTGCACCTGCCCCTTTATCCAACAAGTCAACAGTTGTGCACAAAATATCTACTCAAGTGGAGTAATTTCTTCTGGTTCATTAGTAACTGCTACCTCATTGAGTAGATATCCGGTGCATATTCTACACTACATCTGTGTAATGGACTACGAGCAAATGTGTCCAGTAACCTTGTGTGCATTTTGACAAAGTGACTGGTCCTCCTGCCATTTTATCCAGAAATCTGTGAAAACATGAATCCTCTTACAGAGAGGACAAGAAGACTACAAAACTTAAATCTCCACCAAACAAGGGTATGTCCTCTGAGATACATGAGGAAAGTGTTCTTTTTCTGGTGGAGATGTCCTCATATTCCTCAGCATGAAGAACGCGCCACCAACTTCGGTGGAAAACGCTATGAGGGAGCCCTCTATCATCCTGGCAAAAGGCAGGAATACTTTTGCATACTAGTATGGTGGGTGGGGCGGTCCGCCTAATTATTTTAGAAGGTGAGGAGGCTGCACAGCCCCCTCCCCAGGCCACTTTCAGCCCTGGGGACACCATCCCTCGGGGACCGGCACCAAGTCAATGGGGAAGGTGGCCCCCCTCCATGAGCCGATTTCAGCCCCAGGTACCCAATCCTTGTGGCCTTAAAATGCTGGGTACCCTGGAGCCGCACAGAGTCAGCAGAATTCGATACTGCTGGGGGAGCTTGAATATCCCCACAGTCCCTGCCGGCTCCCCATCTCCAGTGGGAGCCGGCATTAAGCTCTCACACTGGGAGCTGCTAAACATACAGCTCCCTGTGTGTGAGAGTGGAGTGATTGTTTCATTTGATTCCCCACCTGCTTAACAGCGGCAAGGGAAACAGATGAAAATTCCACTCCCAGCAAGCGGGAGAGGTTTGACAGCTTCTGTTTGCTGGGAGAGTAGTTTGTGTTTGCTCTGACTTGGCAGGGGCTGTCAATGCTCCTGCCAAGTAAGAACAAACAACTATGTCCCGGGGTGGGCACCCCAGGACATAGGGAGCCAACCCTTGGGGGTGACAATCCTCAGGGCCATGATTGGCTCTAGGAGGGGGCCCCATCCTTCTGTACTCACAGGCTGAACCAGGGGAGGCGGTGGTCCCCGGGTCGTATGTGGCCCAGGAATTAGGGGCACATGGCCCCCCCCCCACCCACTTGTACTAATTTCACAGGCCCCAGGGAGTTGGTGGTCTCAGGATCTCGGGATTCCAAGCAGTCTCCCACAAATACTTTAATGTATTGCCCCAGTGAGGTGGTGGTCCCCAGGGCTTCTAGGAAGCCCAGGAGAGGG
This sequence comes from Lissotriton helveticus, assembly GCF_964261635.1. Taxonomy (NCBI): domain Eukaryota; kingdom Metazoa; phylum Chordata; class Amphibia; order Caudata; family Salamandridae; genus Lissotriton; species Lissotriton helveticus. The sequence continues at coordinate 2,048,791,423 of NC_136065.1, forward strand.
TTCCGAACGCTTCCCCTCCATTTTTATAAAGAACCAAGGAGGTGGTGGTCGCCGGAGCGCAAAGATCCTTAGAAGGGTCAGCCCTCTCCATATTTTAAACCATGCCCTTGGGACCTGGCCCACCCGGGGGCTCTTTTCAAAACAAGCACAGGAGTCTGCACTTTTTTTGTTTTTACATATTCACTGGAGTTATGGATCCGCCATGATTTTCAGTGAAAATCTAAAAATAATGCTTTTTTGCCCTGGACCCCAAGACCAGAGCTAAGGGGTCAGGGTATTCCTACTGTGCCCTCTCCTCCTGTATTCACGGGACTGGACCAGGGGAGGTGGTGGTCCCAGGGGCCATATGGGACCCAGGTGGGGGGCTGCGTGGCCCCTTCCCACTTGTATTAATTTCATAGGCCGCGGAGAGGTTAAGGTCCCCGGAGCTTGTGCAGCCCATGCGGTCCCCGCAAATTCTTTAATTTATTGCCCGGTAAGTTGGTGGTCCTAGGAAGTTCAGGCGGCGACTTTGCGTGACACCCCTCTCCATTTCTGTAAATAAAGCCCTGGGGAGGTGGTGGTCCCCTGGGCTCAAAGAGCCTTAGGCGGGGGAACCGTACTCCTTTTTTTTTAAATAGTACCCCCGGGACCTGGCCCACCCGGGAAATCTTTTCTAAACGAGCAAAGGAGTCTCCTTTTTTAGCTGAAGATGAAGTTTCTCGTGCATTTTGGTGAAAAATTAAGAAAAATGCCTTTTTGCCCTGGCAGGGTCCCTTTTGGACCCCAAGACCAGAGCAAAAGAGTCAGGGTATTCCTATCATGCCCCCTTTTCTTATTTGATGTTTTTTCAGGAACTCGGCTGAAGCCTAGTCCCAACACTTCCTGGTTGAAGTGTTGGCAGCCATTCAGATCTCAGCACAAGATCAGGAGGGTTTGAGGTTTCTTCGAGTCCTTAGCTATACAAATTTGGATTTTCTTTAATTACTACAAAAGTACATCAAATAACAAAAAGCACTCATTCTGGACCACGAGCTAGCTATCTGCCATATTTGATGTAATTGTGTTATGTTATGTTATGTTACGTCTATTTATTGTGCGCACAGATACTCCAGCCAAGGAGCGTCCTGGTGCAGAGACAAGGTAGCCCGTAACACAACAAGAGGCTAAAAACAGAAACTAAGAAACAGCTAAAACAAGAAGGTTTTTATAGCCTTCCGAAAGGTCAGAAGGTCCTCCAGCAAGCGAATTTCGACAGGCAGGGAGTTCCATGCTGACGCAGCCATTACCCTAAACGAGCGGCCTCCCATGCGGCTAAGCCTGAATCTGGGAACCACCGCAAGGGCCAGACCTTGAGAGCGGAGGCAACGGGCAGGGACATAAAAAGACAGACAACTCGACAGGATTTCCGGGCCTGTACCTCTCAAGATTTTAAAAGCAAGGCACAATACCTTAAAGAGGATGCGCTTCCTAACCGGGAGCCAGTGTAGGGAGCGAAGGACACCTGTCACTGAGCAGAATCTGGGTAAACCAACAATCGCCCTCGCCGCAGCATTCTGAACCCGTTGTAAACGGGTTAGTTCAGCCTGGTTGGCCCCAGCCAGGAGAGAGCTGGCATAATCCAGGCGAGAGATGATAGTGGCCTGGATCACCAGCTGCCTGGTCGGGGCATCAAAGAACTTGAGAACAGGTCTCAAGCCCCTCAGGAGACCGAAACAGCAGGCCGCAGTTCTTTTAGTATGGCCTATAAAGGAGAGGCCCGCATCCAGCCATACCCCCAGATTTTTCACTTCCGATACCGGGATCGGAGTAGGACCCAACTCTGGGGGCCACCAGTGGTCACCCCACAGCTCCACTCCCTTCCCGACGACCATCACCTCTGTTTTAGTGGCGTTTAGCTGAAGGCAGTTGCCTGTCAGCCAACTGGCCACCGCCTTCAGTCCAGACTGAAACCTGGGGGCCTCAGTTTCCGCATCCCCGCTGAGAGTAACCGCCAGCTGAGTGTCGTCGGCATATGAGACCAAAGTAAGGCCCCACTGCCTAGCGACATCAGCCAGCGGTCTCACGTATAGATTGAACAACGTGGGACTCAGCGAGGACCCTTGCGGAACCCCCATGGCCAGTGGTTGGTAGTTGGACTTGAAGGGAGGGATGGCAACACAGAAGGAGCGGTCGTCTAAAAAGGAGCGGAACCATTGCAACACCTGACCGCCAATACCAGTCTCCTCGAGTCGACGCAGGAGGATGCTGTGGTCTACCGTATCAAAGGCGGCGCTAAGATCTAACAAAATAAGCGCCGCCGTTTGACCAGCATCCAACCTTGCCCGGAGATGTTCCACCATCACAAGTAACGCAGTTTCCGTACTGTGCCCAGCACGGAATCCGTTTTGTGTGGGGTCGAGGGCATTGGTCCGAGTCAGATGTTCAGACAGGGCCAAGTTGACGTGGGCTTCAGTGATCTTGGCTGGCCAGGGTAGCAGCGAGATGGGGCGATAGCTTTCAGGCTTAGAGGGGTCCAGGGTGGGCTTTTTAATAATCGGGGACACCACAGCTTGTTTCCACTTAGATGGTACAATTCCCGTTTCCAAGGAGAGATTGACAAGGGAGCATACAACTGTACGCCCCATAAAAGCTTGGTCTCGGAAGAGAGCAGGCCTTACTGGGTCAGATGGAGACCCAGATTTAACTTGCAACGCAAGTTTGTCAAAACCATCCAAGGTAAGGGGGGGGAAAACAAGCAGTGTGGTCTGGTGGTGAACCCCATTAATACTTTCCGCAGTGGACCCTATGCTAGGGAATGTCCTATATATAGCTTGGACCTTCCCCAAAAAGTAAGATGCAAGGGATTCACAATGGGAAAGGGAGCTTACGGTCGTAGTGGTAGTCCGCTTTGCCGTGAGTTGTTTTACGGCCTTGAAAATAGCTTTTGACGGATTTGGGCTGTTCCGGAATTCGGTGGCATAGAAGGCCGCACGAGCTCGGCAGATAGCTCGATGGTAGAGCTTAACGGACCTGGTATATGCAGCTTTTAGATCAGCCCCATAGGTTTTCCTCCAGGCCCTCTCTGCTCGTCTACAGGCACCCTTTAGGGCCCGGAGGGTGCCATCGTACCAGGGGCTCGACTCTCTGGGATTGATTTTAGTAGAAACGATAGGTATCAGAGAGTCCAAGGCCCTAGTTATCCATGAACAGAAGAGGTCATACCCCCTTTCCACATCCGTCAAAAGACCCAGCGGCTCCTCTAATAGAAGACGATGAAAGTCCTCTAACCTAAGCTTTTTCCAAGCCCTCTTCTGAACCCGTCTAGCCGTAGAGATGGAAGGAGTGGCCGAAACAGGGCAGGAAATGGACACCAGAAAGTGGTCTGTCCATTCCACCGGAGAGACAGAAGTAACTAGAATCCCCAACAGATTGGTAAACAGGGGATCCAGAGTATGTCCGCCCAGGTGGGTAGGCTGGGAGACCATCTGGAGGAGTTGAAAGGCCTCAAGGTCGCTAATTCTGTCCGGCCGCTAATTCTGTCCAGCAGTTCGGGCTGTAGACATGTTCAAATTTCTTATGGGAATCTACGTGGGGAAAGCACTATTTTTGACCCCCCCCTATTCACGGCCGCTGATTGACGGATCACCCTGAAACTTTACATGCACAACAAGACCCAAATTTACACTTTACACTTTTTTTGGGAATATTTTTTGAAGATTCGTCAAATGGCGCCAAAGATATAGGCAAGTCAAAAAATTCTTTACTCATGGAAACTAGATCCTAACTATAACTACCTACTGGCAAGCGGCAGCAGGTAATATATATATATATATATATATATATATATTTAAGCAAAGAAGTTCAAGTAAGCGGACACTTAAGAAGATCAAAAGTCCAGTGCTAAATTTATTTATTCCTGGATTAAAAAGTATTAAGATTAACATGATTAAATAAACTTAGCTCCGGACTTGTGGGCTTCCCGAGTGTGCACTTACTTGGACTTCTTTCCTTGAATTTGTGACTGGCATGCCCCGCAGGCACAGCGCATCACGTTTCTGTGGGCCCCGGGTTTCAGTAGGGATGTACACAAGATTGTGTGTGTGTATGCATGTATGTATGTATATATATACATATATATATATATATATATATCTATATATATATATATATATATATGTATAATATATTTCTGCAAACGCCTCAAAGATGCGGAATCGGCACAGCATGGGTTAGTTGCTCTGGCTTTCTTTATTGTAAGTAAAATAATGAAATAACATCCACGCATTTTGGCCATCACCTCACCACCTTGTTCACAATGTCAGGCCAAATATAAAGTTCTGTTTAAATACATACATACATTTCCTGATAAAATCATGGTCATAGAAAGAGGACAGTACTCCATCACATTTCAAGCAGTATAAACAAATGATAAAACTGTGGCGGCCATCTTTTAATATATACTAGCATAAGTATATGATACCTTTCAATGTGTTTTAAAGTTTCACAAAAACTTTTTTAAAAAAGGACAGTTCCTTCCACATTGGTTACAATACCATCTTATGCAGTTTTTTTCTTCTTTCTCATATTTCATGGACAGTTCCATTTATTCAATGATTACTATAAAGTGCAAACAGTGTGTACTTTATTATATAGCTGCCAAGTTTCTTCTCATTGTTTTTTATAGATCTTTTCTTGCTGTGATTTCATACATCAAATTACAATTTTTGGTTTATTCCTAAACTGCTAGTGCTCAAAAAGGGCTTTTGCTGAACCTATAAAGTGCATGACTATTTCCTCTGTTCCTATTCTAAGTAAAACAGAATCCCTCATATCATTATTGGGATTTGTATATTATCCTTATCTGTTTTAAATAGCTTTAAAACTGTCATATTAAAGTGCTTAAGTGTTAAAAAGTCTAAATCTAAAGGGCCAGTGCTCTCACTCCTGCTTAGTGTCCTCTAACGACCCATCAGATAATTAATCATTTCTGTCTCCTTAGTTTCGCTATCACTGATGAGTATGCGGATTAGGATATAATATTTGTTCAACACAGGCATGTAAACAATTCATCATCTACATTCAAACCATTGGGTTCCCCACTGTCTAGTTCTAAGATGTTTTACGTCTCCAACTTCCTCAGTTTCCTCTCTCCATCTCCTCCTCTTCTCTTTTTTGGCACTTGCGCTATGCAGCTATATGTCATTACTGTAGGGTAGCTTCAGTCTTTATTGATGATGGCCCTTCTGTGCTGCAATATTCTTTGTGGGCTGGGAGTGTGGTGCTTTCCACATATATTTTCATGCAGGGGCATTTTAAAATATATACCATAAAGCTTGTTTTACATGATGAAACTCCTCGTATCTTGACTGTTTTATTAAAAGCTATTCTAAGAGATGACATGATTTCCCCATGTTGGCATGCCTTACATTTGGAACATTATATATCCACAAGTTCAGGTCAAGAGATCCTGGGCTGTCATGGGCGGTCCAAAGTTAGGCTACCGTCCCTCCTAAATCTTTCCTCCAATCAAGGAAAAACTTGGACACCCAGGGCTTCTTGCAAAGAATTTATTTGGCAAGTAGAAAAACAATGCCTTCCGCCATTACGGCTTGATAAAGCCGTAATGGCAAAATGCGTCATTATATAATATATATATACATATTGTGAATTCCTCGTTACACGTTCCTTCACCGAAAAAACGAGCTTAGACCCAATTTGTGCTTCAAAGTTTCTTTATTGCCACCAAGCTAGTCTGCCATGACCCGTTTCGGCCGTCCCACGGCCTTGATCACATGACCATATATATCACACCAAATAAAAGAATACCGAAGACACAACTCCAGGACATCTTGGCATTTATTTCAGTGTACTGGCAGCATATTCCTTACGCGTTTCGGCTATACAGCCTTCTTCACAGGTGACCATAATACATTTTGTTAATGACTCAGAGCCTTAACTCCCCATGGACATGTGACAAGAATAACATCCTACAGTTCCCAGCATTCACCAGAAATCCACATACAGACCAAGAACTGTGTACTGTGTCCAATAGTAATGCTTAATAGCTTTTTCTTACACAGTTCCAAGATGTTGCTAATAAATAAAAGTGCTTGTTGAAAAAATAATAACAGTCACAGTGTTGCTCATTTTATGCAGCCATCAGATTAATAGCTCTTTTTGAATGCACAAATCCGTCCTAGTCGGCAGGAAGAGAAAGTTCTTCTCCTCTCCCTTTCTCACCTCCCTGACCAGCATCTCAGGGTAATCCTTATATTTACACGTAGGCACGCGAGGCATGCTCCCCAAAATTATTCCAGCAGAAAGTCTCCACATGTTGGGAGCCCCCATCCCTGAGGGCAGTTTTGAAAAAGGGTATGGAGAGTCCTGTGATCAACATCACACCAAAGAAAAGAATGCCGAAGCCACAACTCCAGGACATCTTGGCATGTGATGCTCTTTTCCACAATGTCTACTGACCAGGTGTCCACCCTCTGCTAAATTCCCCCCCCCCCCCCCCCGGCTTTGTCTTTGTTTGAGTCAGGCTACAAGTACTTGCACGCCTGGCAGTACAGAATCAATGGAAAACAGCAACAATGGCACACATGGAAGATGTGAGAGCACAAAGCTTTGCATTAAGGCACATGGTGGTACATCTAGCTATGCTCACATGGAACAAGTGTACATAAGAAATTATTGTAATTCTGGTTATACATAATCATCACAACCGTGGACCACTTGCCCATAAAACCTGTTCCATACCTGGTCTCCAGTTTTAATTGTCACGTCTTTTCTGGTCAGCTCGTCGTCTCCGGTGTCCCCGTTTGTTTCTTGTGTAATGAACATGGCTTCGACGAGCCCCCACTTCAGCAGTGTCGCCTCTGCAGGGAGCAAAGAAACAATGCTCACTTAAAGCTACGAGAATACCGTTGCCCTCCCTGTGCCAGGCTGGCACTCTTGCAAACTGGAGCGATGCAAGCAGGTAAAATAAAACAGCAAAAGGGATGTCTCTCCTAGGCAGATCTGGGGAGGAGAGGCGACTGGGGCAGCAGCCAAGAATTGCCAGGGCCAGGGCCATATGCAGAGGCACAGACCGAAAAGAGTGGTAGGTAGGACAGACTGCCAATATCAAAGACAAAAAGAATCCTTGGATTTCCCCTCATGCCTCTTATTTACTGGCTGCTTTAAAGTCTCTTTTTTCTCACCCAGTATCACCAGAATGGTTACTCGGCCACATAGACTGTCACAGACTGGTGCATGTGGCAGCAGACAAGTTACTGTGTTAACAACGAATGTATGATTAAACAACTACCACTTTAATAACGAGTGCCTAAACCAGGAAGGCTAAACAACAACAAAATCCTAACCACTCTGGGGCAGATATACAAGCCCCTTGTGCCACTTTTGCGTCATTTTTAACATGGGAGAAATGTCGCAAAAATGGCACAAGAGGCTTGTAAATAAGGCCACGACTTACTGAACCACGAAAATTAATCTATTTCCATATAACCGGAATCTACCGCGTCCTTTATATTAATAGGCAGTGAGCACTGGTGGAATTTGCTTTGAGTCAGTTCAAGAGGGAGCAACAGAACACTTTGCAGACAGCAAACTGAACGTTACAAGGCATTTTGTTCTAATGACTGCGGAAATCCCAGCGAGGTAGCGAGTATTTAGCGGTAAATAAATTAAACCAAGAGCAGGAAGCACTGCTGTGAGGGCGGCGAGCTTGCCAAAAAAGGCACATGCGTGTGAGCTTAAACCAGCAAGACATGTTCAGAACACATTCATTTTAAGGTTTTCAATGGACCCTGAAACACTAACAGCGTATACTTCAAACTGTATGAACACAGCATCAACATGCTAAGTTTCACACTCGAATAAAACATATTAACAAGCATTGGAATAGCCAGTAGGTCTCACTTTTGGGACCTTATAAGTATTTAGTTTTGCAGCCCAATTTCCTTGGTGCAACAACATCAGCTGTTGCATGGCTAAGCCTTGTACCTTATAAGTGTTTAGCCATGCAACAGTTGATGTTGTTGCACCAAGGATAAGAAATGTACAATTTGGTGTGTCTCATTGATGTGTCTCATTCTGCAGCTTCGACGTAACTAATGGCCATAAACATGTGTTTCATTCACAAATTAGTGGCCAATTTGGCCGATAGATATGATGGTAAAGAGGTCACTGCTTTCAATGTCGGTATGGGATGTTGACAATGAATGGCTATGTGAGGCTATGCTGGTGTGGGAGCTGGCCGAGTTGTCAGATCTGTGGTTGTCCAATCGGGTGGATGGATGGTAAGGACCAATTGAACATTGCTTTTAGATTTGTGTTAAGCCTGTCTGTAAGGATCATGTGCTTATAACCGACCTAATTATAGCAGAATCAAGAACTGCACTGCAAGAGGGCTGAACCTCCCTATAGTAGTTTGTAGTACATACCCAGGATAAAGTCTGTTGAACACAAGTTGGCATGTGGAATACTATTGCCTTTCTCTATATTACAACCCTGCAGTCCTACCGGTGGGTGGGAATGTAATTTAATGACACACCCTTCCCAATGTGCCATAGTTGAGTGTTGTGTGTTTGACTGTCAAACCAAGCTGTGTTTTCTTTTTATTGACCATTTTTAGATACTACAAGTGTTCTTTGTACGTGCTTGATGTTTCAAGCTGATTTAAAAAAAGACAATCTCAGTATAGTATTAATCCTCAGCTTTATGATTCCCAGTTCTTTTTATTATTTACACTCTTTCCGCCACCAGAAAGAATAGTGAAAGAAAAAGTTGAAGGTATTCACAGTATATCTTCTAAATGTAAATATACCGAGATGGCATACTTGGTGCTCGCAGTTCTGGGATCCTGGGATGTTTTCCACTTTGGACAGCTGTTTCCTTGGCCTGCCTTGCAGAGAAGTGTTCAGATGGCTATGAACTTGCTTAGAAGTAAACATAGCCTTTTGGTGTTTTAAGTTCTTAACATCTTCTGAAAATCAGTGTTGCACTATTCATGGCCAGTTATGTCTGGTTTCCACAAAATGGCGCCTCTGGTTTAACCGGTCTGTGACATCACGTATTGGTGGCGGTTCTTCTGGGTGAACTTTAAAACTAACCATGCCTATCTATCAGTGCTCTCCTATTCGTGCTGTGAGCCTGTATTACTGAGTTTAACAATTGTTTGGTGCAGGCTGAGAACAATCATTTGTAGAGGTAAACCAGATAGTATGTGGAACATTGTTGTTCAATGGTATCCATAATGACATACATGACATCCAGACAGGCTTTTTCTGAATACAGTTTTTCAGAACCTAAGCAATATAAAAAAGCACATAGCGATTTGCTTACTATGCCGTTGTACATTCATGTTCCATTTTTTCCATTGCGTAAATGCACACAAATATCTTTAAAGAAAAGTAATATTCATCTATTTTTTCAAAATTGTGAACTTTATATTCTATTTCAATTTTTTCATACCGTTCAATATTAATATAATAACAATGTTTATCCCATAAAGCTTAAAACAGAAACGATGTGCTAAATGTTAGCCATGTCTCAGGTATTTTACCACACTGTGCTATGATAAAACATTTAGAAAATGTTGACATGTTTTGCCTCAGGAAATTTCTTCAAAGACTCTGCCCTCTTCACGACATCACGTCATATGATCTGTAAATTCATTTATCTCAGTCCAGATGACTTAGTGTGGGAATTTTTTCATAAGTGCCAGTACAATCGGGGGTTACTGAGCTCAGAATATCGCAGTCAGAGCCTTTTACCATATGTGTCTTGGCACTTAACCCCATTATTGAACCTAAAACTGAGAAGCAAATACCCACCCTTTGCAGCATAAGCTGACCTTTGGGGAAACTAAGTCGAGCACTTTTTTTTTAAATTTATTTATTTAATGCGATTTTCTATAGCGCGAACTTTACCCGAAGGTGTCAGAGCGCTTTACATAAGAACCAGTTGCAAAACATAAGGATTTAGGATTACATGCGTTGCATAAAAGATACAAACAGAAAAAATTGCAAATGTACAAGATGAAGTCACACAAGGATGAGATACAAACAGAAAGAAAAATTGCAAATGTACAAGTAGTAAAGTCACTCAAGGAAGAGATACAAATGGATAAACTCTAAGAGTCACATAGGTATGGTAGAGAGTACAAAGGTCTACTGCATATACTAGTGATTAGAGTTATCTCTATATACATATATATATACACACATAGATTTTCTCAGGTCAAGACCCAAAAACCCAGGAGAGCAGAGTTCCAGTAAGTGGGGTCGGAGGGGGCACGCAGTCACAGCACCAAGGGAGGGTGGGAGGGATACACGGATATGGAGAAAAGGCAAATCAGAGGATCATCAAGGGGGAAACGAGGGAAAGGGTAAAGGACAAGATGGGGGACATGGTCCAGAGAAAAGTGGCTGAGAGCAGCAGCAAAATGGCGGCCAGGACAAAACCATCCTTAGGAATTAATAAGTTAATGTGGAGCTAGTACTTTCTTATAAAGGAGAAATTGGAGGGTGTCAAAGATTATATGCATAATATCAGTGAGGTGCTGCTGTTACAATATTGAAAACACACCACTAACCCTAAATAGTAGATGAAAACGCGTTTAGAATTTGGACGAGCGTGCATGTGCATTGCCAGGTGACCTTGCGAAAGAGGGCATGAATGAGCTGAAACTGGTTCATAAATTTAATGCTGGTCCAAAAAGGGCCCCCAAAAAACCCTTAAAATGTCCCTGCTGACAGTTAGTAAAATCTAGTTGTGTGGTAACCATGGTCTTGTTAATAATCCTTGTACTGACTGACAAGCTTTCTAAAACGTTAACGAAGCAGTTCCCGTTTCTGTCACAAGGTGGCATTTCACACTGTGTGAAGTAGTGAAGTTTAATGAGCTTGGAAACGATCGGCACACCGAGTTTCCCTACATCTCAGTTTCTTGAAACATTATTTTATAGAATATTTGGTCTAATGCTATTCCTGGAATGTGTTTGATGTCTCCAATCCAGGGGAATTGCTAACTGAGGGAAAGACCACAAAGGCTGCGGTGGGGGACCAGTAGAGATAATTATGTTCTATTTATTTCATTCATTTTTTTATTTCGAAGTATTTTTTTATTAATTTTTTTACAAAACAAGTGCACTCACATTTTCGTTATGGGTTTCCAGATAAACGTAGTTGGTATTACAGTAATTATATGGTACTGTTTTGTACATGTCCAGCTGGTCCCCTCTGTGTTGACTTGCTGGAAACTTAGAGACAGGATAGTAAGAAGAGAGAAGAAAGGAGAGAAAGAGTAGAGGTAGGGTACAAGAAGTGTGTTATACCCTACTTATTTGTATAACATGTATTTCAGCCCTGCTGCCTCTTGCTGCTCAGCTAGAGTGTGAGTTGGTCTTAGAATGTTAGTGTGCCTGTGATGCGTGGAATGCCTGGGTGTCTGAGTGGGATGAGTGTTGGCAGTTAGAGATGGGCGGAGCAGCTAGGCAGGCTTCTCCTGGTGGGGCTGGTTCCACACTAGGCTGGCTGGAGTCAAGACTGATGTAAATTGGACTGAGAGATAATAAAGAAGACTTAACCACTTGGGAGCTAGTAAACAAACCTCCCCAGTGCTGCGCTGTCCATTATCCGGTGCTGAACTGGACGTCCAGCGGTCGCACGCAGCACTGGGGAGGTAGTGCCCGTGACGACCGTTGGCCGACGGCAGCACTTAAGGGGTTAAATATACATCCTGGCTCCTGGTGTCTATCTTCATAGGACACAACATATTTTGGCGACGAGCTGACTAGGACTCTAGAGACTCTTGGTACAGCACAGAAACAAAGGAACTACAAAGAAACTACAAGTGAAACCAAGAGATCCATCAAGCTACTACAACTACAAAGAATGTATTTCCAGGCAAGCCAGCGCCAGCCCACCAGTGTCCTTCCAACAGACAGTCCCAACGAACAGTGTCACCACCAACTGACACTACAGCCTGGGAATACTACAGCCACCTAAAGGATTACAGTGAGTTGGAGGAGTAGTTCAACTACAACCGCATTTGGTGTTCCAGCCACAAAAGGATTACAGTGAGTTGGGGGAGTAGTTCAACAACAACCGCATTTGGTGTTCCAGCCACAAAAGGAAGAAAAAGACAATTTGAAAAGACAATTTTTCATTTCAAAGATGGTAAAACTAACAGCGTAAGTTGCTGCACAGAAGGAGATTGCAGCAAAAGAAGGTTTAAAGAAACGTGGGATCTGCCTCTGGTTTGTCTAACTTTGGATGTCCATTCTAGAGGCCAGGTGCCAGCTCAAAGTCTTTGGGTACCCTTTGGCTTCTACACGTTGGTCCCGGTCTAGATGGGGATCAGAGATCTACACACGGGCTTTCCTCTGGTTTTGGCCTGCACAAGGTTAGCACATGCTGCCTTAAAGCAATGCTTTATGCCCGTCAAGAATTTCCATCTAAGTGAATGACTTCTATTTCTACTAAAGTTAGTATATCTAATTTGGACTACGTGCTACTTTGGAGAGTGCTGTTTAAGGAGGTGATGGTCAACCTCTTTGTTTGGACACTTAACGGAAGGTGTCATGATTCCTGTCTGCACTGGAGCAAACGCAGAAACCAGCCCGTGTGATTCCCAAAGCACAGGGTGGGCAGTGGACATTTTCTGTGTATTTCTTCCATTCGAGTCAGTTGGTAAATCGTCGTTCCACAGCCTTACTCTTTAATTGTGCAGGTATAGGGGTAAGCCAATTTACTTAATTTTTACGGTATGTGGCTACCTTGGTCTTTTTGCAGTTAAACACAACCTTCATTTTCAAATGTACACGCACGTGCTTACCTTTGACCAGCTTCTGGTCGCGTGCAGTCCTCCGGCGAAGTCCCCTGTGTTCATCTTCAGTGTGACGTGTACGACTGTCTCGTCTTCTAGCTCCTGTGGAACTTGGTGCATGGACGCACCGTGAGCCACTCAGCAGCAATGTCAACAGTGTGCCGCCATCTTGTGGTTGGCGGCCGCTTTTGCCTTTCCCCTTTGTTGGTTCCTGTTTGGTGCAGAGTTGCCGACCACAAGGCTTCTCCCATTTTGCCAACCACGCAGTTTTTTTTGCCGCGATAAAGTTTTCATTGAACTTTGTGGAGTCCAGGGACAACGCGGAGTCTTCACGACTGTATTATCGGCTGCAATTGTCTATTTTGGAATATTCTTGTAAGAACCTCCATTTCATTGATGTCGGGAGTAATGTACTTTGGGCATGTTTTGATTCCTCAACATTTTGAATTCCTGTCGATTTAGGAATTCTTCTGGAGTTTCTCTGTTTCAAGTATGTCGGAGACCACGTGAGTTGCGAGGACAAGGAGTGTCATTTTGCAGTACAAGTTTGTGATAGTCTTGGTGAAGATCTGTTTTTGGTGTTCTTGATCCATCGTATAGTGTTATGTACCTGTGTGCACTGATTGGCACAACTTTGGTGGTTTTTACATTCCCTATTATAATACCTATTGTGTACTCATTGTCTGTAGTATTTTTAAGTGACACTTAGCTCACAGGTGTGGAAGAGACTAGTCTAGCTATTTTGTTCATTTTGTTGTGTTTTCTCTTCCTTGTGCAGGGAAATTATTCTTCTATCACATCTTGGGTTTTTTCTGGGGGGCATTATGGTCATCACAGTTGTTACCTAAGGTGTGGGATAGGTTTTGGCCATGTACATCTGTACATGGGGGATGGGTTTGTGTTTAGTTTCATCAAAGTTTAACCTTTTGGTAAGGGATTGGGTTGGGTTTGAGACCCAGCTAGCGACCTCTTTATGAGGTTTGGGTCATGGGTTAGTTCCCATACAAAATCGTTTGGTATAACCTCTACTCAGGTTTAGGAAATGGGTTTAGTCTCCATTTACAGTTGCGCGCAGTACCAAGGTACATCCCTACTTGAGTGTTTGTATGGGTGACGACCCAGATACATTTTGTTTCCTTACTTTTGGGATTGTTGTTGCAGGGTGTGTTGACCTTTGTGTCTGTATGCATTTGCTTACAGTGTTTACTTTGAATGTTACATTTTATATTTTTTTCAAAATTGCACTATTTGTTCACTCTTCAAATAGTTTTCTTATATTTGCATGGGGGAGGATGGTGGATATTGTTGCTCAATTTTTGATGCTGTATTGTAACCATCCTTTCTTGCTTTAATGGTTCTCTCTTCTTTGATGTTCTGTCTTTTTGGCTGCATCTTTGAGATTCGTTCCATTACTTACTTTACCTGTGTATAGTTTTCCCATTGTTTCCTTTTGCTTCTGTTTAAAGAAAAAGGGATAATGTTATATGGTCCCCTCTGTGTTGACTTGCTGGAAACTTAGAGACAGGATAGTAAGAAGAGAGAAGAAAGGAGAGAAAGAGTAGAGGTAGGGTACAAGAAGTGTGTTATACCCTACTTATTTGTATAACATAAAATTCTAGCTCTGCTGCCTCTAGCTGCTCACCCAGAGTGTGAGTTGGTCTTAGAATGTTGGTGTACCTGTGATGCGTGGAATGCCTGGGTGTCTGAGTGGGATGAGTGTTGGGTAAATCAAAAGTGGGAAATGGGTGTGAAAAGCGAATGTGTAATGATAGATACAGTAATAATCCTACGATTTGCTGCTGTTGAAGTGGTGTCTAAGCGCGATGACAGAGACAATAACAATTTTCTCTTGCATCAAAAAAATCACTGGAATAAATTTCTACAATCTTCCAAACCATTTGGCCTGAATGATCGGATGGAATTTCTGTGCTATTTATGATATAGTGGACATCATGTTTACTTCTTTGTTTTGTGCATTGCTCTTTATTTTTCAATCACATTTCTTGATTTTGCATTCTTTTAACCCTTATGTTTCTCCATTGTCTCATTGGAATTGTGGATTATTACTGTATCTATCATTACACATTCGCTTTTCACACCCATTTCCCACTTTTGATTTACCCGTTTTTCACTAATTTTCGTAATGTATCCTTACCAGATGGCCGCCATGAGCATTGTCCTCTTTTCATGCTTCTACTCCTAACACTTAATACCCGCCTTCTCCGATACGAACTAACACTCTGGCGTAGCGATGGCCGCACGGCATTGACATGCAGCCAACTTTGGATTATTAGTAAGTTTATTTCTGCTTTTTTACAAAAATGGGCTTCGCGCTTCACCTTCTATCCATTTAGCTCACCTTGGGCGCGCACTTTTATGACTTAAACCGCACTTGACCGTATAGCGCATTTCGCTCGCGGTCCATGTTAAACTGTTTCTTTGAGTTCTCTTCACGCTCTTGTTACTTTACACAACCGAGTCTCTCACGTTTTCTTTTTCACCCACCCGATATCTAACTTCACTTCTTTTTGAGCGTTTGTTTCATTCTTCTTTTCTTTTTTATATTTCCTATCTTTCTGAAAAGTCTAGAGCATGTTTGTTACTGTATACGACCTAAACATGATCACCTATGTTTCTTTGTGTATTATGACACTTTGGCAGATCCTACATATATTTTTGTTTACATTGCTTTCAGACTACCCCTGATGAAGGACTTCTTCAGTCCGAAATGCAATGGGTGATGAACTCACAATGAATCATATGCATATTTTCTGGGAATGTTAAAAGATATCAAATCAGCTATCATTAAATGAACTGAATAACTCCATGTGGAGAAAACATGGAATAAATTTTATGATGATGGAAGTCATTATTTGTTGAATTTCATGGACACAGAATTCTTCAGAACGTCCTTACGTTCCAATTGGTTGTGCTCAGGGAGTCGACACTTATCCTAAGTGTCGCAGACTGTATTCTGATTACCACACCTTTGTCGGGGAGTGATATCCTTGGTGCACACCACAATTTGTTCATATTATCAACAGCAGAGTGCGTAACCTCTACCTACTTTTACAAGCATGAAGAGGCACACATGGGCAGGAAAGGGAAAGAAACAAGACGCGTGGCCGCTAGACGCGCTCTGTGGTGGGGGAGGAGCGGAGCAAGGCGCTTGGGAGAGCCAGATGACGCCTGATTGCACGCTGAGGAAAGCCAGATGGCGGCTGTGTGCGTGCCGGAGCGAGTAACCGCAAGCTTTAGGCCACAAGCAAAAGCTTGTAGTCTGATTTCTAAAGCCCCACTCACTAAATGTCTTGCCAGACCAGCGCTTTCGCTGGCTCAGATGAGACCTACAAATGGCCAACCACCCACATTGAATATCGCATCGAGCACAGGTCATCATTGCATCATTGAAAAACAAACCTACAGTGCCATCTACTGGCTTCACAAAGTAAATTAAAACAAAGTCTATTATAACGAAAACATACAAATATAATAAGGAAATGCATAACTCAATTTAATAAAAATGGCTTTAACTTTTTTACAAAACTGAAAACAGCAAGCGAAAACATAAAAAAAAAATATATAATTATAACTATTGGTTTAGGAGGTCGTGGTTTAGGTACAGGTAGTTGTTTAGGATTCCATGTTAAGCCCACTCGTTGTTACAATTTCCTTATTAAGGCCGTTTCCCGTTAACAACACCTACCGTGCTCCTTGCAGGTGGTCTGTGCAACTTTTTTCCTCAAAGCTCGGGTGGTGCCCTCTGTGCACGGGATGCAGATAGGCCTGCAGGATAAAGGCAAATGTGAGAACAGGGTCCTGGTGGATGCACACTGCAGAGTGAGGTGTCAGGCAGATGACTGGAATTGAGAGACAGTCATGTGAACTATAAAAATATCTAAACCGTTTTTTTTTTTAGATTCTTGTACCTTAAGAAGACATTTTCAGGTCGGCTTTAGAAGTCTGTTGAAATGAGACCTTACATACATGACGAGTAGAAAGGGCCTAACATATTAACTGTATGACTGTGTGTGCAAAGCGTGAAACAACTTTGAGAGCAACACAGCAATCCACAATACTCTCAGCCACCGAATGAAAACAAGACATTCAGTCTACAGCTCCTATCAATTTAGAGTATACTCAGTAAGATGCAGCCAGGGAGTCATAAATTAATGCCATACAATGTTTGCATTCTTGAAATCATAAACATCAAATACGGCTGTATAAGATCTTCGTTGACTGAGAGTTCTATAAAGTACTTATCCACTACTGGGATCAGCAGTGAATTACAATTTTGTGTTCAGCAGGTAATGTGGCCATTTGTAAAAAATCCCAAGTAAGATCATGCGTTTCACTGAAGTTGAGTGCCAGTCATAAAAGAGAGTGTAATACTCAACATTCATCATGGTGTCTTGTAATTTTCTTACACATTATTCCATTATTCACCTATAGGCCAACCACACCCACATCAGGCCTTTAAAGGAATCCTCAGCCCCCAGGCATCTAAAACAATCATTCCATATGTTACTGAAGCCCTTCGTTCTGAGTGTTTTGAGGATTCTCGCACCTGGCAATCACTGCGTGTCGCATTCCTTCTGTTTACAAGCTGCAGGGTAAAGATGGCGGAATAAGCATGGGAATCACTGTTTCTGCACCGGTTCCCTCTTGTTTCTCACATGTTCTTGGCTGTTTTCCTTTTCTACCTGCCAAAAAGGTTAATGGGGCAAAATATCCATGGAGTGCGGCTGTGCAACTTGTAAATAACGGGCCACTCGTAATAAGAGCCTTCGAGTGATGTGGCTTTCTGGATTACGGGTTATCGTTTTAACAAGACAGCAATGTCTGCTCCATTGTGCTTTAGACAAAGGCAAACCTAAATCTGAATCCGATTTCTTATGGTTCTCTAGAATTCCCTTCCGCAAAGCTTGAGGGTTATCCCGCAGCTGATGCACTTCAGGAAAGCACTAAAGAGTTGTCTGTATATGTTATAGACATTTTTTTTACTGAACTCCTATAGGCTAAGTATGGTTCTCCGGTCAGACGTCTATAGCGCCTTAATGCCTTCGGGTAACTGTTGCGCTCTATAAATTTCAAATCAAATGGCCCGCTGTTAGACCTGCCTGCCTTAGGATGGTCTTCGTCCAAAATGTTTTGTCTTTTACCCTCCTCCTATTTTTCTGACCTTGTTTTTGTTGGCCTTACGGCTCTGTGCACTCCAGCACGCCTAACCAGTGCTAAAATGCTTATAGTCATTCCCTAAACCGGGGTAAAATTGCCTTACACATGATTGTCTTGTTTACTTTACTTATACGTCTCTAGTAAAGTGGTATACCATATACCCAGGTCCTGTAAATCAAATGGTACTTGTGGTTGCCATCACATATTCTGCCACTTTCTTAGGCAGCCCCTTAAAACATGTCCCAGGCCTACAATCGCAGCCCGTATGCAGTTTTAAAGTGGCAATTTGAGTTGGCAATAAAACCTCCTAGCCAGTACTTAAACTCCCCTTTTATTGCATATAAGTCACCCCTAAGGTAAGCCCTAGACAACTCCTAAGGTAGGGTGCATTGTAATTAAAAGGTTGGACATGTACATTAAAGTTTTACATGTCCTGGTAGTGAAAAACTCCTAAATGTATTTTTCACTATGGTGAAGCCTACCTCTCCCATAGGATAACATTGGGTTGCCTTATTGCATTTAATAAATGCTAAAATTGGATTAGGAGCATAAAGATTCCATGCATGATGCCTGGGAAATTATAATTTAAAATCCTCTTTAATGGTAAAGTCGGATTTTGAGTTCCAATTTTTAAAATGCCACTTTTAGAAAGTTGAAAAAAAAACAAGGACAAAAAGTCTTAGACAGAAAGTTCACTACTGTGACACACTCCTAGAGTGCCTACTACCTCCTTAACCCAATCTCATGAATTCATATACTTAAAATATGAATGTTTAACAAAATCGAAAATAACACATCATGACATATTTTGTTGGCTCCTTGGAGAATCGATTTTTAATATCCGACACCAGCATTTCCGGTGTGCCATTTCCTTGATGACTGAAAAGAAGTAGTACGGTGTGATTCTGTCAGACTCCAGTCTGGACAGACAGTATTTGGCATGGAGGTTCCCCTGAAGAAGGGTGGTTTTTCACCTGAAATGCATTATCCATGCATGGTATTTTCTGATTGACATTTGAGAGTTAATGAACTGTTTTTGAAAATTACACATCTTGATTAAAAATATAATTTGAAGCAACGGAGTGACGGTGTCAACTAAATCTAATGGGCTACTGTGATTTAATGATGTGTTATTTTCAATTTTGTTAAACGTTCATGTTTTAAGTATATGAATTTATGAGATTGGGTTAATCAGGTAGTAGGCACTCTAGTAGTGCGTCACACGAGTGCACTTTCTGTCTTTCTGTCTAAGACTTTTTGTCCTTGTTTCTTTTTTCAGTTTTGAATCAGGTGGTAAGGTAGAACCGCCTCAGTAGGTGCACACTTTAAATTCAAGCTAGCCTGGCTGATATGGGGTGATTAACTGAAACCGGTCCCAGGATGCCTGTTTCCGGTCCAGGGAAGACCTGGCTTGATCGTTCGAGGCTGGACTGTTGCCGCGAGGCACAGGGTCAAGACTGATTTGCATATGTCTGGGCCCAAACTGGGGTGGGGTTGTGAGCAAAAGAATGATGGATTAAACCCAGATCCTTGTGACAGGGGGTGAATGTTTGCATTGCTCAGCATTCCATACATACATTTTTTCTTTATCATTGGATTAGGAGCACATAAATATTCAATGTCTAATCCCTTGGAAATTGTAATTTAAAATCCTCTTTAATGGTAAGGTCAGATTTTGAGTTACAATGTTAAAATGCCACTTTTTGAAAGTTGGCCTTTTCTGCCCTATTTGGTGCCTGCAGCCTGTTCCTGGGTCACATGGACTTTGTCTATTCCTCCCAGACAGCTACACAATAGAGGGATTAGGTCTGCCTGGATGGGCCATCACTGGCAGGCTGGAGGGATGGAGGTGGAAACAGCACCACTTGCAAAACAATAGGCTGTTCTAAAGTCAAAGGTCTTCAGAACACTTCATTGTTCATACAGCCAAGCTGGAGCCAGGGCAGGAGAGGCAGGAAAAGCCAAGCACTTCAAAGGAAATTCTCTAAAGACTTCTCCTACTTCAAAGAAGGCATCAGGTATAAAAATAGAACTCTCAGACCCACTTTTCAGTTAACTTTCTAGACCTGCGGAAGGACTCTCAGAGGACTGCCCCCTGCTTTGCTCTGCTTTGTACTTCAGAAGACTGCTTTGCTGCACCTAAAGGACTGTTCTGCTGTCTGAGGCATCCCCTACTACTTGAACCCTGTCCCTCCTCTTCCACCCAGGACTACCAGAGTGACTTCAAGGGCTAGTTGGCTTGACTCCTGATCAGAGCTTCAGGGACAGAAAAGGCTCCAACCATCTTGTAATTGCACCTGGACCAAGCCTGAGTGGGCCCTGCCCCTCCAAGTGGTGTACCTTCAGTCTTGGCCCTTGGAGAAGGCCTGCAAGTGGTGCAACTCCGGTCCTGGCTCTTGGAAGTGGTGCTAAAGGTGCCTACCAGTTATCCAGTCTTTTGCTAAAAACTGCTTTGAGAACTGAGAGAAGACAGGGACTAACCTACTCATCTATCCGCCAAAGTTGCTTCGTCAATCGGATTGAATTTGCGGCAGCTCTCGCTACGTTTTTCTCTGCAGCAGCAAATCTTGTTCAGCAGGCCTTCGCCAAAGGGGTAGTTGGCCTCTTGGAGCCCTCGTTTGCTACAGCATCCAGTTTTGTTCCACTAGAGGGTTTCGACTTCTTAAAAAGAGACGAAGTCTGAACATGAAAATCTTCACTGCAACTTCAGCCAGCGGCTACCCAACGAGGACACCTCCTCCTCAGACACCACCTGCAGCCGTGCCCCTCAAAACTACTAGCGTCTAAACACATTTTTGCTGAAATTTCTTCCAAAGTCCGAAGGTAAGTGCTGACTAGGTCCAATCCACTTTTTGTATGCAATGTGCGCTGCATCGCTGCCCGCTTTTTCATCTTTTAGGTGCTAGTTTTTACCTTAAACTTTAAAAATACATAATTCCGGATCTACTGGTTGAATTACTGGCATTTTAGTGGTAAAGAATTTATTTCAAATGATTACATGTCTTGCATTACGTTTTTACTTTATTACTATTTGTGTGCTGCATAAATACTTTACAAATTGCCTCTAAGTTAAGCCTGACTGCTTTGTGCGTAGCTACCAGAGGGTTAGGCAGAGGTTAATTTAGTGACCTTTGGGGGTTCATACTGACAGGGAATGTAGCTGTTGCTTGAGCAAGGTTAATACCCCACTCAACCAACAACCCAATTTCTCAAACCTGCTATGCTTGCTCTGCACGGGGCTGCATCGCACATAGTACCATGAAGGAAAGTTACTTTTCCCCTGCAGTCAGAAATGCTGGTGAGAGTGTGTAATAAGTTAATGTTAAGCGAGTGTTCAGGACAGCTAATACCAGATCCTGGAAGATGTTTCAATTGGATCTATCTGTATTTGGGTCTCCTGTTTTGGTACGTACTGCATGAACACCTATTCCACATTCCTCAGGAAAATGCAATATACAAGATCTGACATCACATCAACACCACCAAGCTGGCTTCCTCTCTTACGCACGCACCTTCCAGTAGAATCCCACAATGAACAGCATTTAAAGCCTTATCTCAAGCAGATGTTGCCAAGACACTAAACTCCCACAAAGTCAGTTCTTACGAAGATTATGTTTTGCCCTCGTCCTTCATCAAAGCACTCTTTCTCACCCGTACTCACCATTGTCAATGCCTCTCTCATTTGAGGCATCTTTCCAGAAGCTCTAAAGACAGGCCAAATCCTCCCAATCCTAACGAAGGTTACACTAGACCCTGATGACCTTGTCAAGTACCTCTGCCCCGCAACAGCTCATCACTCACCTACCATTCATCGGCAAGATCATTGAAAAAGCAGTCTATTTTTAACTCCGAGATCATGTTACTATTAACCATATCCTGCACTACTACCAGTCTGAATTCAGATCACGCTGCAGCACAGAGACCACTACATTACACATAATAGATGATGCCCTCTTGACCACAGATGAAAAGGACCCCTACCTTCTGATATCGCTGGACCTTTCAGCTGCCTTCAACACAGCCAACCATCCCAACCTGGAGTTTCAAATGGAATTCACTGCCAATGTCCTTCACTGGTTCTCCTCATACCTTTCCAATCAACACCAGTTTGTCCACAGGGGCTCCTCCAGGCCCCAAAAGATACCGCTCACCTGCCTAGTCCCCCAGGGTTCCAGACTGTCTCCTTTCATCTTCAACCTGTACAAAGAGTCGCTTGGTGCTCTGCTCACAGAAAACGTAGAGTCAACATTCAACTGTTTTGAAAGTCTCCTTTCCTTCAGGCGCCCAATGCCTCAAACACACCCTGCACATCTTCCAGACGTGGAAGTCCAGCCCTACCTGAAACACTGCCCAACCAACACAGAATTCCTGTTATATTCCAAGAATGAGAAACAGTACACATTCGGCTCAATGAAATGAACTTTGACATCTTTAAATGCCAAGTCACTTGGATTCAACATGGACATCAAACTCAATCTCAAGAAACACATTGCAAAAACAATTAACACAGCTTGGTACCAGCACCCTCTCCTAAAGAAACAGGTTGAACAGTTTCTCCCAGAAAGCAACTACAGAACTGCTGTTTAAGCAATCTCTCTTGCATCTAGTTGATGATAACGCCCTATTCCATGGCCTCTCAGACTCCATACTGGCATCTGTTAAGGTCATCCTACACATCGCAGCATGTCTAATCCAGGACCTGAAGAAATATGATCACATCACCCCCATCCTGATGGGACGCCATTGCCCACCCCTTGCCGTTCGCACCACCTTTAAAACCAGCTGCATCATGTACAGAGCCACAACTAACAGCAACACCGTTTAGATTGCAGACAGGCCCACTATTGCTGGTGGTTCTTGGCACACCCGCAGCCAGGTCACCATCAGTCTGCACACTAAAAAGTGTAAGAAACAAAAAAAGAAAAGGCAGCAGAGCTTTTCTATCAATGCACCCAGGATCTGGAACAACATCCCTGTATCCGTCATGACCACCAAAACACTGCTCTATGTATCTGGTGAGGAACGATTCACCTGTAACAACAGTTCTCATGCAAGGACTTCCTCCCCCTTGTGTCTATTTATTTGTGGTTGGTTGTATATCTAATGATGAAAAATAAACTCAGTGAAACATCTTAGGATCTAAGCTCCCTGAGCTAAAGTGAGCCCCACTCACCTTTAAAAAAAATGCAAAGAAATACCACCTAGTTGCTCAGGTGGTACAATTGAAACTATTTTTGCTTTGATTTTAAATGTATGAAACATTTGTAAAAAGTGCAAGAAGAAATATTTTTTCCATTGAATAAATGTTGAGGTTTTACGTAAACAATTGGGGTGTTTCTGACTTGCAGATTGCTGCCAGGAATTATTCTATACGTTTTGGGATGTTTTCCTCATTGAGGTGCTATTACAACTTATAAGTAACTGTTTTATTTTTTACATTCAGATGACAACACTAGCACATTCCCCTTCATCACAGGATAACCTGTCACCTGCCTTTGACTAAGCTCAATTTCTCTTGCCTTCCCCGTCATACAACATCTGCATACCTCCTCCTACCGTCCAACCACCAGCACACCACTGAAGCAAGATATTTCCCATTCTCCAAACCTCGTCACTTCTAAATTCAACTCTAAATATTTCACTCACCTGACTTTGGAATTGAATTCTATCTTATCTTCTCTTTCACCTGTTTTTTTGTTCTGGTCACCAATTTCCAGCAAAGCAATGTCATAGTCATAGAATTCTGCAATTTTCGGCTTCTTCTTGTTGATGTTATAATTAGGATGGACTATAACATTTTTTACTTTATACCTCTTTCCTGTGAATGCAAATAAATTACCATATATTACAAATAAAACACATGAAATAATTTATGTGATGCACCACAGAAGACCGCTCTACTCCAATCCTGGTTAAAAATGAACTTATCTGAAGATAGTTAAGAGATACAAATATCTAATTTAAGCTGAAAAGAAATGCGTTTCTTATTGATGAAGAGATGATTGTAATAACTCCAGTAAAAATTGTGATATATTGTGGAGAGAGTTAAGGAATACAGGGGCTAGCTTTAGGACTCTGAAACCCACTGATTATTTCTGTGAGGGTATTGCCACTTATTTTAAATATAAGATTAAAAAAATCATAAATGTGTATTTGATAAATGCTGTAGTCAGTCAGTCAGTCAGTCAATCTTTATTCAGGTACCACAGTACCCATAAAAGCACAATATAAAAATACATTACATACATGTTAAAATTTTAACCAGTCAAATAGTCTAAATACATTAATTATACAGATCATAAGTGATATAGTGCAAAATTTAGGATCATCACAGTACAAAGCTATTTACATTACTCTCAGTCTTCAGCCATGGATCTGCGTGCCCTTACTGCCATTTTTAGGAAAGTGCAAGTGCGAAAAATAAAGTCCTCATCATCTAAAGTTAACATGGAATCAAATGCTGTCTCTAAACTAATTGGTCTTCTCTTATTAAAATACGAGCATAAAAACTGTTTAAAATATTTGATATAAAATTTGCAGGAGAATATAAAATGCTTTACAGACTGCTCACTCTTCCGATCGCACGGACACGGGATTGAGTTTAAATTAGAACAATAACCAAGTGGGAAGGAGAGTACAAAACGAATTGTGCCAGCCCTTAAACGGAACAATAAACTTGTCTCCCAGTGAGTCATCGGTAGTAACAAATAGATGTGGAGTGGGTGCCTATAATGTTCAATGGCCATATAGTTACGCAAAGTAGTTTTACTGACCTGTACTGCCTCACGCTCAGTCTTATATAAGGAGTACAGAGCATTCTGCATATCCTTTTTTGCGACTAAAGCAGCAAGTGAAGGGTCCCAAAAAATGCTTTCCATATTTATACTGCGCAAACTGCTCAACACTCCACCCAACCACGGGATATCTAGGCCCCTAGCACAACCTAAGCAATCCTTAATGATTGACTGGGTCAGGGTGGCTGCTTCGTTCTTCCATACAGCAATCCACATAAGTGCTGGACGAGCCCTAGTAAAGTCAGAAATAAAATTAATATTGAGCTCTTTATGAGATATGTAATTGGAGGTTGAAATAGGGACATTCAGTATTTTTCTGCAGAATCTATTCTCCTCCTGCTGTATACCAGAGTAGCTGGCCGTCCCCCATATCTCAGCGCCATAGGTCGCAACCGGGGTACACTGATGTTTATACATCCTTTGGACAGCTAATACTGCACCCATCGTCTTAGGGCGAGGGATGCTTAAAATCGAGTTATTGGCCTTTGATAAATGCTGTAGAATAATCTGGAGATTACACAAGACCAACAGAAAGAGAGATATCATGGGCCAACATTGTTTTTAGGTCAGGCCTACTACACAGCTAAGGTTTTTATTGCAAAAGGCCTATTGTCAGTTTACCAAAAATTTACAGCTGGCTTAACCCAACAGAATGGTGAAAGACTCGCAGATCTCTGTGCCCTGAACAGTCTCTGACAAGCGGTAGCGTATTGCCACACAAAATAATACTCAAGACAACATGAGTGTCACCATACCAATTCAAAATAGAATCAGATCGACCATTTCTGCAATGCCAAGACGTTCCAGAGGTCCTAGCAGGTTGAGAGAGTGATGAGGGGGCAGACGTGCCAACAGACCATCACCATGTCATGGCTAGGGTAAAGCTGAAGGAAGCATGGATGGAACCGACAAAACAACACGAGCAATATAACACTACCCTCCTCAAAGATGCACAGAAAAGGAGTGAATACTCAGTCACCCTCAGGAACACGTTTCAAGTCCTGCAACAACTATAGGACAACAGAGACTCAGAGAAAGTCAGTGGGAGAAGATCAAAGAAACAGTGACCTGACAGGAGAAAATGCGACCAAAGAAAGATCAGCATAAAGAATGGATCTCCACCGAGATGCGAGAAAAGATAAGAAAGCTGCTGTCAAAGCCTGCTTAACAAGACCGGAAAGAGCAAAAGCTCAAGGCGAATACGCCAAAACCAACAAGGCAGTAAAGAGAAGCTTAAGAGCAGACAAGCGAAGAATTATCAATGGTCTTGCCACAGAAGCCCAGGAAGCAGCAAGCCATTAAAACTAACCATGGGCGAATTTTGCGGATTTGCGGTCTGCAAATTCGCGAGAAAATCCGAGAGTTCGTGTGAAAATCCGCGAAATCGTGGATTTGCATAATGTGACCATGACGGCATGACCACGTGTGTCTGTAACTTTGTCACCGCACCGACAGGCGCCGAGGTCCCTCGAGTGAGCTGTCCATGATAGTGAGGAAAGTGCGGGAAGAAGTTGCATGTGTCTGTGTGACGGGGGCCAAACGGGCGGGGCTTTATGCGAGTTCATATGCCTCTTGTTTATAAAGGGTCAGAGACCGATCAGAGTACCAGATGAGGAGAAAACATCCTCCTGTTCACAAGAAGTACAAGGGGATTGAGCTAGAGAAACTCGTGGATGCAAAGACCTCCATCAAGGATTAAATCTAATTGTAGATATGGGGAGGAAGCACACCTGCCTAGCCTCGACCGTGCTCACTAGTTGTTTGGGCTGATTATAAAGCGTTACTGAATTTGAGCTTCAACTTGGGCACCTGCTTTATTTATATCTGTAAGTGCTTCCTGTTGAGATAAAAATTTTGTGACAGAAGCATCGTGCCAGGATGAATCGTGCCTGCATATTTATCAACGATGATGCCACCGGTTGTGCCATACCTATACTCAACTGGAGTACTTTCTACTGGCTAATCAGTAAGTGCTACCTCGTTGGGTAAATGTATAGTGCTTTTGCTACACTACAGACATGTAAAGGCCCAGAAACGTTGTCTCCAGTGACCACGAGTGTCTGTAACTTTGCCACTGCGCCGACAGGCGCCGAGGTCCCTCGAGTGAGCTGTCCATGATAGTGAGGAAAGGGCAGGAAGAAGTTGCATACCCTAGTGTGTGTGGCGGGGCTAAACGGGCGGGGCTTCTATGCGAGTTCACATGCCTCTTGTTTATAAAGGGTCAGAGACCGATCAGAGCACCAGATGAGGAGAAAGCAGCCTCCTGTTCACAGCAAGAACACGGGGATTGCTCTAGAGAAACTCGTGGATGCAAAGACCTCCATCAAGGATTACATCTAATTGTAGGCGGTAGATATGGGGAGGAAGCACACCTGCCTAGCCTAGACCGTGCTCACTGGTTGTTTGGGCTGATTATAATGCGTGTCTGAATTTGAGCTTCAACTCGGGCACCTGTTTTATTTATATCTGTAAGTGCTTCCTGTTAATGTTTAATTTTTGTGACAGGAGCATTGTGCCAGAATGAATCCTGCCTGCATATTTATCCACGAAGATGCCACCGTGTTGATAGTAGCTACTGCAAAAAAAGAAAAAAATCCGCCCGCGAACGGATTTGTCGGCCATTTCGCGAGATTCGTGGATCGCGAAATTGCCGAAAATCCGCGAGCGGAACGGATTTTGCACCCACCCTTAATGAAAACTTGACAGAACTCTAAAGAATAACAAGGAAATTCTCTGGCAGATACAGCAAGGCAGATAGACCTAATGAAAACAAAGCTGGGAAGACAATCCTGGGTAAGGAAGGCCAACAACGAAGATGGGTGTAGCACTTTGAAGAACTGCTGAACTAGCCCATTCCACAGAGAGACCCTTTGAAAACTCCTACTCCACTATGGTGTGCCAGATAAAATCGAAAGAACCAACAGGAACTCTTACAAGGGAATGATTTGCAAGATTATCCATGAAGGACAATTCACAGAAGCCATACAAGGTGAGGACCGGAGTCCTTCAGGGTTGTTTGCTCCCACCTTTTCTCTTTCCTGCTGGCCATATACTGTATAAAGAAGACATCAATAGCATGGAGAAGAAATGGGATTCAGTTGACAACCTGGACACAGCTCGATGACTGGGACTTTGCAGATAACCTGGTCCTACTCTCCAACAGTCATCTGCAGATGCAAGAGAAGACAGACAATGTTTCAACCACAACAGCACAACTCTGCTTCAACATCCCCATGGGAAAAATCAAGCTCCTGAGTGCTATCATGGACAGCATAACTGCAGTCATGCTTGCAGGTGATGCACTGGAAGAGTTTGAGGCCTTCACCTACTTGGGCGGTGTCAAAGAGAAGCAGGGCTGCAGAGACGACAAGGTCAATGCAAGAATCGGCAAAGCAAGGGCTGCCTTCATTCAGCTAAAGTAGAACGTGAGGTCAAGGACCTAATGCTTAGAACCAAGATCAGGCTTTTTAACACCAGCGTAAAATCGGTCCTTTTCTATGGTGCAGAAACTTGGAGTACAGTAGTGGTCGCCACCAACTAAGTCCAAACCTTCATTCACCAACTAATCCAGACCTTCATTAACACCTGTCTGAGTAATATCCTCCATATCCGCTGGCCAAATGCCATCAGCAACAAAGACCTATGGCAGCAGACTTTCCAACTCCCTGCTCATAAAGAAATCATGAAAAGACGCTGGGGCTAGATAGATCACACCCTCCACAATTCCACTTCATAAACCCCCGGGCAAACCCTGACCTGGAATGCTCAAGGGAAAAGGAAAAGAGGTGTAGGAAAGTTGGATCTGCCCCCACTTTTTGCTGGTGTTATTCTGTTTTCTGACTAGTCTGGCTGGGATACTGCTAATCAGGACCCCAGTCACTGTGCTTCCTCCCCAAATTTGACAATATTAAGTACCTTCCCAATTGGCTACTGGTGTACCCCTGTATGTCCCTAGGATATGGTACTACGGTACCCAGGGCATAGGTACATCAAGGTTCTCCCATGGGCTGCTGCATGTATTATGCCACTCATGAGAGACCACTCAAACTGTGACTATAGGCCTGCCATTGTAGCCTGTGTAAGTTACTTACAACAGATATATATTTCATAATATCTGAGGTCACTGCACTTAAAACCTATAAGTCACCCCTAAGGCAGGCTCTTCAGTACTGAAGGCAGGGTGCTTGGTTACAAGTTTGTGGGTGCCCTTGCATGAGCATGGCCACCCTACAGCCCCCAGAGTCGATTCTCCAGGCTTTGTAAGTGCGATCAGCCATTTAATACATGTAATGTACATCAAGTCAAATATGAGATGTCTAACTATATATTGGCAGCACTGAATCCTGTCATGTTTGGTATTAAACATGTTGGAGTCCTACCACAACATCGATTCCAGAGTTTTATGTAGGACTCCCCTAGAGTGCTCCCATGTATTCCCAGTACCAGCATTTCAGGGTCTAACCAGTGCTTAATTTGTAAAATATGAAGTCCAGGTGCTCAAATATTTGTTGGAGGCCACACCCACTTCCCCCTTGGCCCCATCCACTTCCTCAACAGTGGGCCCTTACCTCACCATACCCCCTCTGTTCCCTCCACCAGACCTGCAAATGCCCTTACACCTCCCTCCCTCCTGCTGTCTCCACACACTTGCACACTTTTCCCCCCTTGCGCTCAGCCTCTATCTAGACAAGCTCTAACCCCCACCCCCTTCTTATGTTTTCAAGGCCTGTAAACTCACCCTCTTCTGCTGCCAGTCCCCATCTCTTCTGATCTCTCTTTGAGGCCTCCTCCACTCTCAGCCCTGAATATGTCCGCCCTCCCCCATGTCAAGTTCTCGCCTGGCTGTCCCCTACTTTCCTTCGGGTTTTCGCTATGCCAGACACCTCCCCATCCTACAAGCCCTTCTGACCCCCTCCCTCCCACAGGCCTGCACATTGCTCCTCTCTTCTGCTTTCTAAACATAGATTTTCCCCTCTTTCCTGCTCTCTGCTACAGGGCTGCTCCCCCTCCCTTCTGGTCTCCAGTCTCCAATTCTAGACTGACACAGACCGACCCTACACGCCCTTCTGTACTCTTCCCCTGATGGACAGCACCTGTCCTCCTCAGCCCTCTCTAGGCAGGCCTCCAAACCACCATCACTCCCGCTCTCTCCTCTGTCCATGCTGGGGGGTTCTCCAGGTCAGCTTCATCCCCGCTTTTCAACCTTCTCTGCATACCCCCTGCAGGGAGGTGCCCCTGATGGAGCAAAGTGGCAAACGCAATATTTTGTGTACCCCTCTCGAAATTAATGTCCCATAACGTTAACATTTATCAATAGTAAGTTTTGTGAAATTAACCAACCATAGAATAAGATGCACACATATATTTTTTAATTTATACACGGGAATACTAATTTTGCTTGCATGTTGCAATAAAACTAGCTAATATGTATTGTCATGATGTTGTGAACTAATGTGCAGGATAGTTGTAAACAAACGCAGATCCATTGCCACTATGGTGGTGTGTCTGAATAAAATGGTGTTTTAACGAAACCATGGTAAAATGTTTTAAAATAGCAGGTGTAAATAATAAATAGTTAAATAGGTTTGGACGCTCCACCAAATGTTACAGCATTTCTCCATTGCGATTCACCAAAGCCTTGAAGCAGAGTAAGTGAATAGAGTAAATGCGCAGTGTTATGGGGCCCACTGATGCATAATTTGTGTGTTTTAAGGTTTCAGGGAAATGGTGAGTATTGATTAGAAATTATTCCTGGAGCCGCGCTGTATCACCCCAATGTGATGTCAAGTCACCGCCTCACTCTACAGACTAACAACCCACAAGAAAGTACATCATGTACCAGGACATGCCTACCAACAAGCCTTTCACCCCCACTGACACTCAAACTCCCCTGGGAGGCTGCAGCCAGGTCCGTGGACTGAGGCCTCGGGATTCTTGCACTGCTCTTAAGCTTAATTTGTGTGCCAGGCACATTCTTGCATGGCTAGCCCTCCGGATCCTGTGCACACCATGGATGTATATTTGGGTGCATTTCCTCTGCCTTTCTTGCGAACTGATTACCGCCACTTAAGTTTGAAATTGTACATGTTAGACTGCACATTTCGATATTTTGCAGTATTGTTGTTTGAAAATAAATATGAATAAACTGTTTGTGCAAACAAAAGAGTGCAGAGCAATAAGAGAGATTTCGAAATTTATCCATAATCCTACCACTTCAGGGGAGATGATTTTGAATAGGTAACACAAAGACGGTGAAACCACTCTCTACGCAAATAAAATAAAGTAGGAAACGATACCTTGAAAAGGGTGCTGCTGAAAAAAAAAACACTTTTGCGTGCAGAATGTCAGTGTGCCAGTCAGTCTGCCTTAATTACTGTGCCGATGGTCATTCTGTTCCTTGAATTGTATTCGTAGCAAGACAGTGCTAAAGAAACAAAGTAGATTATTTAATGGATCCAAGGACAATGTTGCCGGACACCAGGGAAGTCACAATTAGAATAAGGCATTGGTGAGTTGTGTCTTTTATTCGCAGCACCGTTCGAATAATGTGTCAGTTAGCAAATGTGCTTCTGAAGGCCCCTCGTGCTTACAAATGTTCTTTACTGTGTTTGATGTAGCACAAATGGATTTACAGTCAGCTGCAGGGGACTGTGCAAGGATTATTCTTATTTTTGAAATGTCATCTCGACCAGGGAGCGTTGTACATAGAATAGTGTGTAACTTGGGGACATTGGAAATCAGGGACAAATGAGACGTGATTTGGCTGCACACTGTTTGTGTCACATTTGCAATGTGACCAGAATGATTCTTTGCGCTGTGTCTTATCAATACACCCGTGGGCCTCATTTATGAAAAATGACGCATCGCTGAGTGAAAGCAGCGATGCGTCACTTCTCAGAGCACACTCCTTGCGACATACCTGATGCGTCATATTTACAGTATGACGCATCATGGCGCAAGGAGTTACAGATACGTCAGTATTTCTGAGGTATCTGTATGGCGCAAAAGTGACGCATTGCTGGAGTGTGTCACAAAAGTGACGCAACTCCATCAATGTGTCCTTTCACCTGGGGCAAGCCCCATGTGAAAGGGGCTGCGTCAGTCTTTCGCCTGCTGTGAGGCAGGTGCAAGATTTCGACACAACAGCATCCTAGAAGTAACGCAGTGAAATCTCATAGATTTCACTGCGTCACTTCTACGAGGCTTTGTGCGGGGGAACGCCTCCCCTGCATACATTATACCTGACGCAGGTATAATTTAGCGCAGGGATTTACAAAGTGGAGAATCTGCTTAGATGCGTCAGTTTGTAAATAGTGCGCAACAGAAGGCATGTTTTACTCTGCCGATGCGTCACAAAAAGTGACGCATCAGAAGCGCAAAACTGACGCAAGGCCTCATAAATGAGGCCCACGGTGCCCCACCCGATGCCGGTGGCAGGATTGCTGGGGCCTCTCTGACTCGGTTCAAGTGACCGACACCTCGAGCCAGTAAAAGCAGCATTGGTTTCCATTATTTACTGACTGTGTGCGTCATGGTTACTGCTGCTGGCTCTTACCACACCATGCAAATCACACTTCCTGAACGATTATCACACCTTTTTTTTTTTTATCCCTTTGGCTTTCATGAACTTTTTCATTTCTTTTGAGCACTGCCAGCCAAGTAAAAGTAATTACACTTTAGTAGACAGGGGTTAAATTAAGGGCAAGGCGCAGCGCTTCCGGCAGCCTCGGAGCTTAGCACTGCACACGGTGCCCCGCCCGCTGCCAGTGGCATGATTGCTTGGGCCTCTGCCTCGGTTCAGGTGACCATACCCATGCACCAGTAAAAGCAGCATTGTTATTTTATTACTTCCTGCGATTACTGCTGGTGGCACTGACTTATTAAGATGCCTGCTACTGCTTCAAAGTGCCCGCCTTGACATTACGCTAACTGGTGACTCTTCCAGTGCGTGTGCCGGGGTGTGGTCCACCGTAACTGGAATGAAAAAAGGTTATGCACGGCATGCTGCCGCAGCCTCCTAGCCTATAGAACCAAATACAGGCCAATCAGTGGCCCGCCCACCACCAGCAACACTGAAAGCAAATTCATTTGCATCATGGATATGGATTTATCGGGCTCGCTCTCTCAGCAGCCCTGCAGAGTAACACTCTTCTTCAACGACAGAGGATACTGGAGGCTGTC
This sequence comes from Lissotriton helveticus, assembly GCF_964261635.1. Lineage (NCBI taxonomy): Eukaryota > Metazoa > Chordata > Amphibia > Caudata > Salamandridae > Lissotriton > Lissotriton helveticus. Next base: position 2,048,824,368 of record NC_136065.1, read on the forward strand.
TGTGAAGTGAACAACACAGCAGTAAGGCAATTATATTTAATTTACTTTGACCATGAAGTGCAAACTGCAGTGAAGTCGTGTCGTTGATGTAATTTAGCAGTGGCAGTATAGACCAGACCCTGATAAAATGGTGCTGAGCACCGGAAAGCACTGGCACAATTTAAGCACTGGGTCTAACAGCAAGCTAATGCTGCCGTCGACCACAGAAACGTTTCTGACCTTCTGCTGCAGAGCTGAGCTTGAGCAGGGGAAAGTAGAACAATATCTTTCCTGTCACACGTTGGTGTTACCACCTCCCAGACAGGACTTAGTGTATTGGGCTGGGGTGGGGGCACTTGCCAGTGCCACCAGACTGCTTTGAAGGGCACATTTGGTGCCCTTCAGGGGAGTTAAGAAGTCATTGCAGGCACCGCAACAAAGCAGACTGGCTCCTGATGTCCAACAGACTACGAAAGTATCAGCAACACAGGTGGTGCTCCCTCGAGGCATGACCTGTCCTCTCAGGAAGTTTGAGGTCAGTATCCCTCGTCGGAACCGCGAGAACAGAACCCCTGTGCATTGTGTCAATTTGCCGTTGCCAAGGCTTGTTGACTCTGTCCTTCAGAGATCTTCGAGCTACAAGAGGCTTCAGCCTCCAGCATCTCTTCCTGCCAAGATCTACATTCTCACCGCATCCCCTGCATCTTAGGCCTGCATCTTTGGGTGAGCTGCTCGAGGTCCTCTTGCGACTCCTGTGCCTTCTGCCTATGGGCCCTCTTGAGTGGCTTCAGTGGGCTCCCCTGCTTGCTTCGGGCCTGCTCTGACTCTCCTGCACTTAGTGAGTCCATTGGACCTTGCTGGTCCCAACGCTTCACCATTTTCGATTACCACGTCTGTTGCTGCTGCCAAGGCTTACTGGGGCTCCCTCTGGTTCTTGACTTCTGACGTGCTACAGCTCATGAACGGCTCCTGGTTTTCCACAGCATTGCCAATTTCTCACAGCTGCTGCGACAAGGTCACCGTCATCACTCCCCCATCTTCCTTCATCTGTGGTCATTGATCTTCCATGCCTCTTGGTCACTTCCGACTGGCATATACTCTGTCCCCTCTGCTTGCAGGAACTCCTCTCCAAGAATCCATCCTTTGATTCCACCGGACTCTTTCACCTTCTTTGCTAGCAGCATCTTTTCTGAAGTCCTCCATTGTGGTATATTGTTGTTTCAGACGTCATTTCGCACCTATGCATCCGGCTCCCCTGGTGTAGTTATACTGGTTCCTGGGTAATCCAGGGGTGGTGTCACTTTCCAACCTTCTGTCTTCCTGGGAGTTTCTTCATGGTCCTCTGGGAAGGGTCCTTCTTCTTGAAAACTGCAACCGTGACGATTATTGAATACGCAGCTGTGTTTTCACTCTGTACACAGCCTTTGTGGGGTTCCTGGGTACTTACCTCCGGTGGTTCTTTGGGTCTGCAGCTCTTCTGAGTCTTCTGGTCCAAATCCTGACTTCGGTCGCAGTTCACGTTCCACTTCTTTAGTATATGATTTGGTGTCCCCCTGGAGACCACTGTGTATTTGTGCTTACTTACCTGTTTTACTTTTGAAATATTGTGGGTATTGTGTTTATATCTCCGGATAGGAGATATACCAATGTGTTAATGAGTGTGTATGATAAATATAACTATTTTTATAACTAGACTGTGTGGTTCTTTTTTGTTCAACCTACACTATATGATTAGTTCTGGTAAACCAATCTGCTTAACACTCCCGCTGGACTAAGCCTGGAGGCTCCTCTCCACAGCTACCACCTAGATAAAAGTTAAAACCATTTCTTGACCAGGAGCCAGGAGATGGGCTTGAATGTCATATAGCTAAGGAGGATTGGGAGGCTCATTTTGAGCACAAGTATGACTGCCCCCTGGAAGAGTATGATGGTCTGACACCTGACTAACATCAATAAAATCACAATTGCTAGGGGAGAGATAATTGAAGGTATTCTTGGTCTAACAGCCGGTAAAGCACCAGGACCAGATGGAATCCCCCCATACTTATATAAGTCTGATCCCTCCTTCTGGGCTCCAATCCTTGAATCTGTTTTTAATGCTGCGGTGCATAGTGGAGGCCCGCAGTCTTGGGGGGTCTCCACTATTGTACCTGTTTTTAAAAAAGGGGATAAAAGTAGTCCGCACTGCTACAGACCCATATCACTTTTAGACTCGATGGTGAAAGTTCTGGGAAGGGTTCTCCTGCAGAGACTCATTACTTGGGTTGAAGACAATAACATCATGTCTGACTCCCAGAATGGTTTCTGTAGGGGACGCTCTACGACTACTCAATGCCTTAACCTTTTTTAATATTAAGTAAATATACAGTGGCATATAAGTGGACCATCCATCTTGCCTTCATGGACCTGTCCTCAGCTTTTGACTGTGTAAACAGGCAGAAGCTGGGGCGGTCCATGAGGGCAAAGGGGGTTGACGCTGGCATTGTGAACTTCCTAGAAGATCTACATAGATCTACCAGAGCTAATGTAAGATTTTCTCAGGATCTGAGTGTGACCAAGGATTTTAATATCAAAAGGGGAGTCCGAAGAGGATGTATTTTGGCTCCTTTTTTGTTTAATTTTTATATCAATGATCTAGATAGCGCTTTACAAGAGGTGGGGGCTGATTTCCCCAGAGTTGGTCGTTGGGGTATTCCGGTCCTATTATACGCGGACGACGCGGTCCTCGTATCAAGGACCGAAAAAGGTCTACAAGCTCTAGTTTTAACTGCTTTTGAGTCCTTTATGACAGATAGAGATCTAACAATAAATAACTCTAATTCCTATATAATGCAAGTAGGCAAGCCGCCAAGACGGAACTTCCAATTTAATGTGGGTGGTACAATAATCCCCACATCCAGCACATTCTCCTATCTCGGGTCCTCTTTGATAACAAATTAAATTGGGGCCCGCATGTTCTGAAAAAGAAGGGGGATGTTGCAAGAGTTAATGCTTCAATTTTTAACTTCGCCTCTAAATTGGGGAATAAGCCTACTGGTGCAATGTTGCAATTTTATAATGCTAAGTCTGTGGCTACAGCAACATTTGGTAGCGAAATTTGGGGGTACACACGGGGAGAGCAGCTTCAGATAGTGGAGAATATGTTTTTAAAGTGTTTACTGTGTCTCCAGCAAGGTTAATCCAATCTAGCTGTTCATGAAGAACTAGGGGTCCAATATGTCAGTGATACTTTCTCACTGCGCCCACTGACCTGCTGGTTGAAACTATGGTTAAATCCAGACATCCCCATGACGCATATGATTCTAAAAGATTGTCTCTCTATGGATAATTCATTGGCTACACCTTGGTTGAAATACTTAAAGACGAGTTTTTTGAGCCTAGGGCGGGTTGAGCTATTTGAAACCCCTGATTGTATCTCCAAGAAGGACGTGGAGGCAATTAAAACGGCACTCCTCATAGAAAGGAGAACAATGAGGGAGGCCACAGAGGTTCAGAAATCGAGTGTCAGAACATATGTTATGTTAAAAAAAAAACATTTATCGAACCTTATTTAATGGGCTCACTGACATCTTAAGAGAAATTTTTATTAACTAGATTTCGAATGAACCAATTTTACTATCTGCTTTGTAGACCACAAAGAACTGTTTTTAATATAGAAGCAGCTCCCTGCGGCTGCGACGGAAAGTCTCCGCAGGACATGCTGCATTTTATGTTTTTATGTACATTTTATTAATTTCCCCGCAAGCGCTATCTGGTACCACTTTTAAAGAAACTTAATTTTTATCAGATCAGACCCGCCATGATGTATCTACAATTATTACATAGCGACAGTATTCTCTTTGTATCAGAATTCCTGAAATCAACTCTAAAGTACAGAAAATGCTTAGCCTGTTAATGAATGTTAGAAATGGGATCCCGGGCTGGCCAGGGGCTTGCGCCAAAGTCAGTCAGAGACCACCACTTCCACGTCAGGGCAAGGGAGTTACACGCCAAGATAACCCCTGCTCACCCCCTTGGTAACGTAGCACGAGCAGTAAGGCTAAACTTGGAGGCGATGTGAGTTAAGTGTTTGCGCGCGCACCCCTAGCAACAACACCCAAGGCCCACCACAAAGGAAACTCCACACACGGTTATGTATAAAAATAGCCTTTGTATTACACCAAAACACATTAGATAAAACACACACTTTACAATGTGCCAACAGGCACGGGCAGAATTTACAGGGGATATGTACAAGACAGGGCCACCTGGACCACTGTCAGGAATCAGCACTTTTAGAAGTAACACTTTTAGAACATAGCACATAGAATGTAAAATCACTGTAGCACACAACCAGTAACTACCGGTAAATGTTAAGTACCACCTACGCAACCCTAACCACCGTAGGAAAATATTGCGCAGGGAACCAGGACCTCCCTAGCACCACCTGTACTAGGAGAAAAACAACCACCTAAGTATCACAATCTCTGTAGGGGTATAAGCATGGGAACAAAACACATGATGCATAACATACATTCAGCGGTGTAAGAACAAGGCACATGATGCATCAACAACACATTCAGAGGGGCAGCACAGGAGAACACATGATGCATAAACAACACATTCAGAGGTGTAGGGAAGGAAAACACAATTGCGCAAAAATCACATTAGTCACCACCTGTGACTGTCCCTAGGCCAACTGGCCTCTCTAGGGCTAGGACGCCCTGTGTCCCAGTGTCAAGGGTCTAAACGTGGCAGCTGCCCACGAAGTGCTGGGCAGCTGTGTAGATACTGATGGGGCCAACGTTGGAGCCTCGCAGGCTCTGCACAAAGGACTGGGCCCACAGCAGCCTCGCTGGGGTCTATAGCACAACTATGGGGCCAAATCACTTGTGACCCCAAGAACCTCTCATGGCTCCAAGAACAAAGGAAATGCCCCCATGAAGCCTCGGGGCTCTAACACAAGCCGAATGGTACCCCAGAGCCTCTCAGGGCTCGCAAAACAATGATGCCGGTCTGAGCCTCTCGGGCTCTAAAACAAATATGGGCTGGAGCCTCTCGGGGTTCGACAATCAAAATGCGGGCGTGGAGCCTCGTGGGCGCTAAAGCAACATATGCCCCACTCGTTGGAGCAGCCCTCTGGCAACAGGGGCCGCTCTGCGGACAAAGAGGAAACTGCCCCCTCGAGCCTCTGTGGGCTCGTCAACAATATGCCCGGGTGAGCCTCGTGGGCTCAAAGAAAGACTGCCCCGCTTTGTTGGAGTCCCCCTCGGGGGACTCTAAAGACAAAAATGCCCCCCGACGCCCCCTCTGCTGGCACTGGTACACCCAGAGCCCCTCCGAAACGCTTCCTGGGACTGAGGAGCGACCCCGGGGACGCCTGCACTCACCGGCTGTTCGGGGAGGCGGTGTCTCCTCTCGGCGGCGTGTCTGCTCTCTCCTGTCGGGCGGGACTCTCGAGGCCTCCCTGGTGCCGCGGGCGGGGCTCCTCTATGCCGGTTACCACGTGGCTCTCCCTCACTCCTGGGTGCCCCGTGGAAGGCGCCGGCTACGGACTTCTCCTCTCTCCTGTACCGGAGCGCGGGGTGGTCTCCCGTCCGCTTCCGGTTGTCTCGGTCGTCCCGCCCCCGGTCTGCCGGACTTACGGTTCGGCCGGGCGGCGGCGGGGACAATCTTGGGGTTGGCTCCCGATTTAATTAAATAAATAATTATGCCGGCAAGGTCCCTGGCGGTGTGGGCACCCGTCAGGGGTCAACAAAGGCAGACACCCGGCAAAACGCGGCGTGGGCAGCTACCAAGAGGAAGGATCAAGCGCTCCCAGCGCTAGTGTACCAAATAAAGCACTCACCGGCGCTTACAGGACAAAATACAGCGCTCCCAGGCGCTTAGAGAGACAAATCCAGGACAAAGGTCGGCCCCACGGTCCCTCAGCAGAGCAAGGCAGGGGGGGCAAGGCTGGGCCAGCTCACTGGCCCCTCCAGGCAGGAAGGCAGTCCCAAGTGGCGGTCCTCCTGGCCTCCAGCAGCAGCAGGCCCCCCTCTAGATAGGATCAAGAAGAGAACAAATTGTAAGGGGACACAGCCCCTTCTTATACTGTAAATTCCTTTGTCTGAGGTGCAGGGTGGGGGAGAAACCAGTCGCAGATGGTTTTGGAGCACCCTTGATGTGCTCAGCCCCTCACTCTATTCACTGGCAGGGCTAGGGTCATTAGACGCACCACAGGGGGTGGAGCCAGCATTGTGTGGGGAAAGCCCAGCCTTATTCAGGAACCAGGTTCAGTCCTCCCTCACATCACTCATGCTAATCTCTCCACTCACCACTGGGCAGACCATCCAGACTTCCTGGAGCCAGGCTTGCCAGCCAGCTCCAGCCAATCACACTCCAGCACCCTCACAGCACACGTACAGCCATGTCACACTATACACATACACGCCGCATACATAATTTCGCAGCATTCAATCACACGAGTCCGCACATACCAGACTCGAGCCTGTACACCCCACTCATCAGGAACTACCAGGGACACAGACATTCCCCATGCATTCCTATCCAACGCATCCAAAATGCTTCAGCCAGACTCATACTAGACATCCCCCGCACAGAACACATTTCCGCTCACCTGAAAGACCTTCACTGGCTCCCCGTCAACAAGAGGATAACGTTCCGTCTCCTCACCCACGCACACAAAGCCCTATACGAACTTGGACCTGATTGTCTCAACTCGCGCCTTTCCTTTTACACCCCCACCCGCCAGCTGCGTTCGTCCAACCAAGCCCTCGCCGCTGTTCCACGCATCCACAAAGCCACCATGGGGGGAAGATCCTTCTCCTACTTAGCGGCCAAAACCTGGAATTCCCTTCCCAGCCACCTCCGCCTTACTCAAAACCACCTAGCCTTCAGAAAACAGCTCAAAACCTGGATATTCGATAAGTAAACCTCCCCCCCCCTTAAGCGCCTTGAGACCCTCTGGGTATGTAGTGCGCTATATAAATTCTGACTTGACTTGACTTGACTTATCGGAGGGCAGGCCGACCTTACTCCATGCACTCAAAGTGCGCACGCACTTTCCACTGGGACACAGTGAAAGTGCGCAGAACCCAAAAATCACCATTACCAGGTCACCATTAAAAGCAAAAAGTTTAGGGGTGAACCTGCCAGAAGGGTCAAGTCCAACAATGAACTTTATCAAATATTCTTCTGTTTTAATATATTCTATTATAATACGTAACGATATACATTGCTGCTAATTTTGTACTATTGTATCTTGATAATGACTTTTTCTGTTTTCTTTGTAATGAACTATGAATGCTGTATATTGTACTTTTATGGTTTGCAAACTAAACCGAAATAAAGTTTTATTGATTGATTGATACCACCTAGATAGCTTTTTGTGGTTGTCTAAGACCACTAGAATCACCAAAAGGGTTGTCTGGATTAGTGAAAGGTGCTTCACTTAAATAAGTCTCTTTTTACCAAAAACACAAAACACACAACCAACCAATCCTTATACTCCACTCCACTCCACCAAACATATTACCTCTTCCTGTTACCAAATCTAATACAAACACTCGTAACCGCTGTCCATCCCCTCTCACACACCACATCCCCTCTCCTCCACTGCACATCACCACCCCCTTTACCATGCAAGTTCCTCTCACCAACAGTACTTTATCTCATACCTCGAGAGGCGGTCTACTGAGTTAGCAATGGGCCATTGTGTGGCCACAACCACAGCTCATCTCTTCCCCACTGTATCAATCCATTTGCTCTTCGTGTCAGGAAGCAGAGCATCCCTGGTGATCTGGGCTGCTGCTCTCTTCCTGGCGGTGGTGACCACTAGAGAGTCAGGTGGGATATGACCCCAGATGTACAGCGGTTCAGAAGGACACAGTTTGCCTTTTTTTTCAATGCATGGCGTGACCACCTGAGATTTGACCTGCCCATTAAAGATCTCAGGGCAGATTTTTTCATCCCTTTAAGCAACAGCAGATACTTGACAGACTGCTTGGTCTTAGAGAGCGTTCATATCAGAAAATCATCCTCTTCAGATGATGGCTTTGATGCTGACGATTTGGCATGGTGCTGACGGCAACTGCTGTTTTGCTGCTAATGGTGTTTTTGTCTTTGACAGTTTGGCGTCAACCAGCGCCCTCAGGCTGGTCGAAGATCAGCCTTGGTTGACACATTCCTTGGGTCCAAGGTCTGTGTTGGGTGTCAACTGGCGGTGGCAGTTTCAGGCATTGGGCTCATTGCCCGTCCACCTGAGTGATTTGCTTGACCTATGTGAGTGCTGGTTATGAGTGGTGGCCAGGACTAAGTCAGACAGTACTCACGCTGTTGTGGTCTTCCCACATTGAACAGAGCCCATCAAGATAGATGAAGTGTTCACAGCGGCATCTTCTTACTCTTCCTGGAGGAGCACCCTCGCCGGACTCCTAGGAGTCATAGTTGATCTATTTGGGGTTGAGCTGGTGGACTGGGAGCTCAGGCGGGTAGTATGATAGTACAACACATGCCTGAACAACACATGCTTGTACCTCTACTGTTAGCATGCATGCCTATACCACGCAATTTCGTGGTAAAGACATGATAGGTAAAGGGACATGCGGTCTAAAAATCATAACCCTGCCCCATGCCCTGTAATCTGTCCCTTTTCCCCCCTGCCCCCTAGAAATTAAACTGTTGTAATCTCCCTTCTATGTGTTTCCTCTCTCTCTCCTCCTCATCTGCTCCTTCTCCTCTTGGTTTCTTCGGCCCTTTCCTTTTACCCCCCTCTCTTCCCGGCATATTGGTTCTTCCCTTTCTTTTCCTAGAGTTCAGTTTAGAATGTTATGTGGTGGGCAGTCTGAAGATCGCGTGGAGAGTACTTTGAGTTGGCTGTTACCAATAAACCCACATTTTCTGCCATTCTCCGCCTCTTGGACTTTTTTAATTACAACATAAACCCACACTGCAAAAACTACCCCGACCCCAGCCTCCCTGCCCTGAGCCCTAAACTATCCCCTACATCTTAAAACTACCCCGACGCTGCCCTGTAAACTGTCTTTCTCTTCCTGCCATGAGCCCTAAAAATTAAGCCCATGCCCCAAAGACTACCCCAACCCTAGCCCCTAAGCTCTGAGCCCAAATACTATTCCCTACATCTCTAAACTATCTTGACCCTGCTCCCTGCCCTGTAAACTGTCCCCTGTCCACCTGTCCTAAGTCCTAAAACTTAACCCCATGCCCCAAAAACTACCCAGCCCCCCTGCCCTGAGCCCTAAAAAACTGTTCCCTACCTCCATGAAGAACCACGATCCAGCCCCCACCCGCCCTGAGGCCTAAACTGTCCCCTGCCCTGAGCCCTAAAAACTCTCCCCTACATCCCTAAACTACCCGACCCCGCTCCCTGCCCTGCAAACTGTCCATTCTCCCCCTGCCCTGAACCTAAAAATTGATCCGAAGCCCCAAAAAGTATCCCAACCCCAGCCGCTCTACCGAGCCTTATAAACTATACCCTTCATCCCTAAACTACCTCAACCCTTCTCCCTGCCCTGTAAACTGTCCCTACGCCCGCCCAGCCTTCACCTTTTCAGCGCGACCGCGTTTCCCCCTCTGGTGCTGGGCCCTAATGAAAACGGGCGTGGTTATGACGGAACGGTTCCGTCATGAGCACAGCTCAACCGTAGCTCATGACGGAACCGTTCCGTCATGAGCATCGAAGGGGTTAAAAACTGTCCTTCTCCCTAAAATCTACCCAAACCCCCCTGAGTGCTAAAATCTACCCCACCCCAAAAAACTACCCCTTCCATCCCCCAAAACCAAGCTCAAGCCCCACTTACCTCACCGTATCCTCTCCTGATAGTCCTTCCTCTCCCAGTCTTCCCCTTCCTGTTCCTCCACTCGGTAACTAGTCAGCGTTGCCTTAACCATGTATATGTGTTGTTAAGGCATATGCGTGGGTAAGGCAATTGTGGTACGGCTTGCGGAGCAATGGCATGCGTGGCTCAGCCCACATTGTTAAGGCTGTTTCCGTCTCCAAGGTGTACTGGGCCATCCTGTTGTGTGCCCACTGTCCATCTTGGCACTGACAAAAGGTCTTCTTGCTGTGGAACGCCAAGAAGAGTCTCAGTGGTCCTTATCGTGGTCTGATGAGACGCACAGGGCCTAGGGAAACCTAAAGTGACACTGGGGACATCTCTTGAAGGGCATCCCTTTTATTACGTTGAGAGCATCCTCATTTTCCAAAGGGAGTTCGGAGCACGCAGTGGCCCAAAGTGGCTCAAGGGCCACAACGCTCGGATGATCGTCGCTGATGGGACCGATAAATGGAACTGTTTGAAAACCATGTCAAAGAGTTTTCTCGCGACAGAGATGAAAGTCAGCGGACTCAAGGCCATGAAGGGAACTGATGAAGTCGACCAGGGACACACTGGATCATGTCCTAACCCCATGGTGGAGAAAAACAAATCTAACAATAGAGTTGGGGACCATGTGGATCTACCTCGAGAGAAGGAGACTCTAAGACCTTGTGACTTGAAAGACTTGCAATTTCCATCCCCAACACTAGATAGCAGGTGTAAGCAGAGCATGTGTATCTACAGCCACTCATGCTAAGGACATATATGAAATATAAACCAAAGGTTAAAGGGCCCGATTCACAGAACTAACTTTACTACTACTAAATGCCTTCTGTGAATACCAAAAGTAGTAAGTTTAGGATTTTGTCTTGAGTTAGTTCTGTGAATCGGCCCCAAAGTGACGTTATAGTTAGGTGTTGGAATGAGACATGAGAGTGTTAAAAAAATGCTAAAATACGCTAGTTAGAGTTTAGTGAGCTAACTACGACATCATACACTGCTTATGACCTCACTTATTAGACCATTCATGCTCTATTACTTACCGGTAATCTTCTTTACTCCGGATCCCGTTGTCCTCGTCCCATTCTTTACAAATTGGAGATAACCATCTCCCGACAGAAAAAAAGACAAGAGGAATGCTGGGACCCTTATACTGCCCTTCCCACCGGGAGTACATAAGCAGTACTTACCCAGCATCCCGCCTGTAGGAAGGCCGGCCGCCCGGGCGGGAGGGAGGGGTGTATGAATGGGACGAGGACAACGGGACCCTGAGTAATGAAGATTACTGTAAGTAATAGAGCATTACCCCCAGGTCCCTTATGTCCTCAACCCATTCATTACAAATTGGAGAATACCAAAGCAGAAAACTGGCCTTCCAAATCCACAAGCTCACCCAGGAAACCACAACAAAAGCAGCAACCCAAGGGAGCACCGAGAAGGAGGGAAAAAGGGGCCGCAGGAAGCAACCGGCCCGCAATCCAAAACAGGACAGCAGGGACCAAACCAGGACCGGAGACAACCAAGAAAAAAACAGAAGGCCAGGGCCCCAACAAGGAGGCCGCCAACCAGAGAAACCGGAAACAGGGCAACCAGGACCAAGACCCAAAGGACACGGCAAAGGAACCCATCGGACAAGGCCCCCGAGCCCAGAACCATCATGAAGGCAGACCGGACCCGACAGCCACCCAGACACATACCAAACCTAGCCGAGGGGGCCCAGGAACCAGGAAAGAAAAGACCAGCACCCCCAGGGCCACCAAATCTATCGACCGAGTCTATCGCCTTGGCCGTTCACGAGGAATTAAGAAGGGGGGAGGACCAGAACATCTCTCAGGCTTTGGTGCTTCTGGATTTGTCGGTGGCGTTCGACACGGTTGATCACTTCATCTTACTTGAACGTGTCGAGCACGCCGGCATCCAGGGGCTACCACTGAAGTGGATCGCCTCCTTTCTTCAGGATCGTACCCAAGCTGTGCCCCTTCCACCTTTCTCCTCAGTGAAAAAAAACATCTTACCTGTGGAGTCCCGCAGGGCTCCTCGCTCTCACCACTTCTTTTTAATCTTTATATTCGCCCCCTCATCTCGGAGCTTCAACAGAAATCGGTCACCATTTTCAACTACGCGGATGACCTTCATATCACCTTCAGTATTGATTCTTCTCCGTCCTCCATACAACATGTCCACTCTGTAATGAATTTTATAAGCTCCTGGATGAATCATAATCAACTCAAACTTAATCCTGACAAAACGGAGTTAGTTCTCACCGGTCCCCACGACAATCCCTGGAGTTCGCTCTTCTGGCCTTGCTCACTTGGTCCCTCTCCATCCCCGGTTGACACTGTCAGGAGCTTAGGGGTTACTATCTCCAAAGATCTTTTAATGAGGGCACAAATTAAGACTGTAGTTTCCACTTGCTTTTATCATCTGCGTCGCATATGGAAAATCAGCAGATTCCTCACCCATGAAGCTCTTGTTCAGGTCACCCTGGGATTGGTCATCTCGCGAATTGATTATGCGAACTCACTATTCGTGGGTATCCCAGCATATCAAGTAAAAGGTCTCCAACTTATTCAGAACCAGGCAGCCAGGTCTATGGATTGCCCAAATCCACTCACACGAAGCCCCTGTTAAAGAGCCTTCATTGGCTCCCAGTGGCCCAGCGCAGCCTTTTCAAACTTGGCTGCCTGATTCACAAAGCTCTTTCCTCTCTGGGACCCGCATTAATCTCTTCCCTCTTACATCGACATGTTCCTCAGCGTGACCTCCGTTCATCCACTCACAATCTCCTCACTCCCTGCTCCTTTAGGCGGAAAAAGCATGGAGGATTACGGTTTTCCTCACAGGCCCCTCTCTTTTGGAACTCCCTCCCCCTTGCACTGCGTCTTCTCCCCTCTCACGCTCATTTTAGAAAATCCTTGAAAACCTGGCTCTTCTCGTCTGCATTCAACTGAGTTCCCCAGACCAGGCTTAGACAGCTCGCCCATCCTAGTGCCAAGATACCGTAGGTGAACGTGCACTTAATAAATACCATTTACCATATCATACCATACCATACCACCAAATGCCAACCACCTAGCCCCCAGCCTAGAGGGAGGAGCCGAAGGAAGAGCACAGGGGCTCAACAGGAGCGAGACCCCAACCAAACCAAAAGGACAGGGAAGGAGACAGAGACCCGAAACCCCAGGAGGCCAAAAGTCCCACAGAGAAGGATGCCGCAACCCAAAGCAGGAAGGCCACAAAACCCAGAACAGAAAGGGCAGAGAAGGGCAACCCAAAAACCACAGGCCAGAGAAGCCCCCAGAAAGAACCAGCCAAAAGCCGACCAACAACGGGGAGGCCAATAAGAACCGGAAACCAAAAAGAACAAACCAGCAAGGGAGGGGACAGGGCCACCGCCAAGAACCCTCCAAAAACCCCCAACCCCAAAAAGGGAGGGAAAAGCAAGGCAGGACGGGAGCCCAGGGCAACCGGGAACCCCCGGCAGCACCCAAACCAAGAAACAACCAGGTACGAACTCGCCGAACCACAGAGCCAGAAAGCCAGGACCAGAGCCAAGCAACCAGCCTATGCAGGAGGACCCGCAGGCCCAACCAACTCCCGGAAGGAGCCCATGCAGCGCCCAGGCCAAAGCAAAAAAGGCAGGGAGGGGCAGAGACCCCCAGCACACCACCGCCAGACCACACAAAAGGCCAGAAAAAGAAACAGAGGAAACCGCCAAAGTGGAAACAGGAGGAAGCAGAGAAGGCAGAGGGCCAAGCAGCAGCAAAACCCCAGACAACCCACAGCCAGGAGGGAGGACCCCACAGAGGCAAGAGGAACACCACAGAACTGCACCCCAACCAGAGAAGGGGGGGTTGGGGCACCCAAACAGACATACAACGGGAACAGAGCCCGGGGAAGCAAGGGAAGACAAGAGGGAGCCAGGACACCAGAACCAGAAAAGAACCCGGAACGCCCAGCAAAACATACCCCAAAGCCGGCCAAAAAGTGACAGCACAGCCAGCCAGCCAAGGAGGCACAGCCCGAGGCCACCCCGAACCAGCAGGTGGCCGGCAGAACCGGAGCAACAGGAGGCAACACAGGACACGCCAACCCAGAAGCACCGAACACTAGGACCCCGCACAGGCCCAAACAGGGGAACTGCAACCCAGGAGGAAACCAATGAAGAAGGAGAACCAGGGCAAGAGGTAAACCCGAAGCCCACAGCAACCAAAGGAAACCCCAGAACCAGGCAGAAAAATGGAAACCCAACCACAGGCGAACCAAGCTTGTGAAGAGAAGCACCGCCAGGAGCAGGCCCAGAAGGACCCACCAGGACACAGCCACAAACCACAGAGCGCCCAGCCAGGACACACAGAGAGAGCACAGGCAAGGATGTAGAGCCGAAAAAGGCGACCAACAGGCACCTAAAACCCAAAGGAGTGGAAAAGCCCCAGCAGACACCCAGCCAGGAACCTACGATAGGAACCACACGAGACTAGGACCCCTCAGGGAGCAAAACACACCCAGAGCCTAGACAGACCCCAAACCGGGAGAACCGCAGAACAGAAGAGGGGAAACAGGAGCCATGCCAAGGACACGGCAGCAGCGAAAGACAGCCAGGCCCAAACAGCAGCAGCATGAAACTAGGGAACCAAAGGTGAACCGCCACTGGAACAACACCCAGGGGGGCAAGGAAGGAAGAAGAGGCACCCAACCACACAAGCCGGGGAAGCCCGCACAAGGCACCCCCAGGCGGCCCCAACCAGGAACAAAGCAAGCCCGACCAAACGGAACCCCAGAGACCAGACGACAGCAGGAATAGCTGCAGAACCAGGAGGGGCGGCCAGGAACACCGAAGGAAGCCCAAAGCAAGCACAGTGAGAGCCAGGGCAGGAGCAACCAAAGACAGAAGCACCCAGCAAGGACGAGGCACACAGCCAGAGACAGCACCAACCAGCCAGATCCCCGGAGCAACCAAGCACACAGAAGGCCCCGGGACAAACACCCATAAACCCCAGGCCGGAGCAAAGGAGAACAGAACTGCGCACATGAGGCAGCACGAGCAACCCCAGAACACAGAAACGCCAACCCACAGAACGGGGCGGAAGCTGGAAAAACAAAAACTCAAACCAGACCCGCATGCAGAGGGGGCAGAGTGCCGCCGAGAGCACCAGGCATGACACCAGGAAAACCTCAAGGGAAACCAGGCGCAGCCCAGGGACAGGAGGACAAGAGCCAGGAATCAGGAGCCCCGTGCACCAACCCTGAACAACCATGCAGAAGCCAGGAAGCGGAGGGGAACCCCCAGCACACCCAAGCGGAGCAGAAGCCACAACCAAACAGGCTGCCCGCAGCGGAGGCGAGGCCCCAGAGTAACGGATGGCAGACAGAGGCAGCAAAGAAACTGGGGCAGCAAAGAAAAGTGGGGCAGACCAACAAGAACACATGGGAGCCAACAGAACGGCCAAATGAGCAGGAACACCGTCCCACCACCAGCCCGGGGGCAGGGAGTCATGGAGGACCAGAAGCGTACCCCGATAGGCCGCACCCAAGGAAGCGAGAGGCAACCCCAACCCGCAGAGCAGGCAGACGCGGGAAGAACGCAAGCAAGCAGACACGAGGCCCCGGGACAAAACTAGCACCCCCACGAGCCAAAGCCACTAAAGGGAGCAGCAGAGACCACCACACCAGGACCCCTGCACAGCGCACAGCCCCCGGAGCACCTCAAAAGGAAGCACCCACAAGGTCCGAGAGGCCAGCGTGACAAGACTGCGCCACAAGAAGGCGACACCATCCCCCCCTCCCCCCGCAAACAAGGGAGGACAGGACAGCCAATCAAGATCCCAACAGCAGAGAAAACAGGGCACCCAGCCCCACCACGGAGCGCCACAACCAGGGCAAACCCACATCACAGAAAAAAGAGCGACGGAAGGAAACAAAGCCAGCACACCAGAGGGCAAACCTCACGGCAGGTGGGAATAGAGCCCGACCACACGCACCATCAGGGGTCCCCTGAAGTGCACAGGAACTCCATGGAACACCACCAGAGGGCACGCACGGGGGGGGGTCACCAACCATGAGCCACCGCACTGAGGCGTACGAGACACGACCCGGGCACACCAGCACCAAAGACAGACGCCCCAACCTCTCGCAGCATAACCAAGCAGCAAGCGGAAAGAGGCAGCAACGACCACCACAGGCCGGGGGAAGGAAGCACCCAAAGGGTGCCACCAGACAACAAGGCCCCCACTGCCAGCGCACAGACATGGCAAATGAAACATGAAGAGAAGAATGAAGGAAGCCCCGCGGAGCAAAGGAACGTGGAGCAGCCCCAGATACGGGCAGGCCGCAGCCTGAACAGTGCACTCCCAGGACGGAACAAGGGACCACAAAGTGGAAGAGGGCGGGACCCATGGGCAGGAGCAGAGAGCCAGCGGCACGGATTCCCGTCGCGCGCAACAGCCCAAGAACACAGCAGCAGCTCCAGAGTAGGAAACACCCCAAGGGAAACACAGCATAGGCAGCAGCACACCCCAGCAGTCCCCGGGAGCCAAAGGTCCGGCAGTGAAACACTCTAGCAGCTCGCATATGGGCTAAGGATACCTTCACGAGAAGGAGAAGCACACGACTTCCGAAATGCATTTAAACCTCTTCCTGCACAAGTTTGAAGCACAGTAATATGCACACCATAGCACCGGACATAACCTGAAGTGGAGGAAAGAAAATAGGCACGATAAACTGCATTCCACTGCGGACAAAACACCAAGTGAGAAATGCAAGAGCGAGAATCAAATGTGCAGGGCAAGGATCCATAAGCAGCGAAGGGAAGAAAAACCGACAAGCGGCGCTCACCCGGAGTGGGGGGCCAACCCCAGGAACCAGGCCCCCACTCCAAATGCCAGCACACCAGGAGACCGGCAGGAGTCCATCAAACACGGCATGTCTCACTGGCCAAGCTCGGGAAGACGAGCCTGTGACCCGGAAGAAACCGGGAAATCCAGACCCAGCCGCGAAGGGCCGGAAGGCCATGCAAAGCAAGCAGGACACCGGCTCCAACATGGACTGACTCCCAGCAAGCCCAGCAGGCCAGGAGACAGTAGAGGAAGCCCTGCGCCCGCACAGCCAGGCAGGCGGGCGGGGGGAGAAGAGAAGCACCGCCACTCCTGCCCGGCAGGAGCAGCACCAGCACAGTCAAGTCCATTTTGTCGACAGACAGAAAAAAAGAACAGGCGGGATGCTGGGTACGTACTGCTTATGTACTCCCAATGGGAGGGGCAGTTATTTGGGTCCTAGCATTCCTCTGGTCTTTTTTTCTCTCTTGAGATGGTTATCTCCAATTTGTAATGAATGGGACGAGGACAACGGGACCTGGGGGTAATGACATGTTAAGTGACATCACTGATGACATAATATATGACATCTCAGTCAAAGCCTCTGGTCAGACCCTGCACACAGGCCTCCGCAATCATGAAACTTCTACTGCACACGCAGGACATCTGAGTTTTTCTGGACTTGGGGATTGCTGGATGTATTATACTAGACCCGAACAACAGCTAATGGTTTCTATAGCTAGCCATCCAAGAGCTAAACCCCCAGGCACAATTACCTGAGAGTTGACTGGGACAGAATTAGTGAAAATAATGGAGATGGAGATGGACACACCAACAGGAATAGAAGGGGATGCAAGTGTCACATGGGCCAATAAGGTACCAAATTTAACATTCAGGTCCTCTGGTCCTGCACTTTACTGAGACCTTTGGTGATTAAGTGATAATCAGAAGGTGTCGCCTGAGTGATATCAGGCAGTGATGAATCTTTGATTAGTGTTTCTGTTAAAAAGAAAGAACAAATAATTTAAGGTGGCAATAAATCCAGCTATATCCACAGTCTACTTAGGAAGTGACCTAACTTTTAATAAAGTTGAATGTAAAATCACAGCAGTGGCACTACAAGATGAATGCATTTTCATATCTGTACAAGTAGATGGAGTGTTCTGAAGGACAGACAATGCTATGTACTACACAAGTGGCGTCCCAAAGGAGGAGTTCTGAGTGTTTCATGCTCATAATGTCCTCTGTCCTGCTTCACTGAAACTAAATTACAGAACAGGGAGGCCAATGAAAAATGAAATGGAGTCTATATGTCCCTCTGGTCCTCAAAGGTCTGAGTGTGGCGAGAATTGGAAAATTAAAATGAAGCAAGTGAATGGTGAGAAGGAATCCAAACAAAGCAATGGCAAATAAAGTAACAAAGTGCAAGGTGTTTGACCAAACACAACAAGTGTAATAAAAAAACGGAAATGGAAATGGGGTCAGAATCACCTACGACAAAGAACAAAAGGAGAGGGCCAAATTTTAAAATAAGAACACTTTAAAGGGTAGAAATACTATCACATAGGACTAGTCGTTAGTCCAGTCCTTTTGCCTCATTTCCGTTTCCCTCCTCCACTCTCGAGCCCACCCTCACCTGCCGCTTTCACATCTGCACTATACTTCCACTAATGCACAGAAGTCTGTTGCTCTGTAACATGGGTTCCACTATATGAATCCTTACACAAGAATAAAACAAAGATGGCAGGCATTTAAATTGCTTCACTTACCATCATTTGTCTGCACCCTGATTTGATCTGCCTTGTCGTCGATATTGAAGCAGTGCGCTGCCGTCAGAATAAAATGAGTGCTTAGCACAGAACCCTTGCATTTCTCCACACCGCCTCCTCGCTGTTGAAGAAGAGAGAAGGTATGAGTTACAAAGGCACCAGCAGTACTGATTCCCACTGTCCACTTTTTCATGCCCACCAGCACACCTGTTTGGCCTTTCTTCGCAGCATTTTTCTATAAAAACAGATGACCCCTATTTCACATTCTCAAGGTGTAGACTGCAATGCAACTAGGTACCACAGCTTCATAATGGGATATATCCTAATGACAGGATCATGATGAAGGTAATGTTACCTATCAGAAGATATGTATTGTATATAAATCTTTTAGGATATTGCTGAAGGTCCAGCAAAATCTCAAAATACCTCTAAAATAGCGAAATAAATAATAAACGCTTTTATTTTACAAATCAATAATACAATCAGTTCATAGTTTTTTACACTGACATCACTCTTGGAGAGTCAGCATTAGTAACCAGCCACTGCCCCTTTAAGGCCAACAGCCCTTCAGAACCATCAATGCTGTTTATCAGCCCAGTTCGATTTCCTGCTAAAGCAGAGAGGATCCCTCAACACTGAAACATTTTTTAAGCTCATGTACAAAAGTCTCACCTTTTCTCCCCTCGTCATGAGTTGTTTCACCAGTGGATGCAATGTAGGCACAGCTGTGGGATATTCACAATGTTTCAGAATACCGTGAGGAGGTCACCGGAAAATACTGCCATGAGGTGTCTTTAATTAGCTGAAAAGAAGCAGAACGTAGAGCCTGCGTGTCCTGAAACAGACACTGCTACTGTCAGAGGCCTAGTTGAACAAGTTACTTACGTTCGGTAAGGCCTTATCTGGTAGGCCACAGATTTCTAACCTTTGAATTTCCCAGGCCTCAGACTGGTGCATAAGAGTTTTCAAGCAGGACTCTGCGTCCGTCGTCAGCGTAGTCTGCGCCGGAGTGACATTTCGGTACCTATATAGGCGCCATCCCAGCATGCTGACGTCAGTTACTTTTTTACAACTTTCCACGCCAGAAGCACGGAGCTATAAAGTACACTGACGTGTCCAAACTAGGGCCCTGAAAGGGATCAGCCCTGAACCTAGAAATCTGTCCGCAGAGCAGGAAGGATGGGTGAGTCGGTAAGGAATCTGTGGCTAGACAAAGTCTCTACCAGGTAAGGCGTTACTGAAGGTAAGTAACTTGTTCATCTGATAGAGACTTCTAGCCACAGATTCCTTACCTTTGAATAGATAACCAAGCAATACCATGCCCGGAGGAGGGTCTGCGGACAAATTTAAACTAGGAAGTCCTGCAGGACCGAACGGGTGAAGTTCTTATCTCTGCGGACCTGTCTGTCCAGGCAATATTCTTTATTAAACGTGTGCAAGTGTCACATGGTCCATATGGACATTGTCGTTTTTCACTAAGCTAGCATGAGCACGCCGCAGCTTGCCTGCTGCTTTTGCGCACGTTACTACTCTTTATTTTTTGCAATATTTTCAATGCTTTCACATGAAAACTCATCACTGTGTTCACTCTCTGCATGTTCCTGAGATTTTGACTGAACATTATGTGCAAGGTTGAACAACAATGCCCCTTGTTATTTTGTTCTGGTCAGATCTTAGCCCTTAGACAAACCATACTAATGCAGCTGTTGTTTGGACAACGTACTTTGGTCTTTCGCAGGGTACACAAATAGGTGACACACACTTGGATGTAGATCTACCATCTATAGGCTAAGGTATGGGGTCTGCTGGCAAAGCCCAAAGATCTTCTATTATATAATAATACTTCTTCTTAGCAAGGGAAGGGAGGTTAGGCACCGTAGTCCTTTCTCCATTGTCTTTTTATAATGACATCTCCCTTCATGATATACGGACTAGCTGCTATGCTGACTGTATTTGTACTATGCATATTTCTGCTTGTGGCACATATACTGCATGTTAGGGCATGTTAGTTAAAATAATTATTTTAAACAGTTTTCGTGTCTCTGTCAGATCTTATTGTGGACAAGCACAAAAGTGCGAGCGAAAGGGTGTGTCTTGTCACAGCGATTCCTGAGAGATCTGGGAGTGTTGTGCTCTGGGGTGTCTAATCATTTGGTTCTCTGTGAGTGAGTAGGAGAGAAAGTGAGACACTATAGCTAGTCAGTCCTGGGCTTGTGGGTACGAAGGTGGTAGGAAGACTTAGGGCCAGATGTAGGTAAATAATATTTACCGACCTCTTAAATACCGAGTCATACCGACTCGGTATTACCGAGGAGGAAAATGAGATGTAGGTAACAATGACGGTATAAAATACCGACTCGGAACCTGTCGGTACTCGGAAACGGTATTTACCGACTCGGAATATACCTACACGGTAAAATCCGAGACGGAAAAACCAAAACCGATCCACCGGTGCCATGGCCCATAGGAATGAATGGCAACTTCCGACCCGGAAAATACCGAGTCGGGAAAAACCGACCCGGTATTTACCGTGTCGGAACTATCCGCCGAAGAATTTGAAACTGACAAACATGTGTGCCTGTGAACCAATCAGGTACTTCAACCACACCCAAATTCCAAGCCACAGGGGAACTAACCAATCAGATCCAAGCACCACACCCCAGTACCTGGGACAGGCCACGCCCATGCAGGTGCAGAAACAAACAGTCAGGAGAGCAGGAGGACAGAGTGTGGAGCAGCCTTTCCTGACACAAACTACACAGCAAGATGGAGAGCCAGGAGGCACAGAGAGAAGCTGCTGAGCGCAAAAGGAAGCAGAAGTTCAGCCAGGAGGAACTGCAGGTGCTGATTTCGGAGGTTGTCAGACATTATGGGAAAATATTTGGAAAGCAAACTCTGCATGTTGCTGAATCAATCAAGCGCAGCACCTGGTTGGACATACAAGGCAAGGTAAATGCCATTGGTGTCACCCACCGTGACCTTGAAGACCTAAAAAAACGGTGGTATGACATCCGCATAATCACCAAAAAAAAGCTTGCTGCCCACCGCAAGGAAAGTGCTGCTACAGGAGGCGGAAGAAACAGAGCCCCCAGACTCACCGACATTGAGGAGATGGTCGCTACAACCCTTGAGAAGGAATGTATACACGGAATAGGAGACGCAGACAGCTCAGCAAGAGGAGCAAAGAAAGCAGGTAAGATGCAGGAACAATATCATTTACCCTTTTACCTATTCCCCTCACAGGATAAATCAGACTCCACAACAGGTTTAACTAATGTCCTGCAATGCATCCTGGGAAATGTAGTCATGTGTAGATACCTCAGAGCAGTCAGCGTGCATTGCAGCAAGGGGAGCAACAGACAAGTAGCATAGGCAAATGAGAGACAGGCAAATGTGCAATAGAAGTGTATTTAATCTCATGACACAGGTGAACAACATTACTGACACAATGTCCGTGTCTGTCCACAGGAGAGTCAAAGCGCAGCACAGCTGAGGTCAGAGAGAAGAGGAGGGAAGGAGCCGGACCTAGCACTTCTCACGGAGGGCAGGACCAAGAGCAGGCTGCCCCGATACCTGAGGAGGCAACTGCTGAATATCCACGTTCCCCTCTCCTATTTGGTAGTCAGGACACAGGAGCGGCAGAACTATCACCCACCCCCACATCACCATCCCCAGTGCTGGGAAGAGTCAGGAGCCATGATGTGCCCCCTCGCAGAATACTGCAAACATCATCGGAGGAGGAGGAGGTGGAGGGTGACACACAGGACAGAGGCAACACCGAGCAGCAGCCCAGTCCCAGAGTCACGCGGGCCAGTGTCCGAGGGCGACGGCCACGGGAGGTAGAGGATGTGCGGCAAGTCCAAGGTGTCTTCTGCGGACTGGAGGCCACCATGGTGAAGGTGCAGCGCCTGCAGGCAAAAGCAATGATGGGGGTTCAGAGGCACGCACGCACAACTAACAATAAACTGGAAGCAGTAGGCAAGGGCATAGGGGACATGGCAGAAGGCATACAATCCATGGCGTCAGGAATTTCAGATATCACACAGTGCATGACTGTCCTGTGTGACAAATTGGACAGGGACCATTTGGAGAGACGCAAGGCCCGTGTGGATGTGCGCCAGCAAACCAAGGCCCTGAACAGGTTTGCAACTGCTACCACTCTGCTGTGCAGACGGTCAGTCACGATGCAGGATGCCATAGTGCAGTGCTGCACCAATTTAAGTGAAGGTATGGCCAGGATGACCACTGCCATGGAGCTAGTGCTCGCGCATCAGACTGGCACTGGAGGCGACACTTGTGCTGCCGAAAGCGAGGGGTCCACCAGCAGGAGTGGTGCAAGCACTCCTGTGCATGACTTACGGAGGAGTGGCAGGCGTGGGGGAAGTTTGACAGGCCAGCGTGAGGACATAGGCTCACAGCCACAGCAGCCCCGCCCTGTGGCCCGTGGCCACAAACAATGACTTTGCACTCCACCCAAGGCTGTAGTCACGGTGGTGTGAACCGTGACAACACACTCATGGAGTGTTAGTATTAGTGAGC
This sequence comes from Lissotriton helveticus, assembly GCF_964261635.1. NCBI lineage: Eukaryota > Metazoa > Chordata > Amphibia > Caudata > Salamandridae > Lissotriton > Lissotriton helveticus. Next base: position 2,048,847,285 of record NC_136065.1, read on the forward strand.
CCAATGTGAGCTAACAATGCTGTGGCGTAGTGATTATTAAACTACTTACACAAAGTTACATTCATGCCTGTGTCTCTTTACTCACTCAGAAATATTGTTGTGTAACCTCTGCCCGTCTCAGTCTCCCATCTGTAGCTGCTGCTGCCACTGTGGCTTGGGGCTCTGCCACCTCTGGGTCGTCATCAATGTCCTCATGAAATGTGAGCTCCACCTCAGTGCCTTGCTTGGTGGCGAGATTATGCAACATTGCACAGGTCGCTATTATTTTGCAGCAGATGATTGGGGTGTACTGCCGTGCACCTCCACTCTTATGGAGGCAGCGAAACCTGCTCTTTAGGAGTCCAAATGTGCGCTCAACTACGTTTCGTGTGGATCTGTGAGCCACGTTGTATCGCCTTTCACTCCTGGTGGATGGGTTGAGGTAGGGAGTGAGCACGAAGGACCGCAGGGCATATGCACTGTCGCCTAGGGGGAGAAAGATAGACATTAATTGCAAGTACTTGAGACGTAGATCTGATGTGAGTGTCAGGGTGTGTCAATGTGATTTACCTAGCAGGTATCCATTTCCAAATTCTCCGGCAAGTAGGCGTGTGTATATTCCACTGTTCTGGAATATGTATGAATCATGGGTACTTCCGGGGAACTTGGCTACGATGTCAGTGATGAGGTTACCTGCATTACATATGACCTGGACGTTGATGGAGTGCGTCGATTTGCGATTCCTGTATATGTGCTCTGTGGCTGCAGGTGGACAGAGTGGGACGTGGGTGCCATCGATGCAGCCGATCACGTGAGGGAAGTGTGCCAGTTGATAAAAGTCAGTCTTGGTTTTGGCTAAATCTGCCGGTGTAACAGGGAATTTAATATAATGCCCCATCCTCTGCATCATGGCGTCAAGAAACCTCCTGAAGAAGCGGGACAGGCAGCCCTGGGACACGCCACCCACTACAGCTATCACACTCTGGTAGCTCCCTGAGGCCAGCAGGTGTAAGCTACATAGCACCTGGACATGAGGTGGGATGGCATGGGCCCTGGGTGTTGGGTGGTCCAGGAGAGGGTGTAGGTCCCTGATCAATTGCTTGATGGTGTCTGGGTGTAGCCTGTACCTCTGCAGTATTTCAGGCTCTGTCAGTTGGAACAGTGTTATCCTCTGCCTGTACACTTGTTCCTCCCTTAGCCATTCTCTCTGTCCTGCTGCCTGTAGTCTCTGCCGTCTTGCTATGATGTAGAAAGCCGCCATCATGGGTCCTGAGGTGCATTTTGGGACTTTTTTTATAGCCCTCCCTTGGTTACCACCTGCTTTCAATGCATGGTAAATACCGACTTAAAAATACCGTTTTTCGGCAGAATCGGTATTTTTGGGCTTACCTACATCTCCAAGGCTTATTTTACCGTTTCTGATTTACCGAGTCGGAAAATACGAACTCGGTATTTATGTATACGGTAGATTCCGACACGGTAATTTTACCGGGTCATTCTTACCGAGTCGGTATGTTTCCGACTCGGATTTTAAGAACATCGGTATTTTCCGGCCTCCTACATCTCATTTCCTCGGTAACGGCCGATTTTACCGGTTTTCGGCCGTTACCACCCGGTAAAAGCCTACCTACATCTGGCCCTTAGTTCCTATACACCAAGGGCCCATATTCCTGCGTACAGATCTGTGTTTGTGTAGAATCCCTGCAACACAAGGATGCCCACTTTGCTGTCTGACAGATATTCAGGACCAGAACTCTGTGTGCTAACGCAGTGGTTGCAGCTTAAGATCTGGTGAAATGAGCTTGCAAGCCTTACAGAGGCTGCTTCTTTGCCAATGCGTAGCAGATCTTGATGCAGAGAACAAGCCATCGAGAGATGGTGCTCTTCTGCACCGCCCAAACTTTTGTTGCTCCAACATGCCCTATTAAGAGTTGGTCAAGATATACCGACAACGCTCTTTTTCGGTTCGGACAGTGGAGTCATTCCTCTTCTTCGGAAGGATGTGGAGAAGCACAGAAGGTATGCAAGGAAACAAATACTTGAATTTTGTTCTTACACATACACACCATCACAGGGATTCGAACCCTGCTTATCCCTGCATCTTTGAAGGCCGATTTCGCAGCGGGCCGCCATCTTGGGGGTAGAACGCGGGTTGCGCTCTAGCAGCCTGGCCCCTCCCGACCTCTCTCACATAAAGGGCGCTCTGCAGCGTGCGCACTAGGGCTAACATTAGCTTGGTTGTTTATCGAGGAGGCTGTAGCCAGGAGCTACTTACTATATTTTCTGGGGGTTATATGCAATTTTAAAGCCCACATTGAGATTTTAAATACTTGAATTTTGTTCTTACACATACACACCATCACAGGGATTCGAACCCTGCTTATCCCTGCATCTTTGAAGGCCGATTTCGCAGCGGGCCGCTATCTTGGGGGTAGAACGCGGGTTGCGCTCTAGCAGCCTGGCCCCTCCCAACTTCATTCACCATAAATGACACCCAAGACCGTCCGCGCAGCGGGCGGGCGCGCCGGTCTGCGCCCGTCCACGCCAGTACGGGGCAAGGGGCACCACACTCTGCGCAATTCTTGAAATACACCGCAGCAGATTTATGCAGCCTACATGGAGCGCATCAATTATCAGACAAGGCTACAAGGGACCGCCTTGATAGGCTGGGACTCTTGCAGCAACGCAATAGATTCCCGGAAATACAATGTGTTCAAAGGAATAACAAGGTAATCACTTCTCACAAACATATGAATTTTCGGGTCTCTTATTTAAATACACGCTCCTTAGTCAAACATCAATTGGAGATCTTTACATTACTCTCTACCGACTCACCTTGTATCCTGTTTCTAACTGAAACGTGGATAACCCTTGACTCTGCCCCTGATATATTGGCTGCACTCCCCACAGATTATTATATACTTCACACCGACCGCTCACCAGGAAAAGCGGGTGGAGGAGTGGCCACCATTATTCATTGTAAACATGATTTTATATCGATCGATTCCCTCAACCTAGCAGCCGCGGATAATTTAGTGATTAAACTCGACTCTGATCACACATCATTTATCTGCGTAGTCGTCTACAGGCCCCCTCAGCCCATGCCCCTCTTCCCCATTGCCCTGAGCGAACAAATAGCTAATTTAGCAATTAAATACTCCAACATTTTGCTGATTGGTGATTTTAACTATTGGTTTGGTGATCCATCAGGTGGCCCCCATTCTCTTGAATTCACCAACTTTTTAACAAACTTTAATTTTACACAACACATTTCTATGCCAACACACAATAAGGGCCATACATTGGACCAGGTTTGGACGACAAATCCAATCATTTCCGCCTTGAAGGTACTTCCATGCATATGGTCTGACCATTTTCTGGTGACATTCCAACTTACTCTGGCCATTAGGGCTAAATCCCCCCTGGTCAAGGGTGGGACAGTCAGATGTTGGAAATCCATCGATATACTAGAGCTCACGAACTTCTTGGCCAGCTCAACACCTTGCCTGGCTCAGAATGTGGATCTTTCTGACACTCAGATCTCTTGCTGGTTAAAAACAGCAAGCGATCATTTTGCCCCTCCCAAAAAAATTAAGATAAACCGAAAGGCAGAAGCTCATAAATGGTTCTCTACCGAACTAAAGGAGATGAAACTATTACTCCGCCAGAAGGAGAGGAAATGGAGAGCTCGCTATGACCCAGGAGACAAGCTCCTCTATAAACAAGAGCAGGTAAAATATAATAAAGCTATTAAGGCAGCCAAGGTTGAATATTTCTCCTCTAAGATCTTAACGTCCACCAATAAATCGAGAGAGATCTTTTCGATTGTGGATGAACTATCCAACCCTGACAGAGTGTCATCTAAACCAATTCCTACGCAGGATTTATGTGATAAGCCGAACACATTCTTCCTAGAAAAGATCGCAGCAATTAAAGCTAGCATTGTATGTTCTCCATCAGCCGAGATTCCGCCTGACTCCTTCAGGAATACCTGTACTATGGATAGTTTCCCTACGATTGATGCTGAATCGCTCATCCCCTTGCTGTCTAAAGTTAAATCTGGATCTCCTCGGGACTGTTGCCCCCCACACATAATGAGGGAAGTCTTCTCCATTATTCCTCAACCTGCCCTATCTCTATTAAATTCATCACTCACTCAAGGTTGCGTCCCGAAATCATTTAAGGACGCCACAGTGGTCCCTTTGATAAAAAAGGTTGGCGCCGACATGTTAGAACCATCTAATTACCGCCCCATCTCCTTGCTTCCATACTTAGCTAAGGTCTTGGAGGCACATGTCGCAAAATGTATGTCTGCCTTTATAGAACAGTCTGGACACTTGGATTCCCATCAAGCTGGCTTCCGTCCAGGCCACTCAACTGAGGTGGTCATCTTGGCAGTTCTGACGAGCTCCGTAGGAAGGCTGACACTGGAACCCCTCAAGCTTTGGTTCTTTTAGATCGGTCAGCCGCGTTCAACACGGTGGACCATAAGATCTTGGTGGACCGTGTCGGACGTGCAGGCTTTCAGGGCAAAGCCCTGAGATGGGTCACCTCCTTTTTGGAAGACCGCACACAGGCCGTTCGCCTGGCTAACTTTACAGCGTCTGGTTTGTACACCACATGTGGGGTTCCCCAGGGCTCCTGTTTGTCCCCACATTTGTTCAATCTCTATCTGCTCCCCCTGATCAAAGCTCTAAAACAGAGGAAAGTAACAACATTTAACTATGCGGATGATCTGCAGCTTTCCTTCACCATAGATAATTCCATCGAATCTGTTACCAACTTTCAGGATACTATGGTGTTCATCTGCCATTGGATGGATTATAACCATCTGAAGCTGAACCCCGGAAAGACGGAGGTACTGCTGATAGGAGATAGTCGTATCTCCTGGGGCCCTCACTACTGGCCGGCAGAATTAGGGCCCTTCCCCAAACCCTCCTCTTCCGTAAAAAGTCTGGGGGTGACTATTGATAGAGATCTGTCTCTAAACACCCAAGTGGGCACAGTAGTTTCTAAATGTTTCTTTCAGTTGCGAAAGATCCAGACGATACATCATTTGCTCACCCAGGCAGCACTGACACAAGTTGTGATTGGCCTAGTTCTGTCCCACCTAGATTATGCAAATTCAATCTATCTAGGCCTTCCCTCTTATCAGATAAAGAGGCTCCAGCTTGTACAGAACCAGGCGGCATGACTGATTTACCAGCAGCCCAAGTGGCAATCGGTCAGACCCCTGATAAAAAAGCTACACTGGCTCCCACTGCTCCAACGAGCCACCTTCAAAACTGCTTCTCTCACATTTAAGTCCCTAAATTGTTATAGTCCTATTTTCATCAATAACTTGATCGTGAGATACATTCCGACCCGTGATCTCCGTTCCAAACACCAAAATCTGTTGGTGAGCGCAAAGTTCAAGCGGAAGCGGCATGTGAGTGGTCGCTTCGGGCATCTGGCGCCCCAACTCTGGAACTCACTCCCATGGGAGATCCGTTCCTGTCCCGATCTGCTTCAATTCAGAAAGCAGCTCAAGACATGGCTGTTCATACAGGCACATGAGTAAACCAGCCCCTACTGCAGTCAACTCAGAACAGCTCAGAACAGCGCCATGAAACCTTGGTCGAAGTGCGCTTTACAAATAGGTTATAACATATAACATAACAGATGGCCCAGATGAAGTGTTGTGTCCACTTTTGGCAAGAAGAAGGCCCTAGTGCGAAGCACCAGTTTGCCAGGGTAAACCGAGAAAAAGGGAGGCTTGGATGATAAAGCCTGCTGCTCGCTCACCCTCCGGGCAGATGTAATTTCCACGAGGAAGGCTGTTTTAATCATGAGCAGCCAGCGGGAACAACTGTGAAGAGGCTCAAAAGGAGTACACATCAAGAATATCAGGACCAAATTAATGTCCCACTGAGGCATAATAAAAGGAGAAAGGACGAACATATGTACAAGGTCCTTCAAAAATCTATAATGAGGGACTAAAATAAAGAGGGTTGGTCAGGCAGCCGCAAAAAGGCAGACAGAGTAGAAAGATAAACCTTCAGTGTGCCCAAAGCAAAGCCCTGCTGGCAAGGGTATGTAAAAAAGCAAAATATCAGAAAGGGAGGTAGAAAGTGGGGTCAATGGACTTTTCTGTACAATATGATACAAATCGCTCCAACGGCAGGCATATACCGTCGTGGTGGAGAGATGCTTGGCTGCCAGAATAACATTGCAGACTTCAGGAGGAAGATTGAAAGCTATCAACTGCCACCGCTCAATCTCCACGCAAGAAGGTGGAGAGTTGATAGGTTTGGGTGGAGAGACCATCCCCTGCTGCAGCGACAGAAAAGCCTCCTGAAGGGATAGCCTCATCGGAGGATCGATGGCCATGCTCAGTAGCTCGGGATACCAGACTCTCCGTGCCCAGTCCAGAGCCACAAAGATGACTTGGGCCCAGTGATTTCTGATCTCCTTGAGAACTCTGGGCAGGAGTGATATGGGCGGAAAGCCGTACAGAAGGCTTGAGCTCCACTCGAGACGAAAAGCATCTTCGAGCGAGAACCGCCTTGGAAACTCCAGTGTGCAAAACTGCTGTCATTGCATGGTACTGGACTAGGTCAGAGAGATTTCACTGATGCTACGTCTACTGGAACTTCAGGTCCCACTGCATAACCCGCATATGCCATCTGGCATGTGTGACCAGCAGGATGCAGCGGGGCATGAGGCCTAGTAGCCTCAGAGTCAGTATCACCAAAATCCAGGATAGAGGCTGAAACATTGGTCGCATGGCCTTAATATCCTGGACTCCCCGCTTGGGAGGATACGCCCAAAACTGCATTCTGTCCAGAACAGCTCAGATGACATGGAGCATCTGAGAGGGAGTCAGGTGTGACTAAGGCATGTTGATAGTGGGCCCAAGCGAATGCAGGAGGTCCGCCGTAGCCTAGAGGTGAGAGACAACAGTCTGGGGTGAGCCCACCTTCAACAGCCATTTGGCAAAATAGGGGAAGGCTGACACCCCGATTTCGGCAAATGAGCGGCAACCACAGCCATCACTTTTGTGAACACTAGAGGAGTGCTGGTAAGGCCAAAAGAGAGCCTGGTGAACTGAAAGTGCTCGTGGTTTACTGTGAACTGTAGATAACGCCTGTGGACAAGCAGGACAGGGATATGGAAATAAGTGTCCTACAAGTCCAATGCTACCATTCAGTTTTCTGGTTCCAGGGCAGACAAGAACTGAGCTAGCATGAGCACCTTGAATTTCTCCATTCTGGGGAAGAGGTTGAGGGCTCGGAAGTCCAGGATCGGATGAAGGCCCTTGTCCTTTTTGGGTACCAAAAAGTAGTGGGAACAAGAACCACAGCCTATTTCTGGCCCCGGAACCCTCTCTATGGCTCCCCTGGCCAAGAGAGCAATGGTTTCCTCATGGAGCAAGGACAAATGATCATCCATTATCCAGTCGTAAGATGGAAGCATGGATGGAGTGGTGGTCTTGAAGAAGAGGAAGTAGCCCTTTTGGTCAATCTGCAAAACTCACCTGTCCAATGTTATGGAGAGCCAGTGTTGGAGGTGATGACGGATCCTTCCACCACCTGAACGCTTATGATCTAAAAGGGCAAGATTAGGAGGATTAGGAGGCTGCCGGGCAGGGGGGTGGGGGGCAGCAGTGGCAGGACCAGACCGCTGACTGTTCGACCCACAAGACCGGTAAGAACTGCACCCTCGTCCACGCAGAGGCTGGGAAGCTTGCGCAGCTCATGGCTGGGATAGGGTTGGCATGGTTGAAAACCCCTTCTGTTGCCTTGAAAGGAGCAAAAGCCAGATTGGGAATGACGTGGAGCAGACAAGAGGCCCAAGGACTTGGCCGTAGCTCGCAAATCCTTAAAGCTCTCCAGCACCGGATCTGCCTTATCTATGAAGAGATGAGTCCCATCGAAGAGCATGTCTATAAGGGTAGCTTGGACATCCCCGAGAAGCTAGTCGTTCTCAGCCAGGCGTGACACCTCTGGGCCACCGTCGAGGAAACAGTTCTGCCCAGCGAGTTCATCATGCCCAGACCACAACTGATCGTGACCTTTTCTGCATCTCGCCAGTCTGTAACGGCTTGGGAGAGAATGGCCCATGTCTCCTCTGGGACCTGCGGCAACACCTGCTCAACCGTATCCCACAGCGTTTGAGAATAGCAATTCAATAGGCATGTGATGTTCACAGACCACAACGCAAGGCTGGCAGAAGAAAACATTTTCTTTTCCAAGGAGTCCAGCCGCTTGGATTCCCTGTCCGGGGGGTGCAGTAGGGAATGTGCCCTGGAATATGGAAGCCTGGACCACCACCTCTCTGGGCTAGGGCTCTGGGTGAGGAAGTTTGTGTTTCCAGGAGCACGGCTGTAGCGACGGGCAATTGTCTTTTCACTGGAGCCTTTGTGTTGGGTTTGGACCAGGTTCCCAGAAGGACATTGATGAGGGCCTCATTTAATGGGAGAATGAGTTCTGAGGAGGAGATTCCCGGTTGCAGCACCTTAGTCAAGAGTTAGTCTTAACAGCCCTTCAAGGGCAGCTGAAGGTCAAAGACCTCAGCCACTCTCTGCACCCCCATAGCATAAGAAGTCCCTCCTCCATAGCCACAGCAGGGGGAGAAAGCATGCCCGGATCTGGAGAGGTATCCAGTCTGATTGCATCACCCAGTTCCTCTCACCAGTCTATTTAGGGCTTGCATGGCTGGTATTCTAGAGGGTCCAGCCAATGGGAATAGGGCTCAGGAAACGATCTAGGACTCGAAGGTCCTGCCGGCATCGGCTCAGGTGTTGGGCAACGCGTTTTCTACGCCATGTTGGATTCGGGGATCATAATGAGGCTGGCGCCAGCAGCATCGGCATGAGGACCTGCATCGGGCAAGGTTGAAGTGGTATGACCAGCACCAATCCGGATCCAATAATGGATCCATTGGGGCCCACTGGAGCCAGGGACGGAGCTGCCAGTGTGGAACCAGATGGGGATCGCCCGACCCCATGGGACCCGAAGTGTCCTCGACTTGGTTGGGACGCCCAAATATGAGATTTAGGTCCTCGTAAAACTCTTTAAGTTGGGCGGGGGTGCTCCGGCTCCTGGATATTCGGGGAGCAATGAAGCCGACTCAGGCACAGGCTCCGAAGTATCAGGCCTCGGATGCCGACGCTCCTTCATCGCATTCGCGGACAGACGAGCAGAAGTCGAAGAGTTCTTCGACTGCTTACTCTTCTTCTTGTGCCTCTTAGCTGAGTGTTCCAATGATTTCGAATGGGATGAAGAGGTCTTCGAACTCTATGAATTATCTAGGGACCTCGACTTCCTGGTAGTCGCGTAATGTGCCGCTCGAAGCTTCAAGAACTGCTCCCTCACAGCCTTCAGCGCCATAGCCCGTCAATCGGAGCACGACTTGGAGTTGTGGTTGCGCTCCCGGAACCACAAACAGACAATATGAGGATCTGTTACCGACATCGCCCAGTGACAGGCTCCATTGGGCTTGAAACCTGTCCTACATGATGACATCCTCAACACACCAGGAGGAAACCTATAAAATTCCTGTCAAAAAACAACAGCGTACATCCTCTCCGGATAAGTGCTAGCTAATGTCAGTGTGCCTGGGTGGAGCCTATATAGGTACCATGAAGTCACTCTGTCGCAGACGATGCCACCGATGGACGTGGAGCAATGCAACCTACCAGCGTGCAGGGGTACTGCTCGAAAAATATTCCAGATCCAGTCTGACACCTGGGAAAAAGGCAAGGAATCTGCGGCTAGAGGTCTTTATCAGATAGATTCTTTACTGATACTACTAAAACAAAGGAAATCAAATACAGATTGCAGCCTCCTGACAGCTCACAGGGATGCTGAATGCGGTTTCTGGTGAGACTCTCATACGCTTAGAAGGCCTTCTCTACAGTGACTACTGTTTACCATAGTTTGGCATTTTCAGCCTCCTGTTCATTGTCTAGAGTTTTTGGATGTGAAGGCCCTGGCTGAAGTCACCTTCAAACCTGAGCAGGCACCTACCTTCAGAAGATTCTCATCAATGTTGAGACCATCAGTGTGGATACACCGGACATTGAGACACTATTTGACGTAGAAGAACTGACTGATGTCGAGGATGCCTGTTCTAGGTCAGTGCTTTCTCAACCTGCACCACAGGCGCTTGAAAGCATTTTAAATTCATGAAGAAAAGATTCTCACAACAAGATGCCATTGGTGTCCTTCAAAACTACAGGACAGCTACTCGCTACTGGACAGACTTCACCCTTGCCATGCATTTGCACCATATAAATGCAGGGCAGGAAATACAAAAGTTCATAAACTCTTAATATGACTTGATTCCTGTAACTGGGATCATTTACAACCCTTATTTCCTTCAGGATCACCTTGACTGTCAATACCTTCACCCTTAGAGGTTGTCTTTTTCTTCACAGCAGTACAAGGAAGACTGCTGCGCTATTTCATATACCAAACGCATGGAAGCCAATTCAAACCTTAGTAATATCTGAGAAACTGGAACCTGCAGCTGTACCAAAAAAAAATATGAAACCAGTGGCAAGCTTCCTGACCCTGGCAATGTAACTATTTCTGACACAAGCTTCCAAAGACACTTTATCCCTCGGGGATCAACCTTGTGCCGATCCAGGGGTTGTATTTAGAGTGAAAAAGGGATGCGCTTTGCTATAGGACTATTGCCTTTTGGGACTCCAAACAGAGAATCCATGAGGCTATCTGAAAGGACGTTGGTGGGACCAGTGCTCTGTCCACGCCTCATGATGCGGAACTGTCTTGTCCTGATGTCTGTATAAAGTCCTTGTGTGTGATGCCCTTGTGATAGCTGGAGGCTGTATGTTTACATTTTAGTGTTTAGTGGAATAAGCTGGTAGGAAGGGAAGCTGGTGGACACAGTATATGGTGACAAAGGCAAATGAACTCTTTATTGTGAGCGATCCAAGATATAACATGTGTGATCTAATTAGGAGACTTCTGAAACTTCTTTTGTGTCATCACAGGTGCCTCAGTAAACTGAAGCAGTCCTGAAATGTGCCCCACATGCTGATGAATTAATTTGCCTGTGACAGATCCGTTTTTAAGTTACTGTGGCTATAGAGGCTTGTGCTTGTAATGTTAAAGTGCATGCTAGGGTTGGGGTAACAGAAAACTGTGCACGTGAGACAGATTGGAGGCGATGAAGCCACTTGGCTGTCATGTTAGTTGGAAAGATCTCCCTTCGACAGAAGATCCATGAAAAAGCCTTGCCTTAAAGATCTACCTGAACCCCCAATCATACCCAGCATGACACTACACAGGTGTGTGCCTGTGACATCAAAGTAGGATGCTGAGGCTAGGGTGACCGAAAGCTCTGCACGAGCGACACTAGTGAGATAGACTGGAGGGAAAGAAGCCACTCGGCTGTCCTGTTAGTTGTCCTGAAGAGATCCCTATTGATTTAAGGATCCGCAGATAATTTTCAAACCCAGCAAGAGATTGATTCTTAGCTCCTGTACTCCTGTACAGTTGCTTGAATCCCTCCCACATATAGCAAAATATTGAGGGTGGATGAAAACCCCATCACCATGGGATTACAATTAAATTACGAAAATCTCAATAAGTGTATATTATATTATTAAAACTGATTGTTGTGTCCAGACTGGCAGCAGGTAGTAGAGACATGTGTCTGAAAGCTCCTTGAAGGAGTCTTGGAAACACTGTCCCATTATGTACATGGAGGTAGAGGAGAAAAGGAGACCACAACACAAAGGTGGAATGCTAGACTCCTAAAACCCCTAGCAGGGTTACACTGAAGGGATTGTTGAGTCAAAATTGTATTAAACCCCAGCTGTGCCAGAAAAAACTTTCTGACCTGTTGAAAGCTGAAGTGAATACTCCAAATTAGTAAAGCGATGAAGACATGTCTTTAAAGTACACTAGGTTGTAACCTGGTAACAGTCCACCTACACTCTTAGAGCCAGCCTTCCCTTTCCATCACTCATCACGGTTTCTTTGCCTTGGACCCTGTACCGTGCCCTGCTGCTTGTACTTCCTTTGTTCTCTTCTTCATGCACTCTAGCTATAATTCTCTCGTCTCAAAGGACTGTGGCACTATACACCAAAGCACACAACAGGTATTTTAGATGATGCAATGGAGGGTCAAAACTAGATTTAAAGTTTCTGAGATATCACTGAGTTACTGGAAAATGTGGGTTTATTGATCAGGAGAATACAACAAATCATGGACATCTGAAAGAGTTACAGGGTCATGGGTTGATGCCATGGCACATGTTCATACAAGCGTGTCAATCCATGGAAATACCAAAGGCAAAGCATTATTCTTAGGGGTGAGTGCATTTTTATCCAGGCTGGCTACATTTTTTAGACATATGCTTTATTTTATGCCTTTGAATTGTGGGCACGCAAGTGACCCCCAACCTTCTATCCACTGGCTATTTATATGTTTTAATGACACAGAGTCTGGATGAAATGCCCTAGTTATCTACATCTCAGGGTCGTTTGGCACACATATGAGATATTGTTCAGTCACTGTGAGCACACTCAAGGACCACAGTGAAGGACCTTGCAAGAAGTATTCGTGGACTGTTCTTGTGTTTCCTTTAATTCATCCAGCCAATACGTGTTTCGTCAAGCTTTCTCACCTAGACTTCCTCAGGGCTTAGTATCAATAATGTCACCAAGTCTTAAATTTATCACTTCCGTAATCATGCTATAAAAGCACTCTCAACACGTGTTTCGTCATGCTTTCTCACCTGGACCTCCTAAGGCTAGAAAAACATGCACAATATACATAATAAATGTATGTAACAAAAATGTAAAAAGTATCAACACAATCACCAGATTCCCAAATTGTTTCAGCCTTTAAACCACCGTTTGTACAAGGTTGATGAGAGTAACAGTATGTCTTAAATATAGGTCACAATTTACTTAAGGTCATTTCCATTATTGGCCCACAGTGCTATGTCAAGTGCAAGGTTACCATGTGAGAGTGATCCCAGAGAAAAGCACCACGGAATTGTGCACAAATTAACTAACGAGTTCATGCGTTCGGAGTGGGTTACACATTTTGATAGCATTCAAAATGCACACTGCACCAAATCCATAGTTAATCATGCCTTCTTCAAACTAATGCCTACATTTTTTATATTTATTTATTATGTATTTCGTGCATGTTTTCCTAGCCCCAAGATACTAAACCCTAATGAAGACTAGCGGAACATGCCTGACAAAACACATGTTGGCTTGACGGATTTAAAGAAAGAGAGTAGCTCATGAACACTTTATTCATATTATTTTACTATTTCATTTCTAAAGCAAGCAAATGCATACACAGGTGTCCTGGCGCTATAACCTGAGGGGATGGCATCCCTTGCCTTCATCCATTCCAAAGCTAACAACCACGTTTTAAGCAGCTTTCTGAAATGACCTGGATCGTCAGTCTTGCGTAAGGGTAAGCTATCCCACAGACATGAGGCCGGTGTTGAAAATGCCCCGCCCGTCCCCCCATCCCCCGGTTCACTGCACCTAATAAACTTGTTCTGCAGGTAAACAGACATCACATGCAGGGTTCTGTGAACGATATAAAGAGATTTGAAAAGAATACTCTTGGCTTCCAGTAGCCAATGGATGTTCTTTAATGCCTTTGTAGAAACCCCTGTTCCAAATCCCAGGCCAACAGCTACCGCTTGGACTGACATCTACCTTCTTTGCCCCTGGAACCTGGTGCCTGCCTTAGCCCCCCTCCCGCCGCCGCAACCTACACCGATAGCGGCCGCTGAGCGGAGGGGGTCCCTGGACTACGTTTCCCGCCCTGCCCAGCGGCGGGAGACGCAAGGAAGATCGCGCCAGGCGGCGCATAAGGCAGTGTCACACCCGCGTCGCGGGAGTGCGCGGGAGCGCCCGGGGCTAAGCCCGGGTAAAGGGCGGGCCCTCTACGGCCCTCTGAGGCCAGAAGAGGCTGGGCTGGGCCACCCCCCCAACCTTACTATCACGCCGAAGAAGGTACCAATATTTCTTCACATTAATTTGACGCCTCTATTTCCCATTACTGTATGTGGGTGATTCATCGTTAGTACAAGCTTAAGAACAGTCTATTTCCAAGTGTTACTTATCTCTCTTTGACTTTGAGAAATATGAGGAAGACCACAAAACCCTCTAGGATGCCCTGTGCCTGCGGAAAAACATAAAAATGGGAAGGGACGGCCATCGGGGGGTCTGATTACTTGGGTAAGCATCTCCCTTAATTGCCGTATAAAACCCAAGAACATCAATAGTCCAGATATTTTAGGACTTTCTCTGATGGGGCCTTGCAGGGGATCAACCTTTGATTTGTTTAATATATATGTTAGAGGTACCAAACATGGGTCTATGCCCCCGATTGTAACCACCCTTGAATCAGAACTAAGAGAAAATGTTGAGGGTGCCCAAATCCTTGTTGCGGGTGACTTTAATTGCACCTATGAGCCACTCTCCTCAGAGGACATTCTGGACCTGGGCGAGGATGACTCTAGAAGGGGTATTCCGGCTCTAACCATTCCCCCGATTAAAAGATGGTCTCCTTGTGCGATCCAGCTAAATGCTCGTACATTAGAGTTTGGCCTAAGAGCCGCAAATGGTCGTACGCCATCAGACCCATTGGGTGCTGCCACATATAATAGAGCTAAGCACACCTCGAGGATTGATTATATTTTGCTGGATTTTATGTTATGGGGATTAGTGCAGGACATGGTAGTCTTACCCACGATAGAAAGTGATCATAATTCACTCTCCCTATCTTTAACAAATCCCTGGCCTGATAAATCAGCTGAAAAGTCCCCTAAACATACTCAAAAAATCTCCGTCTCTACTTGTGGGAGACGCTTAAAGTGGAATAACATCTCTGCTGACGAAGCCAAACTCAAAACAATCAATGAATTGCTTATGAACTCACAAATGGAACTGGATACCATTAATCCAGCTTTGCCAACAGGGAGGGTGACACTTATTTTTGAAGATACACTTAGGTCCATAGGGGACATATTCCTGAAAAAGGGGCGTGTGGGGAGGAATATGGAATCTCGGAGCTCTAGGGGTAAGCATGACTGGTATACATCTGCATGTAGACATGCCAAATCCCTTCTGATTGAGGCTGTCAAAGGCAAATCGCAACCAAAGATACAGGAAGCTAGGAAGGAGTGCAACCGAACACTTGTAAGAGCAAAAAAGGAGTGGGAAGAAGAGTTCTGGTGTACTTTAAAAGAGGCAAGTGCCAAGAAAGATTCAAGGTGTTTCTGGGACACAATCAGAACCAGAAACAGACCAGATAGTGACCTCATAACATGTAACATCAATAGCCAAGTGTGGGTCAACCACTTCTCCAAATTATACACCCGTCAATCCGGGCATAACATCCTAGATATACCCTATGAACATCAGGGATGGGTAGTGGCCCCAATTACGACCAAAATGAACCGGGAGGAAAATCTAACAGACTCAGACTTCACAATAAAAGAAGTAGAGTATGCTATTAGCACCATCAAGCCACAAAAGGCGGCTGGTCCGGATGGTATTCCCGGGGACGTATTGCGCTTAGATGTACAGAAATGGGGGAAACTTATTCATTGTCTGCTTACTGCCATCTGTAGGGGTGCACCGATTCCCACATCCTGGAAAGGGGCGGAGGTCGTCCCTATTTTTAAAAAAGGTGCCAGCGACGACCCATCCAATTACAGACCTATAAGCTTGCTGGACATAAGCCAAAAGGTAGTTGGAAAGGTACTGCTGGCCAGAATACTGGACTGGATTAATGAGAATAACATCCTCTCTGACTACCAGGCAGGATTCAGAGTAGGCACTGGCACAATAGAACAAGCTTTTAGATTGATGCTAGTGTACTGGAAGGTGGTGGTCATAGGCAAAGGCAGTCTTTATCTCGCATTTATCGATTTAAAGACTGCCTTTGACCTTGTACCTAGGGAGACCCTTTGGAAAGTCCTTACTGATATGGAGATACCCCACTACATCCTATCCTTACTTGTAAGGCTTCATGAGAATAGTTTTGCACAGATAAGATGGGGCGCAGGAGGGGAAAAAACCAGCAGTATCCCGGTAGAGAGAGGGGTCCGCCAGGGATGTGTTTTAGCTCCCACCCTTTTCTCCCTGTATATCAACGGAGTGGTTGAGCACCTGCTGAAAGATCCTTCAGATGAACCATCCCTGGCAGGAGAACGCATCCCCACCCTTCTCTTTGCCGACGATACGCTCCTCCTGTCCAAATCCCCTATGGGTCTTCAAAAACTCCTTAACAACTTTCAGTCTTTTTGTGAGGATCGGGGCCTGGTAATCAATACCGACAAAACGAAATATCTTGTGATGAATTCCCCCAAAAAACCTGTACGCCCCCCTAAGTTGAATGGTGTACCTTTGGGGAGGGTAGACGTATTTGATTACCTGGGCATCCGCTTGTCGCACAATATGCAGTGGGCCCCCCATTTAGATAAATTGCTGTTAGCCCATAAGAGGGTAACTGGGGCTCTCCTGAAGGAGCAACGCTTATGTGCTATAAGACCTGTAGCCCCTGTTATCGATATCTATACAGCAAGGGGAGTTAGCTCTGCTCTCTATGGGGCAGAGCTATGGGGCTCATGCAATATCAACGATCTGTTAAAATCTGAGAGGAAGTTCTGTAAGGCCATTATGTCACTTCCACAAGGCACCCCTACGACCCCATTAATGCTCGATTTAGGTTGTAAACCTATTGAAGATCTAGCAAAGTTCTGGCCCCTACTCCTTTGGGCCCGGTTGTGGCGTGTCCCGGAGCTCGCCAAATATGCGAAAGGGCTCTCTGAAATGATGTCACTACCAGGATGGCATAGAATTAAATGGTTAAGAAACATGAAATCCCTTTTGTGTAATTTGATCTTAAGTGAAGCTTGGGCAAATAAGGCATCTCCACCAAAGGCAACACTCAAGACTTTGTACTGGAATTGGATTCTGATTGAACGGACCACTAACCGTTCATTGGGCAGATTGACGGAGGATTTTTTGAAATTCAAGGATTTACCAATTCGGGAACTCTATCTTGACATTATCGAGAAACCATTTGATAGGACCCTGTACTTTAAATTCAGAATTGTATGCCTTTACATCTCGGTGGAAACCGCCAGTACATACTACAGAGTTTTGCCCTTCGTGTTCACTTAAGCAAGAGATAGTGGCACATTTTATGTTTGAATGCCAGGAGTATGCCCGACCAAGAAGAAAATGGCTTAAGCATTTGTGCCACATGCTGGGGACTAGGCACCATGTTGAGGCATTACGCATCTTAATGTCAGACTCTCGCCCACTGTATGTTTGTACCCTTTCAAAATTGTTATCATGGGCCTGGTGCATCAGAAGTAAAAGGCTTAAAGAAAATGTTTAATTCTTTTTTAACCAAATTTCTATGATACGCTTCTTTTATCTGAAAACCATGATTTTTAAAGTCTAATGTAATTAAATTGTTGTAATTCTCTTTTATTCTTTTTAACCAAATGAAGTTGTGTATTTTTATTGTGAAGCTTTTATGATAATTTTTAACGAAATAAAGCCTTTTTTGACTTTGACTTTAATGCCAAAGAGGCCGATAAATGTCATGGGTGTGATAAGGCCATGCAGCTTGAATGATCAGGGGCCTATGTTCAGCTGGGTACGTGCAGAGGTAGCAGCTTTCATACCACTTTGATTAATGAAAGTACCTTGAAGCCAGCCTAATCATATGAGCTGTCAATGAAAGACCATTGTCAAAAAAAGACCAAAAGATTCCTGAAATCTCTAGCAGTGGTCTGTGGAAAATTGGAATCCAAAACTCTATAAGCAGTGCATGTGGCATCTTATTTGTTGCACAACATAGTACCTCTTTTTTATCCTCAATAAATTTAAGAGCATTCAGAGTCAACCTTTCCATAATTGTACACATAAGGTGCTGGCATCTCAGAGTCAACAGATATCATCAATTGGGTATTTTAGCCGCATAGTTTATTAGGGCTATCCCCTGCTGACGGAGTAAAAGGGTCAATGGCCTCAAACAGATATTAAATATACTGGGGCTCAGTGCAGACCCCTGAGGCACCCCCTGTTTCACACATTGGAATTCTGAGTGGTACAGTCCAAGTGTGATGTACACCATTCCAGAGCCTTCTTCTTGCAAGCCTCAACCCGTGGTCCTTGATTGTGCTCACAGTGACTCAACAGTGACTTATGGGGCTTTGTGCGTCTGAAGGTCATTTGGTGGCTGCCATTCCTTCCTGTTGGAGCACATTGAAGACATCTAACACTTATGAAATAAAAGCTGCTGGGTATTGTCGAGCCAACGTTAACTCTGGCCACCTGAAACCTGATTTGCACATATGAGATATAACGATGATATGTACACATGGGTGACAAGTGAAGCATACTGGTTCTGGCTGGATTTTTCTACCCCGTCTTTGTCTTACTTGTCAAGGTCAAATTATTATGTAAACCCTGAGATATGACCATTTAGATGAGACAGGTCTTCACCCGAGATGTCCAGAACGAAGTCCGATTCCAGATTATCGGCCGCTGTCCGTCTTGGACCAAGGTTGGGCCTATGGAGCTGAAACCGAGTTCGCCTGAACTCTGCTACCAGAAGGTTTCCTTTTCCTTCCCTTGCCGCTGGCTGTAGGCCTGATAACACAGAGGCCCTCTGTGCTTAGCTAGGCAGAGGTACAATTATGACGCTTTTCCTTCAGGAAACATTAGTTTAATGTTCATGCTCACAGACTAGAGGATAAGAGTGGGTGTAGGGAGTAGCAAACCTAGTGCTTAGAACCATGACAGAAAGTTTGTGGTGTTCGCTCTCATGGTAACCCTTCTAATCACAACCTGTTTCATATGCCTCCTGGTTAACCGTGCATTTACTACAATACATGTTTTTAAACATACATTGTGTCATTATTAGTACAGATGCTTGAGTGTTACAGGACAGAGTGCAGATCTGCAGTAAACCAGACTCATCTTCCTCATACCATGCACATCGGACTGAGTCCTTGTACTATAGAGTTAGGCGGCATACATTTGTAGAAGTAGGGTATATCCCTAAGATAAGTAACAAGGTTGGTTGCTCTCATTTCCCTTTTCTGAATGTCCTTCTTTTCAGCACCTTCCTGTGTGTTTTATCATATGTGATTTATCCCTTGGATGTATGTCTAATCTCCCTCAGCCAATTTGATTCACCTTCCAGTGTCTTGTTTAACTGGTAATCACCAATGTCCTCCTGCAGGTGTGACTATCCTTTCACACCCCTCCTCACGTGTTTCGCTCCCGCTTCCTCCCCCCCCTAATGTCCCATCCCACCAGTCCCACACTTCCGTCTGATCCTCCATCCCCTGCTTGAGCAGTGTTTCTCCCCTGATCCTTCTCTGCCACCACTGCATGTCCAACACTCCATGGCCCACTTCCTGCAAATCCACCTTCTGTTTGTGCCTGGAAGAGACTGGCAGTGCCACTGAACCCATGAATCTCCTGCCCTCCCCTCCTCACTCCTTTATCTAAGTGACGCAGTCAGATGTGTCTAAGTGGACGGTAAAGAAGATACAGCCTTATCTTTGTGGGATCTCCCATGCTGATGCATCAAACTAGCATTATACCTCACCAGTGGAGAAGCGTGGCTCAGTGGTTAGAGGCGGCAGACCCGGAAGCTCAGATCGATGGTGGACCAGGGTTCAATTCCCCGCCTCGGCGGGTCTCGGGCTCAAAAAATTCCACGGACTCGACAATTCTCACTCTGGTGCCTACTCAACTCACGGGGTCACACTCTGCGACTCTGGGCAATAGCTTGCTTAATCTCCACTACGGCCCCTCGCGGCGGGATGCCTGGCTTTCACCTTGTGGACACCCTGCCGGGGGTTTCTCACAGGGGAATACCAGGACGGGTTCCCTAAGCAAGCGCCGGGACGCTTACGGGCAGCCGTGCGCTTTACAAGTCCAATACACAATACACACACCAATCTATGTAAAATGATGATAAGAGTCTTATGTGATTGATGATTACTGACAATAGTAAGGAAGGTAAATATCTTTTACAAGTCTGCCATCAATACCAAGAGACGTTTTAGGGTAGTGTGCATATTATAAAGGGCCCAACATTTGGATGTTTTAATATGCATTGCAGGCGCGGGCACAAAGAATACAGCATATAGCTCTGCAGACTCACAGTAATAGAGATGGAGACAAGCCAGGGGTTCTTTTCCTCAGCTCGCGCCTCATCATACTGCTTTGCCATCCCACACATGTTCAAGGCAGCATCCTCATCTGTGTATGGGCGAAAAAAAGAAAATTATATTATAATGGAGGCAAGGTAGAGACAATATTTAAGATGCTCAACATGCTGATGACCTTAAACTGCTGATTATGCACACTGCATACCCAACAGGATACAACTAGAATGTCTCACTTTATAACCCACCAGTTCGCTCTTAACACATCTTCTGTCCTTTTCACCAACACAGCATGGACTTCATTTAGAGTATTGAAGAGTACAGTGAGCCCCCAAAGGTTTCTCACCGGCTCAGCATCTTTTTTTTACCAATGCAGTTCCTGCCACCGAAGCCATTCCTAGTTGCCGGACAGGAGCCGCTTCAGTGAACACAGTGTCAACCAGTGTCCATTCAATGACTATGGTGGACCAGTATAGGTTCTTTCATTTCTAAAGATATACTCTAAAAGGAGGGGTATGTTTTCAGAAACTGAAAGATCAATTTCCACAACAAGCATGGTGTTTTTTCACTGCAACTTGGGTACGAAGGACCAGAATGGTGAGGGTGGTGAGTATGGTGAGCCCAGAAAGGAGATACACGTCTGAAACAGTGGAAGGAGGCTCACACTGTAGGAAAGTAGGATCTGCTTTGATGGTTACCCCCACTTTTTGCCTGGTGTTATGCTGTTGCAGACTAGTCTGACTTGGATCCTGCTAATTAGGAACTCAGTCTCTGTGCTTTCTCCCCTTAATTTGG
The DNA here is from genome assembly GCF_964261635.1 of Lissotriton helveticus. Lineage (NCBI taxonomy): Eukaryota > Metazoa > Chordata > Amphibia > Caudata > Salamandridae > Lissotriton > Lissotriton helveticus. Next base: position 2,048,868,253 of record NC_136065.1, read on the forward strand.
CTATGGTAAGTACTTAACTACCCCCCAGATTGGCTACCGGTGTACCCTTATAAGTCCCGAGTGTAGGGTACCCAGGGCATAGGTAGCACCACTTACGAAAGATATAGGTTTCCCTATATCTGAGGTCACTACACTTAATACCTATAAGTCACCTAAGGCAGGCCTTTCAATCCTGAAGGCTGGGTGCTCGGTTATAAGGGCGAGGGTGCCCCTGCATGAGCAGGGCACCCCTACAAGCTTCGGAGTCCATTCTCCCGGGTTGTAAGTGCATCAGCCATTACATATAGAGTGGCCATGCGTCATTACGCGATGACTATCGCTAAACTGGCTGTAATGAACCCTGTCATGCTTGGTATCAAACATGTTGGCAATGTAAAGATCCTCCGGGAGGTCCTCAGGGCTCCCAGTACCAGTCTTCCAGAACCAGACAGTAAGCTAGGGCTGCTGCGAACCAGAGAAATATTTCTGCAATTGAGCTGCTGAGCCAAGCTTGAGCAAGAGAAGGCGAATAATAGATATCCTGTCACAGGGAGGTGTGACCACCTCCCAGACAGGATTTAGTGTGATGGGGCAGGGTGGAGGCGCTTGCCAGCACCAGAGACTGCTTGAAGGGCACATTTGGTGCCCTCCTTGCATACTCCAGTTCAAACCAGCTCAGGGAAGCAGTTGGCTCCTGCTCTGGCGCGAAACTGGACAAAGGACATCGGGGCATCCTCCCCACTGTCTGGCCCCTCCTCTGGGAGGTACCGCTAAATTGTCCCAACCCTTTCCTTAGGGCCCTTAAGGGCTTACCTATGGGTGGATCCCTGGATTTGTCATGAGAAAAGATTGATATCAAGACACCACTTCATCTTCGACCACCTGGGCGCTCTGGACTTTGCTGGACTTTGCTTTGGGCTCCGAGACTGCAACTGGGAAGACTCCTGCTGCTCCTGGTCTCGTCATCCTGCTCTTCTGCTGCAAAGTCTGTGCCTGTGACCTATACAGGATCCTTTCAAAGCCGGTGGACATCCAAGACACCAGAAAGAATCTCCCTTGAAGTGAAGGAGTCCTTCCCTGCATCTACAAGCACCACAACCAAGCTGACCGTTCTTCTGCTCCTGGGCTCCCACTGATTCTGAAAGGCTTAGCAACACAGGTGGTGATGCTTCTACAACTCCCCCGAGACCTGCACTGTCTTCTCACCGAGTTTCAGGCCAGTATCCCTCGTCGAAACCGCAGTAACTAAACCTCTGTGCACAACATCATCTTACTATTGCCAGGGCTTGATGGCTCTCTTCACCAGAGATCTTCAGGCTCCAAGAAGCTCCAGCCTCAAGTATCTCCTACGACCAAGATCTTCGTCCTCACTGGATCTCTTGCACCGTGGGCCTGCATCTTTGGTGAGCTGCTTGAGGTCCTCTTGCGACTCTTGTGCCTCCGGCCTGTGGGTCCTCTTGAGGGTCGGCTTTGACTCCAGTGGGCTGCTCTGATTGCTTGAGGCCTACTCCGAATCTCCTGCATGTGGTGAGTCATTTGGACCTTGCTGGTCCTAACTCTGCACCTTTTTTCCTTGACACGCTGTTTGCGGTCGCCAAGGCTTGTTGGTGTTCCTGACGGACACTGACCCTTCAGCTCTTGTCATCCGGCATGGGACAGATGGTGAACGGCTCCTGAACTTCCACAGCGTCGCCTGTTCTACACAGCTTCAAGGTCATTGCCATCTCCAAGGTCATCATCATCTCTCCTGCATCACCCAAACTCGGTGGGTATTCGTGTCTATGTCACTCATGAGTGGCATAGACCCTGTCCCCTCTCCTTGCAGGTACTTCTCAACTTGCATCCACCGTAGGGTTCCACAGGATACTTTCACCTTCTTCAACAACATCTTCCTGAAGTCCTCCATTGAATTCAACAGCAGTTTCAGACGCCTCTTCCCAGCTATGCCTCCGACTTCCCTGGTGTAGTTATCCTGGTTCCTAGAGTATCCACGGCTGGGGTGGCTCTCCAACCTTCTGTCTTCCACTGGGTTTCTTCAGGGTTCACTGGGAAGGGTCCTTCTTCTTTAAAATGACAGCCGCGACTTACCTATTGACTTGAATTAAGTATGCAGTTGTGTTTCTACACTGCACACGGCCTCCGTATTTACTTCGGGTGTCCCACCAGGTGACCAATGTGCATTTGTGCTACTTACCTGGTTTTATTTGCATTGTGTTATTTCTCCGAATAGGAGATACCATTGTGTGTTAGTGAGTGTCTTATAATAAATACCCATTTTTATAAATACACTGTGTGGTTCTTTTTCACTTAATCCTTATCAATAAGATTAAGATCTGGTCAAACAAGCTGCTCTATACTCCTTCTGGACTACGCCAGAAGGCTGCTCTCCACAGCTACCTCTTAGAGAGCTTTCTAAGATTGTCTAAGACCACTAAAATCACCATAAGGGTTTTCTCAATTAGTGCAGGGTGCTACACATGTCTCTTCAACCCCCTCCCGCAAAACCCAGGCCGTCCCGGGGATCTCCAAACCCCCCCACCCCGGGACAAACGATCCTGGGATTTCACATAGAGTTCCACAGCTTCCCCAGGCAAGATTCCTGCCCATGTGCCATTCAGTTCTCAGACTTCCAGGCTGGGTTGGTAGATGCAGAGGTTGCAGCCCTCCTCTCTTAAGGGGCTATCACCCACGCAGGTCCCCATCCGTGGGGGTTCATCAGCAATATTTTCCTGGTCGACAAGACAGACGGGGGCCAGAGACCGGTCATCAATCTTCAGGAATGCAACAAGTGGTTAGTATATCGCCACTTCAAAATGGAGAGAATTGATCTCCTTCAAGACGTTTTGCACACCGGAGACTGGCTCGACCTCAAGGACTTACAACTGGTGATCCCAATCTTTCAGTCACACAGGTGTTTTTCTGCAGTTCTTTTGGCAACGCCAAATCTTCAAGTTTACTACTCTGCCTTTCTGGCTCTCCTCCGCCCCTTGGTGCTTCACCAAGGTTCTCAAACCGGTCGTGGAGCACCTTCAGGCTCAGTGTGTTCGCCTTATTGTGTTTCTATCTATCTAGACGATATCCTCATGCTGAGTCCATGTCCCCGGAAACTGTTTCTCCACTTACAGTTGGCGGTCGATCTCCTGCAGAGCCTGGGGTTCGTCATAAACAAGTCCTTGTTGACTCCCTCTCAGAAAGCAGATTTTCTGGATTTCTACATAGACACCGTCTCAGCTACCCCCAGTCTCCCATCTCGGAAGATGATGAAGATTCGTCACCAGTTGAGGTGTACCTAAGCCAGGCAGTGGGTCTCCCTTCGGCAGATCGCTCATCTGCTGGGTCTCCTCTCCTCATCTATTCAGGCCATCTGTCACTACTGCGCCCTTCAACGTCTGAAGGACGTCCATTTGCGCAGGGGCCGCACTTACTCTCAAATGGTCGCCCTGAGCGACGAGGCGTGCAACAAGATCCACACGTGGCTGGCTCATATAGACGTGTGGAACGGCAGGGCAATTTTTGCCTCCGCCCCAGACATGGTCATAAGAGACAGAAATGAGAAGGTGAGGCTGGGGCACTCAATGTGAAGACTTCTCCACCAGAGTGTGGAAAAGTAAATTTTGCCATGTTCTGTGTCCCTACGCGTCCTCCATCATATGTTATCTGTGCATGATTAATATGCATTTGTATTCCCCATGTTCGATTAATGATGCAATTACAGTTGTGTCCATCTCTAGTATGCCAGTTTCCAGTTCTCGTGAATACTACGAATATCAGGCCTATTTAAAGCTACGTTGCCACGTTTCTCAGTGTGCACGTTATTTCATTGTAAAGTCCCCGTTCCTAGGCCTCAAAAGGGCCCGGACACCAGATTCAGCTCCTGTCTCCTGAGCCCTCGCTGAGGAGCGATACAGCCCCACCTGTATCCCTGACCCTTCACTTACTTCCTGCCTCACAGTGCCCGGTTCAGCCTGGCTCTGCCTTTGAGTCTGCCAAGAGTATGTTATGATCCTAGTTATCAGTCCAGTCCTCCTTCTCTGCATTCCTAAGCTACTGAACCGCATCAATAGTTTCCGTCATTGTCTAGCCTTTACGTCTCCATGTAAGAGAAATACTGTATTAATGGTCATTTAATATTCTTCATCACGCACTACATGTAGAATAATGCATGCTCCAGTCTTAGAGTCTGTTAGCCTTTACCCCGATAGCTTTTGGATTCTATCAACATGTTCTCTAAACATCAGATACTAGATACTGCTTAGGTACATGTCGCCCTGACTCTCCAGACTTCAGTCTCTGCTCCTAGCACAGAGTTCGTAGCCCCCAGCTTCTCCTAGTAACACGTCATTGCCAGTTTGCGCGCACCATCAGGTTAGAGGTCCCGGCTCCTTAGGTAGCCCCCTCCATGTTTCCGCCCCATTCATGACATATTCTGTTACGTTTGCATCACATGTCTATGTATACGCCCTGTTACACCTACTTTCACCCTTATCTTTCGCGACTGCTACGCGTCACACCCTTTGCTCCACCCACCGCTCCGCCTATCATATGTACTGTAATGCAACTGTTTTACTATATATACTTGTGTATTGTTATTAAATGCTAGCGCGCTCATCCCAGATCCAGCCCCGGCAGCTGCCGGGCCCTGCCATCCTATTCCTATGCAGGTTGTCCTGTTCCTGTCCTTTATGCTGTAATAAACCTGCAAACTCCTACTACCTCGAATCTTGACTCTTATTTATTGAGCTATCTGTTATTGCTATGCCTAGTCAAACCTAGATCCGGTATTATTTATTTATATACCACATAATGGCGCCCGAACAGGTACTTGCCCTTTCCCCACGCGCCGGTGAAGCCACGCCGGCCCCCTGACCCTCTGCAGCCGTGACGGAACCATACCGTGCACGTGCAGATATTTCTGCTTCAAGTATCCCTCAGGCCCACGGAGGAGACGGAGGTGGCGGTCCAGCATCCAGACGAGGCGGTGGAGGAACGCGGCGAGTCCCGACCAGAGCCCAAGCCGAGAGTCCAAGGTCCGAGGTATCCGGAGGCCCACCCGTAACAGCAGTCCGAAGTTCGTCCGTCCAGCGTCGAAGCAGTCCAGTCCAGTCCGAGGCTTTCCGTTCTTGCTGCCCGGTGAGTACCGTTGCTGGGGTAGTATCTAGACAGGGTCAATCTAATTGTCTCTGGTCCGTGGGTTGGTGGTACACAGACCCACAAAACGAAGTGTCCACTTCGGTGGATGCGGGTCCCGACGTGTCTCTTTATGAGACCGGTGAGTTTCGTACTGTTTCAGCAGTGCATCTAGTTTCTGTTCTAGTCAGTTCTGTTCTCGAGAAAATTCATGTATTCTGTTTTCCGTATTCCAGGTAGTATTCTGTTCGAACTGTTATTTTAAATGTTCTTCATGTACTTTAATGTCGTGGTATGAGTGTGAAGTAATTATCGTGTTTATTGTGTATTGTATTGTGTCCAGATTATAGTTCAGTCATGCCGCTATTTTCAAAACTGCGTCAGTTAAAAACCAGAAAAGGTCTGCTAGAAGCAGCAGTTCCTGTTCCGCCTAGGGACAGTCCAGGTCATTTCATGTATCAGAAGCATGGCATAAGCGCCATATTGTATCTAGATTTATGGGTAGAGTATACCAAAGGTTTGGAAGAAAAGTATAGATGGCCCGTATCAGGTACGTGGGATGCCGAGTGCATCATGAGAGTAGAAGAAGCATTATGGAAAAAGAAAGCCAGACAGTCACAGAAAGACGCCATCGAGTTATGGCGCAAAGAATCTCATAAAAGAACCGAAAAAGAAATCAGAAAGTCAGAATTAAGTAGAGAATCCTTAGAACGAGCCCAAGAAAGGGAATTAATCGAGATAGGTGAACGAGTTAAAACCGAACAATCAGACAGACAGAGGAACGCCCTCATTAAGGGTATGTATCCTCTTCTTGCCGAGGGCTTGCCAAAAGCGACCCCGGAGGCATCCAGTAATTTGCCGCCACCATTAGTTCCGACCAAGCTACGTCACAAACCGACCGCAGCTGATATTTTCATTTCGTCCTATTTGGACGACACAGTCCCGGAATATGCAAATCCTGTTCCTGCTCCGCCAGTCCCTGTAAATCAGGCACTTCCTGCTCCTCCTGACACCGGGGCACCCCTTGCAGTACCTGCTACGGTCCCCCAGGTTCAGCCCGCCATACAAGTTCAGCCCGCATTTCAATTTCCCGCCGCGCTAGTACGAAGAGCATCAGTCGATGATTCTGGTTTAGGGGCCGCAGGGGGAGGTCCTCCTGGTACCCCGCCACCACACCAACGTAAAACGTTGGCCGAGTTACATGAATGTGCGTCACAACGTACGCCCAAATACCAGTCCGCTGCAGATATCCGACGAGTCCTTACTGAATGTCGCTATGATCCAGTCACAGGTGATGATAGTATGATTCTATATTCTATACGTGTAAGACGGGTGACCGGGTATTTGGACACCCTACCAGATATGAAAGAAGATCTAGACAGAATATATCGTTTCATCCGTACAGGGAATGATCCAGAAAGTATTAGTGACGTCATGTGCCAAAGAAAAGTTGAAGTCCAGCTCATGCTATTAAAGTTTCTGATTAATTGTCTAATAAGAGAACAAGATTATCCGACCAAAGATCAAGCCGAAATGAAAATCCTGACAAGGTGGAGTGATAATATAGCCGACGGTAAGCATAGAACTATAGGTAGTATAGAGAGTATGTACAAGAAAATTCGTAAGGAAATAATAAGGTTACATGATCAACGTAAAGCAGCACAAGTAAGCGAGAAAGAAAATGACTCTGCGGAAGAGGTAGAGGACGAGAATCCCGCCAGGATAGCGTATGTAGGAAAATCTAGATTTCCAGATCGCCATTTACGCCTAGAACACAAGTCAACTTTTCATCCTCCAGCACTAGAACAAGGTTCTCTAGAACAAGTATTTCAAGCTACCGATCACATTCTGAAATCACGAATCGGTTATAGCGAGTTAAGTACTATGCATGAACAAGAACTAGTCCGATCAGCAGTCCGATGGATTACTGATTCTACCACTTTTCCAGACGAAATAGTGGCACAAATGTTTCTGAAAATGCCCCCAGCCGAGCAGCGACTGGCGGGTATGTATATGATTCAGCACCTCATTACATTGTATGAGGGTCAACATTCTGATCCAGGTCCGTTACACGATATCCTGAACGAGTTACTCCAGTATAGATGGAAAGGTTTAGGTACCGATTTGATTAGTGTCATTCTAGAACAGCGCCACAAATATAGTATGTTTCTGAACCCGCATTTTGTTCATGTCTCACCCCCAGAAAGTAAACCCTTTTACATAGACAGACAGAATCCGTTACGAGAAGTGCATCCAGTTAAGACAGAGGGTGGTGAAATGCAACGAGTGTTTGTTTACACCCCGATTACAAAGATGGAACTCTTAGAGATGAAAAAGTTAATTCCCTGTCATGATAAAGATCCAGCAGGGTTCCACCGAGAATTAAAAGACATGCTCCGTATGGGAGAATACACGTATCCAGATGTTATTAAAATGTTAAAAGTCCTATTGCCCGCAGGGGTATATGAGAAACTCAAAGAAAAAGAATGGGAGGTGGGAGAGAAAAAGATTGATTGGGCAGTTCTAGAAGCTGAAGATAAGGCACGAGTACCAGGTACCGGTCTTGGAGAGAAATGTAAAGAATTACCTGAATTATTGATTCAAGTCTTACCCAGATTATTAACAACTAAAAAGGAAGACTGGGATGCAATCTCAGCCTGTAAAACAGAAACAAGATGAAGATACTAGTGATTATTATTCTAGATTTGAAAAATGTTTTACCATAAACAGTGGCCTCAAGACAAGCAGCGAGTCATACCCTCACCTTTTTGTTACTAAATTAGTCGAGAATTCAAGTCCACCAATTAAAAACCGAGTTTTGAAAGTCGAAAGTACCTGGCAAGCTAATACCCCGTCCCAGATGTTACAGATGCTTCAATATCACCAGAATAGAATCAGAGAAGAGCAAGAACACGAGAGAAAACGTATGAAAGACACAAAAATGAAAGTACTAGTTGCACAATCTGTTCCTCAAGACAGTCAGAAGAGGGGTCCGAATCAAGCCAGTCATCCTGCAGCTCCCGTTAAAGGGAACTGCAATTATTGTAAACAGCCAGGTCATTTTATAAACGAGTGTGCAGTTCTGAAACACAACATAGCTACCGGTAAGACTAAAGAAAGACCACGTCCGCCTAGACAAGAACAAGTTACACAGACTCCTCAGCCACAGAATGCACCACAGACAGTTACTGTACCGCAGCCCATCGCTGCAACACAGCATGTTACACAGCAGATGTATCAGTATGCTCAGTCAGAGTATCCAGAGTATCAACCGTATTCATGAAACAGCCTAGAGAGGGAGGTAGGCTTGCCTCTCATCGAGATACCTGTAGATCAAGAGGGTCCTTATGTTCACAGTCAAGTACTAGGGAAAGACAGAAAGTTTCTGATTGATACAGGGGCAAGTAGGACCACTCTAAGTCACGCCGAAGTTCCAGGGGCTCCGCTCTCAGGCTCTAGAAATGTTTCCCTTGGATTTTCAGGAAAGCCTATTGTAAATGAAATATCAAAGCCAGTTACTCTAGAAGTAGGTCCATTGTCCCGCACTACTGATCTGTTACTTACTAAGTCATGTCCAGAAAATCTATTAGGCATTAAAACACTGAAAGAGTTAGGTGCAGTTATATGCTGTTCCCCCGAGGGAATACGATTGTTCCTACGTGACTTCAAGGGTCACTATGTATTACGAGATTTTGATCCAAGATTGTCCAATGTTCCGCAGCATCTATGGGCGCAAGGCCCAACTGATGTTGGCTATATGCAAATCACACCCCATCGTGTGACTCTCAAGCCAGGTGTAGTCCTGCCACGAATCAGACAGTACAGATTGCCACCTGAGGCTGTAGCAGCCTTATCCAAAATTATTGACGAGCTCATGGCTCAAGGAGTAATTATAGAAACTGACTCCAATGTATGTAATTCTCCGATCATTCCTGTCATGAAACGTACTGACCCAAATGCACCTCCAGTATATCGATTAGTGATTGACCTTCGAGAACTTAATAAATGTATTATTCCCCAGTACCCAGTTGTCCCAGATATCTCTTCCCTATTGACAGCCATTGATTCCGAAGCCACATTTTTTACAGTCATAGACCTCAAGAACGCGTTTTTCAGTGTCCCCATTCATCCAGACAGCCAGTTTCTTTTCGGATTTTGTTTAAATGGAAGGAGCTATATGTTCACACGCGCTCCTCAAGGTTTCACAGAAAGTCCTAGTATTTACAGTCAAGCACTCAAGAGACAACTAGACAACATTCACATGCCAACTGACACTGCCCTGCTCCAGTATGTTGATGATCTACTGATCACAGCCCGTTCTGAACGTGATTGCGAGCAAGCCTCACTTACAGTCTTGTATTTCCTAGCCGAGATGGGGCACAAGGTGTCCCCTTCGAAGCTTCAATTCTGTGTCCAGCAAGTGATCTATTTAGGCCACTTACTGTCCAAGAGGGGTAGGCAGTTGACACCAGATCGTATCCAGTTAATAGCGAGTCTTCCTCAGCCCAAGACCCAGAAGGAGGTACGTGCTTTTATCGGCCTTACTTCTTATTGCAGACAATGGATTCCTCAGTATGCATTTCTAGCTAAACCACTGATACAGTTAACGACACAGGAGGCAGCCGTATCGACTGTCCTCCCTTGGACATCTGAACATACACTTAGTTTCAATGAGTTAAAGAAAGCCCTATGCCAAGCCCCAGTTCTAGCTACACCGAACTACAGTAAGCCTTTTACACTTTTCGTCACTGAACGTGAAGGTACAGCATTATCTGTTCTCACACAAGATCAAGCAGGACAATACAAGCCCTGTGCTTATTTTTCGAGCACATTAGATCCTGTAGCCCAGGCTCTGCCTGCGTGCCTCAAGTCAGTTGCAGCCACAGCATTAGCTATCAGACAAAGTGATTCAATAGTCTTAGGACACTCTCTGACAGTACAAGTTCCACACTCCGTGGAAGTTCTTTTAAACCGAACACAAACTCAGCACTTGACAATTGCACGTTTAACAGGTTATGAATTGACACTGTTTCAGCCACACATAGAAATCAGACGCTGCAACGTTTTAAATCCTGCTACACTGTTACCGTCAGTTACATCGAATCCTGCCACACACGACTGTGTGGAAGTAGTTAACATCATGACAAAACCAAGACAAGATCTGACAGATATTCCATTACCAGATCCCGACCTGACACTTTATGTGGATGGTTCATGCATGAGAACAAGTACAGGTGAACTAGTAGCCGCGTATGCAGTGACTACTGACACTGAAGTTATTAAAACACACCGTATTGACACCCTGTCTGCTCAAGCAGCAGAGCTAGTTGCTCTGACTCAAGCCTGCATACACGCCAAGAACCTGAAAGTTAATGTTTACACAGATTCACGTTACGCATATGGAGTTGTACACGACTTCGGAGTGCTCTGGCAGGAGAGAGGTTTCATGACTTCTCATGGAACCAAGATTCAGCATGGTCTCCTTATTCAAGCTCTGTTAGATGCAATACACTTACCGACATCCATTGCTATCATGAAGTGCAAAGCACATACGAAAGTTACTGACACTATTTCTCAAGGTAATGATCTAGCAGATCGCACAGCCAAGCTTACAGCTCAGACACCAGACATTCCAGTTAATAAGACACCGACACACACTCCAGATCCGACTACATGTATGACAGTTAAAGACCCTACACAAGATGTCATAGACATACAGTTACATGCTACTCCTGAAGAAATCAAGAAATGGTCCGAACAAGGAGGGGTCCAGACAGATCAGGGATGGGTAACGAAGGGTAAAGCCACATGGTTTCTCCCCGACTCTATGGTTCAAGTCATTATCAATACCGCACATAGTCCAGCACATTTAGGGGAAAAAGCTATGTTAGACAGTATCCAGAACATTTGGTTCAACAAACACTTACGAGCTGCAGCCAAGCAGAAAGTCCGTACCTGTATGATATGTTGTCAGTTTAATCCAGGTAAAAGTGTCCCGGTGGAACAAGGTGGATTCCAGCCTCCTGACCACCCTTTTGAAGTCCTCCAGATGGATTACATTCAGATGGAGCGATGTCGAGGTTTCAAGTATGTCCTTGTAGTTGTATGCGCTTTGTCCAGGTGGACAGAAGCATATCCAGTCCCAGATTACACAGCCACGACTACTGCCAAGCAGTTGGTTCGTGAGTTCTTCCCCCGTTATGGACTCCCTAGAGTCGTATATTCTGATAACGGCCAGCCATTCTCATCTGAATTGATGAAACATGTTTCCCTGTTGTTAGGGTACCAGTGGAAGTTCCATTGTGTACGCCATCCTGAAGCAGCCGGTCTCGTAGAGAGACATAATCAGACCCTGAAAATTCGCATCGCCAAGGTATGTCAAGAGAAAGGTGTGGACTGGCTAGTAGCTCTGCCGGTCGCCCTGTTCTATATGCGCATGGTCGCACATTCCAGATCAGGTCTGTCCCCGTATGAGGTCGTTTTCGGCCGCCCCCCTAACATGTGGGGTACTCCTAGACCCCGAAGTATTACCGATGTTTCAAGTAATATGCTGACAGATTACCTAGCTTCCTTGATGTCTGCCCTCAACTCTTGTCGTTCACAGGTTGCCGCCGCATTTCCAGACAATACCGAGGTGGCACAGCATGAAATCGTTCCCGGATCCATGGTCTTAGTGAGAAATTTTGATCGTTCAAGTCCGCTGGAGCCTCGCTGGAAGGAGCCCCGACAGGTCCTCCTGGCCACCCGTACAGCCGTGAAGTTGGAGGGACGCAAAGGCTGGGTGCATCTTTCGCATATCAAAAAGTTTTATGGATTGAAACCAGTTTCAAAGAACATTTCCGAGGATTTAAAAGACTGCCAAAGTACTATTCTTAAGGACTGTCCCGCAAAAGACAATGATATTGCACCCTCCCTGTTAGAGACAACTCCGCAACAGGAGTATAAATTAAAACTAAGGTCTAGTAAAATAAGTCAGCCAGTTTGATTGTCTAAGTCCTCCCCTAGGTGAAACTGTTAGACCGGTTTCTGACATGTATAAAATAGACCCCCATAGTGAGAGAGTTAGTCAAAACTCAATCCGATGTATCATTTTTCTAAGTTTCGTTTTATTTCTCAGCATTATGATTTCCTGCACCAGTTATGCATTTTACCTGTATTTTCCAGTTTCTCATGTAAATAAGTCTTCTAATGTTACAGTAGAGCACACGTTTAGTGATCTGCCTCCTCATGAACTCTCTTACCGCCTCGCTATGCGTAACAATTCTTTTATCCGCATGTTACATTACTCACACCAGACCAGCAATGCCACTAATTGTTGGGTGTGTGGTCGACTCCCCCCTTTCCAGACACCGAAGGGAGTTCTGCCACTCTTTCCTTATCCATTTTCACATAATGGTTCGTGTGGAGCATGGTCCACGTTAACGTCATCCTCAACAGATATGTCTTTTCTTAACAGTACATGTTTTCCAGACAAGCAAGGTCTTCCCCACAGAACCGGGTTAGATCTAGAAAATGAAGTCTACAATTTAGGTAATTATTCTTCGAATTTTATGGTCCTGAATGTTCAGTCTGATACTACTCCAGACTTACCTGCTATTTCAGTACTACCAGTCAAAGGCGAATTATGTGTCCGAAATAATGGTTCCGTACATGTAGGACATAGTGATTGTACTACTATTGTCAAGTATAGTGACAGTGGGAAATCTATTTTCAAAGCTTCACGTCATTCTTATTTTATTTGTGGTCAGACTGCATATGTTCGTCTGCCCCTCGATTGGGAGGGAACCTGTTACATTGCCTTCCTACTGCCACCTGTTTTCCTAGCCCCATCTGATTATCACAGAAACACACATCTAGTACACATTAGACATAAAAGGGAGATCGAGTCCCCAATTGTCGATTATACTGAAACCACTCTAGAACAGTATACAGATTTTAATAAAGGTTTCTTCTTCTTTATAGGACCTGTCCAGAACAGTAAGCTAATCCGTAGGTTAACCAGAACCCTTGAAGCTGTAGTAAATGAGACTGCCTCTGCTCTAGGTAACTTAACTGAAGAGCAATCTGCTATGAGATTTGTCGTTTTGCAAAATCGTCTCGTCCTTGACGTCATACTGGCCGATAGGGGCGGGGCATGTAGAGTCATCGGATCTAGTTGCTGCATTTTCATTCCAAATAACGCGCCGTCTGTTTATTCAGCTATAACCAGACTCCATAAAATTGCCCATCTGTTACACCAAGATCCAGGCACCTGGACATGGTCCGGTTGGTTCTGGAATATAATTTCCGCCTGGGGATGGAAGGTCTTGTCCTTTCTAGGTATTGCAGTAGCGATCATATTCAGTTGCTGCCTCTGTATACAATGTGGCCCTGCGATTTGCGGCATTTGTGCTACCTCTTGTATTCCTAGTCCCAAACCCCGTTCTAAATCTCGTTCCAAGAAAATTCGAGACGAGCAAATGATACTGTATGAAATGATAGATGGTATCATGAATATTGATGTTTCCTGATGGAAACGTAGTGACAAGGAGGGAATGTGGAAAAGTAAATTTTGCCATGTTCTGTGTCCCTACGCGTCCTCCATCATATGTTATCTGTGCATGATTAATATGCATTTGTATTCCCCATGTTCGATTAATGATGCAATTACAGTTGTGTCCATCTCTAGTATGCCAGTTTCCAGTTCTCGTGAATACTACGAATATCAGGCCTATTTAAAGCTACGTTGCCACGTTTCTCAGTGTGCACGTTATTTCATTGTAAAGTCCCCGTTCCTAGGCCCCAAAAGGGCCCGGACACCAGATTCAGCTCCTGTCTCCTGAGCCCTCGCTGAGGAGCGATACAGCCCCACCTGTATCACTCACCCTTCACTTACTTCCTGCCTCACAGTGCCCGGTTCAGCCTGGCTCTGCCTCTGAGTCTGCCAAGAGTATGTTATGATCCTAGTTATCAGTCCAGTCCTCCTTCTCTGCATTCCTAAGCTACTGAACCGCATCAATAGTTTCCGTCATTGTCTAGCCTTTACGTCTCCATGTAAGAGAAATACTGTATTAATGGTCATTTAATATTCTTCATCACGCACTACATGTAGAATAATGCATGCTCCAGTCTTAGAGTCTGTTAGCCTTTACCCCGATAGCTTTTGGATTCTATCAACATGTTCTCTAAACATCAGATACTAGATACTGCTTAGGTACATGTCGCCCTGACTCTCCAGACTTCAGTCTCTGCTCCTAGCACAGAGTTCGTAGCCCCCAGCTTCTCCTAGTAACACGTCATTGCCAGTTTGCGCGCACCATCAGGTTAGAGGTCCCGGCTCCTTAGGTAGCCCCCTCCATGTTTCCGCCCCATTCATGACATATTCTGTTACGTTTGCATCACATGTCTATGTATACGCCCTGTTACACCTACTTTCACCCTTATCTTTCGCGACTGCTACGCGTCACACCCTTTGCTCCACCCACCGCTCCGCCTATCATATGTACTGTAATGCAACTGTTTTACTATATATACTTGTGTATTGTTATTAAATGCTAGCGCGCTCATCCCAGATCCAGCCCCGGCAGCTGCCGGGCCCTGCCATCCTATTCCTATGCAGGTTGTCCTGTTCCTGTCCTTTATGCTGTAATAAACCTGCAAACTCCTACTACCTCGAATCTTGACTCTTATTTATTGAGCTATCTGTTATTGCTATGCCTAGTCAAACCTAGATCCGGTATTATTTATTTATATACCACAAGAGGAATGTGGTCTCCAGATGAACAAAGGTTACATATCAACTGTCTGGAAATTTTGTCCGGGTCCTTTGAATCCAAGGATTTGATCCAGTCGTGCGTCCTCCTCAAAATGGACAACATGTCATCGGTCCGGTTTATCAATCAAATGGGAGGCACCAGATCCAAAGTTCTCTCCGTCCTGGTGCTCCAGTTTTGCAGGACTGCCTGGATCATCAGGTTTCGGTCACAACGGAGCACCGCCTCCGAGTCCTTAATAGAATTTAAACTTTTCGTTACAACAGTTAGGACATTTTTCATTATACATAAAAATAAACAATAGTCAAAAATATGTTTTGGGGGGCGTGGCTTCGCGAGCGGCGATGGCGGTCGTAGCTTCCTAGAGCTCCCGCCGGCCCATTCATTATCCGGCAGTTTATCCTGGTCCCCGAGCTGGCACACCACAGCCGAAGGGAGGCAAACGCTGCTGTAGGTTCCCTGGCTCCTCCGGTGCGGCCCGTGGGGCTCCCGCTCTGTCGAGCGCGGCTGGGAGACGGTGAGAGGCGAGCGGCCTAGCACGCAACAGGGAAGCCGGGGCCTCGAGTTTGGCGCCTCCCGCCCGGGAGTGTCTGTGCAGTGCGGCCGATCCGCTGATTGCCCCATATCTTGGCTGCTCTGAAGACGGGGGAGCCGGCGCTACCCTCCGGGGGCCCCGCCTGAAGAGGGAAGATTCTGGCAGCTGCGGGCCGCCCGATCAGACGCGGCGGCCTTGGAGAGCTGGTGCAGCCGGGGCCTCGAGTTTCATGGTCCCCACTCAGAGGCCACCGGGGGAGACTGCCTCGACTGGGCCCCGGCGGTGGCCCCTTGGGCTGTGATCGGTGGAGGCGGCCCTGACGAGGCAGATTGGGGCATCATTGCTGGCCCTCTATGGATGGGGGACCAAACTGTCGGCGAACTGTGAGTAACCCCCCCTCCCCCCCCGCCTGGGTCCCTGATCTGTCTGAGAGTGGTGGCTGGTGCTGGAGACAGTTCGGTGGAGTGAGGGACGCAACGATTACTGACATCTGGGGTGTCGTTCCCGGGCCTTGCCCTGGCCTGCCCGAGGACCAGTACCGGATAGGAGCTACAGATATTTGAACCCCGTGGCGGGGGGAGAACTGCTGAGGGGGTCAGAGACTACAGACGATATAGAGGACCCTGTGCTGGACCGCGGCTGCGCCTGCTGTTGGCGGCCCTTGGGAGGTTGGCGACCATGACCAGGGGAGGTGGTGGTGGCCCCACCAAGCAGCCGACCATTGATAAATTTACGGGACCGAGCGGGGGCCCCGGACCCTCGGGAGGGGGACAAGGAGGGGGGCCGGACAATGCTGCACTTATGGCTGCCATCACCCAATCCAGGGATATGCTTGATGCCAAGATAGGCGCGGTGGGCGCAGTGGTCACCCTGCTGCGCCAGGACTTGCGGAATGCAGTGGCGCGGATTACAGAGGCGGAATCCAGAATCTCGGTGGTGGAAGACGACGTGGGTTCCCTGAAAAAGAGGATGGCGGCGATGGAATCTGCGCAGAAGGGCCTAGCACTCAGGGCGGAGGATGCGGAGGGACGCGCGCGTCGAAACAACCTTCGCTTCATTGGCTTTCCAGAACGATGTGAGAAGGGGAACATGGAACAGTTTCTTACTCAATGGCTGATGGGCTGGTTGCCCCCAGGATCTCTCTCCAATTGCTTTCTTGTAGAACGCGCACATCGTGCCCTGACGCAGAGGCCGCCGGAGGGAGAACGGCCCAGGGCGGTAATAGCCAGACTCTTGAACTATCACGACCGTGATGTCATCCTGAAGGAAGCAAGAACCAGGGATGCTATTTTATACGAGAATCGAAAGATCATGATTTTTCCGGATTATACCAAACTCGTACAGCAACAGCGTCAAACCTTCATGAACGCAAAGGCGAAGCTGAGAGGCCTGCACCTCCAATACTCTCTGCTGTACCCGGCTCGCCTAAGGGTGGTTTTTCAGTCTAAAACGCTGTTATTCGATTTACCGGAGGAGCTCTTCAAATGGACCGATGAAACTGTGGCACTCAGACCGCATGCCCAGCCGGGATTGAACCCGGGCTCTTCGCAGGGGTCATCGCAGGAGCGGGGTGACCGAACGGCCAAGAGCAGGAGACATCGGAGGTCCAAATCACGTAAGCGGTCGGCTTCTGCCACTGGTACACATGATAGCGGCAGAACAGAAGACTCTGACCAATCTGGAAGTGATCACTGAAGACCTCAGGTACTCTGTGCTCCCAGTTGGGTGGTATGGCCCAGATGGCCGGGGATGGTGCGGCTGCGGCCCAATAGACTGAATACGCCAACAATGCCTCAACGTTGATTCGAGACTGAATTCTTGAACATGGGCTGGGTTGTGGAGTATAGCTCGGGGAGGACCCATTAGGGGCTGCCATTCTCCTACTACGGTGGGAGATGTTAGGGGAGGGGAATTGAGACTTTGGGATTGGGGAGTTGGGATCCATTGGCATGGTTGGTCTTGGGCTCTCCGTTTTGAGCTCGGGTCTACCCATGCCGCGACAGGTACTTCATAGTTCCATGAGGTATAGGGGAGGGGGGTGTGGGGTGCGAGTTGTTGAGAGGGGAAGGAGTGAGGAGGGGGGAGGTTGGGGGGTTTGGGAGGAAGCGGATGTTGCCTTTCTTGTTGTACTTGGGCTTTGGGGTAAAGGGGGGGGAATGCACGTGTTGTTTATAAAGAGGTTGACATTGGTGCGCAATGAGTGGTGTTGGCGCAGAGGGCCTCCTTGGTGGGTCCCCTTTGATTATGGCTGAGGCAATGCATCGACTCCCTGAGGAGTCCCTGCGAGTAATTACATGGAACGTCAGGGGGATGCTGGATAAAGTCAAACGCGGAGCGGTCTTGCGCTGGGGGAAAAGAGAGGTTGCTGATGTGCTCTTGCTTCAAGAAACCCATATGATGGGATCAAAGGTGCTTAGTTTACAGAGGTTCGGCTATCATCAGGTTTTCCACGCCGGATTCTCCAGGGGGTCCAGAGGAGTTGCTATATTGATTCATCGCAGGGTGGCCTATGTCCATGAAAAGCAGTGGGTAGACCCGCAGGGCCGCTATCTCTTTGTCAAAGGAATGGTGGGCACAGAACCTGTAGTCTTTGGAAGCGTCTATGCTCCCCCCCCCTTTGCAGTGGGCCCTGGCTGAGAGGCTGTTTACGGTGTGGGGTGACATCCCGGAATCTTTGGCAGTGATTGGGGGGGACTGGAATGAAGTGATGGATGTCTGTATGGATCGCCGGAGGCGCCAAGAGGTGCTTGGACCCCCCCCCCCACTAGGTTGCATGCTGTGAGTGAGGGATTGGGATGGGTGGACACCTGGAGACACATGCATCCCACAGAGCGCGAGTACACGTTTGTATCTGCTGTCCATGGTTCCTTCTCACGCTTAGATTATGTGTTTGTGCCCAGAGTATGCTTGTGCAGAGTGAGAGCGGCAGAGATCTTGCCAAGGGGACTATCAGATCACTCCCCGGTATCAGTGAAAGTAGAGCTCCTTAGAAAACGTCAACCCTTTCGGTGGAGGATGTCCTCGTGGCATCTCCAACAGCCTGGTTATGTTCGACATCTCCGGGAGGCAATAGATCATTATTGGCGAGAAAACCTGACGGAGGACGTTGACGCAGAGGTAGTGTGGGAGGCCTTGAAGCCCACTATACGGGGAGTGGACATTGCGTGGTGTACTGCGGCTCGTCATGGGCGTCGGGAGGCTATCACGGCGGCGGCTGCACTAGTAGAAACGCTGGAACAGCAGAGTCGGAGCGGAGGAGATGAAGTAGTGATACGCTTGCTTCTCCAGGTGCAGCAAGCATATGCTTCGGTCTTAATGGATGAGGCTAAACAGGCGTGGCTGGCCACGCGGAGCAGAATTTATCAATGGGGAGATGAATCAAGTACACTGCTCCATAGACTCTGTCAACGTAATCTTCAACCCATTATGCTGTCGGGTCTTACTGATGCCGACGGGGCGGTCATTACTGACCCGAACGAACTAGCGGCGAGCTTTGCTAGCTACTTCACGAACCAATATGCCCCGCGCGACTGCTTACCTGCTGACGCAGTAGCTAAATTCATAGATGATTTGCCGCCTAAAGCGGTCTCGGATGAGGCCCGAAGGGCCCTCGACGCTCCCCTCACGGTGGAGGAACTGGGAGAAGCCCTGGGACAGCTCAATGCAGGGAAGGCCCCCGGGCCGAGCGGCTACCCTTGTAAGTTCTACAAGAAATTTCACGTACAACTTGGAGCCCACTATCGTTGCGCACTTGAGACTGCGCGCACACGGGGCAGGCTGCCTCCAGACTGGCGCCATGCCGAAGTAGTGGTCTTTCAGAAACCAGGTAGACCCCCTGATAGACATGACTCCTATCGTCCCATTTCCTTACTTAATGTGGAGGCCAAAATACTGGCAAAGGCCCTGGCGAATCGATTGCTCCCTTACATAACGAACCTGGTCCACCCAGACCAGGCTGGCTTTATGCCTCACAGGGCAACACGCCATAACATCCGGCGTGCACAGGCCGCGGTAGATGCCATGGGGGCCTCGGGGGAACAGGTGGCTTTGTTGCTCGCTGATATAAACAAGGCCTTTGATTCCGTGAGCTGGACGTACCTATTTGCGCTTCTATCCCGCCTCAATCTAGGCCCTACTTTCCTGTCGTATATCAAGCTACTCTATACTGACATCACGGCTGCGGTGCGAGTCGCGGGGGCGGTGTCCGAGACATTCCGCATTGGACGGGGGACCCGTCAGGGATGTCCTCTATCCCCCTACTTGTTCGCCCTCGCTATGGAGCCTCTGGCCGCCTGGGTGCGCATAGATGCACAGATGCGAGGCTTTGTGTGGACGGGGGACTTATCTGATAGAATTGCGCTGTACGCAGATGACGTCCTATTTTTTCTCACTGATCTGCGACGCTCGGGGCCGCGGGTGCTGGAGATAATGCGGGTTTTTGGGGAGGTCTCGGGCCTTTACCTGAACCAGCACAAATCCACTCTATGGGTCCTTGGGGGAGATGTAGTGACGGACCCCTGGACATCGGGACTGCAGGTAGCTGCCGGCGGTTTGAAGTATCTGGGGGTGTTCCTGTCAGAAGCAATGACCCTTTCTTGGGAACGTAACATAATGCCTGTTTGGGAGCGAGTTCAAGCAGACGTGAAAACGTGATCTCGGATGCCCCTTACTATTTTTGGTAGGTCTGCAATCTTCAAGATGGTGGCGCTTCCGCGCCTCCTATATCAGCTGCAGAACTATCCCCACCCCATTGCATCTCAGTGGTTTCGGCAGGTCAACTCTGTCTTAGGACGCTTCCTGTGGGCTGGGGGGGCTGCCAGGGTGGCGCTGCGTACGTGCTTTTTATCTACCTACTGTGGAGGACTTGCCAACTCAGACCTTCTATCCTACTATCAGGCATCTCACTTGCTGGTATTAAATGATTGGTGGTACAGCGATAGTAGTGATCCGGCTTATGCTCTGGAGCGGGCACTGGTGGGTGACAATACACTCCACACGATTCTCTACTCGGCCCGCCTGCGGCGGGCATTGCCCAGTGTTACGAGGACGGTCTTTGCTGTGTGGCGGCAGGCGCTACGTCGTACGGGCTGGTGGGGCAGGTTAACTGCAGAAACACCGCTGTGGCATAATGGTCGTCTCCCCGAACTTGCCTCGCTGTCAGGATTCGAAGGCTGGGACGTAATCGGGATCTCGATGCTGGGACATGTCATGTCAGGGACTACGCTCAAATCGTTCCAGGAGCTCAGTGCGGAATTCCACATGCCCAAGACCCAGTTTTTTCGTTATCTGCAATTTAGACATGCACTGACGCCTAGCATTGCCAATTTGGACTCCCTCCCTGAATTTAGCCCAATTGAGGCTAAGGTCTTCATGGGCGACCTTGGCGATAAAAAAGTCTCTCGAATATACCAGACGCTGGTCACCCACTGTTCTTCTACCCTTCTTCCCCTGCGGATGGCATGGGAGGCTGATATTGGCCCCATGGATGAAGATGATTGGAGGGAGGCCCTAGAGTCCCCACGAGGAACTGCCATTGCAATACGGCTCAGGTTAATTCAATACAAAATTCTCCATAGGGCCTACTTTACCCGAGAGCGGTTGTGGAGGGCGGGACTAATTAGATCACCGGAGTATATACGTTGTGGGACAGCAGTAGGTACACTGCTCCATACGGTTTGGGCATGTCCTAGGATAGCTGGTTTCTGGAGGGGTGTGTGGGCCTGCCTATCAGAAGTGCTGGGATGGGACCTTCCGTGTACTCACCGCCTCGGACTACTCCATATTCTTGAGGGGGTTGGTGGGAACATATATAAACGCCACTTGCTGCTATTGGGGCTAGTGTTGGCTAAACGAGATCTGGCCCGCGCTTGGAAGGACGAGAGGCCCCCCCCCCTGTGTGCATGGAGAGCTGGACTGGACTTTTGTATGGGACTAGAACGTCCGGTGTTTGAAGCACGAGGATGCCCCCGCAAACACTTTAAAATATGGAAGAGGTGGGCTGATTATAGGGAATTGCCACTAGACCCCCCAGCAGACCCTGCAGAGGACCCCTAGACATACAATCTTGATTGGGCCTGTGAAATACGCCAGATCTACCACATCACGACCAAGCGCTGATGCTCTTTCTACACACGTACACAGGGTTAGGGAGGGAACGGGGAGGTTGTGGGAGTTGGGTGGTGGGAGTTCGGGGGGTAGGGGGAAGGGGAGGAAGGGGACTTTCATTTAGTTCATGTTTGATATTAACTCTTGATTGGACTCTGGCCTTATGATGTTAATTGTATCAAAATGTCTGGTGGTTTCTCCTGACTGTGGGGTGCCACGTATTTGCTCTGCCTAATTTCAATCAATAAAAACCTGTTGTGAAAAAAAAAATATGTTTTAGTAAAAATATCTTTGAAATTACCAACATTTCTATATATAAAAAATATAAAATTAAATACACAAACACATGTTAATAGTAATAATAATATATATTTAAATAATATTAACAAGGGAGAGGAGTTGGTCTAACGGCTACACGGTTGACCTTGAATCTGGGGAACTGGGTTTGAGTCTCGGCAATGACGCTGAACGTCCTGTGATTCTGGGCAAATCACTTAATCTACCTGTGCCTAATAAAAATTATTGTGTCCTCATGTAATACAACTGGTGCTATGTAAAGCGCTCTGATACCCATTTTGGGTCAAGTTTGCACTACATAAAACTCTGTAAAAGAAAAAGAAAGAAAAGAACAAAACAAATAAATTGTAGGACTAAGAAATGTACTATTCCCACACCACTCCGCAACAGTAGGGAAAGCATTGGACTCACAAGGGCAAAATTAAACTCAGGAGTGGTAAAATTTACTATTCACACACCTGTATGTGCAACAGTAGGGAAAGCGTTTGGGCTGTGGAGGGGTAAAATGTACTATTCCCACTACAGTCCATGCAACAGAAGAGAAAGTATTGAACTCAGGAGAGTTAAAATGTTACTATTACCACTCCAGTCTGTGCAACAGTAGGGAAAGTGTTAGACTCAGAAGGGTAACATTCACTATTCCCACACGAGTGTCTGCAACAGTAGGGAAAGCGTTGGACTGGGTAGGGAAGCAGGGAGATGGGTTGGAAGTTGCTCAGTTGATTCGGGTCAGCTGTGGGCTTCTTGAGAAGGGTGTTGATAATATCTGCAAGTTTCCATTCATCCTGGAAAGTGGCAGACATGATGGAGGTGTTGATGATGTTGGTCAGGGTGGTGCGGATTGGTGATGTTCACAGAGTGTAAATGGGATGGGGGCATGGGACCACTGGGGCCCCTGAGTGGATGGTCTGCATAATTACCCCTGTGTCGTTTCTGGTGAGGGTTGTCCATCCTGTCAGTTGGCCTTCTTGGTTGGTCGGAGGGTAGGTTGGCAAAGAGTTCTCTGGGGTTGAGATCGTGTTCAAAGTTGCTCTAGATGTTTGTGATTTTGCTGTGGAAGCACTTGGATAGGTTGTTGCAGAGTTGTTGGGAGTCAACGATGTTGGTGATAGTGGCTGAGGGCGAGGTGAAATCTTTAACGATCAAGAAGATGTCCTTACAGCTGTTGGAGCGTCCTTCGATGCGGTCCACTAGTGCATTTTTCTTGGTCTCTCCTATTTGCTGGTAATAGCTTTTGAGTGCAGACTTGTGGGCTCAATGGGGATCTTGATGAGGACATCCTGGATCTGTATTTGCTCTACGGCGGGCAGTGACGTCCTGACGTAGAGTGTCATTGGACTGAACATAATCAACACAATAGGGTTAGACTTCAGTGCAGTAGTCTATGCCATCAGTGTAGCTGGAACCACAGGAATCTGTACCTGACCCAAGAAAATAGACGCCTGAGGTGACATTGAACTTCTTGACAGCAAACAAGTTGGTGCTGTTGGTGTTGATGTCGACCTGTACTCCCGGACGTGGCAAGAGTGCTTAGAATGCCGCTCGCAGCCGTACCGGAGGTCGAACTTTCCTTGGCTCCTGATAATTCCCGGGCAATCACCTGCATTATAATCTTGTTTGTGAGGACTTGCTGACATTTGGAAAACCAACGCCGATTTGGGGCAGAGGAGCATTGTTACATCGCGGGCGGGACTGCGAGGACCTGCCTGCACAGCGCCACCATCAACGCTGCAGCTGGGGCCTCTTCCCGCACCCTCCTCCCTGTATATATCTGTAGTCTCTCCCGCGTATAGCGGGACGCGCGCGGGACTAGCTGGGTTAAACCCAGGCAAAGGGCGGGCCGTCTGAGGCCGTCCGAGGCCGACCGAGGCGGGGCAGGGCCACCATCTTTGAAAATCGGGTATTTACTCGGTATATCTTGTCTTTTTACACTGTTTGTAAATATTGCATATTTACCTTCTGTTAGTACAAGTGCTATCTATTCATTTTTGCAAAATTGCCTTACGTTCAGGGAGGGGCAGAAAGGTTACCCTTAATACTAATGATGGGGTAGCCACTGGGACCCTGGATCAATTTATAACCCGTGCTACTGGTATTTTAGAAAAGGAAATAGCCCTCACTGAAAAACGTTTGTCTATTGACATTTTAACGGGGAAACAGTCTTCTTTAGGATTGATTGGGTCAGTGGCAACCCCAGTTCAATGTAGTAGGCCTGATCCCTTGGTTGTTACTAGCCCAACTTCTTACTCTCTGTTGGTGGGCCCGGATGACTCAGTGTCATGCTCTAATTTAAGCCCAACTTCATCCAGTAGTGTCTCTAGTAGCCTTAGTATGACACAAATTCCTCCTCCCCTTTAAGAACAAAACTTGGTACTGGGGTAGGTAAAAATCCTAGAGTGTTACAAACAGAAAAGAGAGTAAGGGTGTTCGTTCACTCGAAAGTGAACTAGAGACTTCTCCTATTCCCCTGGAGGAAATGTATCAAAAACAAAGCGAGGAGTATCCCCTATGAGGTTGAAGAACAGACGTATCTGGAGGACCGGTTTTTGGCAACAAGGAGGAAATTCATCCTTTTGTTTAAAACCCCTCACTCACCACCTAGTGGTGACATGCTTCATCATCGGGGTCCACCTTGGCGTCCTAGCGACACTAGCCGAGCAGAGGATGCGAGGAGTAGGTCGATCCTGATTTCCCTTGCCAGTAACTAAATATGTTACGCTATAGGCACTGACCCTACGCCCTGCCCGTTGAAGCGCTGAGAGCTCTTATCCGAGTCTCTTTTTTGCTTATTCGCCTGCCCATTTATTGTATTGTGCAGCATTTACCACTGGCCATTTTTGCCAGTAGGCACACAGGGGATCAAGGTACGGGTGTGCTTTTTAGGGAGCACGCACCTCCTGTCCTCCTGTTATTTTGGTCCTGACGAATACCGGGCAATAGCCCTTAAGGTAGAAACATGTTGACCACTCAACACATATAGAGATCCCTTTGGTCGTAACCCCCCTACCAGGATCTCGCCCTTATATTTTTAAACATTGTTCAGTTGCTCTATAATTAAAATTAAATTTTTGAGTACAACCAGGACAATTTTTAACATTTAATTTTTTTGCACACACAGTCACAACCCGCTCCACTTGGTGTCGCTAGGACGCCAAGGTGGACCCCGATGATGAAGCATGTCACCACTAGGTGGTGAGTGAGGGGTTTTAAACAAAAGGATGAATTTCCTCCTTGTTGCCAAAAACCGGTCCTCCAGATACGTCTGTTCTTCAACCTCAAAGGGGATACTCCTCGCTTTGTTTTTGATAAAAATCCTAGAGTGACATCGAAATCAAGCAAAAGGAAAAGAGGGGGTGGACATAGGAAGAGAGGTTGTGCAAAATTGACAAAAACTCATATTATGAACGAGGATCCACCAGTTAGAGCTCAGTCTCCTAGCTTACGTGGTGCACTTCCTGAAGCTGCTCGACTATCGACTGCATTAAACCTAAATGAGGAACTTCTTGGTAAAATGGAAATATTACTGAGGTCCTTGTTATTGCCCCTGGTGGAAAGAACGAAAATAATTAATGCAAAACTGGATCAATTGGAACTGTTGGTAACAGGGAACACTGCCACACTTGATGAATTGGCAAAAGGCTTGAAGGGTAAAAGTGTTAAAACCCCTGCTATTGTAGCGCCTGGAACTACAAAGCCTACTAGAGGTGTGCAACTGGTTACCAAAGTAACCCCTGCAATTCGGAACCCAAAAATAGCTACAGAAGGTAATCTTGTAGTAACCACAAGTGACTGGGGTTCCAAGGCAGGGGTGGTGGCTGCTTCCCAGCAGGCACCCCATTTAAAACCAGTGGTTAAACAACCAATGGGCAATGTTCCCCAGGGTAGAGAAGTTTCTGGTAAAAGGCTCCCATGTGTCAATCCTCCCCCGTAATCTGCACCATTCACAATCATTTTTTTTTTTTTTTTTTTTATTTAAGTATGTTTTATTGAAACAAGTGACATACCGTTACATTTCCTTGTGCAGAATACAGTAGGGAAACAGAGAGCTATTCAACTCGTACAAAGTCTGTGATGACGCTGTCAACAGCCGGAGTCCCAATAGGTACCAACATCAGTGAGCCATGCATTTAACCACATTGGGGATAGTCCCGGCGTCTACATCAAAGGACACTTGTACATTACACTACAACGTATTGTGCGTTATCCATCCCGCCAGAGTGTCCGTCCCACCCTGTCAGTTCGGGCGTGCCTCTGGCCAACTCCCCTCGTAGTGCCCACAACCCTCTGTTCGATGTTGCAATGCATCATTTCCCAAGGACGGGTCTGTCCGGCCTGACCTGTCTATAAACAAGGTGTATGGACGTCGTCGGTGTTAAGCACGCCCTGGACATTGTCGTGATGCGATAGAGGGCTGCGGTAAGGGTCGTCGTGTAGTGTATGGTCATGCGTTTGCTTGTCAGATGTAAAAGTGCAGCGTAGTCAACTGGGGGGTGACAGTCTGCTAAACAACCTCCAAACCGAGGTAGGGGATAGAAGAAAAATAGGGTGTGTAGTGAACCTTAAGTCAAGGAGGGAAGGGTGTGCTGCAATGTGGTCTCTGCCATTCTTGGCCCGCGATCAGGTGGCGTGTCAATGCGGAGTGGAGATGCTATGCTTATGTGGGTCAACAGTGACGTGCGAGTTGCGAGGGCTTCTAGTGTTGGGGCGGTGTGTCTCGTGTGTATCGGCCGCGTAGTCGGTCCTTCGCAACAGGGGGGGGGGTGCATGGGGGGGAAGAGAGGGGGGGTCCACAAGCGGGGGGGAGGGGGGGGGACTACATAAGTGGTGGCTCATTCCTACATACGTACTGCTCCTTTTTCATGGTGTTGCCGTGTAGAACTCTCCCTTACTGTACCTCTTCGCTCCGCTGGGTGGGAGGGCGGGGGGGAGAAGGGGTTTTCTCCCAGCCTATGTCACCCCACGGTCAAGGCAAGCCCTGGTGAACGCCTGTAGGATGTTATCCCAGATCTGGGCTATTGGGATGGCCCTCCGTCCCGCTGTCTCCTCCCTGCGTAATACTGTACCCTCTGCTGTCGCCCAATAAGTGAGGGAGGCACACCAGTGCTTTGTCTGCGGTGGGTTTGCATCTTTCCAATGTTGTGTTATAAGTCGTTTGGCGGTTATCAGTCCTAGATCCCAGAATCTGACGTGGGCCTTGTTGTGTTTCGTCCTTTTGATCAGGCCCAGCACGCAGGCGTCCCAATCATGTCTCAGTACCGTGCCCGCCCCTTTCGTCAAGAGTGTAGTGACATCTTGCCAGTACGTTTGTAGTCTGGGGCACGACCATAGCATGTGTAGGAGATCTGCATTCAGTAACGCACATCGTGGGCAGCTGGAGGTATCCAGCGCGAAGTAACGATTTATCTTGTCCGGGGACAGATATGCCCTGTGTACAATGTAGAACTGTATTATTCTGAATCTCGAGTTGCGGGGTATGTGGCATGGACTTTCCAGGATCCTCTCCCATTCCTTATCCGTCCAGTCCCTCTCCCTGTCAGTCGTCCACCTGGCTCTCAAGGACTGGAGTGTGCTTGTGGTGTGGGACTGTAACGCCTGTGCTAGCCAGTGTATCACGTGCGATCCGTTTCCCATAATGTGTAGATATTGTATCAACTGGTGCGTCTGAGGCTCCTCCGATATATCACCCCAGTGTTTCGTGAGTATCCGGACCATAGAGGCGTGGAGCAGGAACTGCCCTGCCGGCAGACCAGGGTCCTCCGTGAGTCTCTCGAACTGAACTAGGGTGCCGTCGTTATATAGGTCCGCCATGGATTCCATCCCCACGTGTTCCCAGCTGTCCAACTGTGTTGCGGTTACCACTCCCCCAGGCCTAGGCATGCCTTCCAAAGGGAGGGCCGGGGCGTAGGGCGCTATCCCCTTTGTCAGTGTTAATGCTCGCTTGTAGCATCGAAGTGCCACCGCGAGGTGCAATTGTGTTCCGTGAGCCGCATCATTGAGGGGGTGGAATAGTGCGAGGGCCCCCGCACGGGTCAGGGCCGGGGCCATCGAGGCTGTGTCATTGAGGTTCCTTCCCGCGAGCCATGCCACCACCCATTGAAGTTGCGCCGCGAGGTAATAAAGTTCCTGATTGGGGACCGCCAATCCTCCCGAGGACGTCGGGGCATATAGCTTCTTCAGGGCTACTTTGGGTCTCCCTGTGTTCCATAGGAGCGTACGCACCATGGTTTCCGGGTCTTTAAATATCCGGGCGGGGACGTATACCGGTATGTTCGAGTAATAATAAAGGAGTCTCGGTAAAACTATCATTTTCGCCAGGGTGATTCTGGCTGGGACATTCAGCGGGAGCGTGTTCCAGAAATGTATCTGGGCTCTCAGGGAGGATATAGCCCTGATCAAGTTGCCCTCCAGTATGTCCGCCGGAGACCGGTATATATGGATACCGAGGTATTTAAAGGTGCCCCCGTACCAGGTTAGCGTCGTGCCCCCTAATTGCACCGCACATTCCTGCATATCAGGGTGAAAGGGGTAGACCCCAGATTTCCCCCAATTGACTCGTAGTCCCGAGTGGGCTGTGAATTCTTGTAGGGTGTCCGCGAGCCTTGGCGGTATCTGAGTGAGGTCCCTAATGTAGAGGAGCAGGTCGTCCGCGTATAGCGAGACCGTATGTATGCCGTCCATCAATGGGATGCCCCATTCTGCACCTTGTCCCCTCAGCAACTCCGCCAGTGGCTCCATCGCTAAAGAGAAGAGCAGAGGCGACAATGGGCAGCCCTGACGAGTGCCCCGTCTGACTCATATAGTGTCTGATAGGAGGCCCCCGGTCCGGACTCGA
This sequence comes from Lissotriton helveticus, assembly GCF_964261635.1. NCBI lineage: Eukaryota > Metazoa > Chordata > Amphibia > Caudata > Salamandridae > Lissotriton > Lissotriton helveticus. The sequence continues at coordinate 2,048,896,880 of NC_136065.1, forward strand.
ACGCTAGGAGTTTGGTATAGGAGGCCGACCATTTCCAAATAATCATCTCCCAGGTCAAATTTTTGCATCACCGCCCTTAGATATGGCCACTCCACTGAGTCAAACGCCTTTTCCAGATCTAATACAAGACAACCCGAACGCGGCCAAGGGTTCCTCGCGTATTCCTGCACCCTGAACAACCGACGGATATTGAGCGATGTGCTGCTTGTGGGTACGAAGCCGTTCTGGTCTGTGTGTACCAGGGTGGGCGTGTACTGGGCAAGTCTTCGCGCTAGTGTGGATGCTAATATTTTATAATCTGTGTTTAAGAGAGCGAGCGGTCTGTATGAGCCCAGTAGCGTCCCGTCTTTTCCCGGTTTTAAGAGGGAGACCAGGGTGGCTTCATTTAGAGAGGGCGGCAGTGAGGAGTCCTCGAGCGCTGTTGTGTACACTTTAATCAGTTCGGGGATCAGGAGGTCCCGATATGCCTTATAGAACTCCGCTGGGAGTCCGTCAGGGCCAGGGGATTTACCATTAGACAGCGCTGCTATTACTTCCCGGAGTTCCTCGGACGTGATGGGCGCTGCTAGATCCGCGCGTTGGGCGTCGCGGAGCACCGGCAATGGTATCTGGCGGAGGTATCCCTCCGTGTCCGGGGCGGGGGTGGGCAGGTAAGAGCGGTACAGCGCGTCGTAGTGGGTGACGAACGTGCCGTGAATCTCTACTTGAGTGCGTAAGAGCGACCCGTCTGCGCCCAGTACTTTCGTGACTGGTTTTGTCTTTTCCTCCCTGGTAATGAGCCACGACAACAATTTACCCGGTTTGTCCCCTCTATCGTGAGTGCATGCCGCGTGGGCAGCATAATTCAAACACCTAAGTCTTTCCAGCAGTTTTTCGTGACTTGCGTGCGCAGATTGCAACTCAGCGCCATCATCTCTGACCGAATCCTGTTCATATCGGGGCAACTCGGCTTCTATGCTCTGAAGGTCTTTCTCAACACATCGTTTAAGGTTGACCTGCGTGCCCAGACACTGTCCTCTAATGACCACTTTAAAAGCGTCCCATTCTATTTGTGGGGTGGTGGCAGAGCCCGCGTTCTCCTCAAAGTAATGCGCTATATGTGTGAACAGTGAGTCCCGGAAGGGCGCATCCAACAGGAGATCCGGTTGCAGTCTCCAAGTGGGGACAGGGGGATGTGGGGTTGCCCAAGAGACAGTCAGCATGTGAGGGTTGTGGTCGGAGTGTGTCCTACCCATGTAGTATGCCTCCTTCACTAACGGGAGTAAGTCATCAGTGAGCATGTACCTGTCTAATCGGGTGTGTAGGGTGTGGGCTCCTGAGTAGTATGAATATGTCCTGGTGGTTGGATTACGGTGTCGCCACACGTCCTGCAAGTGCCATTGGTCAGCCCAAGCTACAAGTGCTTTCATGGCGCCCACTACCGGTGCGGTGGGTAATGGCGGGAAGGAACGGTCTAGTGTGACGTCCAGCACGCAGTTATAGTCCCCTCCCAATATCCAGGGGATCCCATGCCAGTGAGATAGGGCCGTAGATACTGTCGCAAGAAAACCCTGCTGGTCCGTGTTAGGGGCGTAAAGCGACGCTAGAACCAATGGATGGCCATCCAAACGTCCCTTTATCGCCACCAATCTTCCCTCCCTGTCTATGTGTGAGTCGTCAATTTCAAACGGAATTCCTGGTCTCACCCATATCAATACACCCCTTGCGTAGGAGGAGAACCCAGTCGCGTACAGCTGGCCACGCCATCGCCTGCGTAGTGTGAGTACTTCAGTCGCTGTCAGGTGTGTCTCCTGTAGGAATGCTATTTGTATCTTGTGTCTCTTCAAATAGGAGTATATCATGTACCTGCGTGAAGGTGTGTGTATACCACGCACATTCCAAGTGCAAAGTTTAACCTCAGCCATCACAATGCATCAAGTCATTCTCAGCCGCCCTCCCCCTCGCCCCATGCACATCACCGGGAAGCTTTCCACCTCCCAACTCCACAACATTTCCCCGCACATCTGTGGGGCACCATGAAAAGTTCAGTAATTCCGCCATTAAACTATGATTGCAGCACGCTAAAAGAATAGGGAGAAGGGGGAACATAAACTGGGGAAAATACTATAGGGTCGGCTGCCAAACGTGCAGTCGTCCAAACACTCTACTGGGATATCCAACGTTCCAGTCTGGGGGGTTGCTGTCCATCGCGCAAGGCGAAAAGGGGGTAATGAGTTCCAGTAGAACTTGAGTGCGTGCACCGCCCCTCATGGGGGGAAGTATATAGTTCTGGTCTGCCATCAGGTGGGCTATACCGGTGGCCGCGCAATGCAGCCTTAAAGTCCTGCGGCACCTGTGCTGCCAGTTCCCTGTGTGTATTAGGAGTTCCGCCCACCCGGAGTGACCCCTGCCGTATCATAACCCAGGGGGGCAGGAGGCTCTCTAGGCCGATTGTTCAGCGGCAGGTGACATTATGTATGCGTCAATGACTACTTACTGCGCCTCAGACGTGCGCCCCCGTTGGGAATAGTGAACTCACCGCCTCTGTCTCACGCCTTCAATCGGTGTCATCTAGTCGCCTCACTCCAGTACATTGGTCCCACCGGCTGGTAAGTGTGAGGGCATGGAACGGGTGGGAGAGCGGAGCAGAGCAGAAAGAGCGCCAGGGTGCGACACTCCGTCAACCGAACAGATCCGATGTTTGTGGCATGATTGCTGGTAGATCACCTGAGACCTGTGAGTCCGGTAGCCCATAGATCGCCTCGTCGTCGCTTGGTGATATCCCGGGGCTGGTGATAGGTGGGGAGCATTGAGGCGGAGAGCCGCCAAGCTCCGTGACCATCCGCAGGGCTTCCCGTTGCTCCCGGCGTATTTCCTCTTCAGACGGGTTTGTGCCGTTGTGTGTACTACTCGCTGCTGGTGAGGGCGATCGGTTTCCGCGCCTCCGTTTGGATCTCCTGCGTCTCCTCGACCTAAGCGGATCTCCTTGTCTCCTTGTATCTTTGTCGGTCCCGTTATCCAGCCAGGCTTCCACCTCCTCCGAGGTGTTGAAGAAGTGCGTCTTTTCATTAGCTATGACTCTCAGTCTTGCTGGGAAGAGGAGGGAATACGTGAGTTCTAGCTGGCGTAGCCGTCTTTTCACTATCAGGAAGGAGTGTCTCTGACGTTGGACCTGAATCGTGTAGTCCGGAAAAAACATTATGTTCGCATTATCCACTTGTATGGTGCAGAGTTTGCGAGTTTCTCTCAAGACCGCATCCCGGTCTCTATAGTTCAGGATTCGAATGAGGAAGGGACGTGGGTTAGAGCCAGTAGTGAGCGGTCTAGTCGGGATCCTGTGTGCTCGTTCTACCACAAAATGGGGCGAAAGGGTACCTTCTGGCAACAGGGCGCGAAGCCAGTCCTCCACATGTGATGTCGGATCTCTCCCTTCCCATTTTTCGGGCAGACCAACTATTCGGACGTTGTTGCGTCTCGCCCGTCCTTCTGCATCCTCCGCCCTGTCTTCTAGGAACTCCACCCTGTTGAGGAGATCTTTGATCTGCTTGTCCGACTGTGTGACGCGCGGCTCCAAGTTGGTCACGGTGGTCTCCAGGGTTGTGGTGCGCTCAGCCAGTTTTTTGTGATCCGCTTTCAAATGCGTCAGGTCAGTGGCGACCCCATCTATCTTCGCCTCCAGCGACGTCCGGGTGGACTGAATGGAATTCTCCAGTCACTCCATGGCCGCCAATACCGAGTCCAGTCTGGCCGTCACCGGGTCTACATCCGTCTGCTTCTGTGACTTGTCCATTTTGCTCTTCGGGTGCGTGCTCCCGGTTCCTGTGCGTTTCCCTGCACCTCCATACATGGGCAGGGTTCTGCGCTCTGGTAGCCCGGATTGCGTAGTGTTAATCGTTTCTGCGGGCCGTCCGCACCACAGGTGCCTCTTCAAGGCAGGGGACTATGCCTGTACACCCGTGGGGGAGGCTGTCGGGAGAGGTCCTCGTGGGGTGTCCGCAGCTGAGGTGGGCCGACCAGTGTACAGGCCCGTATGTCCCGGTGGTAGTTGTGTCACTTCCAGGTTCTGCAGCTGGACACGATGCGTTGCGTGGCTCGGCCTCGAAGGCCGTATGCTGCGTAGTTAGTGCTGCCCCACCGCTACGTCGCTGAGCTGGTGGTAGTGGAACACGGGGGGGGTCAGTGCCCGCAGGCCGGCATCCTTATGTCTTGTTGACCCCAGTGTTCCAGTGGTGCTCGAGTCACGTAGGCGGCAACACCGCCCGCGGCCTCCGTCAGTGTACCGCGGGGGGTCGCTGCTCGCCGCCGCGCACCCCTCCCGATGCACCCCCGCAGTGGCGAAGTGTGTGGTCAGGTGGTGCTTCGTCCAGCCGGGTGGCCGATGATGGCTGGCGTTTGCGTGCTCATGTGGCGAGGTGGTATCGGGCCCAGGTATTCACGGCTTCTGCCTGGCAGTGTGGGTTATTGCGATGGTCCCCCAGGGGCGCCTGGTCCAGGGGTGACTCGTCCGTTCTGTGTTGGGGCCGGCAGTCGAGGTTCACAGCAGTTGGGCACCCGCCAGTGTCACCGCGCAGGGGGGGGCGCTCCCTCTCAGAGTCATTATGGGGGCCCTCCGGTTGCGGTCTGTGCTTCTTTGCTCATTTCACTTGCTCAGTGCCGGCGGCGCCGGGGGTCCCATCCCCGGTCAGGAGCTCACGGGTTCTCGCCAGGACGGGCACCGGTGGGTCCAGGCGGGTGCCTGGGTCGTCGGGCGGTGGGGCCTCGCCTGTCGTCGTCGGGGCTTCCTCTCTTTCCCCTTGGGAGACTCTCCCCGGTGGGCGAAGCGGCTAGGGGCCAAGGGGGGAGGGGTACCTGTCCGCGACCGAGGCTCCCCCGGCGATCCGGATCCCGGCAGGCATCAGCCCCAGTCCGCCGCTGCAGATTGTCGCCTTCGCTGTCGCGGTGGTCCCGGCCGGGCCGTTGCCGCCCTCAGCGCCCGCCAGACGACCACGCTCAGTGCACCCCAACGCTGTCTTCACTGCACTGCCGCTGGGCGCCCTCGGCCCGCGCGGCCGCACTTCCGGTTCCGACCCCGGGCTTGCCTGGCGGGTCTTACCGTTCTTGCAGCTTCCCTCGTGGCGTGGGTGGGCTCCTAAGTGCCGGTGCGGTTCCGGAGCATGCGGAACCTTGAAACTCGGTCCGGAGCTGGGTAAACGCTTCACAATGTCTTGCACCAAGTATTGGCTCGCCAGTCGGAGAAGTGACCGGATAATTTACCCCCAGAGTGGAGGGTCACGCCGGAGCTCCGCTAAGGCACAGCCAGCCTCGCTGCGCGCGTAGCCACGCCCCCCACCATTCACATTCATATTGACAGGGGTACCGGGTATTAGGCTAGAATCATTGGAATCACATAGAGAGCTGAGGAATAAAGTCATTTTTTGTCTTAATAAAAATAGGAGACTACCCCCCGGTTCTAATATAGAGATCTTAAATGTAAGAAGGGTGGCCTGGCTGGGCCGGAGCTCCAAGGATCTTGAGGGTGATTGAATCATCATTAATTTTAGAAATCCATGGCTTGTAGATTACATCCGACGAGAGGCAAGGTTTGCTAGAATAGGCGATATTCAATCTTTAGGCTTAGATTATTTTTATCCATATGTGAACATTGCGCGACCTCACACATTACATAATCACAGTAGGGGGGACCTTTTGGTGAGACTCAACTGGATTGGGCAGTACAGTACCTGCCATTGAGAAACAGATTTGACCCACTGATGGGATTGGAGGGGGTGGACTGACTCCCAGAATCCCCTGTCCGGAATATTGTAGCGGAAGAAATGGGTGGGGCACCAGTTGGTAGCTCTGTAAGGTTAGGGAGAGAGAGGGAATGGTCCTTAGATGGGATGGAGTCCATCAGTCTTACACATTTAGATGTTACTACACTGATGGCCCATGCAGATGTTGACCAGGGTGGGGGAGATGAAACCCAATTGGAATTAAGGATTTCATTGTGTGTAGAAGTCACACATTTAGCTTCACTAAACAGCCAACTAGGAGGGCGTCCTTTGATTTCCTGGAATATAGCAGGCCTTGCTCATAGGTTACAGGATGAGTTATGGTTAAAATATATGGAAACGTTTGACATAATCTGTCTCCAGGAAACCTGGAGCAGAGAGGACCAAAGATTAGATGGTTATCAATCCTTTAACGTGTATGCTGAGCCCTCACAAGCGGGAAGGGCTAAGGGCGGTATATTGACCGCTATTTCTGTAAAGTATGCCACCGTTAAGACACTGATGTTGACGGATTCTCCTTGGTTCCAATTGCTCCTGATTACAGATTTGTTTCCAGTGCCTCTGCTTTTAATCAACTGGTACTATAATATTTTCGACCCCCATGCCACATTTGTTATCGATAAATTGCAGGAGGAGATAGCTAAAGGGACTAATACCTCCTCCTCACTGTTTATTATGTGGGTAGGGGACTTCAATTGTGCCTTGTGTAAGTTTAGTGGGTCTAGGGCTTGTGGTGTGGTAGATCCTAATGATCAACCAATGGCCCACTTTAAGCATTCACCGCAAGGTGACGCCTTAAACAATATCATCGTGATAAATGATCTTTGCGTATTGGATATGCCAACTTTCTCAAAATTGCTGGAAATACAGACTTTTCAAGGGACGGGGGGACAAATGAGTATAATTGACTTCATCTTGGTCTCTAACAGGTATATTCATTTTGTTAATAACTTTCTGGTTGAAGTGAATCCTGCTAGTGATCATAACCCTCTAGTCCTGTACTTAAGCCCTACGACTGAGAAGATTCAGACCTTCGAACAGCCAATAAAATATAGTCAGAATCAAGGGGTAAGCCTTAAGTGGGACAAGGTCGATGCACGAAAATTGGAGGAAGAGATTTTTAGAGAAAATAGCGCATTGATAGAAATTTGTCTAACTCCCTCTTCTGCGCCTGAAATTGTAATTAAGAACTTTGAGGCACTGTGTGGTAATGTGGCACCGTATCTCCTTAAAACCATGAGCAAGAAAAAATTAAGAGAGTGTAAATGGTTTGATGCGGAATGTTCTGCAGCTCAAACAACTTTAACAAAGGCATTACACCAAGTACCACGGGATAAGGAGTCGGTTAAAAACGCAAGGAAATTATATAGGGACACTATTGATAGGCGTAAACTAGATTTAAAAAAAAAAAAGCCTGGGATGACCTGGAAAAAGCCTCAGATTTGAGGGATAGTAGGCTATTCTGGGAAGTAATAAATCGTCCCTTCCTCAACAGCGAGGAAAAAGGCAACATGGTGACACATATACCAGGAGGTATTTGGGAGGCATATTATGAAAACAAAATTGAATCCAAGAGGGATTTGTTTGACACTTGTTACTGAGGCGAATAGTTATTTTCATTTAGATTCAGCATTAACACTTAGTCTTTCACTCTCTCTTCCTGAGGTCGTGGAAGCTTTAAGGAAAGGCATCTCGTTAAAGGCCCCAGGGCCTGATGCAGTCCCTTTAGATCTTTTTAAATATAATGTTGAGGTGTGGGCAGCTTTGTTAAACAATGTATTTAGAGAGATAGTGGTCGGGCGTATCCCAATTTCATGGAAAGAGGCGGTAGTTGTACCGATTTTTAAGAAGGGTGAAAAAAGTGACCCGTGCTGTTATAGGCCAATTTCGTTAATAGTTGCATCATGTAAGCTGATGGGTAGGGTTATACTGACCCACCTGAAAGCATGGGCTGAATCATCTGGTACTATTGTCGACTCACAGTATGGTTTCAGACGAGGTAAGGGGACCACGGAGCAGTGTCTAAATTTGGCTTTAATTATGGGTAAGTACATGAGGGCCAGGGGAGCTTGTCATGGACTTATCCAGTGCCTTTGACACTGTCTGTAGAGATAAGCTATGGCGGATGATGGAGTCCATGGGGTTTGAGGAGCAGCTGCTTACCCTACTTCGTAGATTGCATGCTGCCACTACTGTGAGGATTAGATTTGGCCCGGGGGGCGAGAAGACAAAACCCATCCCATCTACTGAAGGGGTACGCCAGGGCTGTATTTCTTGTTTTTAGTCTACACAAATGGGTTGGAAAATTATTTGTTGGAAAACTGCTCAGATTTCCCTAAAGTAAATGGCAAACGGATACCTATGCTATCCTACGCGGACAATACCGTGTTAATGACCCTTACTGCAAATAGCATGCAAGCTTGTTTAAAAGCTTTTAATGATTTCATGTCAGACTTGGATCTTAGGGTCAACTTCACAAAGTCCTTTGCGATGGTTTGTGGCCCGAAAGGGACAAAAACTCGCAGATATGTAGTAAATAATGTGACCATTGAAAAAGTTGATCATTTTAATTATCTGGGAAATTTATGTAATAGAACTCTGAGTTGGGACCCTTTAATATCAGCTCGTGTGCAGAAGACAACTCAAACTATAGAGGCCCTTTTTCGTTTTTCCAGCAAGTCGGGCAAAAACTGATTGCTGAATTAAAGACCCTGTATAAAGCCAAATGCGTGCCCATTGCAACATATGGGGCGCTGGTGTGGGGTATACATAAATGCACCAAGATCCAAATTATGGAAAATAAGTTCCTAAAGCGTCTTTTATCAATCCCATCTGGTTCATCAAATATTTTTTGTCATTTAGAGATGGGTCTAGAATTTGTGAGTGACATCATTCACGTTTCCCCTTTACTTTTATGGGGGCAAATTTGGCAGTCTGAAGATTTACAACTTTCAAAAGAAATCTTATAAGACTGCACTAAACTTGAACATGCCATGCAGATCCCATGGCTGCTATATGTGAGGGAAACTTTCCATAAGATTGGCTTGGGACATATTTATGAAAACCCAGAATCTATTCAGAAGGATATAACGTCGACAATTAAAAATGCTTATCGTATTACCCTGGGCATGCTAAATGATATTGAATAAACATCATACAATAGGGGTAAATTGCAGCATCAGTTTTATTTATCCTTCACTATGCACACCCAATGGCGTTTTTATTTGACAAGATTTCGTTTAAATACATTGCATTTTTTGTTTGCATTTCCGAAACAAGGGGGTTGGTGTGAAAGGCTACCCCCTTGTCCTTGTAATAATAAGGTTTCACAATGCACTTAGCATCTTGTTCTTTTCTGTACTTTATATAGGGAACCAAGAAATCGGTTTATTAAACCTGTTTTGCTGGATATTTGACCATGTGATTACAGGGAGGGATATGAGTATTTGATGTATTGCTGTGCTTAGCTTTATTAGGCTAGCACTCACTATTAGAAGACGATATTGAGCAGCATTAATGGAAACCCTGTATGCCTATTTTTATAACTAAAGCAGCAGATGATTTTGTCTACAAATGTAGTAGTTAATTTTGATTGTTAAACTTTGCAGAGCTAATGTGCTGCACTTAGTCCCTGCTGTTTAATAGCACAAGCACTTTTTTCATTTTAATTGTGTATGGCCTTCTCTTTCCTTTGATTGACTGTAACATTTTAATATGGAACTTAGATAATTCTGTGTAAACTTGATTTTTAAAATTGTATACTTTTATGATTCTGTTGATGAATCGAAATAAAGTTTAATGAACTGAACTGAACTGAAGCTTAGAATGATGGTGGTGATGTTTTCTTCAACTCCTCTCTTTAGATCTCCATTTGCGGGAGTCGTTTTCCTGTTTCCTGAGAGGGAGCCTCTTCAGAGTTCATTATTTTTTGCTTTTTCTGCACTTACTCTACACTATTGACTTCCAGCTTTCTCCTCAGCCTCTCTATCTTTGAGGGCACATTTTTTTCATTTTCTGACAAAATGTACAGTCTTTAATACAATGTATGAGAGTCTGATGCAGCCTTTTTTCTTCAACATGAAGGGTATTTCACAAAAAGAGATGGTATTTTCAGTGAAAGATTCCCTCCAATGTTGAAAGAAATAGAGAAAAGGCAGATGGAACTTGAAGGTGTTGAATGAAGATGACAAAACTGGGATATTTATACTGAAGTGGTCTGAGATCCTCTTAACACGAGCTGGTAAAATGAAACAGATCTGTAAGGCAAACTGTCAGTACAGGCATGCTGGGATAGGGAATCTGATGGATTCTTAAAGAAATAGTACATTTTTATAGATATGTTCACCCTGTGATCTGACAGGTGCCCTTTTCCTGTATTTTGCCCCTAAAAGAGAGGGAAGATAAAAGGTTATTGGGATACTACTCCTCCCGAAAACTATTTCAAACAGTAAATAGTGTCTCTACTCCCCATGTCCCTTCCTCAACCCCCCCCCCCACTCAACAGTTCTGTGATAACCTAGCGTTTTTCTTTAAAGATAAGTTGAAGGGCTCTATAATGATCTCATCCTCAAAAATGGGACCAATAAGGCAATCCCAGCCACCACTCTTTTCAATATTCAAAATCAGCCGACTCTTTGTGAGTTTCCTACCATTTCCTCAGAACGCTTGATCAAACTTATAGAAATAACCAAGTCTGGAGCTTGTTCAGACCCGCATGATATAGTTGACTTCAATGCACCCCCACTGTCCACACTGCTCAACAACATTTTAAAAACTGGCTGATTTCCTACTGAATGGAAAAAGGCTTCCATTCTGCCACTTTAAAAAAAATCAACTCTTGACCTGGTGGAAGAAAGGAATTACCACCTGATTCCAAGACTTCCATTTCTAGAGAAAGTATTAGAAAGACATCTCAACATCATAATTTCTACCTTTTTTGATAAGAATATCATCCTGGATAACTCCCAGTTTGGCTTTTGGAAATTCCACAACACCAAAACTGCATTAGTCACAGTATCATATCCTTTTGGACCTATCCTCAGACTTTGGCATGGCAAACCATGAAATTATAAAACAGCGTTTGATGGAGATAGGTGTCGAAAGCTCTGCTTTTCAGCTACTCTGCTCTTTCCTGGATAAAATGGAGCAAACTGTTAACTTGGGAGATTTTAGATATGAGCCTTTGTTGCTGCCTTGTGGTGTCCCACAAGGCTCCTCATTAAGCCCTACATCATTTAATATTTACGTGGCTCCCCTTATGGGATTGGTAAGGTTGTTCGTTTTTTTCTCAGTGTCTTACGCGGATGACACTCACCATAAATAATGATAATGAAGAGGTGACATCTCGATTTAACAATTGCATGAGTACAATTTTCAATTGGATGAGATCACACTGTTTTAAATTAAACTCTGAAAAGACAGAGGTTCTCTTTGTCGGTTGAGATACCACTGTTTGGAACAACTCCTGGTGGCCGCAAACCCTTAGTGCAAGGGATCCATGTCTGGGCATCCCCTGCCAACTTAGGGCGAACAAAGCATACACAATATGATGATGGAAGGAGTGCTGACTTTTCAGACACTCACCCCCAGTCACTACTAGATCTGGGTTAAATCCAAGTTTCTCCTATGCCACTACTCTCCTCTGTAATCAAATGCCAGATCCTCTAAGGAATATATCCAACTTCCTTTTTTTTTTAAAGTTACTAAAAACTTGCTTGTTCACCCTTGCCTTGTAGGTTTCTTAATTGATGGTTTCTTCCTTCATACTATAGGCAGCTCCAAGACGCCTTAGGGCAAAATTAATGCTTTACAAAACAAAAATCAAATACTTTTGCACATATGTTCGGCTAGGTGCTGTAATGTGGTTTTAGGGCCGTTTTAAATGGGGTTTTTCCACTTAGAAAAAATGCTGGTGAATCTGTGCTGTCTGTTTAGTGGAGGAGGTGCCACCAGACTGTTTAACAATGAGGTGCCTACCTTCAACTACAGATTGACTTTCCCATATATAATACTAGCCGCCCGTCCCGACGTTGTCCGGGAGCAATCAGGCTCTCAAACTTCCCCAGCCCGTCCCGATGTTGTCCGGGAGCAATCAGGCTCTCAAACTTCCCCGCTCCTCCCGGCGCTCCTGTCCGCTCCACGCTGCAACCCCACGCTCACCTACGTCAGCCCACCGCGGGCGCCGCCGTTCCTCAGCCTCAAACTTCACCGCTCCTGTCCGCTCCACGCTGCAAGCCCACCGCGGGCGCCGCCGCTCCTCAGCCTCTGCAAACTTCACCGCTCCTCTGCGCTTCTGTCCGCCGCTCCTCCCCGCAAACCTGTCGCCGCTCCTCCTCGCGCTCCTGTCCGCCGCTCCTCCCCGTGCTCCTGATGATGTCAGCACGCACGTCATTAGCGCACACGGCCGGCGCTACTTTCAAGGGACTACTTTTTTTTAACGTATATTTTTTAAAGAACGTATATTTTTTGGTGGTATATAGCCTATGTCACTCTGCAGACCCTGACAATTCCAATGATGTATTGGGTGTTTGGATTGGCACTGTGGTTCCAGAGTTTACCCGCCTCAAAGGTTCCCAGTTCTCTCTTTATAATAGTAGTATAGATTACTATGGTTTTAATTAACTAAAAAATAAACGTACTTACTGCATCCCGTTTACATTTTAGAAAAACTGGCTGTATTTACAAAAAAAAATAGCTTTATTTAAAAGCTGACTCCAGCAGGCCACCATGCCTATGACTAACCATTCGCAGTGGGTCTCAGTTTGCGACCTACCTCACACACTAATTGGCTAGCAAAAACTGCGACCCACTACAAATATGTATTTTGTAAACTTAATTTGCAGAACACATCTGGTAACTGGTTCTTCAAGCTTCTTTGGGAAATACGTCGGTGAGCACTTGTCTGCAGTACATGAAGTTAGTTTCATTTTTGATGATGAGATATGAGGAAGGCAGTGGTGACTAATTTTCATGAGACACTACTGTTGTGCTAAAGTAGTTTCATCAGTCAGTACCGCCTTCTGGAAGGTTGCAACTGATTTTTAATTGCACCTAAATATAAACAAATCACTGCATATTTGACAACTTTTCATGACATTGTTAAATGATGACGCAAAGGGCAGTGTTTTCACAGTATTTACAACATGGATTGTTGGGCCCCGTTTGGATACATTATTCTAGGAGCCACTATCTGTAGTTAACATGTAATTAACCACAAGACCTGAGCGGGGAAAGACATCTAATATGGCACTGTTATCAGGGATTTATCACTGCCTCGAATTTCATTGCTAAATCCTAATTCTGACAAAATGGCAAAATTCCATATTCTCCCCTGATTTTTTTCTACTTAAGGGGTAACAGAGCCCAATTGTTCTGGTCTCAAGCTAGAGGCTCAGGGAACAGTCAGTGTACTGGTGGCAGTCTCAAGGTCAAGTATTCATGTGTCCTTGCCAGAGAATTTGCCTGATCAGTTCATCGCCCTCCACTGAGATTTCTTTTTATCGGATGTAGGACAGCAGTCCTTCCTATTAGTAAAGTTCAGCAGGTTGTAGGCATGAGCTGGGATACAATAAAGCCAACTCAGCCTCTCATTCTTTCGATTTCGGTCAAGATGAAGGTCACTTCACTGGAAGAAGAGTAGAGTGAACACACCATGAAAACACTTTAATTATTCGCAAATGTGTGTTTACCGCATTGTATCAAGTAGGTATTTGCCTCCAACTCTATGTATGTAGAATGGATAGATCCTCTTGTGGGAGCTGGAATGTGCCTTCCTCTAATGTTCTCGTTTGTTGCATAGTACTTTTGCCCCTTTTCTTGGTTATCCTTAATTGTTTTAAATGCTGCAGACCGAGGGAGAGGTGTGGCGGCCAGGGCGACTGACGCTGGAATCTGGGGATCAGGGTTCGATCCCCGGCTCCGGCGGCAGGTTAGCCCAGCACTATGTGACTCTGGGCAATAGCTCGCTTAATCCTCCCGACGGCCCCCAGCGCCTAGAGACCCTTACGGGTGATTGTGCGCTTTACAAATGTGGATTATTATTATTATCATTATTATAGTGTCGACCTTTTATTGATCGAATGCAGCAATGTTTGGTCCTTGGAGTGTGCACCCTTCGTTACACTGGAGACAGGGCAGAGTGAAGCGTCACAGGCTCAGGCGGGTGGATGCTAGCCAAAGGCCTTTGTGCAGTGCACGTGGTGTTTTCTTATTCCATTTCTTGGGGTTGGAATATACTCCTTCCGGATACCGATTCTCATAACAGTAAAAAAAAAAAATGCTCATTTTTTTAGTTCTGCGTTGTACAACTACAGATTTCTGTTCCTACTCATTATATATTGTGCCTGGGATGTGATCAAAACGTGGAAACAAACTGTGTCGGGCATGATCCTCCACGAACCCTTTTTTTAAGAGTTGGGGGTCACTTGTTTAAGCTACTTACTTGGTAAATATTTTTATTATCATACCTCCTGAGCCCAGTGACCTCATCCTCACACCATCAATCGAGTACACTCACCTCAGACTTCCCTCATCTAGTCTATAGACTTCCCGCTATTGCCGCCCGTCTGTGTATGTTAAGGAATGCACTGAGGTCGCATCTGCATTTGGAATCTGCACTGCAGCCCGTCCCGACGTTGTCCGGGGCAGAAGGGGGTAGGGGGCATCAGAGCGGCCATCAGCGGGAGCAGCAGGGGAGGAAGGAAGGAGCGTCCTGAGAGCCATGAGGGGCGGAGGAGGGAGTGCGGCTGAGAGCCTGGGGAGCGAGCAGGGCCGAGGACAGGCAGCAGGCTATGTGGCTTTTGGTTGGCGGGGCTCTTACTGACGTTGCTGGTGCTGCTCTGGGCTTCCGAGGCCGGGGCCCCTACGTGCAGATAGCGGGTGAGTGCAGCATGGCGGGGCTCTTACTGACGTTGCTGGGGCTGGTGCTGCTCTGGGCTTCGGAGGCTGGGGCCCCTGCGTGCGCGTTCCTGTCCGTTTGTTGTGCATGTCGCCCTCCGCAGGGTGTCGTTTCCGCGCTCCTGGACGCACCTGCCTGCTCCTGGCCAACCGGTTTACTTTACCAAAATAGCCGACCCGTGATGTCAGCACGCCTAAAATTCTACGTCGTTAGCGCACACGCCCACCTCAGAGATGGCGCTACTTCCAAGGGACTACTTTGGCAAAGAACGTACTTTGCCCTTCTAAGGTATATTTTTTTCTGTTATATAGCCTATGTCCATCTGCTTACCCTAACGTTTCAAATGATGTATTGGGTGTTTTGATTGGCGCTGTGGTTCCCGAGTTTACCCGCCTCAAAGGTTCCCAGTTCTCTCTTTATAATAGTAGTATAGATATGTGTTTCAGGGCCCCATGCAGGGCCGGCGCTAGGCATGGGCAGAGTGGGCAGCCGCCCAGGGCCTCGCGGCTGTGTAACTGTGAGGGGGCCCCCCCACGGGCCCATCAACCTTTGAAATTGTGCCATTGTAAGAGTAACAGGTGGGGAGCCCCCTCCCTTGGGGTTTGCAGCCGTGGTGCAACGCGCGAGGCCCACGGCGGGGGCCCCCTCACTCCCCGGCTGCCATGGACTGAAAGTGCAATATGACACCCCATCCCTTTCAGATGCTGCAGTGCAGATTGGGCCCTGATCAGCCTAATCGCTGCATCTGCATAACAGCAGTTAGGGAGATGCTTGAATTGGCGTGAGGTGTGAAGTGAGCCCTGCCCCTGCATGAAAGAAACGCAGAGCAACCTGCAGGGCTCACAACACAAAAACTTAGAGTGATCTCACATTACAAAAGGCACTGCTCCTTCTATGGAAGAAATGGATGAAGGGCTTGTTATTCTTTTCTTTTTTTGCAACTCTGTTTTTTTTTTCTCAAACAAGCATGTTCATCCAAAACAAACATATAAGGAGTTGAACATAAATAATAACTCCAGTTATAAGCGCTTGGTGTTTTTTATTTTCATGGAATTTACATGAACCGAAGGAAGAATGAGCAATTCGCTCTTTAAAAGTTAAGTTGAGATGCTAACATTCAGTTAGGGTAAGCGATGGGGGGTGATCCCACATCCATCCTTATCACCCAAGGGGAGTGCAATGAACCCTCCAAGATACACCCAAGTCATATAACCCCTCAGGCCACTCACCATTCATTGCTTTACGCATCTGAAAAGTAATATGAGAGCAGTTGTGTAACACAAAATGATGGGGTCCCTCACTGCAGAATGTGATAATGGGCCCCAGAGTCTCCCACATCTCACATATATTCATTGGCCCTAGGCTGAATGGGAGGCCCCTGGAGGGATGGGGCCCTCAGAAGTGTTGTGGGCCCATCTGTGCTGCAGGGGACTGTATTGCGCCCAGGCACAAGACGTGAAGAAAGGTAAGAGGCCGGAGAGAAGAGTGGTGAATAGCAGGGTATGTAGGGGAGAGGTGGAAGCTTGAGAGGCAGAAACAGTGAATGGGGAGTGGAGGTGATAGAGATAAAACATGAAGGGGGAGATTTTCAAACCTTTTGTGCAGGTTTTGCGTCATAAAAGTGACGTTAACCAGCGCACATTTTTTTTGCTGCTATTTTCTTTCCAGCGAAAACTTGTTTTGTGCTGGAAAGCACCCTCTAAGTAGTGCAAAGAAGCGCAAAGCACTGCCTTGCGTTACTTTGCGCCGAGGGGGTGGTACATGGGCGTGCCCATGTAACCACCAATGCCCTTTGACGCAAAACCATATTTATAAAAATTTGTGAACATGGTTTTGCGACAAAAGTTAACGCCCCTTCAAAGGAGGCGCTAACAAGAGAAATGCTTTCATTTCTCCATGCTTTTACGACTTTGCATGCGCACTACACTGCGCAGCACGAATGCAAAGTGGGAAAAGCGTAGTATCGTACCCAGCATAGTATTTTGCACAAGAAGGGTACCCTTCTGTACAAAACCTATGCAACACTCATGCACACACCCTAGCGCTTCAGAGTTAAGGTGTGTGCATGGCGCACAGAGCTGAAACGAGTGACGGTGCAAGGGAAAGGGGAGGAGAGAGCCAAGTGTTTGAAGATATGGTGCTCTCCTGCTCCCTGGCTGTCGCGCAGTGCAGCGCAGCCGCACGGGAGGGGGGAGGAGGAGGCTGCGGTGCGTCACATGACTTTTTTCGGAATATCCCCAAAAGAGTTGAGCATGGAGGGGCGAGGTGGACATGAGGGACGCAGAACCCGTGAACAAAGTAGAAGAGAAAGATGAAAGGCAGTGCTTGGATAGGCGAGGTAGATATAAGAGAAGCAGAACCCTCAGGAAAACTTAAGTGTCATAGAGAGGGAATGGTGAGTGTTGGATATAAGAGGGCAAGACAACCAAGAGCAGGTAAGAGGCTAGGGTTGAGAGGCAGGGGAGAGGTAACTTTCAGAAAGGTAGAACCAGTGAGAGAAGGCTAGAGACCGCAGAGAGATGAGAGGTGAAGAGCTCAGCAGGTAGGTAGGAGGTGGGTGTAATATAGGCAGGATTTGTGAGAAAGGTAAGAGACAGTAGTTAAGATAAAGTGAAGTGTAGAGCATGGAAGGGAGACATGGATTTATGAGACAAACAGTGAGAAAAGGTAAGAGGTAAGGGGATCAAAGAGGAGAGGTGGATGTAAAGGGGACAGACCAGCAAAGAAATCTTAGGAGTCTGAAGGAAGAAATGAGAGAAGAATGGCAGTACATGGATGCGGTATGTAGATGTAAGAGGCAGAACAATCAAGAAAGCTTATACAGAGAAGAGAGAGGGAATGATGAGATGTGGATGTAGAAGGCCAGAATCCGTGAAAAAGGTAAGAGGCAGGGGGGGAGATGAGCCATACAGCATGGAGGAGAAAGATGGATATAAGGACATAACGAGAAAGAGAAGCAATAAAGCTGGGGATAGCAGAGAGATTGATGTAAAAGGGGCAGAATCCATGAAATAAAGTTTGAGGAAGAGATGATAATATGAATGAATAATGAATGGAAATAGGTGGTTTAAGAGGCAAAATCTGTGAGAAAAGATTAGAGTGTTCAAGAGGATGAAAATCGAGAGAAGATGGAAATGGGGCAGAACCAGTGACAAAAGTTATAAGGCTGGGGGAGAGATGAGCAGTGAAGATAGCGTAGTAGAGTTTGATGAAAGAGTGGCAGAATCAGCAAGAGGAGAGAGGAAGGAAGTAAGGGGAGAGTTGTATGTAATGAAGTAGGAGCAGAAAGAAAAGATAAAAGGAAAGGGAAGAAGTTAAAGGCATGGCTGGATTTAGGATGGCATAACCAGCAAAGAAGATAAAGACTGGGTAGAGAGTTGGGATGTGAAGAGTAGGACAGAGAAGAGAGATGCGGATTTAAGAGGGGAGGAATCAGCAAGTGAATATCAGAGGCAAGGTGGAAAGATGAGAGGTAAAGAGTAGAGCATGGAGGTGTGAGGGTCAAGATGGATGTAAGAGTGGCAGAACCAAAGAGTAAAGGTAAAAGGCTTGGGCATTGGGGAAAGATAATACGTTAAAAGGAGAGCATGCAGAATGAGGTGGATGTAAGAGCGGCTGAACCAGCAAGAGAAGAAAGTAGGCTGAGCAAGAGGTGAGGTAGAAAGTAAAGCACAGAGGAGAGAGGTGAATGTAAGTGGGCAGAACCAGCAAAAAAAAGTAGGAGGCTGGAGGAGAGGTAAAATTGTCTTTGAACTAGCATGTGCTGCTAAGTACATTGAGCCTTCTGCCAAAGTTTTCAATTACCTGCCTCTTTATTTTCCAAGTGCTATCTCATCCTCTTATTTGTGCTTTCTGTTTACTGGAGCATTTTCAGGTCGCTCACCCGAACCATCATGGATCCCTTTATGTTGATGTCCATGCCTGCTAAAACCAAATGCCTTAACCTTGAACTTCTTTGGTGCAACTGGAGTATCAGGGAGCCACCTGAAGATCCACTGTATAGCTATGGGACAGTCTGTCTTAGAATTTTATTCATGCACTAATCTGGAAACATTGGTTTTGGAGAGATAGAGGCATAGCTTTTAAACCCCGTTTGACGTGTTGCATTTCCACATAATACAGCTTTAACATATTTGCACTTATTTTATTAGGGCTATTTTTTGTATTTGTAGCCATCTCAGTGATGTACACATTAGAGAGGTAGCTTCTTGCAAAGCTACTTCAACAGTGCCAAAAAATGATTAGTCAGTGCACACTTCTTATGATGTCACTTGCTGTGATACTACATTTTATGCAAATTAGAGGGGCCTCACATGTTCCTATCCTGCCCGGGGCCCCACGAATCCTAGGACCGGCCCTGGCCCCATGCATAGGAATAGTCCATGTTTATGATTATCAGTGTGGATCTTACAATGCAGAAAAAAGATTTTTTTAAAAGAAGTGCCAGCTGATTGACTCCAACCCTTGATAAAGAGCCTGACAGCTCGTGAATTTTCTGGTATCAGCATACTCCTCCTCATGAGCGACAGCATTTGATACCTCTTCAGCAATGTCTACAAGAGCAGTGGGGCCAAATGTCTGTCAACCGGGAGGAGAAACTGAAGCTAATCCCTTCTCACATCTCCATTAACCAATGCTAATCCCAGAGATCTCCATTAACTGAAGCTAACCCTCATATCTCCATTCACTGAAGCTAACTCCTTCAGAACTGCTTTAACTGAGGCTAATCTATTCCCATCTTCCAATACCTGCATATAACCTCTTCAGATCTCTATTGAATGAAGTTCACCCCTTATATCTCTTTTAACTGAAGCTAACTCCTCAAATATCAATTCACTGAAGCAAACTCCTCATACATCCATTAACTGAAGTCAACTCATTCAGATCTCCATTAACTGAGGCTAATCACTTTAGTTTTCTATTAACCCCTCATATCTTCATTAACTGAACTCCTTCAGATCTCCAATAACTGAAGGGGTACCCCTTCGTAGCTCTACTACATGATCTCCATTAACTAAAGGGTTACCCCTTTGCAGCTCTACTACATGACGCTAACCCATTCAGATCTCCATTAACTAAAGGGTTACCTCTTTGTAGTTCTACCACGTGACGCTAACCCCTTCAGATCTCCATTAACTAAAGGGTTACCCCTTCGTAGCTCTACTACACGATGCTAACCCCTTCAGATCTCCATTAACTAAAGGGTTACCCCTTTGCAGCTCTACTACATGACGCTAACCCATTCAGATCTCCATTAACTAAAGGGTTACCCCTTTGTAGTTCTACCACGTGACGCTAACCCCTTCAGATCTCCATTAACTAAAGGGTTACCCCTTCGTAGCTCTACTACATGACGCTAACCACTTCAGATCTCCATTAACTAAAGGGTTACCCCTTTGTAGCTCTACCACGTGACGCTAATCCCTTCAAATCTCCATTAACTGAAGGGTTACCCCTTCGTAGCTCTACTACATGACGCTAACCCCTTCAGATCTCCATTAACTGAAGGGTTACCCCTTCGTAGCTCTACTACATGACGCTAACCACTTCAGATCTCCATTAACTGAAGGGTTACCCCTTCGTAGCTCTACTACATGACGCTAACCCCTTCTGATCTCCATTAACTAAAGGGTTACCCCTTCGTAGCTCTACTACATGATGCTAACCCCCTCAGATCTCCATTAACTAAAGAGTTACCCCTTCATAGCTCTACTACATGACGCTAACCCCTTCAGATCTCCATTGAATGAAGTTCACCCCTTATATCTCTTTTAACTGAAGCCAACTCCTCATATATCAATTCACTGAAGCAAACTCCTCATACATCCATTAACTGAAGTCAACTCATTCAGATCTCCATTAACTAAAGGGTTACCCCTTTGTAGCTCTACTAAGTGACGCTAACCCCTTCAGATCTCCATTAACTAAAGCTAACAACTTCGGATCACCATTAATTGAAGTTAACCCATTCCATTAACTAAAGCTACACCCTTTCATTAACTGAACTTAACCCCTGAAGATCTACATTAACTGAAGTCAACCCCTTCAAATTTCCATTAGCAGAAGCTAACCACTCGTATATCTCTATCAACTGAAGCTAAACCTCTTCAGATCTCTAATGACTGAAGATTAGCGCTCATATGTCCTTTCACGTAAGCTAAGTCTTTTCAGATTTCCATCCTCTCCACTGGTGATGTCAGAAGAATACGGATCAAATGCAGGGATTTCCAAACGGATGGACCCTTTGTTAGAACTTGTTAGAGTGCCGTTTAAGTGGATGTCATAGCCTTACATAAATAAATTCATTGAGCGTAGCTTCATCATTAGCATCCACTACATTGCAAAGAAGGGTGAGTGAAACCGAGGTCATGTCTGCAGTTGTACACTGCATTTATATTAATACATTTTCCCTCAAAACTGGTCCTTCATTTCTGCTCAATAACTTAACTCAGTTCTTCATACATGTGGACATGTCTTATGGTGAGTACTGGAGACATGATGTGAAGATGTTTTAATGTTTACCGTTTTGTGTAACTCGCTTATCGGGTACTCATAATGCAATTCATGTATATGTCTTTCAAATCTCAAATGTATCATTTAGTATTACCTAGAAAAAGAAACACACCGGTGTCAATAGCGAAACAGACTCAGTCGTTTTACAGGATGTTGCATCTCTGCTGCTTTTCCAAATACCATAGGATAGTGTGCTTTGTAGTACCCAAAGGTCAGAAATGCCTGTCCAATAGTTTACTTATTTCATTTGAGTCCCCTCCTCATTAGTCCCCTATTTATAAAGCAACATTAAAGGCTCACCTATCATTGCATCAAAGGTTTTCTGGAGATCGTCTATGTACTCCATTTTGAAGACGTGATTCTCCCTCGGCTTTTTGGAAGCTAGCCCGTTGATCTCTTCATCGTACACATCCTCACCCAGGCCAAACACGTACACATCTAGGGTAAACAGAGATCAGGTATTCAGGTGATGTTTTTAATGTTTCAATTGACAGCTGTCTACATTTGAAGACAGAAGGGAAGACAGGCACACATAAAAATGGAAACGGGAGACAGAAAGAAGGGAGACAGGGAAACAGAAAGAGGGAGACATACAACGAGAGGAGAAAGACCTATACAAACAAGAATGTGAGAAATAGGTGATAGACCTATAGATAAGGAGAGCAGAAATACATGTTGCGAAAAAGAGGAGACACACTTATTGGAGAAAAACATATAGACAAAGAAGAGAGATGGACATACAGACAAAGGGAGGAGATAAACATAAAGAGATAATGGATACAGGCGAAGAGGGAACATAGACCTATGGACTATCAGGGTAGAAAGACGTACAGAAAGAGGGAGCACAGAAATATTGAACAAGCATTACAAAGCCAATAGTTGTCACCTACAAGAGCTATTGGCTATGGCAATGTTTTGTAGCCATGCTGTACAACAGCACGGATGCTTTCCAGTGCAGCTAGAATTACATTTAAAAAGTGCTATGATGCCACCAAAGCGAATGCACATATTTTTTTTTAAGTGCATTATTGCTGCATGCATCATAGTCCTTTTTAGGTCTTGCTTAAGGCATTGCTTTAGCAATGCTTGTTGGCGAGATATTTAGTAGGGACTTTGAAAACTGCTCCCAAGGGCTTTTTTAGGTGGATTGCCTACAGTGCATGTGGGCGGGCGCGTGCACATCGTACACCATTTGGCAGCTTGTGAGCCTCGGCATCAGACTTCAAATCCGCTCCCCCGCCCCCCGCTGTTTCTGGCTTTGCTCCACGGCACTTTCGCAGCCGCGCTTGTTATAGACGCTGTTCTCACTCCGAGTTCCTTGGATATCTTAGGATGTTTCCATCCTCCTCAAATCACTAAATCTACTCACATTTTTTCAAATGTTGCCTCCACTTCCCTGGCAACGCGGCGCAGCACTAGTAGGAGTGCATTGACACCACAAAGATGAGGAGCTCAGATGAGCCTGTTTTCCACCTCATTTTGAAATGAATTCCCTGGTTAGATTTATTTTACGCGTGCTCCACTAGACTGTGTATGGTTATTTGGTGTGAGATTAACGTTGGGTCTTGTCATTTACAGATAAAGCAGCACGCATTTACGGCCCCTTAGACTTAGATGAAATGCCTTTAGCTACCCCTGGTGGCACGTTGGTGCTGTAGAAAAACTTACTAACGAACGAAGGTCGAACGGCCCGCCGTTTTATGTGAGCTTTTTTCAGTGAGTTTATCTCTTTATCGCACACGTTTTATTTCATAGAACGTTCGTGGTGATAGAATCCGTGGCTGTGCGCGCTCTGCAACGGATCTATCGCAAAAGATTCACTCCCTGTAAATTAAGAGGAGTTGACAGGTTTTGTGTAACATACATAATATTTGCTTTGACTCTGGTGACAGAACGTTGACCAATATTTAAATAAAAGCACAGGCTCAGTGGATCACTTCCCCCGTTCATCTGGCCTTCCTCCTCCCCCCTCAACCCCCCAGCATGTGCTTTTGATGAATCGTGTGCCGTTTAGGAAGAGCCCGCATCACCTTGATGTTGGCTGTAAAATGACTAATTTACACTACTGACAATCAATCACTTGTTGCCTGCCAGGACAGACATCATGCTGATTACTCATACACCGTCCCCTTCCTTGTTAGGTCTCCGCCTGCGAAGGCTGCGCTTGCGCAGTCTTGCAGGGGAGATCTTATGTTTTTCAGTAAGGGGCTTAAACCCGCCCCTCTTCTCCATTGGCTGGCTTCCTAAACGGAGGCCAGCCATTGGAGGAGAGGGGCATCACTCCGTTTAAGCCCCGTCTTTTTGGGATTATGGGTGTGTTTTTTACTTTCTTTCTCTCCTCTCCCATTGGCTGGAATTTTACCTTCCAGCCAATGGGAAGGGGAGAGAAAGAAAAACACGCCCCTGAATCCCAAAATGAGACTGCGTTTCTCTGAGGCATTTCTGCCTCGCCTTGGAGAAAGATGGTGGTGTGGAGCTGCCATCAGTCTAATAATCATGGCTTTCTTATAGTGCTCTGTACTTTTTACCTTCGTTCTCAATGAAGCCAAACAACGACCTAAGCGCCGTCAGGGGGTCACGGTGTGCAGGCAACCAACCACAGACGCACGAACAACTTCACACGAAAGTGCGTCAGAAAGAGATTCGGAATGGCGGACCGTGAAGGACAGGAGAAAGAGAAGTGGACGACTACCGTTATTTTCAGTTCGGGGCTGGAGGTACGTGCCATGCAATGAGTTCGAGGAAGGTCACTCTGGCTCTTTTCTTGCACCGTTCCGTGAGGGCGTGTTTCTGTTTCTTTGCTGCTGCCAAGAAGACCAAAACACACAAGATGATGGACGGAATGTTGCACAATGGCAAAAAATTCACCCCCAGTCACAGATATGGTTGAATCCATCGTTATGTCTGGGCATACCCTTCCCACATAGGGTGAACAGCAAAACACACAAGATGATGGACGGAATGTTGCACAATGGCAAAACATTCACCCCCAGTCACAGATCTGGGTTGAATCCATCGTTATTTTGCTCACCAAGCCACCCCAGTTCAGACATAGCCATATGCAAATCAGTCTTGACCCTGTGCCTCATGGGAACAGTCCAGACTGAACTGCCAAGCCATGTCTTCCCTGGACCGGAATCAAGCATCCTAGGACCGGTTTCTGGCTATCGGCCGTCTTCAGCCAGGATAGCTTGACTCCAGTGGCGTAGTGAGCATGGGACCCACGTCTGGGCATACCCTTCCCACATAGGGTGAAGACGGCACAATCCTTAGGAACTCTGTGCAGGCGCTGACTTGTTTAGCGTGACGATCTCCTCTTGCTTTTTCTCGACCTGAAATGTGCAGCAGCACCCAATGGCCGTTCAGTGGGCAGCGCCGCCCGTAAACTTCCAGGCACCTTTA
The DNA here is from genome assembly GCF_964261635.1 of Lissotriton helveticus. NCBI lineage: Eukaryota > Metazoa > Chordata > Amphibia > Caudata > Salamandridae > Lissotriton > Lissotriton helveticus. The sequence goes on from NC_136065.1 coordinate 2,048,921,441, forward strand.
CGCTTCCTTGTTTTATAACCAATCTGTGTGGGAACCGAAGCTGTGCTGTAAAGAGGCTTGTCGGCTCTCTGTGGTGATCGGGCACAGCCTGCCTCCCTGTGTGGCTGTCCCCTCTCTGTCCTCAGTATACTGACGAGCTGAGCTTTGGTAACAAAATGAAATCACTTTCCAGAGTTTGGGTCACTTTTTTTGCTCGAACGAAAAGCAAACCATTTCCCAATGTCTTTGGGGGTGTGGCATGCGAGTGGGTGTCGACAAAGAGGTTTGCACCTTTCTTTCTCGGTATGAAAGAGGAATTGGGCAGCACCTCGGGGGCACATCCGGGCGCTAGCAAACAGAAGGCGGGCGCATTTAGCTTTTTTTTCTATATATGTTAATCAGTATGTAAATGTAATTGGGTACATTGTTTTAGAATAGAGAGTGCCGAATTAGTGTAGAGCCCTCTTTGGTAAAAGAAAAGTCCGACCTGACTCCAGGGGTCCCCCGAGACACGGGTACCTGGCCGGTAAGGCAGATGTAATAAGTTGGACCCCACGCTTGGGGGGATGAGGAGACACATACCTGTGTGGAGATAACCAAGGGCATAGCTACAGTTGGTGCGGCTGGTGCAGTGGCACCAGGGCCCATTGAACCCAGATAGGTGCTATGTTTTAGCACCCCTGCAGCAGTCGAAGAGCCCCTCTTCCTTGCTTGCTATAGGGCCCAGTCACCGCCAGCCACTGGGGGTGCACTCCGTCCACACAGAGCACCAGGGCCCCGGGGCTGGCTCCAGTGCCCGGGCAGAAGGGGCCAAAGCCTGGCACCCCCTCTCCCTCCCTGCATGGACTCTTGGTCCTTAATCCGCCAGGCGCGCAGGCCTCACTCCATCTGCTGCGCCGAGACGGCCCTCCAAAGCTTGGGATTAGGGAGAGCGGGGGCGTGGAGGCGGCCCCCACCCCGGCTCGTGTGCTCCACGCCAGCTGTGTGCGCGGCTCGGGCTAGACAAAGGGAGAGGGGGTGGTGATGCAGCGCGTGGCACTGCCACTGCAGGGGCACAGCTTTAATGGACCCATGGCCGAGTAGCTCAGCCTCTCCCTGTGGGTTTCCCCTGCATTCTGGGACTTGTAGTCGTTGTTGCATATTGGGCTAAAGAGGACTACAAGTCCCAGAATGCAACGACAAGGAACAGACACTGGCTGATCTTCAGGCTGCCTAGATACCATCTCAACTATCTTACGTGTCTTACAGTGATTCATTGAATATGCAGATCCAAGCCAGTGCATCATACAATAATTCATCCCAGTTACTACTTCTCATATCACAAAGGGGGAAGGGGGTGTATTTGGTCTTCACACAATCTTCAGCTCTGGGTGTATATGTAATAAAGAAGTGAGCTGTCTTCTTTCACTCAAACCATGGAAGCCTTGAGTGGTGTAGGGCTTGCGTCGATTTTGTTACTTTCAGCTTTGCAGATGTGTTCTTTCTCCAGCTGTGCCTCTGCAGATGGGAGTCCACAGGGACTTTTAGGGTTCAGTCCTGTGGGCATCTCCAGGGACACATTGGCCTCACTCATGGATGCGGTCAGACTGCTCCACAGACGAGGCCCCCATCCTATCGAAGCTCTGGGGTTTGTTTTTAGGTGTGTGTGTGTGGTTCTGTGTGTGTGTGTGTGTGTGGCGCTGTGTGTGTGTGGCGCTGTGTGTGTGTGGGGCTGTGTGTGTGTGGGGCTGTGTGTGTGTGGGGCTGTGTGTGTGTGTGTGTGTGTGGCTGTGTGTGTGTGTGGATGTGTGTGTGTGTGGCTGTGTGTGTGTGTGTGGCTGTTTGTGTGTGTGGCTGTGTGTGCAAATGCAATATGTCTCGCATTTGCGAGAGATTAAGCTATTGGTATTGTAAATGACAATGCCATTTATTTATCTGTTTTCAAAACCAACACATAAATAAAAATGTTGTCATTAACAATGCCAATAGCTCTAACTTTTGCGGATGTACGTCAGTGCAACGCGATCAAAATGATTGCGGTACTTTACGACGCAGCCATTACAACGCAAGTCGTTACAACGACTTGCGTTGGAGGGTGCTGGATTGTGGATTAGTTTAATTTTCTATTCCAACTCCAGCCCACGTAACAGTAGGGAAGGTGTTGGAATAGAAAATCAAACTATTCCTTTACCAAGAGCGCCCTCCAGCGCAAGTCGTAGTAACGACTTGTGTTGTAATGGCCGCGTTGTAAAGGACGCGCGGTGTAAACACCGCGTCCTAAAGGATGTTTCCCAACTTTTGCAAAGGCGAGACCGTTGCATTGTAAAAGCTTGTTTTTTGTAGGCACGGGGAGATTAAGTGATTTGCCCAGAATCACAGGCTGTTGTGTCGACGCCGAGATTATTCAGTCCTTGCTCTTCAGTCTATCAGGTTTAAAAAGGCTCAGCACCGCAGGAAGCGGGCTCTTGTGCATTTCTGAGTTATTTTGCTGACCCACGGGTTCTCCAGTGATCCACCTCTTCCTCCTCGGGAAGCAGAACAGGCAGATTTAGGCAGCCATCCAATTGGCCTCAGTGGGACGTGCAGGCGATGAAATCCATTTATTGGTTCATATAGATACTAATAGTATCTTCAAAAGGGGTTTGTTGCAACATATTTTTTTTTATTCTGCATATTGTAGTGTTTGTATTCCCTTGCCCTCTTCAGATCTCAAAGAGAAAGCAGTGTTTTTCCCAGAGAAAAATAAAAAGGTTTAAACCAAGAAAAAAGATGGAGTTGTCAACATTCTTTGCAACCGAAAAAAAAAGAATGCGCTGTTAAGATAACAGCCACGAACAGGAAAATTATATAAAAGGAGATTTGTATTGATTTATTTCTATATGCGCACGAACTGCTGGGTCATACACACGAGCACACTAAATTAATTAAAATTACTTGGTAAAAATCGGTTTGTTTCAGATACGACATTGAATAATTACACAGTGCTCGTCCTGGCAGAGAGCAATGAAGCCTGTACGCCCCATAATTTGAATTTCTCGCTTTGAAGAGCACAAAGGTCTCTCTCCTCGGGGATTAGAAATTAGGGGCCAGATGTAGGTCGGTCGGTAACGGCCGAAAATCGGTATTTTCGGCCGTTACCGAGCGGTATTGAGCGATCGGTATGTAGGTGATAGAAATTGGGCCAGATCGGTAAATTTACCGAATCGGAAAATTTACCGATTCTGTAAAATACGGAATCGGTATTTTTACCGATTCGGTAAATCCCAGATGTAGGTGGGACTCTTCTGAGTCCCAAAGGCCCTACAAATTCGGTATTTTGCCACACAATCCAATTGGGTGTTAAAATACCGAATTCAGGTGTGCATGCACATGTGTGCATGCACACCTAGCCATGTGACAGACAGACATGCCCTTAGGGCATGTCTGTGTGCCACATGGCGCACATGCCTATTTTTGGAGTGCCAGAGGGTGTCAAAGTGACACCCCCTGCACCCTTGCAAAATTCGGTATTTACCGATTCGGTAATTACCGAATCGGTATTTCCCATTGATTCCTATGGGCTTCACAGCCCACAGGAATCAATAGGGAATACCGATTCGGTATTTACCGAATCGGTAAATACCGAATTCTAACGATTCGGTATTTCAACATCTGGAAATACCTACATCTCCCCCCTTCATATTTACCGACTCCTAAATACCGAATCGGTAAAATTCGGTATTTAGGAGTCGGTAAATATGAATTATCTACATCTGGCCCAAAGTCGTGAAAATAAGATTTTGTTTATGGTGCAGGAGCCTGCTAGTAGCCAAGATTATACACCCGCCTACAAAAGTATGCGAAGGTTCTCTCTTCACGACCGTGAGGGTCACAAAACATAGCCTGCGGGCACATTTTACTACACAACTGAGGTTTCACGGTCCTTTCATATAATAACGTGTTCTTTCGGCAGGATTTGTAATTTTGTTTCATGCAGCTACTATCGTAAAGTTGGCAAAGCTTCTTTTGATTATAAAATTGCATGAAGTACCTTTGTGATAGCACGGCCTTGCAGAGCAGTTACACATAGTGGACAGAGCAGCCATACCCCAGATTAATGGCTGGTCACAACTCCTCCATTTATTTATCTATTGGAGACCAAGGCTGCTCTTCGTGTTCCTGCCTGCAGATAGAGTACAAGCTGTAATTATGCATTAGAGGCGAATGGTGCACATTTCATTTCCTAGTGAGGGATTGGCGGCTAAATATTGGTCCTCATTTCAACTTCTCCTTGTTCTAGAAAAGACCCTTGCTCGGAGGTTATTGAGGGTGTTTACTTAGACAGTCTCTTGGCCTTAATTATTGCACGTTGCTTTGGGCGCCCTGTTTGTTGTTAACCGATCGTGCATTTCCTTCACTCATTTAAAAAAACAGAATTATATTGGTTTTCCCTACAAAGGGAGGGCCTCCTTTACTTTGTAAAGAAGATATGTGTCGTCTTGTAAGCAGGTATCTAAAAAAAAGTGGGTGCTGCTCTCGGAGATACAATACTTTCAAAATCGGATGTACAAATTGCATGACCTTTAGATACAGAGCTCAGTGTGAAAGATGTGGCTTGTACACACACAACCACACATACACACACACTACCACCCACACACACACACACACACAACCACCCACAACCACACACACAACCACACCCAACAACACACACACACACAACCACACCAACCACACAACCACAAACACAACACACACAACCACACACACACATATACACACACAACCACACACACACATAACCACACACAACCACACACAACCACATACACAGCCACAACCACACACACAACCACACACACAACCACACACACACAACCAGACACACACAACCACACACACAACCACACACACAACCACACACAACCACACACACAACCACACACACATACACATACACACAAAACCACACACACAACCACACACACAACCACAACCACACACACAACCACACACATAACCACAAACACAACACACACAACCACACACACACACAACCACACACACACACACACAACCACACACAACCACACACACACACAACCACACACACAACCACACACACACACCACACTGTCAGTGCACGCTTTCACCGGGCACATACCACCAGACGTCAGTGCCTGCTTTCACCAGGCACACACACACCACTAGCTGTCAGTGCACACTTTCACCAAGCACACACACACCACCAGCCATCAGTGCACGCTTTCACCAGCCCAGACACACCACCAGCCGTCAGTGCACACTTTCACCAGGCACACACCACCAGCCGTCAGTGCACGCTTCCACCAGGCACACACCACCAGACGTCAGTGCACGCTTTCACCAGGCAAACACACACCACCAGCTGGCAGTGCCACTTTCACCATGCACACACACACCACCAGCCGTCAGTGCACAATTTCTACAGGCACACACACCACCAGCCATCAGTGCACACATCAATTGTTAATGCATCCGCAATTGCCTATTGTAGGAATCGCAGTATGGTGCACTTTACTTTTAAACATATTCATCTAAAGCGCAGCATGCTGCCATTGCTACAAAAATAAGCACACTTTTTTGGCCTACAATTTATAGACTTTTGTTGCAATTGGTGTTGCAATATTTAGCAATGCCAATAGCTCAAACTTAAATAATACGAGACCTATTGCATTGCAAATGCTTGTTATGTTGAGCGTTTGACAGCACTTGCACTGTTGGCAAGACCTGTTGTATCCTATTATATGTGGTGTGGAACACCCAACGATTGCCATTGGTTCTTCCTTGTGACATTCCAAAAGACAGGATTTGTGTTGGTCCATTGCTCTTAATTGTCTCTCCTTTGGGTGCCTGTTTCAACTGAGGCGATTTCACTAAGAGATTGCTTTTTTTGGCCATCGTGCGCTTCCTCCTCGCACAGCACGCGATGCCCCTCCTCCTGTCTGGGTAATGAAGCTCTGCAGAACAACACCGACCAACCAAATATGTTGCTTTGTTTAAATCTGTGTGTACATTCAGTTATTCCCCCCCCCCCGATGCCTCGAAAAACACTTTTATTTTTAAACTCCCCCTCTTTTTCACGCTACTCCCATTAAAAAGGACATCATTTCCATCAAGTCCTGCACTGTGCAGGTCGCCATTCACTCACCCTTCTTTGCAGCACTCCGTTCCTGAGATGAGGTGTTTACGGTTTTATCGCGCTCCCGTGTCTTTGGCAGGTTGGCTGCGTCTCTCCAGGCCTCTCACGTTCTCTTCCTTGCCCGCATTTTGTGGCGAAGCTATCCCTTTTACCAGAGTGGTGTTTGCTTTGCCGGGTGCATACACTCCTCACCCGAATTGTCATCACCCGAAGGTCAGATATAAATTTAACAAACTACCTTGGGTCATCATTCGTTAAGAAGGTAAACTTGTTTTGAAGTCGGTTTGTCGTGGGTTTGTCGTCGCATTGGTTTGTTTGCAGAGGAGGGAGGGAGCAGGCAGTGCTGGGACAATGATAACCGAACTCTCTCTTTCTGACTGTTACTGGAGACTTCTTTACCAGATCCTGAGCAGCATACCCTGGCCTAACCACAACAGGTACGAGTGGCCTCATTTATGTGGCTGTGCGTCACTTTTACGCCGCCGGTGCGTCAGTTTTTGTGACCCACCAGCAGCATAGAAAATGTGCCTTGTTGCACCATATTTACAAAGTGACGCATCTAGGTAGATGCGTCACTTTGTAAACCCCTGTGCCACATTATACCTACGCCAGGTATAATGTATGCAAGGGGGGCGTTCTGATGCAAGAAAGGGTCATAGAAGTGACGTAGTGAAATCTATAAGATTTCACTGCGCCACTTCTAGGACACAAAAGCGTCAATTTCTTACGCCTGCCTCACAGCAGGCGTAAGACCGACGCAGGCTCTCTCACAAGGGGCTTGCCCCATGTGAAAGGACACATTGCTGGAGTTGCGTCACTTTTGTGACACACTCCAGCAATGCATCACTTTTGCGCCATACAGATACGTCAGAAATACTGACGTATCTGTAACTCCTTGCGCCATGATGCGTCATACTGTAAATATGGCGCATCATTGGTGTCGCAAGGAGGGCGCAGTGAAAAGTGACGCATCACTGTTTTCACGCAGCGATGAGTCAGTTTTCATAAATGAGGCCCCAGGTGTTTACCTGCTTGGAGCGCATCTAATCTTAGATTTTTTTTTCTCTACTAGAATGGTTTTGCAGCATATCCGACCGGCTTCCTCCAGGTATGTTCAGCTGCAAGCACCTTAAGGTTTAGGCCTAGAATGCAGTAATGAATCCCTCGGTAGTTTAAAGTGCCTTAAGACTGTCTAGGGATGATGTTTAACAAGCACATAGCTGACCTTTTGTGATGTAACGATGGGCTAGTTACCCTGCTTATGAGTAGGAATAGTTATGCTGGAGAAACTCTAATGCAGTGATACTCAAAGTACAGCCTGGGGGGCCCTAGGCAGCAGCAGCACTGGGCTGCTGTTTACTTGACTCAGCACTAACATGGAAACATTTTTAAATATATAGCAAACATTTATTTAAAGGTTATTTTCAGTTCGGGAAAGGAAGTAACTAGGCCATTAACTTTAGGAACACCTTCGTTTATAAAGACAGCTACTAGACATACATGCTTTGCTTCACCTACTCCCACTTTACACCCCCCTGGCATCAGTGCGGCCCTCGGTCACACAATAGACCTAACTTTGCGGCTCCCGGGGAAATGTTTGTGAGTACCCATGCTCTAATGCATCCATTTTTGCTTTCAGGACTTGTGCTCCTGCTGCAAAGTGTGATACACAGCCCTGCTGACTCTCCAGGTAGTTTCGCCAAGCGCCCAGCAATTAAAGGAACATATTTCGTGCAACACCTGCTCAGTAAGATTTATGGCAGTCTCTTTCGTACACCACTTTTGTACCAGGTGAAACGCTTTAGCTATGGAGTCACAACATTAGTTCCTTCACTATTTCCATTGCAGGCCCAATCTGAAGAGGAAGTGATTTTCTTATAATGGTTTGAATTTCCAGAAAATATATGATATTCTCTGTTTGAACTGAGGGAAGCTTAGCCTTAGACCCCAAGTTATTGCCTTATTATTACTGATCCAGTCACATATTTTTCCCATCTTGACTTTTCCCCTCTTCCTGATTGAACATTGTAGATCTCTGTGGGCATAAGAGTTCAAGAGGGGTTTCAGCATGAATTGGTGGAATGTTAAAGTGGTGCAATCTAACACTGATACATCTGTTACATTATAAAATATAGCATGTGTGATTAGAAAGGCTGCTGGGTAGTAGTCTTTTCAATCTGGGTGAGCCATCCCTCCCTCTTCTCGTCAAAGATGTAACTCTAGACTTATCCGAAGTGTTTTTTTTATTCCAGATAAAATTTGTATTTAATCCAGTAAAAAAAATCAATTGTAAAGTGCACCAGATTGCAGAAATCAAGAAATTTAAAAAAGGTAAAATGTGCATCTAAATCGACATCTTTCCTACAATCATGATCAGTAGATTATCACATCTGTCTAACATAGGCTCAATCTTACCCATAAGAGGGTGTAATTTAATCAATATATATCCTTCAAGGTTTCTAATTCTCTAATCCTCAAATATCTAACTGGATCTTCATGATAAAATTATTGCAGGGATTAAGGCAATGAGTCATCTTCCGTATTGAAAAGTAGCATTTCAGTTTTGGCAATGGTTACTCGATGTCCAGCGAGAGATGAGACGGACGCAAGGAGCTCTACAAGTTTGTTAAAAACATTTGTGTCCCACTGGAAATATAACACTAGATCACTGTGTATAAGTTGAGTCTAGGAGACTCAGGCATAGATGTCTTAAGTACCTCTGATGTCCTCAGAGCACAAGCAAGGGGCCTAATAAAAAGCTCAAACAGCAAAGTTGAATGGCGACACCATTGCTTAGTGCCTCGGGTTATCTTGATTGGAATAAAAGTTCTCAATTATAAAAGAAAGGTGTGTTGAAGAACCTTGATATAGTTGGGGAAATGACTTGGTGATCAATATACTTCCCCATCCAGAAATCATAACGGGGGAACTAAGCAAGCCTAGAACCCCAGCTCTCGATATTCAACTAGTACTGACTACTCAACGTTCGTTGTCTAGGGAAACCGGCCTAAACACTAAGGGGCTCATTAGGATGGAGGATTTTCCGCATCCTCCGGGCCGGCGGAAGCCACCGCCGGCCCGGCAGATGCGGAAAATCCTCTGCGGACCAACCAAAGACCCACTGCCAAATTAGGATGGCTGGTGGGTCCTGGTTTCAGTCCGCCGCTTTTCCGCCGCGGTTGGCTTACAACCGCGGCGGAAAAGCTCTAACATGGCTGGCGGTGTCTATCAGACACCACCAGCCATATTAGGATGGTGTAAAATGTATGGTTGCAAAAAGAGAATGGCAGTGAGCCGGATGAAAGTTTCTGACGGTGCCTGAGGGAGGAAGAAGAGTGTGTGCTTGGAGCCACTCTTGAGGTAGATCAGTCAGGTCCATTTGTGAGTGGAAAAGTGAATGATGTGGAAATAACTTTCCTAGTGGACACTGGTGCTACCCGTTCTACTGTTAGATCAGTGGATATTCAAAATCTTCCTCTCTCGGGTGAAACCATCCAGGTTTTAGGTGTTGCTAAAGACAGATAAATACTCCTTTGACAAAACCAGTTGAAATAGAGATTGGAACGTATAAAGATATGCATCGGTTTGTGGTATGTGACAGCAGTCCTGTTAATTTGTTAGGCAGAGATATATTGTGTAAAATGAACTGTGTCATATACTGTTCACCAGATGGCATAGAATTGCAGACTCCAGATGAAGATAGTTTGTATAAATTGACAATGCTCATGATTGAGGCAGAACAGGACAAACTGTTTCCTGTTTTTGATAAAGAGAAAATTCCAGTTGAACTGAAAGAGGCAGTGAAAGAGAGTGTGTGGGACTTCACTGGCAAAGATATAGGTTTAATGAGAGGAGTAGATCCTGTAAAAGTGTCCATAAAAGAAGGTGCAAGTTATCCAAATATACCGCAGTTTTAAATGACTGCCGAAATAATTGAAGGAATTACTCCAGTGATCGACAAGATGATTTAGCAGGGAATTTTGTGAGAAATTGAGAGCAGTCCGTGTAATTCACCAATTATGGGATTGAGAAGCCATATGGAACATTTAGAATTATGCAGGACCTGAGAAAAGTTAATAAAATTGTTGTCCCATGTTGTCCAATTGTTCCGAATCCAGCAGTGATTCTGTACCATATACCACATGATGCAGATTGGTATACAGTGATTGACCTATGCAATGTGTTCTTTACTGTTCCATTGCATCCGGAAAGCCAACAAATGTTTGCGTTTCGGTTCCAAAATCGTATCCTAGCATGGTGTAGAATTCCACAAGGGTACACTGAGAGTCCATCGATTTTTAATCAGTTGCTAAAGAAATCATTGGAAAATGTGAGCATGCCTGGAGAATCTGTGTTGGTACAGTATATTGATGATCTTTTAGTTGCATCAAAAACAAAGGATGCCTGTGTGACGGACACAGTGGCATTGTTGAAACATTTGGCAGAGGAGGGACATAAAGTGTCTCCATCAAAATTGCAGTTTTGCCAGAAAGAAGTACAGTATTTAGGCCACAAGATTGCAAAGGGAATCAGACAGGTTACAATTGAGAGGATTAAAATGATACAAGGAATGCAGCCCCCTAAAACTCAAAGACAAGTAAGAATGTTCCTAGGTGGGTTACTGCAGACAGTGGGTACGTGGATTTTCATTGATTGCAAAACCATTGCAGAGATTGACAAATGCAGACTTCAGAGACCCTATTGTTTTGACCAAGACAGAGATGGAAGCATTTGAACAGCTCAAGACATAATTGTGTGAGGCACCAGCTTTGGGAATGCCTGATTATGAAAAAGAATTTGAACTGTACTGCAGTGAGCGAGAAGGATGTGCTCTTTCAGTATTAATTCAGAGGCATGGAAAAATGAGAAAACCAATTGTGTATTTCTCAACTGTTTTGGACCGTGTTGCAAAGGCTTTGCCAGGTTGTCTGAAAGCAGTAGCAGCGACTAGTGTAAGTCTGGAGCAAAGTGAAGGAATTGTGATGGGATTTCCTGTGAGGGTATATGTACCTCATTCAGTGGAGATTCTCCTCACAAGAGCAAAGACTCAGTACATGACCAACAGCAGAATGACAAAATATGAGAAAATAATTCTGGGAGCTGAAAATGTGACAATTGTCAGATGTGTGAATGTAAATCCATCAACACTGTTACCTGATACAGTTGAAGTAGAAGTAAAAGGTGAGCTTGATCACAAGTGTTTGGATGTTCTGGAATATTGCACAAAGCCTCGTCCACACATTAAAGATGAACCTTTGCATGAATCAGACTTCGTAATGTTTGTGGATGGATCTTGCTTTAGAACAGAGAGTGGTGCTCTAAGTGCTGCATATTCTGTTTGTGCAGTGGCAGAAGTGTTGGAAGCATCTTGTTTGAAAGGAATTCATTCTGCTCAGATAGCGGAGTTAATTGCTTTGATACGAGCATGTGAGTTGGGAAAAGAGGTGAAAGTAACCATAGTGACTGATAGTCAATATGGTTATGGAGTTGTGCATGATTATGAGCAACTTTGGTCCCAAAGAGGCTATTTGACCTCTGCAGGAACACCCATTCGGAATGCTGAATTTGTGAACACATTGATTGATGTGATACAGCTGCCTGAAAAATTAGCTGTGGTAAAATGTGCAGCCCACAAGAAAGGTGATGATTATATCACCAGAGGAAACAGTTACGCTGATGCAATTGCAAAGCATTGTGCCAAAAATCAAATTTCAATCAATCGGTAGAAAACTGAAGAACATGTTCCAAGTCCTTTAATGCTAACAACTGTAGTAGAAACTTGGCAGGATGTGAAGCAGATGCAGGAAGAGGCAGGAACAGAGGAAACAGATATTTGGTTAAAATCAGGTTGCTGACAAAGGGAGAAAGATTAAATTTGGGTTTACAAAGATGAAAGACCAGTAATGCCTGATAGCATGATTTCAGATATGGCCCGAATGTACCATGGTCAAGCACATATTGGCAGAGAAGCCATGATCTGTCTCTTTAGGCAGACTTGGTATAATCCAAAATTCAGAATGATTGCTGAAAGTTTGTGTCAAAGGTGCTTGGTATGCCAGCAATTTAATCCAAACAGAAAAACTGTTGTAAGTTTGGGAACCATAGGACGGGAGGGTGGCCCATTTACAAGAGTCCAGATGGATTTTATTAAATTACCTCCATGTAACAGACTTAGATATGTTCTTGTGATAAACTGTTTGTTCTCTCGATGGGTAGAAGCTTTCCCCACGAGAAGAAATGATGGAATAACTGTTGCTAAACTGTTCTTACGTGAGATAATACCACGTTTCGGGTTTCACGATTGAATCGGACAGAGGCCCACACTTCCAAAATGATTTACTGCAGATGATATGTGAAGCTCTGGACATTCGCCAGAGACTACCTTGTGCATATAGACCTGAGGCTTCTGGAGTAGTTGAACAGGTAAATGGAACGATTAAAAACAGAATTGCAAAAATGTGTTTGGCTACAGGAATGAAGTGGCCTGACGCCTTGCCACTTGTGTTGATGACATTGAGAAGCATACCTGACAGAAAAACTGGATTAAGCCCTCACGAAATTTTGCTGGGTAGAGTGATGAGGCAGGCTTTTGTACCAGTTAATAGGTTGCTAGCTATAAATTATTACATCATACTGGATTACTGCAAAAACCTGTCTGATGTGGTAACTTCTGTGCTCCACCAGGTGGGAACTGAATCAAATCCCAAAGAGAAAACTCCAGCTCATGATCTAGTCCCTGGGGACTGGGTAAGAGTGAAAGTTCATCGCAGAAGAAATTGTTTGGTACCAAGGTGTATAAGCCTGAGTTGCATCAAGATAAGTCATATCACCACCTTCCTCTTACTTATGGAGTTACTTGTAGTGTCATCTCAAGTTTGTTTTACAAGACTGGTAAATTGGAGTATCAATATTCTAATGTGGATGAGATATTTGCAAAGTTGAAGATCGATGCCAAACTAAACAAAAGGAGACATGCAGAAGTGATGGGAGAATATGTTATAGAAGTAGATGAGTTAACACATGAGTATGCATTTAATAATAATTTGACCTGTAAAATGAGAATTGAAGAGAAAACGTTTTTGAATATGGTCGAGGAAAGGAGAGTTGCTTATAAAAGAAAAGAAAAGATGAAACATGCAAAATCAAAATATTATACATTTGATGATGAGAATATTGAAGATAAAAATGTGAATGTGGCATTAAACTTAGATGCACCAATGTTGGGAAAATTGTGTATCAGAAGAGATAATTCCATGTATGACAATTATTTTGTGGGTGCAAGTCAATGTGAAGACACTTATAGAATTTTAGGAGGTTGGGGATTTAAAGGGGGAAATGATCCTGTTTTCCCTGGAATTTATTTTATATGTGGGAATAAAGCTTATTATAGGCTGCCTGGCCACTGGTATGGGACATGTTATGTAGGTTTGGTCTTTCCTAAAATTTTCCATGTAGATAGAGGTACTAATGGAAAGCATGAGATAGGTAAGGTCCTAAGTAGAAAAAGGAGAGAAACTGTGTTAGAAATAATAGGTGATGTATTTGGAGCACTGATACCAGCAGTGGGAATTTCGTTCAATGCAAATAGAATCAGAAAATTGTCCACAATTGTTGATAAATTGTCAACAGATACTTCAGGAGGATTCCTGATGGTAGACATTGAAATGGTTGCTATGAGAGCTATGGTTATGCAAAATCGACTTGCCCTTGATATAATTTTAGCAACAGAGGGAGGAGTCTGTGGAATTTTGAAAAGTTCAACATTGTTGTACTTATATTCCAGACAAAAGTCAGAATATTGAAAAGTATATTATAAATATTACAGATTTGCATAAGGAAATTGAACCACTGGAGGTTGAAGGTGTCCTTGTAAGGCTGGGTAAAAGTTTCTCAGCAATTAAACATTGGTTTCAAGAAATAGGTAGTTCAATTATAGGTAAAATACTAATTCCAATAACAGTTATAGTGATAGTGATTTTCTTTATAAGGTTAGGTTGTATATACAAAGGTAGAAGAGATTTTAGAAATGTGATGAAGAAAAGGAATGAAGAAAGATTGGCAAGGATAAGAGAAAAGAATGAGACAGAAATGGAAGAAATTAAAGATAAAGTTTTCAAAAATTCAAAAGAAAAAGAGACAAAAGTATAGATGTCATTAATAAAAAGAAGTTGAAACATGTTCTGTTAAGTTTTCCAACATTTTGAGGGTTATTTGGTGATAAATCACCAGATGAGGGAATTGATGGAGCGAGGTGGCGAACGCAAAATTTTGTGTACCCCTCGTGAAGTTAATGTCCCATAACAATAACATTGACTGATTCCATGTTTTGTGGAAATTAACCAACCATAGAGTAAAGTGCACACATTATTTTTATTTTTACATATGGGGAGAACTAACGTTGCTTGCATGTTGCAAAAATAAACCCAGCTAATATGTACTGTTATCGTATTGTGAACTAATGTGCAGCTTATTTGTAAACAAACGCAATTTAAACGTGCTTTTTGTATTCATTTATGTGATGGAGAGGTCGATTTGTAAGTATAAAACACTTTTATGTGGCTTATGTGCTAGATAACAACTAATTGGGAAACATTAGTAAGGTGGGAGGTAAACAGAATGGGTTTAAATTCATAATTTAACATGAATCTGTGTTTGTTTCTATGATAGTTCCAAAAGTGGCCTCTGAGGCCTGTGCACAAAATGGCTGCCTGGGTAAAACTGTGAGCAAGAGCTGGACAGCGCAGGCGCAACAAAACCTGCAAATCAGAGTGAACTGCCTGTGCTCGAGGAGGTTCAAGGCTGATATGGCCCGGAACCTAGGATGTGTGCCAAGCAAGGATGATGTCGTGCTCAGAGCATGGGAAGAAATATGGATGTTGCCACTAAAGGAAATGCCTAGGCCAAAGACTGTCCTAAAACAAAGCCCCTTTATTTTTTCGCTGACACGTTGAGAAATTGAATGCTGTAATGGTGAGATGATGCTCACCCACCCCGAAATTGTCCAATGAGAAACTGAATAAGAGATGTTAGTTACTTTTTAGATAGATTAAGTTAGGGAATTAAGGTATAAAAACCCCTGGATTTGTCTAGTCGGGGTCGCTTTTTCCATTTCCATCGGAGATGCTGCCCGATTGCTGACTGATTCCTGGATGTAAGACTCTTATGAATTTACTTGTTTGCTTTGCAGGATTGTAAGATAAGATGAGGGTGTTAGTTAGGATTGTTAGGAGAGAATGACTTTGGAGCTATTTGTTCTTTGCTAATTCTAACTGTCTTCTAAAATAAAGCGATTTATTTTTAGCTCAATAAAATGATTATTATGAAATAAAGTTTAAGTTTTACTGAATAAAGATTTACTAATGCATAAATGTCAGATATAAATTGCAGTTTTGCTTTGAATAAAAATAAGAGAAATGAAGAAGTAAGAGCTGGTCTTTGATTTCTTCCTACGCCTAATTTTCATTCTAACAGATCCATTGCCATTATGGTGGTGTGTCTGAATAATTTAAGTCTGAATAAAACCATGGTAAATTGTCTTTAAATCTGCTGGTGTAAATAATAGTTAAATAGGTTTAGACGCTCCACCTAAAAATGCAACAGCGTTTCTCCAGTGTGATTCATCAGAGCCTTGAAGCCAAGTGTAAGCGATCAGGGTAAATGCGCAGTGTTATGGGCCCCACTGATGCATGAGTTGTGTGTTTTAAGGTTTCTGGGAAAAGATGAGTATTGATTAGAAATGATTTCTGGAGCCACGCTGGAGCAGAAGCACGGAGAATCCCTTGTGACCTCGCAAGGGGGGGGCAGGCAAACTACTGTGAAGGGGCCACGACCCAGAGAAATTTAGGAGTGGAGGACGGCTCAAGTGGGCAGCTATCGGATCCCCCTCTATGTATAAATATGGGCTCCGGTTCTCGCGTCCACCATTCGACTCCACAGAGCCAGCAGCACATCTCTCCAAACCAATCAAACTTAGAGCGCCTTAATACTGGTTCATTCACTGCATCAGTCGTTGACTTTTATGCAAAACTGGACTCGGAACATCTCTTTAACCAGCAGAGTTATCGAAACACTACCGTGAATAGGGAAACATCTAATAGTATGACTGTGGCCGCATCTGTTGTCTCTCTGGAGCAGGGGGGCGCTGACAAGAGATTAAGTGATGACTGTGCACTTGGGGCGTACCAGAGGCCCCCGGAGGGTTTCAGGGGGGACGTTCTGGTTATGGATGAGAAGGCAACGGCATGCGGAAAACTCTACCCAATGGAAGATTTTTCACTAAGAGTAGATTTAGGGAGAAGAACATTCCAATTGTAAGCTCTTCCCCCCAGATTACTCTCATTGCCTTTTTTTTGTAGCACAAGTCACCTGATTGGTACCTCCCTGATGTCTGATCACGATGCACATGATGTACATGATGTTTTCTTGCCTTGTTCACAAGTGAAGCAAGAAAATGAAAATGAGAAGCATGACGTGCCCTTTGAATATTTGGTCCGTATCGAGAGAATACTAGGTTCTATCCTGTCCTTACTGGGGAAATCTGTATTAAGTTTAGACCACATACTTGAAATGATTTCTGTAATCTTGTTCGAAGTGCAAAAGGTAACAAAATCTGACAACATTAACTCTACGCCTAAGATATGTATGCAAACGGGAGAACAGACAGATGCTAGGACTCTTTCTTTGGTTCCCCAGAGAGAGCTGAGAGATGTGACTGTTCAAGCAGGAATACCCCTTTTCCTTTTGCCCCCCACAGAACCTTGTTGTAATCTTGACAAGGAAGAGCTTTGTTTAAACTCACTCTTCAAGGAGTCCATAGCGGGCCCCCCTCTGGGAAATGTCACACTAAAACCTTACGCTTTGTTCATCAAGGGAAAAAAGGGGGGGGCAGTATGGATAATGAGAAAGATGAGAAAATCATGTGCTATGTGGGGCAAAAAGGTAAGGGAGAGATGGAGGGGGAGACCCCATCCCCTTCCACCTCACTGGGTCAACCCCCTACTTCATCGGGGAAAGGGGGGTCAAAAGCTAGGAATAAGGGAAGTCTTGAAATAAATCCTAAAGGGGATAATATGAAAAAGAAATATAAAAAGATAAGGCGATTCCCAAAACGGAAAATGGCAAAATTACAATTCCCTGCATCCCCGATTGTCAGAGTGATCCCCAAATTACAGTGGAAGAGGGAGGTCTTATATTGCCCATTGAGGATGGTGCTCCTAGAGACCCGACTATAGTACATTTTACATCAGACGGGAGAATGGGGGCGACAGGAATGGCAGATATTCCATCAAGTCTAGTGTTGCAGTCTCCACAAGTACCTTAGTCCCTCCTGACCAGTGAGTGGTGCACTCCCCTGAGTAGGGGTATTTTAAAGGGAGGTGGGGCTGCTGTACATCAGACAGGGCCCAGAGCATTGGGGGCCAGAGTGGATGCAAGCATAATAGTGGGGTCGCCTGCACTGGGCAACTTACAGACGGGATCTAATAGAACTTTCACAGGGACAACAACATCGCATAACAGAAAGTCAGATATTCCAATTGCCACTACAGTGTCGCACCTAACGACTCAGTTTAATGAGAAGGCACAAGCTGTCAGCCTTGGTGATAGAGTGCCTCTATGGATCCCTCAAAGAGACGCTGTAAAGAAAGATAATGTGGTGCAGAATGTCTCTTCTTCCATCGTGGATTTTATCTGGCTTTTTGATGGTGAATCCTGTCCGGTAAACAGAGGATTCATTCTTAAGCTCTTTTCTGAAAAAGAGGCACTAAAGTTGGTGGAAAGTAGGGATATCTTGTCCATGAAGATTAACATTCATGAGAGCTTCTTTTATTCCAGGGTCATTTTTAGCTCTCTGATAGTGGCAAATTTGGTCATGCAGAACTGCAAGCATTTTTTAAAACGAGGGCTGGATTTAATGCCTGTATTATATTCTAAGGAATATTCCACTTTGTGCACTTCATTTCAGTACCCAAAAGTTCAGAGGGCCGGTACTCCTTTGGTGTTAGACACTTTAGGCCCCGACTCAGAGTTCCCATCGGGTGATGCTAAAAATATCATGGTCTCATTAAATAAAAGGGGTCGCTCAATAAATTTGGGGTCAGATGCCATAGGCACCTATCAAGACACAGACATAGATGAAGATTTGGCTCAGTCGAGATGGTTTGCAAAAACCTTGAACAACTGTCCGGGGGTAGAAAGGAGTGGTTATTTAAGGTAGCCAGAGGGGTGTAGCACGGTTACAACGATTTTTTTACAACGCACTACCATTACATCGCAACTTTTACCACGCAAACCATTACAACGCAATGCGCTGGGGGGCGCTCTAGGATAGGGAATGTATTTAATATACTATCCAACACCTTCCCTGCTATCCACGGGGACTGGAGTTGGAATAGTAAATTAAATAATTCACTATCCAGCGCCTAAAAGCATTATGCGTTGTAATGGACTGCGTGGTAAAAACCGCGTTGTAAAGGCATGCGTGGTAAAAGCATGCGTTGTAGTGACACCAATCCAGCCAGAGGGGGGTAGGGGGTACTTCTGTCCTGGAATATGGCCGACTTAGGTCGTAAAGATGAGAAATTGATTTATTTTGTAATCCTTGATTCCCTCGACCACTGATAGTAACCTCCTGAGGCGGAAGCCGGGAGAATCGACAGCTTGCAGCTTTTAAAACTTGTATAGTTTTTGTGTTTTTTAACTTACCGATCCCCCGCTCTGGGCACTTATTGTTTATTATTCACTCACCAGGCATCCCCCCGCACAGCGGATTTATCGCTGCCGCGGGTTAGAGATTACGTTCTGGGCGCCATCTCCTGGGACTCCCCAGGACACGCCCACTAGTACTAGCCACGCCCCCTTCGCCATGGCTACATAACCCACGCTAAAAACAAGCGCCTACCACTGATAGTAACCTCCTGAGGCGGAAGCCGGGAGAATCGACAGCTTGCAGATTTTAAAACTTGTATAATTTTTGTGTTTTTTAACTTACCGATCCCCCGCTCTGGGCACTTATTGTTTATTATTCACTCACCAGGCATCCCCCCCGCACAGCGTATTTATCGCTGCCGCGGGTTAGAGATTACGTTCTTGCCGCCATCTCCTGGGACTCCCCAGGACACGCCCACTAGTACTAGCCACGCCCCCTTCACCAAGGCTACATAACCCACGCTGAATACAAGCGCCTACCACTGATAGTAACCTCCTGAGGCGGAAGCCGGGAGAATCGACAGCTTGCAGATTTTAAAACTTGTATAATTTTTGTGTTTTTTAACTTACCGATCCCCCGCTCTGGGCACTTATTGTTTATTATTCACTCACCAGGCATCCCCCCCGCACAGCGGATTTATCGCTGCCGCGGGTTAGAGATTACGTTCTGGCCGCCATCTCCTGGGACTCCCCAGGACACGCCCACTAGTACTAGCCACGCCCCCTTCGCCAAGGCTACATAACCCACGCTGAATACAAGCGCCTAACACTGATAGTAACCTCCTGAGGCGGAAGCCGGGAGAATCGACAGCTTGCAGATTTTAAAACTTGTATAATTTTTGTGTTTTTTAACTTACCGATCCCCCGCTCGTGGCACTTATTGTTTATTATTCACTCACCAGGCATCCCCCCGCACAGCGGATTTATCGCTGCCGCTGGTTAGAGATTACGTTCTGGCCGCCATCTCCTGGGACTCCCCAGGACACGCCCACTAGTACTAGCCACGCCCCCTTCACCAAGGCTACATAACCCACGCTGAATACAAGCGCCTACCACTGATAGTAACCTCCTGAGGCGGAAGCCGGGAGAATCGACAGCTTGCAGATTTTAAAACTTGTATAATTTGTGTGTTTTTTAACTTACCGATCCCCCGCTCTGGGCACTTATTGTTTATTATTCACTCACCAGGCATCCCCCCGCACAGCGGATTTATCGCTGCCGCGGGTTAGAGATTACGTTCTTGCCGCCATCTCCTGGGACTCCCCAGGACACACCCACTAGTACTAGCCACGCCCCCTTCCAACACCCCCCACCTCCTATGAAGCATGTTCACTTACTGGACGCGCCGGACGCGCCGTTTGCGCGCCGAAGGCGCGCCTAAGGCAAGCCAGTCTGCGCTCGTCCGCGCTGAGACCGGGCCCAGGGCCACCCCCCCTGTCCCATTTGCACCTCGGACCACTTTAGCCTCTACCTTGATCAATTACACCTCCTCTCAACTTCAAGAACCCAACCCTCCGGCTAACCTATCGCATTCCGTACCACATTTGTTATACACCGACCCCATGATAGGTCCTCACAAATGCTCTACTTGTATTAACCACACTCCCCCTGCTAATACCCCCAAACAGGTTTTAGCAGAACTCATTAACGTACGATCCCTCCCAAAACACAAACTCGAAATCTTAGAGTTCATTGTGTCACACAATCTCGACTTATTGTTCATCACCGAGACTTGGGGTGACAATTCCTCCGGTCCGGACTTCAAGGCAGCCCTCCCTGAAGAATACTGTGTTCACAGACTTGACAGAATCAAAAGAAAGGGTGGCGGTATTGCCATCATCCATAGAAAGTCAAAACCATTGATCTTAAATAGACTGTGAAGCCTTTTCCTTCTCTATCACCCTCTCTGGCAACCAATCATTCGCAGGCGCGCTGCTCAACCGTCCGCCTGGCTCCAGATCCAACTTCCTTAACAACATTAATAACCTAATCGAAGTTACAGCTGGAGCTCCCCAATACACCATTTTAGGAGACTTCAATTTCCACCTAGAATCTCCAAGCGACAACGATACCATCGCCCTAATCAGTGATCTCTCAGCAGCCGGATTTCATCAAATTGTCACTCAACCCACCCACAAGGCAGGTCACACCCTTGATGGGATATTTACCAATAATCCTCACATTCTGATTTCCTATCCTATCCCTCTTATTTGGACAGATCACTTAGCAGTCTGTTTCTCTATAAAAAGCAAATCCCCTCCATCTCTAATCGAACCATCTTCTATCTCATCCAGAGACTGGAAAAAATATCGATACCTCTCATCTTGCCTCTATGCTGACCGATGGCATCAATAGCATGGAACCGGATCAATAACTAGCCTCCAGTAACTACCTCAACATCTTGGACATGGCTTGTTCCAAGCTAGCACCCCCTAAAACCTCTCATCGCAATAGAAAATCTCCTTCTGCCCCATGGTTCTCGGAATCGCTACGTCTTCAAAGACAACATTGCAGAAATCTGGAAAGACATTGGCGCAGGTACTACAATCCTACTGACAAAATCTCATACAAAAGCGCCCTTTCCAAATACAAAGACCTGATCACTTCTGAAAAAACGATTTATTACACTTCCCAAATTAATCAGGCTCAAAACTCCGCAAGAAAACTGTTCCAAGTGGTTAATCATCTCTCAAACCCCCCTGCCCCCCCCTCACACATCTCAATCCTTCTGCATTTCTCTTGCAGATTTTTTTAAGGACAAAGTCACTTCAATCTTCTCAGCCTTTCTTCATAAATCATCTTCAACCCTTATAACTAAACAATCTCCAGCTATCAACGTTCCTTCCTTCTGTAATTTCAAATCAGTTACCGAGGAACAAGTCTCTCGCCTAATTTCCAGCACCAAATCAGGATCACCCCTGGATCCATGTCCTCCTTCCATCCTCAACCTCATTCCAAACGCCATCTCCCCCGCTTTGACGAATATCTGTAATACTATGTTCACTACCGACTCATACCCTTCAGTCTGGAAAAAGGCCATTATTAAGCCACTCCTGAAAAAGCCCACTCTTGATCCATCCTCCCCTTCCAGCTACAGACCCATCGCATGCCTTCCCTTTCCAGCAAAAATATTCGAAAGAGTAATGAACATACAACTTTCCAATTTTATCGATGAAAATAACCTACTGGACGAGACCCAATTTGGCTTCAGGCAGGGACACGGAACCGAAACAGCTTTAATAAAGGCAGCAGACGAAATAAGAATGACAATGGACAAAGGAGGAGCGGCAGTATTAATACTGCTTGATCTATCTGCAGCTTTCGACACGGTCGATCATGCCACCCTGATCGACCGTGTCTCAGCAATTGGCATCCAGAACAATGCCAAAGAACTCCTTGCTTCCTTCCTGGCCAACCGTTCACAGGCTGTAAAGCTGGGCCCTTATTTCTCCCACACCTTCTCCCTTCCTTGCAGAGTACCACAGGGCTCCTCGCTAAGTCCGACCCTGTTTAACATATATGTTTCGGACTTAGTGAGGGTGATTAAATCCTACGGCATTAGCCTTACGACCTATGCTGGCGACACTCAATTGGTCCTATCTGTACATAATGATGGATCGACAGTTGCAGCAAATTTTCAAGAGGGAATGCTGGCCATCAGTTCCTGGATGTCCTCAAACTGTCTAAAATTAAACTCTGATAAGATAGAGGTCATGACATTCGGGAAACTAGAACCTGCCGGGTCCCCTCAATGGTGGCCCAAGGAGATGGGACCTCCACCTGAACCTATTACTAAGGTTCGCAACCTTGGAGTCATATTCGACGACAGACTGATCTTTCACCATCATGTCAACTCCGTAGTCTCCACCTCCTTCCTCACGTTGAAGAAGATCAAGAAGCTTCTTCCCTACCTTCCCACTTCAGCTGGTAAAACACTGATCAGCACTCTTGTTTTCGCCAAAACGGATTATTGTAATGCCCTCCTTCTTAATGCACAGGAAAAAGTTCTCAATAGGCTTCAGCTAGTGCAGAATGCCTCAGCCAGAATCTTACTGGGCATCCCCAAGTTCACCTCCATCTCTCCTTACATCCAACAGCTTCACTGGCTCCCAGTCAGGAGCTGTACAAAATTTAAGGCATTATGTATTGCCTATAAAGCAATCAACAACTTAGGCCCGCAGTTTCTCAAGGACGCCCTCCGTCCGCTTGAAAACCAAAGAACCCTCCGTTCATCCTCAGCTCATCTGCTCAAAGTCCAACGCACAAAAAAAGCTAGCTGGGGGGACAGATGCTTTACGATCTCCACAGCCAGACTATGGAACTCACTCCCTCTCACCATCAAAACTGCCCCAACGCTCCTTAGCTTTAGGAAGAGATTAAAAACCTGGCTATTCCCACATTAAGATCTGCCATAGCTATCGTTCTGATCAGTGAGCGCCGAGACACCCCAGGGTATTTGCACGCTATAAAAACCGCCAAAAACATAAAACATAAACATAAACATATGATTACAAGAGACCTGGTCGTGTAAAGATTTTGATTGTGATGGCTTCTTTGTCTTCTCTTGTTAAGCCAAGCACTCCGAAAGGAGACATGCTAGCGGGGCTGGGGGGAGGGGGGGGGGGTGGTATCCATCTTGCTCAATAATACGATAAACTAGAATCAGAAAGTCATTCCCGATCCATCAAATCTTTGTATTTGCCTCAAGTTGTCATGTTTGGGAGAATCTGGCAGTCTTATTTTCTTTCTGGTGGCAAATCTATATATCCCTCCAGGGAGAACCTCTGACCATTTGTTAAGTACACTCTTCTCATATATTCATGAGAGATAGTTACCATGGAAGATTGACACTTGGTTGTATTAGTGGGAGATCTGAACCCGAACATTTCGAAATCTGCATTGGAGACTAATGGCAATCCAGACAAAGAGGTATATTCCAGATTCTCTGCTACCAAATAAAATGAAAACAGACAAACGGGGTCTTCTCTTGCTTGATAGTATCAGAAGCATGCACTTGGTCATTTTAAATGGGAGGGTACCGCATTATAAAATAGCAGATTTTAATTTCAACTCCCATCATACACAAAGCCTATTGGACTACGTGACTGTCTCCTCCCAAATGGTTGGGGCCTGTGAAAACCTAGTGGTATCTCCATCAATATGGAGTGACCACAGTGTAATGGGTTTGACAATAGCCTTTAATATACCCGCATTGAACCAAGGGAACCTGGACCAGGGCTCGGTGGTTTTTAATAAATCTAATGAAAGCTCCTTTTGGACCCCAAAAGATATCACTGAGGTAGGTGCGATAGTGAAGAAAAGTCACGTAGAATGGCAGGGTTCTGATTCCTTAAACATTATACAGTTGTTTGAGGAACAAATGAAGGAGATAAAAAATTTAAGTACTTACTCAACTGGCCCCGTGTTGCAAACCAGGGTTTGCTGCTGCTGAGAGTATTAAATCAAGAAATTAACCGTTTAGTCAGAAAACAACATTTACAATTCTCCATTGGCAAACAGCAGGAAATCAAATGCCTTAAGCAAGCTAGAAATCATTATAAACTTAGAGAAAAGAGAAGGGAGTTTGATGCCAAATGTATTGGATTGAGGGAAGCCGCAATAACCAAAGTCTCAAAGAAATACTGGCATCTGATAGTAGAAAACTGCGATTCAAGACAGAGGGCTCTGCCTATTCCGATCCCAGAAAGGGA
The DNA here is from genome assembly GCF_964261635.1 of Lissotriton helveticus. Taxonomy (NCBI): domain Eukaryota; kingdom Metazoa; phylum Chordata; class Amphibia; order Caudata; family Salamandridae; genus Lissotriton; species Lissotriton helveticus. The sequence goes on from NC_136065.1 coordinate 2,048,945,978, forward strand.
GTGGGAGGTCTATATTTCATTATTATATCAAAACAATGGTTCGGTACCTTTTCTGATGCTCGCCATGGAGGAGTCTTCTCTTCTGGAATATGGTCCCCCATCAAGGGATGAAGTAGTGGGTTACATAAAGAATACTAGAACCTCCGGCGCACAAGGGCCGGATGGAATGTTAATTAAAAAGGAGTCAGCGGCTTGGGGAGCTTTTCTAGTGCCATTGTTTAACTTCTGCTTCCGAACTATTAATATCCCCTCCTCTTGGGAGGGGAGTATTATAGTTCCCTTGTATAAAAAGGGGCCGAAGAGTCAACCTACTAGTTTTAGACAGATTGCGTTGTTGAACTATTTGCAACAAGCATTCTCTCTCACCTGCAGCAATGGGCCAATGATCAGACCATCTTACCCCCTGAACAGGCAGGCTTTAGAAAGAAACATGGAACTGTGGACAACATTGTGGCTGTCCAGACCATCGTAGAGAAATATACTTTCTCACGAAGCATGCCAGTTTATACAGCTTTCATTGATTTCTCCACTGCATTTGATAAAGTGGATAGTCAAACGCTGTGGAAAAAGCTATACCATCTTGGAATGCCACCCCATCTCCTGGGCCTCTTGATAGAATTACATACAGACACTTGGTGTCAAGTTATGATGGGAGACCCGTAAGGTCTTCTTGTAGGATTGAGACTGATTATGGGCTTGAGCAGGGTTGCCTGTTGGCCCCTCTTCTGTTTTCCTTTAATATATATGATCTCCCAGGCACGTTAAATTCAGTGAAGGGGGATGCTCCTAGAATTGGTACATTGGCCATAGGTTCCCTACTTTATGCATACAACGTTGCAATTTTTGATTTAACTCCTATTGGCTTGCAACGTCGACTGAATGCCCTAACTAAATATGCGGAGGACCATTTTCTGAAAATTAATATTTCCAAAATCTTAATCTTCCGCAAGGTCATAGAATAAAGGAAGCGTACAAGTGGTTATTAGGGCATGAAGAACTAGAATTGGTTGACTCATATTTATAACTGGGAAAGGTTTTTTTAAAAAATGGGCGTAATTCAGAACATATTAAACTATGTGTTGGTAAGGCTGCCTCCCAGGCTGGAGCTTTGAACCGACTTCATCAAATTTGCGGGAGACACCATTTGAGTCATGTCCTGTCAGTATTCAAGGTTAAAATTCCACCCTCATTAACTTATTCTGTGGAGGTAGTGGATAATCACCACTGGCTCGCCTTTGACAAGGCTGAAGGCGGGTTCTTCCGCCAAATTTGTAATCTAAATTCACTGGCCGCCCCACATGTTCTACGCTTGGAATTTGGTCTAGTCTTTTCTTATATTTTAGCTTTGTCTGCGGTCTTGAGGTGGGGGAACGCTCTCCTTTGGGGGGATGAAGGTTCTCTTAGGTCGGCCTTGAGAATGGAAATCTTTTACAAGCTAAAGGTTCAATCAGCATTTCTTAGATCATTTGCTTATGCAAATGAACTATTTGGGCTTAGTTTAAATAGTAACTCACCTATGACAAAGTCTGCACTGAAATTACTCTCAAAGAAGTCTGCCACCGCTATGAGTATGGCAAGAGATATAGCTTTAAGTAAATCTAAGTCCCAAAACGAGTTGGTCTGTGGGAGTGCCTTGGGGAAAAGGCCACAACCTTATTCAGTTTGGAATCATCCACATGGGATTAGCTGACTGATGCTTCTTTTGAGAATTAATTTCTCGCCCTTAGGACATGTTACTGGCATTTGGGATAAAATTCAGAGAGAGGATAGAATTTGTGAATTGTGTCATATTCAAATCCGGGATCTTAATCATGTCCTATTCGTGTGTCCGGAATTACAAAGGGCAAGGCGTATGTTTTAAAGACAGTCATTTATTAAATGTAATATTCATTCTGCCCAGGAGGCCCGAATATTTGATTTATTACCCTCCAAATGATATGGTCTGTTATAGGATATTCCAATTTTTTAAAACTTTTCAGGCTATTTATTAGGAAATATTTAAAATCTTGCTATCAGTTTGTAATGTCTAATGGTTTGATATTGAAGAAATTTGCACTGTATAAAAAGTATATTCACCCTTCTCTCCCACTTTTTAATCTATCGTTGTATTTTAGGAAAAAAGGGACATATTTTTTGTATTATATTTAAAATATGTCTTTTTTATTGTATTGATGCATTTTTGTGGACTTCCATAGGAGTTCCTTAACAAATAAAAACTAAAATTGGGCTATGACATCCTGAAAGTAGCTCGCAGGGACGGAGACCTTGTGTTTTGAGATTCACAGGATACGCATCTTCCCTGATTACATCCGCCGTGTACAACAGAGAGCAACCTTCGGGTATGTGAAACAAAAACTAAGGGTGATGAATGTAAAGTATGTCCTGCTGTGACGGGGAAAAAAGATCGGGACAATAGGTGGGGCAGACGGACTGGACACCCAGCACACTCGACCCATAAAATCGTAGTGCGCAAGACGGATTCTTGGATATGGAACAATCAGAGTCAGGAGCTCAAGACAGGGGGCCACCAAGAGTGGACCCACAGCTCCAATTGGCCTTGTGTGAAGCTGCGAGGGCACTGGTGGAGGAGGTCAGGGCATCGGGCTTAGACGCCAGTAGGCAAGGTGTGGGCTAGACTGGACTGCTTCACCAAACACAAATACCGACAGCTGCTGCATAGGGATGGCGAAAAGTCTGGCAGGCTACTGGCCTGGCTGATATGCCGGGAATGCCTCCTGCCACTTATTTTGACACTTTAGTCCACAGACGTCACCATAGCTAACAGACAAGAGGGGATAAACTCCCTACTACCGGACGCACCTAGTTGAGGTGTATCAGCAACACCCGGGGACAGATTGACCGGCAATTCTTGAGTTCGTACATGGAGTACCCCTTCCCACTCTCACTAGGGAACAAGCGGCGGAACTGGAGGTGGCGATCCAGCTGGATGAGCTGAAAGAGGCCCTACATGGGATGGCTCGCTGCAAGTCCCCGGGTCCTGCCGGACTGCCGGTGGAGTTCTACCAAAAGAACATGGACCTGTTGCTTCCTCGACCACTGGAAACCCTGCAGGAATCCAAGCATGCTGGGGCCCTGCCACAATCCATGCCCAAATTGTAATGTTCCCAAAACAGGGCAGAGACGCGAGAGACTCAGGGGCCTACAGACCCTAGTCAATGTTGGGTGTGTATGTAAAAATTCCAGCTAAGGGCCTAGCAACACGCCTCGGTAGGGTGGTGACGCAGCTGGTCCATGAAGCTTCATGCCGGGAAGGGGTACGCATATGAGCCTCCGTCACCTCTCGCATGTGATGCATTCAGTGGCGAGTCGTGGTACCAAGGCGGCAGTGGTCGCCTTGAATATTGAAAAGGCGTTCAACACACTAAGTTGGAAGTATCTGTGGGATGTCCACAGGAAAATGGGATTCAGGAAAGAATATATAAAATGTAAGCAGCTGCTCTACCACAAGCCCAGCACCCTGGGTAAGCAGCGGAGGCCAAGCCTCGGACATCATATCCATCGAAAGGGGCACAAGACAGGGATGCCCATTGTCCCTGCTTCTATTCACCCTGGCAGTGGAGTCACTGGCGATTCTACTCAGGCGCGACTTAAGCAGGTGGGGCATCTCAGTCGATGGCCACACACGTCATCTCCCTGTATGCGGCACTCCTCTATGTCCAGCAGCCAGAGAAGGTGGTCCCGCCACTCCAAGGTGTCATAACCTCCTTTGGGACAGTGTCAGGCCTTTACATAAATCATTATTAAACGGTTGTATTCTCATTGGGCGCATTGGCGGGGGTAATCCCACAGCCCTTCCAGACGTGGGGTTTGGCTAGAGTATAAGACAGTTTCGATACCTTGGCATACAGGTGGCACATTCACCAGAAACACAATACTTCCTAAACGTGGGGGTGGTGATTGCGGGCCTGAAGGAATTGGTCCGGTTCTGGAACAAACCCCCCCTATGGGTTATTGGACGAATGGCCTTGGCTCAGATGGTCATGTTGCGTAGATGCCTGTATATCATGCAGAACTCCTTCTGCAAGATCCCGGCATCTACTTTCGATGTACTGAATAGCCTCCTAGTGTCGTTGGTGTGGACCGGGGTCGCAGTAGGGTAAAACTTGAATTGTTGACATTAGACATGGAGCAGGGAGGGCTGGGACTTCCAGACTTCAGACTTTACTACTACGCATGGATACTACAGTATGCATCACAGTGGTACACTGATGGACACAACACAGAAAATGCGCTACTAGCAGACTTGACAAGGGGGGAGGACCTACCAAGATGCCTTATGATGGGATCGCGAACACTGAGTGCTTGCCCACACATAGTTCAGCTAGTGACAGAGGCATGGGAACAAGCGGTCACGCGGGTAATTAGACGAGGCCCATATGCGGCCACACTCCCCCTTCAATAGCTGCAGGGATTTTGCCGGAATTAATCAGTAATGGATATCACTAGCTGGTATGAGGGGAGGTGTGAGACAGTGGGAAACCTATTCGTTAATGGCACCTTCCTGACCCTGGAAAAGGCAGGGGAATGGTACCAGGTGCCGAGAGGGCATTTCCTACAGTATTCTAAAATAGAGCGCATCGTTTATACACACGAACCACAAGAGTCACATACATTAAGACAAATGCTTGATCCGGGGTCCACTAGAAGACTGTCCTCACGGATATATAAAACCCTGAAAGAAGACTATATAGGTGCACTCTCCACAATCAAAGACCGATGGGAGATGGATTTACCCTCCCCTATCACAGATGGCGAAGGTAAGAGAACATATACACAGATACGCAAGGTGGCCAGAAACGCAAGATTTAGGCTATCCCAGTTTTACTACGTACATCGAACCTACTTAACACCACAAAGACTGGCATGTTTTAATATAAGCTGATCCCCTGCATGCCCATATATTTAACAACAAGGGGTGGTGATGGACAGAGTTTCTGAATTAAGCAGAATACTCTCACCCAGTCAAGAGATCAGGGCTAGATCCAACACCGTTTTTTAGCTCACTGCACCATCCCAGTTCAGAACCTGGCTATATGCAAATTAGTCTGTTCCTGTCCCAGTGCATGATGGGAACAGGGCAAACCAAACTACCAAGCCAATTCTTACACTGGGAAGGAAACAAGCTTCCGGGGACCGGTTTCTGGCATTTCAGCCATCGTCGGCCCGGCTTGCTTGAATCCTGATGGTGCAATGAGCAAGGGACTCACATCTGAGTATACCCTTCCACGCTTAGGGTGGACAAAATATGCCCAAGCTGTGGGATAGACCCAGCCACATTCAAACACATGACCTGGACCTGCGCCAGATTGCAAACATACTGGCAGCAAGTAATATAGAGATCCCGGACGGCCATGGGCATACAGCATTAATAATTAATCAAACAGTGCCTCTTGGGGGTACTCTCAACACCAAAAAAGGGTGCACGCATAAGACACAGCCTTGTTCTTCTGGGCCTATCCCTATCTAAACTACGCATAGCAATACACTTGATGCACAGACTCCCTTTCCGGCTCAATAGATGGATGGCTGACCTGTGGGAATGGGAAGTGGCTGAGGAGTGCCGCCTAGGAGCAGTGCGCACGAATGAAAATGCAGAGCGAGATTTGGAAGAATGGGGGCACATGCTTGAGAGAATGCACACGTCACAGGGACAAGAGGATGGCGATGGGAGCTCACCCCAGACACATAGCACTGCAGATACAGCACACACAAAGGAGACGAAGTATAACTCTAGAGCCGCCACCCTACCTACAGATACAGAACACCCCAAAGGGTGGAGTAGTGGAACTCCCCATGCACCAGTACAACCACAACTAAGAAGAGATGTTAATACACCTCCAGACCGCACACCTCGCTCTCTAGTGGTGCGAGCCATGGCCACCACTGCCGCCAAAAGGTTTTGCTCTGTTTATTTATATATGTACTCTTGGTTTATGCAGTTACTCCAGTTTCCCTTCAATCACAAGAAAGAGGGAATAGAATTGCTATGCAGGATTGTTGTGAAAGGGAACTCCTATAGGTCATGTTAAAAAATGCTGAAAGATCTGTTGCTTTATTAATGGCCCACAACATATTGTGGATCCATAATATACTGAATGTGCTTTGAAGCAATAAATAAAGTTTAAAAACAACAACTTTGAAGTCGACAACAAGGAGGATAGTAACCATAGACCTTCGTGGGCAATTTTTCAACTAGATGGTAAAGCTGCTTCACTACTCCAAAAACTAGGGGATCCAACCGGGGAAGAGTGCTTCAAGGTCCTCAGCAGAATAAAATGGTCAGCAAAACGTGGTCCAAAACTAACCGAGTGGAGACCAACCGAAGAGTCAATACCAATAGCATCAGAGATAGTCACTCTCCCGGAGCATTGGAAGTCTCTTCTAGCAGGCACTAGAAGGTGGACTCGGAACTCTCCTGAAGCAGGCCACACACGCCCGTCCATCCCCCTTACACATCAAACCAAAGGAGCTATACACAACCAAACAGAGCCTTCTTAAGGCCCTGAAGGCAAGAAGAAAAGGAAACATTATCCCCCAAAATCAATCCCTGCTTTCGAGCGGTCCACAGAAAGAAAGCCTGGCTGTTAAGAACAAAGATGATAGAAGCAGAATGGCTGAAAATCTTCACCCTCTTCAAAGAAAGGGGCCAGCAACCAACTAAGCATCACCGGCCAGACAAAGGAGAATGGAGTGGCAGACTGAGAGTGGGTAAATTACATCAAGCAGTTGTACTCTAACCACCAGAGCACATCATACACTGCACCCACCAACACCTTCTGCATTCGGCTTGGCCCTACAAATAACTTGTATCTCAGAGGCCACCGTAACAGACACAATTACAAAAAAATGAAGAACAACAGAGCTCCAGGACCCAAAGGGTACCAGCTGTGGTATTCAAATCATCACAAGGTTATTGGTCAGGTCAGCTCACACCACTTTTCAATTATGCTTTTGCCACCTCAAAAATTCCATCCTCATGGGGAGGATCGATACTCTTCCCAATTCATTAAAAAGGGGACTGTTGTATTCCGCTTTAGGTGTCCATATATAGGTTTTCCTGATACATGTCCTTATATAGGCACAATTTGCATTGCCCTTATACAGGCATAAGATCCCAGTCCTTATTTAGGCATTAGCCATGCTATCCAAATACAGGCATTGTCACCTACATCCGTCCACCCCCAACGTAACAACGAGTTCTTAGAAACCAGACCCTTAACCCCTTCCATGCTCATGACGAGCTGAGCTCGTCATGAGTTGCGCCGCTCGCATGCTCATGACGAGCTCAGCTCGACATGTAATGCGGCTTTTGCAAAAAAGCCGCACAGCGCAAAAATGACCGCAGCACGCATGCGGTTAAGCCATTGGGAGTTTCCCTAGCCTAGGCTGTTGATTTCTCCAAGAACTCATTTATTATGCATGAACCACTATAATCTAAGGGTTCATTCCTGCCGTCTTCCTCTGCCCGACTTTACGTCAATGCAAACATTCCTAAGCACCTTCAGGTATAAATATACCTTCCCTTACCATGGCAAACCACGGCTCGGCTGCACAGCTCGATACGGCTCGCCACGGCAAGTTCGGAAGAGACCACGATTTAGAGGAATTCGTGTCCCGGCCTGACGCACTGACAAGACTCTGTCATCCCTGCTAGTGGAGAATCCAGCTTCCAGTGTTCTGACTCCCTTCGCGGGGTGTTAGAGTTCGAGACTCGGAAAGAGATTCCAACCTCGCTCATTCTCAAGGTATGGAGCTGACTAGAACCTAGAGGGACTCTTGGCATACAAACTTGCCATACAAACTATAGCTTACCATACCATAGAATGCAGCACCTACTTCTTACCTTGTACTACACTTAGGGTAGGTACACTGGGGTAGAACTAGTTAGATAACGCATCGTATGAGTACACGCATTTTAGCCTGTGTTATTTATGTATATGTATATGAATATGTGTCATAGCTAAAAGACAATGCTATTGCAGTGTTATTTCTTTCCACTGCTTACGCTGTACATCATATATCTTGCATACTGTCTTATGATTGTAACAGCACATATCTCTTGCATGGGAAATAAGACTGTTCAATAAATCCTTTTCATTGAAATGTCCCTCTACTCTTTCTGTGTAACTCTGAAGAAACTAATCATGCACGATTAGCTGAGTGAAACTGTTATCTACTGTTTCCACGATTCTGAGAGTGTTCGATTCTAAATGGAAACAAAGTTGTTATGTTTATGCGTTTGCCACAAACTACTCCCTTCTTGTTTACAAGGAGTTTCTAGTGACCTCTGAGTTAGCTGGCACACAAAGTAATTAGGTTTAATATACTCGATAGGGGCATACTGACCCCATTTCTATGCCAAAACTATAGTGTATATTATTCCAATGCGCAGTGCCTATTAGGGAAATAGGAACAACACTACAGGACCGCATAAAACCAGAAAACTACCGGCTCATTGCTTTATTAAATGTTGAAGCAAAAGTATATGCCAGAATATTAATGGAAGATCTGTAAGCCTGGGCAACAGATAACAGTAATCGCCCCTCTTTCAAATCCGGTGTAAAGCCCTAAAGCTCCACTACGAATAACATTTTAGCACCTGGTCACCGGTCAAGCTATGTTGTAGACTACAGTGCAGTAGTCGATCGGGTGGACTGAGGAATATTGTGGGAGAAACTAGTTACCTGGGGAATCAACCCCTAGCTACTCAAGGCTATAACTGCACAATACCAGGGGACGTGGGTTTGAATAAAAAGCCAGCCCAACAACCACAATAGCAAAAGTGCCAACCAACAACGGCCTCAAACAAGGCTGTGTTCTCGCCACTCTTCTTTTCAACCTCTATACAGCAGATCTGGGCAAAGCTTTGGAATGTGCTAGCCTAATAACACAGAGGATGGGGAAGGTGCGTCTCCAAATCGTCCAGTACACAGATGACATTGTATTAATAGATCATTCACAAATTTGTTTACAGAGAGCCCTCAAGGTACTCTATAGGTACAACCAAAACAACAAACTTTTGGTGAACAAGGGGAAGACTAAGATAGTCCTTAACATAGTTTAACCATGGGATCCTATGGGCATAATTCAGTTTTAAGCAGTCCCTTAGGATCGCCAAGTTCAGTTGGTTTGAGCAAATAGAAAGCCATAACAACAGGGGAGCCAATCTAGTCACATCCTCAAGATAAAGTAAAGCTAGTTTTAAATGAGGTAGATAATTTGCACAAGACAGGGGAAGTGAGAGCAGTTTTTACAAAAAGCATTCTCTACAATTTGGAGCAGAGCTGGGTCTACCATTCCTCCATTCCCCCGGTCCGCAGTCCCATAAGTGGCACTCGCCAGCATTTTACAGTGATTAAATGTGTAACATTTCTGGCCAGGGCTAAGACCCAAGTTTTTTAGAGAGGTAATCCAAAGACCTAATTCCATTTTCCAAAAGGGCCTTTCTGTTTTGTAACATCTTTTTCCAGGATAACTTGCAAATGTTTTCAAAGGTAAAACTAAAAAAGATCTTTTGGGAAAAAATGGCAAATAACAGATTTATTTATTTATTTATTTATAGTCTTGTATCGCGCGTGAATCAGCCCCGAAGGGGTATCTCCGCGCGTGGCTTCTGGGTGAGTTAAACAAAAAAACTATAAATCGGAAAAGGTAGAGGGGAAGCTAAATTAATCCTGTATGAATAGGTACGTTTTCAGTTTCTTCCTGAAATTGAGAAGGTTAGGAGTTTGTCTTAGCTGGAGGGGGAGGGAATTCCACAGCACTGGGCCTTTAAGGGAGGGGGCACGGCCACCCTGTCTCGCTCTGTTTACTTTGGGTACATATAGCAACATAGTGTTGCTAGAGCGTAGAGTGCGTCCAGGAGAGTAGGGAAGGAAAATATCCTTCAGATATTTGGGACCCGACCCGTAGATACATTTATGCATGATGCAGCAGAGTTTAAACTGAACCCGCTGTTGCACTGGGAGCCAGTGAAGGTGGGAGAGAAGGGGACGGGAAGGGGTACGGGGGGGAGCATTCAGGATAAGTCTTGCCGCGGTGTTCTGTACCACCTGCAGTCTGCGAAGTTGTTCCTGGTTGGCGGAAATGAGTAGGCTATTACAATAGTCCACCCGTCCAAGGACTAGTGCCTGAACCAGCGTCTTCCTATGGATGTTTGGTAGGAAGGGGAAGATACGCCGTAGAAGACCAATTGTACGGAAACACGTTCCCGCAACCTGACTGACGTGATCTTTCATGATCAGAGTTTGGTCTAGGCGTACCCCCAGGTTTTTGATGGTTTGTTTAGGCGCTGGGACAGGTCCAAGCTCAGGTGGCCACCATTCCGGGGACCAGAGCAGGGTGGCCCCTCCAAACAACATGACCTCAGTTTTGGTCACGTTGCATTGGAGGAAGTTCTGGGCCATCCAACCTGCCACCGCTCTCATACCGTCTCGGAAAGATTGCATGACTGCGGGTGTAATTGTTTGAAAGGGGAAAAGCAGCTGAGTGTCGTCAGCGTAAGAGATTGGTGAGAACCCATGAGATCTGATAATCTCTGCCAGGGGGCAGATGTGAGAGAAACAAACACAAATCAACAATTATTGCATATAGCCTTCTTCCCGTGGCTAAAGAACTATTACATTCATATCACTCATTTGTACGGAACCCACAGCATAGATATATCCTAATTAGATTTAGGATGAACTACATTCCGTTAATGTTTGGTTTCCCAGGTAACACCTAGAAGGTGAATGATCTGCCCCCATACCCGTGCAACGGGAGAGAATCCCAATCAATGCTACATATCCTCTTTTTTGCACTCTCTATGGGCCCCAAAGGAAAGCTTTGTTAGTTCCCATGCTACAGAAGTACAACTTTACTCAATATATGTCTGCACTGCACTTTATCTATCAGCTTTCAGATCTTCCTTGCATCCTACCTATGGGCAGTGGCGAGTAGAAGACAGCTACCTTTATAACTGTTTCCTTTTAATGGATTGTTTTATCCGACATTGATGAAGTTATGAAATTATGGCTTGATCTTATATGGTGTAATGTCTCTTAGATATTTTATTGCTGCAATGTTCTTTAACTTGTTTTTATATTTGTACTTTTTATGCGTTGAAATAAATCGAAATAAAGTATGTTTGACTGACAAAGATAGTCATCTTTGGGAAATATCCACAAAAGAAAACAGATCAATGACAACTCGCCAATCTGCAATTAAAACCAAGCACAATTTATAATTATCTAGGTGTCTGGCCATGTTGGAAGGTATAGTTGTGGTAGTAGAATGCTTACTGTTTCAGTTCCAATACTGTTTGTATTCTTTTGAGTATGTTGTTATGGTTCCACTTTCTGGAAGCAGCTACTTGTCAGTTGTACTGTTGCTCTCCAGATTGAAGACCTCTCATTATTACAGCAGTAAAGCACTGTATCGACCTTGCTTCAGCATTTAAAGTCAACTATTATTCTTTTTACCATGTTTTAATATGATACATTGCCAAATTTGATTTTAGGTGTTTACATGTAATGTTTTTAAGTAATGAATCATGAATAAATAAATTACAAGACTTGGTGAGTTGGTCAGGAAATTTCATCTCCTCAAGAACTTCGATCAAAATCTTCTAACCCACCAAGTCAAACGCTTTTGCAGCGTCTACACACACAGCACTACTGCACGTATCTTATTTTCAGTAAAGTAGTCGATGGCCTCTACAAAAAAGCACATATTATACTATAGCTGCCATGTTGGTATAAATCCATTTTGATCTACCTATATTACATTTGTAATTACCTCAGATATCCGTAAAGTTAACATTTTCACAAAGATTTTATAGGTGGTGTTTAACAAAGACATAGGACGAAATGAATTTACAGCCTCTGGATTTTTATCTTTTTTAGGAAAGCAAATTACAACCCTTTCCTGAATGAGGGCAGGAGATTTTCTCATTTAAGGATGTAATTAAAAAGTTCCGTAAGTGGACCCTTCAGATATTTAAGCATAGCGTAATAACACTCAGATGGATAACATCCTCTCCTGGTGCCTTACATCTGGGAAGCAAGTTAACCACTTTAACTACGCCTCCCATTCAACTAGGCGAAAAAGCTTGTCAGCCTCGTGTGCTTTAAGGAGGGTAAATTTGAGCTGGGTTCAGAAACTTGAGACGTCTTCATCTGGGGGATTGAAATTTTCATCTTAATTTTTGGTTAATGTTCAGCAAATATATCCTCTATTACTTTGGCTGTTTACCTCTAGGGCCCTGTTCCTTGGATTCTTAATCTTAACAATGTTGTTTCTGATAGGGCGGGAGGGAGTCCACCAGGCTAGTAATTTGACCCATTTGTCATCTGTTCACCCTCCTCGTAAGCATTTGACCATATGTTTGAGCTCTAATTAATTTTTAATGAAAGGTTCCAGAGCTCCCTCTTAGTTGTCTCTCTGTCTAGATAGCTCAGTTTGTCATTTAATTGATGCAGTCTGGCCTCTGCTACCTGAGGGGCTGCTGTAAGATTCCCAATCTGGTTACTTTCGATCTTTTTAAGGGTATGTTGAACGATATAACCTCACCTCTCATTGTTATGTTATAAACCTCCCAAGGTTACATGGCAGAAAAAATTAATGCTGGATCTCCTGCGAAAATACATGAATTCTAAACCTGCAGAGGAGTGTGTCTTGGATTTTGGGCCAAACATGTAATGAAGATGTGGATCCGCTTTGGCTGTGGATTGAGCGGAGCCTATTCATGCGGAACAGCAGGTCAGCATACATTTTTTCCTGCATGTAACCTTGAAAGGCCCACTCAAGGGTTTGAAATTGTAAAAGAATTGTAAGTTTGGCAACACACACTCACTTAAGGGTAAAAATGGACTTTCCGATAGTACAAATCCCAACATGCAGCAGAATTTATAACTCAGGGTGATCCATCAATCGGGGGAAGAGTAAAAATGGGGGACTGTTAGATCTGGCACCATTGGCGTGGGTCACCCTTCCATTTTTCGCTGTTGTCTTCTCTGTTTTTGCTGGTATTAGATGCTCTGGGCGCTGTGCCACTGCCATTCAGTGCCACAGAGCAAATGCTCCCTGTGTAAATATACACTCTAGCCTATTCCACTGTATGGCACTCCATTTTAACAACACTGTACTGTATGCAATTCTAATATATGCCACTCCACTCTACGTCACTACACTGTACGCCAGTAACACTCAACGTTAGTACATGCTATACCACTCTACTGTACACTACTCCACTCTACGCCACTATACTCTCCACTCTAGAACACTACACTCTATGGTATTCCACTCTACAGCACTCCACTCTACGCTACTACATTGTATGCCACTCCACTCTTTGCCACTTCAGTCTACGCTATTCCACCTTCAAATTAGTATAACTCGCACACCTCCATACACAGTGTATTCAACTCAGTAGCCACAATATGTTAGCTACACCTTTCACCTTCTCCATGTACTGCTTATACCATTTTATATTTTCTCACTTATACTATGTTAAATATTAGTATTTACAAGAACAGTAATGATATCACAAATCAAATCTTTTGTAAGAACACAGTGCAGGGCACAGTGGGAAGTTTAGTTAATGAAGTGTGGCTACCGAGTTGAGTACACTGTGTATGGTAGTGAATGTGTTATAATAATTTGAAGGTGTTGTATAAATTCTATATTAAAGTAATAAGTATAAGTGTAGAAATGGAATGTTTTTCTGTACTTTAACTTTTGTTTGTTGCTAAAGAATAAATATAGTCATATTAATTTAAAGGTGGTGCGTAAATTATTATTTTAAGGTATAACTAAAACAAGAATTTCGAATGTTTGTGTATTTTAGTTTTTATTTGTTATTTGTGCACCCCCCCGCTGAATAAAATCTAAGCGTGTCTGAAACTCCACCCTCGAGTGCTGTGTTGTCCTTCCTGGGAGAGACCGGAGGGATTCTGAGCGTCATATATATATATATATATATATATTAATAATTTTCCTTTTGAATAATGATTTTTTTCTCAAATAAGGGACCAGTAGACATTGCCTGATTGGCCTTAATTCAAGCTGAAGGGTAAATTATCTCTATAAATGAATTGCAATCCTTGTCTCCACAAAAAACACCTCGTTGATGAACAACGGGTGAGTCATCGTATGTGTATAGTTCTAAATGCTGAGAGAATTGAAATAAGAAGTTTATATTCATATAAATGTCTGTTGGGGACACGGTAACAATATCGTCAACAAAGCCCACTGGAGGGCAATATTTGTACCTTTCTTTAGTTAAACTTACAATGATTACATATGAATAAGCCCAAAGCTTCATTAGTTTATACATATAAAAACAAACTCCAAAAACTACATGTCCCAGAAATCCTGTGCATAAACAGGAAATGATGTAACTACAACATGTAATTTCCTTTCATCACGTTATTTAATGGTTAAAAAATGTCGACTGTGTGAACCTGTGAGCAAGGTCTCTGGTGAGACCGAAACGCGTAAGGTGTTGCTGGTTTATGAAAAAATAAACAGAAGATCGACTGAACATTGTGTGGTAATCATTGCCAAACCATACGGGAGTGCATGAGTAAAAGCGTCTCTGGAAAGAGACAAACGGAATAATATATATATATATATATATATATATATATACTCTACCCACCCCCTAGACCTAAAATCACTATTATTTCCCTTTAACTCTACTCACCCCTAAACCCTAAAATTATCCTTTTCTCCCTTTACATCTATGCACCCCAAAACCATAAAATCATCCCTACCTCCGTTTACCTTTACTCACCTCTAAACACTAAAATTACCTCTACATCCATACACTCCCTAGACCTTAAGTCACCCTTTCCTCCTTTACCTCTACCCACCCATAACCTTAAAATCACCCTTACCTCCCTTTACCTCTACCCACCTTTAAGCCCTAAAATGACCCTTACCTTACTTTACATCTACCTAACCCTAAACCCTAAAATGCCCCTTTTCTCCTTTATTTCTATCAACCCCATAAACCCTTTACCTCTAATTACCCCTAAACGCTACAGCTACCCTTTCCACCTTTACCAATACTCACCCCTAAAATAACCCTTACCTCACTTTATTTCTATGTCTCCAAACCCTAAAATCACCTTTACCTTAGTTTACGTTCACCCCAAACCCTATAATCACCATTCCATCTCTTTAACCTCTACCCGCAACAAAATCTAAAATTATCTCTACCCACTCCTGCACCCTAAAATCACCTACCTTCCTTTACGTCTAACAACCACTGAACCCTAAAACCTCCCATATCTCCTTTAACTTCTACCCACCCCAAAACCCTAAAATCACCCATATCTCCCTTTACCTCTTCCCTCCCCCTGCACCCAAACCACGTCTATTTTTAAAATAAAATAAAAATTATGGGACATATTTAGAAGACAAAGAACAGGGTTTACTCCGTCAGGGTGATAATACTCTATCACCCTGACAGAGTAGCCGTTGTCCAAATCTAGTGATGTCTGCCGGGCCGGAGGGCCTCTCTTACATTTGCAGGAAGCACCATGTAATGTAATGTAATGTAATGTAAAAAGGATTTGTAGAGCGCTGCGTTCACCGGACGGTTTCTTGGCGCTGATCACTAACCCAGGAGGAGGCAGAGAGGAGAGAAAGAAAAACTTTATGTATAGACACCGCGGAAAAGGTGAGTTTTTAGGAGAGACCTAAAGTGAGGGTAGGAAGAAGAGAGTCTGAGGTCCAAAGGTAGAGTTCCAGAGTGAGGGGGCCAGAAAGGAGAATCTAAGGCCTCCGTGCTTTTTACGCCTGAACCTAGGTGTCTGGAGGAGGGCATGGTGAGAGGAGCGGAGGTGCCTGAAGGGGGCATACGGATGGAGAAGAGAGGAGATAAAAGAAGGGCCGATGCCGGCCAGGGATTTATGGGTTAGGCAGCCAAGTTTGAACTTGCAGTGTTCTGACACAGGAAGCCAGTGAAGGGCTTTAAGGAGGGGACGGACGTGGTAATGTTTTGGCTGGCGATAAATTAAACGGGCGGCCTGATTCTGAATTAACTGAAGTCTCTTTATTTGATATTGCGGAATGCCTGCGTATAAGGCGTTGGCGTAGTCGATCCGGGAGATGACTAACGCCAACAATGCCAGGGTGAGAGCTTCAGTGGTCAGGAAGTGAGCTATTTTTCGAATTTTTCTGAGCTGGTGGAAACAGGAGGATACTGTGGCGCTGATCTGATGATTCATGGAACGATCCTGTGAGATGTAGACCCCTAGGCTTTTTACTTTATCAGCGGGACTGGGGGGGGGGGCCAAGGGAAAGGGGCCAGAAGGTGGAGTTCCAGGGATTGGCTGGGCCTCCGACAAGAACGAGCTCCGTCTTGTCGGGGTTAAGCTTAAGATGGTGAGCGCCCATCCAGTCGCTGATATGACAAAGGGTGGACTGAAAATCCTGGGCCGCTTCCTGCGAGTCAGGGTTGAAGATAAGCTGAATGTCATCTGCATAGTTAAATGCAGTGACATTCCTTCCCCGGAGGGAGCGGATCAGGGGGGTAAGGTATAAATTAAAAAGAAGCGGAGACAAAGACGAGCCCTGTGGGACTCCGCAGGTGAGTTTCATCTTATCCGCCGAGAATTGGGAGATTCGAACAGATTGGTGGCGGTTCGTCAGGAAGGAACGAACCCAGTCAAGGGCCGTCCCTCCAATACCAGCCTCCTTGACACGGTCGACCAAGATGGAGTGGTCGTCCGTGTCAAAGGCTGCCGACAAGTCCAAAAGGATTAAGGCTTGGCTGGTGTTAGAGTCGTAATTGCAAACAAAAATTGGGCCCAGATCTTTGGACTGGGGTGAATGTGTGACATTGATCCACATTCGGTCCATCATTGTTCTGTTTGCAGTTACCGCTCTAAGTGTACTGGGGATGCTCAGACGTGAGTCCCAGGCACTCCACACCACTGGAATCAAGCTAGCCGGGCTGAAGAGAGGTGTTACCTCGAAACCGGGCCGGTCCTCGGATGCTTGTTTCCGTTCTGGGAAGGACATGGCTTTTGTAGTTCGGACTAGACTGTTCCCATGGGGCACAGGGTCAGCGCTGATTTGCATATCGCCATTGTCTAACCCAGGGTGGTGTGGAGTGGAAAAACGATGGATTTGGGCCCAGATCTTTGGACTGGGGTGAATGTGTGACATTGATCCACATTCGGTCCATCATTGTTGTGTTTGCAGTTACCGCTCTAAGTGTACTGGGGATGCTCAGACGTGAGTCCCAGGCACTCCACACCACTGGAATCAAGCTAGCCGGGCTGAAGAGAGGTGTTACCTCGAAACCGGGCCGGTCCTCGGATGCTTGTTTCCGTTCTGGGAAGGACATGGCTTTTGTAGTTCGGACTGGACTGTTCCCATGGGGCACAGGGTCAGCGCTGATTTGCATATCGCCATTGTCTAACCCAGGGTGGTGTGGAGTGGAAAAACGATGGATTTGGGCCCAGATCTTTGGACTGGGGTGAATGTGTGACATTGATCCACATTCGGTCCATCATTGTTGTGTTTGCAGTTACCGCTCTAAGTGTACTGGGGATGCTCAGACGTGAGTCCCAGGCACTCCACACCACTGGAATCAAGCTAGCCGGGCTGAAGAGAGGTGTTACCTCGAAACCGGGCCGGTCCTCGGATGCTTGTTTCCGTTCTGGGAAGGACATGGCTTTTGTAGTTCGGACTGGACTGTTCCCATGGGGCACAGGGTCAGCGCTGATTTGCATATCGCCATTGTCTAACCCAGGATGGTGTGGAGTGGAAAAACGATGGATTTGGGCCCAGATCTTTGGACTGGGGTGAATGTGTGACATTGATCCACATTCGGTCCATCATTGTTGTGTTTGCAGTTACCGCTCTAAGTGTACTGGGGATGCTCAGACGTGAGTCCCAGGCACTCCACACCACTGGAATCAAGCTAGCCGGGCTGAAGAGAGGTGTTACCTCGAAACCGGGCCGGTCCTCGGATGCTTGTTTCCGTTCTGGGAAGGACATGGCTTTTGTAGTTCGGACTGGACTGTTCCCATGGGGCACAGGGTCAGCGCTGATTTGCATATCGCCATTGTCTAACCCAGGGTGGTGTGGAGTGGAAAAACGATGGATTTGGGCCCAGATCTTTGGACTGGGGTGAATGTGTGACATTGATCCACATTCGGTCCATCATTGTTGTGTTTGCAGTTACCGCTCTAAGTGTACTGGGGATGCTCAGACGTGAGTCCCAGGCACTCCACACCACTAGAATCAAGCTAGCCGGGCTGAAGAGAGGTGTTACCTCGAAACCGGGCCGGTCCTCGGATGCTTGTTTCCGTTCTGGGAAGGACATGGCTTTTGTAGTTCGGACTGGACTGTTCCCATGGGGCACAGGGTCAGCGCTGATTAGCATATCGCCATTGTCTAACCCAGGGTGGTGTGGAGTGGAAAAACGATGGATTTGGGCCCAGATCTTTGGACTGGGGTGAATGTGTGACATTGATCCACATTCGGTCCATCATTGTTGTGTTTGCAGTTACCGCTCTCAGTGTACTGGGGATGCTCAGACGTGAGTCCCAGGCACTCCACACCACTGGAATCAAGCTAGCCGGGCTGAAGAGAGGTGTTACCTCGAAACCGGGCCGGTCCTCGGATGCTTGTTTCCGTTCTGGGAAGGACATGGCTTTTGTAGTTCGGACTGGACTGTTCCCATGGGACACAGGGTCAGCGCTGATTTGCATATCGCCATTGTCTAACCCAGGGTGGTGTGGAGTGGAAAAACGATGGATTTGGGCCCAGATCTTTGGACTGGGGTGAATGTGTGACATTGATCCACATTCGGTCCATCATTGTTGTGTTTGGTGTTAGAGTCAGCACCTCTGCGGAGTTCCTCCATTACAGAGAGAATAACCGCCTCGGTTGAGTGGGCTGGTCTAAACCCAGCCTGTTGAGAGTCCAAGAAGTTGGAGTCCTCAATAAAGGAACCGAGGATGCTGGTGACATATGACTCAATTACCTTACTAAGGTAGGGAAGGAGGGAAATGGGATGGAAGTTGGCCATGATCGTAGGGTCGGCGTTAGGTTTCTTCAGGATAGGTACTACTTCCGCGTGCTTAAACTGACTGGGGACCTCACCGAGCAGAAGGGAGTTGTTCAGGGGGGCCAATGGAGGGGTGGAGCAGGCTGAAAAGGCAGCCCGAAGAATCGCGGGGGGCAGCAATCTGTGGGGGAACCAGAGGAGACTTTATTAAGAAGACTGATGAAGACTTCTTCTGATATCGGAGGGAACTGAGTCAAAAGATGAGAGTTGACAGAAGGTGCAGCCTCAATGAAAGGTATGGCCGGGGGAGTGGAGAGGATGCTATTTTTGATTTTAATAATTTTTTCTATAAAAAAACAGTTGAGGGAGTCGCAGAGTGCTTGAGACGGGAGAGGTTTGAGAATTACCCTGTCCGGGTGTGAGAGCTCGTCTACGATTGCAAAGATGTCTTTGGATTTCTGCGCAGAGTTGAGGATTTTGGTGGAAAAATAGGTGGTTTTAGCGGCTGATTTAGCTAGTTTGTACTCTCCCAATAGTTTTAAAAAGAGTGGTTTCATTACGGGATCGTAGCTTCTGCGCCAGCGGCACTCAGCCTGGCGGAGACCTAGTTTTAAGGTTTTGAGATTATCGGAAAACCATCGATGAGCGTCGTGGGGCGCTTAGATCTTATTAATTTAAGGGGGGCAACCTTGTCGCTGGCCTGTTCTAGCCAGTCGACTAGTGCAACTTCTTGGAAGTCGATAGGGCCAAGAGTGGCCGAGACCGAAGATGTTAAAGAAGTGATGAATAAATCAAGGTCTGCTTTGTTCCAGTTGCGAGCATGGAGGCTGGGGCCTCGGCTGCGAGGGGGCGGGGGAGGGACCAGAAGGAGAAAATAAATTAAATGGTGGTCAGACCAGTGACAAGGTGAAATCGTGAGCGACTTAATTTCGAGGTTGTAGGTCCACACCTGGTCAAGGATATGGCCCTTGGGGTGAGTGGGTAGATGGATGTGTTGGGTACCATTAAGCCCAGTTAGAAGGTCAGTGAAAGCCAGGGATTGGAGGCTTTCATGGGTATCTGATGGCCAGTAATTGAAGTCTCCCAGGACTAAGAGTTTAGAATTGTTGATGGTAAGCCGAGAGAGCAGGTCACCAAAATTCAAATAGAAATTAGGCATAGATTGTGGGGGACGGTATACCAGAACACAGGTGAAAGGGGAGACAGAAGATTCAAGTCTAATTCCCAGACAATCCACCTGAGGGATGGTGAGAAGGGAGAGGGAAGTGAACCTAAGGGAGAGATTGATAATGGCGGCTACGCCGCCTCCTAGTTTGCCGGCAGGCCTATTGGCGTGGAGTATATAGTACCCCGGAGGGATGGCTGCTAGAATGTCGGGGGAGGAATCCACATTCAGCCAAGTCTCGGTTAGAAGAAGAACGTCGGGCCGGTCCGAGTCTAGGAGGTGGAAAATGTCAAGTTGGTGTCTGACAAGTGAACGAGTATTGAGATAGATGACCGCTAATTCCATGTTAGCGGGTGCCTGAGCGTGAGGGGGTGTTGGAAGAGGAGGAAGAACTGGGGATTCAGAAGCGAAAAGGGACGGGAGGGACTGTAACTCAGAAAAGGTACTCCGAGGTTAATAAATACCTAGTTGTTGCAGGCATGAGGAGCTGGTGGTGTCCAGTGACCTCAGTGAGTGTAGGGCAATCAGGTCCCTGGGAGTGAAGGTAATAGTTTGGGCAGAGTGACATGGCCCGGGCCCCGTCCGGCCGTGGACGGGCGCAGACGGGCTTGCCTTAGGCACGCCTTCGGCGCGCAAACGGCGCGCCCGCTGTGCACGTCCGCTGCGCTTCCGGTATGGACACATCCTATATACAGGTGAAAGGGAGGTGCGAAGGGGTCGTGGCCTAAATAAGTGGGCGTGGCCTGATCAGGCGAGAGGCGGCAATTACAATCAAGGCTGGTCTTGCCCGCCCGCTGCAGCGCTGAGTCGGCTGTTTAGGAGGTCTGGGAGTGGCCAAGATGAATCCTTCGTTACACACAGGTAAGTAAACAGTGTATTAAAATCACACAAGTAAGCAGTATTTTTAAAATGAACAAAGTAGCGTGGCTCCCGGCTGTGCCTCAGGAGAGAAAGTGATTCCAGCGAGCGCTAGCTCTCAGCACTTAAATACGCTGGCGAAGGGGGCGTGGCCTAAATAAGTGGGCGTGGCCTGATCAGGCTAGAGGCGGCAATTACAATCAAGGCTGGTCTCGCCCGCCCGCTGCAGCGCTGAGTCGGCTGTTTAGGAGGTCTGGGAGTGACCAAGATGAATCCTTCTTTACACACAGGTAAGTAAACAGTGTATTAAAATCACACAAGTAAGCAGTATTTTTAAAATGAACAAAGTAGCGTGGCTCCCGGCTGTGCCTCAGGAGAGAAAGTGATTCCAGCGAGCGCTAGCTCTCAGCGCTTAAATACGCTGGCGAAGGGGGCGTGGCCTAAATAAGTGGGCGTGGCCTGATCAGGCGAGAGGCGGCAATTACAATCAAGGCTGGTCTCGCCCGCCCGCTGCAGCGCTGAGTCGGCTGTTTAGGAGGTCTGGGAGTGGCCAAGATGAATCCTTCGTTACACACAGGTAAGTAAACAGTGTATTAAAATCACACAAGTAAGCAGTATTTTTAAAATGAACAAAGTAGAGTGGCTCCCGGCTGTGCCTCAGGAGAGAAAGTGATTCCAGCGAGCGCTAGCTCTCAGCGCTTAAATACGCTGGCGAAGGGGGCGTGGCCTAAATAAGTGGGCGTGGCCTGATCAGGCGAGAGGCGGCAATTACAATCAAGGCTGGTCTCGCCCGCCCGCTGCAGCGCTGAGTCGGCTGTTTAGGAGGTCTGGGAGTGGCCAAGATGAATCCTTCGTTACCATCAGAGTGGTTCCTGTCAATGTATTAAAAGTTTGACAGTACTATGCATCAAACCTTTATCCTGTAGGATTTTGGTTTTGAGACAAAAAAAAACGGAATGACCCCAGCACCATGGGAGTTATTTTACACGGTGCAGGATTTGTTTTGTCGTTTTCACTGTCCCTTACCACCAGGTTATACTTGGTGGTTACAGAAAATGAAAGTAGGTCATTTGATCGCCCACTCTAAATCTGGTGGGCGGTGAAATGACCAAACCTCTGACAGCCCTTGCTCCATCGGGCCGTCAGAGGTGTATGACCGACTCGAAATGAGGTGAGCGCAGCTTCAGATTGTCGGAGAGGGTACCCTCTTCAACAAACTCTTAATCAAGGCCAATGTTGTTTTTAGGTCTAGGCCTACATGGGCTGCGCACATGCGCAGTTTTGCTGGCGAGATTTTATGTTTTGGATGAGCTGTCAGAAACAGGCTTCAAGCCCCGCCCCTCTTTCCCATTGGCCGCCGTCACCGTTTATGCTAAATGGTGGCCAGCCATTGGGAAAGAAGTTTGTCTGACGTGGACTTTTCTCTTTGACAGATGGCCCACTTGGACAGGCTCGTCTGACTTCCTTCTGCTGTGAAAGCTTTCTTATCTTTATGGGGCCAGGTGTTTTAAACACCTGGCCCTATAAAGACAAGCTCCGCGTCGTGTTTATTTTTGCATCTGGCTTTCACTTTAAAGTGCATGTGTAAAGTTTGAACATCTGCATTAGGGTGAGAAACTGGGGAGGGTCTGTTAAAAGGGTGTGGCTGAAAAACACGTAAACTCAAAATATATTCCTAGCAAATGTGCACCCCCACTGATAATTTGCTGCTTCTCTAATTGCATCCATATATATTTTGTACACAAGTAACGTTACACCTTCAAGAAGCCTGGATAATTGCCTTTGTCAATGGTTGTTAGTTGCATATGATAAATAAGCAACAACTATGGCTTTGTTGTATACATTGAATGCACTGAATCAGCTTTGGTAACTGTCTTGAATGACCTTCTTTTGCGTGCCGACCAAGGCCGAGCAGCATTTGTAGTGCTGCTCGACATGTCGGCAGCGTTCGACACGGTCAGCCATGCCATCTTGATCAGGAGATTGGAGGAGGCCGGAGTGTCGGGCCTGGCCCTGCATTGGCTGGTCTCATACCTTGCCAACAGACATCAGGTAGTTGCCCTGCCTCCCTTCAAGTCTACCATCAAAAGGGTTGGGCAGGGTGTACCTCAGGGCTCGGCCGTCAGTCCCATTCTTTTTAACCTCTACCTCCGCCCCCTGATCAAGCTAATTAAATCTTTTGGCATTGCAGTCACCAATTACGCCGATGACACACAACTTATCTTCTCTTTTGAGGGTAAGAATGCAGTGTCACAGGAGACCTTCCATCATTGTATGGTCACTACGGCGGAATGGCTGGGCAACAACTCTTTACAGTTCAACAGCTCTAAAACCGAGGTGCTGCACTGCTCGGCAGACCGTATCCTTTGACCTTTACCACAAGATTTTTGGCCCTCTTCCTTTCAGGGCACGGTAGCGGCGGCAGACTCCGTTCGAAACCTGGGAGTGACGATGGAACCCAATTTACAACTGGATGGTTTTGTAAATAAAACAGTGTTCACCTGTATGGCGCTGCTGCGCACCCTGCGGAAGATCCTTCCCCTGCTTCCGGCCCATGCCAGACCAGAAGTAGTGCGTAGCATCATCTTAAGCAGACTCGATTACTGCAACGCACTGCTTCTGGGGGCTCCCGTCACCTTGTTGGGCAAACGGCAGCGGGTGCAGAATGTTGCCGCTAAGTTGGCACTCTCTCGCCGGCGCCTCGACTCTTCTTCAGCAGCGCTCAAGGATCTTCATTGGCTGCCTATTTCCCAACGTGTTGAATTTAAAGCTCTGTGGTTGGTTTTTTGGGCTCTTCATGGTCTGGGGCCGATTTCTTTGCAGGAGTTCTTCTCCTGGTACACCCCTACTAGATCTCTTCGCTCCGCCTCAGCCTACCTAGTGGTAGTTCCCAAGATCCGGAGGATACGGATGGGTGGCCGTTCTTTTGGCTACACGGCATCCAGGCTATGGAATGCATTGCCATTGTCTCTTAGAAGCTTGGGAGACCTTTCCTCTTTTAAAAAGGGACTAAAAACTCATCTCTTCCCAAGGATACCGTAGTTGGCTGTTAAAGTAATGTTTTGTGTTCAGGCCTTGAAAGATTACAGCGCCAGGATACCCGTCGGGTGACAGCTGCGCTTTATAAATGTGCCATACATACATACATTGAAAATGCTTCTGTTTTGAACTGATGAGGCTGTGAAAGAACTATAACGAGTCCTGGTTTTTAGAACAACCGGCCTACTTAAGGCCCTGGAATTAACCAATGCCACCAAGTCTCTGTCCGTCTCTGACGTACAAAGACTCACTCTCACACCAGGCATTGTAAACTAGACAGTTTTTTAATAGTTTGCTCAGCGCTGAAAGTTTCCATTTCCATATCAGTATGAATATAATTGGTAGGGACTCTCTTCACGTATCTTTAGATCCAGCACCCGTGTGACGTTGTTATTTTTAGTCTCTTAACGTGATCTTTGCCACAATCTTACACATCTGTGTCTCGAGTGTGTGTGTGACAGTTTCATGCACTCTGGGCTGCTAGAGAATCCCCTTGTTACCCTCCTCTGTGTTTCCCAGTCTGTTGTTCCCTATATGGCGCATGCGCAGAGCGGAGCAAGCAAGGGAAGGAGTGGACACAGGAGGGAGCTGGAGAGAAAAGAAAGGAACCTGGGAGTAATGTCACGTTGGCACTAAAGTTGCCCTAAATTTATAGTGCCCCTTAGTACTCAAAGGAGGCAGTGAGGTAAGGAGAAACAAGGGTAAGGACATAAGGAATTGGAGAGAGGGAACAGGAGAACCCGATGTAATATGTCAGCAGTCTGCATAGATAGTACATATGCCACATGTAGATAGGGTCAGAGCGCTGCATGTGAAGGGAAGAGGTACACAGAAGTGACGAGGGGAGGATGTCACTCTATGTAATGTATTTGCTTGTATAGTGCTTATTCCGTTTAAGACATCTTTAATGCGCTCCAATGCAACTGAAGAGGGAATGACAGGGCATGGAGGAGAGGGAATACTCTAGTCTAGAGAATTGGAGTAGGGAAGGAACATGATGCTACGTCACACTGCTTGTTTAGCTGGCGTTTAACCCTAAGCTGCTCCAGAGCATCCAGAAGGACAAGAGCTGAAAGGAGAGGTCCCTAGAGAAAGGAAGGCAAGGATGGAGCATTATGCCTTGTTTTTTAATCCTACTTTCCTTTGGTAAAGAACTGTTTGATATGATGCAGCCAACAATAAGGGAGGCTCCTGACAAAATGTAAGAAGTGGCTTCTTAGCAAGGACTCAGATAGGTGCCTTTTACTGAATTGTATGGGATGTTGTTGGGTGGGGAGTATGGGTCAAAATCTCCTTCGCAACTCCGGTGGGAACTGGCAGACAACTGTCGCCTGGTGAATGGCAGTATGTCTATTATCGGGCATGGTACACATTCTCTAATTCTTCCAGCATAGAGACGGCAACACAAATTGCCACATACAGGTATTTAACTCCAGATCGTTTGCATAAAGGGGATCCAGCAAGTAGTGATAGATGCTGGATGCATTGTGACTCCCCGGGAACGCTGATGTACATTTTGTGGGAAAGCCCTGAGCTTACGCAGTTCTGGAATGATCTTATCTGACATCGAGACCCACTTCACTACCCAACTACCCAGATTTCCTGCTTACGTGGTGCTGGGACTTTCCAACCCACATACATACCCACTTAAATCCAGGACGGAGCAACTATAGCTTTGGCACTGGGAGCAGCACACCAATCCATTTTAACCCACTGGAAAGATCAGATAAGGTGCCATCCAGGCATAACTGGTTGCATCGGATTTGGCATGGAGAGCTTTCTTCAATACTCCCACAACAAGGGGACTCATACGGGGAGGTATGGCAGCCGTTTCTCACGATCCTCTCCCAGGAATTCACAGAGCTAACCTGCCCCAGGAACTTGAGATTGCTGAGCTTGACTGCTCCACCAAGTCGGCAGCCAAGATATGGCCTTTGCAATAGTTTGAGACTGGATAGGCACCCAGGGGTGGGGAGGTTCAGGGGGTGGGGGTTAGGATGAGTTTATTGAAAGATTGCTAGTGGAGAAGTGTGGCTCAATGGTTAGAGTGGCAGACCCTGATGCAGAGGTCTGGCCTGGGGCCAGGGTTAAATTCCCACCTCGGCGGGTCTTGGGCTCAATTTCACCGGACCTGATAATTCTCGGCTCGGTGCCTATTCTAATCATGGGTCCCACTCTGCAACTCTGGGCAATAGCTTGCTTAATCTCCACAACGGCCCCAACAGTGCTAGGATGCCTGGCTTCACCTTGGAGGTGCCCAGGCGTGGGCACTTCACAGGGAAAGGCCAGGCAGGGTTCCACAGCGGTATGTGTACAGCGCCTTGAGACCCCTTTGTGGGTGATTTGTGTGCTATATAAGCACTACATGTACATTTTTACATTTTTTTAGAGGATGACGTATTTTGGCACTGTCATAGCACAATGTACAATCCTGTTTATGTGCTTATTCATGCAACAATTAAAACAAATGTAAACTTTAAAAAAAAACCTGTGTGGTAAATGTAGAAATACTCAGCTGCGTGGCACTTATATGTGTGGTAAATGCATGCATGGTAAAGGATCTGTGGTAAAGCCCATGGCTCAGTCTATCAAGCTCTCATCACACAAGTCTTCCAGTCAGCTGGCTTTTTACAGGTCTTCTTTGGAATGAGGAGTCAGATGCAGTCCAACTCCTTGGCAGGCAGAGAGGCCATCTTTTTCACACCAACTTAGGGTGACAAAGCAACTCTACATGCTTCCTCGCAGTCTAGCAGAGATTCTTACCAGGTCTGATGTCTTCTCCACTACACAGGTGTACAGGCTTGGAGTCCAGATAACAAATGTTGAATCAATTATTGTCTATGGGTGGAAGTCCTTATATTCTTCTGATGTCAATTTGTGATCCACTAAGAGGGTATGCAGATTCAAATGTTTGAGGGTTCCTCAAAAGCTAGAGCAGCCTCTGACTTATTTCTGACCCGATTTCATGGGCTTCCAAGCCCAGAATGCAGACCAGTACTCACTGGGCAAGGTGTCATGTGTGTTAGGCTCAAATGCAGCCTAGTATAAGCACCTATTGCCTAAGCTGTTGAACATAACAAAGAAATGGGTGGTGAATGAGTTCCCCAAGGGATGGGAAAACTATACTAGACAAAAGAAAATACCTGGTTAACTCCCCCACCCACCAGGTACACAGGTTTCAGGAGTGTCAGGAATGGTGTACATTCAGGAAGGGATGTCCAAAATAAGCAGCTCCTGAAACATTAATGAGACAGCTCTATACACCAGTTTACCTATGTAGCACACATATTGCATTCACACATCAATCAAACTGAAGGCAATAAACCAGCCCTTGGGACTGGACACACTGATCACTAGGGCCAAGCAGCTGCCAGTCTCTGAACAGACTGATTTGCATATAGCCATGTCTGAACTGGGGTGGCAGAGTGGGCTAAAGAACGTTGATGGATCAAACCCAGATCTTTTGACTGGGTGTGAGTGTTTGATTGGTTCAGATGCTCCATCCATCACCACCCCCTTTTGTACCACTTTGGCCTCCATAAGTGTGGCAGGGTATGCTCAGACGTGAGTCCCTTGCTCACTTTGCCACTGGATTCTAGCAAGCCGGGCTGAAGACGGCTGGAATGCCAGAAACCGGTCCTCGGAAGCTTGTTTCCGGTCCAGGGAAGGCATGGCTTCGCAGTTCGGGCTGGACTGTTCCATGAGACACAGGGTCAGACTGATTTGCATATAGCCATGTCTGAACTGGGGTGGCAGAGTGGGTTAAAGAACGGTGATGGATCAAACCCAGATCTTTTGACTGGGTGTGAGTGTTTGATTGGTTCAGATGCTCCGTCCATCACCACCCCCTTTTGTACCGCTTTGGCCGCCATAAGTGTGGCAGGGTATGCTCAGACGTGAGTCCCTTGCTCACTTTGCCACTGGATTCAAGCAATCCGGGCTGAAGACGGCTGGAATGCCAGAAACCGGTCCTCGGAAGCTTGTTTCCGGTCCAGGGAAGGCATGGCTTCGCAGTTCGGGCTGGACTGTTCCGTTGAGGCACAGGGTCAGACTGATTTGCATATAGACATGTCTGAACTGGGGTGGCAGAGTGGGCTAAAGAACGGTGATGGATCAAACCCAGATCTTTTGACTGGGTGCGAGTGTTTGATTGGTTCAGATGCTCCGTCCATAACCACCCCCTTTTGTACCGCTTTGGTCGCCATAAGTGTGGCAGGGTATGCTCAGACGTGAGTCCCTTGCTCACTTTGCCACTGGATTCAAGCAAGCCGGGCTGAAGACGGCTGGAATGCCAAAAACCGGTCCTCAGAAGCTTGTTTCCGGTCCAGGGAAGGCATGGCTTCGCAGTTCGGGCTGGACTGTTCCCATGAGGCACGGGGTCAGACTGATTTGCATATAGCCATGTCTGAACTGGGGTGGCAGAGTGGGCTAAAGAACGGTGATGGATCAAACCCAGATCTTTTGACTGGGTGTGAGTGTTTGATTGGTTCAGATGCTCCGTCCATCACCACTCTCTTTTGTACCGCTTTGGCCGCCATAAGTGTGGCAGGGTATGCTCAGACGTGAGTCCCTTGCTCACTTTGCCACTGGATTCTAGCAAGCTGGGCTGAAGACGGCTGGAATGCCAGAAACCGGTCCTCGGAAGCTTGTTTCCGGTCCAGGGAAGGCATGGCTTCGCAGTTCGGGCTGGACTGTTCCATGAGACACAGGGTCAGACTGATTTGCATATAGCCATGTCTGAACTGGGGTGGCAGAGTGGGCTAAAGAACGGTGATGGATCAAACCCAGATCTTTTGACTGGGTGTGAGTGTTTGATTGGTTCAGATGCTCCGTCCATCACCACCCCCTTTTGTACCGCTTTGGCCGCCATAAGTGTGGCAGGGTATGCTCAGACGTGAGTCCCTTGCTCACTTTGCCACTGGATTCAAGCAATCCGGGCTGAAGACGGCTGGAATGCCAGAAACCGGTCCTCGGAAGCTTGTTTCCGGTCAAGGGAAGGCATGGCTTCGCAGTTCGGGCTGGACTGTTCCCATGAGGCACAGGGTCAGATTGATTTGCATATAGACATGTCTGAACTGGGGTGGCAGAGTGGGCTAAAGAACGGTGATGGATCAAACCCAGATCTTTTGACTGGGTGCGAGTGTTTGATTGGTTCAGATGCTCCGTCCATAACCACCCCCTTTTGTACCACTTTGGTCGCCATAAGTGTGGCAGGGTATGCTCAGACGTGAGTCCCTTGCTCACTTTGCCACTGGATTCAAGCAAGCCGGGCTGAAGACGGCTGGAATGCCAAAAACCGGTCCTCAGAAGCTTGTTTTCGGTCCAGGGAAGGCATGGCTTCGCAGTTCGGGCTGGACTGTTCCCATGAGGCACAGGGTCAGACTGATTTGCATATAGCCATGTCTGAACTGGGGTGGCAGAGTGGGCTAAAGAACGGTGATGGATCAAACCCAGATCGTTTGACTGGGTGTGAGTGTTTGATTGATTCAGATGCTCCGTCCATCACCACTCCCTTTTGTACCACTTTGGCCGCCATAAGTGTGGCAGGGTATGCTCAGACGTGAGTCCCTTGCTCACTTTGCCACTGGATTCAAGCAAGCCGGGCTGAAGACGGCTGGAATGCCAGAAACCGGTCCTCGGAAGCTTGTTTCCGGTCCAGGGAAGGCATGGCTTCACAGTGCGGGCTGGACTGTTCCCATGAGGCACAGGGTCAGACTGATTTGCATATAGCCATGTCTGAACTGGGGTGGCAGAGTGGGATAAAGGACGGTGATGGATCAAACCCAGATTTTTTGACTGGGTGTGAGTGTTTGATTGGTTCAGATGCTCCGTCCATCACCACCCCCTTTTGTACCGCTTTGGCCGCCATAAGTGTGGCAGGGTATGCTCAGACGTGAGTCCCTTGCTCACTTTGCCACTGGATTCAAGCAAGCCAGGCTGAAGACGGCTGGAATGCCAGAAACCGGTCCTCGGAAGCCTGTTTCCGGTCCAGGGAAGGCATGGCTTCGCAGTTCGAGCTGGACTGTACCCATGAGGCACAGGGTCAGACTGATTTGCGTATAGCCATGTCTGAACTGGGTCGGCTGAGTGGGCTAAAGAACGGTGATGGATCAAACCCAGATCTTCTGACTGGGTGTGAGTGTTTGATTGGTTCAGATGCTCCGTCCATCACCACCCCCTTTTGTACCGCTTTGGCCGCCATAAGTGTGGCAGGGTATGCTCAGACGTGAGTCCCTTGCTCACTTTGCCACTGGATTCAAGCAAGCCGGGCTGAAGACGGCTGGAATGCCAGAAACCGGTCCTCGGAAGCTTGTTTCCGGTCCAGGGAAGGCATGGCTTCGCATTTCGGGCTGGACTGTTCCCATGAGGCACAGGGTCAGACTGATTTGCATATAGCCATGTCTGAACTGGGGTGGCAGAGTGGGCTAAAGAACGGTGATGGATTAAACCCAGATCTTTTGACTGGGTGTGAGTGTTTGATTGGTTCAGATGCTCCGTCCATCACCACCCCCTTTTGTACCACTTCGGCCGCCATAAGGGTGGCAGGGTATGCTCAGACGTGAGTCCCTTTCTCACTTTGCCTCTAGATTTAAGCAAGCCGGGCTGAAGACGGCTGGAAAGCCAGAAACCGGTCCTCGGAAGCCTGTTTCCGGTCCAGGGAAGGCATGGCTTCGCAGTTCGAGCTGGACTGTTCCCATGAGGCACAGGGTCAGACTGATTTGCATATAGCCATGTCTGAACTGGGGTGGCAGAGTGGGCTAAAGAACGGTGATGGATCAAACCCAGATCTTTTGACTGGGTGTGAGTGTTTGATTGGTTCAGATGCTCCGCCCATCACTACCCCCTTTTGTACCGCTTTGGCCGCCATAAGTGTGGCAGGGTATGCTCAGACGTGAGTCCCTTGCTCACTTTGCCACTGGATTCAATCAAGCCGGGCTGAAGACGGCTGGAATGCCAGAAACCGGTCCTCGGAAGCTTGTTTCCGGTCCAGGGAAGGCATGGCTTCGCAGTTCGGCTGGACTGTTCCCATGAGGCACAGAGTCAGACTGATTTGCATATAGCCATGTCTGAACTGGGGTGGCAGAGTGGGCTAAAGAACGGTGATGGATCAAACCCAGATCTTTTGACTGGGTGTGAGTGTTTGATTGGTTCAGATGCTCCGTCCATCACCACCCCCTTTTGTACCGCTTTGGCCGCCATAAGTGTGGCAGGGTATGCTCAGACGTGAGTCCCTTGCTCACTTTGCGACTGGATTCAAGCAAGCCGGGCTGAAGACGGCTGGAATGCCAGAAACCGGTCCTCTGAAGCTTGTTTCCGGTCCAGGGAAGGCATGGCTTCGCAGTTCGGGCTGGACTGTTCCCATGAGGCACCGGGTCAGACTGATTTGCATATAGCCATATCTGAACTGGGTCGGCAGAGTGGGCTAAAGAACGGTGATGGATCAAACCCAGATCTTTTGACTGGGTGTGAGTGTTTGATTGGTTCAGATGCTCCGTCCATCACCACCCCCTTTTGTACCGCTTTGTCCGCCATAAGTGTGGCAGGGTATGCTCAGACGTGAGTCCCTTGCTCACCTTGCCACTGGATTCAAGCAAGCCGGGCTGAAGACGGCTGGAATGCCAGAAACCGGTCCTCGGAAGCTTGTTTCTGGTCCAGGGAAGGCATGGCTTTGCATTTCGGGCTGGACTGTTCCCATGAGGCACAGAGTCAGACTGATTTGCATATAGCCATGTCTGAACTGGGGTGGCAGAGTGGGCTAAAGAACGGTGATGGATCAAACCCAGATCTTTTGACTGGGTGTGAGTGTTTGATTGGTTCAGATGCTCCGTCCATCACCACCCCCTTTTGTACCACTTTGGCCGCCATAAGTGTGGCAGGGTATGCTCAGACGTGAGTCCCTTGCTCACTTTGCCTCTGGATTTAAGCAAGCCGGGCTGAAGACGGCTGGAATGCCAGAAACCGGTCCTCGGAAGCTTGTTTCCGGTCCAGGGAAGGCATGGCTTCGCAGTTCGGGCTGGACTGTTCCCATGAGGCACATGGTCAGACTGATTTGCATATAGCCATGTCTGAACTGGGGTGGCAGAGTGGGCTAAAGAACGGTGATGGATCAAACCCAGATCTTTTGACTGGGTGTGAGTGTTTGATTGGTTCAGATGCTCCGTCCATCACCGCCCCCTTTTGTACCGCTTTGGCCGCCATAAGTGTGGCAGGGTATGCTCAGACGTGAGTCTCTTGCTCACTTTGCCACTGGATTCAAGCAAGCCGGGCTGAAGATGGCTGGAATGCCAGAAACCGGTCCTCGGAAGCTTGTTTCCGGTCCAGGGAAGGCATGGCTTCGCAGTTCGGGCTGGACTGTTCCCATGAGGCACAGGGTCAGACTGATTTGCATATAGCCATGTCTGAACTGGGGTGGCAGAGTGGGTTAAAGAACAGGGATGGATCAAACCCAGATCTTTTGACTGGGTGTGAGTGTTTGATTGGTTCAGATGCTCCGCCCATCACTACCCCCTTTTGTACCACTTTGGCCGCCATAAGTGTGGCAGGGTATGCTCAGACATGAGTCCATTGCTCACTTTGCCATTGGATTCAAGCAAGCCGGGCTGAAGACGGCTGGAATGCCAGAAACCGGTCCTCGGAAGCTTGTTTCCGGTCCAGGGAAGGCATGGCTTCGCAGTTCGGGCTGGACTGTTCCCATGAGGCACAGGGTCAGACTGATTTGCATATAGCCATGTCTGAACTGGGGTGGCAGAGTGGGCTAAAGAATGGTGATGGATCAAACCCAGATCTTTTGACTGGGTGTGAGTGTTTGATTGGTTCAGATGCTCCGTCCATCACCACCCCCTTTTGTACCAGTCTCTGAACAGGGTTCGAGGTAGAAAGGCCATTGATCCTCAACTATTTTTAATCTGTCACCATTGTCAGTCGTTGTATAGCATATATTGAAGGGCATTAGCCAACCTAGTGCAGCAGAAAGGGAATATACTTTGTATTGGCCCCTGTTATAAGAGTTCCGCTTAGATGTCAAGTGAAGCAGAAAAATGTAATGGAACATTAGAGGAGCTTACAAGGTTGCCACTAGAGGACTACTACATTAAATAGTTGTTAATCCTACCAGTATGAGGATGAATGTGAGGAAGCAGAACAGGAAAAGCAGGTCAGAATGAAAACAGAATAAGTGGGAAAAACAGGTACGCAACTTAAAAGGCATACAGACATTTGGAAATAGAGACGACTGGGCATTTTCAAATACATATTTTCTTAGTAATGTGAAAATGTAAATCCTGCCTGTATCATGTTTACATACTCCTACACGATACAGTGTTGATAACCAAACAAATACCCAAGAATGAAATAATGTTTTATAATAAAAAATGGATGTTGTTTTATAGTAGTTTGAAGCTTCATGAGCAATTGAATATGCTTGCTTATTTTCATGGCTCAAGTAGGCCTTGAAGACAGGAATCTCAGGGTTTTATATTTGCATATTTCCAAGAGGCAAAACTATGGAAGCGCTCCCGTGTTAGATGCACTGTGTACATGGAGAGCGCACCAATGTCATATATATTGAATGAGTAACAGTGAAAGCCCTCCAGTGTTAGAAGCACCGTGTACAGTGAGAGAGCTCCAGTATTATATATACTGGCTGAGTGACAGTGAGAGCTCTCCAGTGTTAAATATATTGAGGGCACTGAGAACGCTTCAATCTTATATGTACTGTCTGAGTGACAGTGAGAGCCCTTCAGTGTTAGATATGCTGACTGTGCAACAACGAAAATGCTGTGTTATATACTGTGCATACTAAGAGAACTCCAGTTTTATATATACGGACTGTGTACCAGTGAAATACCTCCTCTGCTAGATATGCAGACTGTGTAACACCGAGTGTGTGACAGTAAGAACACTTTAGTATTATATTATTATAAATCTCCCATTTACTGCCCTCACTCCCCTGATGGCAACCTACCCTTTCTGGACACCTTTGGCCCAGTGTCTACGGAAGAGGTAGCCGCGACATTGGCTACAATTAAAAGTGGCTCTCCTCGCGATCCCGCCCCCCTCCGTTTTCTGAAAAAAGTGTCTAGCACCATCCTCCCCCCCCTCACGTCCCTCATTAATTCCTCCCTCTCGCAGGGTCTAGTCCCTCCTAGCTGGAAGGCGGCAGTGGTCAAAGGCCTTTTAAAGAAACCCTCTCTAGACCCCCTGGACCTAGCCAACTACAGACCTATCTCCCTCCTCCCAGGAAATAGCAAGATCACGGAGAAGCTAGTGAATAAAAAACTATCACTATTCCTTGAGAGCAACAACCTACTCGGGACCTCCCAGACAGGGTTTCGTCCAGGACAGGGCACTGACACAGCCCTCCTGCAGCAGTGGAGAAGGCCAGAAGCATTCTGGACACGGGAGGATCAGTGGCAGTGATCCTCCTGGACCTCAGTGCGGCCTTCGACACTGTGAGCCACCACACCCTAATCCAACGACTGGGAGACATCGGAGTAAGGGGCACGGCCTTGAAGTGGCTAAAATCTTTCCTAGACGGACGCTCCTTCCAAGTCTGGGAGAATGACAGCCACTCCCCCGCAATCCCCCTCCGTTGTGGAGTACCGCAGGGCTCATCCCTTAGCCCTACGTTATTTAACGTGTATATGTCCCCGCTGGAGAAACTGGTCAACCCGTTCGGCGTCTCGATTATCAACTACGCCGACGACACCCAGCTGGTGGTAACCCTCTCACACCCGCACCAATCCCCACCCGACCTTCACAGCTGTCTCTCGGAAATTCATAACTGGATGAACTCCTCGGCACTGAAACTGAACGGATCCAAGACCGAGATCCTGCTGCTCGGACATAAAGAGCCCTCCCTGCCGCCTGACATCTGGCCCGTCTGTCTAGGTGACCCCCCTACACCGAAGGAGGAGGTCAAGAGCCTGGGCGTATGGCTCGAAAAGGACCTGAGCTTCAGATCACAGGCCAAAAAAACGGCAGGAATCTGCTTTGGACTCCTTAGGGCCTGCAGAAAGGTCTTCCCCCTGCTCCCCGCTACCTCCAAGAAACTCCTGATTCAGGGCCTCATTATGGCGAGGCTGGACTACTGCAACGCAATCTACCTGGGTGCCCCCGAAGCCACCCTCAATACCCTGCAGAAAGTCCAAAACGCCGCGGCCCGCCTACTTACCGACACCCCCGCCAGATCCTCGGCAAAGCCAGCCTTGAAGCTCCTGCATTGGCTCCCAGTCAGAGAAAGGGTGGCTTTCAAGGCCCTCTGTCTGGCCCATAAGACCCTCCATGACAAAGGCCCACCCATCCTCAAGGATTTCATCATCCCTTACAATGCGAGTAGGGTCCTCCGCTCAGGCGGAGAGAACTTCATCACTGTTCCCAGAGTCAAAAAGGCCCGGTCCGGAGGACGCCGCTTCTCGGTCCACACGGCCAAACACTGGAACAACCTTCCTCGGAGACTGAGAACTGAACCTAATCTTCTCCAATTCAGGAAGGCCTTGAAAACCTTTCTCTTTCCTTAAATCCCCCCCCTTCGATTCTGACCTCTCCTGAGTTCTGGTTCTAGCGCTGGGATGCTCTAGGGTTACTACGCGCTCTATAAAACCTTAAAATAAAATAATAAATAAATATATACAGGATGAGTAACAGAGTGTTCCATAGTGAGATATATCAGTGGAGTAGCAGTGAGAGGGATTCAGTGTTACATAAACTGACTGCATAACAGTGTGAGCGGTTCAGTGTCGGTCCAGTGTTAAATATACCAACAATATTCTAACAGTGTAACAGTGAAAGCACTGCAATGTTAAATATACTGGTTGTGTAACAGTGTGAGCTCTCCAGTGTTACATATACCAACAGCGTAATAGTGAAAGGACTGCAATGTTCGATATACTGGCTGTGAAACAGTGAGAGCTTTCCGGTGTCAAATATGCCAACAGTGTAACAGTAAAAGCACCGCAATGTAAGATGTACTGGCTGTGTAACAGTGAGAGCTCTCCAGTGTTAAATATACCAACTGTGTAACAGTGAAAGGACTGGAATGTTAGATGTAGTAGCGGTGTAACTGTGAGAGCTTTCCAGTGTTAAATATGGCAACAGTGTAATATGAAAGCACTGGTAAGATATTCTGGTTGTGCAACAGTGAGAGGTCTCCAGTGTTAAATATACTAACTGTGTAACAGTGAAAGGACTGAAATGTTAGATATACTGGCTGTGTAACAGTGAGGGCTCTCCGGTAATAAATATACTAACAGTGTAACAGTGAAAGCACTACAATGTTAGATGTAGTAGCTGTGTAACAGCTGGATGCTCTCCAGTGTCTAATATACCAACAGCATAACAGTGAAAGCACTGCAATGTTAGATATAGTTGCGGTGCAACAGTGAGAGCTCCAGTGTTAAATATGCCAACAGTGTAATAGTGAAAGCACTGCAATCTTAGATGTACTGGCTGTGTAACAGTGAGAGCTCTCCAGTGTTACATATACCAACAGTGTAACAGTGAAAGCACTGCAATCTTAGATGTACTGGCTGTGTAACAGTGAGAGCCCTCCAGTGTTACATATACCAACAGCGTAGCAGTGAAAGGATTGGAATGTTAGTTATAGTAGCAGTGTAACAGTGAGAGCTCTCCAGTGTTGCATATGCCAACAGTGTAACAGTGAAAGGATTGGAATGTTAGTTATAGTAGCTGTGTAACAGTGAGAGCTCTCCAGTGTTGCATATGCCAACAGTGTAACAGTGAAAGCACTGCAATGTTAGATATACTGGCTGTGTAACAGTGTGAGCTCTCCAGTGCTAAATCTTCTAACAGTGTAACAGTGAAAGTACTGCAATGTTAGATGTACTGGCTGTGTAACAGTGAGAGCTCTCTAGTGTCAAATATGCCAACAGCGTAGCAGTGAAAGGACTGTAATGTTAGATATAGTAGCGGTGCAACAGTGAGAGCTCCAGTGTTAAATATACCAACAGTGTAACAGTGAAAGGACTGCAATGTTAGATATACTGACTGTGTAACAGTGGGAGCTCTCCAGTGTCAAATATGCCAACAGTGTAACAGTGAAAGGACTGCAATGGTAGATGTACTGGCTGTGTAACAGTGAGAGCTCTCCAGTGTTACATATACCAACAGTGTAACAGTGAAAGGACTGCAATGTTAGATGTACTGGCTGTGTAACAGTGAGAGCTCTCCAGTGTTACATATACCAACAGAGTAACAGCGAAAGGACTGCAATGTTAGATATACTGGCTGTGTAGCAGTGAGAACTCTGCAGTGTCAAATATGCCAACAGTGTAACAGTGAAAGGACTGCAATGTTAGATATACTGGCTGTGTAGCAGTGAGAGCTCCCCAGTGTCAAATATGCCAACAGTAACAATGAAAGGACTGCAATGTTAGATATACTGGCTGTGTAACAGTGAGAGCTCTCCAGTGTTAAATATACCAACAGTGTAACAGTGAAAGGACTGCAATGTTAGATATACTGGCTGCGTAGCAGTGAGAGCTCTCCAGTGTTAAATATACCAACAGTGTAACAGTGAAAGGACTGCAATGTTAGATATACTGGCTGCGTAACAGTGAGAGCTCTCCAGTGTTACATATACCAACAGTGTAACAGTGAAAGGACTGCAATGTTAGATATACTGGCTGTGTAGCAGTGAGAGCTCTCCAGTGTTAAATATACCAACAGTGTAACAGTGAAAGGACTTCAATGTTAGATATACTGGCTGTGTAACAGTGAGAGCTCTCCAGTGTTACATATACCAACAGTGTAACAGTGAAAGGACTGCAATGTTAGATATACTGGCTGTGTAGCAGAGAGAGCTCTCCAGTGTTACATATACCAACAGCGTAAGAGTGAAAGGACTGCAATGTTAGATATACTGGCTGTGTAGCAGTGAGAGCTCTCCAGTGTTACATATACCAACAGCGTAACAGTGAAAGGACTGCAATGTTAGATATACTGACTGTGTAAAAGTGAGAGCTCTCCAGTGTTACATATACCAACAGTGTAACAGTGAAAGGACTGCAATGTTAGATATACTGGCTGTGTAGCAGTGAGAGCTCTCCAGTGTTACATATACCAACAGTGTAACAGTGAAAGGACTGCAATGTTAGATATACTGGCTGT
The DNA here is from genome assembly GCF_964261635.1 of Lissotriton helveticus. NCBI lineage: Eukaryota > Metazoa > Chordata > Amphibia > Caudata > Salamandridae > Lissotriton > Lissotriton helveticus. The sequence goes on from NC_136065.1 coordinate 2,048,984,200, forward strand.
ATAAAAGTGAGAGCTCTCCAGTGTTACATATACCAACAGTGTAACAGTGAAAGGACTGCAATGTTAGATATACTGGCTGTGTAACAGTGAGAGCTCTCCAGTGTTACATATACCAACAGTAACAATGAAAGGACTGCAATGTTAGATATACTGGCTGTGTAACAGTGAGAGGACTGCAATGTTAGATATACTGGCTGTGTAACAGTGAGAGCTCTCCAGTGTTACATATACCATATACATATATACATTAATCGCTACTCGGCGCCATCACCAAGCCTGACCTCAGGCCACGCCCCCTCACAGTAGGCCACGCCCCCGCCTTTAAAACCGAGCTGCTTACGAGCTCGCATTCAAGACCATTGACACTCCTGAGGCACAGCCGGGAGCTTTGTTTGTTTGTTTTTTAAACTGTTGTGAGAAAAATTGAAACTTCTGTCTTATTTTAAAATCACACTCTTCCTACCTTGCCTCGTGGTCTCCTGGGCACTTATCCAACTTTGAGACCCCCGCGCAGCCGAGACTAACGCTGCCGCGGGATAGGGAAATCGCTACTCGGCGCCATCACCAAGCCTGAGCTCAGGCCACGCCCCCTCACAGTAGGCCACGCCTCGAATTCCCCTATAAAAAATGTGCTTCCCACGGACGCGCAGCGGACGGGCGCGCCGTTTGCGCGCCGAAGGCGCGCCTAAGGCAAGCCCGTCTGTGCCCGTCCGAGCCCGGCCGGCCCCAGGCCCAGTCGCTATGCCCATTTCTTCCAAGAGCCGACTTACTTACACCCAAGGTAGGCTCCTCGTACTTAACTCTTCTAAAAACACAAACTGTACTTACATCTATACAGGAGAAAAACCTTTTTCTAATTGCGACCTTTGCAACCCGGCCCATACCGACACAGAATGCCACGGCCTACAACTCGGCCTCCTCAATTGTAGGTCCCTCCCTAAACACTCCCTCGAGATAAACCTTCTCATACAAGATCTTGCCATTGACATTCTGTTCCTTACGGAAACTTGGCTCACCCCCAGTACCGACTCCGACATCGTGAATGCCCTTCCACCCGGCTACCAAATCCACTCTCAGAACAGACCCCTCGGAAGAGAAGGTTGCCTGGCAATAATATACAGAGAGCATTTTGCCTGCAGAACAAATAACAGCAATATCGATGACTGCGAAAGTTGCCATTTCGCCTTACAGATCTCACCTGCAATCTCCCTTTCTGGTCTACTGATATGTCGTCCACCAGGAGCCCCCTCCAAGTTCTCTAGCGCTCTTGTTGATACTGTCACCCTCATGGCAACCACATCTCCCAATTTTGTAATCCTGGGTGACCTTAATCTCCATCTACTAGACCCCAAGGACCTCACTGCCTCTGAACTTCTTACTGATCTCACTTCTTATGACCTACGTCTGGTGAACTCAGAGGCGACTCATGACAAAGGGCACCTTCTGGACCCCGTTTTTACCAACCCTCCCGCTTCCGTGGACAGACCATTTCTTGATTTCTATCGACTGGCATCTCCAGGTCCCTCCACCCCAACCGCCCAATACCAGGGTCACCGAGAGACGCTGGCACAAACTCTCGCCTGAAGAATGGGCCTCCAGGCTCACGGAAGCTCTCCCCCCCCAGCCCTAGACCCAGTCACCGCCGATATGCAGTTTAACTCCTGGCTCACTCAAACACTGGACGGCATACTTCCTAAAACAAGTACCGTGAAACGAGCTAAAAGAGTGAACCCGGCCCCCTGGTACACCCCTGAGCTTAACTTATTACGTAAGGACTGCAAAAGGACAGAGCGCACCTGGAGGAAGGACAAATCCACAGCCAAAAAGGACGCCTTCCGTGCCTCCATAAGAACCTATAAATCCGCGCTACGCAATACCAAAAGCCACTTCTTTGACGAAAGAATAAAAAACTCCTCCTATTCTGCCAGAGAAACTTTTATCATTTTAAAAGAACTCCTTAAAGTCCCGGATCCTCGGCCGGAGAAACTCCCGGCTCCTAACTCCTCCGAGGATAAATGCCATAAACTGTCAAAATACTTTGATGAGAAAATTCAGAAAATTCTCGCCACCCTACCCCCAGTCAACCACAGTACCAACGATGATGGTCGCCTCAAACCTGACCCTACCTCCAGCCCTCACCCGGACCCCCCTGCCATCCACCTAGACATCCTCGGTCCGGTAACCATTGAAGAGGTCTTGACCACGCCCGCCACAATCAAAAGTGGCTCGCCCAGCGATCCGGTGCCCATGCGCATCCTCATAAAAGTGGCTCTCACTATTGCCCCCCCTCTAACAGACCTCATCAACTCTTCACTACTGCAGGGAAAGGTACCCCCCAGCTGGAAAGCGGCTGTTGTTAAGGCACTTCTTAAAAAACCTTCACTAGACCCACTGGACCTGGCCAACTACAGGCCAATCTCCCTCCTCCCCGGAATTAGTAAAATCACTGAAAAAATAGTGAATAAAAAGCTTTCCCAGTTTCTCGAGTCTAATAACTTGCTTAGGAGCTCGCAGACTGGATTTCGCCCTGGTCAGGGCACGGACACCACCCTCTTGGCTGCAGTGGAAGAGACCAGATGCATTCTGGACGAAGGAGGATCAGTGGCAGTGATCCTCCTGGACCTCAGTGCGGCCTTCAACACTGTCAACCACCGGGTTTAATCCAGCGACTCAGAGACATCGGGTGGAGGGCACTGCCCTAGCTTGGTTTTCGTCATTCATAAACCACTGCTCCTTCCAGGTCTGGGAAAACGATACCCGCTCCCCAGCAGTCCCCCTCCAGTGCGGAGTGCCGCAGGGCTCTTCGCTAAGCCCGACATTATTTAATGTCTACATGTCCCCACTGAAGGAGGTAGTCACCCCGTTCGGAGTGAAAATCATTAGCTACGCTGACGACACCCAGCTTGTGGAGTCCTTATCCCATCCCAACCAAGAACCATCTAATCTCCACAGCTGCCTCTCCAAAATCCAGGGGTGGATGAATAACTCAGCGTTGAAACTCAACGGGTCTAAGACTGAAATCCTGCTTTTTGGTCAAAAAGGACTCTCCCTTCTCCCTAACTTCTGGCCCTCCTGTCTAGGGCAACCCCCGGCCCCCAAAACCGAGATTAGGAGCCTGGGAATCTGGCTAGAGGAAGACCTGTCCTTCAAAACCCAAGCTAAAAAAACCGCTGGGATTTGTTTTGGGCTTCTTAGATCAGTCAGGAAAATCCTCCCCCTGCTCCCTCCCATTTCCCGCAAACTGCTGATCCAAGGCCTTATTCTATCTAGGCTGGATTACAGCAATGCCATCTACCTGGGAGCCCCCGAAGCCACCTTCAACAAATTACAAAGAATTCAAAACGCCGCGGCCCGGCTTCTCACCAACACCCCGGCCATATCCTCGGCAAAACCAGCTCTGAAGCTCCTTCACTGGCTCCCAGTAAGAGAAAGAGTCAAGTTCAAGGCTCTCTGCCTGGCTCACAAACTCTTGCAGGACAAGGGCCCCCCCATTCTCAAAAACTTCATCACGCCCTACAAGGCCACAAGATCCCTCCGTTCGGATCACGAACGCCTCATCACAGTTCACAGAGGGAAAAAGGCCCGCAAAGGCGGGCGGCGATTCTCAGTGAACACGGCCAGCCTATGGAACTCCCTCCCCCGGAAACTAAGGATGGAATCAGATCACCTCCGTTTCAGGAGACTTATGAAAACGCACCTATTCCCTTGATTCCCCCTTTCTCTCTGGCTCACCACTCTTTTGACTGTCTTTGTTTAGCGTTGGGATGCTCACGGGTTACTATGCGCTCTACAAAACCCAATTAATATTAATAATAATATACCAACAGCGTAACAGTGAAAGGACTGCAATGTTAGATATACTGGCTGTGTAACAGTGAGAGCTCTCCAGGGTTAAATATACCAACAGTGTAACAGTGAAAGGACTGCAATGTTAGCTATACTGGCTGTGTGGCAGTGAGAGCTCTCCAGTGTCACATATACCAACAGTGTAACAGTGAAAGGACTGCAATGTTAGATATACTGGCTGTGTAACAGTGAGAGCTCTCCAGTGTTACATATACCAACAGCGTAACAGTGAAAGGACTGCAATGTTAGATATACTGGCTGTGTAGCAGTGAGAGCTCTCCAGTGTTACATATACCAACAGTGTAACAGTGAAAGGACTGCAATGTTAGATATACTGACTGTGTAAAAGTGAGAGCTCTCCAGTGTTACATATACCAACAGTGTAACAGTGAAAGGACTGCAATGTTAGATATACTGGCTGTGTAGCAGTGAGAGCTCTCCAGTGTTACATATACCAACAGTGTAACAGTGAAAGGACTGCAATGTTAGATATACTGGCTGTGTAAAAGTGAGAGCTCTCCAGTGTTACATATACCAACAGTGTAACAGTGAAAGGACTGCAATGTTAGATATACTGGCTGTGTAACAGTGAGAGCTCTCCAGTGTTACATATACCAACAGCGTAACAGTAAAAGGACTGCAATGTTAGATATACTGGCTGTGTAACAGTGAGAGCTCTCCAGTGTTACATATACCAACAGCGTAACAGTGAAATGACTGCAATGTTAGATATACTGGCTGTGTAACAGTGAGAGCTCTGCAGTGTTAAATATACCAACAGCGTAACAGTGAAAGGACTGCAATGTTAGCTATACTGGCTGTGTGGCAGTGAGAGCTCTCCAGTGTCACATATACCAACAGTGTAACAGTGAAAGGACTGCAATGTTAGATATACTGGCTGTGTAGCAGTGAGAGCTCTGCAGTGTCAAATATGCCAACATTAACAATGAAAGGACTGCAATGTTAGATATACTGGCTGTGTAGCAGAGAGAGCTCTCCAGTGTTACATATACCAGCAGTGTAACAGTGAAAGGACTGCAATGTTAGATATACTGGCTGTGTCACAGTGAGAGCTCTCCAGTGTTACATATACCAACAGTGTAACAGTGAAAGGACTGCAATGTTAGATATACTGGCTGTGTAACAGTGAGAGCTCTCCAGTGTTACATATACCAACAGTGTAACAGTGAAAGGACTGCAATGTTAGATATACTGGCTGTGTAACAGTGAGAGCTCTCCAGTGTTACATATACCAACAGTGTAACAATGAAAGGACTGCAATGTTAGATATACTGGCTGTGTAGCAGTGAGTGCTCTGCAGTGTTAAATATACCAACAGCGTAACAGTGAAAGGACTGCAATGTTAGCTATACTGGCTGTGTAACAGTGAGAGCTCTCCAGTGTTACATATACCAACAGTGTAACAGTGAAAGGACTGCAATGTTAGATATACTGGCTGTGTAACAGTGAGAGCTCTCCAGTGTTACATATACCAACAGCGTAACAGTGAAAGAACTGCAATGTTAGATTGACTGGGTATGTAACAGTGAGAGCTCTCCAGTGTTACATATACCAACAGTGTAACAGTAAAAGGACTGCAATGTTAGATATACTGTATACCAACAGTGTAACAGTGAAAGAACTGCAATGTTAGATATACTGGCTGTGTAACAGTGAGAGCTCTCCAGTGTTACATATACCAACAGCGTAACAGTGAAAGGACTGCAATGTTAGATATACTGGCTGTGTAACAGTGAGAGCTCTCCAGTGTTACATATACCAACAGTGTAACAGTGAAAGGACTGCAATGTTAGATATACTGGATGTGTAACAGTGAGAGCTCTCCAGTGTTACATATACCAACAGTGTAACAGTGAAATAACTGCAATGTTAGATATACTGGCTGTGTAGCAGTGAGAGCTCCCCAGTGTTACATATACCAACAGTGTAACAGTGAAAGGACTGCAATGTTAGATATACTGGATGTGTATCAGAGAGAGCTCTCCAGTGTCACATATACCAACAGTGTAACAGTGAAAGGACTGCAATGTTAGATATACTGGCTGTGTAACAGCGAGAGCTCTCCAGTGTTACATATACCAACAGCGTAACAGTGAAAGGACTGTAATGATAGATATACTGGCTGTGTGACAGTAAATGTCCAGTATTTGTAAAGCGCGAACAATTACCCGAAGGTGTCAAGGCGCCGGGCCGTCGGGAAGATTAAGCAAGCTATTGCCCAGATAGACATGGTGCTGGGCAGACCCCTGCCACCGGAGCCGGGGATTGAACCGTGATCCCCAGCGTCCAGCGTCAGTCGCCCTGGCCGCTGCACCACACCTCTTCCAGAGAGCTCTCCAATGTTACAAATACCAGCAGCGTAACAGTGAAAGGACTGCAATGTTAGATATACTCGCTGTGTAACAGTGAGAGCTCTCCAGTTTTAAATATATATGCCAAAAGTGTAACAGTGAAAGCACTGCAATGGAAGATATACTGGTTGTAGAACAGGGAGAGTGCTCCAGTATTAGGTAGACTGTATGCAGGTAGAGTGATCCATTGTTAGATATATTGACTGCAAGAGTGAAAACATTCCAGTGCCAGATATTCAGACTATGTAACAGCAAAGGCAGTCCTGTGTAGATTTACTGACAGTGTAAAAGAGAGAGATCCTCTGTGTTAGATACACTGAATATCTGAATACATGGTTTTATGTGGCAACTGTGTAAGAGCGACAGCGCTCCAGTGTTAAACATACTGATTGCGTAACCGTGAGAGAGCTCCAGTGTTACACATACTGATTGACTAACAATGAGAGAACTCCGGTGTTATACATAATGATGGTGTAACAGTGAGAGAGCTTCAGTGCTACACACACTGATTGTGTAACAGTGAGATAGCTCCATGTAGCTCCATATACTGTCTGTGTAAAAGTGGAAGCCCTTCGATATTGGATATACTAACTGTATAACAGTGAACCTGTGTTAGGTATGTTGACTGTGTAACAGTGAGAGAGCTGCTGTTAGATATACTGTCTGCGTAACAGTGAGAGCACACCAGTGTTAGATATGCTTACTGTGTAATACTGAGAGCTCCAGTGTTAGATTGAATGATTGTGTAACAGTGAGAGAACTCCAGTGTTACACCTACTGATTGTGTAACAGTGAGAGAGCTCCACTGTTACACATACTGATGGTGTAACAGTGAGAGAGCTCCAGTGTTACACATACTGGTGGAGTAACAGTGAGAGAGCTAAAATGTTACATATACTGATTGTGTAACAGTGAGAGAGCTACAGTGTTAGATATACTGTTTTACAGTAAGCACACACTGGGTTAGATATACTGTATAAGACTAGAAAGAGCTTCAGTGTTTGTTGTACGGACTGCGTAACGACTGCTGAGGGCATTTGAGTGCTAGTTAAAAGGATTGTGTAAAACGTGAGAGTGTTAAATATACTAAATGTGCTCAGGGAGGGTGCTCCAGTGTCAGATACATGAACTGTACAACAGTGAGGGCACTCCGCTGTTTCACGTACTAACCGTGTAATAGTGAGAGTGCTCCTGTGTTAGATATAGTGACTGTAACAGGGAAAGAACTTCAGTGTAAGATATACATACCAACTGTGTAAGACTAGAAAGAGCTCCAATATTAGTTATACTGGCTGTTCAACAGCGAATAACTCAGTGTTAAATATACTTTGTGGCAGTGAATTCTTCAGTGTTAGATATACTGCCTGTGTTATGGTGAGAGTGCTCCAGTGTTAGAAAGATTGACAGTTTAATAGTGAGATCACTTTTATGCCAGGTATACTGAATGTGTAACACTGAGAGCTCTAGATATACCACCTGCAGAAGGCTAAATAGAGCTTCAGTTTTATTGAAACTGACTCAGCACGACTGCAAAGAGTTTCAGTGTTAATAATACTGCCTGTGTAACAGAAAGATCACCCCAGTTTAGAGCCGGGGTGATCCCTTCCAATGATATCTTTCAGGATCTTCCAAACGCACTCCATGCTGAAAAACAGCAACAAGATAACCTCCTGATCAAATTGGAAACCTTCAGTTTTCTAGAATGTAGTGTGACAATGTATAAATATATTTTGTCCTAGGCACATAATGTAAAAATATACAATAAAGAAGGCAAGAGAGATAAAAATTGAGTATGTCACAAAACATGATGCCCCATGCATATCAGTTGCGCAATTGGCCTTTGCTCCTGTTGGCTCTAATCCTGCTTTTCTTACCCAGAAAGTCGTCTCTTGCCTCACACATTTGCAAATGACACAGATAGTCGTTTCTCGCCTCACACATTTTCAAAAATTTGTAGATATTCACCATGGAAATTTTGGGGTCTCCTCCCATGTTGGATTTTCCTAAAAAGAGGGGAATGGTTATGTAATAGAGGCACTAACAGTGTGACATCAAGTCTTGAGTCCATTTATATGCCTACATGTGATTTGTAAGTCTCAAAGAACAATAACAACAATAAGATTAGAATACCATGTTGAGATGAAGCAAAGATGGAACCCCAACTTGTTCTCGACTACCAAATGGCCTACTGACTGTTTCTTAGATCAGACTTATCAGATTCACTCTTTACCACCAGTCGTGCCAACCTTTCCTTTCAGTCTTACTAGGTATGAATGCCTAAGTGCTAACATAAATTACTAGGTGGGACCTACCGTCGGTCATTAAGATGATCACATGCCGGATATCCTTGAATTTGTCGGCATTGAGCTGCGAGTGGAGACTCATCATGTTGTAAACAGTTTCGATAGCACGACGGGTGTTCGTGCCCGACTTCTCTTTGTGTTCTGCAGAACAGAGAGACAAGACTCAGGTGTGTACTTCAAAGGGGCATTCTGTGAAAAGAAAAGAGCTTGACCTCTTACCCAATCTTACATCATCAACAATCACCAACAAAAATGGTTCCGGAAAGTCCCTTTGCTTGAGTTGTCTGTTTGGGTTGTAAAACCTATTGTGACATAATTCACTTGTTGGCCACGATAAATAAGCCCACACATTGAATGCAGATGGCCATTATAATCAGATAGGAATTAGCTATTGATCCATTACCTCTTTCCAACAGAAGACTAGTTAGAATGAGAGTGATAATAGGGACTCTTAGCTGCACTTCCTTCCGATTCCCAGCACTTAAGAAGGGCACATGTGAATCTCCAGGACCACATGCCACAAACAGATGCTTAAGTAACTAACATTTTCCGATCAAGGCATGTGTGGAAGTAGATACACATGCTGTGCATAGACTCTAAAGCAGTGTTCTCAGAAAGCAGTGGCTAGGCTGAGGGAAGTTGCAATAGATTGAAAAGTGTGTAGAGAAATGCCTGGCCAACATTGGCTTGTTAGCAGGCTAGCACAACTACACAATAAGCTGCTTTACAAATGTCAGATATAGGCATGTTCCCCGGGAAGGTCGTTGAGGCTCCTTTTTTTCAACTGGAGTGGGCTCTAGAAGGAAGGGCCAAGGTCCGTTTAGCTTTAGCATGGCATGTCTGGATGCATTTAACAATCCATCTTGCAATGACTGATTTAGAAAGGGCTTTTCCTTTGTGGGGTTTGGAGAAAGCAACAAAAAGCTGTTGTGTTTTCCTAAAGGATTTAGTTCTGTCAATAAAATACATGAGGGCTCGTCTAACTTCTAAGTTAGACGAGCCCTCATGTATTTTATTGACAGAACTGTGAATTGTGAATTGAATCGTTCCGCAACTGAGTCAAGTGAAACAAACAGGAAATTCAATAAATTGATTGAATTGTAACTGTGAGACCACCTTTGGGAGAAACTTATGGTTGGTGCGGAGATCAACTCTATCACTGTGTATCTGGAAGAAAGGGTCTTGCAAGGTTACTCCCTGAAGCTCACTGACATGCCGGAGTGAAGTGATGGGTACCAGAAATGGTACCTTCCAAGAAAGAAACTGGAGGAGACAGGAGCAGATGGGTTTGAACAGAGGGCTCATTTGTCTTGTTAACACAATGTTAAGGTTCCATGTCGGGTTTAGTGGGACCTGAGAAGGAATGACTCTTTTAAGACCCTTCATAAAGGCTTTAATCACAGAAATTTTGAAGAGGGAAATGTGTTGCCTGTTCTGAAGGTAGGGAGCTACAGTTGCTAGGTGATGGATGTGAAAGCCAAACCACAAGTTTAAAGTGACTCAGGTAACAGACAATTTCTTTTACTTTGATTGCTAAGGGGTCAACATGTTTGGAACAACAACGGTAGACTAATCGCTTCCACTTGGCAGCGTAACAGGCACGAGTAGTAGGCCTGCGTTCATGTTCATGCATTCGGGTGGAAGCCTAAGGTACCCAAATTGTAGGACTTCAGGTCACAAGATTGAGAGACCTGGGATCCGAGTGCCTGATTTCTCCATGGTTCTGCGTGAGAAGTTCCGGTATGTTGAGGAATCTCTCGTAGGGGACCACTGAGAGTTCGAAGAGGATGGTGAACAATGGTTGGAGTGCCTAGGAGGGAGCCACCAGGATGAAGGTGAAAAATGTCTGCCGAAGCCTCTGAACCACAAACGAAACTGGTGGGAGAGGTGGAAAAGCATATATCCCTGACCCACTCATCCATAGTGCATTGCCCCTGGACTTTGAGTGTAGAAACCTTGAGGCAAAGTTAGAGCATTCGGAGTTTTCTGCTGCGGTGAAAAAGTTTATCTCTGGAAGTCTCCAACACTGGAAGTACAGGAGAAGGAGTTGTGGGTGGAGTTTCCCACTCGTGGACTTGTCGCCACATCCTTCTGAGTAGGTAGGCAAAGATGGATCTTGTGTTAGAAGGCCCACTTCCAGATGCTCTTGGCTAAGTGAGAAAGCTGAGGGGATCTGGTGACCCCTTACTTCTGAAGATAATACATGGCTATCATGCTGTCCATTTTGATGAAGACTAACTTGCGAATCAGGTGAGGAACAAAAGCATTTAACATAAGGTGAACAGCTGGTAGTACAGGTAATTTATTTGGAGAGCCCGGTGACTGGGTATTCACTGGCTTTGGGCAGTCTGGTCCTATGAGTGCGCTCCCCATCCCGTAAGGGAGGACTCTGTGTGATGGTCCTCTGCGGAAAAGGGTTGAGAAAAGATAGCCCTGCAACTGCTTGAGATCACTAGTGCGCTAAGCACTCCTGCAATGGATGCATTTGTAACCTAGCATGGGGCACCAGGGAAATACAGGAGGCCATCATGCAGAGGAAGCACATAACTGTCCTGACTGTGACTTGTTGAGATGGTTGAAAAAGAAGGCTGAGTGTCTGAAAAGACTGGATTCTGGCAGCATTTGGGTAGGCCGTACCCAACTCAAATTTAAGATTTGCCAAAAGAAAAGGTTGGATAGGGAGCGATTGGATGTGTGATTTTGAGGAGATGACAGAAACACCTAGTTTGTGAAGTAGGTTGATGGTGACCTGAGTGTGTTTTTGGCATTTCTGACAGGTGATGATCCAGTTGTGTTGACAGGGGAAGATGTGGCTGGCAAGTCTGAGCAGGTGAGCAGCCACCAACGCAAGGTACTTAATGAACACCCTGGGTGCTGTGGTGTCTCTGAAGGGGAGCACCTTGAGTTGGTAATGCTGTCCGCTGACTACAAATCTGAGGTACCAGCGTTGTGCCATATTGATTGGAATGTAGAACTAGGCATCCTTGAGGTCAAGTGCGTTCAGTCGCCTTGATGTAGCAGGATGATATCCTTAAGAGTAACCATGTGAAAGTGCTCTGTGTGAATGTATTCCTTTAGGGGCCTGCGGTCCAAAACATTTCTGAGGGACTCCTCCTATTTGAGGATCAGGAAGTGTAGCTAGTATACTCCCACACCCTGTTGATGATGATGATGATGATGGGCAGGTTATATGGCTCCTTTGTGAAGGAGCACTTGGACCTCTTCCCTTAGTAGCCTTTGGTGTTGTGGGGAGAGTTTGGGTTACCAATGTGGAATGTTGGTAGGTGTGGAAGTGAGCTCCAGATAAAAACAATTGTGGATAATAATAAATAACCACTGGTCGGAGGGGATGTTCTACCAAGCAGGAAAGAACCTTTGTAGACAACCCCCAACAGTGTATGGACGCGGGGAAGGAGAGGTAAATCAGGGCTTAGGGGTGGTGGAAGCTCTTTTGAGGGAGCCACCGCTAACCCATCCTTTCGAATTGTTTGCTCTGTAGGACCCTCGAAAATATCCTCTGGGAGAGGACTGTTGGGCGTGTGACTGGAGGCACGAAGAGTTGTTTTCAGGGGAGGCGGTCTTGGAACCTTCTAGGCAGGATATGCGGCGAAAGGAGCTGCAACCGGTAGGGGATTGAAGGGCACCCATTGCTTTAGCTGTTTCTGTATCCTTGTTCATATTTGCTAACAACTGGTCAACCTGCACCGGCGGTCCAAATAGATGTTGCCCACTTTGCTCTACTTCCAGCATGAAACCGAAGATACGGAGCCATGCATGCTTATGCAGAAGGACACTGGAGTTGACCCCTCGTGTAGCAGTGTATGCAGCATCTAGTGAGCATAGATGGTGGTGTTGGAGATCTGCTTTCCCTCAAAGACGATCTCATAACCCCTTTTCTTGTGCTCCTCTGGGAGATGTTAGAGGAGTTGCTCAATTTCATCTCAATGAGCATGGTCCTACCTAGAGAGCAGCTCAATTGCATTGGCAATTCGCCAATGGCTGGCCAATTGCGCAGCTTCCCTCTTACCAGCAGCATCTATTTGTTTACTTTCTTGGTGGAGGGGCATCAACAGCACTCTGATAGGTAGCTTTTTTACGGGTGGTAGTGACTACTAGAAAGTCAGGTTGAAGCTGGCCCTGGATGTAGAGAGGGTCAATTGGAGAAGCTTTTATATTTCTTGTAAACCCTGGGTGTAATGACTCTGGAGCATCATGAAAGATATCCTGGGTGTGACGGAGCATGCCTTTAAGCATAGTGTAGTACTGTGCGGGGCTGTGGGTGGAGGACAGGGTCTAAAAAAGGAAAGCCTCCTCTAGAAACTCAGTCCGGAAATCCACTTAGTGGAAGGAATCAACCCTATCAATAAGCTTGAGGTAGGAGGTGGAATCGTCAAGAGGATATGAATGGACAGGGTACAGGTCGGGATCTGTGTTGGTGGAAGAACTTCAATTTCCAGATCAGATCCAGAGCTGTCGCCGGTGGAGAAAGTCTCTTTATCTGACACCAACGGTTGTGAATGGAGTTTCCCCTCAATGTCATTGGTGCCAAAAAGGTCCTGCTGTCATATCCGCTCCTATGTGACATCTCGAAATGTCCGTGGTGTCGTATCCGCTCCTATGTGACATCTCGAAATGTCAGACTCAACGGTAGCGTAAGGTTTTCTTCGAATGGAAGGAACGTCAGTAGTCGCAAGCAACCTCGTTCTGCTCAGGAGACCGGCACAAAGTGCAGACCTGATGGAGATCGGTCCGTGGATATTTCTCATGACAGCGAAAGGCATCCGTTCCATCACTGTGAGGACCTGATGGGGGACGAGGTTGGTGATAGAAGAAGGCCCTGAAGGATGATGGTACACAGGGGCCCAAGGTCAATGAATAGCCACTCAGTTGAAGCAGCAATCATCGATCCAAAAGGAAGGGAAAAGAGCAATACCGATGGAGGGAAGGAACCCATGTTAGCCAAAACAGTGCAGCACAATGGTGTTGAATGAGAGCATGGTAGCACAGGTCCGAACTGGATGGGTGAAAGAAAACAATCTAACAAACGAGTCAATGACCAGGGGCATTACCAGCAAGAGGAGGAGTCATAGTACTTTTTTACTTGAAAGACTTTCTCAGAAGAATAACAATTTGCACACACTCTGGCCCAAAATTAGATGGCAGGATTATACACAGCATGTGTATATACAGCCACACATGCCTTGAACAAGTAGTTGACTCATTGAACTTCCTCATCCTGAACAGAGCCCTAATTGGAGTCTTCATCTGTAAACAGGAGCAATCAATTTTAGTGCCTGTTTTTTCATTCTGGCATATCAAGTGTGGAATGCTCGGTCAGGTTTGTATTTATTGTTATCATCTGCTAAGAGCTGAGGGTGACAGCAGGTGCACGTACATAATTGTCACAAAAATGGTGATGCACATTATTCAAGTCCTACACTTAGCGGAGCTGAAAATCCACAGAATATTTTTTGGTAACCGCATGAATTGAGGACTATTAGACCTGTCAGCCCTAGGGTGGTCTTTGCCTATTTTTTCGCCCTTGCCTCATTTTTCCCACCTTCTTCTTTTGTTGGCCTTAGGGCACCTTCCCATTGCTAATCAATGCTAAGGTGCAGGTGCTCTCTTCCCCCAACATGGCTGCCACTGACCCCTGCTACTGCAGAGTGGTCTTTTTAGGCGCACTCTAGTTGCCAGGAGCTGGCTGGAACCCCTAAACATTGTAGCCATACCAGCCTGCCTTGCCTGCCCATAGCTAGACTAGGGAAGCTACTGGAACCTTCTAGAATAGGGGCGGAGTCTGTTTTTGCCGCCTTAGAGGGTGGTCACCTGACCTGGGCATATATAAAGGAAAGGAGGGAAAGTTTTCAGTCAGTTGGGGCATCACTGACCTGGGGGACCCTACGCAGGAGAATTAGGCGGTAGGGCCTAGTCAGAAACCTTTACCACTGGGGGTGACAGGGTTTAGGCGCTGCCCACCAAGCTGTGTAAGGAACACTGAACTAGCCCACTGATCTGGCCCGGCAGGAGGGGAACCCAGGGACCACCTGCAGTGACCTGCTGAGGAATCCTGTCAGCAGCCTTCAACTCAACCCCCCCCTCCCCCCTTCAAGAAACCAAGAATCTACTTCAAACAAAGGGGGCCAGAACCACCAACAGCCAAGAAGAAACATAACAGCCCACAGGACTACTGGGGATCAACAAGGAAACGGGCTGTGCCATCTCTGCCCCCTTGGTCGCCCCCTGTGCCCCTGCGCTGTGCTGCCTCATCTCCCCCTACTACACTGCCTGCTTGCCGAGACTGCTATACTGCCCAGCGCTCTCCTACTGTGCCCCTTGAGAAGCGCTGTGAGCCCAAAGACTGTTGCTGCCTGAAGCGCTATTGCTGGGGCTCCCCCTAAGCGCTACCATTGCCAAGCGCCACACTCCGCAGGCCTGCTGTGGACCCCGAGACGATAATCCTGCCCCGCGTCGCTCTACCTTGAAAGCGGCTGCCCGACTCACCGCAACCGCGTGGGAGACCGCAAAGCCTTCCTGCCCCGTCATCACCTGCCCGGCGGCCCCCGGCACCAAGAGAGGGCCGCCGCCGTGCTACTGTGGGCCGTGCACGGCCTAGGAGGGCGAACGGAGGAGGCGCTGCCATCCCGTGCACCTGAGGGCCCCAGACACCGGCGCGGCCCGGGCGCCCACCGCCGAGACCTCTGGTGGACCTGACTTGTTCCGCCCTGGCGATCTTCCCCGTTCGGCCCCCCAAGCCAAGGGAGGGCCGCTTTGGAGTTGCGGGAAGGCCGGACTAGGCCTGAAGCCGCCATCGCCCCTGTCACTTGGTGGGGGGACGCCGGCGCGTCACTGACCACGCCCCCACCTTGCCCGCACTGCGGATTGGTCCGCGTGTTCGAGCCCCTAGCCGGCCACGCTGCCATTGGCGGCCGGCATCACACCCCGAGGGGCCGCGTTCAGATTAGTCCTCGGGCCCGGGGAATGCTGTGAGAGGCCCGGGCCCGTCCTGCTGCTGCACCCTTCTACGCTGTGCCCCCGTCTGGTCCAGAGGCCGGAGGAACCGAAGAGAAGGCCCTGGACGGGTCCCTCTAGCAGTGTGTGGACCGTGGGAGGATCGGAGCCATCCCCACCAGCCGCAAACCGTCGCAAGGGGCCCGCCCGAGGCCCGAAGAGAAAGGTAACCCTGAGGGGAGGAGGGCAGTCAGTTGCAGCGAACGCGGGGTCTTCCAGAGCCCGAAGGAGGCCCCGAACTCGCCCCTCCCCTGGAGGAGACTGTTGTTGGGCCCGTGGTGCCCCCGAGACATTGTGAACTGGGCCAGAGCCCTGTAAGACACTTGGGGCCCAAATTCTCAAGAAGTTACCCCCACGTTGGGGGACTGGTTGTGCTGGTTTAACGGTCCCCCTGGACCAAAGTGTAAAATGCTTAATGTGACTAATAGCTGGTCTACCTCTGATGAATGAGCCAGCTTACTGCCCTGCTGACTCCTGAGTAAGGAAATGTTTTGATTCCTGCCTGATTTTCAGTGAAATGGTTATTCCTCATGAAATGTTTAATGTGGCCTGATGAAATGTTTATTCTTGCATAAGGAACTGTTGACCCAAGGCCTTCAGTGCTATGATGAAAGGGTTGCTCATTTAATGAAATGGTTATGGTGATACGTTACAGTGAATAGTGAAGTGCTCCCCTGATGAAATGCTTTGATGAGTTAATGTATTGAGTAATTGAATACCCCGCATTTCATTCTAGATAAAAGCTATTTGATTTTCAATCAAACTCACTGGTGTGGTCTCAGTCTTTGCGTGCATTTATTGTCTCAGTGGATGTGTGTGCTGTGTAGTCACTTAACACCTAAGCTTTCGGGTGCCTACCTGCTCGAGCCAAGCTACCCCCCGGGGAACTGGTGACCCCAGTTCCTACATTGGTGGCGAGCAGTGGGATCAGGACCTGTGGCTATACAGCACCCTCCAGTGAGATAGAGTGCGCCGCAATTGGACTAGACACCTATTGTGCATGCAAGCCTGATCAATTGACCCCCCACTGTCTAACCTGAGTGTGTAGAGTCCTGTTTTGACCCAATCCTGTTACCTACATCCTAGTACCTTTCCCTTGATTTATCTGGGTCCCCACCTGTCAAAATGGAGTTCCAGCTAGCCGACCTGGAAGAGTACACATAGGTGCAGCTAAGGGAATTTTGTCAGGGGATGGGGGTGCCGGTTGGGCGGAGAGCCGCAAAGGAGGAGCTCTGTACCGCTTTGAGGGCATGGGTAAGGGCCCACCCAGAGGGGAGAGGGGATGGGGAACAGGAGGGGCAGGTCACACAAGAGGAGGCGAGTGCCCCAGAAGAACTAGACCTACTCAACATTGATGTGAATGAAAATGTGTTGCCAGGAAGACGTTCCAGGGCAAGTAGTAGTGGGTCTAGAAAGAGTACGTCGTCGCAGGAGTATGAGGACAGGAGGGAGGAGAGGCAATTGAAATGGGAGCTTACCAAGCTAGAGCATGAGAGGGAGAGAGAGAGGGAAGGTAAAAAGCTCGCAATGGAAGAAAAGAGATTAGCAATGGAGGAGAGGAAGTTGGCGCACGAACTTCAGCTTAAGGAGTTGGAGCTGCGAGCATTGCAATTAAGTGTGCCAGGAAGTCCTAATGGTGGCAGCGTACCAGGGGCTCAACACGAGCCTAGGTTTTGGTTACCCAAAGAGGTAATAGCGAGTTACACTCAGGGGGATGACATCTCCAAGTGGTTGGAGGCTAATGAAGTGGCCTTGACAGCCCATGGGGTGCCTGAGAGCCACTGGGGAGGTGGCTTGTATCGATACATACCCCCAATGTCAGGGACACCCTCCTGTACCTTGATAAGGCGGAGCAGTTCAGGTATCCCCCATGAGGGAGGCACTACTTAAAAACCTTGGCCTCAACCCCGAAAGGTATCGCCAGAAGTTCTCTGGCAGCCATAAGCTGTCCACGCAGAATTGGGTGGATTTTTTTGATTATGCCTGTAAGGCTCTGGATGGTTGGGGGCATGGCAGCGAGGTGCATGATTATGAGGGCCTGTACAATTTATTTTTGAGAGAGCACCATCGTAGGATGGGAGGTCGCTCTTTTTGTGTTCTGGCGGCTGGATTGTGGAACTCCCTCCCTGTC
This sequence comes from Lissotriton helveticus, assembly GCF_964261635.1. Classification (NCBI taxonomy): domain Eukaryota; kingdom Metazoa; phylum Chordata; class Amphibia; order Caudata; family Salamandridae; genus Lissotriton; species Lissotriton helveticus. The sequence continues at coordinate 2,049,001,863 of NC_136065.1, forward strand.
CATATTCGTGCCCTAAATAGCCTGACTCTCTTTAGACGCGCTATAAAAACCCATCTGTTTGCCTCCGCTGACTGATTCCCTTTCTTCTCAGCATTTAATCTGTTGTGTTGTGGTTCTTGATCAGGCGCCAGGACGCCCCTTAGCTGGGGCAGCTGTGCGCCTAATAAAAGTTATTAACATAACATAACATAACATAACATGGAGCTGCCCCTAGATAGGGAAGGGGAGTGGACAGGCCTAACCCTGGTTTCACTCGGGGACAGAGAGATGGTCCCAGTGACCTCCTTACTATCGAACACTGCCAAGTTCCAGCAGAGGGTGAAGGTTAATGGGGAGGAGGTGGAGGCTCTGAGGGACACAGGTGCCAGCATGACCACCGTAGTGAGGCAGCTGGTGTCCCCTGAGCAAGTAGTACCTGATGTGTTCCATCCGGCCGTGTTGGCTGACGGCAGTCTGAGCTACTATCCCGTGGCTCAGGTTCCCTTTGAGTGGGGAGGAGTGAAAGGCCCGTTGAGAGTTGCTGTGAGCCCTGCCTTGCCTGTGGACTGTCTGCTAGGCAACGACCTGGAACATACCGCCTGGAAAGAAGTGGAGTTTAAGGCCCACATTGAGATGCTGGGGTTACCAGGGTGGACTTGCGTGGTCTCGTGGTCCATGGCTGCCCGGCAAGGAGCTCAACCCGGGTTGGAGCCTGAAACTACGGCCCAGCCCAATGCCGGTCCAGAAGAGAATGGAGTGGAGGACACACCCCGTGTGATGGATGGGTAGCCCGCAGAGGTACCCCCGGAGTCCGCGGAGGTAGAGGTTGTTCCCGCGGGGGACTTGCCGAACCTTGCCGAACCTTGCCGAGTGGCATGTGGAAGCAGGGCCTACCCCGGAAGAATCTGTCGGGCCCAGAGAGAGTGCCCCACGCTTGAAGGCATGCGGCGGCAGGCCGAAGCCCAAGCAACTAACCAGGAGACCGGCAGTTATCATGTGTACTGGGAGGATGGCCTCCTCTACAGTGAGCCTAAGGTTCCGGTGCATGGATCCTCGAGGGCCTTAGTGGTCCCCCAATGCTACCGGGTTTTCTTATTGGAATTGGCGCATGAAATACCTTTGGCTGGACACCTGGGCCAGGACAAGACCTTTGCGCGGCTAGTCCCACATTTTTATTGGCCCAGGATGAGAGTTGCCTCTGACACCTACTGCAAGACCTGCAAGACTTGCGGCAAGACTGGGACTAAGGTGAAGGTCCCTTTGGAACCGCTCCCGGTTTTCGGGACCCCTTTTGAGCGGGTCGGAATTGACATTGTTGGGCCGTTGGACCCTCCGACCTCTTCGGGACACCGGTTCATTCTGGTGTTAGTGGACCACGCCACTCGGTACCCGGAGGCTATCCCTCCGAGGACCGTCACTGCACCTGTGGTGGCGCGGGCCCTGATGGGGATTTTTACCCGAGTGGGATTCCCCAAGGTCGTGGTGTCAGATAGGGGCACAAACTTTATGTCGGCCTACATGCAGGCCATGTAGAAGGAGTGCAGAGTGACCTACCGGTTCTCCACTCCTTACCACCGCCAGACTAACGGGCTCGTAGAGCGCTTTAATAAGACTCTGGAGGGGAATGATCTGGAGCCTGCCAGAGGACTTGAGGCGGAAGTGGGACGTCCTCCTCCCTTGCCTGCTGTTTTCATACCGTGAGGTACCACAGAAGGGAGTCAGGTTCAGCACTTTTGAGCTGCTCTATGGCCACCCCGTTAGGGGGCCCCTCAGCCTTGTCAAGGGGTGGGAGAAGATTTCGAAGAAGCTTCCCCATGATGTCGTCAGCTACATGCTGGCATTCCGCAGCCAGATGGCCAAGCTGTGGAAGGAAGCCTGAGACAACTTGGAGGCTAGCCAGGCCGTCATGAAGGAGTGGTATGACCGCAACGCTCGGACGGTGGAGTTGGACGCTGGACAGAAGGTGTGGGTCATGGAACCTGGGGAGCTTAGTGCCCTCCAAGACCGGTGGACTGGTCCGTACGAAATTATGGAGCGTCGAGGCCAGACCACCTATGTCATGGACCCCCCGACAGCCCCATCGGGTGCTCCACGTCAACCGCCTGAAGCCTCACCATGAGCGATCCGAGCTTGCTCTCCTCATGGTGACGGATGGGAGCGAGGAGGAGGAGAGTGATCCTCTTCCTGACCTTCTGGCGGCCCAGGAGAAGGATGGATCGGTGGAGGGAGTGGTCCTCTCCCCATCCTTGACCACAGAGCAATAGAGGGACTGCCGCCAGGTGTTGGAGCAGCACGCCTCGTTGTTCTCCCTCACGCCTGGAGTCACACATCTGTGTACCCATGATGTGGACACAGGGGACAGCCCGCCTGTAAAAGCCAAGTCTTACCGGCTGTCCGAGAAAGTGAAGAACAGCATCCAGGGTGAGGTGGCCGAAATGCTGGAGCTGGGGGTGATCAAACCTTCCAGCAGCCCTTGGGCTAGTCCGGTCATGTTGGTGCCGAAAGCGGCCCTACCGGGCACCACACCAGAACTTCGGTTCTGTGTGGACTATCGGGGATTGAACTCTGTCACCAAGACAGACGCGCACCCGATCCCACGGGCAGATGAGCTGATTGACCGATTGGGAGCAGCCCGGTACCTCAACACCATCGACTTGACATCGGGGTACTGGCAGATTGCCATGGCCAATGGAACAAGAATGCTCCAGCCAATTTCCAGCGGTTGGTGAACCAGGTGCTGTCTGGCCTGGAGTCCTTCTCAGCGACGTACGTGGATAACATAGCTGTCTTCAGTAGCACCTGGGAGGACCATCTGCTGCATCTCCCGGAGGTGCTGCAGGCTCTGCAGCACGCTGGCCTCACCATCAAGGCTAGCAAGTGCCAGATTGGACAGGGATCTGTCGTGTACCTGGTACATCTGGTGGGCAGGGGTAAGGTGCAACCCCTCCAGGCCAAAATTAAGACCATCATGGCCTGGGAGCCCCCCAAAACCCAAACTGAGGTCCAAGCTAAGCTTTCCTCGGCCTCACTGGATACTACTGCAGGTTTGTCAAGGGGTATGGTACCATCGTAGCCCCCTCGACAGAGCTAACGTCCAAGAAGCAGCCACGAAAAGTGATCTGGACGGATGCCTGCCAAGAGGCATTCGAGACACTGGAGCGCGCGATGTGCATCGCTCCGGTGCTTGCAACACCTGACTTTACCAAAGAATTCATTGTGCAGATGGACGCCTCTGAGCACGGCATAGGCGCTGTGCTTTCACAACTCAACAACGACGGCCAAGACCAACCTGTGGCCTTTATCTCCAGAAGACTCCTCCCTCGGGAACAGCGATGGAGTACCATCGAGCGAGAAGACTTCGCTGTGGTCTGGGCCTTGAAGACGTTTTTGGCTCTCACTTCCTGATTCAAACCGACCACCGACCCCTTCGCTGGCTCATGCAGATGAGAGGCGAAAATCCCAAGTTGCTAAGGTGGTCCATTTCCCTACAGGCGATGAACTTTAGGGTGGAACATTGGCCCGGAGTTGACCACGCCAATGCTGACGGTCTATCCCGGTTTTTCCACCTTAGTGACGAGAACTCCCTAGAGGTTGGGTAGCTCGCCCCACTTTCAGCTGGGGGGGACGCATGTTAGACCTGTCAGCCCTAGGGTGGTCTTTCCCTATTTTTTTTCGCCCTTGCCTCATTTTTCCCACCTTCTTTTTTTGTTGGCCGTAGGTCTCCGGGCACCTTCCCATTGCTAATCAATGCTAAGGTGCAGGTGCTCTCTTCCCCCAACATGGCTGCCACTGACCCCTGCTACTGCAGCGTGGTCTTTTTAGGCGCACTCTAGTTCCCAGGAGCTGGCTGGAACCTCTAAACATTGTAGCCATACCAGCCTGCCTTGCCTGCCCATAGCTAGACTAGGGAAGCTCCTGGAACCTTCTAGAATAGGGGCGGAGTCTTTTTTTGCTGCCTTAGAGGGTGGTCACCTGACCTGGGCATATATAAAGGAAAGGAGGGAAAGTTTTCAGTCAGTTGGGGCATCACTGACCTGGGGGACCCTACGCAGGAGATTTAGGCGGTAGGGCCTAGTCAGAAACCTATACCACTGGGGGTGACAGGGTTTAGGCGCTGCCCACCAAGCTGTGTAAGGAACACTGAACTAGACCACTGATCTGGCCCGGCGGGAGGGGAACCCAGGGACCACCTGCAGTGACCTGCTGAGGAATCCTGTCAGCAGCCTTCAACTCAAACCCCCCCTTTCAAGAAACCAAGAATCTACTTCAACCAAAGGGCGCCAGAACTACCAAGGCCAAGAAGAAACCTAACAGCCCACAGGACTACTGGGGATCAACCAGGTACCGGGCTGTGCCATCTCTGCCCCCTTGGTCACCCCCTGTGCCCCTGCGCTGTGCTGCCTTATCTCCCCCTACTACACTGCCTGCTTGCCGAGACTGCTATACTGCCCAGCGCTCTCCTACTGGTCCCCTTGAGAAGCGATGTGAGCCCAAAGACTGTTACTGCCTGATGCGCTATTGCTGGGGCTCCCCCTAAGCGCTACCATTGCCAAGCGCCACACTCCGCAGGCCTGCTGTGGGCCCCGAGGCGATAACCCTGCCCCGCACCGCTCTGCGGGGAAAGCGGCTGCCCGACTCACCGCAACCGCGTGGGAGACCGCGGAGCCTTCCTGCCCCGTCATCACCTGCACGTCGGCCCTCGGCACCAACAGAGGACCGCCACCACGCTACTGTGGGCCGCGCCCGGCCTAGGAGGGCGATCGGAAGAGGCGCTGCCATCCCGTGCACCTGAGGGCCCCAGACACCGGCGCGGCCCGGGTGCCCACCGCCGAGACCTCTGGTGGGCCCGACTTGTTCCGCCCCGGCGATCTTCCCCGCACGGCCCCCCAAGCTAAGGGAGGGCCGCTGTGGAGTTGCGGGAAGGCCGGACTAGGCCCGAAGCCGCCATCGCCCCTATCACGTGGTGGGGGGATGCCGGCGTGTCACTGACCACGCCCCCACCTTGCCCGCACTGCGGATTGGTCCGCGTGTTCGTGCCCCTAGCCGGCCGCGCTGCCATTGGCGGCCGGCTTCACACCCCCGAGGGGCCGCGTTCAGATTGGTCCTCGGGCCCGGGGAAGGCCGAGAGAGGCCCGAGCCCATCCTGCTGCTGCACCCTTCTACACTGTGCCCCCGACTGGTCCCGAGGCCGGAGGAACCGAAGAGAAGGCCCGGGACCGGTCCCTCTAGCAGTGTGTGGACTGTGGGAGGGTCGGAGCCATCCCCACCAGCCGCAAACCGCCGCAAGGGGCCCGCCCGAGGCCCGAAGAGAAAGGTAACCCTGAGGGGAGGAGGGTGGTCAGCTGCAGCGAACGGGGGGTCTTCCAGAGCAGGAAGGAGGCCCCAAATTCGCCCCTCCCCTGGGGGAGACTGTTGATGTGCCCGTGGTGCCCCCGAGACATTGTGAACTGGGCCAGAGCCCTGTAAGTCACTTGGAGCCCAACTTCTCAAGAAGTTACCCCCACGGTGGGGGACTGGTTGTGCTGGTTTAATGGTCCCCTGGCCCAAAGTGTTAAATGATTAATGTGACTAATAGCTGGTCTACCTCTGATGAATGAGCCAGATTACTGCCCTGCTGACTCCTGAGTAAGGAAATGTTTTGATTCCTGCCTGATTTTCAGTGACATGGTTATTCTTCATGAAATGTTTAATGTGGCCTGATGAAATGGTTATTCTTGCATAATGAACTGTTGACCCAAGGCCTTTGCTGCTATGATGAAAGGGTTGCTCATTTAATGAAATGGTTATGGTGATACGTTACAGTGAATAGTGAAGTGCTCCCCTGATGAAATGCTTTGATGAGTTAATGTATTGAGTAATTGAATACCCCGCATTTTATTCTAGATAAAAGCTATTTGATTTTTAATCAAACTCACTGGTGTGGTCTCAGTCTTTGCGTGCATTTATGGTCTCAGTGGATGTGTGTGCTGTGTAGTCACTTAACACCTAAGCTTTCGGGTGCCTACCTGCTCGAGCCAAGCTACCCCTTCGGGGGAACTGGTGACCCCAGTTCCTACAAGGACCAAGTAGCAGCCTTACAGACGACTGCTGATGGTAGTTTACCTAGGAAAGCTATTTTGTCTCCCTTTTCATAGGTCGAATGTGCGATAGGGGTAGCATGTAGGTGGCAAATCAACATACTGAGTGACAATGAGGATGCATGCACAGCGCTAAACTGTCCTTATGAATCTACATGAATAGCTCTTTGAGTGACAGAGCCTAAAGTTTGTTAGCTCTCAGCAGGGAACTGATGGCATCAAAGAAACCCACTTTCCAGGAGAGGAATCGAAGATGCCAAGAATGTTGCAGCTCAAATGGTGTGCAAATTAGTCTAGTAAAGACTAAAGTGAGGTCTTACTTGGGGTCTGTCGCCACATAAGGAGATATCTCTCTCCTTAACACACACTTCCAAAAAATCCTTTATGGTAAGTATGAAAAAACAGACAGGTGTTCTCTAGTTTGAAGATATGCTGCATTTGCATAGCAGCATATTTAGTTAGTGTTTTGGGCATAAAATTCTTTGCGATGTCTTATGTGTAATTTTCTTCCCTTTTTATTTTTTAGTGGGAAATTGTTTGTCCTTGCTGTGTCTGTACAGATTAGGGGCTGGTGAGTCTAGCTGCTTCTGGCAAGTGAGTGGTATAGTTTTGGAGTATATATATCTTTGTACTAAAGCCACATTTTATTTATTACTTATTTTACAATTACAATGTATTTGTTGTTGTTGACTTGTTTGGCACGTTACCTTTATTAGTAAGGATTATGGCTAGCCGCAGAATTACTGCTCAGCAGGTGGTTGGTATGCTTTTTGAATCTTCCTCTGCCCATGATTATGAGACTGACAATGCGTCTGAGGGAGAGGAGGGAGTGAAAGATTCTGGCAGTGAGTTTTCTGTCCACGAGGAATCATCTGACGATGAAGCTACTCTCAGTGCGGATGAAGCCACTCTCAGTGCGGATGAAGTGACTGTTTTAGAGGAGTACACTGATGATTTGACGATGCAGCAAGCAGCATCTGGATTCCAGTCTGGGGTTGCAAGGCTTCCCATTGGAAGTGCTGGACTCTGGGTTGATCCATACATGGTGCAGCCGGTGTTGCTTGCCTTTAGTAACCCTGGGCATAGTTTGTGTTGCAGCACTACACCTAGCTTCACGTAGTATACTTTGAACTTCACGTAGTACACATAGTCTGCGTAGCGTAGCTGATTACTTTCTTGTCTGCACTGTGAAGAAATTGCAAATGGCATCCTGCACAGTGATAGTTATGATAAAATAAGTATCTCTATCATTATATGCTAAAGTGCATACTGTACTTTCACAAAGGTGAAACTGAAAAATTAGCAAGCAGTGAGAGAGGTGATGATTTTGGGATCCTCCCTAACCTAGGGGGAGTACCAAACAGATGCATTGAAAACAAAAGGCACATCTTATTGAACGATTTGGTGGTGGTCCCATCCTCTTAGTACCACCCAAGCACAGTTATTGGCAAAAAACATTCCCAACCAAAGGCCCTGCAAAGCATTATGGGATGAGATTAGCAGCAGTGGGCAGTGAATATTATATAGTGTCCAATATCAAAATAATTCTACAAAGAGCTGCAAGTCAACTGGTGGTTACTAGATGCCCCTCACGAGTCAAATGCAAATGCTTGATGAAAGGGTTTCAATGGTTTTGCATTTGACTTGTGAGGGACATCTAGTAATGACTAGTGGAACTGCAGCTTGATGTAAGAATAATTTCAATGCTTTGCATTTGACTCGTGAGTGTGGTGCTTCCAGTGCTGGAGTGAGGATTTCCCAAGAACAGGTTGGAGCTCAACTGGAAGATAACAACCCAGCAATGAGGTACAGAGACTGCTGGGGGGGCTGCACTGTGGGGGGGTCCCAATGGGACAATGGAACTGAAGGGCGGCTGCAGAGACTGGGTGGGAGGCAGAGGAGCAGCCTTCCCCCTTGCAATTGACAAGGTCGAGAAAAAATGATACCTCCTAATGGTTGAAAAGCAAACGTATAAACGCATGACATGGAAAATCCGGGGTATGCACACAATGATGAAACACCACAAAGTTCTCTCGCACATACGAAAGAGGGGAGCCCAAATAGCCTTACTACAGGAGACGCACCTCACACAGAAAGAGGGACAAGCTTTACACAGGCGATGGAGGGGCCAACTTTTCTATACTACCTACTCAGTATATGCACGGGGCCCTAATATGGATCCAAGTGGGGGTCCAATTTCATTTGACAGGCTCTCTGGTAGACCCTTAGGGTTGATACGTGGCTGTAAAGGGGCGTCTAGAAGGTCGAGACATTAGTAAGATTAGCGTCTATTTCCCCAATATAGAACAGTCATCCTTCTTTGCCAGATTGAGCTATTGCCTGACACTGTACCTGAGGGGCACTACCCTAGTGGGGGGCGACTTTAACAGCGTAGATAGCACACTCCTAGATAGATCGCACCCGTCATTGAGCAATTCGCAAGGTGCGCGTGCCTGGCAAGCGTTCACAGCCTGGAGACAGGGATGGTAGATGCCTGGGGAATCTGTCATGATCCGCCAGACGGGGGGGTTTTGAAACCCGTTTTCCGTGATTCCGAGACAACGGAGTAATAACAAACTACAACTCCCATCATGCCGGAGGGCGTTACGCAAGATACGCACAGGACGTGCGCAACGAGTCATCAAAAGAACAGAGAGGAAGAAGCCGTTGCCGATAATTCTGGATACATCCTGGTGAGCGCTTGGTGAGAAACGGAAGAGGTGGTAAGATAGCGGACTCTTTCCTCGTCTGGGATACTTTGCCGACATCCTCATATCGACGTCGGTGTTCACGCAAAGGCGTGTAACGCTAGTCTCTCATTGGTTTTCCCCGCGGCTGAAGGGAAACAACCGGGCTGGGTGGGAGAGCAACACCCGGCATCTTTGTGATTTGACTTTGACTTTTGGCTTTTTTGCGTGCTCAGCGCAAGTGCGCTAAACATTGATTCATTTCGGGTTTTGTCCTCTCGGATGAGGGGAAGGAAAACCCAGACACCTTTGTTTAACGAGTGAGGAGTTGCCCTCGCCAGAACCTTGCCACAAACTTTACAAGGAGGGGATTCCTAAGGAGCTTCTCCGAGCGTGGGAGAAAACAAACTTACACGTGCAAAACAGTATTCTACCCACGGGTGAACAAACCTTACAATCACGAACGTGGGGGTGTACCTGTTTTTGGTGTGCTTAATAACACCAGGTTGTATGCAATAACCTTTTCTGTTGTTCTTTACATTGCTATTGCTTTCCATTATATGTTCCTTGTTTCTTATGTTTTGCGTATGTAGGAGACTCCAAGCGGGGTATAATCAGAAAGAATTAACTCCCCCATTGAGGAATGTATATCGTGCACATTAGGTAGGTGTATCTGGTAGACCAGGATGAGAACAGCCCCTTTGAGTTAGGGTCTTTTCCTGAAACGTGTTTGTGCTTTGTCATCCTTGCAGTTGGGTGGAGTGCCTGGTACCTCAGCCTTGAGAGTCTACTACTGAATCACTCACGTCTTTTTTTCTTTACAGGTACGATTGGGAGGTATAGGTTCATACCTGGGTGGTAAAGAGAGTGAGATAGAGTGGGAGGACTAGAATCACCTGAGCAGGGGGGGGTTTTATCTAAACCCGTTGTTCTTTGTCGTTTCAGGTCTCCCTCCCTGCTGTTCCCTTCCTTTCCCTCCCCGGTTGGACACCCTTAGTAGTCTGTGCCTTATCCTTCAGACTCTAAGGCGGTTCAGATGGGGAGGTTATAGGCCTAGCAACACAGCCCCGAAGAGGCAGAAAGCAGAGCCTGACAGAATCCTGCATCTCCAAGATAGAAACTACTCCTACTTTTCGGCGGTCCATGAGGTTCCCGCAAGGCTAGATGCCTTCCTGGGCTCAGTAGACATGCAGCGCTATGTCACTGCAGCAGAATACTTAGCACGCACGATATCGGATCATAATCCATTGGTCCTCTCCCTGGGATGGATGCATCGCATATCAGCGATACCTATGTGGAGGTTTTGTCCAGATACACTTGAAGACCAGGACTTTCGTGAAGAGTTCAGGGGGGAAATATCACAAAATTTCGAGGCCAATGTGGAGAAATCCTCCTCGCCGAATGCCGAATGGGATGCCTTCAAGGTGGTCCTGCGGGGCCAATGCATAACGCGAGCTACATGGTTAGGCGAGTCATAATAAGAGAAGTGGCAGAGACAGCCCTCCGAGAGCTGGAACATAGGAGGCCAGGACTCCCAGAGCTCAAGCAGACACTGGTAGAGGCCAAGAGGTGAATGAATGAATGAAACAGGTTTTTATAGAGCGCAGCGTTCACTCCAAGGAGCATCTTGGCGCTAGATAACAGAAGACTGAGGGGAAGACAGGAGTGGAAAAGTACAGAAAGGATGGTTGCAAAGGGATTAAATGAGTGCCAGGGTTTCCTGGTCTTAAGTGCTAAAGATCCAAGTTTTTAATGACTTCCTAAACATGGACTCGTTGTTAGTGTGTCTTAGTTGGGTGGGCAGGAGATTCCAAGCCTTTGCTCCCAGTGTGTCCAGGGTTTTCCCTCCTCAGGTTTTCATTTTGAAATGGGGACTAGCAACCAAATTCTGGTTGGAGGACCGCAGAGTTCGTTTGGTTTGGTAGGGTCTAAGATGATTTCTCAGATATATTGGCCCACTTCCAATGGTGGCTTTATGAGTGACAGTTAGGATCTTAAACAAGATCCTTTTATGGATTGGTGGCCAGTGGAGGGTTTTTAGGGCATCGGTCGAAGATGACCATTTGGGGAGTCCCAATACCAGCCTGGCAGCGGCATTTTGGATAACTTGTAGTCATTTTATCACCATTTTTTTTGTTCCAGCATATAGTCCATTGCCATAATCGAGGCGAGACAAGATTAAGGCCACTGCAACAGTTTTTCTGGCGTGCAGGGGAAGCAGATCAAAGAATTTCCTCAACATTCTTATTACTTGAAAACAAGTACCTGCCACTGTGAGGGCCTGTTTGTGAAAGGACAGCGAAGAGTCGAATTTAAAACCTAAGTTTTTGGCTGTCTCTACTGTGGCGGGCGGTGGATCTGAGTTAATGGGCCACCATAGGGTTGGGTTAAAGTTTTTAGCTTTCCCAAATAGCAAAATCTCTGTCTTGGAGCTGTTACACCTAAGATGGTTTGACTCCATCCATTTCATGACTGAGGTGAGGCAGTGATGAAATCTTTCTTCTGCCGCGGTGGAGTTTTTATCCAGGGTCAGAATCAATTGGGTGTCGTCTGCGTAGCTGATTGCTTCCATATCGAAGGAATCAACCAGTGTAAGCAGAGGGGACATGTATAAGTTAAAAAGGGTCAGACTCAGGGAAGATCCCTGTGGGACGCCTGAGGACAGTTCTTTCCCTGTGGACTTATATCTGCCTAAAGTGACAACCTGGTTCCTATTTCTAAAAAAGGCGGTTAGCCATTTGTGGGCTTTGTCGCTTACACCAATGTGCTTCAGTCTGTTTATCAAAATGTTATGGGAGACCGTATCAAAGGCCGCAGAGAGGTCCAACAGAATCAGCACTGCATCCTTGCCTTGATCTAGTGCCCATTTCAGGGTGTCTGTGGTGTGGAGCAGTGCTGATTTTGTTGAATGCCCTGCTCTGAAGCCAGATTGCTTGGGATGAAGGCAATTGTAGTTTTCCAAGAACTCGTTCAACTGAGTGTTCACCAATTTTTCCGCTATTTTACTTTGACATGGGAGAAGGGATATGGGTCTGAGATTGGAAAGTATGGTGGGGTCAGATAGTTTCTTTTTATGGAGAGGTTTGACCGCAGCTATTTTCCACAGATCAGGGATTTTTGCTGTTTCAAAAGTGGAGTTGATAATTTGGTTTATGATCGGGTTCACAGTCTCGATTAGTGCGTGAAGAACCTTTGGTGAACAGGGGTCAAAAGGAGACCCTGATTTACATGAAAGAATAGCCTTCTTAGATTCGTCTAAGCTAATTTTTTAAAAACATTTGAGTTCTATTCTAGGACCTGGGTTTAGGGCTGGAGGGTCTTGGGCTATACACTCAGAGAAATTGTTTTTTAGCTCGCTGATTTTATTTTCGAAGTACTCTTCGATATCATTACAAAGTTTTTGTGAAGGGGGTATTTCAGAGTCTAAGCTTGCTGGATGGGTAAAAGATTTAACTATTTTAAAAATAGACTTTTGGTTGTCGTCTGCCTTTTCAATGAGGTGCGTATAGTATTTCTTTTTTCCACCTTTATAAGTAGATGGTAGGAATTTAATCCTAGTCTAAAGGATTTCGAATCTTCTGTTTTGTAGTGCTTTCTCCATATTTTCTCTAGGGTCCTACATTTATCTTTTATGATTTTTAATTTGGGTGTGAACCAAGGGGCTGACTTACGTTTAGTGTTCTTGCCCTTCTTCCATGGTGCTAGCGTGTTAGCTATCGATAGCATCCATGTATTAAACAGATTATTGTCTGTATCTGGATCATTAGTAAGGGTGGGTTTAGTGGATTCCGCTAAATGAAGTAGGTTGGGGCTAGATAGCAGATTTTTCCAGTTGCGGACAGGCGGGTTGGTGATATCATGCCCTATTATAGGTCAGTTTCCATAGTATATATTAAAAGGCACCAGGAGAGGCAGACAGAGAGGCTTAGATGCTTCGACTACAAGAAATATCTAGAGCGTACTCATGCTGACCGAGACAAGTCAGGGACGCTCCCCGGTGAGTAGAAGCCACCCACTGGTGGAAATAGAGGACGGAGAGCCGGCACTTCACACAGGCGAAGATCAACGAAGTCTTTGCCAGCTACTATGCACCGTTGTATAGAAGGTAAAGGGAGGGCAATCATGCAGATGTGGGAGATTATCTTGAGGGCCTGCAGATAACACGATTGGACCCTGAGGAGACGGAAGAGCTCGGAGCAGACATAAACCAGCAGGAGGTACGAGCTGCCATTAAGGGCATGGCAAGGAAAAAAAACCCGGGCACTGCCGGCCCGCCGGCCGAGTTTTACGCGACGAACGTAGAAGGGCTGACTCCCAGATTGATCACCATGTAAAAAGAGGCCCTAGTAGGCCGAATACTGCCGGAGAGCACTAGAGAGGCCCTTATCATCCTGGCTACAGGCCCCTGTCCATGCTAAATATGGATTGCAAAAACCTGAGCAAAATCTTAGTCTATGCCTGACCTAGTTCACGCGGACCAAGCGGGGTTTATCCCTGGGCGGAACAGGGCCATAAATATTAGGCGACTCCACTGGGTATGATAACCACGAGGTTGCAGTGTTCGCAGTGGATATTGAAAAGGCCTTTGATAGCCTGCAGGGTCCTTACCTCTACGAGGTATTGTCCTAGAGGGGATTAGGAGGAGATTTCAAAGCATGGGTACAGTTACTGTATATGACGCCCACGGCCCAAGTGTGCACCGGACAAACCATTTCTCCCAGGCAGAGGGGTACGAGACAGTGGTGCCCCCTCTTCCCGCTCCTGTTTGCACTGGCTATGGAGCCATTGGCGTACAGGGAGTGAAGCGGACAGGATTATAATGGTTTAGGAGTGGGGGAGGTGCAGCACTCTATTGCATTATACGCGGATGACCTCCTACTGTTCCTCGGTGACAGGGAGGGCGAGTTGAGAGGGGCGCAGAGAATGCTAGCTAAGTTTGGTGCCATCTCTGGGCTTAAGGTTAATTGTAGGAAGTCTAGCCTGTCCTCATGATATCTAATGCGCTCCCGCCACCTGATCTTGGTCTCCTGAAATGGGAGCCCAGCTGCCTGCAATATTTGGGAGTTAAAAAATATCATGAACCGCCGGAGTTACTAGAGGGAAATGTGTGTAGAGCAATCAGATCAGTGAAGTCTGCAATGGAATTCTGGAGCACATTGCTGCTATCAGTACTGGGTGGGTGGCAGTCCTGAAGATGGTGGCGCTCCCGCGCTTTCTGTACAACTTCGGAACCCTACCGGTGTGCATCCCGAGAGCAATGTTCAAAGATCTTGCCTCACTATTCACGTCATTTATCTGGGGATCAGGGCGTAGAAGAGTAGCACTGACCTCATTACAGCGCCCGACAGCAGAAGGGGGACTGGCAGTCCCAGATTTTGAGGGGAATTAAATTGCCACCCAGTTGTACTGGATGATTCAATAGTTGGCGGCGAGTCGTGACCCAGAACGGGAAAAATACCCTGCTGCACCGGACACAGCAACCCTAGCAGAGATTTTCCTAAGGGCCCGACGGAGTGCGTCTGACGATACCATGGAAACCAGAGTGGTGGTACGATGCTGGGCTAGATACCTGAGACGGGTGCGGGTCATGATTCCCTACTCAACAGACATACTGATCACAATATTGTGATGCTTACCACAGGGGACTCATTGGTTGGGGTTGGAACACTGGGAAACAGCAGAGCTGAGAAAGATGGGGGATCTATATCAGGATTCCATGCTACTCCCGTTTGAAGAGCTCCAGGCTGCATATGATCTGCTGGGAGGCCACTTCCTTAGGCATGGGGCCCTCACCAGAAGGATAACACAACAAAGGAGTGGAGGAGGTACGGAACAGCGGGTGCTGGCGGGATGTAGGTATGTAGCACTCTCAGCAAGAAGAATCAAGGCAGTTTCATGTCTTTATAAGGCAAGATATGCAGAAGCCACTAGAGCGCTTGCGATTACAATGGGAGGAGGATTTGGGCAAACAGATTCCAGAGGTAGAACGGGAGAAGATTTTAGAGCGGACACCGAAAGTGTCCAGGAACGCGTGATTCAAATTGATTAATATCTACATATTCCATTGGCAGTATCTGACCCCGTTCCGTATTAGGTATACTTTGGCATAGACGCTGCAGCATGTCCGAGGTGCGGCGAGAGAGAGGCAGACATCATCCACGTGTTTTGGAGCTGCCCCTCGTAACAAACCTTCTGGGAGGAGATCAGACAAGTGGTAGGGGACCTCATGGACAAGAAACTCCCGCATACCCCAGAACATTTCCTACTAGGGTGGTTCCGACACATGGCAAAAAACAAAACGACTGGGAGATTTCAGGATCTGGCTTATTTTTTGGCCAAAAGAGAGATAGCCAGAAATTGGAAGGCACTGGGGGGTAAGGAGGGGTGGGGGTGGTGTTGGCTAGAATTTCTTCCTGGAAAAGGGAGCTAGAGAAGTGGGCGGGGCGGAAGGTGGACTGCTGCTTAGGGAGGCTAACCGAGGGATAGGTAAGCTAGATAGGGCCGGAGCCTGGGAAAATCTAGTAAGCGAACTAGCAGAGAATGGACAAGACAATGACGAGGCGGGCTCCCCACCACCGGGAAACTCAGAAGAGGAGCAGGGCGGACAAGAGCATCAGGAATAAGGCTGACAGATGCAGTAAGGTGCTAGGAATGACAACTAGGAACCCATGAATATGCCAGGGATCAGACTCTATGCGCATAGGCGTAATTCAAGGAGGAAGGGGGGATAGTTTTGTTGGGACTAAGTGTTAAATGAATATGCCAAGATTGCCAATAACATGTACTATGTACTAGATTGAAAGTGCGTAAGATTCATTATTGTGGATGATGCTTTTTAAAACCAATAACATCTGGTTGTAAAAAAAAAACAGTGCCAGACTTAGGCCCCACTCTATACCTACCTGTTGGACTACCACAAATCTGGATGAGATGAAGAAGTTTTGGGGTTTGACCGTTTTGATGGGCTTGTTAAGGAAGCCGTCCCTGGCTTTATATTGGTCTACCAGTTCATAGACGGCAACAACCATATTTCCTGCAATTATGAGTCGTGATCGGTATTTACGTTTGCTTCGGATGCTGCAGTTTGTTGATAATGCTTTGGCATTGCCACGAGATCACCCTGACTGTGACCATCTTTTTAAGATTCATCCTGTTCTTGATTACTTTGTAGATCGATTTTCAGAGATCTATTCTCCAGGCAAATGAATAGCTGTTGATGAGTCTTTGGTCCTGTTCAAGGGCCATTTGGTTTTTAGGCTGTACATTCCTAGCAAGAGGGCACGTTATGGAATTAAGCTGTATATGTTGTCTGAGAGTAGGACAGGATATGTCTATAATATCCGGGTGTACCCTGGTAGGGATTCTACTATTGGACCCCCCCTGGTTGTCGGTCCTTTTTAGGAGTTTCAGAGAAAATTGGGTGGGAACTTGCTAGAGGTCTTTTTAACAAAGGTCACCATTTGTACCTAGATAACTTCCTTAAACAGTTGCACAGCAGTGTAGAATTGTTCAAAGTGGACACTCTAGCTTGTGGCACAATCCGCTCTAACCGTAAAGATTACCCAAAAGAGCTTGTTTGCAAAAAGGGGACAGTCCAGTGCCTTGCGTAGTGATTAACTGCTAGCTGTGAAATTTGTGGACAGGAGGGATGTGTACATGCTGACTACCATCCAGGATGACAGTACTTCACCTGTGACTGTTTGGGGTCAGGGTGCTGAAGCGCGCAAACCTTTGTGCATTGTAGATTACAATAAGCACATGGGTGGTGTCGATAGAGTAGATCAGAGGTTGGAACCTTACACTGCTGTCCGTAAGGCTTACATTTGGTTTAAGAAGTTGGCCATTCATATTTTCAATTTAGCAACTTTTCGCTGTGCCATACCCTTAATCTCTATGTTTTTGGCCCTTCCCAGTCAGAGAACCTTGCTCCACCCACAAAAGTGAGGTATCATTTTACTCCGGAGACTGAGGGGAACGCTGTGTAGTTTTCAGAAATGTATAGCTTCCTGTGATCCATTATTGGTTTCACACCCATTTCTACCACTAACTCAAAGGAGGTTGAAAGCATAAAAAATAGGCTATGTCCCAGTACAATGACAAAACTCTATAGAAGATTCAACTCTACTCACCGCTGATTGCCATGGAAGGAGAAGGACGCCGAGGGGTCAAATTGCCGAATCGCTGAATTGCCGAGATTTTCATCTCGTGCCCCCGCAGCTCCTAGCTCCCGGCCTCTAACTTCCAGTGCTGCTCGAGTGGTGTCCCCGGATTCTTTGGATCAACCAGTTTGTCGCTCTATCCACTACAGACAGGCAGTGGCCTATATCCTCGGGGGTTTTACTTTATAATGAGATCAGGCAAGGTCAGAAACCAACCGAAACCAAGGCAAAAACTAAAATAAAAAAACATTAAAACCCCGTTGGGTAACTAGACAGAAACAACTCTAACTCCAGGGGCCATACTAATATCACCAACGTATTCAATTTTTGGATCAATAACTCCCTCTGGAAAATTCACGTTCCTAAAAGATCCAACTGCCGTTATTTACTCCACACCAGGTAAAACCACTGGTCTTCCTACACCTCTGACACGTTACAAATTGAAACCTTCTCAGGACGAGGTTTCAAAGTGCAGTACAGGAACAACACCAATAATAACGAAAGAAAGAGTAGTTTCAAAAGAAGTGGTCAATGTGGATAATATTCATCAGAACTCAATAATATGTATACGATCCAGGCACAAGTGCAAGCAATAAGCACAGCTCAGTCTGAACCAGTAATTGATCAAATTATAGAAATCACCAACAACTGTTGTACTAGTGGCAATCCCAATGGTCACTCTACTCCCAGACAACAACCAGTTAAAATAAACTCACAGGTCGCTTTCAACCCTGTACAAAGCCCGCTACCAAATTCTGAGGATTCTTGGATTAAATCCCTTTCAATTTCAAATAACACAGATTTAATGCAGGCCATAGAAACTATTACAAATCTGTGTCAGACTCAACGTATACCTCAAATAGAAGAGCAACAGCATTCAATAATGGAAATATCAAGCATGAATGAATACTTTGTAAATGTTGTAACAAGCCCTGCTGATGAAAATGATGCCATTTACACAGTTAACAGTGAGCAAAAACCCAATATAGAGGAAACATCTGTTAAAAATAAGAGCGATCAATGTGTGAGTCTAAAAAATATGGAAATAACCCAGTTACCGGGAAGCATCATTAAGAATCAAGCTGTAAATACACAAGCCAGCAATAATTCAATTCCTTCATTTGAAGCTTAACCGCAATCAATAATAGAAATATCACGCTTGCTTGAATATCGCAGCTTTATTAGTCCAACAAAAAATGAAAATTGAAACAAAATATCAAATTGTGTACATGAGGAATTCACTCTCAATCCGGCTGGGCGTGCACTGGAGAGTACTGTTCAAAATCACCCCAAACATAGTCCTGTGGCAAAGGGGAAGAAGTTTTGAAACAGATGGAAAAATAGAAGACCTTATAATCTTGCATACCTCTCTAATAAAAACCTTACAAACGTCAGTACCGGCACTTAATATGCAGTTGGACTGGCTGGATATTCAAATTAATTTGATGAACATCATAGCAAGTTACATTGCTGGAATAAACGTCAAACTAGACTCATTGACAAGTCAAATCGGTGCTCAAACAGCATTCCGACTCCGAAACCAGCTCCAGCAACTAACTGCGTATGCTGCAATATAGTTGAAAAACTAAGTGACTTACCAAGCATCTTAATAAATATTTTAAGGGAATGCAAACGGTCTGCCTCGTCCTCAGAGCCACAAAATGCGGAGGTGATAGATGCATCAAAGGGGATTAAGGTACAGCCAACAGTATTGTACAGTAATGCACCGGATGGGCAAATTATTCCTAATCCCAAGGTCTTGCCACTCAATCGTGACAATACTCTCGATTCAAGGGGCATAAGGGCGACAGACAGGAATTTAATGAGGACGTTTCAATTTTAGCATCACAGTCTCTATTGTCCGTTGCACTAGTTAATACGCAAACAAACTCAATGGATGGATTAGGAAATTCACTCAAGGACGATGCCCCCAGCGGCCTTAACAAAAAGGCAGAAGAAGCGGGCCAGGAAGGTCAGAAAATGCCCTCAAAACAGCAAGGAAATAAATCAGAAGGTGAATGGCCTCTAACCAATTTTTAACTTAAAGAGAGTGAAAAATCAGCCCGCAACCATCATTATTTCGGATAGTGGCCAAAAGGAAGTAGGGGTGCAACATCTCAAGGATCAATTGGTGAGGACGGAAGTATCAAACCCAAGAAGTGGGGAGTCTTTCAATTATAATAGGGTACGTGACATAAAAAAGGTACATGAGACTTGTGTGGGGGGGCTGGGTTAAATGCTGAACAGGTAGTAAAAAGGCATTTCAAGGGTAGTAAAAAGTCGCCCATCATGAATAATCTAAGAGCAACAGATGCCATAATAGACCAATGTATGACGGCGACCAACAACAGTGCAGAAAAGTCCGACCCCAAGCTTCTTAGTTCAGCTCATGATTCATGCCCAAATACCAAAGTCCCGCTGGGGAGAGGGAGAGAGATCAAAATACAGAAAGGACTCCTGTAGAGTTGAGTGACCGAGTTGAAATAAAATCTATTTCTCAGCAGGTGATAGAGCAGGGTCCTAGTAAGTCTGGATTCCCTGGTGAACAAACTACCAGCCCTACTCTTTTCATGCAACCAAGAGTCAATGAGCAAATACAACAGCTACATATTCAGTTATTATTAGTCCCACAATATACCTCACAAGGCCTACAAGACTATTTGAATAGAGCTAACATTTTGAGTTTAATGGTAGCTATTCCTACTTTAAAGTACTTAACGTCAAATGGCCTCCAGTCAATGGAGTTCGTCAATCACGATGGCAGTAAGGATATAGACAGCACTCTGTCAACTTGGAAAACGGAAGAAATAGTGTTGGCCATTTTAAATCATGCATCGCAAATCAAGGCCTGGGGTATATCTTTGTCTATACCGATTAAAAAAGGGTATCCCACACCCCTACTACAGTAGGAGTGAAACAAATCTAATAAGCCCAGCAGAAGGCTTGTTTATTCAGTAATTCGGGCCTCAAGAGGTAAAGACGAAACTGAGGGCCATCCTTCTGTGGAACGAAGAAAATGATCTAGGGGGATGAGCAGCAGCGATGATCATAGGTCATTAAATCTTCTCTCATGGAATATAGCAGGATCAAAGCGTGATTAACAGGATTGTACCACCTGAGTACTGGAATAACTACGAAATAGTAGCACTCCAGGAAACATGGCTGATAGACCCAGTTCAGATACCTGGGCGTATTCTCCATCACGTAAAGGCCACAAGGACCCAATGATTTGGGGAGACCAAAAGGGAGCTTATTGGTTTATATTTCAACAACTTTAAATATTACATCCACCCAACTGCAAATAACTACACCAGTTATGCAAAGTATAAAAATGGAACTGGGTTTCAACAAAAAGGCCGTAAGAATCATTCTCATCAATCTCTACGCGCATCCAAAGCAAAAAAGTTAAAAAAGAACAATTTAAAACCTTAATCACCACCATATCAGATTCCGGTTTGGAACATCCTGTATGGGAAATAATACTAACTGGGGATTTTAATTCAAATCTTATTTATACTCCTGAGAAAGATGACCTTTTAAGTGCAGCTAATGTAATATGGGCAGTACAAAATTAAGTGCATACTACATCCCCACAGATAGATCGAATGGGGCAACAATTAGTAATTGACTTAGAGCATTTGGGGCTGGGAGTACTAAACTGCAGAATGGCTCAGGACCGCCCGCCAATCAGCACTTATCATGGCCATAAAGTTAGCTCCATTCCGGATAACACAACTGTCACACTAACACTCCTAAAAAAAGTAAAAACTTTTTTAATAACATATTCCACAGATAGCGATCCCTCCAGTCAACATCTTGAATTGCTAAATTCATGTCCAAGGCATTTGGAAGTTGTACCCGAGCTTGGAATTATATCAACGATAAACCTGAAAAGACTAAGATGGTCTAGTAATACACTTCCCCAAATTGCTGAGAGAGCAAAGGAGCTGTGGACGACCCAAGACTCACCAAACAGTAAGATGATGGAAACCTGGGTTGCCTTTCTAACAAAACTCCCCAAAGAGGCTAAAACAATAAAATCATATTGAAATAAGATGCACAATCCACGAAGAGTCTGACTGCAAAAAAACTAAGAAAAAGTCTTTGCGCTGTCATAAGATCAACAAGGGGTATCAAAGTATCAAAATTGAAACAAGAGCAAATACATCAATTCAAAAAACAATACAAAAAATAAGTCTGGCAGGACAATAAATCACAGCAGGACAATTTCTGGGTGAAACTTTTATATAACGCTAGAATGTCCAACCCCAAAGCCTTTTGGGAACAAGTAAATTCCCTAGCAAGAACATCAAAATCGATCAATTTGACATGCGTTACGGAACAAGACTGGGTAGATCATTTAACTGCCACTTTCTCAATAACATCTGATAGAGTGAGCACCCTGCAGGTATTTCCATTTACTGATTATGCAAAAGAAAGAACTGCTTCTGTACAGTCAAGTTCAACTATCCATGCAGTGCAAGTACATACAAATGAGGAAGAAGGCATAATCAAAAAAGAGGATTAATCAAATATCTTAATTAATTACCCTAAAGATTCTGGAAGTACAGATCCCAATTTCTGGGCTGTATCGCTGTCTCGCCTGTTTCACGAAGTGAGCACTTTAAATTGCCTGCCAGACAGCTGGAGAGGCTCAAAATTAAATCCATTATTCAAGGGAGGGGAGCGTACTGACCCAGCAAATTATCGTTTAATTGCGCTAATCGATGCTGAAGCAAAGTATTATGCCTCATTAATCTTGGCAGATCTAATTAACTGGTGTAATAGCAATAAAATCATCCCTTTTAACCAGTCTGGTTTCCGACGGCTCTGGTACCATTACGAACATATCGCTAGGTCTGATGGCAGAAATAAGTTTACGACGGCAAAATAACTTGTTTTTATGCTTCGTTGATTTTAAAGCTGCCTTTGAACGAGTCAATAGAGGCATTTTATGGAACAAGCTAAAGCAGTGCGGTCTGCAAGATATAATATTAAAACCGATCATGGAATTATACTCGGATACATGATGCAGGTAAAAATAGCTGATGGGACGAGGCTCTCAAGAAAATCTATACAAAGGAAGGACTCAAGCAAGGGTGCATCCTAGCACCTCATTTATTTAATCTATTCATGGCGGATTTGTCACCAAGACTTGATAAAATCAACTCGCATCCTCCTCGTTTGGGAACTTTGCAGATTACTCATTTAGCGTATGCGGATGACATAGTCTTGGCAAACCATACAAGAATCGGCCTCCAAAGAGCAATAGATGAGCTAGGGAACTTTGCCAGGAAGAATTTGTTGGAAATAAATACTGCAAATACCAAGTCCATGATTATAAGTCGAACTATTCAAAAATTAATCTCATTTAAATTTGGTAATTCCAATCTTGAAGTAGTGAGCAGCTACAAATACCTAGGAATATATCTGGATAAACAATAACGTTTCTGAATACAAAATGAGGCCATACAAAAAAAGGGAAATGGACTTACATTCGCATTCTGCTCTATTTCAAAAAGATTAAAAGGTCCCTCCCTCATCCCAAAACTACTCCCCACCCTTGCATATGGAAGCGAAGTCCAGTTTGGGAAAGAGGCTGGGGTTCTGGATAGACTCCAAACGCGAGCATACAAAAACGTTTTTTTTACTTCTACATAATGCCTCGCCGGCGCAGGTTCAACTAGAATTCGGTTTACAACAGCAACAGCTTCATAGAAGATATGCCACGATAAGAGCCTGGTATAAAATTTGGCATAATCGAGATAATTAAATCAATAATGCACTCTGGACTGCGTTACAAGTTGATCCGCAGTCCGCCTATTATGCATATCTTCAAACTCCACTACAGGATACAAACATCGCAGATCTTTGGCAGAAGAACCTTCCTTATTCCACTTTCCAGCAAATTTTGAAGGAGGGAGGAAAGCAACACTCATTGTTTGAGGACAAGGCCACCCTAAGCAGACAGGCACATGCATGGATGGTCTTGCAATCCTGTGTAAAACTGCAACCGGCGGCATATTTGGATAAGCCATTTTTTTACCATCTAAAATATAAATTTATAGCGATACGCTTTGGTAAATTGCCATCAAATGCAGACCAGCCAAGTTGGAAATATCAGGGCCCATAATCGTGTTGTCTCTGTGGAGCACCAACGCAGGATTTTATTCACTTAGTCTGCATCTGCCCAGCTTTAGGCTAGGATCACTGGAAATTGTTAAGGGGGCCACTCATTACAAGAGGCGTACACTCTTGCAGAACTGCAATATTAAAATACCTAGATCCGGAAGATCCACAGCTTAACTGTTGTTTGATCAAACTCCTAATTAAACATGAGGAAATATCAAATAAAGAATAGTGGCAAGGTTAAATGGTTACAAGATGTAACATTGGAGAATATGCTAAGTGGACCACTTACTCTTGAGGAACTGATATATCAAAATGCTCATGTGCAGCCTATTCGACCCTTCATTAGCCCCAAAATCTAGTAGAAGTAACATTCTAAACAAGGCTAGCTGCCTGGTAAAATGGTTGTTTGATGAAACACTTGTTTTTATTATTAGGTAATTTTATCAAATGTTTTTTCTACATTATACAGGAAGAAGTGTAAATATCATGATAAGAAATAGTTTCATCTTTAGACAACACAAAAAGTGATACATCTCGTATTTTTTTATGGATATTTGTTTTAATGTTGCTATTGTTGTGGTTTTAAATAACTGAACAATAAACTTATTTTTTTTTACACTATAGAAGATTTTGGTTTTCTGACAACAGTCTGCCTGCCCCTGAAAGCTAAGAAGATAGTGATTTCAGCGCCACAAATCCTTTGTTGATGCCATTTGCAGGAAACAAACCACACACTTTCTTATGCAGCAATTGTTTGCCATTTAAAAACAAAAGAAATGCTGTGTTTTGGCTAATTTCTGCATCCACTCCAGGGCAATCCTCAAACCCTGGGTACCTTTAGAATCTTCAAGGTGTTGTAAAAGAAAGGGCGCAAATTTGACGCTGATACCTTATGTGGAGAAATATTTACAGGGGCCTAAGCGCAAACTACCCCAAATAGCCAAAAGAAGGCTTAGAACAGGAGGGGAGGGGGGCCTAGTAGCGATGGGGTTAACATTTGCAAACTTCTAAATTCGAAAACCTGAGATGCCAAATCATTGGACTGAAGGAGTTGTGACTGGGATGGAGCATTTGACATTGATTTAACATTGATGCAGACTGAACACATTTTAATTTGAGGGAAGACTTTGATGAGGATGTATGTACATCGCCTAAAAAAGGGAGTCCCATGGTCATCTACTCTATAAAAACTAGATCTTCCCTATCTCCTTTCCCTTGAGATCATTACTTTCCAGCAATAGGCACATGTGTAGTTGAGCACTGGGGACCAACATGATGCATGACCCCATAATTCCTTACAGTTTAATTCTCACTGTTAGAGAACTGGATGTCTAGTAAAGATGAAGCCATCTCTGAAAGTCCCTGACTCGCTCTGTTATAGTATGAGCATTGGCAATCAGTAAATGTTTGAACATCATGTGGATGCACACAGGATAATTTTTTATATTGTTTGTGAAGCTTAACTGATCGAGAAGTTTGCTGTGTGTTGGTGAGACTCTACGTGTGAGTTGGCCCCTTTACTAGTCAATTCGCTGGATAGTGATAGACGTGTATTAGTTAGTGATGCAGATTTGCTGCTACTACAACTAGTCATTTGGCGAATGGTAGGACTTTGAGCTGATAATTTATTGCACTTGCCACATACCTTAAGTACTGATGATGCACTAGATGAACTGGAATGTGGAAGTAGTCATGCTAGAGATCAGGTGTTGTCATGCAGTGTAGTTGCTTCAGTAGAGGAAGGCCTCCTAAGGTGGGACATATTTGTGAGATAATTTCGGATCTGAAACCTTGCTTAACCTCTACGTTTTGCTCAGTACCTAAGGTCCTGATTTAGATCTAGGCAGTCCCAAGTACTCCGTCAACCTGATAGTGTTCTGACCGCCGTATTTAAATATGGCATCAATAGACTGTGGTCCACCTTGTCGGCGGTCTTCTCTGCTATGAAGCAGTAATCCATCACCGTCATGCCAGCGGGGTTACACCAAGCCAATTTAGATGTACCCATTGTGATGGCTGCTAAGTCCTGAAAGAGTGAGGCCCGGGTGGTGTTGGTGACAGGGAAGTACTACTAATTAATGCCTATCTACCTACTCATATATTTTGTGGATGTGTCAAATGCAATGGCCCTTTTCAGCTAATAGCATAGCATTCCAAAAGAATACACACACTATTGAATGAATACCCACTGGCATCACAAGCACAACACCCACAGCGAACACCACCAATTTTTTTTTTTAAGTGTCATTGCAATTGTGTTCATTATACCATGATAAGTAGTAAGATGAACACATGCATGACACAAAAAAGTGCATGTGAGAGCAATGTGAAATAACAAGAGGCTAAAGCAAATGTTAACACGCGATTCGTATGAACACAAGTGTAAAACAACTTACCTTTCTTCCCGGTGACAAATGAGTGGTTTGGCATTGTGGTCAAGGTGTAGCAGTGAAGGAGGGACCTGGACAAAGGGGTGCAAGATAGAAATGGAATTTGGTACTAGAAGAAAAGGTACATTTCTACTTCATTTCATTACGATGCTGCCAACTTAAAGTAGGAGGTTTCGGGGCGCTAGCTGGCGCCGGACCAAGATTGCCGCACTGCTGTGAGGCTCTCGCCCAGTTGAGCCTAACCGCCATCCTGCATGCCATCCTGACCAGCTTAATTGCCTCCTGAATAGCGGAATCTGGACCCTCTGACTGCGGTGATCGCTCCGGTGTCACTAGCTCCCGCATAGCACACCCAGAGCCGGAGAAAATCAGCCCGGAACCCGCGAGCGGCGCCTCACGCTCTACCGCCGCATCGCCCTCCTGGCACACCGGTCAGGAGAGCCCGGGGCTTTGGGGCCTAGAAGGACGGGCTCCAACCCTCGCATCGCGAGCGGCCTGATCCACCACCCCGCTCCCTGCCGGGAAGGCCCGCCTCACGGAAGACTTCACAACCCTTCAGTTCCAGGTACGAGCCCGTCCGCCACCCTACCGGTGCTGCTGGATTCCCCTGGCCCCCTGGACTCCCCTGCGTACTGCAGCCTGCCCCGCGCCTTGTCTGAGAAGGGTAGCGGCCCGGTCCCTGCATTACCCGCTAACCTGTGGCGTTGGACTGCCGTCGTCTAGTTGCGCGCCATTACTGCTCCCAGTTACTACATTTGGCGCTGCAGGAGGCACTTTCGCGCGGACTCCCCGCGAGGGCGCGGCACCTGCCACTAACGAACCCGAGGTGGAGCGGCGGACTCCACGTCAGGGATAGAGGCTCCGCTGGGCTCACTCCCTCCTTTCCGGCCTGTGCAGATCTTCACCTCCATTCCATCCGCCGGGGCTGCCGCCTTCGCGGCCATTTTGGGTGAGCCCGACTTGACGCTGCGGTTGCACCTCTAGAGTCATCGAGCTCCCTGGTACATCTGGGCAACATCGATTACTGCTCCATTAAGAACGTTGTTGGCCGCATACTCCTTACTCCACGCGGCTCCTAAAGAGACTCACTGTCATCACTCGAACTGCTGGTGAATGGCCTAGGAACACTACCTTTCTCGTGATCCTGACATTGGCTCCTTGGGCAGCACCTTCGCCCTCCCCATTATTTACCCCGCACTGCCATTGGCATCTTGCAGGTGCGCATCTACAACAAACCGGCTTCAGCTCCTGGCCCCGTCCTCCTCCCCCCCCTCCAGCCTGCACCCTCTGGAGAACTGGCGTCCATATCCTCTATAGTGTCCCGGACACCGAGCGCGCGTCATGGGCCGCAATGATGCAAGACAATCGAAAATCCCGTTCGAATCTAAGAAGACCTCCAAGACAGCGCGGGGAAGATGGAACTATTTGTTGAAAATCTCGTTACGGACCTGTTTGGAAAGGAATCCTTCTCCCCACTCCTCATTGTTGAGAGAGCCCATCGCTCCCTGGCTGCCCCCCCCCCCCGGATCCCCGCCCAGGCCCATCATTGCGCGCTTTCTTAACTACAGAGACCGTGATGCTGTGTTACGCCGTGCGAGGGTACTGAAAACGGTGCGCTATGAAAACACAACGCTTTCTTTTTTCCCTGACTTCTCCCCCGCTGTCCAAGAAGCCAGGCGCAAATTCGCTGTGGTCAAAAAGAAATTGCAAACCCGGGAGATCCCCTATGCCATGCTGTACCCGGCCAAACTAAAAATCTCCCATCAGGGCAAGCACCACTTCTTTCAGAATCCGCAGCAGGTGGAGGACTACCTTAAACAGTGTAAGAAGGACCAGCACAGGGAGGAATCAACTCGTCGCCGCTCTAGGTCACACTCTCCACTTTCTCAACAAGACTGACATGTTGCATTATACGGTGGCCCCTTTGAATCCCTGATTCCCTGTGCACTGGCCCTGGGCGAACTGTCTCCTGTTTATCCCGGTGAGGTCTTTGCTTTGTTTTACATCTGACTGGTCTAAATGTATACTGAGTGCTCACTAGACCACCTCCGTCCCGCGGTTCAGACTGGGGCAACCTGGTTGAATGCGGGTGTGAGTAGGGAGGTGGTTGGCAGGTCTGGTGCCCCTATTTCAGACCCCCAAAGGGTATTCCCCAGAGTTCCTCTCCCCTACTAAGGGCTGAGGCTTATGCTGTCATTTTTTCGGCTTTTGTTCTGGTTAGGTTTGGGTCAAGGGTGGGAGGGTGGGGAACCAGTACACGGCTAGTTGGGGTGGCCGATGCTCCAGTTTCACGAAGTCATAAATGTCGAGATACTATTGTGTGGGGTGGGTTGGTCTGCGGGGGGGTGCGGGGGGGAAATGTTGTTTTCATGCTTTTGATACTGCTGTGAACCGTTCTGAGGTACTAAAGCGCTGCACATGTTTACGATCTGCTGCATGGGTGACGTAACGCCGCCACACCCGACACAGCAGTTCCGCCTAGTGTCATGGAATATTCGAGGGCTGAATGACCCGCGAAAGAAGAGACAAATTTTGGGTTATTTGGATAGACAAGGGGTATCTATCGCCATGCTTCAAGAAACCCACTTAAGACCGGACGGTTCCCCTTTGTTTGCATCTAGATGGGCCTCTTGTAAGGTTTTCTCCTCTTATTCTAATCATGCTAGGGGGGTTACAATTTTGGTTCGAAGGTGGTTGCGCTTTTTGCCGGCTGGTACTGAGGCAGACCCGGGTGGGAGATATTGCATGATATGGGGGACACTATATTCACACACGGTCCTACTAGCTTGCTATTACGGCCCTAACACGGACGACACTTCCGCACTCCTTACGATGTGGGGTAAAATTCAAACGCTAGGCATCAGCCACGTCATACTAGGGGGCGACTTTAACACAGCATTGGAACCAAACCGAGACAGATCCCACCCCCATGCCCTTCACTACACACAAACCCAACGTACATTATCTGATCTTGTCAAGGACCACCACTACATTGATGCATGGAGGCACCTACACCCCTCTCTCAATCAAGGTACCCATCACTCAGCGGTTCATTCTACATGGGCGCGGCTTGACTACGTATTCCTGTCAGCTGGCCTTCTCCCTTGGCTGGGGGGGTGCTCTCCACCTTGCTAGGACTTTCTCAGATCACTCACCAGTCCGCCTTACTTTGCGCATACCCATTGATGCCTCCCCGTATCTAAGCTGGCGCCTCAACCCCGCACACCTCACTGACTCAGCGTTCAGGGGGGAACTTGAACAGGACATACAGGACTTTTTCGAGCGAAATACTGGTTCCGTCACATCTTTCACTACGGTGTGGGAGGCCTTTAAGGTCACTGTCAGGGGCTGGTCTATTGCGAAGGGGGGCGGGGTCCTTAAATCGCTTTGTGGCGAACTGCGCAAATTAGAAACTGAACTCAAGCTACTCGAACGTGCCATGGCCAGTGACCCACACGGTCCTACACCTAAGGCCCTCCTCAGGGATAAGCGTAATGAATACGCGGAAGCGGCGGAAAAAGAATGCAAATTCCTCGGGAAACCATACACGGCTCGCCTGTACGGCGAAGGCGATAGGCCCGGCAAGGCACTTGCCTTTGCGGTTAGGCCCCCGAAGTACCATAACTATATTTCGACCCTAATGGACGAACATCAGGCCCCACAGAGGGACCTTACGGAACAAATGCGTATCCTAACTCATCATTACTCTACTCTCTACACTTCACACCGTCAGGCGCCCATCGATTTGCAGTCCTATCTTGAGGACACTGCAGTCGCGTGGCTCGGTCCCTCTCAACAGAAATTTCTACATCATGAACTTGAGCTTGACGAAATCAAAGACGCCATCATGTCTATGAAGTCCGGCAAATCGCCCGGATCGGACGGGCTTCCAATAGACTTTTACAAGGCCTATATACATTTGCTTACTCCTCTATTAAAACGGGTTTACTACTCTGCCCTTGAGGAGGGCGCATTGCCTTCCACCATGCAGGAAGCCCTTATAGCATCCTTGTTGAAACCTGGCAAGCCTCCTGAGTACTGCGATTCTTATAGGCCTCTGTCATTGCTTAATACTGACGTGAAGATACTGGCGAAAGTGCTCGCGACACGCCTGAACTTACTGATGGAGCGTCTGGTCTTACCGGACCAAGCTGGATTCGTCCCCAACAGGGCGACGTCTCACAACTTGCGCACCCTACAAGCTGTCCTGCAAGACATTAACCCTCGCTGCGAGGCAGCTGCCGTCTTCCTGTACGCAACAAAGGCGTTCGACTCCCTGGAGTGGGACTACCTACTGGCCCTTCTGGAACGGATGGGACTCCCCTTCTCCTTCCTTGACTGGATCCGGCTGATGTACTGCAGACCCCAGGCCTCCGTATTGTTAAATGGCTCCCGCTCTGCCCCATTTGACATCCATAGGGGTACCCGGCAGGGCTGCCCGCTCTCGCCGGTCCTCTTTGCGATTGCCATTGAGCCCTTGGCGGCCAAACTCCGGCAACACCACAACCACCGTTCTTTAATCTACCCGGAGAGGCAGTTGCTCGTCGCCTTATATGCGGACGACGTGACCTTATACGTAGACAAACCGCAGGAGAACCTCAACCCTCTGCTGCGGGAGATAACCAAATTTGGTGCCATTTCCGGGATTCAGATCAACTGGTCAAAATCAGCCCTGTTTCCCCTGACGGACAAGACCGTCCCCTTCCCACTGGATTACCCCCTGATGTGGGAGGCTGACGAAATAAAATACCTAGGTATAGTCGTGACTAGGGACCGGGAAGCTCTCATCAGAGCTAATTATGGTACGGTTATAGACAAGCTGACTGACACCATCACCAGGTGGATCCATCTCCCACTCTCGATGGCGGGGCGTGTTTCCCTTATCATGATGGTGGTTCTCCTCAAGCTCCTTTACTTATTTACTAATATACCGTACAGTCCGGGTGCCAGCTTCTTTCGCGTCCTGAATTACCAGCTGTCTAGACTAATCTGGGGTGGCAAGCAGGCTCGGCTCGGTCTCAAGACGCTTATGTTGCCATACCACCAGGGCGGGTTTGATGTCCCGAATTTTCAGCGCTTCTACGAATGCGCCCAGGGGCACTTTGCTGTGTACTGGCTACATCCTCCTCCCTTCATGGCCCACCTTGCGGTGGAGGACGGTTATTTGAGACCAGCTCAACCAATGGGGTACCTTTACGTCCCGATCCGGGCACATGAGCGAGACCCTACCACGGTGGATTGCACGGTACAGGCCTGGAATCGCATTGCGGCCCAGATGGAGATCGAGTTCTTATACTCGCCACGTATGCTCTTGGTGCACGATCCCAGGTTAAGCGTCGCCTGCGAGGAGATAGGCCGTAAACTACTTACAAAGTATGCGGTCCGTGCCTGGGGTGACCTGTATCTTGGGGGGCGGTTTCGAGCATCGGCCCAATTCTTTGGGGACTCTATCCCTTCAGTCATGGATACATTCCTCTATACCCGGCTACGCCAGAATGTCAAGGCGGTCACACCCAATTTTCCTGATGAACCGAAAATTGTGGCTCCGCTACACGCTCTCCTCCATCCTGATCCCCCGAAACACGTGGTATCTATGCTGTATAAACATGCTCAGGCCCCCCCCCTCACCCCCGATGCTCAGAGCGCGTAGGGACTGGGACAAAGATCTTAACGAGCCACTATTGGATGAGCAATGGGAAGAAAGCTGCTCACACACGAACGCAGTCACGGGTAACGCGCGTCTCAGGCTTGCACATTATAAATTCTTGCACCGACTCTACCATACCCCCGCTAAACTATTCCGCTTTGGTCTTCGGGACAACGACAGATGCTTGAGGTGTGGTACCGAGGGGGCGGATTTCTTCCACTTGGCCTGGTCGTGCCTGGCTGTAACAGCATATTGGGAAGAAATATTTAAGGCGATGTCCGACATGGTCGGCGCGGTCGTCGTGCCATGCCCCAAGATCGCTTTGTTGGGTCATTCATCTCCAGTGATCAAGGCACATCGGAAGTTTTTTGCGCTGGGCTTCCTATTGGCCAAGAGACATGTGGCGTGCCGCTGGGGTAGGGGTCGCGCACCCAAATTTAAGATATGGCTTTCTACGATGTCAACATGGCAAGAGCATTTACACACATATGCCGATCTATTACCACAAAAGTCACGTCCTAAAGATCTCTGGGCCCCCCTGACCACGTATCTCCATTCATTGCAGGAGGCAGACGTCCCCGGGGCTGGTGGTGTTGGGGATGGAGACTAGGCGTGCCCATTCCCTAAGTACGAACTGAGCCCTGACGCCTCGCAGTAGAGAGACTTCGGGGCCCACTACCACCCCCCTCCCGCTTCCCCCCCTGCCCCCCCTCCCCCCTCCTTCCCCGGAGCACTGCCCTACTGTACGATTGCTTGGGTGTTGGCCACGCTGGAGGTAGGCTTAGAACACTGGGCTGCACATACTTCAACAGGATACTAGCTCATGAGCTGCGTCTATCACCCCCTCCTGCCGCAGCCGAGCAGACGTCAATCCCCGTCACTGATGCTACCCTGCCACATACCCGCATGCCACGCGCGGCGCTGCATTCGTTGAGTCACGTACTACTCTTACCTCGTTCGGTTCACTTCCTTTCCCCCTCCCTCCTCCCTCCCCCTTTTTTATGCACTTTGCAGGCCAGTAGACATATGTCACTCTGCACCTTCAGACACCTCTCACATCTTTCTTGAATGATTAGGGCATCACGGTTGGGATTGTTTTCGTTTTGTTGATTTATTTGGTTGCTTTACTAGATAAATGAAACCTCATGTTGTGAGTTAACGTCCGTACACTGCTAACTTGCAAGCTTGCTGACACAAATTTTCACAGTTTATAAAACCTTCACATCGCGGCCGGCCCTCTGGGTTGTAGGCGACTTGCTGTGTTTGAAGTACTGTCTTACCTTCTGACATTGTTTACCTACATACATACTTGAAATGTGAGCGCTGCCGGCCTGTGGTAACAGGTCGTAGGCAAATGGCTGTGTACACTCTTCTTGTCACCAATAAAGGTTTTTAAAAAATAAAAAAAAAAGTAGGAGGTTTCCCCTCCACATATTGGCCGACGGAAAGGCACATCATAATTAAGCCATACTGACTGGACTCCATCTGATAGCCTCCTCAGCCTCTGACTCAATCGAGGTGGGAAGGAAACGCTGGAGGAGTCGGCGGGACTTGTGCGTTTTTTGTCCATAGACTTGTCAACATCTAAATCGGGCGGCCGGAACGCAAACTAGGCAGGCAGTGAAACTGTCAAAAAAGCAAAGGAGGGATCATTACTGTCCACATCTAAATCAGGCCCTACATCTCTTTTGCAGAAAATACTATTGAGGGTCTTCTCAAAGCTGAAGTTGATTTCAAGTCTCAGACTTGTCTCATTGTCGAGCCTCTCCAATGTAAAAGTTGTTCTTCAACACAGAATTACTTCAGCGTCAATGGGTATGGACAGCAAGTGCAGAGGTCAACCCTTTTTTAAGATGACAACTCGGATAAGGTTGATTTCAAGGCTGTTTCATTGTAGGGAGCTGAGACTTCTCTAAAGGCTAATCCACAGAGGAACAGGCCATGGAGTGTTGCAGAGCTGTACCTATTAAGGGAAATTTGGCATTTTTTTATGTTGAACTAAGAAACCCAAGATGTTCAACTTAGCCCTGCAGTGGTCTTCTGAACGCTTCTTCTACAAAAATCCGAGCCCAAAGAGATATTGTATGTACTCCATTATTGTTGGCATTTTACGCTATTGAATGGTTCCCCCATCATCATCCCTGAACTTGCAGCATTTCAAGGGGGGGCGGGCTCTCAGTGCTGTATTAGGAAATAGAGTTCCCACCTTCTTTCCTTTCAGAAACGGGTGGTATTTTTGGACCAAAAGGTCTCAGAAGGCATACAGGCACCATCATCCTGATCTCTTGGTAGGCAAAGAATACAGACTCAGTGATGGTGTGGCAACAGGAATGGACTGTTGCAATTGGGGCAAAATGTAAAGGGAATGTTCTCCATCACCACCCCCAAATGAGTAATTTCTTTGCAAAATAGCCCCAGACTCATCAGCTCAAACCAGTTCTACACAATGCTTGATGATGTATTGGATGTTCTTCATCTCCTCTGGTGGCGAAAATCCTTTTTATAGCACTCAAACATCTCTAAACTCGCTGGCAGTCTTTGTCTGGGTCCATTGTCAGAAGAGTCACCTCAAAATTGAAAGCACTTCTTCAAAACCAAGCTATAATATTTCAAACCCAACTCTTGATGCCTGAAATATGCAGACCATGTGATCTATAGCAGTCCATGCTGCAAACGTGACTTATCTCCACCTCCCAATACATGAAGAAGTTTTTTGTAAGGGTGTGGTTTGGTTTGAGTATTGAATGACAGGAGTTGCTTCTAGCTCTTTAGACTGCTTAGATTGCTGAATAGAGAGAGATCTACCCACTGGGCTAGTTATATATGCAGAAGGGAATGCTAATGATCATATGGGTTTGATACACCTTAACATGTAGGGAGTAAACAACATGGTTGTTAAGGAATTGCTCACCAAAAGACTGAAGGAATGAAAGAAATACTTGGTTGATCTGTTCCTCCAAATGTCTAGACAGGAAATAAGAGAGATGAGAATGAGCAGATCTGATTTACATGAGGCAAACGGCTTGCTAGGAATCTTTGGGTTCATTTTGTCAGTGGATAAAAGTACTGCCTTAGGTGCAAGTTATGAAAATACCTCCAACTTGAGTTTCCACGTTAAACCTGTTTTGAGAATTATTAATGTGTGTTCTTTGGGCAAGAAAGTACTGTTGGGACAGGAATGTCCCCTGCATGCTATCTAGTTGTGTTACCCTCCTATGAGTGCCCAACTGTGAGTATCTGGTATTGTTGTTTTTGATTTTGGCCCTACCCCTGCACTAATCTAGTATGTGTGCAGAGGCCTAAGCATTTCCCTCGACCTGAGTAAGGTTCTGAACCTGTCCTGTCACCTGGATGGGCACACCAAGCGTGTCTTTCCACATTTTACTGATAGTGGACAACTGTCCCTACCCTGGATATAGCACGTAGAGCAGTGGTGGCAGCATACCGTGTTTTGTGAACCCACAGTTGTTAGGAGACCTTTTTATCTGTGTCTTTAGAGTGGACACCAACAGGCCCACTCATGTTTTGTTCTGCTTCTTATGAATTAATTGGGATTGTAAGGAGCACTCCGTTATGAAACTTTTCTTAGACTCTTATCCACTGGTGCTGCGATTAACAAGGGTTGTCAATCCCTATTTTTTCAATGAATTATGATGGGTTGTAGTGCCCACCTAATCGTGCACTGTTCACCTGGTGCTCCGCACTTTATTTGCTTAATTGTCAGCCAAATAATTTACCATGGTTCTCAGTTTGACTTTTGATCATTATCTTTCTCTTTTGCATTTCATCTTGTTATTCATATTCATAACAATTTTCATTCTTACATTGCATTATACTTTAACACATTAATTTTCAGAGCAATTCAACATTGTACATAGCGTTTTATATTAATTGTATCTTGAGGAGCCCAATGCATTTCGGCACCTAGCGGTGCCTTCCTCAGGGGCAAATCTGTAAAAAAATATAAAAATGTAGCGTGTAAGTGTTTGTTTCTAGTGCATGGGGGTTCTTGTGAAATGTAATCTATTTTATGCATACCTTATCTCTCCTGTCATGGAATGATGTTTCTGTGGTTATATCTTCATCAAAAGCCAATATTCTGTTTAAACAAAATGAAATCCCAACTGTAATGGATCATGTGTTACTTATTATATGATTGGTATTAAAGTCCTTGTATGATCACGTACCTCGTGTTGATCATCAATTAGGTTTCTGTAATAACAAACATTAAATGCTTAATACTCTATACCTGTCACCGTTATATGCTACGTTGTTAGTAGGTAATTTCACAACGTACCTTGTCTTCGCTATGGTTCGCGTTTCTGCAAAAATCAGAGACAATGCCACGGTTTTACTAACATGTCTCTCCTGATTCCCATTGCCCCAACTATTATAGTTTACTGCCCGTACCTGGTGTTTCTTGCTCTTCCCTTCAAACAGTAATCCGCAATCCTATGGACGCCTCTGTTTACCGCGACTCAGCCACGAAGTTTATAACTCCGTGTACTCCGTGTGCTCGCGTGATGTAAAAACTAAAGACGGACTATCTCGAAGTACTGTGGTTACTAACTAGGTTAACTGGGCGCCATCTTAGTGTGGTGAATATCGTAGGTTAGCTCGTTGCGTTTGTAAATTTGAAACGTGTTACGTTGCAAAAATACTTATGTCCTAATGATATAAGCTAAACATGATGCATAACTGGTTTTCTTTGATGTTTGCTTCTACTCTATATTTCCGTTCGCAAGAATCTAGGTCTCTTGCTTACTCCTCTGTGTAGTACATGTACCTCAGTGTTCAAAATCTTGTTCCTGGTCCTGTCTACACGTTTCATATCCTGTTTATTTTAATTATATGTATTCCACCTTATATATCACTAATGAGTGATGTTTCTGTGTGGTGTCTTCACATTATATTCAGTTATGGTGATGCCGATGTGTATATATTGACAGAGTTATCATATGACTTTGAGTTGTTTGCCAAAATAATTCAACATTTCATACAGTACATGTTAGATGTCTAATAGCAAAACGTCTGGTTAAGTTTGCCCTATATTTATCCAATGTATGCTGTTTCTATACATTTCAATATTACACTTAGACCGTTCATTATTTGACAATCTATTTGAATCATCGTGATCGACTCCTGTCCATTGTTCACTTATTCAGTTCATAAATAACATGCAAGGTCATATTTGTCCTTGAGACCTATTGGTACCAATTTATTTAGATTTTTAATCCAAAACAGTTCTCGCTGCAATAACCTCTGATGGTTGTCAATTCCTGGTTTGATCTGTACCTGTTCTATAATAAAAAATCTCAGCTGGGCAATGCTATGTTTTTCTTGTGTCCAATGTTGCACCAACGTTGAGGTCATATTTTGATTGCGAATTCGACTTTTATGTTCAGTTATTCGCGTTTTTATCTTGCGTTCCGTTTTGCCTATATACATTTTTCCACAAGGACACTTGATGGCATAGACCACATTTTGCGTGTTGCAATCACTGCTGTGTTTTAACTGTAGTTGTTTTCCAGTTCTTGGGTGAGTACATTTGTTCCCTGTTATGACATTGTTGCAATTTGTGCAATTAAGACATCTGTTGGTGCCTTTGTATGTTGTTGTAGGTGCTGGTTGCTGCCTGTATTTCAGTCTCTCTCTTAGATTTAATCCTCTGGTGTATGCATGCAATGGCAGTTCTTTGAATAGTCCTTTGAAGTCTGGTTCCATGGATAATAATTCCCATCTCTTATTGATAATATTTTTGATTTTCTGTGATTGAGTTGTGTATTTGGTCACAAATACCATTCGATCTTGTTTTGTTCTCGTCTTGGGTTTTAATAATTCCATTCTGTTCATCTGTGACGCTTTGTTCAGTTGTTCCTGCAGAATCTCTGGTGGATATCCCCTGTCCTTGTATTTCTGTACTTGTTTAGTTAGTGAACAACAGGGGGGGACGGAATTGGACAATATTTAAAGGGGTCCAGTGTACTTGTCCAGGAAGCAAGCAAACAAGGGTGTACACTGTTCCCCTGGGGTTTGACAGGTAATAAGGTCTCTCTCACAATAAGCTGGAAGTCAGCTAAAGGGTGTGGGGGGTGTGTGTGCCGGGTGGTCAGCAAGTTCCTTGACGGAACTAAGGAAGCCTCACACAACTGATGAGCTGGATGACATGTCTCATTCAGCCTACTTAGGATGTTGTTTATATCATCGGCTTCCTGCTCCTGCGTCGGGCCGGCGCTGCAATGCCCGACGGGTAACAACGAGTGTCACTCTTTTGCGGAGGTCTTTTGTTCCTTTGCCGAGATAAGTAGAAACTTGTGAGGCTTAATAAGTGAGGTAGTGAGCTAAATGGTGAAAAATGTTTAAAAAAAGTTGGATAGTCCACAGGGAAGTCTTTATTCAGGTGGTTAGCCACTTTATTAAAAAATGTGGGGAGGGGTACTGAGGGCCAACGTAACTATTGGTGTGGCCTCATATCAACCCTCCATTTTGGTCAACATGTTTCATGCCCAGCAGGGCAATTCTTCAGGACCGACAAAAAGGTGCTCATATAAACCTAATATGCCCCATAGGGTGAGCTCAGGCTATTATTAATACAACCTGGTAGATATAGGTCTAAGGAAGGCGAGGATCACTGCATCACCGTCAGACCTAAGGAAACAATAGATATCACAGTTGCTACATTATCGGTAGTGATTGTATTGTTGGCAGGCAATACTGTGACTGCACCCCAAAAGTAATAACACGCACCCAGTCAATCAAATTAAACTAGGTGTATATGAAAGAAGGCAGATGGCGTGCAACGTGGTGAGAGGAGAGAGACCATTATTACGTGTGGCAAGACATGGCCTCG
The DNA here is from genome assembly GCF_964261635.1 of Lissotriton helveticus. Taxonomy (NCBI): domain Eukaryota; kingdom Metazoa; phylum Chordata; class Amphibia; order Caudata; family Salamandridae; genus Lissotriton; species Lissotriton helveticus. Next base: position 2,049,039,784 of record NC_136065.1, read on the forward strand.
GGGTTTCCAAGGCATGTGTGAATGCTAATTGTAGCACGGGTGGTCAGTAGTTTAACTAAACAATAAAGCCACTAGAAAAAGGAATAAAAAGGAATAAAAACAGTATCAAAACACCATCAAGAAGCCACTCAGCCACACGGGGGGCGGCAGGCGCCCAGTGGTAAGGTCACAGTGTCAGTTAGTGAAACCTACCCTTAGGAGCCCATTGGCAAACTGCGCGGCTAGTTCCTGTGGGGACCGCGCTAGGGGTGTAAATAGCCCTAAAGGAGGAAAAAAGGGGGAGAAAAGCATTCTTTAAACAGCGGGTCATTGCATGAGGCCATGATCACGAATCATGACTAGCTCGTATATGAGGGGCAGCGATCACCCCGCCTCGTCAGGCCATCACAGTCCAGGGTGCTATGGATTAGCGGCGGTCCAATTATACCTGCTCGCAAAAACCAAACGGAAGGTGTGCCAAGGGGTGTCTGGCATTGTTAGCAATTTAGGCAGGGAAGTAGAATATGCGGGCTGCTGGAAAACCAGCTGAAGTCTCAGTTTAGACAGACTGGTGAGGCGGGGCGCGCTACATGGATACTGGCCAGGGTGCCGTCACGGTGGAGCGGCGGCCAGTCAATGGTAAAGGCTGCAGGCTTACCTTAGCGGCGTGAGATACTCGCCGGTATCACCTACCCCCACACCGTCGGCGTCTAGTCAACGCGGAACCGCCGGTCAGGAGTGCAAACCACATCCGCCATTATGAATGCGGAGTGGGAGGGCGGTGGGCCGGAAGAAGGGGGCGGGCTCGCGATGACCGTGCGCCAGCAGGCGCCAATCAGAGACCGCTGGGAGGTGCTCATGGGGGACGTAGTCTTACTGGCCTGTATGCTTGAAGGTTTGGAACAGCTTGGTTGTGTGTGCCAAGGGGAGGGGTGGGGGCGGGGGGGGGGGGGCCGGGCGAGTGCGGGCTGGCATCGCGGGGCTCTTCTGGTGCAACGTCAGTGCGCTGACACGGGCACTCGGAATGGGGGCCCAAAAATGGGGAAAACGCAATTAATGTGGTTATTGATATTGTGCGTGGGCTGACAGAATGGCCGATAGTCAATGGGGGAGTAAAGCCGCCCGGGTGCGGACCGCCGAAGATGGAAGGGCAGCTGGCTCGCTCAGGCACGCAATGGCCCTATCTCGGGCATAGCAAGGCTGGAGAGGGCAGTGTGACCCCAGACTGGTGCCGCAAGGCTGAGTGGATAGGTAGTTAACCCTTTGGTGAGGTGAAGTACTCCCTGCCGTGCCCCTGTGACTAGTAGGCCTATGGATGCAATAAACAAAAATGATGGCCATGCTCATGTTAGGGAAGGCCGCGTTCAAGCAAACACTTAGATCAGGGATGCCTGTGCATATGTTGAACTCGTGCAGGGCTATGGTGTGCCAGTGTACATAACAGAGGATGACCAGTCTCGGAGACACAGGGAACAGAATCATCTTGCTAGTTGGTTCCACGGGATGGAATCGTTCAGGCCATAGGTATCCAATTGCAGACGGTGTACCCATCGTTGTTCTAGTCTGTACAGTGCTTGTTGGTTAATGGATGGGTGACATTCCAACACTGTCCATTGAAGGTTGTCCGCCCTGTGTCCTGCTTCTTTGCAGTGGTCATAGAGCCTGGTGTGCGTCTTCATACAGCGAACGTTGCTGTTATGCTCAATGATCCGCGTTTTCACAGTTCGCATAGTCATGCCTATATATTTCAGCCCACAAGGACAGATGAGCATGTATATACAGCGACTGCTGTTACAATTAGTGTGTCTGTTCATGTGCCAGGTGAACGTAGGCGTTAGCTTGATCACTTTGCTTTGTATGGTTTGGGGACAGATGATGCAGCTGCCACACCTGTAGTGACCGACCACTGGTGGCAGGTCCCATAAGGGGTTGTCATGGTGGGTGACTGTCTTCTTGGGTCGAGTGTGGGTCAGGGTGTCCTTGAGGTTAGCAGTTCTTTTAAAAGCAAACCGTGGGCGGGGGATATCCAGGCCAGCAGAGTTCAGAGTACCCCAATGGGAGTACTCTGAACTCTGCTGGCCTGGATATCCCCCGCCCACGGTTTGCTTTTAAAAGAACTGCTAACCTCAAGGACACCCTGACCCACACTCGACCCAAGAAGACAGTCACCCACCATGACAACCCCTTATGGGACCTGCCACCAGTGGTCGGTCACTACAGGTGTGGCAGCTGCATCATCTGTCCCCAAACCATACAAAGCAAAGTGATCAAGCTAACGCCTACGTTCACCTGGCACATGAACAGACACACTAATTGTAACAGCAGTCGCTGTATATACATGCTCATCTGTCCTTGTGGGCTGAAATATATAGGCATGACTATGCGAACTGTGAAAACGCGGATCATTGAGCATAACAGCAACGTTCGCTGTATGAAGACGCACACCAGGCTCTATGACCACTGCAAAGAAGCAGGACACAGGGCGGACAACCTTCAATGGACAGTGTTGGAATGTCACCCATCCATTAACCAACAAGCACTGTACAGACTAGAACAACGATGGGTACACCGTCTGCAATTGGATACCTATGGCCTGAACGATTCCATCCCGTGGAACCAACTAGCAAGATGATTCTGTTCCCTGTGTCTCCGAGACTGGTCATCCTCTGTTATGTACACTGGCACACCATAGCCCTGCACGAGTTCAACATATGCACAGGCATCCCTGATCTAAGTGTTTGCTTGAACGCGGCCTTCCCTAACATGAGCATGGCCATCATTTTTGTTTATTGCATCCATAGGCCTACTAGTCACAGGGGCACGGCAGGGAGTACTTCACCTCACCAAAGGGTTAACTACCTATCCACTCAGCCTTGCGGCACCAGTCTGGGGTCACACTGCCCTCTCCAGCCTTGCTATGCCCGAGATAGGGCCATTGCGTGCCTGAGCGAGCCAGCTGCCCTTCCATCTTCGGCGGTCCGCACCCGGGCGGCTTTACTCCCCCATTGACTATCGGCCATTCTGTCAGCCCACGCACAATATCAATAACCACATTAATTGCGTTTTCCCCATTTTTGGGCCCCCATTCCGAGTGCCCGTGTCAGCGCACTGACGTTGCACCAGAAGAGCCCCGCGATGCCAGCCCGCACTCGCCCGGCCCCCCCCCCCCCCCCGCCCCCACCCCTCCCCTTGGCACACACAACCAAGCTGTTCCAAACCTTCAAGCATACAGGCCAGTAAGACTACGTCCTCCCAGCGGTCTCTGATTGGCGCCTGCTGGCGCACGGTCATCGCGAGCCCGCCCCCTTCTTCCGGCCCACCGCCCTCCCACTCCGCATTCATAATGGCGGATGTGGTTTGCACTCCTGACCGGCGGTTCCGCGTTGACTAGACGCCGACGGTGTGGGGGTAGGTGATACCGGCGAGTATCTCACGCCGCTAAGGTAAGCCTGCAGCCTTTACCATTGACTGGCCGCCGCTCCACCGTGACGGCACCCTGGCCAGTATCCATGTAGCGCGCCCCGCCTCACCAGTCTGTCTAAACTGAGACTTCAGCTGGTTTTCCAGCAGCCCGCATATTCTACTTCCCTGCCTAAATTGCTAACAATGCCAGACACCCCTTGGCACACCTTCCGTTTGGTTTTTGCGAGCAGGTATAATTGGACCGCCGCTAATCCATAGCACCCTGGACTGTGATGGCCTGACGAGGCGGGGTGATCGCTGCCCCTCATATACGAGCTAGTCATGATTCGTGATCATGGCCTCATGCAATGACCCGCTGTTTAAAGAATGCTTTTCTCCCCCTTTTTTCCTCCTTTAGGGCTATTTACACCCCTAGCGCGGTCCCCACAGGAACTAGCCGCGCAGTTTGCCAATGGGCTCCTAAGGGTAGGTTTCACTAACTGACACTGTGACCTTACCACTGGGCGCCTGCCGCCCCCCGTGTGGCTGAGTGGCTTCTTGATGGTGTTTTGATACTGTTTTTATTCCTTTTTATTCCTTTTTCTAGTGGCTTTATTGTTTAGTTAAACTACTGACCACCCGTGCTACAATTAGCATTCACACATGCCTTGGAAACCCCGAGGCCATGTCTTGCCACACGTAATAATGGTCTCTCTCCTCTCACCACGTTGCACGCCATCTGCCTTCTTTCATATACACCTAGTTTAATTTGATTGACTGGGTGCGTGTTATTACTTTTGGGGTGCAGTCACAGTATTGCCTGCCAACAATACAATCACTACCGATAATGTAGCAACTGTGATATCTATTGTTTCCTTAGGTCTGACGGTGATGCAGTGATCCTCGCCTTCCTTAGACCTATATCTACCAGGTTGTATTAATAATAGCCTGAGCTCACCCTATGGGGCATATTAGGTTTATATGAGCACCTTTTTGTCGGTCCTGAAGAATTGCCCTGCTGGGCATGAAACATGTTGACCAAAATGGAGGGTTGATATGAGGCCACACCAATAGTTACGTTGGCCCTCAGTACCCCTCCCCACATTTTTTAATAAAGTGGCTAACCACCTGAATAAAGACTTCCCTGTGGACTATCCAACTTTTTTTAAACATTTTTCACCATTTAGCTCACTACCTCACTTATTAAGCCTCACAAGTTTCTACTTATCTCGGCAAAGGAACAAAAGACCTCCGCAAAAGAGTGACACTCGTTGTTACCCGTCGGGCATTGCAGCGCCGGCCCGACGCAGGAGTAGGAAGCCGATGATATAAACAACATCCTAAGTAGGCTGAATGAGACATGTCATCCAGCTCATCAGTTGTGTGAGGCTTCCTTAGTTCCGTCAAGGAACTTGCTGACCACCCGGCACACACACCCCCCACACCCTTTAGCTGACTTCCAGCTTATTGTGAGAGAGACCTTATTACCTGTCAAACCCCAGGGGAACAGTGTACACCCTTGTTTGCTTGTTTAGTTAGGGCATTTTCACATTTCACTGTTTCAGAGCAAATGCGTTTTATACGTATAAATTGTGACAACGGTAGGTTTCTGATAAGACTTCTGGGATGAAAACTTTTGAAATTTAGTGCATTGTTCCGATCAGTTGATTTTGTGAATAACTCTGTTTCAAATCCACTGTCCGTTTTGGTGATTCTCACATCTAAAAAGTCTATGACTTCTTTATTAATTGTATGGGTGAATTGGATCCTTGTATCAGCTTGATTCATTGTTCTGATTAGATGTTCAAGTGTTTCTGGAGTATCATCCCAAATTAAAAAGATGTTGTCGATGAAACGACAGTACATTTTCACATGTAACCATTTGTTGGAAGTCATCACGTGTTGTGCCTCGAAATGAGCCATAAATGTATTAGCCTTTAGAGCTTTATACCTCTATACCACACCAAGCAGGACTAGAATCAGTTGAATGGGCATTACTCAAAATGGATGAGCTATCTACCAACAACATTTTTCTGTTACCGCTACTTAAATTTTGCCTTTATAACAGTTATTTTACCTGGAATAACAAATATTATGCACAACTCAATGGAACATCAATGGGCTTTGCAGGGGCTCCTGCCTACGCTAATACATTTAGGGCTCATTTCGAGGCACAACACGTGATGACTTCCAACAAATGGTTACATGTGAAAATGTACTGTCGTTTTATCGACGACATCTTTTTAATTTGGGATGATACTCCAGAAACACTTGAACATCTAATCAGAACAATGAATCAAGCTGATACAAGGATCCAATTCACCCATACAATTAATAAAGAAGTCATAGACTTTTTAGATGTGAGAATCACCAAAACGGACAGTGGATTTGAAACAGAGTTATTCACAAAATCAACTGATCGGAACAATGCACTAAATTTCAAAAGTTTTCATCCCAGAAGTCTTATCAGAAACCTACCGTTGTCACAATTTATACGTATAAAACGCATTTGCTCTGAAACAGTGAAATGTGAAAATGCCCTAACTAAACAAGTACAGAAATACAAGGACATGGGATATCCACCAGAGATTCTGCAGGAACAACTGAACAAAGCGTCACAGATGAACAGAATGGAATTATTAAAACCCAAGACGAGAACAAAACAAGATCGAATGGTATTTGTGACCAAATACACAACTCAATCACAGAAAATCAAAAATATTATCAATAAGAGATGGGAATTATTATCCATGGAACCAGACTTCAAAGGACTATTCAAAGAACTGCCATTGCATGCATACACCAGAGGATTAAATCTAAGAGAGAGACTGAAATACAGGCAGCAACCAGCACCTACAACAACATACAAAGGCACCAACAGATGTCTTAATTGCACAAATTGCAACAATGTCATAACAGGGAACAAATGTACTCACCCAAGAACTGGAAAACAACTACAGTTAAAACACAGTAGTGATTGCAACACGCAAAATGTGGTCTATGCCATCAAGTGTCCTTGTGGAAAAATGTATATAGGCAAAACGGAACGCAAGATAAAAACGCGAATAACTGAACATAAAAGTCGAATTCGCAATCAAAATATGACCTCACCGTTGGTGCAACATTGGACACAAGAAAAACATAGCATTGCCCAGCTGAGATTTTTTATTATAGAACAGGTACAGATCAAACCAGGAATTGACAACCATCAGAGGTTATTGCAGCGAGAACTGTTTTGGATTAAAAATCTAAATACAATGGTACCAATAGGTCTCAATGACAAATATGACCTTGCATGTTATTTATGAACTGAATAAGTGAACAATGGACAGGAGTCGATCACGATGATTCAAATAGATTGTCAAATAATGAACGGTCTAAGTGTAATATTGAAATGTATAGAAACAGCATACATTGGATAAATATAGGGCAAACTTAACCAGACGTTTTGCTATTAGACATCTAACATGTACTGTATGAAATGTTGAATTATTTTGGCAAACAACTCAAAGTCATATGATAACTCTGTCAATATATACACATCGGCATCACCATAACTGAATATAATGTGAAGACACCACACAGAAACATCACTCATTAGTGATATATAGGTGGAATACATATAATTAAAATAAACAGGATATGAAACGTGTAGACAGGACCAGGAACAAGATTTTGAACACTGAGGTACATGTACTACACAGAGGAGTAAGCAAGAGACCTAGATTCTTGCGAACGGAAATATAGAGTAGAAGCAAACATCAAAGAAAACCAGTTATGCATCACGTTTAGCTTATATCATTAGGACATAAGTATTTTTGCAACGTAACACGTTTCAAATTTACAAACGCAACGAGCTAACCTACGATATTCACCACACTAAGATGGCGCCCAGTTAATCTAGTTAGTAACCACAGTACTTCGAGATAGTCCGTCTTTAGTTTTTTACATCACGCGAGCACACGGAGTACACGGAGTTATAAACTTCGTGGCTGAGTCGCGGTAAACAGAGGCGTCCATAGGATTGCGGATTACTGTTTGAAGGGAAGAGCAAGAAACACCAGGTACGGGCAGTAAACTATAATAGTTGGGGCAATGGGAATCAGGAGAGACATGTTAGTAAAACCGTGGCATTGTCTCTGATTTTTGCAGAAACGCGAACCATAGCGAAGACAAGGTACGTTGTGAAATTACCTACTAACAACGTAGCATATAACGGTGACAGGTATAGAGTATTAAGCATTTAATGTTTGTTATTACAGAAACCTAATTGATGATCAACACGAGGTACGCGATCATACAAGGACTTTAATACCAATCATATAATAAGTAACACATGATCCATTACAGTTGGGATTTCATTTTGTTTAAACAGAATATTGGCTTTTGATGAAGATATAACCACAGAAACATCATTCCATGACAGGAGAGATAAGGTATGCATAAAATAGATTACATTTCACAAGAACCCCCATGCACTAGAAACAAACACTTACACGCTACATTTTTATATTTTTTTACAGATTTGCCCCTGAGGAAGGCACCGCTAGGTGCCGAAATGCATTGGGCTCCTCAAGATACAATTAATATAAAACGCTATGTACAATGTTGAATTGCTCTGAAAATTAATGTGTTAAAAGTATAATGCAATGTAAGAATGAAAATTGTTATGAATATGAATAACAAGATGAAATGCAAAAGAGAAAGATAATGATTAAAAGTCAAACTGAGAACCATGGTAAATTATTTGGCTGACAATTAAGCAAATAAAGTGCGGAGCACCAGGTGAACAGTGCACGATTAGGTGGGCACTACAACCCATCATAATTCATTGTTCTGCTTCTTGGCATTAACCCAGGTTCTAGCACTAACACGTATGTTGTGAGTGTTTGTGTATATGGCCACTCTGGCACATGCAATGAGGCTATGAGTGAGCCAGAGTAATCAATGCCTAAGAGTTCCATTTTGAAAAGCCTGTGGTCTGTTCCTATGCACAGATTGGAGATAGGGGTTTCTTCCTAGACAGTGGAATTGTATTGCTGACATTCCTAAAGCTGGAGGGAGGACACTGAAGTGGGACAGAAGAGGCGAGGCTCCTTTAGAAATTCAATTAGGCCTTTAGCTTAGAGAAGCGGCTGATTAGTCTTCCTGTGGAACTGCTAATTAGTATATAATGGAGGTGAACAGTGGGACAGTAGGTTTGGTTTCTACAATGTGAAAGGGACCCTTTAGGTGAGACCAGCCTGTTGTCTTTCCCCTAATTTCTGTTCAGTGTCACAGTTGGTGGTCTCGGTTGTGGATACTCCAGACTAGAGACTACCTAGCTATAGAACGCAGCACCCTACACACAGGGTATGTCTGGAGAACAGGCACTGGAGCGCCAGTGGCGGAAAGACTATGCTTCTGACAAAAAAGAGAAATACCATAACGCCAGGAATTTATATCATACTGCTTGCACTAAAGCGCGAGCCTTGTTTGTTTCAAACACCATCACGGAGGCAACTAATAAACCCAAAACTCTGTTTAATAAGGTCAAGGAACTTGCGGGCGCGCAAACCACAGCCACTGCTCCCCCACTAAACACTAAACAATGTCATGACTTGGCCTGTTTCTTTACGGACAAAATTGACAAGATAATTAGGGACATAAATAGTAACAACAATGATCCCTCCCAACAAGAGAGCAAGGACTATGCCCCCACTATGGAAAATACCCTGGAATTCTGGCCTCCCATCACGGCCGACACGCTGAAGAACATCTTTAAGACCATTAAATCCGGATCCCCTCGAGATCCAATTCCCATTAAAGTACTTAATCAACTGGATGACCTCTCCCTGAAAGTTATCGTCGACACGCTTAACTCTTCTTTAGAACTCTCCACAGTGCCGGCCCTCTGGAAGCACGCCATGATAACCCCACTGCTAAAAAAACCCACAGCAAATCCGGAAATATTAGCAAATTACAGACCTATATCCTTGCTCCCTGTCTTTTCTAAACTTTTAGAGAGACACGTTCACTCGGTTTTATCCAATTTTGCTGAAAATAATTCTCTCCTTCATCCATCGCAATCGGGCTTCCGTGCTGGCTTCTCGACAGAAACAACTCTACTAGCAGTCACCGAAAACATCCGGAAACTACTTGACGATGGTCAAACGGTCGCGCTCGTTCTTCTTGACTTGAGCGCGGCCTTTGACACCATATCTCATGAAAAACTAATTATGGCGTTAAAAAGAAATGGTATCCGCGGTAGGGCACTCGAATGGATCAGGTCCTTCTTAACACAACGGACGTTCCAAATTACATCTTCCTCGGCATGCTCCGAAACGTTCAAAGCCCCACACGGAGTACCCCAGGGATCTATTTTAAGTCCCTTGTTTTTTAACCTATACCTGAGACCCCTGGCCAATCTAGCGGATAGATCTGGACTCTCTCTCATGACCTACGCCGATGACTCTCAGATCATCTTCTCCTTATCTGAGTCAAGTCCCTCATCCCCGTCTCTCCTCAAACTAGGGCTTCAAAACATTTTCAGCTGGATGACAAGAAACCAATTAAAGCTAAATGGAGATAAAACGGAGATTCTTCTTCTAGGGAAACAACACGATCTTTGGAATCCCTCCCACTGGCCTAACCAGATGGGAAATTTCCCCACCCGAGTTGCTCATGTACGTAATCTGGGAGTCATCATGGACAGTTCCCTCTCCATGAAACAACAGGCCGGCAAAGTTGTCAGCCTATGCCTCACAATCATCAAATGGCTGAGGAAAATCCTTTGGATGCTGCCCATCTCTACCCAAAAAACCGTAGTCAATGCCCTCATAACATCGCGGCTTGACTACAGAAACGCACTTTACCTTGGCTCCAACAAAGCTGTATTTCAGCGGCTGCAGCTTGTTCAAAACTCAGCTATCAGATTACTGTGCAATATTCCCAAAACTTCCAGAGTCTCGAGCTACCGCCGCGAGCTTCATTGGCTCAGGGTGGAAAACAGAATTAGATTTAAGGCCCTGAACTACATGTTCAGAATCAAAGCAGGAACTGCACCCAAATATCTTTTGGCCCTTGCCCATCCCTACATTCCCAAACGCAACCTTCGGTCACAATCGGCTGCCAACTTCTGTGTACCAAGGTTCAAACTGGCAAGAATGGGAGGCAGATCCTTTGCCCACTTAGGACCATCCCTTTGGAACGCACTTCCACCCTACATTCGCAAAGAGGAGAATCATGCCAGGTTCAGAAAGAACATCAAGACCTGGTTGTTCGAACAATAATATCTTGAGCAACCTGAAATCCCCTGTGTTACTTATGCTGTGTTCTCGGCGCCGGGAAACCCTTTTCGGGTAGCTGCTGCGCTTTACAAGTTTAAAAAATAAATAAATAAACAGCCTTGAAAGGACATTTGTTAGAAAAACCACCCAAACCGGTTCTGAAAATGCAGACGGTGGATCCACATCTGCTGTTTACTTTGACTACATTAACAATAGAGTCACTGACCAACTCGTTGTTGCAGTTCCAAGTTATCCTTGACCAAGGAAGGGAGTGCTCCGTAGAGTACTCAGGGGACTGCTGTTCAACCTGGGTTGTTGCTGCTTGACAGCCAGATTCCGAGAGGTGAAGAGACATCACCTGGTCTACCTTTGATGAAGGAAGCTGTTCCTCTGACTGGAAGCATGTAGAAGTAGTCTGCCTGCTGAGAGAGAGAAAGAGCCTCTCAAACCTGCAAGAAGTGTGACTGTCTAGGGAGTGACACAAGCAGCAATGCCCCACTGCTGAGAGGGTCTACTGAAAGAAGGAAAACTGCAGAGAACGATCTGTAAGCCCTAGGAGTGGTGGGTGCAGTCTGTCTAGAATCACAGATCCAAGCGGGAATTGCGGATTGGCAGGCAATCTCACAGCCGTATAGAAAGACCGACTGTGGTTTGACCTCACCACTATAACCAAAAAACTGTACCCAAGATGGGCTTTGCCACTGTGATCAAGAACTCTGCCCATGACGTATTTCTCCAGCATGACCAAGAACTGTGCCCATGGTGTACTTCACCATGATTAATGCTCCCGGTTTTCCGTTTAAACAGATTTTTACACATAAATAGAGACAGAAAACTATTTTTCCTTTGTCTGTATTTATACATAAAAGCAAAAAATACTGACAAACCTGAGCAGGTCTTCTCTAATTGGCTTTAACTGTGAAGACCGCTCTTCTCCCCATAACAGTGTCCATAAAATGCCAGAAGGGAGTGGGGGGTCACAAGAACAAAGGAGAAGTTAAGTGTTCAAAAGTGTCAGGAGCCTCTGCAAGGTGAGATAGTAGCAGGGTAACTAAGTATGGGTAATAATGGGTGTTAGACCCGTCTGCTTCTGAGAGTCCCCTCACCACTATGATTTCTTTTGTTCCCCTGTACCTCCCAAAATTTGTCGCTTTTCTTTGTCTACCAGGACTTTTTATGTGTTGTTTCATGGGGTTGGATGTTCCTTGACGCCCAGTTGCTCACAAGGTTTGTGGCACCTATTTACAAGGCGCCTGGCCAAACCTGTGGCATTACAAACTGGGGTTGTCAACCTGAATAAATGGCCCTAAAATGGTGGACACCCTTTTTCCTCATGTGAAGTGACTCCCATTGGAGCCTTCATGAACCCTGGCCTTTTGAGGTTTTGGCGCCCTTTGTTTGGCGCGCATTCCTGACAGGAATTCCTTTATTCCCCTCAGGTACACAAAATGGCTGCTCTAGAACCCCAGTACGGTGGCTGTTAGTGTCCTAAATACCCCTCAAGAGTGCCATGTCATTGTCACAGCCAGAGAAGGTTCTAGAACCTTCTGGCTCGTGCCAGTACCCCAGGGCACTGGCTATATAAGGCCCAGTCCCTGGCGGCCATTTTAGATGGAGAAAGAAGATGATGATGATGAGACTAAGATTAAGATTGAGATTAGATGAGAAGAGATTCCAGACTTGACACCAGATTGACACCTGCCTGTTGACCCCTGAGGTGGCTGGTAGCGCAGGCAGTAGAGCAGCAAAGGGTTGCTGGCGTTGTTTCTGACTGGCGTTCCAGTCAGCTGCGTGAGAAGTGACCTAGCGCCTACAGCGCCTGCCCAGCGAGTACCTCATTGCCCCCAAAGACTGTGGCCAGATTCGTGTGCCTCCCCGCCCCCCCGGTGGTGAACTGTGATCGATTCAACGAGTCGCGAGGCGAGAGCAAGTTCGCAGCGACCGCGATCGTCAGCTGTGCCCCCTTCGCGACAGGCGCCTCTAGAGGGGAGCTCGGACGTCTCCGAGCCCCACCAGTGTAGAGCGCTTCCTGCGCAGATTGAAGGTGAGGTGGTGCGCCGGGGCGGGGAAAGGCCGGCCTTCGTTGGGCGGGACTAGCATCTCTGCCACTCCCCAGTGACCTGGGAGCTGTAGGTCTGTCAATGCCACAGGTTTGGCCAGGCGCCTTGTAAATAGGTGCCACAAACCTTGTGAGCAACTGGGCGTCAAGGAACATCCAACCCCATGAAACAACACATAAAAAGTCCTGGTAGACAAAGAAAAGCGACAAATTTTGGGAGGTACAGGGGAACAAAAGAAATCATAGTGGAGAGGGGACTCTCAGAAGCAGACGGGTCTAACACCCATTATTACCCATACTTAGTTACTCTGCTACTATCTCACCTTGCAGAGGCTCCTGACACTTTTGAACACTTAACTTCTCCTTTGTTCTTGTGACCCCCCACTCCCTTCTGGCATTTTATGGACACTGTTATGGGGAGAAGAGCGGTCTTCACAGTCAAAGCCAATTAGAGAAGACCTGCTCAGGTTTGTCAGTATTTTTTGCTTTTATGTATAAATACAGACAAAGGAAAAATAGTTTTCTGTCTCTATTTATGTGTAAAAATCTGTTTAAACGGAAAACCGGGAGCATTAATCATGGTGAAGTACACCATGGGCACAGTTCTTGGTCATGCTGGAGAAATACGTCATGGGCAGAGTTCTTGATCACAGTGGCAAAGCCCATCTTGGGTACAGTTTTTTGGTTATAGTGGTGAGGTCAAACCACAGTCGGTCTTTCTATACGGCTGTGAGATTGCCTGCCAATCCGCAATTCCCGCTTGGATCTGTGATTCTAGACAGACTGCACCCACCACTCCTAGGGCTCACAGATCGTTCTCTGCAGTTTTCCTTCTTTCAGTAGACCCTCTCAGCAGTGGGGCATTGCTGCTTGTGTCACTCCCTAGACCGAGACGAGGAAGACGGTCACCCAGGCCCTCGTCACCAGCCGACTGGATTACGGCAACGCCCTCTACGCCGGAACCACCGCCAAGCTCCAGAAGAGACTCCAGCGGATCCAGAACGCCTCGGCCAGACTCATCCTCGACATCCCCCGACGCAGCCACATCTCCGGACACCTGAGAGATCTGCATTGGCTCCCGGTCAACAAGAGAATCACCTTCCGTCTCCTCACCCACGCACACAAAGCCCTACACAACCAAGGCCCGAGCTACCTCAACAACCGGATCAACTTCTACACCCCCAAGCGCCTCCTCAGATCAACCAGCCACGCCCTCGCCGCCGTCCCCCGCATCCGAAGAGCGACAACAGGAGGAAGGTCCTTCTCCTACCTGGCCGCCAAGACCTGGAACTCACTCCCAACCGACCTGCGCCTGACCCAAGACCACCTCTCCTTCAGGAAGAAGCTCAAGACCTGGCTGTTCGAGCAGTAACGGCACCCCCCCCCAAACCAGCGCCTTGAGACCCTACGGGTGAGTAGTGCGCTCTATAAATGACCTGATTGATTGATTGATAGGTGTGGGCGGGAAACACCCTGTATGCGGAAGTCGGAGGGAGGTCCGTGGAGCCCCTGAGAACCCCGTCGCTGACGAGAGAAGTGCTGTGCCCGACTGAATCGTATTCCGATTGCAGCCGATGTGAGGTGGGCCCGTTTCTTCATAGTGAATGCAGCGTTGTGAAGGAACTGTGAACCGGCATTCATTTGACTGTGCGTGAAGGTTGTGTGACCTCTCCGGCAGCCCGTTCGTCAGTCTAAAGACTTTGAACTGGTGCCGCCTGTGTTCTAGTGGTGCTAAAGCCCGTAGGCGCGCATAGACTTCACCGGCAAAAGCAGAGATCCTATCCTGGTGACAGCCGAGTGCAAATGATGTATTCACTGTGTTTCCTTGCCTTCTAGATATACGCGCATACGCCCTGAATGATCATTAAAGAGTCCCAACCCTTATTTTGTGCTCAGAGAAGCCGTATACATGGTCATTGAAATCAACACAAACTGTAAGAGTTATCTTTCTCATTTGAAACGTATTGCAAATGTGATGTTCCTAAAGTATTTAATTGGTGGCAGCGATACCAGAAGAAACATGTGGTTGCTTATTTAAATGAACCAGTATTTATTGTGGTATTTATTGTGATATTTATTGTGATATTTATTGTGATATTTATTGTGATATTCATTCCTGAAATTATTCTATTTATTAATACTATTTATTACCGAATTGAAACCCAGAACTGAATGACCAAAAGAAATGTGTATGTGCTTTCCCAGTCAACCCTATTTACAACAAAGAACTTTTATATAAAGGAATCGTATTTTTCTACAGCAGTGGTGTGGTGTCCTTCTTTTTGGTGTGGATGTGCAAGGAGTTATTATTGGGTCGGAGCCGGCTTAACACTACAGCCTTCACTTGCCTTGTCACTTGAGCCAAGCTACCCCCTTTGTGCTGGGCTTGCCCATCGCAGGTCCAACATAAAATTGGTGCTCAGCGGGTGGGATTGCGAGCCGTGCTTGTTTTGTACCCCATAATAATTCAGTGTGCACCACAGGTACACACCCGGAGTTCTCTCCTAGCGGCCCTCAAATTCAACGTTTTGCTTTTTCCAAATTCTTTCCTGGAGGTGGGTGGAAGTGACCCTCAAAGTTCTTATCATGGTCACCTACTTCGGGGTGGTTGTCCACACTTTTCACTGACAAGATGGAATTCGAAATGTCAGAGCTGGAGACCTATACAGTGGCACAGCTCAAGGATTTCTGTCAGGAGAGGGGAGTGTTCGTCAGGCGAGGGGCCAAAAGAGAGGAGCTCCGTACTAGTCTGCGAGCATGGGTGGAAGCACACACGGAGGGAACGGTGGAGGAGGAGGAATCGGACAGAGGTACTGTCATTGATAGGACTGCGGAATGTCTCCCGGGGGTGGGTGAGATGTCAATCAGCCCTAAGGTAACCTCACGGGAGGGCAGCAGTGTGTCATCGAGAGGGTTGTCAGAGACCGAGTTAGCTGACAGGAGAGAGGAAAGACTGTTAAGGTGGGAAATAGCAAAAATGGAGTTGGAAGAAAGGAGGGAGGGGAGGAGGTTGGAACATGAGTCCAAGCTGGAGATGGAAGGGAAAAGGATGGAACACGAGTTCAAGCTACGAGAACTCGACTTCCAGGCCCATAACATCGCTCCGAAGGGTGTTGAGTCAAAGGAATTTGCCAGGGAGCCCAGGCCCCATTTACCCAAGGACGTAGTCACCAGTTATACCGCTGGAGACGACATAGCCAAGTGGCTGGCAGCCTATGAGGTCTCCTTAAGAGCCAATGGGATCCATGAGAAGCATTGGGGTGGTGGATTATACCGGTACATGCCTCCGACAGGTAGGGATGCCCTATTGGCCCTAGACCAGGAGGAACAGGTAAATTACCCCGCCATGAAGGTGGCGCTCATCAGGAAGTTTGGGTTGACCCCCGAGAAATACCGGCAAAGGTTTAGGGGCAGCCACAAACTGAGCTCACAGAATTGGGTTGACTTCCTGGATTTTGCCACGAAAGCCCTGGATGGGTGGGTCCAAGGTAATGAGGTGGAGGACTATCGAGGGTTGTACGACCTAATACTCAAGGAACATCTACTCGAGAAATGTCTTCCCGAGCAGATCAACACCTGGTAGACAGCAAACTTACTTGCCCCCATAAGCTTGCTGAGGAGGCGGACATTTGGGCAAGTACCCGAGTGTCCACGAAGGGGACGGGAGGAGATTCTCAGAAGTCCGGACAGGACGCTTCCCAGAAGAAAGAGGGGGGAGATAACAAGAAACAGGAGTTCTCCAAAGGCCCCCAAAATACCTTTAAGGGGAAAAGTTTCTTCTCCACTTCTAAGGCTAACCCGCAGAAGAACCCTAATCCTGGCCAGAGTCAGCAGCCAAGGGTTATCCATTGCTTTGAGTGCGGTGGTATTGGACATTATAAGGGAGACGTGAAATGCCCAAAGAGACCACCCCCTCCCACTGGAGGAAAGGCCCCGGGAGTTGCTAGTGTAGCGCTCGGGGAGGAGATGCCCTTAGTTAAGGGGGGGGAGTGGGCGGGTGTCACCTTAGTGTCCCTGGGTGATCGGGAGATGGTTCCAAAGATCCAGGTGCCCTCAAATACTACCAAGTATGGGCAATGGGTCACCATCAATTGCCATAGAGGGGAAGCTCTGAGAGATACAGAAGCCAGTATGACTATGGTAAGGAGTCATCTGGTGTCCTCAGAGCAGGTGATTCCAGGCGTACTTCATCCAGCCGCGATGGCTGACGGCAGAATGGGCCACTGTCCTGTGGCCGAGGTTCCCTTTGAGTGGGGAGGGGTTGCAGGTTCACTTCGAGTTGCCGTAAGCCCCGCCGTGCCAGTTGATTGTCTGCTGGGCAATGATATGGAGCACAATGCTTGGAAGGAGGTGGAATACCGGACTCATACGGAGATGCTGGGTACACCTGATTGGGCCTGTGTGAGTACCAGGTCTGCGGCTGCTCGGGAGGAGAAGTCGCGTGGGTTGGAGCCTGGAACAATGGCCCACCCAGCTGCTGATGAGGGAACATCTCGAGGACAGGAAGAGCCTGCCTCGATGTCCGTGCCCCGTGAGACGGATAGGCCACCTGCGGAGGTGGACCCGGAGTCGGCGGAGGAGGACATGGTTCCGCTGGAGGGCTTGCCTATCCCCGCTGAGTGGCGAGTGGAGGGAGGACCATCCAGGGAGGAACTGAGCAGGGGACAAAGGGAATGTCCCACCCTCGAGGGTCTGAGGCAACAGGCTGAAGCCCAGGCAGCAGGTAACGAGTCTGGGAACTATCTTGTTTACTGGGAGGATGGTCTCCTCTACAGTGAGCCCAGGGCGCCAGTGCACGGATTGTCACGGGCCCTGGTAGTCCCACAGTGTTACCGAGCCTTCCTATTAGAGTTGGCTCATGAGATTCCCTTGGCAGGACACTTGGGTCAGGACAAGACCTTTGCCTGGCTTGTCCCCCACTTTTATTGGCCTCGAATGAGGGTGGCGTCCGACACATACTGTCGGTCGTGCGTGTCATGCCAAGCCAGTGGGAAAACAGGGACGAAGCTGAAGGCTCCCCTGGAACCCCTTCCCGTCGTTGGCACCCCCTTTGAAAGGGTGGGCATCGACATTGCTGGGCCCCTAGATCCACCTACATCATCCGGTCACAGGTTTATCCTGGTCCTGGTGGATCACGCCACAAGGTATCCAGAGGCAGTTCCTCTGAGAACCATTACTGCACCAGTAGTGGCAAAGGCCCTGATGGGTATCTTTACCCGAGTGGGATTCCCCAAGGAAGTTGTGTCTGACAGGGGGACCAACTTCCTGTCAGCATATATGCGGGCCATGTGGAAGGAGTGTGGAGTGACTTACAGGTTCACCACTCCTTATCACCCACAGACCAATGGTCTTGTGGAAAGGTTCAACCAAACCTTGAAGGGTATGATCAGAAGTCTACCCGAAAGCCTGCGGAGGAAATGGGACTTCCTCCTACCCTGTTTGCTCTTTTCCTACAGGGAAGTGCCGCAAAAGGGAGTGGGCTTCAGCCCCTTCGAGCTTTTGTACGGGCACCCTGTACGTGGACCTCTCAGCCTGGTGAGGGACTCCTGGGAAAAGTCTCCCCGGAAAGTTCCCCAGGATGTGGTGAGCTACATGCTGGCCTTCCGAAGCCAAATGGCTAAGTTGCGGAAGCAAGCTTCTGACAACTTGGAAGCCAGTCAGGCAGTTATGAAAGCGTAGTATGACCACAACGCTCGCCCAGTGGAGTTGGAGCCTGGCCAGAAGGTGTGGGTGATGGAGCCTGGAGAGCTGAGTGCCCTCCAGGACCGTTGGACAGGCCCCTATGAGGTATTGGAGAAGAAGGGCAAGTCTACCTATCTGGTGGACGTAAAGACCCCTCGGCATCCGCATCGGGTGTTACATGCCAATCACCTCAAGCCCCACTACGAGAGGCCCGAAGTCATGTTGGTTATGGTGACTGACGGATCGGAGGAAGAGGACACGAGCCTCTCCCTGACCTTTTTGCGTCTCAAGAAAAGGATGGGTCAGTGGAGGGAGTGAAACTCTCGCCAACCCTGACTCCTGAGCAGCAGGAGGAATGTCGCCAGGTCTTGGGGTCATTCGCTCCTCTGTTCTCCCTTGTCCGGGGTAAGACCCACCTGTGTACCCATGACGTGGACACAGGGGACAGCCCACCTGTGAAGTCAAAGTCTTACCGGCTGTCTGACAAGGTGAAGGCCAGTATCCAAAGCGAAGTAGCTAAGATGCTGGAGCTAGGAGTCATCGAACCTTCAAGTAGCCCTTGGTCCAGCCCGGTGGTTTTGGTTCCCATAGCTGCCCCACCTGGCACCACACCAGAATTGCAATTCTGTGTGGACTACCGAGGACTGAATTCGGTAACCAAAACGGATGCTCATCCAATCCCTCGGGCGGATGAATTGATTGACCGGTTGGGAGCTGCCCAATATCTCAGTACCATTGACCTCACTGCAGGGTACTGGCAGATTCCCATGTCTGATGGAGCCAAGGAAAGGTCAGCCTTCTCCACGCCTGATGGACACTACCAGTTTTGCGTCATGCCCTTTGGGCTCAAGAACGCTCCTGCCACTTTTCAGCGGCTGGTGAACACGATCCTCACCGGGATGGATTCATTCTCTGCTGCTTACTTGGATGACATAGCTGTCTTCAGTAGCAGTTGGGAGGATCACTTGCAGCACTTGCAAGCCGGTCTCCAGGCCCTGGAACGGGCTGGCTTGACGATCAAGGCCAGCAAATGTCAGATTGGACAAGGGTCGGTAGTGTACTTAGGACACTTGGTGGGCCGGGGAACGGTGCAGCCCCTTCAGGCGAAGATTGAGGCAATCATGGCCTGGAAACCTCCCAAGACCCAGACTGAGGTCCGAGCCTTCCTGGGCCTCACAGGTTACTACAGACGATTCGTGAAGGGGTATGGCACTATCTTGGCACCCCTTACAGAACTCACGGCCAAGAAGCAACCCAGGAGAGTCATTTGGACGGAGGCTTGCCAGCGAGCCTTCGACACTCTGAAACAAGCATTGTGTAAAGCTCCAGTCCTGAAGGCTCCAGATTTTTCCAAAGAATTCATTGTCCAGACAGATGCACCCGACATTGGCATTGGGGCGGTGCTATCGCAACTCAATGAAGAGGGTCTGGATCAACCCGTGGTCTTTCTGTCACGAAGACTGCTTCCCCGGGAACAGAGGTGGAGTACCATCGAGCGGGAAGCCTTTGTGGTGGTCTGGGCACTGAAGAAGCTGCGACCATATTTGTTTGGTTCACACTTCCTTATTCAGACAGACCACCGACCCCTTTGTTGGCTCATGCAAATGAAGGGGGAAAATCCCAAACTGTTGAGGTGGTCTATCTCCCTACAGGGAATGGACTTTCGGGTGGAACACCGGCCCAGAGTTGACCACGCCAATGCAGACGTCTCTCCAGGTATTTCCGCCTTAGTGTTGAGGACTCCCAAGGGGTTGGGTAGCTCTCCCCACTTTCAGCTGGGGGGGACGCGTGTTAGACCAGTCTGCTTCTGAGAGTCCCCTCACCACTATGATTTATTTTGTTCCCCTGTACCTCCCAAAATTTGTCGCTTTTCTTTGTCTACCAGGACTTTTTATGTGTTGTTTCATGGGGTTGGATGTTCCTTGACGCCCAGTTGCTCACAAGGTTTGTGGCACCTATTTACAAGGCGCCTGGCCAAACCTGTGGCATTACAAACTGGGGTTGTCAACCTAAATAAATGGCCCTAAAATGGTGGACACCCTTTTTCCTCATGTGAAGTGACTCCCATTGGAGCCTTCATGAACCCTGGCCTTTTGAGGTTTTGGCGCCCTTTGTTTGGCGCGCATTCCTGACAGGAATTCCTTTATTCCCCCAGGTACACAAAATGGCTGCTCTAGAACCCCAGTACGGTGGCTGTTAGTGTCCTAAATACCCCTCAAGAGTGCCATGTCATTGTCACAGCCAGAGAAGGTTCTAGAACCTTCTGGCTCGTGCCAGTACCCCAGGGCACTGGCTATATAAGGCCCAGTCCCTGGCGGCCATTTTAGATGGAGAAAGAAGATGATGATGATGAGACTAAGATTAAGATTGAGATTAGATGAGAAGAGATTCCAGACTTGACACCAGATTGACACCTGCCCTGTTGACCCCTGAGGTGGCTGGTAGCGCAGGCAGTGGAGCAGCAAAGGGTTGCTGGCGTTGTTTCTGACTGGCGTTCCAGTCAGCTGTGTGAGAAGTGACCTAGCGCCTACAGCGCCTGCCCAGCGAGTACCTCATTGCCCCCAAAGACTGTGGCCAGATTCGTGTGCCTCCCCGCCCCCCCGGTGGTGAACTGTGATCGATTCAACGAGTCGCGAGGCGAGAGCAAGTTCGCCGCGACCGCGATCGTCAGCTGTGCCCCCTTCGCGACAGGCGCCTCTAGAGGGGAGCTCGGACGTCTCCGAGCCCCACCAACGTAGAGCGCTTCCTGCGCAGATTGAAGGTGAGGTGGTGCGCCGGGGCGGGGAAAGGCCGGCCTTCGTTGGGCGGGACTAGCATCTCTGCCACTCCCCAGTGACCTGGGAGCTGTAGCTGTGGGCGGGAACCACCCTGTATGCGGAAGTCGGAGTGAGGTCCGTGGAGCCCCTGAGAACCCCGTCGCTGACGAGAGAAGTGCTGTGCCCGACTGAATCGTATTCCGATTGCAGCCGATGTGAGGTGGGCCTGTTTCTTCATAGTGAATGCAGCATTGTGAAGGAACTGTGAACCGGCATTCATTTGACTGTGCGTGAAGGTTGTGTGACCTCTCCGGCAGCCCGTTCGTCAGTCTAAAGACTTTGAACTGGTGCCGCCTGTGTTCTAGTGGTGCTAAAGCCCGTAGGCGCGCATAGACTTCACTGGCAAAAGCAGAGATCCTATCCTGGTGACAGCCGAGTGCAAATGATGTATTCACTGTGTTTCCTTGCCTTCTAGATATACGCGCATTCTCCCTGAATGATTATTAAAGAGTCCCAAACCTTATTTTGTGCTCAGAGAAGCCGTATACATGGTCACTTAAATCAACACAAACTGTAAGAGTTATCTTTCCCATTTGAAATGTATTACAAATGTGATGTTCCTAAAGTATTTAATTGGTGGCAGCGATACCAGAAGAAACATGTGGTTGCTTATTTAAATGAACCAGTATTTATTCTGATATTTTTTCTGATATTTATTGTGATATTTATTGTGATATTTATTGTGATATTCATTCCTGAAGTTATTCTATTTATTAATACTATTTATTACCGAATTGAAACCCAGAACGGAATGACCAAAAGAAATGTGTATGTGCTTTCCCAGTCAACCCTATTTACAACAAAGAACTTTTATATAAAGGAATCGTATTTTTCTACAGCAGTGGTGTGGTGTCCTTATTTTTGGTGTGGATGTGCAAGGAGTTATTATTGGGTCGGAGCCGGCTTAACACTACAGCCTTCACTTGCCTTGTCACTTGAGCCAAGCTACCCCCTTTGTGCTGGGCTTGCCCATCGCAGGTCCAAAAATGGGGCTATCTGCATTTTTTTTCCTTGGAGGCAGGAACACATCCATTACTTGTTCATTCACAGGGGAGAGGAGCTGTGAGGCGGGTTGGATTGGAGAGGCATCAAGGCTCATTTGAAAGCAGAGGAAACATTCGAAATATGCCCAAAAAAGTTTCAAGAACACTTTTGGGATGCTCTGCACCCTAGCACCTGACTGAAATTAGTGTGGCTGGTGAGAGAGAGTATAAATGAGAATAATATCAAGGAGTTTGGAGGGGCTGGGGCAGCAACAGTCTTAGCATGTAATGGCATGCTGGTATGTTTATGTTGAGTGCTAATTTGCAATTCCTAAGGAACAGTATGTTTTTTTTTAAAGTCAAAAGCAGCTTTGTGTGTAATGTTTTCTGCATATAGTAAAGAGGAGAGTATTTGTCAAATTAAATGGTTATATTTTTTTGATGTTGGGAATATGGCAGAAAGGGTGACATGCACAGCTTTCTAACCTAAAAAGTGTTCTCTTGGTGAAAGGTATCGGAGTCTGTGCGCTTGTAAACTTCCAGTTCAATGCATGTGATTCTTTTGGTTTCAGAAACACTTTGGTACAGGCTGCAGTGTTCCTCCAGAGTGTTCCCTAATCCTTTCTCCTCACTCTCCCATTCAGCAGAGACTATAATGGTAGTAATAAAGGCACATTCCAACATAATTGCACATTATGACCTGATAACTTTCCTCATAGCTTACCCCATAGAGTAGCTGTTCACTTTCTAAAGCTGTGCTTCTCACCCTTACCATTTTAGCCTAAAGGGAAACATTTTCACCAATTTAGTTTTAGAGGGCATCTTGGACACTTGCAGGTTTGCTTTTTTTTTTTTTTACTTGGAGGCTGTCATTGCAGGCGATGTAGCCCTTCTGGCCTCTGCATCCTCAAAGTTAGCTCGAGCTTGCACCGCTGAAGCTGGTTTCAGGTAGGTCAGATGTTTTAGGACAGCAAGTAATGTTAGTATAAATCAGAAGCGTCAAAGGGTAAAAGAGTGTTGCGGGCAGCCCACACCATTTACCTTTTACCACACAATTGCTATTACACTGTTGAGGTAGAGGCCGGGCATATCCTCTTGTGAGTCCAGGCCCCTCCCCCCCCGTGGTATTAAACAGCATAATATATTCTGAGCACCTGCATATGATGTGTATAAATATATATATATATATATATATATATATATGGATATCTCCGAACCTCTCTGTGGCGCCCAGCCGGACACAACCAAAGGACGAAATACAGACTCCAAGTATTGTGGAAAAATGCAGGTCTTTATTTTCAGTTTGTCAGACGCGTTTCGAATACCCTTGTATTCTTTCTCAATTCACAAACAAATAGTCCACTTTCACTTTTTATATTGTTTTTTTGTGTGTGATGCTTTCACCTCCCCTCTGTGATGCGTGGAAATAGAGGAAATACTAAACAAATATGCATGCTGGGACTTGTAGTTGTTGAGAAAGCCTTACTAGATATATATATATATATATATATATTCCAGCTCCCCACAAACGTTGAACGGACCAGCACTCACATTAGTACAATCCAGTTACAGATTTATTGGCAAAAAAAATACACTAAACAAACGAGTTTCGACATTCCTGCCCTTTGTCAATATATATATATATATATATATATATATATATATATATATATATATATATATATATATATATATATATATATATATATATATATTCACTAAAAAAACAAAGGTAACAATGACGTTTTAGTTAGGTTCATATTTTAGACACAAAAACATAGACATTTTGCTGTTATAGTTAGTATTGTTTCAAGTAACAATAACTCGAGCCCTAAGGTAACTATAACTTTCACCCTTGCAATGCACAGTTTTATCATAAATAATTTTACTGCAAGTGTTACATTCACTGAGAAACATAGTGTGAATTTACAGAAAATATGCTCTAATTTTAGCTTATGGAGCACTTCCATAACCTCTATGGGAAAATCATGAGAAAACTGTTTTGTATCAAACATGAGTCATGAAATCCCAGCAGAAGGCTTTCTCACCAGGTAAAATCACCTTACCAACACCTGATTTAAAATGTAACTAAAATCTGTTATCGCCCTTTATACGTTCTCCTTTTTGTGATTCTCAAAACCTGCCAATCCCTACCCTGTATTTCAATGGGGTGCTATCATGTATATTGGTCCCAGAAAGGCTGCCATCCCTTTCTGGTTGAAATGCTGACAGCCAGTCAGATCTCACCATAAGATCTGTGCTTAGGCTCCACCCAGATATACAAATGTGGATTTCCTTTAATATCTCTAAAGCTACTGAACAGATTCAAACCAAATAACGTATAGCTTGCTTTCTGGACCAAGAGTTCACTTCCTGCCAAATGTGGTGTAATTCCATTCAGCAGTTCGGGCTGCAGTCGTGCCTAAAATCTCTATGGGAATTAACATGGGAAACGCACTTTTTTTTGCCCCCCCCCCCCCTTTTACTCGGCTATTTCCGACTCTTTCCCCGTGCATGAAAAGTGAAGAATCACGACTTGGGCACAGACTCCAGGTATAGTGAAAACTGTTTTTATTTATATGACATGGTTTACATGATGCGTTTCGCCCGCTGACCTACAGCCTTGTTCACATAACATGGTACGTTTTAATAGGGTACAGTATTGTTACTCTTACGTCATTAACATCATGATTTTGCACAGGTGAGAGAACTTTTACCATCCCCTATGTCATCTACCACATGATGGTGACCCGTAGGTCATAGACATTATAGACAGACTCAAAACACCTTTCTTAAATCAGACATAGAAAACATATTCATTATCATTGTCATGAGATCAAGGCGGAATCATGTTAAATAATAACAAATAACTGACTAAAAATAAGGAGCTAGAAGTTTGTTAAGTTGTGGATCTAAGGAAACACTGCGGAATGACAGCAAATGTTGTACTTTGAGTACATATTATACTGTATCTCTGCATAATGCAATATTGAATGTAATAGCAACTCTATGCACAAGCAGCTACATGTCGGCGTATAGCTATTTATGCGGTGACTCAGGACAACTGGAAGGTGTATAAGTGAGTCCATATACAGAAATTACCTGGGTAGGTGTGTTGGTGCTGTGTGTGCAGAGTGTGTAGTGGAAGTGCTGCTGAGACTGTGATGTATATACAGCAGGGTTAGTGGACAAGAATTGACACAAGTGAAAAAAGGTAACAAAGTACTGATATATACAATATATACATTGCGAGGTAAACACCCAAAACGGTGCTCCCGTCAAAATGACCGGTTGGAAGAGGTGTGATAGTGGCGCAGACGTGGCAGTAAACCTACTTATGCCCCACCACGCTGTTTATTGATATTGGTTGTTCAAATTCTGACATCATGTCCATAGACGCGCTAAGTGAGCGCAAGACAGTTGCGGATGCTCTATTTGATAACCTATCGAACGTACACAGCCAGCAGAGACCGGGCGTTCTCGATCAAAGCACGACCAACAATGATTATAAAACCTTGCTTAAAAGACTACAGAAACTAATGAAAACAAAATTTACGATATGGTGGGAGGGGAAATCGAAAAAT
Source organism: Lissotriton helveticus (assembly GCF_964261635.1). Taxonomy (NCBI): domain Eukaryota; kingdom Metazoa; phylum Chordata; class Amphibia; order Caudata; family Salamandridae; genus Lissotriton; species Lissotriton helveticus. The sequence continues at coordinate 2,049,065,557 of NC_136065.1, forward strand.
ACTGCGACGTGGGTCGGGTCCCACGAGGACTAAGGATAAGGACCATGCTAGCCCCCAGCTTTGAAAACCCTAACCCAATGATGCTGAGAGAATGGGCGGAAAGTAATTTAGATGCCTCTATGCTGTAGTGCGCGGGGTCCGGGCCTCGCGCAGGATGTATTTGGCACAATGACTGGACACAGACACAGAAGATAAGGTATGCCGGAAAGACCGCGAGCGGTCTACCGCGCTTTTATTATATACCTCGGGGCGTGCCCGTCCCGAGGGTGAAGGCGTGCATGCATGTATGTTGTTACAATGTTGTGCAGAGGCCGGGTGGCTCTCTACATCCCTCCTTCAATTTAGTTCATGCTTCAGATTGCCCGCACACCTGGCTACGGGGAAGGGCACACAAAGTCTCGGAATCTTTGGCTTGGCCCAGGGTTGGGCCGCAGGTGATATCTGTGGTGTTGCCGGACAGGAGATCCAACAGCCCCGGCCGGGGCTGTTTCTTCATCTCGGGCGGAAGAGGTATGCCCGGGTGTCTCACTTTGGGGCCTGACAAGTTGTCGTCTGTCTTCCCGTGGCTGGTCCTGGTTCTGGAGGGGCACTGAGTTTTGGTCCCCTGTACTTACATCATCCAGACCGCTTGAGCCAGCATCAATGGTTTCGTCCACGTCTCTGAGACCACCGTCCGGCGTCCCCACTCTATTGAAGCAGGACACATTGCGGGTGACAGTCTGTTGGCCGAGACAGGCTGTCACCATTGTTCCTCGAACCTTCTCAACGATCCATCTTTCCGGTTCAAACGGGGTTCTGAATTTCCAACCGGGGTGCCGATCGTGCACCACCACGGTGTCCCCTTCTTGCAGACCCTGATGTCTCGCATGTCTCCTCTCACTTGCTTTCTGGTTTGTGACAGTCCTCCTCGCCTGGATGGCGGCGCTGTCCCTCTCTTCCGGGGTCCACGTGGAGGACGTAGGGATGTTGCCTCTTGGTGCCCTTTTGAATAAAACATGTGCAGGTGCGCAGTGCGTGGTGCTATGCGGAGTCTGTCGGTATGCACTCAGGAATTGGTCCAGTGCTGTTTCTGGATCTTCGCCATCGTTGACAGTGATGCGGAGCGCCCTGTTGAGGGTCCGCATGAGCCTCTCAACTTCGCCATTTGCTTGCGGCCACAATGGTGTGATTTTCCGGTGTTTTATCCTTAGTCCTTCCAGATATGCCTGGAACTCTCGCCCTTGAAACGGGGGTCCGTTGTCCGACTTCACCTCCTCTGGGAGTCCCATCGTGGCAAAGACATGGTCCAGCGCTTTCTTGACGTGTCCGAATGCCGTGGAAGAGAGCAATTCCACGACTGGGAATTTTGAAAAGGAGTCTACAACCACCAGCGTGTGCCGGCCATCAGGGAAACTCCCGAAGTCTATGCTCAGCTGAGTCCAGGGTGTGGTCGCCGCCTCTTCGGTGATGACTGGGGCCGGAGCTGGATCTGACCCCGTGATGGTGCAGGCATGGCAGGAGCGCACCATTTCATCCACCATGCGATCCATGGCAGGGAACCATACTTTGTTGCGCAGACGGGCTTTCGTCTTGGCGGTTCCTTGGTGGCCTGTGTGGGCAATCGCAAGTATCTGTTGTTGAAGACTTGTCGGTACCACAATGAGATGTCCTCGCAGTATAATGCCTTCATCGCCCACGCTCAACTCATGGCGGATCTGCCATAGCTGTTGTCTGGCATGGCTGACTTCCGGTCGAAGTCCTTGTGCTCCATCCAGAAATCGAGTCCAGTTTCCTTTCTCTAGGGCTTTCTTGACTCGGGTCAGAGTTTCATCTTCAGAGGTGGCTTCTCCGATCTCCTGCAGGGTGAGGGTCTCTGGGCAAGCGGCCATGGACACCATGTGGACGAATTCTTCCACCACTTGACCATCCGCCAGCGGGGTTGCTTTTCTGGTTACATCGGGGTGTCTGGACAGATAGTCCGCTGGATTGTGGGCGCCCGGCCGGAAGACTAGAGTGAAATTGTAGCCTTGTAGTTGAACGGCCCAACGTTCAATCCGCGGGGGGGCAAGCCTGGAGGATCCAGCGAACAGGGGTAGGAGAGGTTTGTGGTCGGTTACGACGGTGAAAGGTTGGCCACAGAGATATAAGTGAAAATGGTGGCAGGCCTACTTGATCGCCAATGCCTCCCGCTCGATTTGAGCATACCGTGTCTCGGTGTCCGTGAGGGCCTTGCTCGCATACGCGACTGGCTTCCATTCATTCTGGCCATACTCCTGCAGTAGAACTGCGCCGAGTCCTACCGGGCTGGCGTCCACGACCAACTCGTTCTTCCTACGAGGCTGGAAGTAGGCCATCGTGGCCTTATCCAGGAGGCTTGCCTTGATGTCCTGGAAGGCTTGGTTCGCAGCACACGTCCATTCCCATTCTTGATCCTGTCTGGTGAGCGCGCGGAGGGGCTCGGCCAAGTCGGCCAGGTTGGGTATGAATCGGCCACAGTACGTGGCCATCCCGAGGAAGCTCCTCACTTCAGTAGAGTTCCTGGGCGTGCTGGCATTCTGGATGGCTTCCGCCTTCTTTGGGTCAACCCGGAGCCCTTCGCGCGTGAATCGATAGCCGAAGAAGTCTACAGCTTCCTGGTAGAATGAGCACTTCTCTCTGTGGAGGGTTAGCCCGTGCTCCTGTAGTCTTTGCAGGGTGGCCCTGAGATGAGCATGGTGTTCCTCCAGCGTGTGTGAGTAGATGAGAATGTCGTCACTCAAGTTGATGACCCCATTCAGCCCGGATAGAACTTCCTTGATCACGTTCTGAAACACCTCGGCCGCTGACGATACTCCGAAGCTTAGTCTTTTGTATCTCCGAAGTCCGACATGGGTGGAGAAAGTCGTGATGTACCGGCTGCTCTGTTCAAGTTCCAACTGGTGGTACCCCGCATTGAGATCGAGCTTGGAGAACCACTTAGCCCCATTGAGGTCAGCGACGATGTCGTCCATGGTGGGCGTGATGTGGCGCTCTCGTTTCACGGCTGTGTTTGGCAATCTCATGTCGACGCACAGCCTGATGGCGCCGGGCTGCTTGGGTTTGGGGGCTACCACCAGTGGAGACACCCATGGAGTTGGTCCCGATACCTTCTCGATGACGTCGAGATCTTCGAGCTTCTTCAGCTCTTCTTCCACCTGAGAGCGGAGGTTGAATGGTACTCTTCTATGTCACAGGGCGACAGGGCGGACGGAAGTGTCAATGTGCAGCTAGACCTTCTTGCCCTTGAGCTTTCCGAGACCACTGAAGAGCGCAGGGAATTCTTCAAGCATGTTATCGGCGTGTGATTGGTGGACTTGGTTGGCGAAGAAGACCAGTCCCAGGTCTTCTGCGGTGTTGCAGCTAAGCAATGTACCTTTCTTCCCTTCGGTTATGTGGAACCTGGCTTCTGTCATGTACTCCCCATTGCGAATGGTGGTGTTGATGACGCCGCGTAGCGGCATGGGTTCTGTGCCTCCATAGGTGTAGATTCGGGCGTTCGATGGGTTGAGAGTGGGTTTGGGCGACATTTGGTCATATTGGTCAGAGTCCATGACGTTCACGGAAGCCCCCGTGTCAGTGAGTGCTCTGATTTCGGAGCCTTCCAATGATATTGTGCACATGGGAGGTGGCCTCTTCCTGGTGGCGATCCTGCTGACATATGATAATACATACACCTCATCGTCCTCCTCGTCTTCATAATACGGCCTCCGGCCTTGGGCTTGCGTGTCAGGAGGCGGGTGCTCTGGCTCTAGTGATAGTTGTCTCACTCTTGATGTCGCCGATCGAGACCCATATCCGCCTCGCGACCTCTGTGCATGGGGTCTGTATCTTCCTCCTTGGCACACGGCGGCGAAATGATTGAGCCTGCCGCACTTCGAGCACGTCTTTCCTTTTGCGTTGCACACGGCGGTCGCAGCATGGTCTCCTCCACAGTATGCACACTGTGCGTCTCGGGGTTGCCACTGCCTAGTTCTTCCGCCCGACGGTCTTCTTTGTATTGCGTCAACGGTTTCCTCCTTGATGGGCGCCATTTTGGGCACGGCCTGCGAGGCAAGGGGGGACCGTAGCGCCAGCTCCATTTCGTCTGCTCTGGAATCTGACAGTTCGTGGGAGCGGGCGAGGACAAGAATGGCGTCCAAAGTGATTCCCGGTTGCCTGAGGATGAGCTTTCGGAGCAGTTTCGATTTGCACCCCACGATGATTTGGTCTCTGATTTCCTCACGCGGGTCGGCGAATGGGCAGCTGCTGGCCAGCCGGCGCAGCCTCGCGTAGTACATGTCCACAGATTCGGCCTCAGTCTGCCATGCCCGCTTGAACTTGAACTTTTCGTAGTCAGTGTTCACCTGGGGGTCAAAGTGGGTGTTCAGTGCGGCTACCGCCGCATCATAGTCATCATCTTCGCCGGTGTTCGGGAGAGACTCGAAAAGGTCGTATATCTCAGGGCCTCCATAGAGGATCAGGAGTGATCTCTTTACGGTGTCATCAGTTTCTCGGGTTCCTCTAAAGTATAGGTTTAGACGTCCCAACCATGCTTTCCATCGCGGCGCCGCAGTTGCAGGGTCCGCAGTCTCGCTGAACGGCGGAATGGGGGCCGCCCCGGTATGGGCATGACTGATCACGTGGGAACCCGCGTCTTGTCGTGGAGGAAGGCCAGCGGGTCCTGGCACCGCGGCCGTTGTGGCTGGCGCGGTGGGGGCAGTTGTGGCTGGCGCCGAGGGCGTGCCACTCGTGGCGGGGTCGGACATTATGGCGACCTCTCCTATGGATCACTCCACCCCTGCGCAAGTTGTGCCGTGTGATATTAGGTGGGTAGGCGGTTGTGCAGGTGACCAGTGCCCTGTGAGGGCAGATGGACGCTCACGGGCGTCGTCCAGTGGAAGTTGCGTGGATGGTGGATAGTCTGCCACCGTGTAGTGACTATCCCCAGGTGAGACAGCAGTTGCACTTGCCAGTGCTTGATTAGTCCAATCACCCCTTCTGTGTCTTTCCTCTTTCCCTGTGTTTTATTTAATTATTTTTATTTTTTTTCAGAATCGATTCCCCCAGTGAGCAGGGCCTGAGCAGGCCGGCACCGTCGCGCAGGTCCAAACGAGCGGAGCAGAGGGCCAGACAGGCGATGGAGGCACCTTAGGACGGGCCCCGGGGCTGACGTGCAGCGTCTCCCCTCTTCGCCCCTCCCCCGCCGGGGCAGCGCGTCAAGAGAGGCGCGCTCGCGCTGCGCGCAGAACGGAGGGCGAGACCCCCAGGTGGCAGCACGCGCAGCGCGGGGGGGGCCAGGCAGGGCCGCAGGAAAAGACTCACCGGGCAGCTCCCGCCGGCTGAACACGCTCCGATCCAGGAGGCGCGTGGGCGGGAGCCGAAGTTGAGCTGGGGTGACAGGCCGGCGGACGAGCTCCGCGGCCGGGGATGACGCCAGGAAAGCAGCAGCAGGCGGGAACCAGCAAGACAGGAGCGGGCAGCTCCAGGGCGGCCAGGCACGCGCGGGGGCGGAACCGGCCTCGTCGCCAGTGTAGTGCGCGGGGTCCGGGCCTCGCGCAGGATGTATTTGGCACAATGACTGGACACAGACACAGAAGATAAGGTATGCCGGAAAGACCGCGAGCGGTCTACCGCGCTTTTATTATATACCTCGGGGCGTGCCCGTCCCGAGGGTGAAGGCGTGCATGCATGTATGTTGTTACAATGTTGTGCAGAGGCCGGGTGGCTCTCTACATATGCGACTGATTGTCATTCTCATAAAATATGCCGAAATTGACCGCATTATGACCATGAAAGAAATTGAGCACATTAACAGTGAACTTGACAAATTGGACACCAAGGACCTGATTAACAAGGGAAAAGAAGGCATTGCAATAAGACTCAAAAAACAGGAATAGATAATGAAAGCCATGCAAAGCCTTTACATTTGCACGTGATAAGGTGGATTACGAAACGGGGCAGATTTTCACATTCTCAAGGAAATATGATTCGGTAAAGAAACACAAATACTCTAAGCCCAACTTTCCTAATCAGGGCACTGAAGCTAATACCAATGATCATAATACAGCCTCTGTATCTGATGGGAGTTCAGCCCTCGACAGTGAGACCAGCTCAGATGATGGCAGGAGCCGCTTAGGCAACAGTGATGGTGGTACATGCAATTTCACAATGGCTGAGGAACTTGATTTTTTTAAGGTTAGATTGCAGGCAGACCCTGCGTCCATCACCACAAAAGAAACGAGGAACAAATGCAACAAAAAAAGATGACAAAGGCGACAATGCAGGAAATCCAAACAGAAACAACAGGAGAGGGAACAACTGGCGGAGGAAACAGACCTAAACGTCAATACTGTTATAAACCTGAGTAAAATCAGTTTAAGTAAAGCCGAATTGCAACTATTGTCGCTTGGTCTCACTTTTTGCCCTGAAAGCAGTTTCAATTACAGTCGCACTAGGGTGGACATTTTCCAATTCATTCGCAAACTGAAACTGATTAAATACTTTAAACTCAAACATGGGAATAACACCATCAATTCGCCCAATACTGAACCATTGCCAGGAGATACTAACCTCATGGTGTCTGACATCCCTACCATTCGCACCATGCTTGATCTTCAATCCACTTCACAATCACTCTAAACACAACACATTTTGAGTGAGGAAGGCATTAAAGGATCTGCCACCATCAAAAGCCCACTCAAACCTCTGTCTACCCTCACCACCATAATGCTTAGGGATTCCATCGATACATTCAATTATGTGATAATTGAACGATTAAAAGACCTGCACCACATAATGGTCAAACGTCAACGAAATTCCAAACAATGTAACAGACAATATTTTTCCCTTATCAAAAAACTACAGAGCAACAACTAAGTGATTATTAACAAATCAGACAAGGGTGGTAACATCATTCTATGGCCCAGAAACAATATCTTGACGAAGCACACAGACATTTGAATGATCACACTTGTTACAGAAAGTCCAATGCACAGGAAACTGGCAACATCAGAAAAGAGCTGAGATCTAAGTTGAATCATTTCAAGCATGAGGCACTTCTGACTAAAGAGGAGTTTCTGGAGAAGTGTGGCTCAATGGTTAGAGCGGCAGACCCTGATGCAGAGGTCTAGCCCGGGACCAGGGTTCAATTCCCTGCCTCGGAGGGTCTTGGGCTCAAAAATTCCATGGACCTGATAATTCTCGCCTTGGTGCCTATTCCAATCATGGAGTCCGACTCTGGGCAATAGCTTGCTTAATCTCCACAACGGCCCCCACAAAGCTAAGGATGCCTGGCCTCCACCTTGGGGGTGCCCAGGAGTGGACACCTCACAGGGAAAGCCAGGATGGGTTCCACAGCGGTATTTGTACAAGCGCCTTTGAGAACCTTGCGGGTGAGTAGTGCGCTATACAAGTATCAATTTTAACAATGATACTCCAGCGATGCCAGTTCTCTACTTTCTCCCGAAGGTGTATAAGGGAGTGTCAACAATACTTGGGCGCCCAATAATCTCGGCTCAGAACAGTTTGTATGAAAATATTTCAAAATATGTTGATTTTTTTCTTCAAGAATTTGTGACACTGCTACCCTCCTATCTAAGAGACACTGGGGATGTTTTGCTCAAAATTAAAGCCATCGAATGGTTGAATGAACTTATCCTGATGTCCATGTATATTACTACTCTTTATACGAGCCTTAATCACAGTGATGGGTTGAGAGCGTGAGAACGCTTTCTCATGGGCCGTCCAATTCAATGTTACAAACATAATGGGTTGATTCTGTTTTTGATTAAATGGTGACTTAACAATACCTTTTTTTATTTGACAAAGACATTTACCAACAATTAAGGGGTGTGGCTATGGGGGCTTGCTTCTCCCCCAGCTATCACGTTTGCATGTAGGTTGGTGGGGGGAGCGGGTCCTCAGGACTACTTATCAAGGGGCATTTAACACCAATGTGATTTTATGGATTCGATGTACTGATGATGTTTTTATTATCTGCAAGGGCACAGCAGAACGTGCCTTAAAGTTTGTGTCTGACATCCACCAGAATGATCTCAACCTAATATTCAGTGCCACTATACAGGGGAGAGGAGTTGGCCTAATGGCAAGGGCGGTCAACCTTAAATCTGTGGAACTGGGTTTGAGTCTGGGCAACGCTCTGATACCCAATTCGGGTCAAGTTTGCGTTATATACAACTCTGAAAAAAAAAAATTTGTGCCACGACCATTGAATTTTTTGATGTCACTGTATATACAGAGATTAACTCATTGCAGTCTAAGCTACACCGCAAGACCACACAATGCAATTTCTACATTGCAAGCATCTAGCTTTCACCCTAAACATCTAGTGGTCAGCATTCCGTATGGTGAAATGTTACGGTTCCGTAGAATTTGTAGACTTGATGGTGATCTGACTATATGTCAACATGAGGCTTATATGAGATTTAAGGCACGAGGTTACTCTAATCTGACTATCTCTAGAGCTATTGAGAGGGCCAATGCTATACCGAGAGAACAGCTTCTCAAGGGTCGCATTGACGGTGACCAAGCACAGGTAAAAGCTACTGCTGCTCCTGATACTATCAGTAGTGGGACTGTTGACACTCGCCTTATCATTACCTACAGTAGGGAGGAGAGAGCCATCAGATCTATCATGAACAGTCAATGGTGCATCATCTAGACTGACCCTATTTTAGGTCCTATTATTCGCAAATGACCCACTATTACCTACCGTCGTGCCTATTCAATGAGGGATGCGCTAGTCAAGAGTAGCCCTGAGGTCCTTGCCTCTTCAAACTAGCTCACTAATGTTAAAGGTTTCTTTAAATGTAGCACATGTAGAGCCTGTCGTTTTGCGATTAACACGACTCAGGTCAATGCTGCTTTTCGATTAGAGCCCATCATCATCAATAGAAAGTATACCTGCAGAACTGAGTTTGCTGTTTATGTATTGCAATGTACCTGTGGCTTGAAGTACGTGGGTAGCACCAAACTTCAAGTCCACATGAGGATTTTACAACAGCTCAGGGCCATGGTACACAATAATCATAATTATCCAATGGCAAAGCACTTCAAAGAGGTTCACAATAATAACTTACAACACCTCAAATATTTTGTCATTGACAATGTACCAACATCAAGAAGAGGGTGTAACCATGAGAAACTTCTCAGACAAATGGAGTCGTGGTATATACTTGATCTTAACACCAAGACACTGGGGGCTTTAATATAAGTGAAGACCTTTGTTGTTCTCATTATATATTAATAATGTGGATCTCTTTTTGCAAAAGCAAAATGTTGATTGTCCAAAAGTAGGCAGACGTATAACCCTGGTTTTACTCTAAGCGGATGACGCTGTCCTTTTATCAAGGACAGCGAATGGATTACAATGTCTGATCGAGAATTTTACCCTGTACATGTCAGATAAGGATCTAAAGATAAATCTTACCAAAACCTTTGTTATGACATGTGGAAAGACTAATTTGAAGCTTAGACAACATAATGTGGGTGTATATCCATAGGTAGAGTGCCATCCTTTGTTTATCAGGACCTACTTTTTAACAGAAAGGGCAGCTGGAAACCCCACATTGATTCATGCAACCTGAAATTTTTAAGAACTGCTGAGGGAATCTTCAGATTCTCAGCCAAAATGGGTAACAAGCCTGTGAGGGAGATACTTACTTTATATAGAACACTGTGTGTTACTGGTGCTTGTTATGGGGCTACTATATGGGGAGAGCAAACGCCATATCTGTACAAAAACAAGAAAATACATTTCTAAAAAGACTACTGGCAGTACCAAATTCCACAGCCAAATGTATTATACACAAAGAATTGGCTGTTTCATATATAAATGATATCATTAGATTAGGGGGTCTTACATTTTGGCGAGGGTTGTGGGCAAAAGAAGAGACAGAATTTACTATGGATATAATAAAGGACTGCCTGGCTCTTGATCACTGAAAACAAAATTCCATGGCTTGAGTATATCCAAAAGTTACTGACCTATTGTATGAAAGACTTTGACAAAAAGGATCCAACATCTATACTAGATATCAGTAAAAATTAGTTGAAGTCAAGATATATCTCGGCCATTGCCTCTATTAGAACTAATGAGGTAAACCATAAACATAGTGTTACCAACTACTTTCAAATCCCTTCTGTGCTGGGTTTACAGACATATTTATAATGACAGGAAATGCCCAACACAGATTTTATTTAACACGGTTAAGATTTGGCACAATACACTACATAACTGCATTTCGTGACAAAGAAAAGGGTCCGTATAATTTACCAAATTGCCCATGTAACGGAAAAAAACCCCAGTTCACGCTACACTTTATACTGTTCTTCACTTTGTACAGCGATATTCAGAAATCTGTTTTAAAACCTCTTTTTTTAACAAATATGCTGTATAATTATAAAAATGCTTTTAACTTTATGTAGCCTGGACAATATGAAGAGTATCTGTACTGTTGTTCGGTTTATATTAAGGGCAGTCAGGCGAAGGAAGGAATTAGCACACCTAGATGTGCTATTGTATGAGAAAAGTGATCATATTAATTAATAAAATATCTGCAGACACCTAGTGCCAGATGTAGGTAATCTCAATTTACCTATTCTTAAATACCGAATCATACCGATTCGGTATTTAAGAATAGGTAAATGGGATGTAGGTAATTTTTCGTTAAAAATTACCGAATCGGTAAATTTCGGTAATTACCGAATCGGTATTTACCGATTCAGTAATTGCCATTCATTTCTATGGGCCTGGAGGCCATTGAATGGCAATTACCGAATCGGTAAATACCGATTCGGTAAAAGGGGGAAAACATTGAAGGGTGGCAGGGTGTCACTTTGACACCCTGTTGCACCCCTCAATTGTGTAAGGGTGCACATGTGGCACACATACATGCCCCAAGGGCATGTATGTCTGCCACATCGCACTGTTGGAAAAGCAAAAAAAATGCTTTTTCAAAGGTTTTCATTATTTACCACCAACTTGTAGTTGGTGGTAAATAACGAATCCTTAACTGAGGAATGCACTAACTTGAGTGCTCCCTACATCCTGGATTTGGTAATTTACCAAATCGGTATGTTAAGAATTCGGTATTTTACCGAATCCTTAAATTACCGATTCGGTAAAATACTGAATCCTAAAAAAAAGCTACCTACATCTAAAAAGCCCAATTCCGGTCGGTAACGGCCGAAATTCTATAATTTCGGCCGTTACCGACTGGTATTGGGCGACCTACATCTGGCCCTTGGTATTTAAAATCTTTCTTAGTCATTCCTGTATAGCGGTTTCATATGTACACGAGGTCTGTCTGCCGTATAAAGATAAGTTTGTGTATTGATCTGCCCATAAAATAATATGTATTTATCGCTGTACCTAATAATGGTCTGGTAGAATGTATTTTGTAGTATATATACTGATATGATATTTATGTGTTGCATAAGTCCCTGTAATTGACCCTTAATATATCCTGATTAGTGATCCCAAGGAATTTCCATGAAAAATTAATTGTAAATTAATTGAACATTTAAATGTGTAGATTGTACCCTTGATCAATTTTATTATTGTTTTTATAAGTATGCTTTTATGGATGTACATTTTACACCGAATAAAGCTGTTTTGACTTGACTTGAGTGAAGATTTTTACAATTTCTTATAATGAACTGTCAAGGCACTTATGGTTCAGACTTCTGTCATATCTACCAATATCTCTGACAGTGGGTCTCCTCTGCATTTATTTGCCTTCTCTTCCCTTCCCCTCTATTTTCTCTATTTTTCTGTTTCTTTCTCTTCAATCAGATCCCCGGGCTACCATAGAAATCTTCGTCTATTCCAGTATTACAGTTGGGGATGCGATATTACACTAAGTAAATAGTGCCTACTTTATGCATTATGCAACACCATACCATACTGTTTTATGTGCATGCCGTATGTTCTCACATAACCTACATATCCTAGACTACTGCCCATGATAATCTATTCTTATTGCATGCATTTACACAGATACAATTTTTCTTTCATCTATGGTTTGTATAGTCGGTCAAACTCTGATTGAGTTGCTCCACACTTTCCAGCAGTTGATGGGGATATTGGCTTCTGGCTGCTTTGATATCCTTCCTCAGTCATTTAGAGGAGAGCACCGTACTGCGTGTATATCTCGCTCTGTATATATTGTATATATCAGTACTTTGTTACCTTTTTTCATTTGTGTCACTAATTGCACACTAACCCTGCTGTATATACATCACAGTCTCACTTAGTTCACCTCCCGGCTCATTACTTAGTTCACCTCCCGGCTCATTACTTAGTTCACCTCCCGGCTCATTTATCAGACCACTCCGGTGTTCAACTAACACTCCAGGTAAAGACAACTAAAATTCAAAGAAGATTTACGGTAGAGAGAGCCATAAATATTAGATCAGCAAATTGTGAAGGAACTTGAACTAGAAACAGAAAACTTTTTCGAAAATAATAAAACCGGTACAACAAAGCAGATCACCTGGGACACATATAAAGCTGTGCTAAGGGGAAAATTATTAGGTCTGGGAGCATATAAAAATAAAAAAATGAGGCAAGAGATAACAGATCTGGAAAAAAGCATTAATTCCTTCCACGCCCAAATAATAGTGGAATAAGACATAAGTAGGAAAAAAGAACTAGGAAGAGATAGACAAAGCCAGAAAGAAAAACTTGAAGACATCCTAGAAGACAGAGTGCGTACAAAGTGGGAATCAAGCAAATTAACAAATCATGAATACGGTGAAGGCTGCGGAAAGTGGCTTGCATGGAAACTAAAAACAGATCAAGCCAGGAATAAAGTAAGGTGTATACATCAAGACGGTCAGGTGAACCTAAGTACAGATGAAAATATAATCAGACAAGAGTTCATAACATTTTTTGCAGAGCTATATACGGAAGATACCAATCCTCAAGAAGGCCAGATTGACGCATACCTAGAAGGCATCCCATCTTTAGCTCTAACGGAGGAGGAAAAGGAGAACTAAATAAAGAGATCCTAATAAGCGAGGTAAGGGAGGTAATCAGAAGTTTAAAAAAAAGTAAAGCAGCAGGCCCTGACGGTCTACCAAATGAACTATATATGGCATTAAGAGACACTCTGTCACCACATATCACAGAGTTGGCAAACCTGACCCTTAAACAACAAAGCAAAATACCCGATTCCTGGAATGACGCAATAATAACCATCATTCTAAAACCTGGTAAGGATCCTAATAGATGTGAGTCATATAGACCTATATCGCTGCTCAATGCAGACTACAAAATCTTCACAAAAATTATGGCAGCCCGTTTAGGAAGAGTAATGGCCCAACTGATAAACCCGGACCAAAAAGGATTTGTTAAGGGGAGACAATTGCATGAAATCACACATGAACTTCTGAACACCATTGACATAGCCACGCAAAAGAAAGTTCCCCTTACTATACTCACTGTCGATGCCGCCAAGGCATTCGACAGAGTCAATTGGTCCTTTCTTGAAAAATTCATGACCAAAAACAACATAGGTCAACCATTCATGCATGTCGTGAAAGAAATTTACAAGACACCGAGGTCGAAAATTCTAGTTAATGGCAGTCTTACAGAGGATGTGAATATAGAAAGAGGAACCAGGCAGGGATGCCCTCTCTCGCCTCTGCTTTTTAACCTATACATTGAGCCGCTGGCAAATAAATTAAGGAATACTAAAGAAATAACCCCGTTCATGTATCAAGCATGGGAAAAAAAGATCGCACTGTACGCAGACGACTTGATGATTTTTAAGGATAATTATGCCAGCTCTAAGTCAGCCATAGAATAGATCATAAGTACGTTTGGGAAAGTCTCAGGTTACCTGGTAAATCATACTAAAACCGAAATTATGACCTGGAATACACAGTTCAAAAGTTCAAACATCAAGAAGGAAATAAAATTCCTAGGTATTCTAGTAAACCATGAACTAGAGAAGATTCCACAGCGCAATCTCAATAAAGTGGCAGGAGAGGTGAGAAAGTTACTTAAAGTGTGGTCTAGTCTACCCCTAAGTTTTATAGGGAGATCAAATATTGTCAAAATGTAAATTCTGCCCAAGTACACATATCTTTTTAACACCATTCCTTTGGAATTTGGAAAAGCCCTTTTAAAAAAAACACAGGGGGATATCACCAGCTTTATATGGGCCTCGAAGGGAACGAGGATTTCCTGGAAGAAACTCAGGAGAGGAAAACAAGGTGGAGGGCTATCAAGCCCAGATCTGGTGGAGTACCACAAGGCGTTTCAGTTTAAAAACATGCGGACACTGTTAAAAAGCCATCAATACTATCCAAAATATTTACAAGCAATGACAGAATCAGTGGACCACTTTCTATTCAAATTCGGTCACCCAAAATACTTGAAAAAAATATAATTAAAGACCCTAAGGGAGGCAGCTAAGTTGTGGACACAAATTAGATCAATTTTGAACATTCAATACTACAGCGTAATGGCCCCTATATGGGAGTCACCAGGAACCCCAGAATGCCTAAAAGACTCAATGGCAAACCCTTTGAAACTAGCCAACATTAATTATTGGGGTCAACTATTAAAAGGATCCTCTCTGGTTACATGGGAAGAACTTCAAAGAATCACCAACGAATCAATCTCCAAATTTAAATATTACCAAATTTCAAGTTGGGCCAGAACTATTCCTGCAAACAATCTAGAGAACGAAAAACTGGAAAAGGAAATGGTAAAAAATTCACCCATTAACAAAGAGGTTGCAAAGTGGTACTGGGCTCTTATAGCAGCAGGAAATGGAGACACACAGATCGAGGATGAAATCTGGGGGAGAGATCTACAAATAACCGATCTGGATATAATATGGGAAAAATCCGTAGGAAAATGCTGGTCAACTCTAAAGTCAGCGGCTTTGAAAAGAAATCACCTATATACAATAAACCGTGCATACTGGACACCGAAAAAACTTTCCAAATTCAAAAACGCAGGCGTAAAAAAATGTCCGAAATGTGGGGAAGAAAAGGCAGATGATGTCCACATGTTCAGAAACTGCCCTTTATTAGAAGAATACTGGAAAGAAGTTGGTAAGACAATGAGCATGATCATGCACAAACAGCTAACTGTAAGTACAACCCTTACTCTTTTTGGGATTGAAGACATAAGAGATGGAGGGGGATTAACTAAATGTCAAGAAAATCTACTCTTTGTGCTAATTGTACTGGCAAGGAGGGAGATTTGCATCAACTGGGTTAGCATATCCCCTCCAACACATGGATATTGGATGAACTCTGTCTTAAGGATTAATAAACTAGACAGGAGGGGAAATATCTGTAAGAGATTCAAATATTGGGAAATCTTGGAAAGTCACCTAAATCCCAATATAGGGTTGGCACACACGGTCCCATGATTAATTCGAAACAATATTTGGTGGACGAGTATAATACTCGTCGAGTAGCCTAGGTGGCTAGCTCCCCCCGTATTCCCAAATCAGATTTGTTACTATGTAATGGCTTAAGGGTACTCCTCTGAAAACACCGAGAAGATGGTAAACTCCCCAAATACGAGAGATTAAGGGGCAGTTCCGGTTAAGAGAATCAGAGGTAGAAACCTGAAACTCCAAACACATAGAACTTCGCAATATGAGGATTTAAAAAAAAAAAAAAAAAAAATCACAGTCTAAGCAGCACTTACCACCACACACTCTGCTCACTAAGCAACAACACACCTACCCAAGTCAATGTTTTTAGATAGACGGATTTCTGTATATGGACTCACTTATACACCTTCCAGTTGACCTGAGTCACCGCATAAATAGCTATATGCCACACGTAGCTACATGTGCTTAGAGTTGCTATTATGTTCAATATTGCATTATGCAGAGATACAGTATATTATGTATTCACAGTACAGCATTTGTTGTCATTCCACATTGTTTCCTTAGATCCACAATATAACAAATGTCTTGCTCTTTATTTTTAGTCAGTTGTTTGTTATTATACAACATGATTCCGTATTGATCTCATGACAGTGATAATGAATATGTCTTCTATGTCTGATTTAAGAAAGGTGTTTTGAGTCTGTCTATAATGTCTATGACCTATGGGTCACCATCATGTGGTAGATGACCTAGTGAATGGTAAAAGTTCTCTCACCTGTGCAAAAGCATGATGTAAATGATGTAAGAGTAACAACACTGTACCCTACTTAAACTTGCCATTTCTACGTAGCGCGTTACCGCAGGTTGGCGGCCGAAACACGTCATGTGAACCATGTCATATAAATAAAAACTTTTTTCACTGTACCTGGAGTCTGTGCCCACACCGTGATTCTTCACTTTTAATGCACCTGGAAGTGCTTCCACATCACAGATCCCCTCTTCAGCTTCAGCTCTTCAGTTGATTTAGACTTTTCACAGCCGAGCGTGTATGTATATATATATATATACATATATATATATATATTCACTGAAAAAAACATAGGTTTCACACATGTTATAGTTAGCTGGGCATTTCACTCATACAAAACCTTTGAAATTCCCCGTTATAGTTAGTTCAGCTAACTATAACTCGCGCACCCGCAATGCACTGCTGATGACGTCACATATTACATCACTCATGACATGGTCAGTGACATCACTCATGACATCACTCATGACATCACTGATGACATCATCCAGTGAATGTGCGTCTTTCTGAAAAATACATATTTTTTATATATGTATATCTAAAGGTCGATGGAAGAATAAATGGGTAAATAAGTGTCTAAATGGATGATTTTTTTGTATAACTGACTTATTAAGTGTATCTTAGTGAATACATGTATTAGCGAGTAATGTTTAAATATGTAAATATCTGTATCAGTGTCTCACTGTGTTTATAAGTGGCTGCATGGGTTGGTGAGTAGCTACATGAGTGTCTATATGGGTTATTAGTTGGTTTTGTGAGTATCAGAATGAGTGTCTGTATGTTTCGGTGGTGGGTATTACTTAGCACACAGATACATGAATGACTGACTCACTGTTTGTATGTGTTTTGAAGACAGCATGTGTGCAGGACTGTATGGGTGGATGAGTGTGTGTATGGGTGTGTCAGGGAGTGAATGACTGTCTCAATATTATCTTTATGAGTAACTACATATGTTTTAAACTAGTATATGTGAGTATTGATGTATATAAGTGAGCATATGTGAGAGTGAGCGATTGTAAGAGTTCCTGTATAAATAAGTATGTGTTTCTATAAGTGATTGTTTAAAAGAGTAAGTATGTGTACGTTTCTGTAAAAGTAAGTGTAGTGGTGTGTGTGTATAGCTGTATATGCAAATAAATGGATGTTTGAGTATGTCTCTGAGTAACTCTGTGGATGAGTATCGGTGTGTAACAGGATGTATAGGTGTATGAGTACATATGATGAGTGAGTAAATTAATGAGTGACTATATAGAACTATTGGTGAATGAGTGGATGTGTATGTAGATGTTGGAATTACCTAATAGGTTGTTGTAACTGGTGTTGGTATCTCCATTTAAAAAAAGAATTATAGTTTCTATTTTTGAATGTGTGTATCGAAGGTTATATTAGGGTTAGAGGAGGTCTGCCACTCTTTCACAAGGATGATGTCATCAGTGATTTCATCAGTGATGTCATTTGAGATGTCATCAGTGATGTCAACAGTGATGTCACTGACCATGTCATGAGTGATGTCATATGTGACGTCATCAGCAGTGCAATGCGGGCGCGCGAGTTATAGTTAGCTGAACTAACTATAACGGAGGAATTTCAAAGGTTTTGTATGAGTGAAATGCCCAGCTAACAATAACATGTGTTAAACCTATGGTTTTTTCAGTGAATTTCAAAGGTTTTTTAAATGCTAATTCCTAACTATAACATGTGTGAAACTTATGTTTTTTTCCGGGAATTTCTAAGGTTTTTTAAATGCTAATTCCCAACTATAACGAGCCTAAAACCTATGGTTTTTTCAGTGAATTAGCAAGGTTTTTAAATACTAATTCCTAACTATAAGATACCTAAAACCTAAGTTTTTTTCAATGAATATATATATATATATATATATATATATATATATATATATATATATATATATATATATATATATATATATATATATACACTGGAAAACTAAACACCAACTTCCCTTACAAAGAGATGGAAAGTTTGCATCTCTGCAGCCTCTCTTATTTTACACCTTATTCATTTTCCGCTCAATCAACACATCATCCACAAATACACACACCTACTTACTGCCTTTCTTGGCTGGGCTTATCAATTATTCTTCTTTAATTCAAATTCAAAGTCAAGGCCCTTTATTCAGCCTTCTTCGTAACTACTACCCACCAATAGCAGTGGATAATTCCACACTTCTGTCCTTTCTTCCGTCCTTACTACGGCACACTATGTGTACTTTATGCACTAACTTGCTTCCTTAGATGTGCTACTCGTTTCTCTTGCTCCCACTGCGGAATTGAACACCCTATCTGTGTAATGAGCTGGAAATCCAAAGATTCTGTTCACTGAGAAGGCAGTGGGTAGTATGCGTGTCTCCAACCTTTCTTATTTTTCACCTTTTCCATCTTCCACTCAATCAACACATCATCCACACATACACACAACTACTTGCTGCATACATTAGCTGTGATTATCAACTATTCTTCTATTTCATATCCCAATTTAAAGTGCAGGCCTTTATCGAACATTTTTATTGTAACAAGTACCCCAGCCGAAGACATTGTAAATTTGCACACTTGCTCCCTTTCTTGGCTGGGGTTATCAATTAATCTTCAATTTCATATTCTGCTTCAAACTCAAGGCCCTTTATCGAGCCTTTTTGTTGTAACTACTGTTGCAGGAATTCTGCTCCTACACAGAACTGTGCATAAAGACTTAGGACCTCAGTGAATTATGGTGTCCCAAAACCCACCTTAGTACCCAAACCCCCTACCAGACTAGCAATCAGTGACTCATTGGTTCTTCATCCTATAGCAAAAACACCAATGACTAGTCAACCCAGAACATGCGACTTAGATTATCTCAAGTAAGGTAGATGAAAAGAGCACTCTTTCGTTATAATCTTACACCAGTCCAAAACAAGGAGTAAATAAAGACATGTGCAAGTTTGAAATGTTTATTTCTAACGCCGTAATCTCATGCACAGTACCTTAGATAATACAACCAAACATATTATCAGAAACAAGGTTGTCAGCATTGTTACTATTTCATAAAATACAAATTGAGAAAGCATCTTATATTGGTAATGGAAAACAGGTTTAAAATATACCTACATTTCACCCTTCCTACCTACCAGGTTAGTTTATAACTACAGAAGGTCTCATAGGATTACATGGACGGTCCCATACCTCTGGTACTCAGCAGTAGTGGATCACATTGAGTTCTGCACAAACTGTCAGGATACCAATGTTCTCCAACTGGCTCTAATTATGCCTCCACAATGCATTATTAAACGAGCCAGTATCTGACGTGGCCACACCTGCATATGTGTTATATGTCGAACTTGCAAAGATCTTTCCAAATAACAGACACAGTATCCAAGATAAACTTGATGTTCCATGCTCTCACTATACACACTAAACTAGCGAGGCAGTCTAGAAATGTAGCATTACAAATTATTCTCATGCGAAACAAAATACCTAGCCTTCTCTAAACAATATCAAAATTGTGTGTCGTGTGCAAAGCAGAGCAGAAAAAAAAAATGGCGTTTAAGCTTCTAATGAACCCATGCTAACATAACACGGTGTGAGTGCAAGGCTCAGCCAACGACACCCTCCCTCGATAGAAGAACTTGATATAAACGTGGGCGAACTAGGAACGCAGAGTCCAAGCCTGAAAAGCAGAGTCAACTTCAAATTTCCCTAAAAAATTATTCGCTGTTTGATAGAAAACAGTAACTAAATAATAAAGAATAGGTAGAAAAATCAAAGAGTCTTAATCCAACAGCGTATAAGCACAGAATGTAGCAACAGCCTCCAAGAGGAAGTCATTGTTCTTATCTGAAAACATTTCAGTCATCCAATTCAATAGTGGGAATGAACATACATGTTGCTCAACGACCGGAGCCTCTCATACCATCGGAGGAAAACTCGGGTCATCTTCAATGTAACTGCGTGCCAAGAAGTCATGCGCCGCTGCAAAAACATTTCAACGTCCCATTATTCCATGTATCGCTGCTAAGGCCATAATCCCGCCACCAGAACAGAGCAAGTCATGAACCACTAAGGGGCTCATCAGCTGGTCATAATCCGCGTTGGGAGACACCGTACTGCAGAGACACAAATCCAGGGCCCAGTCGAAATCGCAGCTCAGGCAATAAAAAACAGGCTGAACGCATGTGAAAAAGGAGAATCGAAACGATATTCCATAAGCTGCACTCAATGTAGCCAGAGGCAGCGCTCCGTAATTACTAAGCATTTGATTGCGCAGCAGCAACAGCCGGGACATATTGTCGGGTGCTGGAGGATCTGCATCCCTATTTAAGCAAACAAATTAATAGAAGCACACCGGCAACTAATACGACTATTAAGGGGAATCCACCAAAGATGCTGGAAAACATCGAATGAAAAAATGCCGAAAAGACACCAATTATATTTCGAAAAGTACTCACAAGACCACTCCTTCTAACTTTAAAAAAGTAAGAACCCCTTAGTCAAGGACGCATTAAAGATACTCTGAATTAACTCCCCAAAATACAAAGGCACGTCTGTATTTAATAAATCATACACTTCTGTGCGGGTGTTTACTACATGAAGGACAAATGTTTCTCTAGCAGATGTAAGAGCGACCTCTTTTTGAGACAATAGCGCTCTTATACGGCTCACTTGTTTAACTCTGCTTTCAAGGTCGGAATGGACGGCCAGATGGAAACATCCAGCTTCCCATGCAGAGGAGTAAACACAACTTTTTTTTAACAAACCACACGCTCAGTTACCGTAATCATGTAACCGATGCCTGGTAACATTGCACAACAATCTGCATTATTTCAAATGAAATAACTCACGTTTCCAGTAAACTGAACGATGGTATGATAGCAGGTGTCGCAGTGC
The DNA here is from genome assembly GCF_964261635.1 of Lissotriton helveticus. Taxonomy (NCBI): domain Eukaryota; kingdom Metazoa; phylum Chordata; class Amphibia; order Caudata; family Salamandridae; genus Lissotriton; species Lissotriton helveticus. Next base: position 2,049,086,607 of record NC_136065.1, read on the forward strand.
CTTTCAAAACTCACACCAAATTAGGCGCATCTTGATTACAAGAGCCATGCAATTGCATGTGTCTACAAATTAAGGAGTGATGTGGTGCTATTGTGCAATCTTCGCCATTCACATAGACTTCTTTTCCCTCCCTCAGACACCTATATGTACATGATAATAACCAAGTTTAATGGAGATAAGCACTGCCTAAACATCCATTTCCGCCTATACCATAGTATTACATGCAAACCTCAAACTTAAACAGGCTAAAAAGTACCGTTATGATACCGTGGATAAGCCACACAGCTGAATCAGATCTCCAATGAGTGACCACTTCTAACCATTCTCAAAGCGCGCCCTGTGCTCTGATTTGACAGTGAGAGAGTGATCGCACCATAGTTTGTACAGCTAATCATTCTCACCACACGCTACAAATACGCTTTCACGTTACGCGTCGCATCAAAGCTTCCGTGTGACGTCATGTACGGCGCCCCATACGCAAAGACGCGAATGTTCTTAATTGTTTAAAAACATATATTTATGTATTTATTGAATAAACTAACAGAACACATTATCTAGGATAATTGTGAAAACATTTTTTTAAAGTTCCAATAATCCTACATTACTTTAAAAGCAATTACACCAGTAGCGGTCAAAAGTCATGTGTACTTGCATCCTAAGAACACCGTAATAACAGCGTAACCGTACGCAAAGCCATGTGACTTTAAAAGAAGAAATTTCATTGGTTCATAACACTTCCTATTCCAACTGTTGATACTTCCGTCCCATTTTAAAAATTCTACTTTGATTTTTTAAAAAGAAACATCTCTTCTGAGAATCTTGTCAAATAGAACGAAGTTTACCATATTAACAGCAATGGACTCATCTTCCAGCCATTCTTCAGAAGAATATTTCATTCCTAAAGAAACTCCAAAGAAGAGGAAAGAAGATCTAATTTGGCAGTTTTTTACTTTTCCAGAAGGGCAAAAAAGGTTAATGCTCCAAAAGTAACCTGTAAAATTTTCTAAACTCTTTCAAGGGGTAATCCATCTAAAAAAAACTCCTTTAGCACAGCAAATATGGAGCGACACGTAAAGAACTTACACCCCAACAACTTTGCTCGAGCTGCAACACAGAGGTTGAAGGACAACCCACCTGCTACTGCACCAAGCACATCAACTGCTGCACCAGCATTTTCAGCAAACAGTCCACGCACACAAATTCATCCTGATTTTGCTCAAGTTAAAATTCTATACATTTATTGCAATAAACTTTTGTGTTATGGGAAACAGTCTATTGACCTGATAAAACGCAGGAAGCAGGAGCATCACTGTCCTCGACAATACTTTTTTTTTCATTCTTTTCTTCCTGTTGGACACTACCAAGCCCCCCATTATAGAAAAAAATTGCCCCCGGGATTTCGCCCCCCTGGGAGCTAATTAGGAATAAAACGAACTTCTAGTTTTTTTTTCCTTTTCCACCGCGTACAAGTACAATACGCGTGCAACGCATTTTTTTTATTTTAAAAAAGGTGCGCCTAAACATCCATGTGATACCCCCTGAGCAGGCACTCCGGTCCCTGATGGGATGAGAGACAATGCTAGCCTGCAATCGCCAGGTAACAATCTGAAGGTACATATGCAAAATCTGGAGAATCTTAGAAAAAACTAAATATTGAAGTGGTGGGAGTGGAACTCACGCCAAAGGTATCTCGATGTGGGCCGGATCCCAAGAGGGTTACTGATCTTGGTGGCACCCACCTACGAAAATCCTGATCCAAAAATGCTCAAAGAATGGGCGTATAACAGCGCTGAATCATCACAAGTCATGCTGCTCATACTGATCAAATATGCAGTCAGTGACAGAGAAGCAATTATGAGCAAAATTGAGAGCATGCTCAAAGAACTTGACCAGTTCCCTAATAAAGAAGAAACAGCAAAACTGCAGACAGAAATGACCAGTAGACTGCAGAAAGATAAACAGAAAATTAAAGAGCGGAAAGCGGTAAAAGTTCTTCGCGATAAATCGGATTATCAGAAGGGGAGAATTTATACCTTCTCAAAACATTTAGACAATATTAGACGTCAACAACGCTCCGCAAGTGCACAACCCACGATGCAGCAAGCGAGTGGATACAGCAGCTCGGAACAGAGCTCAGAGGTAGACACTGATTTTGATGAGAGCAAAGCTACAGGAGGTGTGGGCACTGGCAGAGAGATACCATCAGTCCATGAAGAGCTTTGTTTTTTACGTCTGGACAGGACTTTTAACCTGCAGCCTCGGCCACAAAGACAAAATTGGAAGAGGAAGAGGAAAATCAATAGAAAAAGCAGACACTGCGGAAGAAAGTGAAAAAAATCCAACAAAACCAACACAGAGAAAGTAACATGCGAGTTGGACATTGACAACACAATTATAAATCTTTCAGACATGGAGTTACACAAAGAAGAAGAAAATATTTTATCACTAGGACTGTCGTTTTGCTCCACGACTAATTTTGATTATGGACAAACACAAATTGTTTTTTTCCATTTTATGAGGAAACTGAAAATACAAAAATACTTCAAGGGAAAGTCAAGTCAAATACAGAGTGTCAGTGAAAATACTACATCAATAAGAAATTTGGCAGTTAGGGACATGTCACTATTGCATGATCTAGATGAACTACAAGGAGGAACACAGCAGATATAGAAGAATTAGCAGCAGAAATGGGACTAGATATATATGGCAGCATATGCACTCCATTCAAGCCCAAATTGTTTTTTCTGCCCTTCATGCCCGAGACTCTTTGGACATATTTGCAGAAAATGTGATAAGTGATTAAAAGCGACTTGCAATAGAATCTAGCAGTAAATTCTTGCACAAAGAACACAATCTCTGAACGTAATATTCTCAGGTGATCAAGAAAGTTAAGGATAGACAAGACATAGTGGTAAAATGGTCTGATAATGGGGCAACGTAGTACTCTGGCCTCTAGAGATGTACACTAAAGAAGTACATAGACAACTTCAAGACAGGGAGTGTTATTGCAGGGTTAGTCCAATGAGCATTCAAGGGATAAAAGAGAAATTCCGCACAGAACTGTACAGATGGAGGAGTCCGAGGTTGATCTCCAAGGGAGAGCTAGATTTTTTAAAAATCGATTTCCCAGTTACATCAATACTATGCCTAATTCCGAAGGTATATAAGAACGCAAGTAACTCACCTGGTCATCCTATAATTTCAGCCATAGGAGGTTTATTCAAAAGCATATCTAGATTTATTGACCATTTCTTCCAGGAACACGTATGCAATTTACCTTCATACATAAGGGATACTTGAGACTTCGTGCGTAAAAGTTATGATAAACCTTGGGACGAATCCTATGTCTTAAGGACCCTAGATGTCATGACCTGCTATATGAGCATTATACATGTCGAGGGTATCAGAGCATTAAAACACTACTTAGGCACCAGACCCAAACATTTACACCAGCACACATTTATTCTTCTTAGCATGGCCGAATGGTATCTTGAAAACAATCTCTTCATGTATGATCAACATACCTACAAACAAATTCAGGGGACAGCTCTGGGTACCTGCTTTGCCCCCAGCTATGCTAATTTGCATATGGGTTGGTGGGAGGAGCAGGTACTTACATTCAACCATGCACAAGAATGGTCAGTAAATGTGGTTATTTGGACCAGCTTTATTGACGATTTATTCATCTTGTGGAAGGGGTCACCAGAGTTAGCACAGGGATTCTCACAGGAACTCAATAATAGTAACCTGACCCTCTAGTTCACAAGCGACATTAGCACAAAAGAAGTACACTTTTTAGATCCAGTGGTACATGTAGACAATAGCAGCATTCAGACAAGAACATATAGAAAACCGACATTGGACAGCTCTATCCTACACGCTAGTAGTTTTCACCCCACCAGACTTAAAAACAGTACCCACCCCCTATGTAGAATGTCTGCATATGAAGCGCAACTGCAGCAGTGAGGAGTTGTTGGGTGAAGCACAAAAAGGTCTATTTAAGAGACTTATGGTACGAGGCTATAGCCAGGAAGTGTTGATGTCGACAGAGGTCAAAGCGAAAACCAAAAAAACAGAGGATTTGTTGTTTGGTACAAAGAAGAGCGAGAAACAATCTAATGACGCAGGCCCAGTGCGTTTAAATATAGGATACTCGGCCTACCATGCCAGACTACGTAACATCTTATATAGACATTGGAACATTGTCAAAAGCGACCCGATCATAGGCCCTGAAATTCCCTGTGCCCCTCTTATATCATCTAAAAGGACACAATCCATGCGTAGGGAGCTGGTGCAAAGTTCTCAGCAGGTCTGGAGTGGGTCTGAGTGATTAAGAGTGAATAGGGGATTCCAAAAATGCGCGAAATGTAAGGCATGTCGGTATGGCTGTAACATGAAGACCATACAGTCACCCCGTAGAGGAACACCGATTGAAATCAGAGGATCATATAACGGCAAAAGTGAATTTGCTCTGTATATGCTTGAGTGGACTTGCCACAAGCAGTATGTGGGGAGCACGATACACAAAGTCCATATCAGAATATTGCAACACCATAGAGCTATAGCCTATGATGACAAAAGCTACCCTGTAGCAAGACATATAAATCAATGTGATCAAAGAAATGCGAAAGATCTAGTATATTTTGTCATTGATGCTGTCCCTAAGAGCCCTAGGGGAAGTAATAGACAGCTTCAACTAAGGAGACTAGAATCAAGGTACATATTTATGCTGAATACTACAATACCACAGGGATTGAACTCTGATGAAGAGTTAACGGTACATCTTTAGCTATACACTCCCGCTTCAGCAGGCAGAGGTGCTTGGTATACTTATTTTACAACTATTCCCACACTTACTTTTGATTTATTTATTTTAATTTTCATTTTTTGGGAATGTATAGTCATGGTATTTGACATGAATATGTGATATAGAACAGTTGTGTTTAGTCATTACAGTGGTACAATGGGAGCAAAGTAGTAACCAATGCTGTTGAATTCCCATACCGGGGTCAAGGCCCACTGGGGCATGAACAATGTTTCTGATTATTTGTCATAGGACGATGTGTGCATATTAACAATGATATTGTTTGCTCACTATGAGCATAATTTGCAACTGTTCTATAAGAACCACAATATGACACCGTAAAGATGGAACCAGACTATTCAATTGTGGAGGAATTACAATTGATAAAATGTATTTGGAAACATGTTTTAAAATCTCCTTTTACAACTCTTTCTAGATTTAGTAAATAAGTGTCACGTATATTGGTATATACTATTTTTAAGGTTTTAATTTAAAGTATGAGTTTTGAATTTTGTTTACATGTCGCATAGACAAGTGATTCTTTATGTCTATGATCCTGAAAGGGTTACCATTATAATAACTCGCTTAAATGGCGCCCGACTATGTGAGCAAGGTGGTATGTCCACCGAAACAGAAACCCCCAGATTTAAACAACTAAGATGGGGAGGGAGAAGTTTCCTGCTGCACGCAGCTAAGACCTGGAATCACTTGCCTCTTTTCATTAAGAACAGTCCTTCTCTCCTGGCATTCAGAAAGGCTGTAAAAACTTGGCTTTTCTCGGAATAGTCTCCCCTTCTAGTTCTACAGGCATGTTGGAACATCTGACTTAGCGCCAAGACGCCCTAGGGCATTCGTGCGCTTTACAAATTCTCAAATCTCAAACAAGCTGTGAAACGCGTCAGGGCCTTCTGTTGAATTTAAACTGGTGTTAAATTATCCACGGTGTCAGCGCCTGCTTCAAAACTGGGGAGCGAGACTAGTGCTTATATATAGCTATTCATATTTAAATATTCAAATATGTATTAATATTTATTGATAATTATTTATTTATGTGACTCTTAAAATGTATATCGAATTACAGTTTTTTTAAAGGTTGGTGCAGCATTGTAATTTCAGCATTTGTGCTATGATATTCATGACACTAGCAGTTATGTTTTATCCAACCTATCTATATAAACTATAAATAAGATTTGAAATAGAGGTTTTTATACATGATTTTAATGTATGAATTGCCTAATGTGCTAAACTAGTCTATTTTGTTATTCAGCAATGCACCCTAGAGCCTCATACTCGGCTCCAACCCCTTGGCCTGGGACGACTGCTGGTGGCCGACGGCACTAGGAGCACCCCCTACACCCACCAACCATGCACGAAACCTAGGGCTCATCCTCGACTCCACACTCTCCATGACAAAGTAGCTCATCGCCGTCTCCTCCTCCTGGTCAACACCCTCTGCATGCTTCGCAGGATCTTCAAGTGGATCCCCACCGAAACTAGAGGACGGTCACCCAGGCCCTCGTCAGCAGCAGACTGGACTACGGCAACGCACTCTACGCAGGAGCCCCGGCCAAACTCCTGAAACGACTCCAACGCATCCAGAACGCCTGATCCTCGACATCCCCCGCCGCAGCCACATCACACCCCACCTGAAAGACCTGCACTGGCTCCCCATCACAAGGCACTCCGCGACACCGACCAGCGTACCTCAACAGACAACTCAGCCCTTACACCCCCGCCCGCCAGCTCCGCTCTGCAGACCACGCCCTCGCCACCATCCCCCGCATCCGAAGAGTGACAGCCGGCGGCAGGACATTCTCCCACCTCGCCGCCAAGACGTGGTACACCCTCCCCATTCGCCTATGGCAGACCGAAGACCTTCTAACCTTCAAGAGACTCCTCAAGACCTGGCTCTTCGACCAGTAGCAGCACCCCCCCTCCAGCGCCTTGAGACCCTCACAGGTTTACAAATGCTATGATTGATTGATTGATTGAGCCGCACGTTTGAGTAGGTTTTCTACCTCTACTACTTCTGTCACATGTGGTGTCAGGTGGGGGTTTCACTACCAATAAAAACTCAGTATGTACGTAACACAGTCATGTGACCAAGGGCCAAGGGGCCCGAAATGCGTCATGAAGGAGCACTGCACTTTAACTTAAATAAATAAATACATTTTGACACCAGCTTAAGAAGAAGTTGTCCGTACCTGTTTGTTTGTGCGTCAAGGGCATAAGGGAATAAGGGAGCGTAATTGGATATATATATATATATATATGTGTGTGTGTATATATATATATATATATATATAGATAGATAGGTAGATAGGTAGATAGATAGATAGATAGATAGATAGATAGATAGATAGATAGATAGATAGATAGATAGATAGATAGATAGATAGATAGATAGATAGATAGATAGATAGATAGATAGATATATCTTCCAAACGAGTTTCCCCATGCAGAGACGCACTCAACAGCAGATAACTCAGCAGAGTTTTTATTTTGCAAAGCAAACCTGGTATTCTTGCGTTTGAATAATTAGATCGCCTGACACGTATATACATATACATATATATATATATATATATATATATATATATATATATATATATATATATATATATATATATATATATATATATATATATATATAACAAGAATCCTCTTACAGAAAGAAGACAGAGGCCTGAGGGGATTTCTGAAGGAACAGCCAGCTTTATTCAGAACGGTGCCAGCAGCGGCGAATGCATTTCGGTCAACAGACCTTCCTCAGCGCCCAATACCGTGTCCTTTCCAAATAATTCCCACACTGCGTGAAATACTTGACTGCACTCATAGCTCCTCCCCCTAATGCTGTAGGCTCACCTGAGCAGCTCCAATTAAGTCCACGGAACTGCAGTTCCCAGCATGCACCGTCTCGGCAAATTTCTGGTCAGTGGCGTGAGGGGGAACTTAGACAATGGGTCCGTGCTGTCACAGGTGAGTAGGAAAGGACTGTTCACATCGCCCCCAATATAGTAGTCATTCCTCTTTGTCCCCTCAATGCTGCCACAGCCATTTCCACAATGCTGAACATTACGATTCGAGCTGCCAAATGCGAGGCTTGCTGCTCATGGAGATAAAATACCTCCTTGCTCGTACATCAGCATCACGAACTCGTAGCAGGATCGACCAGAGACATATATTGTTGGTTTGCCCAAAGGCAGAAGAGAGAGCGCAGAGACCTGCATTGTGGTGAAAATGTAACAATGGGGCTGTACTTAATTCAACATAATCATTACTCAACTGGGGCAATATGAGAGAAGGATATGTTTAATTGCTTGTGAACTCGATTTTTGAGAGATGTAGCTAAAATGATGAAATATCTGAAGTAAAATATAAGAACGCATTGACACACTATAGGAAATTGATTACACAAGCGAAGATCACCTAATATTTTAAAAGAGTTCTGCGAAGCCCAAAACCCTCAAAGAGAAGCCTTTCAGATCATGAACAGCTTCTCGTCTATTGACAGCATTAGTCAACCTGCACCGATTTCTCAAGAGCACTGCAATGATCTGAGTAGGTTCTTTACTGAAAAGATAAGGCCAATTGAAGAGGCCTGAATAGATAGCCCTAAGATTGGGATTGAGAAATTTGAGGAGAAGAAACAAGACCAGCCACCTTGACCCCTCTAAACCAAGAATCTTTACAGCACCTGTTGACCAAAATAAAATCAGTCACCCCCAAAGATCCTTCTCTGCCCAGGAGTATGCATGCTATAGTCCTGGTCATAGTAAAGCCACTTAATGACCTGTTAAAAAGCACTTTGAAGATGGAAATAGTTCCTGATGATTTTAGAAAAGCTGTTTAATAAAAAAGAAACAGTGGTGACTCAGAAATACTCAATAACTACCATTATTATTATTAACTACTGTTGCCTTACTGTGCCAAGCTCCTTGAATCTCTTGTTGCCCAGGACGTTTCTCAACCCTCAGCAATCAGACTTTAGTCCCAAACATAACTCTGAAACTGTGATACTATCAGTAAATTGATGATCTTAGGAAGGACCAGGACATGGGCCTCATTTCAGCATTAGTCCTGCGTTATCTATATGAAACATTTGACATGGTGAACCATTCTATACTTCTCCGCCATGTAAGGTCTGCAGGCATTTCTAAGATGGCAGATAACTGGATGGCCTTATTTCTGAAATCAAGCAGTACAATTGTCCTCAATTAGGATGGCAGAGGCTAAAATTACTAAACAGAATAGAATCCACTTGGGAGGTGGTGGTGGTCCCTACAATGGTGGGGAGCACACAGTGTTGTTTAAATACTCCTCACACACCAACAGGCCCCTTGGTGTCATGCTTCATCATCGGGGTCTTCGCACCCCTCTATGGGATGCGACGTGCTACGACCGACGACAACGTGGGAGCACTTTCTGTGGACTATGTGTGAATGCGTGTGGGGTATTTAAAATGTGAGTGGTGAAGTGGTGAAAGTGATACTTAAAAAATACCTGGCTCGTGAGGTAAAAAAGACTTTAATTAAGCCCCCGGCTGGTATTATTAAAAAGGGTGCAGTGTGAGGTTACTGGTGTATAATTATGTACATTAACCTCTTTTGTGCGTCGACATGAACATGTTTCGGAGTGCGAAACTCCTTCTTCAGGACTGGAAATGCACAAAGATCCCCACCTTACTCACATGGATGTAGATGTAAAAGTGTATTATAAAAAAATTGTGACGTGAACTATAGGTCTTATGTACCGAAATTGTAGTTCAACGCGTAGTCTCTGCGCCCATTTGGCGTTTTTATCAAGACCTGGAGGGAGAGAAGGACATAATCAATACCTTTCTCATTATGCAGTTGTGACTGTCATATAGGTGTCAATGACCTTAAGGACAAAGAATATGCATATATATATAGGGTTGCAGATTTCCTCCAAAGATCGTACACCCTGTGGATAAAAGTAACAAAAAAGGACAAGGACACACATATAGACACATAACACACATGTTGGATTTGGTAATGGTTCCAAAAGTTCCATGACGTATGTGGATGAAAAACAACAAGGTAGAAATTGTCTTACTTAGTGTTTTAGGTTACATTGCCTCATGAGCCATTAGCGCATTTTTGGGGGTTCCATCATGCTAAGTTCAGTGATCTGTGGGCATGAGAAAACCTTGTTTAGGATCCGCTACTTACATCCACTGGTAACCCTTCCTTTATGTCTGATATGCTGGTGACTCACGGTTTTGCAGGAGACGATCTGCCCTCTTCCCCTCAACGCGGCTCTGATGGTTGTGCCGTTGTGGGGAGGGCTTGTGCTTTATATACCCTGGTGTATCCTGTAAATGACCAATTAGCGGGTAGATTGAAGGGGGATGTATGCCCAAACATGGGATGTTATACTTATCGTTCGCCGGTAAGGCGCCATTGAACAGTGTTCGTTTCTGGCGCATGCTCAGTAAACGGCGTTCTATTGCGCAAGCGCCCTGGTTAGAGACTAGGCTGTTGCACATGCGCAGTTGGTACCGTGGTTCGGCATGTTGATTATTGTAGTACTGGTGAAACGCTCCATTCAGCATGATCAGAAATTTGAGCGTTCCGGTTGTGAAAAGAAATTAAAGGTTTTAATGGGCATAAATGTGAAAGTAAAGGTACATAATAAAGACTACTGCCCAAGAAGCACCTGTGAGTGCTATTGATTAAGCAAATGGCTATGGAGAGTAGGAAAAAGCCAATGTCAGCTAGTCATTGCGCAATATGGCTATTTTAACATGAACCTAAGCCAAATACCAGTGATAATGGTATTTATGGAAGAAGAACAGACTCATCAGATCTGGGAGACAGAGGATGCAGAGGGTCACATAGGTTCACAGGTACCTCATGAAGGTTATTATGTTATCGCAGTTGGCCCCATGGTATGGCATCATTGAGGCCTTCTGTGTCTGTGCCCAAGCGGAAAACCCATCTTTGTTCCTTTTCAAAAAGGCCTGTTTCAGAGGGTAACTGTTCAATAATGGTCCTTGACACAGTGCTGCCTATCTTCGTTGTGGATTTTCTACATCTCACATTACTCTTGTGTTCGTTAATCCTCACTTTTGCGGGTCTGGTGGTCATGCCCACGTATTCTAACCCACAGGGACAAGTGATGAGGTACACCACGTTCTTACTGTTGCAATTTGTAAAATTGCGTTGTTCCCACTTGCTTCCATTTCTAAAGGTGAGAGCCAGGCTTTTTTTCGTAAGGTGGCAGCTACTACAATTCCCACAGGGATGGTGTCCTTGGATTCCCTGTAGCCTGGGTTGTTGGTTGGGTTTATTAGGTGGTCTGGTGTGTACTAGGATGTCCTTAAGATTTTTACCTCTCTTGTGGGCAAATAATGGTTTCTCTAGGTCTAGGGTCCCGCTGGTTAGTATTCTCCAATGCTTATTAACCATCTTAGACACTTGGTTCGAGTGCGAGCTGTATGTGGTGACACATACTGGTCTTGCTTCTGTATTGTCTTTAGGGACTCTGTCCTCCAACAGAGCTTCACGGTTGTTATTCCGTGCCCTCTTCATTGCTGAGTTGATTACTCTGTCTGGGTAATATCTCTCTTTCAGTTTCTTTTTGAGGTCTTGGGCCTGCACTTTGTATTTGTTTATATCCCTGCAGTTGCGGCGTAGGCGAAGAAACTGCCCATATGGCAAGTTTTCTCTCAGATGACGCGGGTGGAAACTGTCGAAGCGTAGTAAGCAATTCCTTGCGGTAGGTTTGAAATGAGTCTCTGTTTTAAGGTAACCTGAGTCATGGTAAATGTTGAGGTCGAGGAAGACCATGGATTTGTTGGACATGGAGTGAGTGAATTTCAGGTACGTATTTTGATTGTTTAGCCAAACTAGAAAGTCAATTACTGATTGCCTGTTTCCTTCCAAGATAACTAAGACGTCATCTATGTATCTTTTCCACGTTTGGATTTTGTTTCTGAAAGGGTTGTCAGGGTGGAGGATCTTAGTGGTCTCTAGGTGGTGCACATACAGTCCCGCCAGGCTCGGCACGAAAGTGCTGCCCATACTGGTACCGTGGCATTGTAGGTACAGAGTGCCCTCGTACTCAAAGAAGTTCTTTGTTAAAGCAGTAGAGATGCACTCCATTACAACCCCACGTGGGGTTTGATATTTCCATGTGGTTGAATGTAGTACTTCCTCAATGATGAGGAGACTCTCGTCGTGGGGCAGGCTGGTGTAGAGGCTCTCCACATCCAAACTCAGCAGTATCTGTGAGTCAGGGTCAAATGGGAGGTCCTTTAATAACTGGAGGACAGCTTTTGTGTCCTTCAAGTAGGTATCCGTTCGCCTGGACTAATGGTCTAAGAAAGGCGTCTGCATACTTCGATAGGGGTTCCAGGATAGATGTTATGCCTGATACATGGGTCTACCAGGTGGTTGTGTCAGGCTCTTGTGTATTTTGGGTATGCGGTAGAAGTAGGGGGTACGTGGTTTTTTTTGCGTGAGGAAATCCCCTTCTTTTTTGGTGAGCCAATCATGGGCTAGGGCCTCCTCAACCATAGCTCCTATCTTAATCCTCAATTGTTCAGTGGGGTCCTCAGGTAGAATTCGGTAGTGGTGTCCCACAAGGGTGAGCCCTCATGCCTCATTTATTCAACATTCACATTCAAGCCCTGATAAAGGAACTGAATAATAGTGGGTGTCAGAGTTCCTATCTCCATCCCTGCCTGTGCAATGTGGGGTCCCCCAGGGGTCGGCCTTAAGTCCGACCCTATTTAACATCTATGTGACCCCACTTGCCAGGCTAATTAGATCTTTCGGGATGGAGATAGTATCCTATGCAGATGACACCCAGATCCTCGTCTCTCTCTCTCAGTCAGATATCCTGACTGCCTCTAATTTTAGATCTTGTATGGAGGCAGTCGGGAAATGGATGATTTACAATTCATTAAAACTGAATGGAGAGAAGACGGAGGTGATGGTGTTCGGAGGGAAAGAGGATGTGTGGTCATCTGTCTGGTGGCCAGACTCATTAGGAGCCTGCCCTATTCCCACCTCCACTGTAAAAAATCTAGGGGTTATGATCGATCCCTCCCTAAATCTGGAAAAACAGGTTAATAGAACGATTTCCACCTGCTGGGGCATTATCTACATCCTTAGGAGGATCAGGCACTACCTGTCACTACAGGCAAGGAAACAGCTGGCAGTGGCCCTTATTGGCTCACGACTGGACTACTGCAATGCGCTGTATGTTGGACTGAATAAAAGTCTACTGCAGCGCTTGCAAGTAGTCCAGAACGCCGCTGCCAGGTTTGTCCTAGATCTCCCCAAACGTGCCTCAGCCACAGCAGCAAGAAAGCTGCTGCATTGGCTTCCCGTGGAACAGCGTATCCAACATAAGATCCTGTGTATGACCTATAGGGCATTGGCTAAAAACAGTACCACGGGTGTAGGATCTATCCTATCCCGCCATATTCCGGTCAGGAACCTGCGCTCTTCGAGCAAACTTCTTCTGTCAGTCCCCCGTTTTAGGAGGGCTAAATGGGGGGGTAGGGCTTTTTCCACCCTGGCACCTAAATGGTGGAACTCCCTCCCTCTGGATTTAAGATCTCTAGCCATTCTTCAGGCCTTCAGAAGTGCCCTGAAGACCTATTTATTTGTGCAGGCCTATCTGTAATGGTGACATGCCCCTGTTTATGATATTTTTGTTAGGCGCCTTGACACCTTCGGGTTACTGTATGCGCACTATAAATTTTATTCAATTCAATTCAATTCAATTATGCTGACGGCTCTCAGATATTGTGTTGATGGTCAAGCTGTGCCTCAGTCTCTATTTCAAGACATGATACGCTTTATTGGTGGTTGAATGAGGAGTAATTATCTTAAATTGCACATAGAACAAAACGAAATAGTGGAACAAACTTTTGGGTGTTTTTTTTACGGAGAGTTGAGGTGCTCATGGAATGATTCACTTAATAGTAATGACGCTAGTTACTATGCCTCTTGGGTGCTTGCAATGAAATATGGAGAAGAGAAACACCCCACTCCCACTTCCTCTCCTTTTTATGTAAACAGGTTTTTCACCCCTTCAAATTGCTTATATACTGGGCAGTCAGCCTTCAAATCCCATGTGTTATGTTCCCTTTGATAATTGAGTTACGTTCCTCCTCTCGTGCCGTATCTCCGAGCAGAGCCTTTACCGCATGTCAAGCCGCCGCCCGCTCTCTACCTGAGGTCTCCCTCTAAGCTTGTGTTTGCGAAACCCGAGTGCAGGCGAGGAAGATTATATGACACAGCCAAAACTCGGGCAGAGAAGGGAAATCACGGAACGCGAGTCCCAAGAGAGAGGTGCGAAAAAGAGAGAATAAGCCCTGATGAAGCCGGTTGGTTTTTGTTAACCACGGCGAAACGCGTTGGCTTGTGGGGATTGGAGTAGAAAAGAAATAAAAAAGATCAAGGAATTATACAAGAGCCCAATGATTTGTTCTATTGTATCTTTGAATGATATTATGGATAAGGGGTGTGCTGCAAAAACTGTGTTAAACAAAACAAAATAGTGGTTTTTAATGGCAATTCTACATCCTGGTCAAACTTTCCTGTCCCAGCGAAATGGGACCAGTACCGGTTCCCAAACCAATTGACCAACTATTTCCATTAAGACAGCAAATGAATGCTGTGGTCTCAAAATGTATTTTTACTTTGAGGACCCTTAAGAAACTACAACTGTTTCTATCTGCTGAATTGATGAGGACTATTAGGACAGTGATCCCTGCAGTTAATGAGGTAATGCAAACAGCATTTATCTTTCCCTCACAAATTGGGACATTGTGAGACTACAACTGCTTCAGAACGCAGCGACTAGGTTGGTGTTCAAAGACCCTTGCAGATCACACACCCTACTCCATCTGAAACTGTTTCATTGGTTACCGGTGAGGCAGCGCATTCAGTTTAAAATGTGTTGCTTAGTCTTCAAGTCTCTGCATGGGATAGTCGAGGATTTCTTGACTAGTCACGTGGCAAGATAACCCCTGGTGAAAAAAACTCCACAATCTTTTGGTGGTGCTGAGTTTTAGCAAGTCAAGAGTCAGTTGTCGCAAGTTCTCGGTGTTAGCCCAACTGCCTGGAACTCCGTCCCACTGCTTAACTATTCCCTCACTGAAATGAAAACTTTCAGGAAAGTTTTAAAAACCTGGCTCTGTGAATGCAAATGAATTGCACCCCTAAGGTTGGCCTCACCCTACAGTTGTTTTCATCTATATAAATATTGGATAAAATAACATAACATACCATCTGCACCTGAGCCTTGATTTGTGCTGCACAAACATCTTAACCTTAGGGAGCCCTGCCTAGACTCACAAGAGGGCAGACACCCAGCTAAAGGGGAAAGTTGGGTCGTACCCAAGGCCTGTAGCTCACGCACCAGTGTATTTTATTTTACCTGCCAATATATCCTGTGTGGTATTCAATTTTAACAGTGCATATTAAACTACTTGTCTTTTCTAAATAAAGCACTGTGTTGGCGCATCCATTATTATACTGATGTCTTGTTGTTGAGTTCAGAGCTTCCACACCCCCACGTTATGTTCCTGAGAAGCATGTGACTGCTCGCCATAGCTACTACCGAAAGGCAAGAGCTGAAGAGGTGTTACTAGGCCCAGTGTGCAGAGCCATAGAAGAAGTAACCCAGGATATCAGAGGCCAGTGATCCCAGCCCCCACGTCTGAGGTCCAGTAGCCTCTGTTTGCTCCATGGCCCTTCAAACGGGGTCTGAGATGCAGGGCCGCACTGGGAACCATAAGCGGCCCTGGCGAAGTACTCGGCCGCCCCCGAGGGGGGTGGTTGGAGGTGCCGCCAAGCTCTTTGCCGGGGCCGGTTTTCGGCCGATTTTGGTACAGGGCCGATTTTGCAGCTAAAACGGCCCTGTAACAAAAACGGCCCCCAGGGGCCCAAAACCGGCCCCCACCCGTGCAGCGCACCTGGGGATTGCCCGGTGCCCGCTATGGCCAGTCCGGCCTTGCTGAGATGTCCTGCAATATTAGGACGTACTTGAATATCAAACTGGTCAATTTTTATAGTCTCACTTAAAAACTCATTTTCTTTGTGCTGTTTGGAGACAAAAGTACTTATGGCAACTGCTCAGTCGACAGGGTGATGCCAACAAAATGACTCGGGCTGATATAACCAGGTGACTTTAGGGTCTGATCTTCAGACAACAACAGGGGGAGCATTGAGACACGGTGATAGTCTTCTGATTTGCACATTGGAATAAGGATTGCCATTCCATATCTCTAGGTTGAATTTCTGCACAGTGTACCAGAGGTAAAGCAGCGGATGTATGATGGTACTACGCAGTACATAACACCGCAGTACCATCACAACGCAGCTTTTACAACGCAAGTCGACTTGCGCTGTAGGGTGCTGGACTTAGGAATAGTATGATTTACTATTCCAACTCCAGCCTACGTGCAGTAGGGAAGGTGTTGGAATAGTAAATCATACTATTCCTTAGTCTAGAGCGCCCTCCAGCGCAAGTCGTGGTAACGACTTGCGTTCTAAAATCCACGTTGTACTGGTACTGCGGTGTTATGACCGCGTCGTAATGGTTGTTTCCCAAAGCAGGAGTAGTGAATTTTTATGAACATGTGCCTAGCCATGAGGACCAACCTAAATTACTCGATATCACTTACACTAACCTCCTTCTTCCTAGGCACCCTCTTTTTTGAACATCTGTGCTCACATTATGTATAAGGCCACGGCACACCCTTTAACAGGGTGTTCCGGACATATACCAAGTAAGTGCCCTTTATTACAGTTAATGTGGTGCTCTCAGCGAAGCCACAAACTCATGCCCCCCCCCTGAATATAGAGCATTAGTGAAAGGCAAACTGGATGTTTAAACTGCCAGTCTGCCTTTCTCTTTGTATGCAGCAACTTGACCTACATTACAAAGGGCAAATAGATCCCTCTGCACACAGGTGCAACAAGTGACTGCATATATCTGCAACAGAATGCCTGAGGGGGGTCCCCCTTTCAAGAGGCACTCTCGTTGTGGTGCACAGCCAGTGCACTTCTTGAAGGCTCCTTTGCCTCTGCTCCTGTGTATTTTATTGCATGGACACAGATGCAAAGGGTTTTCTCATTTGCATATGACCACACCCTCATGCAAATGAGAGAACACCCCTTTAGGATCGTGCCAGCAATACATGTGTGCTGCCGGGGTCATTCACATTACAGAAGGGGCTGTGCAAGCATCTGAAGCCTATTCTGTAATACCAAAGGGCCTCAAGGGCACAGAACACGGGTGCACACTCCACCTTAGCATTTGAGGCACTTTGCAAAATATGGCTCTTGGCACTCATTAATCAGGGACTGCATGCTGCACCACAAAACAACAGTGTCAACAACTCACCACTGTAATCAAATGCCTGCAGCAGCTCAACGACCTCGGAAGCATCAGTGGCTGCATCTTCTTCTAGGTCAACTAATATCTTCGTTTCTGTGGCATAGGTAACGACTGTGTACCTTGGTGTGATGTCATAGGTTGAGATCTACAGAAGGAAAAAAAGTACACATTACAGACATAATCTGCAATCCCAAGCCTATCTGTCCAAGGTTAAAAAAAACACAGCTAGCATAGGATAAGTGGGTATTCGTATATCCCCATTTCCACAGATTTTCATTCTCTTAGATTAGTAAAACGAAAAGGGCCCTATTACGATTTCGGGCGAAGGCCATCCGATAGCTCAGCAGTGACATTTAGCTCGACATCTGAGGCATCGGTCCGACCGCACTTTAATAAAACGGGTGGTACAACCGATGCCTGGGGGGGAATCCCTCTGCCTCTGACAGTATCAAGGAGCCCTCGGGGCGGATCGTAATCTCCAGAATGGAGGCGGTGCCGGCTCAGGCATTGCCGTGGGGATTAAGAAGCACGTTTCTGACAGCCTTTCTATGGTCATCTGACAGCCATAGAAAGGCTGTCGGAAACTGTCTTTGTGGATCCTTAGCAGGGCTCTCATTCGGCCGCAGCCTCTGCTATGAGGCCTGGGGGGGCACCTGTGTTGCCTCTCCAAACATCCATGCATCGTGCATGCCACATGGTGCATGGATGTTTAAAAAGTGCCTATTTCCTATTGCGGCCTGTGCTGCAACCCGTAGCACAAGCCACAATAGGAAAGATACACTTTCCGACCACCGTGAAGGCGTTCACATACTAATTTGGGAAGAATGGACCACCAACTTCTTGTCGGGCGGTCCAGTTTCCGACACGATGCCGGTCAGACGCTTGTCCGACCAGCATCATAATGGGGCCCTCAGTGTTTCTTTCAATATTGTAGCATGTCTTGACCTTTTGACTTATGTGGACACTGATTGACTGACTAATAGAAGTCGAGGACCCATCGGTTAAGCAGTTTCTATTATATGAACTTCAAAACAATTCACAAAAATATAGAGATCAAGTAAACATAAAACAAATATACAAATTGTAAAATACTTAATTTTATCCATGAACAAAAAAATACAAAAATACAAAATTTTATTTTAACATGAAGCCCACACAGACAGATTAAACCATGATGGCCTTTGCTTGTGCCTGGATTGTGCGGGATGTTCTGCATCAAATCTATTATTATGAGAAGTTTCTCTATTTCGATCGAACATAGGTCTCAGCTTTTAAGGACCCCTATGGAAAATGTTATTGATTAGAAATCCTGGTCAGGGAAACTGCTCTCCCTCGCGCAGCATCTGCTCATTTACTTAATTTCCTAAACAGTCATGAACCAGAACCACCTGAGTAGGCATTCTGGACCCGCAGGAGTCTGAAGACAAGATAATAAAAAATGTTGCCTTAGTGGAATGGATCAGCAGGGTTAGAGTTAGCAGAGCCAAGTTTTCAGCTTTACAAAAGGCTTGTGTAGAGCATTCCTATCCAGAGTACTCAAGGATGTTGGCTATACATATCTAAGCTGTGAAGGGACGCCTTTCGCTCAAATTGCCCAGGAATGTGACTTTAATAACTGTACCACATGTTTTAGGAGCTAAGGTGCCTTATCTAGGTTTTTTAAGGCCACACTGAAAGGTAGGGTGAGGAAACACTTTGGTAGCCTGGCGTTTATAAAGCAATGGAAACAAATATACATGATTGTGATTTTTGTGTTTTGAGAAACAAGTCACACCTAGTATGTTTTTCTTCAGTTACTCCTTTGGGATAAAAGTGCTTTTGACATTTCTGGACCGTATGGACTTTTGGGAAGAATACCGAAGTATGCATTTGTTTCAATTGACTATATGTCCAAATGGAGGTTACATTTGTAGATAATGTCATAGATTTTTTTTAATGCGGTGTTCCAAAGGGAAGGAGTTCTTTCCAAACTGGCAACTGAAAAAGGAATACAATTGACCTCTGCAAAAATGAGAGGATTTTTAGAGTATTGTCGCATTGAGCCTATTAGAACATCAATAATCCTCCTAGGAGCAATGGTTTAGTAGAACGCATAAACAGAATTCTAAAGGAACAGCTGCAGTTAGCATTAGTAAATGGAATGACTTGGAAATAGGTTTTTAAGGATGTGTTACGAGCAATGAGGACTGCATCACTTATGAGTACAGACGTATAACCCTTTGTGTTGTTGAGAGGTGGAGTTCCAGGATTAAAATTGAAGTATGGATCTGCTGTGGGCAAGGGGATTGAGATAAAATAAAAAAGTTGTTGATATACGCAATAGAGTACGAGAGCAGTATGCAGAGAAATAGAAAGTAAAGATAAAAGTACTTGAAGTAGATTCATTACGGATAAGAAAAACCGTGTCTACTTTGTAAAAAAGAATCGAAGTTTTCAGCATCTGCATGGGTATGTGTGAAAAGCTTAAGAGAACACACAGTTGTACCTGAAGAGTTGTGAAAAGGTGTTTGGAATTTTGACAGTCACAAGGGTACTCTCAACAATGGCTCAAATGGTTCAGAATGTTAGAGTAAAGCCACATGTGGCAAGGGCTCTGCTGTAAAACAAGGACATGAGGTATATAAACGTACTACTGATATTTGCTATTACAGAAGGAAACACACATCGTCTTACTACATATTAGAAAGATTGTGTCACGATCTAATATATTTTACTTATCCTTTTCAGCCTTCACAAAGGAAATCAGTTTTCACTGCTTTATTTATTTTATTTTTATTTGTGGTTTTTATAGAGCGCAACACTCATCCCAAGGGATATCACGGCGCTTATGCCAGATAGCAGCTACTGATGGCGGATGCTAAGAAGCTAGAGTTTGGGGAAGAGGTGGGTTTTCAGTTTTTTTCGAAACTGGAGATAGTTTGTGGTATGTCTCAGGTCGGTGGGGAGCTCATTCCACCTTTTTGCTGCCAAGTAGGAAAAGGAGCGACCACCTGTTCTAACTTTGTAGATGCGTTTGGTCTTGGCCAAAGCTGATTGGCCAGAGCGTAGGTTCCTAATGGGTACATAAAATTCAATCTTCCCTTGAAGAATTGTGGGGCCAGTTTTATGTAGAGCCCTGTGGGCATGGCTAAGCAATTTAAAGGCAGCCCTCTGACGCATCGGTAGCCAATGGAGTATCTTTAAGCATTCCGATGCCGAGTCTAGTTTGCCCTTGTTGCAGATGAGTTTAGCCGCCAGATTTTGCAAAACCTGCAGGCGAAAGAACAGATGTTCATTCATCCCTACAAACAGAGCATTGCCATAGTCCAGGCGACTGACCAGTAGGGCCTGTGTGACTAAGCGTCTGCACTCCGGGGGTATCCATGGGAATATCCTGGCTAGGAGTTTTAGAATGGCAAAGCCCTTGCCACAAAGGGATCGAACATGAACCTTCATGGACAAGACATCGTGCATGATAATTCCCAGGTTCCTGGCATGTTGCTTAGGAGTGGGGGCCAAACCCAGTGAAGGTGGCCACCATGTGGCATCCCATACACGTTTGGCACCACCGAATAGCAGAATCTCTGACTTACCTGCATTCCGCTTTAGGCAGTGGGCATGCATCTACTGGGCCATTTCGTAGAGGCAGTCATGTAGCTTGGTTTTGGTGATATCAGGCCCTTCGTCCATGGTCACCATCAGCTGCGTATCATCCGCATAAGAGCAGATGCCGATGCCCCACTTCCTTCCAATGTCGGCAAGAGATGACATATAGACATTAAAAAGAGTGGGGCTCAATGAGGCGCCCTGGGGGACCCCGCAGCTGATGGGATTGGGCCTGGAATGGAACTGACCCATATGTACTGCCTGAGTGCGGTTGCTCAGGAAAGACTGTAGCCAGTTCAATGCCGTGAATTGAAATCCTTTGCTCCGAAGTATGTTGTAACCTTTTGGTACAAGGACGGACAGAGCCAAGGCGATTATATGGGCAAGACGTTTATTCACGGTACAAGAGTTCAACAGTCCAGTTAAGTAAAGCAAAAAGGGGCAGACAATGTCTCTCCTGGAATAATCCTGGGGCTTCGGTTTCTCCTGGTCTTCTCCCGGGATTCCGATGTCTGTTGTCCGGCTCACCCACCGAAAAGCACAAAGGAAACAAATGTGGCTGTTAGTGCACAGCACTTGTAAACAGTCGATATGGGGAAGGGGAAGTGAGGGAGTACGTTCCGTGAATGTACAGATACCACCACCAAGGCTCAAGAGACCCGAGCGTGCCGTGAATCAGATACCTCCTACGGACCCCCGCCTCCCTCCTACCCGGTCCCTCCCCGCTTGAAACTGAGCAGGTTACGCAAGCGGTTACGCACCTGTGGTAGCCACGCGTCCTCCTGCGCGTGGCTGGGCGATAGGCGGTGTCGTTGGCCTCCTGGCTTCCCCGGTTCCTTTCCTCGCTGTTGTCCGCTCTCGGGGTTGACCTCCTGCTCCTCCAGTTCGTCTTGGCTTCTCCGGACCTCCGCACTTCCTCCCGACGCAGGCGCTGGAATTCCAAGATCCTCTCGCTGGGCACCATTCACAGAAGTTGCTTTTTCCGCGTTCTCCTCTGCAGCGCTTCGTCCTCCGTCCGTGGCTGTAGTCGCCCTCCACACCAGCGAGACGGCGTCTTCCTGACCCGCCCTTCTATGTTGTGAAGCCGCTTCTGATTGGAGCACCGGGGTCCCCGTCATAGAGGCGGGGCAGGCCGCCTCGTAGGCGAGGCAGGAATTAAAGGGGCCAGCCCAGTCCTGCAGTGAAGAGGAAAAGTCCGTTACAGGACTGCAGTCCTCGACCCTCTGACATATGTTCAACAGGCAATTGTGGGATACCGTGTCGAATGCCGCTGACAGGTCGAGCAGTATCAGCGCCACTGCTCCACCTTGATCGGTGGAGGATCTGATACTGTCCGACACTGCCAACAGCGTTGCCTCGGTACTGTTATTGGCTCGAAAGCCAGTCTGGGAAGAATCCAGAAGGGTGTTACTTTCTAAGTACCTGGTGAGCTGTACATTCACCAATTTAGAGAGGTAAGGAAACTGGGAGATCGGTCTATAATTCTCTGGGTTGAGAATGTCAAATCCCGCCTTCTTCAGAAGGGGGGTCACGGAGGCGTGCTTCTAGGGATCAGGGAAGATGGCAGTGCTTAAAGATTTATTAAAGAGTTGTGTGATCAGGGGGCAAAGCGTGGACGCAACTCTTGAGAACACGAAGTGGGGACAGGGGTCCAGGGGGGAGCCGGCTTTCACTGTGGTCAGGGCTGCTAGAACCTCGTCTTCAGAGAGTGGTTCGAAGCCGGTTAA
This sequence comes from Lissotriton helveticus, assembly GCF_964261635.1. Taxonomy (NCBI): domain Eukaryota; kingdom Metazoa; phylum Chordata; class Amphibia; order Caudata; family Salamandridae; genus Lissotriton; species Lissotriton helveticus. The sequence continues at coordinate 2,049,109,107 of NC_136065.1, forward strand.
GCGGGATGCATTTCCTTGGTCTGGTGGAGCAGTGAGGACTTCGGATAGCGTCACGGTCTTGGATGGGTTGTCAGAGTTGCTCTGAATATGTTGGGGAGTGAAGGTAGAGTAAATTCCCATGATTTTTTCAGAAAAGAAGGTGTTAATGCGTTCGCACGCCTCAACCGAAGGGATGAGTGTTTGTGAAGTACTGGATGGTTTGCTCAGCTCCTTCACTATTTTAAACAGTTCCTTCGCTGAGTTACTGTTTTCCTGAATGCGCTGAGCGAAATAGTCCTTCTTTGCATTTTTGATAGCCAAAATATACTGCCTCCGTTTATGGACATAGTCTAGTCTGGTTTCACTGTCTTTCGACTGTCTCCAGAGATGTTCAGATTTTTTACATTCCTTTTTAAAAGTTTTTAGGTGGGGAGTATACCATTTTTCTGTTATAGATTTTTCCTGGTTTCCAGCATCGGGGCTAATTTGTTTAGTGTCTGCAGTATTCCAGCATTTAGCAGGGCAACGTCATTGGTGACAGGGGAGCCATCCAATAGTTTAACATTAGCCTCTTGGAAATGTTTCTCAAAGTTGGAATCATTGATTAGCCTCCAAGCTCGTTTGGAGATCTGAGGGACTACCTTAGATTTCAAGGATTTACCGGGAAGGTCAAATGAGAAGGATATAAGGGAATGGTCCGACCAGGATAGGGGATGGACCTCTCTTATGTTGGTGGATTCGATGTTAGTGAATAGTAGGTCTAGAGTATGACCAGCTATATGAGTGGGGCCCACTACCCACTGCTTGAGGTTGAGAATCCCCATGTCATATTCCAGCTGGGAAGTACCTGGGGCATCCATTTTCTCATAGTGGATGTTAAAGTCGCCAACAATTAGATAGTTTTTATGTTTTAGACAGAGTGGCAGAAGTTGATTCAGTAGTTTGGCACTAAGACTAACTTGTTGTCCAGGGGGGTTGTATATAACTGCACCAGCGAGGATGGTAAGACCCTCATAAAGTACTTTAAAAGGTAGGGTCTGATGCTCAGTGTGGGTAGTTGTTAGTTCCACAAGGCATGTTAAGTGATCCCTAAATATCACAGCGACCCCCCCTCCTCTTTTACCAGATCTGTCTAGCGTAATGATTTTATAATTAGGGGGGAGAGCGTTAGCTAGATCCGGAGCATTGGTATCGGATAGCCAGGTTTCCATAATGAAAACTAGGTCAGGGGTCTTTGATGTAGGTAAGTCCCAAATATCCAGGGCATGTCTAGGTAGGGATCTAGCGTTAAAATATAGACAGTTCAGGGACAGATGGTTTCTAACGTGAGTTGTGTGATGGTCTGATGAGAATTGACCCATACTGGACCAACGACAAGCGAGGCAGGAAATTGGTCCGTAAGATAATCCTGGCCCCGTTTGGGTACAAAGGTTAGCTTTATGACCCTTTCTATCTTCACGAAGGGCGAGCAACTCACTGCGGGAGTAGCAGTTAGATGTGGACGAGTTTCGAGTAAAACCCACAGGGGGTATAGCCCCTGGCCCCGGCCGGTCGTGGACAGGCGCAGACGGGCTTGCCTTAGGCGCGCCCGCTGCACTCGTCCGCTGCGCGACCGGAAGATGCACATTTTTTGTACAGGAAGGGAGATGGCGGCGGGGGGCGTGGCCTCTCAGAAAGCGGCATGGCCTGTGTGCTCGGCGGGAATGGCGGCAATGGGGTTTGTAGTTTGTCCCGCAGCAGCGCTAAAATCCGCTGCGCGGTTTTGTCAGGAGCATGGTAAAGCCCTGAGCAGAGTGCAGGAATGAGGACAGGTAAGGTTAAAATACAAAATATTTGTGACACTCAAAGTTTTAAAAGAAAGTTCGTGCAATCCTACTCCCGGCTTCCGCCTCAGGAGAATTAGCTATCTGAGTGGTGCTCGTAATCAACGTCCTCAAGTAGTGGCGGCGGTGGGCGTGGCCTCCCAAAAAGGGGCGTGACCTGTGTGCTCGGCAGGAATGGCGGCAATGGGGTTTGTAGTTTGTCCCGCAGCAGCGCTAAAATCCGCTGCGCGGGTTTGTCAGGAGCGTGGTAGAGCCCTGAGCAGAGTGCAGGAATGAGGACAGGTAAGGTTAAAATACAAAATATTTGTGACACTCAAAGTTTTAAAAGAAAGTTTGTGCAATCCTACTCCCGGCTTCCGCCTCAGGAGAACCAGCCATCCGAGTGGCGCTCGCAATCAACGTCCCCAAGCAGTGGCGGCGGGGGGCGCAGCCTCCCTAAAAGGGGCGCGGCCTGTGTGCTCGGCGGGAACGGCGACAACGGGGTCCGTAGTCCGTCCCGCAGCAGTGCCAAAATCCGCCACGCGGGCATGCCAGGAGCGCGGTAGAGTCCCGAGCAGAGTGCAGGAACGAGGACAGGTAAGGTTAAAATACAAAATATTTGTGACACTCAAAGTTTTAAAAGAAAGTTCGTGCAATCCTACTCCCGGCTTCCGCCTCAGGAGAACCAGCCATCTGAGTGGCGCCCGCAACCAACTTCCTCAAGTAGTGGCGGCGGGGGGCGTGGCCTCTCAAAAAGGGGCGCGGCCTGTGTGATCGGCGGGAACGGCGGCAATGGGGCCCGCAGCCCGTCCCGCAGCAGCACCAAAATCCGCTGCGCGGGTTTGTCAGGAGCGCGGTAGAGCCCCGAGCAGAGTGCAGGAATGAGGACAGGTAAGGTTAAAATACAAAATATTTGTGACACTCAAAGTTTTAAAAGAAAGTTCGTGCAATCCTACTCCCGGCTTCCGCCTCAGGAGAATTAGCTATCTGAGTGGCGCTCGTAATCAACGTCCTCAAGTAGTGGCGGCGAGGGGTGTGGCCTCTCAAAAAGGGGCGTGGCCTGTGTGCTCGGCGGGAATGGCGGCAATGGGGTTAGTAGTTTGTCCCGCAGCAGCGCTAAAATCCGCTGCACGGGTTTGTCAGGAGCGTGGTAGAGCCCTCAGCAGAGTGCAGGAATGAGGACAGGTAAGGTTAAAATACAAAATATTTGTGACAGTCAAAGTTTTAAAAGAAAGTTCGTGCAATCCTACTCCCGGCTTCCGCCTCAGGAAAACCAGCCATCTGAGTGGCGCTCGCAATCAACGTCCTCAAGTAGTGGCGGCGGGGGGCGCGGCCCCTCAAAAAGGGGCGTGGCCTGTGCGCTCGGCGGGAACGGCGGCAACGGGGCCCGCAGCCCGCCCCGCAGCAGCGCCAAAATCCGCCGCGCGGGCCCGCCAGGAGCGCGGTAGAGCCCCGAGCGGAGTGCAGGAATGAGGACAGGTAAGGTTAAAATACAAAATATTTGTGACACTCAAAGTTTTAAAAGAAAGTTCGTGCAGTCTTACTCCCGGCTTCCGCCTCAGGAGAATTAGCGATCTAATTAATAATTATTTATCATATTTGTTTTGTATTTTGTGTGGGGAAGGATGTGTAGAGTAGTCCTATGCACAGTTACTATTGCTTACTTTAGTTCTTATGACATGTTTGTGTGTTTGACTGTCAGTGTTCCAAGCTCTAGCAGTGGTTGTGAGTGAGGTGGGATGGTGCTGTTACCATTTGTGTCTAATACATACTACAAATCTCTTGGCATGCAGATCATTTTAGCCAGTAGAGTAGGGGCAGAGGAATTATGTCCAGGAAGCAAGTTCCAGTGCTTGGCTGCTAGAAAGGCAAAGGCGTCGCGCCCTGTTCCGGAATGCCTAACCCTAGGGAGAATCAATTTTAAGTAGGCAGAGAACCTAGGGGTACAGAAAGGCTGGTGAATCAGAAGACTCTTTCTAAGACAGTGTAGGCCTGAGTAGTTCACAGGTGGATAATCAAAACAGAGGCACAATGCTTCATTTAACAATGTCCTATGCCCAGGACTCCCCTTACTTGTGGATGTGCTCACCCATTGGAGAAGGAAACAGGGGCATTTTGGCCGGCAAGGAAGCAGAGCAGCACAGAGCTGGCCTCCCTTTGCCTAGGCCCATCATTAAAGATGTCCATCTAAATTACGTATGTTCGGTCTGCTCCTCCACCTAACACATGTCATATTAAAGTCTGCCCAAGGGAATCGTTTTTTCTTGCTGTCCCAACAGTAGGGACATTCTGCTCCGTTTAAACTGATTATTAAAAGAGTTGTCATCACAGAGTGGTGGCCAGTCTTCATTTGAAGCTGCCATCGGGAATCAGCGTCTTCCTACGGCTCTGCACTGACTTGAAGAAGCAGAGGCGACGGATACAGGCTTGTTCTAAGCAACGTGTTTCAAGGTCACTGACAGGAATAAAGGGTTCGGAGGATGACATCCCAAAATATATTTCAAATCTCACTGCACATAGGTTGTGCAGTGAGATTTGAAATATATTTGGTAGGCAGGCTCTTCCTTTGGGCTAACTTGCCTCTGATGCCGCAAAGCGATGCAGTGTCTTATGTCATGGTTCAATGTAAGGCAACCATGTTTTTGCCATCAACAATATGTTGGTGAATGCCACACCTTTCCGTTTGTGTGTGTTCCGCTGGAGGTGTGCAGGTTCAGCCTAACGTAGGGGTCCATGTCATTATAAGAAGGATGAGGGTCCTGTGTGCCTTCTCTTGCTGATCTCCATAGTGGCAGGGTTAACATGGCATAATAGTGGGGGGACAGCTCTATTCTTATTTTTAATTTTATTGGGATCATTTATGAAGAATGAACAGGGAACGTAATGGCAGCAGAGGGCTGTGCAGCAACAGGATAGAGGGCCAACATGTGAGGTTCGAGAAACTCACGGGTGCATATACACTCAGAACTCCGGACATTGTGGAGAAGTGTGGCTCACTGGTTAGAAGCGGTAGACCCTGAAGCAGAGGTCGGCCCGGGACCAGGGTTCAATTCCCGACGCGGTCGCGGACTCGATAATTCTGCTTAGGTGCCTACGCTAACCATGGGTCCCACTCTGCAACTCTGGGCAATAGCTTGCTTAATCTCCACAACGGCCCTTGCAACGCCGGGGATGCCTGGCTTCACCTTGGGGTGCCCTCTCACAGGGAAAACCAGGACGGGTTCCCCAGCAGTATACAGCGCCAGGATGCCACGTAACGAGGTAACAGTGCGCTTTACAAGTATACATACATTACACATTACATTACATTACATCAAATATGCGCAATGAAGAAGAAACACACACAACACAATAAGGCAAACCCAGTAAACCCCAAGGAGAGTGGATATAAAAATGTACTCCAAAGTATTTCCCGAAGGAGAACATTTCACGGGAATCACCCAATTATATAGTCCTGTTTGTCTTTAGAGCAATTTTCTTAAAAAGGAAAAGGCTTGTGAATCCTTCAGGGTTGGTGATTGTGATGGTCAATATGTTGGCGTTTCTGTCTCCAATCGTCTAAGAAACATATGAGACCAACCTCAGTACAAAGTGTTGGGTTTTATGCAGGTGTGTAGTAAACCCTTGTAAAGAAGTGTACCCTAAAAACATCACTGTCAAATATAAAACAAAAATATAATTGTAGAAATAAACAAGTGAATAATACACAACGAAGTATGCCACTAGTGAAACCAGAATGTGAATCAGGAACACACAGTGCAGAACGAACCATAACAATTGAGGCCAATCACCAGAACACGTCGAAAAGAAGCCAACACCTCATTATAAAGCACAAGAGAATTAAATCCACTACTCACAGTGAGTATCACTGTAATCCAAAAGCCAGTGAATCCTACAATAATCAGTAAATTAGAAAGCCTTTAAATCCAACCATTAAAATGTAGGAAAAGAATAGAATCTCCAGTGTAATATATACTCACAAGGTATGTAGGTAATATCAGAATGAACCTGTAAAGTTTCAAAATTCACCAAAAACTTGTATAATGACGAACACTGTTAAATTAGTGATAACAGAGCTTCCAGCGTTCGCTTACCAATCAAGGAATGAAGTTAATAATCAGTGTAGCAATCCTGCGTGTTGTCAATACGCATGGCGAATAGCGCAGTATCTCCTTGCCCAGTTAGACAAGCTGCACGTATGTCAAGAGTGTACAAATAAATACGTGCATACTGGGTACCATGGTGTTCATAAAATGACACCTGAAGTTTGTAAACAGAGCTGCCATACTAAAAGAGGTCATGTATTACCAATAGACGTTATAAAGCCCATCTCTCTACAAATTAAATGTACCAGACCAGCCAATGGCTATGAGAAAGCAATGAAAAAGGCACAGAATCTGTCCTAAGAATCATCCACTCAAACCTATTGCAGAATATTTTAGATAAATTTAATTATAACACATACACCATATGAATAAAAACCAAGTGGAAAAACGCACAGAAAAGGGACCCCCTGTAGAGTTATAGTGAAGTTCACCTAGACAGGGAAATACATACTGTAAATGGGCTAGGGCAAATTCAATCACATGAGCAGCTCAACAGTAGCAAAACAATACATATGATTAATCAAATGAAAAGTAGTGACACTAATATATAGAAAAATACAAAAATAATTGTATTTGTTATACATGGTAGGAATTTCTAAAAAGAGATAGTATAATAATTATACATCTCTAGGCGGGAATTAACATGAGCAATATTTTAACCTTCAGTCATTTCTCAAGCCTATCAGACATGATTGTTCATACATGATTATTATTTTAGATAAAATACAGTTCATTGATCAGCAATTCGAATTATTGTGAACAATGTCCATAGAACAACAATTTATCGGGTGGTTTCCAAGTTGTGTCCCAACGAGCGTTTCGGCAGCCCACGTTGCCTTCCTCAGGAGTTCTACCTCCAAAAAAGTATATTCTATATGCTATTCAAGTGGGTCCAAATTAAGATAAAAATAGCCCAACAAGAGGATCCAAAGCTGGCTCAAAGTGATGTGAACCTAATACTTAAGAGCTCGAGGCTAAGGCTGGAATAACCAGAATTTCTCTATGTTGTGTCATATTAGGATGTTCTTGATGTCAGCAATGAACAATAAAGGATGAGCTGCTAAACCCGTATATTCATAAAACCCCTGCTGTGTATCAATAAATTAACAGCGGAATGCGGGCAGCTCAAAAACAGACACCGATGTGTACCGTGCTCACTCAAACGGATGCAGAATCAAGTGGAGTCATTAATGCTTAAAAGATAACCAAATATGACCTAAAGAGAGTCCAACAAGAATGAGTAACAGCGTTACCAAAGCACACAATTGGTGCCTCAAATGAAGAATCTCAGGAAAGCATACGTTATGCTGCCACAAGCAATGATATTAGCTACTCAGAGAACCCCACCACAAAACCTGCACAAGAGCAATCTCTCTATTTCTTTCAGTAATTCATCTCTGTTATTATGCCATGCCCCTTTTAAGGGATATCTTAACCCTGCTGAGTCATCCTTGGATTTCAGCTGGCCTTGCGTGGCCTTATCTGATCTGGAGCCGCAGCGGGGGACCTGCTGTGGCTGGACTCTGTGCCCCTCCCCCTCACAACTGATAGCGGTGTCTGGGGGTTTTGTGCACAACCGTAGTGGACCTCTTGGTAGTGGGGCCTGTGCGTGTCTTTTTCCCCGCCCCTCGGTCCTGGATCCTGCCCCCCCACCCTGGGCCGCCTTGATTGAAACGGTTCCTTTACCCAACGTGACCATGCCTCATAACTGAAAGCTGTGAGACCCGAGGAAGCCTGTAGTGGCAGGGAGCCCTGGGCCTGGAGGCGGGCCTCTCCACTTTCATAACCTGCTGGACTGGAGTCTTCATTGGAGATGTGACGCTAGAATGTGCCGTGGCAGACTCCGGTCCAGACCAGGATCGACAAGTACACGGTCCCGCCACCTGACTCTAGGGTAGACACAGAAGAGCTGCCGGCCCAGGTGCCCCTGGCACAACAGGGGACGGCAGACCTAGGGGTGTTCCTTAAGGGCATCCAAGACTCCAGGGAGGCGGTAGTGGCTGGGGTGGATGCCTTCATGTGGACCTTTTTCTGCTGTGCCAGGACCTCCGCAACATGGTGGACAGGACGACGGAGATGGAGACGCGGGTATCCACAGCGAAGGATAACATTGCTACTCTCAAACAACAAATGTCTAAGATGCCCGCCTCCTTGTCAGCGATCACAGACTGAGCAGACAAAGAAGACAATAGGTCACGGCGCAACAGCCTTCAGCTTGTTGGCCTCCTTGAATATCTGGGGCATCAGGAAGACTCAGATAAGTTGTCTGCTCTTTTTGTCATTGACAGGGCGCATCGCTCTTTGGTGCCGAAGCCCCCACTTGGAGCCACTCCTAGACCCGTGATCCTGCGGATTCTTCACCACAAGGATAGGGATGCTATCCTGCAGGAGGCCCACACCCAGCCGGACTTCCAATTTTCCAACTCCAGAGTCCTCTTCTTCCCTGATTATACAAGAGCGGTACAGCAACAGCGGAGATCATTTGATAAAAGTGAAGCAGAAGTGAAGTGAAGCAAAAGCTCCAAGCCCTCAACCTAAGATACATGCTTCTCTTCCTGGCACGCCTTAAAGTTATTTTTCAATCCACCACCCTCTTCTTTGATACTCCATACCAGGCTTGGGAGTGGGCGACTGAGAGGAGGCTGTTGCGGTGCCCTGGGAGGGCCCAGTCTGGTGATCCAGTGGTTTTGGCGCCTATAGACCACAGAGGTTTCCTCGCCCTAGTTAGAGTTTCAGGGCATTTAGTTAGGGCGACAGATGCTTCTTTGGGTGAAGTGTAGGGAGTGAGGGCATTGGGGGACAGGTGTTCTAGTCAGGCCTTTAGGCCTGGTTTCTTCTGTTGAATGTTTTGTACTAATGTGTTTTCCTCCTAGGTTAGTGGAGGCAATCACACAGACAATAGCAATTAGCTTGATGTGGCATGGTACTGCAGACTCCTTGAGTACTGGGTCCCCTCCTGGGTGGACCTATGCTGGTTTTAGGCCCTCCTTGACTGTGTTATGGCCTCCTTTAGGATAACGATACTCTCCTGGAATGTGAACGGCCTCTAGGATCGCATTAAGCCCTCTGCAGTGTTACAATACCTTAAGTGTCACAGGCCAGCAATCGTTTTATTGCAGGAGAACCACTTATTGGGTATCAACTGCCCCTTTCTGGGCCGCTTCAGCTACAACAGGGTTTACCACTCGGGTTTCACACGAAGCTCTAGGGGAGTGGCTGTACAACTGCATAAATCCTTTCCATTGGTGATTACAGCACACCTTATGGAAACTCAGAGCTACAATGTGGGCATTGAGGGCAGACTGGAAGCAAGGCACTACAATTTTATATCCTGTTACAACTCACTGTCCCTGCTGCAGTCCTACCTGCAATCGCTAAGATCCTTTCTCTTGACTCTCCCTCAAGGCGTTACGATGGTTAGAGAGGACTTTAATCCACTCTCCAATCCAATCCTGGATGCCTCCTGTGCCCCAAACCCAACCAGACGTCCGGGTCGGGTTGTTTGACCTCCTGGGCAGACTAGCTGGGCTTCTGCGATGCTTGGCACTCCTGGCATCCTGGCCAATGGGCCTATAGCCATCCATCCACGGCGCATGCAGTGGATTTGGTTCAGTCAATGTGAATTCTACTGCGAGGTATCTCTGATGGATCACTGAAAGAATATCGACGGACAGAATATCGACCATCAAAAATATCGTTGAGAAAATATCGACAGTCAAAATATCGAGTTTCTATCTACAAACAGGTAAGTACAAAAATATCGAGTTAAAAATATCGTTTACAAAAATATAGTTGTAAAAAATATCGTATTTACTAAAAACAGTGTTAAATTAAATTAATATTAATAATTAATTACTAAAATATACTTAATATTACTTAAATTAACTTATAATAATTAAATAATTAATGAAAGTTAAATAAATATTTTTTTATTTCATATTTATTAAACATATATATATAGTAATAAAATATAATAAAATAATACCCAAAAACTGAAAACTGACCCTGAACCCTAAAAATACCCCTTTACCCAAAAACTGAAAACTGACCCTGAACCCTAAAAATACCCCTTTACCCAAAAACTGAAAACTGACCCTGAACCCTAAAAATACCCCTTTGCCCAAAAACTGAAAACTGACCCTGAACCCTAAAAATACCCCTTTACCCAGAAACTGAAAACTGACCCTGAACCCTAAAAATACCCCTTTGCCCAAAAACTGAAAACTGACCCTGAACCCTAAAAATACCCTTTTACCCAAAAACCCAAAACTGACCCTGAACCCTAAAAATACCCCTTTACCCAAAAACCCAAAACTGACCCTGAACCCTAAAAATACCCCTTTACCCAAAAACCCCAACCTTAAAAATAAAAACGATATTACTTCACTTACCTTAAAAACGATATTACTTCACTTACCTTAAAAACGATATTTTGGCTGTCGATATTCTGTCCTGTCGATATTTTCTCCAAACGATATTTTGGAGTCGATATTATGTCCAAACGATATTTTGGAGTCGATATTATGTCTGTGTACCATCTCTGATCATGCTCTGTTATTATTGTCATTGGGAACTCAGCCCCCTCTTTAGGGATGGTTTGGCGGTTTAATGCCAAGCACCTGCAGAGTTCAGATTGTGAGGCTTTTGTGGAGGAGGAACTGCGTCAAAGTTTTTAGCTCAATGTAGGATTGGTCGGCTTGGCGGCGACACTATGGGCCACCAGCAAGCCTACCCGGAGAGGCTGTATTAAAGGTTACGTTAGTCAGGCTGAGGCATGCCAGGTGGAGCGACTGACTGACTTAGAAGCCAAGATCCGAAGGCTTGCACGGAGTTGCGGCAAATGTCTTTGGAGGAGGCCAGGCAGTGTTGGAGGGCCCCGACACAAGGTATATTCTTCGGGAGGCAAATCCGTCAAATTATTGTATTGGCTGGCAACCAGTGAAATCTCTGACGGTGTGGTCCCTGTGATTCGGGACTCGTCGGGCAAGCCTCAGGATAAGATCCCCATCATAGCTCAGCCCTTTGCGGGCTTCTACCGGGTGCTATATTTGCTTTGCCCACACTGCCAACAGAAGTTGCGAACTCCCTTCTGGACAGTATACCGCTGTCGACTATACCCAATGTTTTGGCCCAGGAATTGGACCAAGCACTGACGCTGGAGGTGAACACAACGTTGTAGAGGCTGCAAGCTAGAAATACAGCTGGCCCAGATGCTTACCCCATCGAATATTACTAGGGTTTCCGTGAGATCCTATGGCCCTATCGCCTGAACTTTTATGCAGCGTCCCTACAGCAGGGGTTTTTACCACCAGACTTAGATTGCACTACAATTGTGTTTCTTCCCAAAGATGCTCTTCCTGTATTAATCAGCAAATTTTGCTGATTCATACAAACATTAAAGATTTTACGAAAGTGTTGGCCATGCGATTGTGCAGGGCCTTACCTCACTTTGTTGACCCGGATCAATGTGGATTTATTTCGGGCCGCAGTACATGTCACTGCATTAGGAGAGTCCAGGTGGCGCTGTCCCGGGCGTCGGACCTCGATGGTGCGCTGGCTCTTATGGATGAGGTTCTCTGTTGGGATGGCCTGTGAGAAGGGTTCAGTCGTATGATTCGGCTTCTTAATCACTCCCCAACTGCTCAAGTTCGGGTGAATGGGGTCTTGCATTTCCCATTGGGCGTGGTACGCGCCAGGGTGCCCACTGACCCCATTGCTCTTTGCCTTGGTGATAGAGCCCCTGGCACAGCTTATATGCTGTGATGCTCAGGTGGAGTGATGGCGGTGGGGAGTGGGCCTAGAAGATCGAGTAGCCCTAGATGCGGACAATATGCTCTTGTTCTTGAAAAAGCCAAAGCGCTCTGGGCCAGGCCGCCTAAAACTCCTCCGGCTGCACAGTGAGGCATTCGGGATTCAGGTTAATAAAGGCAAGCCTTGCTGAGTGGAGGTTAAAGGCGACACTTTGGGGCAAGACATTCCTATTCAACAATTCCTTTAAGTATCTAGGGGTAATTATGTCTCCCCTTCGGGAGACATAATTACCCCTTTTTCTTGGGCCCTTAATTTCCGGGGTCTAGCCTTGCAGCTTCACTGTGATCGTGGCCGCTGGGCTACACTCCCACTAAACCAAATGGGGCAGATGTCCCTTTTTGAAATGGTGTGCTTACTGCGATACCTGTATGTACTAAGTAATTACTTTGATCGCAAAGATTACCAACTTTGTGTGGACTGGGGGACAGCATAGGGTGGCGTTTCAGTAGCTCCGTAAATCCCCATATGGTGGTGGCCTGGGTTTATTGGATATCTACCTCTACTATCTGGCAGCACTCCTGGTGCCAGTTAATGACTGGTTCACTGGGGTGATTACGCGGCATACCCCCTGGAAATACACTCACTGGGGATAGATGGCTTGCTTGATCTTTTATATGGAGCATTTTTACCGGATACCTTGCCTTCTTCTACACGTCTAATGATAATAATAAAGAGTTTGTAAAGCGCCTGGTTACACTGACTAGTGTGTCCCCGCGCTGCTGTCAGAAAGAGCACAGGGAGAAATCAAAAGAATGGGGCAGTAGAGCTCATGGGAAAGCAGAGTTTTTAATCCTGGAAAAGCCAAGTTTTCCGTTTTTTCCTAAAGGTGTTCTTCGACTGTTCCATGCGGAGGTCTAGAGGAAGAGCGTTCCATTGCTTTGCGGCCAGGTAGCAAAAAGAGCGGCCTCCCATTCTCATTTTTTTAATAACTGGGACTTTCACCAGTCCTGCGCCTTGGGAACGCAGGGCTCTAGTAGGCGTGTAAGGGGTCAGTAGACTGTGCAAGTACTCTGGGCCTTTCCTCAACATATTTCGTTGACTAATGCACATAGTCTTGAATATGAGTCTATCTCTTATAGGGAGCCAGTGGAGAGTAGTGCGGGCCCTTTTTGACGGGGCTCTCCTGGGAAGCATCAGGATCAGACGGGCAGCGGCATTCTGAATGTACTGTAGTCTTTGCACGCTCTTTATATTGGCCCCTATATAGAGTGCATTCCCCTAGTCCAAGCGAGAGGTGACAAATGCGTGGGCTAGAGTTTTCCTGGCCGCTACTGGGAGCACATCTAAGAATTTCTGAAGGGCCTTCATTATGCCAAAGCACTTTCCTGCCACCGCCCTGGTGTGGTGATCATAGGAGAGGGTGGGGTCTAGCCATATCCCAGGTTTTTGACCTCCTCCTTGGGAACGGGGGTGGCACCCAGAGTCTGCGGCCACCAACTTGTCGACCATATCTCGGGAGCGTTTCCTACAATGAGGACCTCAGTCGTTCCGCCATTAAGCTTTAGACAGTGGTTACAAAAAACACAGTAGATGGACAGAATGTAGAACAATGTGACACATTCACCCCAGTACAAGGATCTGGGCCTAAATCCATCGTTTTTTTGCACTCCACACCACCCTGGGTTAGACAGTGGTTAGCCATCCAGACTGAGAACTCTTGGAGGCAGACCGAGAAGTTAGCGGCAGCTTCTTCCTGAGATTGGGACAAGGCTACGACAAGCTGCGTGTCATCCGCTTATGACACGATGCTGATGCCGTATTTATCAATGATGTTTGACAGAGGTGCGATGTACAGATTAAAAAGCGTAGTTCTTGGTATTGATCGCTGGGGAACCCCCTGACCTAGTCTGATGTTCTTTGAGTAATATTGCCCTTGGCATACTTGAAAGCTCCTGTACTGTAGGAAGGAGCTTAGCCACTTCAACGCCCGGTTGGTTTTCCGCTCTCCTTAAGGCGCTGAATCAGTACGGGATGAGCCACTGTATCAAAGGCCGCGCTAAGGTCCAACAGAATCAGCGCCACTGTCTGTCGAGCATCGACCAGCCAACGGATGGTTTCAGTGGACAGAAGCAGAGCCGACTCTGTGGAATAAGAGGCTCGGAAGCCCGATTGCATGGGGTGGAGTAGGCTGGCTTGATTCATGTGATCTGTTATCTGAGCATTAACCACCCTCTCCGCAATCTTGGCGAAGAAAGGTAGGAGAGATATAGGTCGAAGATTCTCCAGTTGGCTGGCACTAATCCCTGGTTTCTTTCTAATAGGAACAACCACTGCCTCCTTGTACGGTGCTAGAATGTCCATACTCTCCCTCATCTTATCTGGTTTAATGAGGTCTTTCGGGGAGCCTGACTTGGGATTTTAGGTCATCTAAGGAGGGGAGGGTGAAGCTGGAGAGGCAGGAGGCTTCTTCCAGATTGCATACTCCTTTCCAGTCACTTTTCCTACTACGGGCCTCCTCAAGGAAAGTGGTGTAGATTTTCTCCACTTTATCCGAGAAGTAGTCTGCAATCAGATTGCAAGATTCAATAGAGGCCTTACTAGGGGCGGAGATTCTATCCAGGGGCGAAAGTTCTTTAAAAATCACAAATAATTCTCTAGAGGAATTGTCGGCAAGTTCAATCTTCATATGCCGCACGAGTCTTCCTTATGAGAGAGTGATACATTTTTTTTTTTTTTTTTAAATTGTTTTTAAACCTTTATTGTACAAAGAGTGCTCACAAATACGGGCCTACAACCCAACGGGCTGGCCACCACATAGCAAAAGCCTAATTAACAATACAAACGTGTCCACAGGATATGACAAAAAGAACACAGGAGACATATCAAAAGCCATAGAGCAATCAGCAGGGACAGGATACATGAAGGTTGATTTTCTTTTATGGGAACGGGGAGTACAGGATCAAGACGGGCAGTGAGTTAAGCAACAAGGGAGGGGCCGTGGTGAGCCGCGATTCGGCGATCATAGAAATTACAGGATAAATCCAACACGAACCAAACAAAGCGATAAATACACTCCCAACTGAGGTACCACAAGGAGAGGATATGGCGTTCGCCGGCCAGCGCCCACCCACCACAGCAACAACCCGACCCAACAAACATGAGTAAAAATGATCCCATCGTAGAAAGCAATACGGTACACACCCCAATAAAAGGAAGGAAATCCCCCACGAAAGAGGGAGGGGAAGGAAGAAAAAGGAAACAGGAAGGGACTCCTCCCCAACCACGCGCCCCCCGGCGACAAAACAGGAAAACATAAACCGGCACACGGCATCCATTAAAGATCGAGGACAGAATACGTAGCGAGCCATAATCACTATACTACCGGAAGGTCAATGCATCAGAAACACCCCAGGGGGACACATGACGAGAAGGAGTCCCGAAAAAGAAAATACACCAGAGCCATAGAACAAAAAAGGGAGAGAAAAAAAAAAAAAAGGGGGGAAAAAGACCCCCCAAAGTGACAGACCCCCCCACCCACCCCTCAAGCCCACCCTGCACCCCTGCAGAAGGCTATGGCCTACCCCCCAGCAGCGTGCCTGTCGCCCTAATTAGAACCCGAAATATAGAAGAGCAAAGGCAAGACGGAAACAGAAGACAAAAAAGAGGGAGGGGAAGGGAAAAGGGAGAAAACACACGGGAGAGGGCCTAGGAACCCACCCGCCTGCGAAAAAAGGCAGAGCCCTCGGGAAGTCAAAAAATATCAGGATACACTCCAGGAGCACCGTAAAATCACACATAATCATACCGTTACATGCCGATCATCCAACCAGTACAAGACTACCGCACACAGAGGCAAGTTTGTATCAGCCCTGTCCTTGTTTGTCCAAAGTCGTAGCCGTCCGATTCACTAAGAACCAGACCGCGAAGGACAGAAGGCAAAGAGCAGGGAGATCAGACGGCAGTCCAGATAAGACACGTGGAGTAAAACCCGGAAGATCCAGGAAAGTCATAGAACATCGCACACAATGCAGGCATAATTTCAGGGACAGTTCGAGAAAGGCCGACCCAGCTGGGTTGGCACAGGAGACACGGCCGGTCAGCCGAGGCGAAAAAAGGCAGGAAGAGTCATCGAGGCCAGTCCAGACGGGATCCGGCTCCAGGACCAGCGGCAGAGGAGACAGCACAGGACGATGAAGGGCAATGGAACTCCGCACCCCAACAGACGCGGCAGTCGCCGGGCCCATGTTTCCTAGGATAGGGCCAGTCGCACCCTGCAACAGTGAGGCCGCACCCAGTTTCGGGGGCCCGAACGGCCCGAAGAGAGGATCCACCTCCAGGGTGACGACGGGTGCGGCCAACGAAGCTCGCCAGGAGTGTAGGGCATCCAGGATATCCTTAAGTGTAGGAAAACCTTTACAGTATCCGGCACCCGGGTCATGCGGCGGGCCTCCAGCGCTCGTCCAGGCCCGGCCGAGACATTCAGGTTCGGCCGCCATCTTGGAAGCCCGGCGGGGCCGCGGCGGCCGTCAACCTCCGTCCGGGCAGCAGCGAGGCAAATGAAGACCAGCCGACCGGCAGCAGGGCGCTCCAGGGCAGGAAGGGGGGCCACCAGAAGATGGGGAATCGCCGGCTCCCCAGTGCCGCCGGCCCCGTTCCCCGGGTCCGGACGGAGGAAATCAAAATGGCCGGACCGGAGAACAAAGGGGGAGCAAGCCGAATGTACGGTTAGCCCCGTCAACAGGAGGCAGCGCCTCCACCCAAGGCCGCCGGCCCACCGGAGCCGGCCAGCAAGCCATAGCCGGCCTATACGCACAACGGCCTCTACGACCAAGTCCACTGCGCCATCAAGGGCCGATCATCCTGCTCCGTCCCGTCCGGGCGCCGCCAAGAAGGTACAGGCCAGCCCGCTCCGGAGGCCCCGAAGCGAGCGGGAGCGCCGTACAGGATCCACGGCACCCCAAGACCATCGGAGCAAAAGGTGAGTGCCTGCAAGGCATCTTAGCACTACAGCACAACAAAGAGGGCTTCCCGGGGCAGGATAACAGCAGGATAGACGATAAAAACAGGCAGGCGAACGGAGCCGAGCTAAAACGCGGCCATCTCGGACGCGAGCTTGGCTCCTCCCCCAGTGATACATTTTTTAATTAGTTTTATATGTGGCCTTCCTGTCTTCCAAGAAGTCTTCCCTCGACCTACGCTCCAGACGTTTACAGACGGATTTCATTGCCTTCAGCTCCTCATTGAACCAGGGCGCGGATGTAGATTATCTTCTAGGAGTGTTAGTGGTCCAGAGTGCCACCCTGTCAAGTGCCTCACAGAAGATCGAAAGATGATGCATCGCAAACACTTTACTACATTGACCAGAGTCCTTAGGGGCGACACCGCCGGTGTGTGAGTAGTGTGCGACCCCACCCCCATTTGTAACTTTAAAGCTCCCGTGAGCAGTGGGCTGACGAGCCTGGGATCACGCACCTACGCGCCTGAGTGGTACTATACCTGGCAGATATTGGCAGCCATCGGCAACCCCAGTACACGGCCTATCCCTGCTGATGAGGGGTAATACCCCGAAACACGTGTCCAGGGATGGCGAAGACAGCGAAGATAGCAGAAGATCGAAAGATGATGCATCGCAAACACTTTACTACATTGACCAGAGTCCTTAGGGGCGACACCGCCGGTGTGTGAGTAGTGTGCAACCCCACCCCCATTTGTAACTTTAAAGCTCCCGTGAGCAGTGGGCTGACGAGCCTGGGATCCCGCACCTACGCGCCTGAGTGGTACTATACCTGGCAGATATTGGCAGCCATCGGCAACCCCAGTACACGGCCTATCCCTGCTGATGAGGGGTAATACCCCGAAACACGTGTCCAGGGATGGCGAAGACAGCGAAAATAGCAGAAGATTGAAAGATGATACATCGCAAACACTTTACTACATTGACCAGAGTCCTTAGGGGTGACACCGCCGGTGTGTGAGTAGTGTGCGACCCAACCCCCATTTGTAACATTAAAGCTCACGTGAGCAGTGGGCTGACGAGCCTGGGATCCCGCACCTACGCGCCTGAGTGGTACTATACCTGGCAGATATTGGCAGCCATCTGCAACCCCAGTACACGGCCTATCCCTGCTGATGAGGGGTAATACCGTGAAACACGCGTCCAGGGATGGCGAAGACAGCGAAGATAGCAGAAGATGGAAAGATGATGCATCGCAAACACTTTACTACATTGACCAGAGTCCTTAGGGGCGACACCGCCGGTGTGTGAGTAGTGTGCGACCCCACCCCATTTGTAACTTTAAAGCTCCTGTGAGCAGTGGGCTGATGAGCCTGGGATCCCGCACCTACGCGCCTGAGTGGTACTATACCTGGCAGATATTGGCAGCCATCGGCAACCCCAGTACACGGCCTATCCCTGCTGATGAGGGGTAATACCCCGAAACACGTGTCCAGGGATGGCGAAGACAGCGAAGATAGCAGAAGATCGAAAGATGATGCATCGCAAACACTTTACTACATTGACCAGAGTCCTTAGGGGCGACACCGCCGGTGTGTGAGTAGTGTGCGACCCCACCCCCATTTGTAACTTTAAAGCTCCCGTGAGCAGTGGGCTGACGAGCCTGGGATCCCGCACCTACGCGCCTGAGTGGTACTATACCTGGCAGATATTGGCAGCCATCGGCAACCCCAGTACACGGCCTATCCCTGCTGATGAGGGGTAATACCCCGAAACACGTGTCCAGGGATGGCGAAGACAGCGAAGATAGCAGAAGATCGAAAGATGATGCATCGCAAACACTTTACTACATTGACCAGAGTCCTTAGGGGTGACACCGTCGGTGTGTGAGTAGTGTGCGACCCCACCCCCATTTGTAACTTTAAAGCTCCCGTGAGCAGTGGGCTGACAAGCCTGGGATCCCGCACCTACGCGCCTGAGTGGTACTATACCTGGCAGATATTGGCAGCCATCGGCAACCCCAGTACACGGCCTATCCCTGCTGATATGGGGTAATACCCCGAAACACGTGTCCAGGGATGGCGAAGACAGCGAAGATAGCAGAAGATCGAAAGCAAACACTTTACTACATTGACCAGAGTCCTTAGGGGCGACACCGCCAGTGTGTGAGTAGTGTGCGACCCCACCCCCATTTGCCTCACAAATGCATTGATCAAGAGCATGCCCCTTCGACATCGCTCACTTCAGGTTTCCCTACCTGCAGAAGAGCAAGATTAAATTTGGTAGCCGTAAACTTAGACCACTTCCTCTGGGGTTGGTTAGTGACTGGTTTAGGCTTAGATTGGGCCTTGGGTATAGGGATTCTAAAGGGGATAATGTAATGATCAGTCCACGGGACTGGGATAGGAGCATCAACTTGGAGCTCTCCCCAGTTAGCAAAGATGGGGGTCTAGTAAGTGCCCATGCTGATGAGTCGGGAGGGTGGATTGTAATATAAGTTGGAGTGCCTAAAGCTCCTGGCTGAGCTCTTACGCCGGGGCATTGTCCCTGTCGTCAAAGTGTAGGTTAAGATCAGCCAACACCAGCACCTTGGCATAGCGTAGTGCTAGTTGGATGACGTGCTCCCTGAGGCTGACGGCGAACTGTGAGGCTGAGCCCGGTGGCCGGTATATCAGGAGGCCCTTTATGACATGGATATTGTCCACTGTGATAGTAAAGAGCCCAGCTTCACAGTCCTCTATCAGCATCATCTCCAGGGCACATTCCACCGCTAGTTTATGGATCATGGCTATCCCGCCTACTCTACTTCCCGGGTGATCAAGTCTAAGGATCCCATAATTAGGAGGGAGGGTTTGAAGAATGTCAGGCGCAGAGTCCTCATTCAGCCAGGTTTCAGTTAAAAACATAAAATCATTTGTTCCACTGACTAAATTTCATTTGTCTGTCTCTTAAGTGTTGGAGGGCAGCCCTTCGCCTTACTAGTTGGAAATGCCACCTACCCAGGATGACCCCCCTATGGCGAGGAAGGGGAAAATCCATTACGACGCGGTGTTTACACCGCACTACCATAACGACGCTGGTTTTACAACAAAAGTCGTTACCACGACTTGCGCTGGAGGGCGCTCTAGGCTAAGGAATAGTAGATTTACTATTCCAACACCTTCCCTACTGTACGTAGGCTGGTGTTGGAAAAGTAAATTTTACTATTCCTAAGTCCAGCACCCTACAGCGCAAGTCGTGGTAACAACTTGCGTTGTAAAACCAGCATTGTAATGGTAGTGCGGTGTAAACACTGCGTTGTATTGACATACAACCGGCGAGGAATATGTTTTGGAGAGGTTTGTGCAATGGGATAGTCTTGGGATCTCCTACCTTAGAAACATTTATAAGGGGAGGAACATTATGTCATTCCGGAAATTGAAGGCCGAATAATCCTTGACTAACTCGCAATTCTTTCTGTGTCTCCAAATGTGCCACGCCTTGCTGGCCCATGACTTACCGGAGGGCCCTTTGCCTGAGTACAGCCCATTGGAGCTGAAGAATTTCCAAGAGAAGCTAGATAAAGGGGCGACATCAGCAATTTATAAGATGCTGGTGATCCATGCCACATTTGGCCTTGACAGAGGTGGGCGTCCTCAGTGGGGGACTTGGATGAAGATGATTGGAGGGAGGCTTGTATGGTGCCGAGGGAGCTGGCTATATCGACGAAGCTGCATATGATACACTTCAATTACTTTCATGCTATGTATCTTACTCCGGATTGCTTACACCATTCGCTCCTCAATGCGCAGTGAAATGTAGTCAGTGGAACAATTGATTTAATAGAAAATTAAATCTACTAAGGATTGTGCTATGGAATTACATCCGGACCAAATAGGCTTACCAGGGGTTTTTTCTATACTCTATTAAAGTATAATAAACTGGAATTGAATAAGCTTTTTTATTTAGATAGGCAAATTCTTTGTCATTGAGCCAAGACTCATTGAGACCCTGGATGGTAAGTTCATATATCTTTGTACAAATAGAAGACATAGGGTCACCTTATACTTTTTTATACTGTGCATCGTTACTCAGTTGCCACAGAATCTGCTGGTCATAATCACATTTGTTCTGTATAGCAATGCTTCTGCCTTTGCCTGCTGGCTTTATAATGACATGCTCTAAGGTGGACACATTTTTAAGAGTAGTGAGTTGGTTCATGGAGAGACTAAATCTCGTATACTTCTATTTTCTAAAAACTGCTTGTGTTTCTGAAAGCACTACATTTTCATATTTAATTATATCTTTAGACGTCAAATTAGTAGGTGGGTAAAACATGGATGTATAATGTAGTCCAGTAGTGTCATTAACTCTTTTGGAATCATGAGATTTTTTTTATTTCAATCTGATGGTTCTGAAGAAACAAAATAATATAATTTGGGTCATGAAAGAATTGTTTCTGTGTTTGGGGATGAAGTATAGACTTGCACTTAATTCTTCAATTTCAGTAGAACTTAAAGTATGCGTAGAAAGATTAAGGAGAGATGCAGGAGCAGCGAGGTCATGATCCTTGTTCACCATTCTTAATACTGGTTATGTCATTACCTCCGAGTATATTCGTTCCTTTACCATCCTTGCATGTTCCCTTTTCCTCATCCCAGTTATGGTTGTCTCTTTGGACCTTGATCTAAAAAAGATTGGTTGAAAGTAGAAGGAACAGAGCTGTATCCTAAAGCAGTGTTGTCACTGTCGGAACCAGTGTCAGATAACTAACCCTGGGCAGAGCAGGCATAGTGCCTCTACGCAAAGTTCCACGGAGTTGGAAAGCAACTCCGTGGAACTTCGCTCCGCGCCCTCCCCAAATAATTAAAAGTTTTTAAAAGGCACTTATCTGCCCCATGGCTGCCTCCTGAGGAACATCGCCGCTCTCCTGCCTCCTCTTCGCCATCCTGCTTCAGTGCTAACCCTTACGCTGAAAGTCTTGCAAGTGCGCATGTGCAGCAGGATGACGAGGTGGAGGCAGGAGAGCGGCAAGGTTCCTCAGGAGGCAGCCATGGGGCAGGTAAGTGCTTTTAATAACTTTTAATTATTTGGGGAGGGTGGAGGGGCCGGCTAACTACACTCCCTAAAGAAGTCATAGTTTTGCCTGAACTCCATGTTCGCAACGGAACGCGGAGTAGGCAGAACTACGTAAACTCCGCTGGCGGAGCGTAGTTACCCACCCGGGGTTATAGATAGCTACACTCCCACTAAACCAAATGGGGCAGATGTCCCTTTTTGAAATGGTGTGCTTACTGCGATACCTGTATGTATTAAGTAATTACTTTGATTGCAAAGATTACCAACTTTGTGTGGACTGGGGGACAGCATAGGGTGGCGTTTCAGTAGCTCCGTAAATCCCCATATGGTGGTGGCCTGGGTTTATTGGATATCTACCTCTACTAGCTGGCAGCACTCCTGGTGCCAGTTAATGACTGGTTCACTGGGGTGGATTACGCGGCATACCCCCTGGAAATACACTCACTGGGGATAGATGGCTTGCTTGATCTTTTATATGGAGCATTTTTACCGGATATCTTGCCTTCTTCTACACGTCTAATAATAATAATAAAGAGTTTGTAAAGCGCCTGGTTACACTGACTAGTGTGTCCCCGCGCTGCTGTCAGAAAGAGCACAGGGAGAAGTCAAAAGAATGGGGCAGTAGAGCTCATGGGAAAGCAGAGTTTTTAATCCTGGAAAAGCCAAGTTTTCCGTTTTTTCCTAAAGGTGTTCTTCGACTGTTCCATGCGGAGGTCTAGAGGAATAGCGTTCCATTGCTTTGCGGCCAGGTAGCAAAAAGAGCGGCCTCCCATTCTCATTTTTTTAATAACTGGGACTTTCACCAGTCCTGCGCCTTGGGAACGCAGGGCTCTAGTAGGCGTGTAAGGGGTCAGTAGACTGTGCAAGTACTCTGGGCCTTTCCTCAACATATTTCGTTGACTAATGCACATAGTCTTGAATATGAGTCTATCTCTTATAGGGAGCCAGTGGAGAGTAGTGCGGGCCCTTTTTGACGAGGCTCTCCTGGGAAGCATCAGGATCAGACGGGCAGCGGCATTCTGAATGTACTGTAGTCTTTGCACGCTCTTTTTATTGGCCCCTATATAGAGTGCATTCCCCTAGTCCAAGCGAGAGGTGACAAATGCGTGGGCTAGAGTTTTCCTGGCCGCTACTGGGAGCACATCTAAGAATTTCTGAAGGGCCTTCATTATGCCAAAGCACTTTCCTGCCACCGCCCTGGTGTGGTGATCATAGGAGAGGGTGGGGTCTAGCCATATCCCAGGTTTTTGACCTCCTCCTTGGGGACGGGGGTGGCACCCAGAGTCTGCGGCCACCAACTCGTCGACCATATCTCGGGAGCGTTTCCTACAATGAGGACCTCAGTCTTTCCGCCATTAAGCTTTAGACAGTGGTTACAAAAAACACAGTAGATGGACAGAATGTAGAACAATGTGACACATTCACCCCAGTACAAGGATCTGGGCCTAAATCCATCGTTTTTTTGCACTCCACACCACCCTGGGTTAGACAGTGGTTAGCCATCCAGACTGAGAACTCTTGGAGGCAGACCGAGAAGTTAGCGGCAGCTTCTTCCTGAGATTGGGACAAGGCTACGACAAGCTGCGTGTCATCCGCTTATGAGACAATGCTGATGCCGTATTTATCAATGATGTTTGACAGAGGTGCGATGTACAGATTAAAAAGCGTAGTTCTTGGTATTGATCCCTGGGGAACCCCCTGACCTAGTCTGATGTTATTTGAGTAATATTGCCCTTGGCATACTTGAAAGCTCCTGTACTGTAGGAAGGAGCTTAGCCACTTCAACGCCCGGTTGGTTTTCCGCTCTCCTCAAGGTGCTGAATCAGTACGGGATGAGCCACTGTATCAAAGGCCGCGCTAAGGTCCAACAGAAACAGCGCCACTGTCTGTCGAGCATCGACCAGCCAACGGATGGTTTCAGTGGACAGAAGCAGAGCCGACTCTGTGGAATAAGAGGCTCGGAAGCCCGATTGCATGGGGTGGAGTAGGCTGGCTTGATTCATGTGATCCGTTATCTGAGCATTAACCACCCTCTCCGCAATCTTGGCGAAGAAAGGTAGGAGAGATATAGGTCGAAGATTCTCCAGTTGGCTGGCACTAATCCCTGGTTTCTTTCTAATAGGAACAACCACTGCCTCCTTGTACGGTGCTAGAATGTCCATACTCTCCCTCATCTTATCTGGTTTAATGAGGTCTTTCGGGGAGCCTGACTTGGGATTTTAGGTCATCTAAGGAGGGGAGGGTGAAGCTGGAGAGGCAGGAGGCTTCTTCCAGATTGCATACTCCTTTCCAGTCAACTTTCCTACTAGGGGCCTCCTCAAGGAAAGTGGTGTAGATTTTCTCCACTTTATCCGAGAAGTAGTCTGCAATCAGATTGCAAGATTCAATAGAGGCCTTACTAGGGGCGGAGATTCTATCCAGGGGCGAAAGTTCTTTAAAAATCACAAATAATTCTCTAGAGGAATTGTCGGCAAGTTCAATCTTCATATTATAATGTGCCGCACAAGTCTTCCTTATGAGAGAGTGATACATTTTTTAATTAGTTTTATATGTGGCCTTCCTGTCTTCCAAGAAGTCTTCCCTCGACCTACACTCCAGACGTTTACAGACGGATTTCATTGCCTTCAGCTCCTCATTGAACCAGGGCGCGGATGTAGATTATCTTCTAGGAGTGTTAGTGGTCCAGAGTGCCACCCTGTCAAGTGCCTCACAGAAGATCGAAAGATGATGCATCGCAAACACTTTACTACATTGACCAGAGCCCTTAGGGGCGACACCGCCGGTGTGTGAGTAGTGTGCGACCCCACCCCCATTTGTAACTTTAAAGCTCCCGTGAGCAGTGGGCTGACGAGCCTGGGATCCCGCACCTACGCGCCTGAGTGGTACTATCCCTGGCAGATATTGGCAGCCATCGGCAACCCCAGTACACGGCCTATCCCTGCTGATGAGGGGTAATACCCCGAAACACGTGTCCAGGGATGGCGAAGACAGCGAAGATAGCAGAAGATCGAAAGATGATGCATCGCAAACACTTTACTACATTGACCAGAGTCCTTAGGGGCGACACCGCCGGTGTGTGAGTAGTGTGCGACCCCACCCCCATTTGTAACGTTAAAGCTCCCGTGAGCAGTGGGCTGACGAGCCTGGGATCCCGCACCTACGCGCCTGAGTGGTACTATACCTGGCAGATATTGGCAGCCATCGGCAACCCCAGTACACGGCCTATCCCTGCTGATGAGGGGTAATACCCTGAAACACGTGTCCAGGGATGGCGAAGACAGCGAAGATAGCAGAAGATCGAAAGATGATGCATCGCAAACACTTTACTACATTGACCTGAGTCCTTAGGGGCGACACCGCCGGTGTGTGAGTAGTGTGCGACCCCACCCCCATTTGTAACTTTAAAGCTCCTGTGAGCAGTGGGTTGATGAGCCTGGGATCCCGCACCTACGCGCCTGAGTGGTACTATACCTGGCAGATATTGGCAGCCATCGGCAACCCCAGTACACGGCCTATCCCTGCTGATGAGGGGTAATACCCCGAAACACGTGTCCAGGGATGGCGAAGACAGCGAAGATAGCAGAAGATCGAAAGATGATGCATCGCAAACACTTTACTACATTGACCAGAGTCCTTAGGGGCGACACCGTCGGTGTGTGAGTAGTGTGCGACCCCACCCCCATTTGTAACTTTAAAGCTCCCGTGAGCAGTGGGCTAACGAGCCTGGGATCCCACACCTACGCGCCTGAGTGGTACTATACCTGGCAGATATTGGCAGCCATCGGCAACCCCAGTACACGGCCTATCCCTGCTGATATGGGGTAATACCCCGAAACACGTGTCCAGGGATGGCGAAGACAGCGAAGGTAGCAGAAGATCGAAAGATGATGCACCGCAAACACTTTACTACATTGACCAGAGTCCTTAGGGGCGACACCGCCGGTGTGTGAGTAGTGTGCGACCCCACCCCCATTTGCCTCACAAATGCATTGATCAAGAGCATGCCCCTTCGACATCGCTCACTTCAGGTTTCCCTACCTGCAGAAGAGCAAGATTAAATTTGGTAGCAGTAAACTTAGAACACTTCCTCTGGGGTTGGTTAGTGACTGGTTTAGGCTTAGATTGGGCCTTGGGTATAGGGATTCTAAAGGGGATAATGTAATGATCAGTCCATGGGACTGGGATAGGAGCATCAACTTGGAGCTCTCCCCAGTTAGCAAAGATGGGGGTCTAGTAAGTGCCCATGCTGATGAGTCGGGAGGGTGGATTGTAATATAAGTTGGAGTGCCTAAAGCTCCTGGCTGAGCTCTTACGCCGGGGCATTGTCCCTGTCGTCAAAGTGTAGGTTAAGATCAGCCAACACCAGCACCTTGGCATAGCGTAGTGCTAGTTGGATGACGTGCTCCCTGAGGCTGACGGCGAACTGTGAGGCTGAGCCCGGTGGCCGGTATATCAGGAGGCCCTTTATGACATGGATATTGTCCACTGTGATAGTAAAGAGCCCAGCTTCACAGTCCTCTATCAGCATCATCTCCAGGGCACATTCCACCGCTAGTTTATGGATCATGGCTATCCCGCCTACTCTACTTCCCGGGTGATCAAGTCTAAGGATCCCATAATTAGGAGGGAGGGTTTGAAGAATGTCAGGCGCAGAGTACTCATTCAGCCAGGTTTCAGTTAAAAACATAAAATCATTTGTTCCACTGACTAAATTTCATTTGTCTGTCTCTTAAGTGTTGGAGGGCAGCCCTTCGCCTTACTAGTTGGAAATGCCACCTACCCAGGATGACCCCCCTATGGCGAGGAAAGGGAAAATCCATTACGACGCGGTGTTTACACCGCACTACCATTACAACGCTGGTTTTACAACAAAAGTCATTACCACGACTTGCGCTGGAGGGCGCTCTAGGCTAAGGAATAGTAGATTTACTATTCCAACACCTTCCCTACTGTACGTAGGCTGGTGTTGGAATAGTAAATTTTACTATTCCTATGTCCAGCACCCTACAGCGCAAGTCGTGGTAACAACTTGCGTTGCAAAACCAGCATTGTAATGGTAGTGCGGTGTAAACACCGCGTTGTATTGACATACAACCGGCGAGGAATATGTTTTGGAGAGGTTTGTGCAATGGGATAGTCTTGGGATCTCCTACCTTAGAAACATTTATAAGGGGAGGAACATTATGTCATTCCGGGAATTGAAGGCCGAATAATCCTTGACTAACTCGCAATTCTTTCTGTGTCTCCAAATGTGCCACGCCTTGCTGGCCCATGACTTACCGGAGGGCCCTTTGCCTGAGTACAGCCCATTGGAGGTGAAGATTTTCCAAGAGAAGCTAGATAAAGGGGCGACATCAGCAATTTATAAGATGCTGGTGATCCATGCCACATTTGGCCTTGACAGAGGTGGGCGTCCTCAGTGGGGGACTTGGATGAAGATGATTGGAGGGAGGCTTGTATGGTGCCGAGGGAGCTGGCTATATCGACGAAGCTGCATATGATACAGTTCAATTACTTTCATGCTATGTATCTCACTCCGGATTGCTTACACCATTCGCTCCTCAATGCGCAGTGAAATGTAGTCAGTGGAACAAATGATTTAATAGAAAATTAAATCTACTAAGGATTGTGCTATGGAATTACATCCGGACCAAATAGGCTTACCAGGGGGTTTTTCTATACTCTATTAAAGTATAATAAACTGGAATTGAATAAGCTTTTTTATTTAGATAGGCAAATTCTTTGTCATTGAGCCAAGACTCATTGAGACCCTGGATGGTAAGTTCATATATCTTTGTACAAATAGAAGACATAGGGTCACCTTATACTTTTTTATACTGTGCATCGTTACTCAGTTGCCACAGAATCTCCTGGTCATAATCACATTTGTTCTGTATAGCAATGCTTCTGCCTTTGCCTGCTGGCTTTATAATGACATGCTCTAAGGTGGACACATTTTTAAGAGTAGTGAGTTGGTTCTTGGAGAGACTAAGGGCCCGATGTAGGTCGGTCGGTAACGGCCGAAAATCGGTATTTTCGGCCGTTACCGACCGGTATTTAGTAAATGGTATGTAGGGCCCAGAATTTTACAGATTCGGTAAATTTACCGATCGGTAAATTTACCGAATCTGTAAAATACCGAATCGGTATTTATACCTATTCGGTATTTTTGATATGTAGGTGGGACTCTTCTGAGTCCCACAAGCCTTACAGAATCGGTATTTTACCATGAAATCCAACTTCATGGTAAAAAACCGATTCCGGTGTGCATGCACATGTGTGCATGCACACCTGTGCCATATGACAGGCAGACCTGCCCTTAGGGCAGGTATGCCTGCCACATGGCCCCCGAATCTTTTTTGGGGGTGCTAGAGGGTGTCAAAGTGACACCCCCTGCACCCTTGTCAAAATCGGTATTTACCGATTCGGTAAATACCGACCGGTAATGCCCCATTCATTCCTATGGGCTTCAAAGCCCATAGGAATGAATGGGGCATTACCGGTCGGTATTTACCGAATCGGTAAATACAGATATTTACCGATTCGGTAAAAGGAACATCTGGATGTTCCTACATATCCACCCCTTAGATTTACCGATTTTTAATTACCGAATCGGTAGGATTCGGTAATTAAAAATCGGTAAATCTATTTTACCTACATCTGGGCCTAAATCTCGTATACTTCTATTTTCTAAAAACTGCTTGTGTTTCTGAAAGCACTACATTTTCATATTTAATTATATCTTTAGACGTCAAATTAGTAGGTGGGTAAAACATGGATGTATAATGTAGTCCAGTAGTGTCATTAACTCTTTTGGAATCATGAGATTTTTTTTATTTCAATCTGATGGTTCTGAAGAAACAAAATATTATAATTTGGGTCATGAAAGAATTGTTTCTGTGTTTGGGGGTGAAGGATAGACTTGCACTTAATTCTTCAATTTCAGTAGAACTTAAAGTATGCGTAGAAAGATTAAGGAGAGATGCAGGAGCAGCGAGGTCATGATCCTTGTTCACCATTCTTAATACTGGTTATGTCATTACCTCCGAGTATATTCGTTCCTGTACCATCCTTGCATGTTCCCTTTTCCTCATCCCAGTTATGGTTGTCTCTTTGGACCTAGATCTAAAAAAGATTGGTTGAAAGTAGAAGGAACAGAGCTGTATCCTAAAGCAGTGTTGTCACTGTCGGAACCAGTGTCAGATAACTAACCCTGGGCAGAGCAGGCATAGTGCCTCTACGCAAAGTTCCACGGAGTTGGAAAGCAACTCCGTGGAACTTCGCTCCGCGCCCTCCCCAAATAATTAAAAGTTATTAAAAGGCACTTATCTGCCCCATGGCTGCCTCCTGAGGAACATCGCCGCTCTCCTGCCTCCTCTTCGCCATCCTGCTTCAGTGCTAACCCTTACGCTGAAAGTCTTGCAAGTGCGCATGTGCAGCAGGATGACGAGGTGGAGGCAGGAGAGCGGCAAGGTTCCTCAGGAGGCAGCCATGGGGCAGGTAAGTGCTTTTAATAACTTTTAATTATTTGGGGAGGGTGGAGGGGCCGGCTAACTACACTCCCCCAAGAAGTCATAGTTTTGCCTGAACTCCATGTTCGCAACGGAACGCGGAGTAGGCAGAACTACGTAAACTCCGCTGGCGTAGCGTAGTTACCCACCCGGGGTTATAGATAGCTACACTCCCACTAAACCAAATGGGGCAGATGTCCCTTTTTGAAATGGTGTGCTTACTGCGATACCTGTATGTACTAAGTAATTACTTTGATCGCAAAGATTACCAACTTTGTGTGGACTGGGGGACAGCATAGGGTGGCGTTTCAGTAGCTCCGTAAATCGCCATATGGTGGTGGCCTGGGTTTATTGGATATCTACCTCTACTATCTGGCAGCACTCCTGGTGCCAGTTAATGACTGGTTCACTGGGGTGGATTACGCGGCATACCCCCTGGAAATACACTCACTGGGGATAGATGGCTTGCTTGATCTTTTATATGGAGCATTTTTACCGGATACCTTGCCTTCTTCTACACGTCTAATAATAATAATAAAGAGTTTGTAATCGCCTGGTTACACTGACTAGTGTGTCCCCGCACTGCTGTCAGAAAGAGCACAGGGAGAAGTCAAAAGAATGGGGCAGTAGAGCTCATGGGAAAGCAGAGTTTTTAATCCTGGAAAAGCCAAGTTTTCCGTTTTTTCCTAAAGGTGTTCTTCGACTGTTCCATGCGGAGGTCTAGAGGAAGAGCGTTCCATTGCTTTGCGGCCAGGTAGCAAAAAGAGCGGCCTCCCATTCTCATTTTTTTAATAACTGGGACTTTCACCAGTCCTGCGCCTTTGGAACGCAGGGCTCTAGTAGGCGTGTAAGGGGTCAGTAGACTGTGCAAGTACTCTGGGCCTTTCCTCAACATATTTCGTTGACTAATGCACATAGTCTTGAATATGAGTCTATCTCTTATAGGGAGCCAGTGGAGAGTAGTGCGGGCCCTTTTTGACGAGGCTCTCCTGGGAAGCATCAGGATCAGACGGACAGCGGCATTCTGAATGTACTGTAGTCTTTGCACGCTCTTTTTATTGGCCCCTATATAGAGTGCATTCCCCTAGTCCAAGCGAGAGGTGACAAATGCGTGGGCTAGAGTTTTCCTGGCCGCTACTGGGAGCACATCTAAGAATTTCTGAAGGGCCTTCATTATGCCAAAGCACTTTCCTGCCACCGCCCTGGTGTGGTGATCATAGGAGAGGGTGGGGTCTAGCCATATCCCAGGTTTTTGACCTCCTCCTTGGGGACGGGGGTGGCACCCAGAGTCTGCGGCCACCAACTCGTCGACCATATCTCGGGAGCGTTTCCTACAATGAGGACCTCAGTCTTTCCGCCATTAAGCTTTAGACAGTGGTTACAAAAAACACAGTAGATGGACAGAATGTAGAACAATGTGACACATTCACCCCAGTACAAGGATCTGGGCCTAAATCCATCGTTTTTTTGCACTCCACACCACCCTGGGTTAGACAGTGGTTAGCCATCCAGACTGAGAACTCTTGGAGGCAGACCGAGAAGTTAGCGGCAGCTTCTTCCTGAGATTGGGACAAGGCTACGACAAGCTGCGTGTCATCCGCTTATGACACGATGCTGATGCCGTATTTATCAATGATGTTTGACAGAGGTGCGATGTACAGATTAAAAAGCGTAGTTCTTGGTATTGATCCGTGGGGAACCCCCTGACCTAGTCTGATGTTCTTTGAGTAATATTGCCCTTGGCATACTTGAAAGCTCCTGTACTGTAGGAAGGAGCATAGCCACTTCAACGGCCGGTTGGTTTTCCGCTCTCCTTAAGGCGCTGAATCAGTACCGGATGAGCCACTGTATCAAAGGCCGCGCTAAGGTCCAACAGAATCAGCGCCACTGTCTGTCGAGCATCGACCAGCCAATGGATGGTTTCAGTGGACAGAAGCAGAGCCGACTCTGTGTAATAAGAGGCTCGGAAGCCCGATTGCATGGGGTGGAGTAGGCTGGCTTGATTCATGTGATCCGTTATCTGAGCATTAACCACCCTCTCCGCAATCTTGGCGAAGAAAGGTAGGAGAGATATAGGTCGAAGATTCTCCAGTTGGCTGGCACTAATCCCTGGTTTCTTTCTAATAGGAACAACCACTGCCTCCTTGTACGGTGCTAGAATGTCCATACTCTCCCTCATCTTATCTGGTTTAATGAGGTCTTTCGGGGAGCCTGACTTGGGATTTTAGGTCATCTAAGGAGGGGAGGGTGAAGCTGGAGAGGCAGGAGGCTTCTTCCAGATTGCATACTCCTTTCCAGTCAACTTTCCTACTACGGGCCTCCTCAAGGAAAGTGGTGTAGATTTTCTCCACTTTATCCGAGAAGTAGTCTGCAATCAGATTGCAAGATTCAATAGAGGCCTTACTAGGGGCGGAGATTCTATCCAGGGGCGAAAGTTCTTTAAAAATCACAAATAATTCTCTAGAGGAATTGTCGGCAAGTTCAATCTTCATATTATAATGTGCCGCACGAGTCTTGCTTATGAGAGAGTGATACATTTTTAAATTAGTTTTATATGTGGCCTTCCTGTCTTCCAAGAAGTCTTCCCTCGACCTACGCTCCAGACGTTTACAGACGGATTTCATTGCCTTCAGCTCCTCATTGAACCAGGGCGCGGATGTAGATTATCTTCTAGGAGTGTTAGTGGTCCAGAGTGCCACCCTGTCAAGTGCCTCACAGAAGATCGAAAGATGATGCATCGCAAACACTTTACTACATTGACCAGAGTCCTTAGGGGCGACACCGCCGGTGTGTGAGTAGTGTGCGACCCCACCCCCATTTGTAACTTTAAAGCTCCCGTGAGCAGTGGGCTGACGAGCCTGGGATCCCGCATCTACGCGCCTGAGTGGTACTATCCCTGGCAGATATTGGCAGCCATCGGCAACCCCAGTACACGGCCTATCCCTGCTGATGAGGGGTAATACCCCGAAACACGTGTCCAGGGATGGCGAAGACAGCGAAGATAGCAGAAGATCGAAAGATGATGCATCGCAAACACTTTACTACATTGACCAGAGTCCTTAGGGGCGACACCGCCGGTGTGTGAGTAGTGTGCGACCCCACCCCCATTTGTAACGTTAAAGCTCCCGTGAGCAGTGAGCTGACGAGCCTGGGATCCCGCACCTACGCGCCTGAGTGGTACTATACCTGGCAGATATTGGCAGCCATCGGCAACCCCAGTACACGGCCTATCCCTGCTGATGAGGGGTAATACCCTGAAACACGTGTCCAGGGATGGCGAAGACAGCGAAGATAGCAGAAGATCGAAAGATGATGCATCGCAAACACTTTACTACATTGACCAGAGTCCTTAGGGGCGACACCGCCGGTGTGTGAGTAGTGTGCGACCCCACCCCCATTTGTAACTTTAAAGCTCCCGTGAGCAGTGGGCTGACGAGCCTGGCATCCCGCACCTATGCGCCTGAGTGGTACTATACCTGGCAGATATTGGCAGCCATCGGCAACCCCAGTACACGGCCTATCCCTGCAGATATGGGGTAATACCCCGAAACACGTGTCCAGGGATGGCGAAGACAGCTAAGATAGCAGAAGATCGAAAGATGATGCATCGCAAACACTTTACTACATTGACCAGAGTCCTTAGGGGCGACACCGCCGGTGTGTGAGTAGTGTGCGACCCCACCCCCATTTGCCTCACAAATGCATTGATCAAGAGCATGCCCCTTCGACATCGCTCACTTCAGGTTTCCCTACCTGCAGAAGAGCAAGATTAAATTTGGTAGCCGTAAACTTAGACCACTTCCTCTGGGGTTGGTTAGTGACTGGTTTAGGCTTAGATTGGGCCTTGGGTATAGGGATTCTAAAGGGGATAATGTAATGATCAGTCCACGGGACTGGGATAGGAGCATCAACTTGGAGCTCTCCCCAGTTAGCAAAGATGGGGGTCTAGTAAGTGCCCATGCTGATGAGTCGGGAGGGTGGATTGTAATATAAGTTGGAGTGCCTAAAGCTCCTGGCTGAGCTCTTACGCCGGGGCATTGTCCCTGTCGTCAAAGTGTAGGTTAAGATCAGCCAACACCAGCACCTTGGCATAGCGTAGTGCTAGTTGGATGACGTGCTCCCTGAGGCTGACGGCGAACTGTGAGGCTGAGCCCGGTGGCCGGTATATCAGGAGGCCCTTTATGACATGGATATTGTCCACTGTGATAGTAAAGAGCCCAGCTTCACAGTCCTCTATCAGCATCATCTCCAGGGCACATTCCACCGCTAGTTTATGGATCATGGCTATCCCGCCTACTCTACTTCCCGGGTGATCAAGTCTAAGGATCCCATAATTAGGAGGGAGGGTTTGAAGAATGTCAGGCGCAGAGTACTCATTCAGCCAGGTTTCAGTTAAAAACATAAAATCATTTGTTCCACTGACTAAATTTCATTTGTCTGTCTCTTAAGTGTTGGAGGGCAGCCCTTCGCCTTACTAGTTGGAAATGCCACCTACCCAGGATGACCCCCCTATGGCGAGGAAGGGGAAAATCCATTACGACGCGGTGTTTACACCGCACTACCATTACAACGCTGGTTTTACAACAAAAGTCGTTACCACGACTTGCGCTGGAGGGCGCTCTAGGCTAAGGAATAGTAGATTTACTATTCCAACACCTTCCCTACTGTATGTAGGCTGGTGTTGGAATAGTAAATTTTACTATTCCTATGTCCAGCACCCTACAGCGCAAGTCGTGGTAACAACTTGCGTTGCAAAACCAGCATTGTAATGGTAGTGCGGTGTAAACACCGCGTTGTATTGACATACAACCGGCGAGGAATATGTTTTGGAGAGGTTTGTGCAATGGGATAGTCTTGGGATCTCCTACCTTAGAAACATTTATAAGGGGAGGAACATTATGTCATTCCGGGAATTGAAGGCCGAATAATCCTTGACTAACTCGCAATTCTTTCTGTGTCTCCAAATGTGCCACGCCTTGCTGGCCCATGACTTACCGGAGGGCCCTTTGCCTGAGTACAGCCCATTGGAGGTGAAGATTTTCCAAGAGAAGCTAGATAAAGGGGCGACATCAGCAATTTATAAGATGCTGGTGATCCATGCCACATTTGGCCTTGACAGAGGTGGGCGTCCTCAGTGGGGTACTTGGATGAAGATGATTGGAGGGAGGCTTGTATGGTGCCGAGGGAGCTGGCTATATCGACGAAGCTGCATATGATACAGTTCAATTACTTTCATGCTATGTATCTCACTCCGGATTGCTTACACCATTCGCTCCTCAATGCGCAGTGAAATGTAGTCAGTGGAACAAATGATTTAATAGAAAATTAAATCTACTAAGGATTGTGCTATGGAATTACATCCGGACCAAATAGGCTTACCAGGGGGTTTTTCTATACTCTATTAAAGTATAATAAACTGGAATTGAATAAGCTTTTTTATTTAGATAGGCAAATTCTTTGTCATTGAGCCAAGACTCATTGAGACCCTGGATGGTAAGTTCATATATCTTTGTACAAATAGAAGACATAGGGTCACCTTATACTTTTTTATACTGTGCATCGTTACTCAGTTGCCACAGAATCTCCTGGTCATAATCACATTTGTTCTGTATAGCAATGCTTCTGCCTTTGCCTGCTGGCTTTATAATGACATGCTCTAAGGTGGACACATTTTTAAGAGTAGTGAGTTGGTTCTTGGAGAGACTAAATCTTGTATACTTCTATTTTCTAAAAACTGCTTGTGTTTCTGAAAGCACTACATTTTCATATTTAATTATATCTTTAGACGTCAAATTAGTAGGTGGGTAAAACATGGATGTATAATGTAGTCCAGTAGTGTCATTAACTCTTTTGGAATCATGAGATTTTTTTTATTTCAATCTGATGGTTCTGAAGAAACAAAATATTATAATTTGGGTCATGAAAGAATTGTTTCTGTGTTTGGGGATGAAGAATAGACTTGCACTTAATTCTTCAATTTCAGTAGAACTTAAAGTATGCGTAGAAAGATTAAGGAGAGATGCAGGAGCAGCGAGGTCATGATCCTTGTTCACCATTCTTAATACTAATTATGTCATTACCTCCGAGTATATTCGTTCCTGTACCATCCTTGCATGTTCCCTTTTCCTCATCCCAGTTATGGTTGTCTCTTTGGACCTTGATCTAAAAAAGATTGGTTGAAAGTAGAAGGAACAGAGCTGTATCCTAAAGCAGTGTTGTCACTGTCGGAACCAGTGTCAGATAACTAACCCTGGGCAGAGCAGGCATAGTGCCTCTACGCAAAGTTCCACGGAGTTGGAAAGCAACTCCGTGGAACTTCGCTCCGCGCCCTCCCCAAATAATTAAAAGTTATTAAAAGGCACTTATCTGCCCCATGGCTGCCTCCTGAGGAACTTCGCTGCTCTCCTGCCTCCTCTTCGCCATCCTGCTTCAGTGCTAACCCTTACGCTGAAAGTCTTGCAAGTGCGCATGTGTAGCAGGATGACGAGGTGGAGGCAGGAGAGCGGCAAGGTTCCTCAGGAGGCAGCCATGGGGCAGGTAAGTGCATTTAATAACTTTTAATTATTTGGGGAGGGTGGAGGGGCCGGCTAACTACACTCCCCCAAGAAGTCATAGTTTTGCCTGAACTCCATGTTCGCAACGGAACGCGGAGTAGGCAGAACTACGTAAACTCCGCTGGCGGAGCGTAGTTACCCACCCGGGGTTATAGATAGCTACACTCCCACTAAACCAAATGGGGCAGATGTCCCTTTTTGAAATGGTGTGCTTACTGCGATACCTGTATGTACTAAGTAATTACTTTGATCGCAAAGATTACCAACTTTGTGTGGACTGGGGGACAGCATAGGGTGGCGTTTCAGTAGCTCCGTAAATCCCCATATGGTGGTGGCCTGGGTTTATTGGATATCTACCTCTACTATCTGGCAGCACTCCTGGTGCCAGTTAATGACTGGTTCACTGGGGTGGATTACGCGGCATACCCCCTGGAAATACACTCACTGGGGATAGATGGCTTGCTTGATCTTTTATATGGAGCATTTTTACCGGATACCTTGCCTTCTTCTACACGTCTAATAATAATAATAAAGAGTTTGTAAAGCGCCTGGTTACACCGACTAGTGTGTCCCCGCGCTGCTGTCAGAAAGAGCACAGGGAGAAGTCAAAAGAATGGGGCAGTAGAGCTCATGGGAAAGCAGAGTTTTTAATCCTGGAAAAGCCAAGTTTTCCGTTTTTTCCTAAAGGTGTTCTTCGACTGTTCCATGCGGAGGTCTAGAGGAAGAGGGTTCCATTGCTTTGCGGCCAGGTAGCAAAAAGAGCGGCCTCCCATTCTCAGTTTTTTTAATAACTGGGACTTTCACCAGTCCTGCGCCTTGGGAACGCAGGGCTCTAGTAGGCGTGTAAGGGGTCAGTAGACTGTGCAAGTACTCTGGGCCTTTCCTCAACATATTTCGTTGACTAATGCACATAGTCTTGAATATGAGTCTATCTCTTATAGGGAGCCAGTGGAGAGTAGTGCGGGCCCTTTTTGACGAGGCTCTCCTGGGAAGCATCAGGATCAGACGGGCAGCGGCATTCTGAATGTACTGTAGTCTTTGCACGCTCTTTTTATTGGCCCCTATATAGAGTGCATTCCCCTAGTCCAAGCGAGAGGTGACAAATGCGTGGGCTAGAGTTTTCCTGGCCGCTACTGGGAGCACATCTAAGAATTTCTGAAGGGCCTTCATTATGCCAAAGCACTTTCCTGCCACCGCCCTGGTGTGGTGATCATAGGAGAGGGTGGGGTCTAGCCATATCCCATGTTTTTGACCTCCTCCTTGGGGACGGGGGTGGCACCCAGAGTCAGCGGCCACCAACTCGTCGACCATATCTCGGGAGCGTTTCCTACAATGAGAACCTCAGTCTTTCCGCCATTAAGCTTTATACAGTGGTTACAAAAAACACAGTAGATGGACAGAATGTAGAACAATGTGACACATTCACCCCAGTACAAGGATCTGGGCCTAAATCCATCGTTTTTTTGCACTCCACACCACCCTGGGTTAGACAGTGGTTAGCCATCCAGACTGAGAACTCTTGGAGGCAGACCGAGAAGTTAGCGGCAGCTTCTTCCTGAGATTGGGACAAGGCTACGACAAGCTGCGTGTCATACGCTTATGACACGATGCTGATGCCGTATTTATCAATGATGTTTGACAGAGGTGCGATGTACAGATTAAAAAGCGTAGTTCTTGGTATTGATCCCTGGGGAACCCCCTGACCTAGTCTGATGTTCTTTGAGTAATATTGCCCTTGGTATACTTGAAAGCTCCTGTACTATAGGAAGGAGCTTAGCCACTTCAACGCCCGGTTGGTTTTCCGCTCTCCTTAAGGCGCTGAATCAGTACGGGATGAGCCACTGTATCAAAGGCCGCGCTAAGGTCCAACAGAATCAGCGCCACTGTCTGTCGAGCATCGACCAGCCAATGGATGGTTTCAGTGGACAGAAGCAGAGCCGACTCTGTGTAATAAGAGGCTCGGAAGCCCGATTGCATGGGGTGGAGTAGGCTGGCTTGATTCATGTGATCCGTTATCTGAGCATTAACCACCCTCTCCGCAATCTTGGCGAAGAAAGGTAGGAGAGATATAGGTCGAAGATTCTCCAGTTGGCTGGCACTAATCCCTGGTTTCTTTCTAATAGGAACAACCACTGCCTCCTTGTACGGTGCTAGAATGTCCATACTCTCCCTCATCTTATCTGGTTTAATGAGGTCTTTCGGGGAGCCTGACTTGGGATTTTAGGTCATCTAAGGAGGGGAGGGTGAAGCTGGAGAGGCAGGAGGCTTCTTCCAGATTGCATACTCCTTTCCAGTCAACTTTCCTACTACGGGCCTCCTCAAGGAAAGTGGTGTAGATTTTCTCCACTTTATCCGAGAAGTAGTCTGCAATCAGATTGCAAGATTCAATAGAGGCCTTACTAGGGGCGGAGATTCTATCCAGGGGCGAAAGTTCTTTAAAAATCACAAATAATTCTCTAGAGGAATTGTCGGCAAGTTCAATCTTCATATTATAATGTGCCGCACGAGTCTTCCTTATGAGAGAGTGATACATTTTTAAATTAGTTTTATATGTGGCCTTCCTGTCTTCCAAGAAGTCTTCCCTCGACCTACGCTCCAGACGTTTACAGACGGATTTCATTGCTTATAGCTCCTCATTGAACCAGGGCGCGGATGTAGATTATCTTCTAGGAGTGTTAGTGGTCCAGAGTGCCACCCTGTCAAGTGCCTCACAGAAGATCGAAAGATGATGCATCGCAAACACTTTACTACATTGACCAGAGTCCT
The DNA here is from genome assembly GCF_964261635.1 of Lissotriton helveticus. NCBI lineage: Eukaryota > Metazoa > Chordata > Amphibia > Caudata > Salamandridae > Lissotriton > Lissotriton helveticus. The sequence goes on from NC_136065.1 coordinate 2,049,147,588, forward strand.
TAGGGGCGACACCGCCGGTGTGTGAGTAGTGTGCGACCCCACCCCCATTTGTAACTTTAAAGCTCCCGTGAGCAGTGGGCTGACGAGCCTGGGATCCCGCACCTACGCGCCTGAGTGGTACTATCCCTGGCAGATATTGGCAGCCATCGGCAACCCCAGTACACGGCCTATCCCTGCTGATGAGGGGTAATACCCCGAAACACGTGTCCAGGGATGGCAAAGACAGCGAAGATAGCAGAAGATCGAAAGATGATGCATCGCAAACACTTTACTACATTGACCAGAGTCCTTAGGGGCGACACCGCCGGTGTGTGAGTAGTGTGCGACCCCACCCCCATTTGTAACGTTAAAGCTCCCGTGAGCAGTGGGCTGACGAGCCTGGGATCCCGCACCTACGCGCCTGAGTGGTACTATACCTGGCAGATATTGGCAGCCATCGGCAACCCCAGTACACGGCCTATCCCTGCTGATGAGGGGTAATACCCTGAAACACGTGTCCAGGGATGGCGAAGACAGCGAAGATAGCAGAAGATCGAAAGATGATGCATCGCAAACACTTTACTACATTGACCAGAGTCCTTAGGGGCGACACCGCCGGTGTGTGAGTAGTGTGCGACCCCACCCCCATTTGTAACTTTAAAGATCCCGTGAGCAGTGGGCTGACGAGCCTGGGATCCCGTACCTACGCGCCTGAGTGGTACTATACCTGGCAGATATTGGCAGCCATCGGCAACCCCAGTACACGGCCTATCCCTGCTGATGAGGGGTAATACCCCGAAACACGTTTCCAGGGATGGCGAAGACAGCGAAGATAGCAGAAGATCGAAAGATGATGCATCGCAAACACTTTACTACATTGACCAGAGTCCTTAGGGGCGACACCGTCGGTGTGTGAGTAGTGTGCGACCCCACCCCCATTTGTAACTTTAAAGCTCCCGTGAGCAGTGGGCTGACGAGCCTGGGATCCCGCACCTACGCGCCTGAGTGGTACTATACCTGGCAGATATTGGCAACCATCGGCAACCCCAGTACACGGCCTATCCCTGCAGATATGGGGTAATACCCCGAAACACGTGTCCAGGGATGGCGAAGACAGCGAAGATAGCAGAAGATCGAAAGATGATGCATCGCAAACACTTTACTACATTGACCAGAGTCCTTAGGGGCGACACCGCCGGTGTGTGAGTAGTGTGCGACCCCGCCCCCATTTGCCTCACAAATGCATTGATCAAGAGCATGCCCCTTCGACATCGCTCACTTCAGGTTTCCCTACCTGCAGAAGAGCAAGATTAAATTTGGTAGCCGTAAACTTAGACCACTTCCTCTGGGGTTGGTTAGTGACTGGTTTAGGCTTAGATTGGGCCTTGGGTATAGGGATTCTGAAGGGGATAATGTAATGATCAGTCCACGGGACTGGGATAGGAGCATCAACTTGGAGCTCTCCCCAGTTAGCAAAGATGGGAGTCTAGTAAGTGCCCATGCTGATGAGTCGGGAGAGTGGATTGTAATATAAGTTGGAGTGCCTAAAGCTCCTGGCTGAGCTCTTACGCCGGGGCATTGTCCCTGTCGTCAAAGTGTAGGTTAAGATCAGCCAACACCAGCACCTTGGCATAGCGTAGTGCTAGTTGGATGACGTGCTCCCTGAGGCTGACGGCGAACTGTGAGGCTGAGCCCGGTGGCCGGTATATCAGGAGGCCCTTTATGACATGGATATTGTCCACTGTGATAGTAAAGAGCCCAGCTTCACAGTCCTCTATCAGCATCATCTCCAGGGCACATTCCACCGCTAGTTTATGGATCATGGCTATCCCGCCTACTCTACTTCCCGGGTGATCAAGTCTAAGGATCCCATAATTAGGAGGGAGGGTTTGAAGAATGTCAGGCGCAGAGTCCTCATTCAGCCAGGTTTCAGTTAAAAACATAAAATCATTTGTTCCACTGACTAAATTTCATTTGTCTGTCTCTTAAGTGTTGGAGGGCAGCCCTTCGCCTTACTAGTTGGAAATGCCACCTACCCAGGATGACCCCCCTATGGCGAGGAAGGGGAAAATCCATTACGACGCGGTGTTTACACCGCACTACCATTACAACGCTGGTTTTACAACAAAAGTCGTTACCACGACTTGCGCTGGAGGGCGCTCTAGGCTAAGGAATAATAGATTTACTATTCCAACACCTTCCCTACTGTACGTAGGCAGGTGTTGGAATAGTAAATTTTACTATTCCTAAGTCCAGCACCCTACAGCGCAAGTCGTGGTAACAACTTGCGTTGTAAAACCAGCATTGTAATGGTAGTGCGGTGTAAACACCGCGTTGTATTGACATACAACCGGCGAGGAATATGTTTTGGAGAGGTTTGTGCAATGGGATAGTCTTGGGATCTCCTACCTTAGAAACATTTATAAGGGGAGGAACATTATGTCATTCCGGGAATTGAAGGCCGAATAATCCTTGACTAACTCGCAATTCTTTCTGTGTCTCCAAATGTGCCACGCCTTGCTAGCCCATGACTTACCGGAGGGCCCTTTGCCTGAGTACAGCCCATTGGAGGTGAAGATTTTCCAAGAGAAGCTAGATAAAGGGGCGACATCAGCAATTTATAAGATGCTGGTGATCCATGCCCCATTTGTCCTTGACAGAGGTGGGCGTCCTCAGTGGGGAACTTGGATGAAGATGATTGGAGGGAGGCTTGTATGGTGCCGAGGGAGCTGGCTATATCGACGAAGCTGCATATGATACAGTTCAATTACTTTCATGCTATGTATCTCACTCCGGATTGCTTACACCATTCGCTCCTCAATGCGCAGTGAAATGTAGTCAGTGGAACAAATGATTTAATAGAAAATTAAATCTACTAAGGATTGTGCTATGGAATTACATCCGGACCAAATAGGCTTACCAGGGGTTTTTTCTATACTCTATTAAAGTATAATAAACTGGAATTGAATAAGCTTTTTTATTTAGATAGGCAAATTCTTTGTCATTGAGCCAAGACTCATTGAGACCCTGGATGGTAAGTTCATATATCTTTGTACAAATAGAAGACATAGGGTCACCTTATACTTTTTTATACTGTGCATCGTTACTCAGTTGCCACAGAATCTCCTGGTCATAATCACATTTGTTCTGTATAGCAATGCTTCTGCCTTTGCCTGCTGGCTTTATAATGACATGCTCTAAGGTGGACACATTTTTAAGAGTAGTGAGTTGGTTCTTGGAGAGACTAAATCTCGTATACTTCTATTTTCTAAAAACTGCTTGTGTTTCTGAAAGCACTACATTTTCATATTTAATTATATCTTTAGACGTCAAATTAGTAGGTGGGTAAAACATGGATGTATAATGTAGTCCAGTATTGTCATTAACTCTTTTGGAATCATGAGATTTTTTTTATTTCAATCTGATGGTTCTGAAGAAACAAAATATTATAATTTGGGTCATGAAAGAATTGTTTCTGTGTTTGGGGATGAAGGTTAGACTTGCACTTAATTCTTCAATTTCAGTAGAACTTAAAGTATGCGTAGAAAGATTAAGGAGAGATGCAGGAGCAGCGAGGTCATGATCCTTGTTCAGCATTCTTAATACTGGTTATGTCATTACCTCCGAGTATATTCGTTCCTGTACCATCCTTGCATGTTCCCTTTTCCTCATCCCAGTTATGGTTGTCTCTTTGGACCTTGATCTAAAAAAGATTGGTTGAAAGTAGAAGGAACAGAGCTGTATCCTAAAGCAGTGTTGTCACTGTCGGAACCAGTGTCAGATAACTAACCCTGGGCAGAGCAGGCATAGTGCCTCTACGCAAAGTTCCACGGAGTTGGAAAGCAACTCCGTGGAACTTCGCTCCGCGCCCTCCCCAAATAATTAAAAGTTATTAAAAGGCACTTATCTGCCCCATGGCTGCCTCCTGAGGAACATCGCCGCTCTCCTGCCTCCTCTTCGCCATCCTGCTTCAGTGCTAACCCTTACGCTGAAAGTCTTGCAAGTGCGCATGTGCAGCAGGATGACGAGGTGGAGGCAGGAGAGCGGCAAGGTTCCTCAGGAGGCAGCCATGGGGCAGGTAAGTGCTTTTAATAACTTTTAATTATTTGGGGAGGGTGGAGGGGCCGGCTAACTACACTCCCCCAAGAAGTCATAGTTTTGCCTGAACTCCATGTTCGCAACGGAACGCGGAGTAGGCAGAACTACGTAAACTCCGCTGGCGGAGCGTAGTTACCCACCCGGGGTTATAGATAACGTTATAATTCTGGGTGGGACAGTATTGAAGGGGTCTTCTGAACCCTGGGGGTAAAAGTATTTCCTTAAATATGGATAAGTGCATTCTTTATTGTACTCCCTGATGTTTTTGTGTGTTTTTGCCTACTTTTTAGGTTTCGGCTGGAGGGCGGAGCTCTTAGCTCCGCCTCCAGAGAAATCTCTTGATTTCCAGTAAGGAGAATGGAATACGCCCCCCTGTCCCATTGGCTAGCTCCATAAATGGAGGCTAGCCATTGGAACAGAGATCTGTCCGTCAAGGCCGGACCAGATTCGGGGGCGTTCCCGAGGTTTTTTCCCAGGGCGGAGTTACGTTTTTTCCCGTTCCCTCCCCTTTCACTGATGCGCTGTCCATTCCCGCCCCCTCCGTGTGCCTTTCCGCCCCCCCCTCGCTGTCCTGTGCACGTTTCCCGCCGTCCGTGTCCTCTCCCGCCCCCTACCGCGTCCTCTCCCGCCCCCTCCCGCCGTCCGTGTCCACTCCCGCCCCCTCCCGCCGTCCGTGTCCACTCCCGCCCCCTCCCGCCGTCCGTGTCCACTCCCGCCCCCTCCCGCCGTCCGTGTCCACTCCCGCCCCCTCCCGCCCCCTGTGTCCTCGTAGGTGCTTGTTGTCTTTTGTTTCCTCCCTCAGAGCTCCGTCCAATTACTTGTATCTTTATGCTTCTGTGTTTGTGTTGTTTTAGGGGACAATTTTTTTTTTTTATTTGTTCCTGCCTGTGTTTTGTCATTGCTTGTTCAACTTGTTGCTCGTGTTGTGTTTCTTGTTTCTCCTGTATCACACACCCTTCTTGCTTCCACATACACGCACCCTGCCCTGTCTTTTTATTGTTGTTTCCCTCGTTTCCCTTGTCATTAGGCCTCCACCACTCGTCGTTGCTGTTCAACTTCCGACCACTATCTTGTCCGATGATAAATGATCACGCTGTGGCAGAGCTGAGCGGAGGAAGTTGGCATTTCTAACTGCCCCGCAATGCAATAGGGGGGTTAGGAAAATCTGGTTATGCTAATTGGTGAGTGTGTGTGCGCTTCATACGGCTTCAGTATGCCTCCTTCTGCTTATTTGGAGCATAGCCCAGGTACTGATGGTTCCGGTGATTACTCTTCTTCTGTCCCTCATCCCTCCCTGTCCTCGATGCTTGCCCATACCAGAGCCATCTTCTCCCCTCCTTGTTTGGCCGTTGCACCCGCAAAAAAATAAATGCTAGTCGTGATGCGACCGCCGCCTCTGTTTATTCGTTAATATGAAGGTGTATTAATTTGGAGAGAAAATTGTAGTCTTCGCTCCTAATAAGATCAGGCAGTAAGAAAAAATACTTTTTGACACTAACATCTTCTCTTGGCCTTCTCAGTGGGTCAAAATAAATGTTCTGGCCCCTTCTACTTTACTTGTAAAGCTGGGATACCACATTTAAACAAATCGCAGACACGCACACAAACTGCTCCCACAAACACACTCCAAAACGGGCACACACCCATCTGCTCACTCGGATAGACTGAAAGGAGCGCATGGAGAAAGGTTCAAACATGCTCACCCAACGAACACCAATCACAGATGCAAACAAAAACCGTGGCTCATACGAACTCACAAGCTAAGATTAACATACATATGTACTCTGGGCCACAAGCACATACTAGGCTAGACATGCAGACATGTATATTGACTAACACTCAAATGCACATAAACACAAAATTCATAGATACATAAAAAAAACACGCCTAACTGTATACACTAACAAAAGTGCTTGCTTACTCAGTCATAGAAACATACACACATGATGTTCACTCTATCAAACATAAACGTTAACAGACAAATATATATAAGCACTAACTGACCGACACACACAACAATAATGAGCTTCAGCTCATACATACAAGATGCAGACAACTGACTCATATTCACAGGCATAGACAGAAATAACCACACATGCCGTGCGCTGCCCATCCATCTCGGGAGACTTCTGTTTACATGCAACAGGCTGACGCTACACAGCAGAGCTTCCCTGAAGGAAGATGGGGAAAGACCTTACTTCCCAGATGCCAAGAACTCCTCCTATAATAGTAGTTTCGCCTCTTCGTCCTTGTTTTTTAAGAATGCCAATGAAGCTATTCAGCTGGTTTCTAACTGCTCCAGAACCACCAGAGATAATGCCCAAGATCACACAGTCTAGGCATGCATGGACGCCAGGATTAGACTTTCGAGTTCTTCTACTTGTTAAAGATAAAGTCATGCCAGTTCATGTTCAATGAAACATTTAGTAGATTTACGTTGCTAGATTGGGTGATTGGTCTTGATCACTTTCTAGCTTCTTTGAAAGGTCGCAGCATTTTACATGTGCTATACAACCAGTGGTTGTTTTATACATGGTATGTTTTTACCAATTTGAAAGAGCATTGTCTAAGTAAAAATATTTTTGTAATCTAGCTTCACAGACCATGTATTTGCCCTTTTTAGGTCGCGCCTGCGATTGCAGGGGCGAAAGCCCCTGCTGTCGCAAAGCGATCTATTGCAATCATTTCAGTCATTTTCCCTGTCAAGGACTAGGCAGAGACAACAGACTGTCACGAGCACGCAGCCGGCCGGAATCGGATCAGGTCACGCGCTCCGATCCCGGCCGGCTGTTCACAACACATGCACACGCAGGCACAGGCAGGCACACACGCAGGCACACGCAGGCACACACAGGCACACACAGGCACACACGCAGGCACAGGCAGGCACACACGCAGGCACAGGCAGGCACACACACAGGCACACACGCAGGCACACACAACACACACACACAGACAGACGCACGCACCCCCCCCCCCAACTCACCGGGCTCTTTTAGTGTGTTCCGTGTCTCTGTCATCAGCCAGGGGGTCAGTCTCGAACCTCAATCTCCCTCCGCAGCGCTGGTCTTCACCCGGGCCCCCTCCTGGGACCCGGGACTTCAGATGCCGCACTCCTCTTTGGTGCCGGGGCTTGGAGCGCGCACGCGCGGGCAGCTCCCGCCCTCTCGCGCTCAGCCCGGGCTGCTTTCAGATTGTGGCTTTTTGTCAACAGGAAAGCTGTGAGGCTACAACAGAGGCCAGCTAGTTTATATATGTCAAAATAAAATGTACATTTCTGTATGATCATATCATTTTTTGCTCCTTGTGTGTTACATAGTTTTGGTTGTGTATGGAATAATGTGGGTCTAGGCTCTGGCTAGCTTATAAGTTCACCCAAAGGGGAAACTTTTCTGACAATTTGATCCCCATGGAACACCAATGACTATTTTCAAACGTTGACCCAAGGCAGTGTTCTAGGCTGGCATTCCATTTGACCTTCTTCTAGACAATGAGGTAAACGCAAGTACGTGGATTTATCAGTTTCCACCAATTATTGAATTCCATTATTGTTGAAGGCAATTAGGTGATTTAAATTACACACCCGGTGCATTTCGGAGAGGATGCCTTCTTCAGTAGGCAATGGTTAAATTGATAAATGCATAATTAAACATGCTCAAAGAAAAATCCGAAGTTTGAATGCAAGACTTGAGATCGGCTGGGAGCCGGGAACCTCGAACACTGTGATCAAAGTTTGAAATATATCGCTGTGCACTGGGAATCATGCAGGATAGTGCACGAAAGCGGTTTGACGCCCCCTGGCTGTTGCGCCATTTCTAGCAGCAGGCACGTGAAGTGACAAGTCAGGGTGTCTGTGACTTAATGTGGGCACGCTCGATGTTTGTAAATCAGTGCTTTAAATGGGCCGGTACGGAGTACTGGAACTTTTTTATTTTGTGAGGGAGAAACCGGTACTTCAAGAGAAATGTAATACTTTTAATTGGAGAGCACCGGCACCTCTCGGAAACAAGCAGGCACTCTGGTACAGAATACATGCACTTCTATTTTTCTATTTCAAGCACTGTTTGTAATTGAGGGGCCTCTTGACAGGCAAGGGTTGTCTGCGAGTGGGCATTTCTGGTAGTTCGGTGGACTCCTGAACCCATCGGAGGCGTCTCTGTTTAACCATGTAATAAAAGGTTTAAATCCTTGGGGGGCTCGGCCAGTCATTCATCCTTCAAGGATCGATGCAAAGTGCACCATTGACAAGGTACTGATAAACACCAGATAACGGCACCAACAATCTCTTTCATGGTGAATGCGTGCTTCACAAATCGAGTGCTCGATTATGCTGTGTGTGCGGGTCCACTCAGCCGCTCATCCTTCTGAGGTCGATAAAATGAGTACCACTGAAATGGGTAACAATACATATCTGTTATTCGGCACCAAGATGCCTCTTTGGGGGTGAATGAGCGCTTTACAATGCATGTTATGTTTTAGGTAATGCCTGAAGATGTACAGTTGGAAAAACACCTCTTTTGATGCCAAACATTGGGCGCACGGGCGCAGCCGGGCCCTTTCCTTGAAGGGAAGCCAATGCAAACGGGAGCAGCACGGTCAGCTCTCCTCGTGCTCTAACCCTCGCTAATAAGGGGGCTACGCCCTCCGAGCGGGGGGGGGGGGGGGGGGGCATCGTGGCCGAGGGTCCTATGGGTCAGCACGGAGTGTACTGATCTCACCTGTGCCAGAGGACAAGAGCAGAGTAGGTCAGGTCTCTGCGGAGGAACAGAGTGTCTGAGACAAGGTTCTGGCCCTCCCACTGCCGGGGGTTTCTAGGAACGGACTGTGAGATCAGCAGGTGTTCTCAACATGACGCCCTACCCCACAGGCTTGGCCACCCAAGCCTCTGGGGGAAGGGGGCCTCGCTTCTCGAGGGATGTTGGTTATTTCAAGGCGCCGGACCCGGATCACAAAGGTTCTGCGGAATTCACTAATCTTTGCTAATTCACAATACATTTTCTTCAGCTGTGTGCCTAAATTGGTTTTAAATGCTGATGGAAATGTATATGTTTCACAGAAACAAAAAGCCACACCGCAAGTCCGCAACAAGGAATTTGCACATTCCTAGGAAAACCAACATAATTTTTTTTATTTGTTTCTTTCTCTGGACACACTTTTTCCACCCATTGAAAAAGTTCACTTTTGCAACAGTAGGGACAGTATTACCTTTTCCCCCTTGTGAAGGACAAACTAAACAAGCATTGAAAATGCAATAGCTCTCACCTTTAATTAAGTTAAACCCATTTGCTTTGCGAACGGTATTGTATAGCACAGCAAATGGCTTTAACTTAATAAAAGGCGAGACCTATTGCATTTGTAATGCTTGTTTCACAGTGTTTTCTGTTTTGCAGTGGAGTAAGAAACGAGCACTTTAGATTTACCCGAGTTATACATATTAAGCTATGAAGGATGAAACCCAAAGCCAGCACTGCCGAACTTTTCACTCACATGCCCAGTTAATGTTTGTACACTGTCATCATATGGTCCTGTGTTGCAGTTACAATCAGCTCGCTCTGCCTTGTCAGGCGACAACACTAATGGGAAAGTGAAACTACAGTCTGTTCCACACGTTTAGTGTTGTTAAAAACAATCTCAGCATCGTGTGGGTATGGTGGCGGGGGAGAGTTAGTTGTGAAGTTATGTTTCAAAGCTGGAGCGTACACTCTTTCTATGCAGTCCCCAAGTTCGGCCGTCTTAGCTCTAAAAAAATGTCTTCTGTGTCATGCAGATTTAATGTGATTTATAATGTATTTGTATGAATAGTCACTCTATGTTATATCCTTCGCATTGGGAGTGGGGAACAGATACGGCATCATGGAAAATTATAATCAAAGCAGGAGTCCCCTGCATAATGTTTTAATCATTAAACTGAGCAACCGTAGCTACTATTAAAGCGCATTTCAGATTAGGGTGACCAACTGGGTTGGGTGCAAATTCGGGAAGGTGAGCGTAAAAATTCAGGACAAAGGGTCGAAATTCAGGACAAAAATTCAGGACAGGAGGTCCAAATTCAGGACAAAAAGTAAGTTTTACAGACACATCAGAAGAGGTCACACAATAGTATATATAATAAGTAAATAGACAACCACTTAAGTACAAGTGAAAGGAAGTTTATATTAGGTTGAGACAATTGTGCACTTCATGTTTTTTTTCAGTATGTGCGCAGCTTTGAGCAAATGTGCAGGTCTTTTTGTGGTAACAAACCGCCCCCCCCCTCACTTTTCCAGCCTCCCAGGAAAACGCTCTATGCCCTGTCCGGCCAGTCCGGCCTTGCTACCACCCTCCAATGGTGACCCTCCTCTTCACATAGACCCTCTCTCGTGTATTTAATTTTTTTTATAGTGCTACTCATCCCAGGCAAGTAGGAAAGGGTGTCGGAGTGTGTTACATCACACACATATTATATAGAGACCATGACTCATAAATGTGAAAGTCAATCTATAGGAAATGTACGATAATGGGGGTTACAAGGTGTAATTATTCTCTCATCCATCATTCAGTCTTTCACCATTCATTCTGTCCTTCCATCTGTGTGTCCATCCATATCAATATTCAGCTATTTGCAAACCTATTGATCATCTCTCCTTCCATCCATCATTCCACTCATCCATCCCTCCATCCACCCTTTCACTCATCCATCCCTCCATTCATCCTTTCACCTTATCCATCCATCCACTCATCCATCCACTCGTCCATCGATTCATCCATCCAGCCATTTATCGTTTCACCCATCCAGCCATCCTTTCCCTTACTCATTCATCCGCCCAGTCACTCATCCTTCCACCCATTCACCCTTTCAGTTATCCATCCATCCCCCTTTCTCTCTCCATCCCCCTTTCATTTAGCCATCCATCCTTCCATCCACCCACTCATCCATTCATGAATCCATCTATTGACCCTATTACTCATCCATCCTTTCACTCATCCATCCATCCCTTCTCTCATCCATCCATCCTTTCTCTCATCCATCCACCCTTTCACTCCTTCACTCATCCATCCACCCTTTCATTCCTTCATCCATCAATCCTTTCTCTCATCCATCCACCTGTTAACTCCTTCATTCATTCATCCATCCATCCTTTATCTCATCCTTCCACCCTTTCTCCCTTTCACTCCTTCACTTATGTATCCACCCTCCTGTCCTTCCACCCTCCCTTTCACTCACACAGCCTTACATCCATCCTTTCACTCATCCATCCATCCATCCATTCCACTTACCAGTTCATCAATCCATCCATCAGTTCACTCTTTCAGTTATCCACCCATCCCCCTTTCATTTAGCCATCCATCGTTCCTTCCACCCACTCATCCATTCATAAATCCATCTATTGACCCTATTACTCATCCATCCTTTCACTCATCCATCCATCCTTTTACCTCTCCATCTACCCTTCCACCCATACATTCATCTATTTACCTTCTCTCATCCATCCTTCCACTCACTCATCGTCCATCCTTTCTCTCATTATCCATCCACCCTTTCATTCATCCATTCACTCTTTCACTAATCTAGCCATCCCTTCACTTACCCACCTTTTCACATTAATTATGAGCTGAGCCTTTGTCTGCTTATTTGCCGACAGAAGAGGCCCATCAAGGACTTCACGCCTGCTGTAGTTCTTAAAGCAAGGGGTGGAGCAGGGGAGGGCTCACTATGCCCCTGTACATAGGCATTCCGTAAAAGTGGAAGTCATGAGTCATGCATAATGCACAGTGCTACTGTGACATGGTGTTGTTTCCAGAGCTTTAAGTGGGATGAAAAACTGGGGGTCTCTCCAAAGGGGGTGTTCGATGTAATTAAGGGCATGGCTTAAAACACCTAAGCTAAAAATCTGTGCTAAGCATAGTGTGCCGCCCAACTGGTAATTTGCTGCTTCTGTCATTGCATCCAGATATATAACACAAAAAAATGCCAATAGCTCTAACTTTAACAAAGGCGAAACCATTGCATTGTAAATGCTTGTTTAACATTAGTTGCATGAAGAACAAGTTACTTATCTTCAGTATCAATGTCTCTGAAAGAGACATAAGTTAGTTATAGATTCCATACCTTAAAATTACCCCCAGGCATCAAACTGGATCCGGATATTTTTTTTCTTCTTAGCAGTACCCTTGTGCGTCAGTAGGTGGCATCAGTCGACTTCACATCCGTCATCGGCGTCGAGTTTCCGGGGATGACAATGCGGTGCCTATTTTGATGGCACCTCTGCACATTGATGTCAGTTCTGACACAACTTTCCATGCCAGAAGTGCAGAGCCATGCAACACACTGACCACTGGTGTGCTAAAACTAGAGCCCTGCAAGGGAGTTCCAGTCCCTAGATGTCTGTTCTCAGAGTGGGGAGGATGGGTGGGGCGGTAAGGAATCTATAACTAACCTATGTTTCTTACAGATACATTGTTACCGAAGGTAAGAAACTTGTTCATTTGAAAGTGACAGTTAGTTATAGATTCCTTAACTTAGAAGAGATACCCCAGCAATACCAACCCTAGAGGTGGGTCTGCGAACCAAGTTCACACCAGAATGTCCCAGAGGATAGAACAGGCAAAATAGCTGTCACTCCGGACTTTGCTGTCCAGGCAGTATAGTATGATGAACGTGTGCAAGGATGCCCACGTGGCTGCCTGACAGATGTCAAGGAGTGGAACCACGTACAAGAGCAGTGGAGGCAGCCATAGCTCTGGTGGAGTGAGCTCGGAGCCCCACTGGAGTTTCCTTCTTCACCAAGTGTAACACATTTATATACAAAGGACAACCCATCTAGAGATAGTATGCTTTTGAACAGCCTGACCTTTCTTGGCACCCAAGTAGACAATGAAGAGTTGATCATCCACCCGGAAATCTTTTGTGCGGTCAAGGTAGGACAGCGCACATTTTGGGTCCAGACTGTGGAGTCTCTCCTCCTCCTTGGAAGGGTGTGGAGGTGGGAAAAAGGTGGGCAAAGTAATGGTCTGTCCTATGTGAAAAGGTGTAATCACTTTTGGAAGGAACAATGGTCTCGTCTTAATCACCACTTTGTCCGGATGTACAGAGAAGAAAGAGGACTTAGAAGAAAGAGCTTGAAGCTCTCTCACCCTGTGAGCAGAGGCGATGGCAATAAGGAAATCTGTATTCAGAGTGAGGAGCATGAGAGGACAGTTGTGAAAAGGCTGGAAGGGAGTGCACGTAAGATAGGTTAAGATCAGGTTCAAGTCCCACTGAGGCATTAGGATAGGAGATGGAGGAAAGAGATGAGTAATGCCCTTAAAGAATTTATTTACAATAGGGGACCTGAACAAAGATGGCTTATCTGGCAGCCGAAGCAAAGCAGAGATGGCCGCAAGATAGCCTTTAAGAGTGCCCAGAGCAGAGCCCTTCTGGGCCAAAACAGTATATACACAAAAGAATCTCTGAAAGAGGGGCTGAAAGGGGATCCACATGCCACCAATTTAGTCCATTGACAGCCGTATACCGTTTTAGTGGAGGGACGCCTGGCTGCCAAGATGACATTACAGACTTCGGGTGGAGGGTCAAAAGCTGTCAACTGTCGCCTTACATAGGGGTACCCTCTTCAGGATCACAAGAAGGGTGCAAATGCCAAATAGCCCCAGGAAGTCTTATGGCAGGACCCTGGAGAAACGACAGCGCCCGGTTAGTCCTGGGGCAGTTGTAAACATTAGCAACCGGGGTCTTGCCTGGATACGCTCCGCCCCCTCAAAGGGCCTGAGTAAATGGGTGGACTGACGGTCCACAGGATGTATGGGGTAGTCCCCAAAATGGTTAGCACCGTTTGCTTATGCCACAGTGCAATTTGGCTCATCAGCTGGGCAGGCAATAGAGGGGCTGCCTGCTCTTGGATCGCCCGTAAGTTGACTCAATCTCCAAGTAAGGACGTGGAGGCTGGACAGGTTCGGGTGAAGAACCCTCCTCTGCTGCTGCGACAGAAGATTCTCCTGAAGAGGCAGTTTGTGTGGAGGATCGATGGCCATGCTCAGGAGCTCTGGGTACCAGACTCTTCGTGCTCAGTCCAGAGCCACAAGAATAACTTGGGCCCGGTCGCGCTTGATCTTCTTTAGCACTCTGGGCAGAAGTAGTACAGGCAGAAAGACGTACAAGAGGCCGCAGTTTCACTCATGACGAAAGGCGTTGCCGAGCGAGTGCCGCCTTGGAAACTCCAAAGCGCAGAATTTCTGACATTGTGCGTTCTCTTTGGTGGCGAACAGATATGACCAAGGCTCTCCTCACCGCTGAAAGAGACCTTGCACCACTTCCGAGTGAAGCAATACCAACCCTGGAGGTGAGTCTACGAACCAAGTACACACCAGAAAGTCCCCCCGGAGAATAGAACAGGCAAAATAACTGTCCCTCCGGACTTGGCTGTCCAGGCAGTATAGTCTGATGAATGTGTGCAAGGATGCCCACGTGGCTGCATGACAGATGTCAAGGAGTGGAACCACGTGCAAGAGCAGTGGAGGCAGCCATGGCTCTGGTGAAGTGAGCTCGGAGCCCCACTGGAGTTTCCTTCTTCTAGGCACAGGCGGCAGAGTTCGTCCACCCTGACGTTCAGAGAACCTGTCAGGTGTTAAACCACCAGGGTCAAGCCCTGATGTTCCAGCCATGTCCAGAGATGAAGAGCCTCTTTACATAGGGTCCATGAACCCACCTCGCCCTGTTTGTTGCAGTACCACATGGTGGTGGTGTTGTCCGTGAACACCTGCCCCACCTTCCCCTTCAGAGCAGGAAGGAATGCCTTTAGTGCCAGGTAGATCTCCCTGAGCTCCAGAAGGTTGATATGGAGCCCGGACTCCGCCGGAGACCATACGCCACTGGTTTCTGCCTCTCCCAGATGGCCGCCCCATCCCAGGAGTGACGCATCTGTCACCACTGTGACATCTGGTTGGGGAAGGGAGAGGGTTCTGCCCCTGACCCAAGCTTGGTTCGTTAGCCACCACTGCAGTTGTTGTGCAGGTCCCTCCGAGATCCAGATGTAGTCGGAAAGATTCACCTGATGCTGCTCCTACTGGAACTTCAGGTCCCACTGCAGAGCCTGCATATGCCATCTGGCATGATCCCCCATCAGGATGCAGGAAGCCATGAGGCCCAGCAGCCTCAGGGTCATTCTCACCAAAATCCAGTTTAGAGGCTGAAATATCGGTATCATAGGCCAAATATCCTGGATGTGCTGCTCGGGAGGATAGGCCCGAAACTGCACTGTGTCCAGAACAGCTCCTATGAGAGGGAGTAAGGTGTAATTTCGGCACGTTGATAGTGAACCCTAGCGAATGCAGGAGGGTCCACCTTAGTCTCGAGGTGTTGTAAACGTATCTAGGACCCGATTTCAATATTCCGATTTTATGCCCTTATGTGGTTATATCAAATCATATCCTTATAAAGGCATAATAATCATACCTATATTAAGTCATAGCCAATGCAGTCCAAATACGGCAAGGCTACTCCCATAGACTCCTAGAAAGCACAACGTGTTCTTAAACAAACCATGCCTCCAGCATTTACATTTACATTTATTTCACTTGTAGAGCGCGTAATTCACCCGAAGGTCTCAGAGCGCTGGGAGCAGACAAGATCCTTGGATTTCAGCAGATTCAGAGGGGTTTAAGAGTTCGGCATACTAAGGATTAAAGAGACAGGTTTTGAGCCGTTTCCGAAATCTGGCGTGATCTGGCTCTTCTCTCAGAAATGTGGGCAGGGAGTTCCATGCTTCTGGGGCGGTCTTACTGAAAGCTCGGTCCCCGTTTCTGACCGTTCGGACTCTAGGAATGGATAGAAGGGCTTTACTGGAGGAACATAGAGTCCTAATTGGGATATGGGCTTTAAGTTTCCTTTCCAGGTAAGCTGGTCCATGTCCATTTACTGCCTTATGAACCAGACAGCAGAGTTTGAACTTTATGCGTTTTTTAACGGGGAGCCAGTGCAACGTTCTGAGACATGCTGCTGACGGGGTGCGAGGGGGAAGGTCTAATACTAGCCTCGCAGCGGTATTTTGAAGAACCTGAAGTCGATTTAGTAGTGACTGATTGATGGCTGAAAACAGGGCGTTCCCGTAGTCCATCCTGTTTATAACCAGCCCTTGGACTAGGGGCATGCGTGCTGAGAGCGGGATCCATTTAAAGATCTTCCTCAGGCTACGTATCTGGCCGTAGCTATTTCCAACTGTTTTTTTTTATATGTTCAGACATAGTGAGCTTGTTATCTAGGACTACACCCAAGTTCCTGACGTATGGTTTGGGGGCAGGGCAAGTGCCCAGGGCGTCAGGCCACCAGTCCGGTGACCAGATTTGGTCAGCTTTGCCAAAAAGCATGACTTCGGTCTTCCCTGCGTTCATCATTAGGTGGTTTCTGGTCATCCACTCTTGTATATTGGTCATACAATTTTTGAACCTATGTTTAGCGTCTTCATGGTTTTGGCTGATGGTGACGAGGATTTGAGTGTCGTCAGCATAAGATATTGTCCCAAAACCGCTTTCTCTAATGATTTTGGCCAGAGGGGAGACGTAAATATTGAAAAGGGTCGGGCTTAAAATAGATCCCTGTGGGACACCTTTATCATTTTTATAGGAGATAGAGGTATGATCACCAATTTGGACCCTTGATCATCTGTTTTCAAGATAGCTTGATATCCATTTAAGAGCGTTTCCTTCGACACCAATCTCAACAAGGCGCTCTAACAGTATGCGATGCGAGATGGTGTCGAAGGCCGCAGATAAATCCAGTAATATCAGGATGGCTGATTTTTTTGAGTCTAAGGATAACCTTATATTATCCACAACCTCCAGCAGGGCTGTTTCGGTGCTGTGGAATGCCCTGAAACCGGATTGGGATGGATCAAGGAGTTTATTTGATTCCAGGTGGGCGACAAGTTGTTTATTGATTAGGGTCTCCATGACTTTCCCAAAGAGTGGCAAAAGGGAAATAGGCCTAAGATTTGTAAATTGATCAGGGTCTGCGTTTGGTTTCTTCAGAATGGGCCTGATTATTGCTTCTTTCCAATGGTCAGGAACAACGCAATGTTGTATTGATTGGTTAAAAATATTAGTCAGGGTAGGGATCAGAACTGGAGAGATTTTATGTATGACTTGTGGCGAAGCAGGGTCGCCCGGTGCTCCAGATTTCATTTTCAGCAGTGCATGATTTACATCCTGCTCACTCAGGGGTGAGAACAGTTTCAGCGTGTTATCAGGGCTGCAGTGGGAATTTTGCCTTTCAATGGGAGGGGTGCTGGTCTCAACCTCAGCTGTTTGCTGGGGAAATCGTTTATGAATTTCAGTTATTTTTTCATGAAAGTAGGAGGCTACGGATTCAACCCATTTTTTAGAGTCAGGAAGCGCCTGTTGTGTACCTGGAGGTGTGGTAAACTCCTTCACAATATTAAAATATTAGCCCGGGAATCCCCCCTGCTTCTGTATTGATTTGTCCTAGAACTCCTGGAGTCCTGAAAGAACTGCGAGTTCTTAGTGACGTCTCATGTCCAACCTTACGTCAAACTCGGCACCTTCCAGGAATAAATATACCAGCATCTGCCCTAACAAAACACACTGTGGTTTGGAGCAGATCGGCTATCTACTTGCCCGAAGCCCTGCTGAAACGAGTGCCGAAGAAAGCCGACCCTCCCATTGATGCACTGAGAGAGACGCTGTCTTTTCTCCTGCCGAGAAATCCAGCTCCAGTGTTTCCCTGTCACCCTCACGGGTTGCTGGGAGATCGTGTCCTGAGAGAGACCTCCTTCATTCTATAACCAAGGTACGGAGCTGATTAGACCCTTAGAGAATTATTGATTCAGATTCTTGGCAAAAACTATCTTAACTAAAAATACAACTTATTTACTCCTTCCCATGTACTAGGCTTAGGTTAGGTACACTGGGGTAGGCGTATCTTAGAAGCACCAGTTGAGTATGTTTAGTCATCTTTTATCATTGTATGTATTTTATCCGTTTTAAGTATCTTATGGCTTAGAAACCATATAAATGCTTTTACAGTATTATTTCATAATACTCCTTTTACTGTACGCACTTTACTGTATGACAAGTATTGCATTTGTGGCAATTCACTTCTCTTGCATGAGAAAGAAGACTGCTCAATAAACAACCACTTTTATTGAAAACGCCCGTCTCTCTATTTCTCTGCACTCCTGGTGAAACTAAGCATGCACGATTGACTGAGTGAAATAGCTACCTATTGTTTCCGTGACTCTGGAGATATACTCCTTATTCTTGGGGGAGCAAAGTTGTCATGTTTATGCGGTTGTCAGAAACTAATCCCTTCTTGTGAATCCGAGAAAGCTTCTAGTGACCTCTGAGCTAGCTGGCATTCATAATTAAGTCTAACATATTCAATAGAGACCTAGGGCCAGATGTAGGTGGCCATTTACCGACCGGTAACGGCCGATTTCGGCCGTTACCGACCGGTAAATGGGGTTGCGGGATGTAGGAGGCCAATTTTACCGATTCGGTAAATTTACCGAATCGGTAAAATACAGAATCTGTATTTTTACCAATTCTGTAACTTCCAGATGTAGGTGGGACTCTTCTGAGTCCCAAAGGCCTTTCAGAATCGGTATTTTACCACCCAATCCATTTGGGTGGTAAAATACGGAATCCAGGTGTGCATGCACATGTTTGCATGCACACCTATGCCATGTGACAGACAGACATGCCCTTAGGGCATGTCTGTGTGCCACGTATTTGGGGTGCTAGAGGGTGTCAAAGTGACAACCCCTGCACCCTTGCTGGAATCGGTATATACCGAATCGGTAAATACCGATTCGGTAATGCCCATTGATTCCTATGGGCTTCAATGCCCATAGGAATCAATGGGCATTACCGAATCGGTATTTACCGATTCGGTAAATACCGATTTTTACAGATTCAGTAATTCAATTACCGATTTTACCTAAATCTCCCTCCTTCTATTTTACCGATTCATAAATACCGAATCGGTAAAATTCGGTATTTATGAATCGGTAAAATAGAATTACCTACATCTGGCCCCAAGTCAACCTAAGTCCTACGTCTAAACTATCGTTTATGTTATTCCAATGCGCAGAGCCTATTGGGAATATAGGAACTACACTACATGGCGCCCATTGTTTGGTAAGGCGATAATTTAACGCTAGATACTAGAGTAACTCAGTCGTGCTTTTCACACAGACCCCTTTTCCCGTAAAAACTCCAAGAGACGTCTGGAGTGGGTAAAAGGTTAATATCCGCCAAAACTTAGTAGGAGGAAAATCCTATGTATTCGTTTTCGGTTTAGTCAACGTTGAAGGATACAGTGTTCCAAAATATTGTGCACCTAATCTTTGTTTCCTTGAAACTTGCTCTGCAAACTTTCAGTCAGCAAAATGACGGGAAGTGAAGACGAAAGAGATGCTTTGGCAGCTCAACTTTTAGCGGAAGACACAACTCTCCAACAAAATGACCCGGGTGCAATGCTCATCCCAGTAAATGTAAGAAAAACCATAACTATAAAACTTATAGAAAATGGAGTATCACCAATGGTACAGTCATATTTGTCGTCGAGGCACATGAATATCGGCAGACAGAGGTATTCTATTCATGGATACATTTTCCAGCAGCAAATGCTGTGACACGCCAGTTCCACTACTACAAAATAGAGGCACCTCCAGAGGAATATGTTCCTTTCGAGGACGTTGAAATTCCACTAACTTACCAGGAGCATGAGCTCTGGTTTAATGGCACCCTAAAACATCAAAATCACATTACCAGGCTCGACCCACTAGGTAGACCAGGAGCCACATGGCCGGTTCTAGCCAGCTATACACCACATCCGGACATTGAAAAAATGTCAAATAGAGAACTTTTAGTTCAGCTAAAACAATTAATCAAAATACATAGACAATTGGTCCAATATGTCATGCGGACTCTAACAGTCCAACCAGCAATAAAAATTCCACAGCACACCCCTCACCAGGGGAACGCAAATAAAATTACACCACAGACTATACAATCAGCCATTGGCCAATTACCCTCAAAACGGGAACAAATTCCCTTCTGGTTAGCTCAGAAAATTACACAAAAAGAGGCTGTATTCCCTGATAGTACACCTCATGAAAAACACAGAATTCTGACAATCTGTCTACCAATGGGGATCACACCACATGTGGAGGACTGTGACACTTGGGGAACAGTCTTTGCTTCAATATACACAAAAACACATGGTGTCCCGTCTATGGCGGTTATACCAGACGTACTAAAACAGATTCAAAATGAATACGGTCCAGAGCCTGCTTTAAATCTAGGTATGAAATTACTGAAAGACTTTAAGCAAGTCTCGGCTATATTACTAGCCAACATAAAAGGAGAAGCAGCTTCTGTGGCGATCCGCCAGAAATTAAAAGAAACAGATATAGTAGAACAACCTTTTGAACTTGCCAGAATAATTGAAAAGTGCTATGAAGAATTAGGTAGAGATAGTTTGGGTGGGAAACCACTAAAACCACAACTAACTGAAAATCCTGAAAAAACCTTTATCAAAAATAATCAAATTACTCCCAAAAAGAAGTGGGAGGGTAATAAACAAATTACCCCCAGAGAAAAACAGTTTCAGACCAGAGGAAGGTCTCCCCAACGGAGAAACAGATCTCCAGAATGGGGGGACAAGTCTCAACAAAGGGAGCCCTCTGAAAAAAGATACAACCTTAGAAATAGGAACAATTTAAGAAAACCTGACAGATATCAAGATATTGATACACGTCCCTCTCGATCTTTTCAGACTTCCTCACAGAAATCAGAAAGAAGCGAACGATCAGAACATAAAGAAGAGTGCGTCAAGTCCAAAGTCAAGGAACCTGCTCATCAAAGTAAAAATTTACAATTCCCCAGAAAGAAGGTAAGTATTAAAATAAAACATGCCGAGGATTCTGAGGACACAACTCAAGAACGGAGAATGGGCCCAGACAATGCTAGACAGCGCAGCAGAAGTGACCATAGCTCCCAAGATCCTGATGAATCTTCTGGAGACAGTGGACACGAATTAATACATTCAAGTGGAAACTGCAGACACCAGAGTTAGTGTACCTCATAAACTATATGAAATAACATTGCGTATAGAGGGGGACAAAACTAGGAAAATAAGAGGTCTCTTTTGGGAGAATCTATCTAAAGGCTATGACATCCTTCTAGCAGAGAAAGACTGGCCACCAGAGTTTGTCAGGGAATTCCCACATGGCGAAGAAATGATTATGCCTGCCTTCTCAAATCACATTCCAATTCATAAAAAATACACATATGCTAGAAAATGGGCAGTGGCCCAAGCCCCTGCATAAATAAACATCATGTAGGATGGGATGAGGATTCTCCTCACTATAAAATTCAGTTAAAAAATCAACCTACTGCACAAAGGCAGTATCCTTTTAAACAAGAAGCTAAAAAACAAGTCAGGGAGATCTTAGATCAACTTGAATACCAGGGGGTGATTGAAACATGCACCTCACAAATGAACAATCCTTTGTTTCCTGTCTCCAAACCAGACGATACATATCGTCTAGTTTTGGATTACAGACACCTAAACTCTTGTTGCAAAACATTTGCGGTACAAAACTCACACAGTGCAGCACTAATGAATAACATCGTGCGCAAAAAATATAAAACAACATTAGATATTTCAAATGGTTTCTTCTGTCAAAACATTGCAGCAGAAAGCAGGTATTTGACCGCTTTCTCCAGTATGGGGGCCGAGAGGCAATTTTGTCGTCTCCCCCTGGGATTCAAGAACAGCCCAGGATTATTTTCAGCCAGGGTAACAGAGTTACTACAAATGTATGATGATGAGGCCTTATCTTATGTCGATGACATCTATCTCACAGACGATGACCCGGAGACACACTTGAAAAGAGTGAACACCATTATTCTCGGGTTCGCATCTGAAGGGTATAAATTCAACTTTAAAAAATCACGAATTGCCCACCTCACTGTCCTATTTTTAGGATATGAGTTATCAAGTGAAAGCAAAAGCCTAGCAGACAAGTGTGCAGTACTCCAAGCTCCAAAAACGCTGAAAAACTTACAATCAATTCAAGGTTTCCTGAATTTTGGAAGAACTTACATTCTAAACTACGCAGAGAGGGTTAAACCTCTCTACGAATAAATACAACCTGATTTCAAACCAATTAATTGGACACAGAAACACACAGACATTTTACGTTCATTACAAACAGATATGTTAACTAAAACAAAACTGCAAACACGTGCAAACGAACGCAACCTTGTAATCCGAGTCATCCCAGGAAGATGCGGATTCACATACCTGACCTCTAATGAGGGAGAAACGGTACCAATAGCTTATAAATCACACTTATACACACAAGCTGAAATGAAATTCAGTTCTACTGAAAAAATTCTGACTGCGGTTCAAACTGCTGTAGCAAAAGAAAAAGCCCTAGCTCAAGGGAAGAGCATATCTGTCTTAACAGCAGTATTAGCCCTTGAGGCAGTAACAAGACCGAGCATTCCAAATGCTATGGCATTAGATCCAAAATGAATCCAATGGTTTAGCTCTCTTGCTGCAACAGACGTGATACACGCATTTGATCCCAAAAGGAAAAAACTAGAATATCTAGAATACGAACATGAATGTCCTCTGTCGATCGAAATTCTACCTCTAGAACAGTACACCTGTGTAATCTACACAGACAGATTTGCACAACACTACGTTGTGTATAAAAAAGCTTACAATGCAGCATGCACGATTGTTAAAGGTCGCTGGCACATAGGTAAATTCAGACCAATGGTCACTAAAACAGAATCACTCAGAAACTGTACAGCACAGTGAGCTGAACTACGAGCTTTGAAGATGGCACTTGAAAATGCCGATCGCAAATTCCCCACACTAATAGTGTGCGATTCACATTACTGCGTCCAGTCTTACAATAATTCCATGCAGACCTGGATTGAAAATGGTTACAAAGATGAGACAGGTGTCACAATAAAGCATAAAAAACTATGGGAACAAGTAGTTCTTTTACAGAAAGAACTACGAAAGACTCACGTGATACATACGCAGAGTCTTCGACGTGATGGCGTTCACGTTGCAGGGAATTCATTGGCTAACAGAGCCACAGCGGCAGCTGTTCAACCGGCTTCCGTAGCTACAATAAAGCGTTCTAAAAAACAAATAGATGGAGAAACCATGCTGGCAGTAAAAGCCTCATTAAAAGGCAACTATGCGGCATTACCTCTAAATTATCCACTCAATAATACATACATAATTGATGCAAACTCCGTTCCTTTTGCTCGAATCTCTGGAGTGGGGGACAGAGTAATTCCAAACACGAACCGGAGGGCTTACTTGATTCAAGAAGCGCACATGGGAATGGGTCTGAGGCACCAAGAGATCTTGAAATCTCTAATAGAATTGCAATCACAATACTGGTGGCCGGGAATGAGCGTGCAAATTTATAACTTTGCAATGGATTGTCAGGACTGCAATAGAGATCACAGTTGTGAACCGGACGAGAAACCAGCCCAGAAACCTCTATTGGACAGCATTAGGCTATCTACACACAGAAATCCACACGGAAAATTGCGATCCCATAAATATTAAGACGAGATTCATTTGGATATGGCCCCAGCGCTCGGCTGACGCCAGAACTGTTGTAAAAGATTTGCGAGTCTTTATCGGCACATACGCAATTGGCATGCTACACTCAGACCAGGGTCCTGCGTTTAGCTCTCGAGCTTACAAAGAGGCCATGGCATTGCATAGCGGTACTCTAGTCCATTCCATCCTGAGGGAAATGCGCTAGTGGAGGGAAAAAACCGGGACATAAAGCAATCTATAACAGCTAGGTTATTAGGTTCGGGTGATGGGTGGGTCAAACATCTAATAAGTGTCCCACGTAGTCTTAATATTCTGCCAAGACATTCTCTAGGCGGGATCACTCCGTATGAACTTTTGTTTGGTACTAGAATGATTTTCGAAGACCTTGATAGTCAGACTTCAGTGGTGGATCAAAAAACCTTTGATATCAAAGATCGTTTGCCTGTTTTACAGGACTTAAATGAAACAAGAAGAAGTCTAAGTAACACAAAGCTAAAACCAACAGCCACTGAAGAAAAAACACCTATCCCAGCAAGACCTGTCTGGATTCCAAAGATTGGGGATCTGGTTAGAGAAAAAATCGTGGTGAAGAAGGAATTTGGACCTTCTTACAGAAAAGCAGTACCTGTCTAAGCTATCAGCGGAACAAGAAGAGTAGTACTACCGCCCGTTGCTGGTAAAAAGGAGAACAGAGTTGTATCAATCGACCTGGTAAAACCACAATCATGTGGCCAATAATAAGTAGTAGGCCCAGTGGACTCCAAAGAAGTAGCAGAAGACCAAACCTTGCTACAATCCAAGAGGTTTAAACTGAGAGACTAATCACATTTGATAACCCTGCAGTGAATAAAAAAGGACTATGCAAAAAAAGCCATGGAACTTGTGCCTCTTGAAACCCAAATTGCAACAGTTCGTCAAGAAACACCTGTCTACAATGATGTAGCCTCTGACCATACAAATCCAAAGATTTATGAAAATCCGGAAGCAATTCCAACAATTGACAGAACTGCATCTGGCTACTTCATCAATTTCAATGACTTTTCTGATGATCCAAGTGAACATGAAGACGAGCCAGCAAACAAAACTTTCAAAGACAAACTTACAGAACTCTTTCATCAACTTGGAGAAACATATCTGATTTCACCATGGATTGAATTGTGGATTGTGTTAGGTGTACTTTTCCACCTGCTCTGGCTCATTTTGATTTTTAGCTTTGGAAGAATGATTGATGGAAAATAGAGTACAGGGGACACAGCAAGTCAGAACATCAACTTGGTTCTAAAGCCTCACAGATCTTCTCACATCGAAAAAAGAGAACTGTCATCAGTGAACATCACAGCCATTCCTATACCTGGTGGTGTATCAAGGGACGCTACTGATTACAAAATCTATGGCACGGTTGAACTCTTGAAATATCCACATCAGTTCAAGGTTTCTTTAAGTGACTTTGTAATACCTAGTACTTTCTCTGATGATTGGGACTTTGAAAATATTAACAACATGACGTCAGATTTAGAAATGTCAGCAAAATTTGCAGAACATGATTATTTAGAAGGCTCATCAAATTATGAAGAAATGTATTGTTTTAATCATTATGGCCATCACTATTTGCATAAATCTGCTAGTCCTAGAAATGTGTTTACTTATAATCAACGGGAACATTGTCCAACACCGCCAAAAGGCAGTTCGAAAACATTTTATGAGAAATTCCTATACTTCTCAGGGTTTAATAACACTGATCCAGAAACGTTTTATTTCAAAATTATGAATACGACAGGAATGAAAAACATGTTGACAAATACTAAACTGATTTATTCTAAAAAAAATTATGAAAAAATGTCTACATTTGGTTTTGAATTTTGGAAAAACAACATTGAGACTAAAACAGTTTGGGGTACAAAAGACTGGCAGGTACAAGGTTTAGAATCACTATTCAGAGCCTGCATGATCCCAGAACAAATAATGTTCCTGAATGACACCATTCAAGAAAAAGATTCAACTGCTCCAACCACCCGGAGCAAGGCTACACCGAAAGACCCCAAACCAAAAAGGACCACTTAGTCATTAACATTTCGAATACCACAATCAATCAACACCAGATGAAAGTGTTGGAAAAAGGCACTTCATTTATTCCCACCACCAATACCAACTTGTTGGAGCTTGAGGTCAGTACCTTCAAATTTCTAAGGAAACTTAGGTTGCGCTACTTTTTTGAAAAGGTTTTACCAGCTACTACTGACAGCAAACCTGATGAACTCAAAGGATTGAGACCGGCAAGCACATTCCAGGCACCCTGTAGCCATAAGTCAATTGATTTATTTGAAAAATTGGTACGCCATGACGTGTCAAATATCAATTTCCAGCGCCACAACCGACGCCCGAACCTCACACCTAAAGATCGTGATGTCCTTCAATCTCTGGCTAACAACAAGGATATTAAATGTTTGAAAGCCGACAAGGGCGGGGCTCTTGTCATCCTTGACAACTCTTTGTATAATCAACGCCTACAAGAACATATTTGTGATACTTCCCTGTATATGAAATTGGATCAGAATCCGACTAGAGAATTCTACAACACTCTCCAAGACATTGTCATGAAAGCTTTTGATAATAACATCATACAGGAACGTACTAAGAACTTTCTCCTACCACAACATCCAAGGAGCCCATCTTTACAAATGAGTCCCAAAATTCATAAGGATTTGAATAATCCTCCTTTTCGACCAATTGTGTCCACCAGAGGTTCTATCCATGAAGCGACCGGCAAACTGATCGACAAATACTTACAACCCATTGTCACCAAAGCCCACAGTTATATCAAGGACACCACAGAATTCTTAATCAAACTATCTGAAATTCAAATCAATCAGGATAATCATTACATCATGTGTACTGCCGATGTCAGCTCCTTATACACATCCATCCCTCACCAGGGAGGCATCGAAGCGATTGAACAGGCTTTGCTCACCAGTGACATTGACAACTCCATGCAAACACTCCTTATGGAACTAATGATATATACCCTTCACCACAGCTACTTTCAAGTCAACAATGAGTGGTTCCTACAGCTTTCTGGAATGGCTATGGGATATTGTGCGGCCCCCTCATACGCCAATATTTACATGGAAAACTTTGAAAAGACACATATATATGGCGATCAAACCAACCATGAAAAAATACTCCTATACACAAGATATATTGATGACTTGTTTTTCATCTGGATGGATTCCAAAGCCTCTCTTGAACAATTTCTTAGACAACTGAACTCTAAAGACGACCGCATTAAGCTCACATGGGAAATGAATGATTCGGAAATCAATTTTCTTGATGTTAACATTAAAATCACCACCAATGGTCTTATCACTGACCTCCATAGAAAAAAGACTGACCGCAATAACACCTTGCACTATAAGAGTCATCACCAGGAGTCACTCAAAAGACATCTACCGTTCTCTCAACTCTTGAGAGTGAAACGCATTGTTTCTGACGAACAAACCTTGGATCAACGTATGGATGAGATGCAGAAGCGATTTGTAGCGAGAGGTTACCCAGAACAGGTTGTTAAAGATGCACAGCTTCGAGTAACACAAATTACCAGACAAGAAGCATTGTCTAAAAAACCCAACACAGCACAGACACGAAACGTCCTGGTGTCCAAATATTCAACAGTCAGTAAGATCTATAAAAAGATCATATTAAAACACTGGCCCATCCTTCAGATTGAACCAGATTTTGATGAACTATATCGAGCTGTACCTTTGTTTGCTCACACTCGAAGTAAAAACATTAAGGAAATACTATCTAACCCTACACCTTCAGGTCAAAAATACAAAGGCACGCAACCGTGCCTAAATTGCAGTCACTGCAACTCAGCTATCAAAGGCAACTTCATTCATCATCCTATGAAAGGCAAGACTATCAAACTCCGAACCAATGCTACTTGTGATTCCTCAAACTTAATTTACGCACTCAAATGCCCATGCGGTAAACTTTATGTGGGAAAGACCGAAAGAAAAATAAAGACACGTTTAAACGAACACAAGTCAAACATTCGACTGAAAAACGTTAAGTCTAACATTGCCATGCACTTTGCTGAAGCCCGTCACTCTATTGCTCAACTGCAATATATCATTCTGGAAACAGTTACTAAAAAGGAGGGCACTGACAATAACAAACTCCTGTTGAAGAGAGAGTTGGAATGGATTTATCGTCTCCAGACCCAAAAGCCTTTTGGGTTAAATGACCGCTGTGAATTCAGTTGCTACCTATAATGTCATTAACATGTTACATTGATCCGCATGCTGCGTGTGTTTTCATACATTTTGTCACTTTTGTCACTATCACATGACTTTGCATGGATTATCTTTATTCTTCACCTCTATTACCACACTCTTCCGCTACACGTCATACCCCTGTCACACCTTCTGCCTCTTTGACGATGAGCACCTTTTCCCCACTCCAGCATGGCGCCCATACTAATCACGTACCAGCCTAGTCCGCCCTCTATGTCTTACACCCCGCGTCACACGCTATATGGCTTCTCAGCTCTCCTGCCGGGAACCATGAACCTGCGAGTAACGGACGACGTTACTTTGAAGTTGAAGTAAGCTTTCTGACCGACGCCTTGCGCGACTGCTTGTTTAAAGCGCACTGTACTGCACACGTTTTGTTTAGAGATACGAGCACCTTGATAATACCGCCATACTTTAATATTTTGCATATCAGGTCACCAGTCACTCAGCACTATAGTCTGTTAGAACGGCACCTTATCTATTCACTCCACCCTGATCTCCACCAGTAATTTACTAGCCAGGCGCTATGCTTGTTAAGCGCTACGCACCGTTTTTTTGTCACTGTTTAGTTTATCATTTTTTCTTTAATGCATTCTGATGGTGATTCGTCTCCTTCTTTTTAGCACTCCTTGATAAAGGGCTTTGCCCGAAATGCATTGGAGTTACATCTTCATGTTTGTTCCTCGTTTTGAACTATGAACTTTATTGAACACGAACTACCTACTGATATGAATCTAATATCAATCTACTTGTGTCTAAATAAATTGAACTACTAAATTTACCCTTTGAAGAATTACTCATATGGTGTGCCAGTCGTGGGGATGTAGTTGCATGATCCATGCACACACGACCTTCTGACCATTCAACAAACAACATGTCTTGGCCTAGCCCAGATAAAGGACTTAAACAAACCGTCTATACCAAAGCCCATACCTGATAGTAATGGCACTACAGATGTGGAGATAGACGTATCCCATATTTTACACCAAAACAGAACAAATCCTGATTGGAAAAAATGGTTGATCTGGCCCACAGACACTAATAACTGTCAAAATAGATTCCTGAACAAAACACAGGGGTTCAAACAGAACAGGCCAGACCCAAGATATTCCCAGAGACAACATCCAGGGATAATAACAACATACAGTGTAGGAAAACTATGCCTCGAATGGCTTCAGAAATCCACACTACCTGAAATCAAGCAACACTTGACTTTACTTAAAGAAGGCGCTGACTTGCGAGATTTCTTACTGGGACCTCGCAAACAGCGTCGAAAACGTTTCATATACGCCGGTATATAAGCGGCTTACAACGAAGCTTGGAAAGTAACGCAAATTGAAACTGCGGAAAAAATACGAGAAATTGATCGTATTCATTTGGAAAAATCACTGTCTGTAGTGGACAATGGGTTAACGACTCTGTCCTCCAGAATTTATTCACTGGACAGCATTGTATCATCTGCTATTGATATAATAAACCAGGATATGCTACTGTTACAACATGGCCAGTCCCAATTACGTTCTATTGTACAGTTAGGCTGGACGTTACAAAATCTCTGTTCAGGCTACGTGCCATGGCGTCTAATCAACACAACGTCATTATTTTCTATCTTTAACCTAACAGATAAACAAATCTCTTTGGCACAAAAAGGAGCAGACTATACGGTGCTGAGCATTGAAAAACTAGAACGATTGCCATTGACAATCTCCGAAAGACCTGTCATTGAATGGATAATACAGGGCACCATTACAATTCCGATAACGACTTTTCTGTTTCAATATTGCCAAAAGCATATACCAGCGGGCCTGTATGAAAGGTTGGGTAAAGGGTACATCAAGTCAACCTGGAATTTACCTCACACACATAGATGTTATAGTGAAGGGAAAAAAGAGGTATTTCTTAGTGGTAACAACTGTAAAAATTCACTAAGCGGTACACTTCTGTGTCAAGGTATTAACTTGCATGGAGCCTGCGAAGGTTCATCAAATAACCTTTTGTGCCACCTGCACGGCACCCCTGTTACACAGATAGAGCCTTTTTTCAGACAACTTTCCAACGGCAGTTACGTTATAATAAGTGACCACAGCTGTTGTGGCATGGTGCCAGGAATGGCCTATCTCGTTAGTGTTACTTCCAGGGTCACTTGCTGTATGCAAGTATTGTATCCAAACAGCAAACTAGACAAGGAAGCAGCCATATGGCCTTCCTTGAATATCTCTTCAATTCGAATTGATACTTTAAGCAGAATGAAGTCTATTCTTTTACAAACAACTGTGCCTTTAACCTCGTCTAGAGAAACGTATGATCTGCAAGTTGCAAGGACAGCAGCAGAGATACATGCATTAATATCGACAAATTGCCCCGTACATTTCGTAGAAATGTTAAGTCAAATCTTAAACATGTCAGATACCATTGGCATCGCACATGTATTTAAGACAGTTTGTTCGGGACTGTTAGCACCCTTTGAAGCAGTCCTGAGCATCTTCCCGAATTTCGTGCACTCTGTGTTCGGTCGCCTGCCTCTCATCTTGGGACTCGTAGCAGGAATCTTATTTTTGTTCCTTCTGCTCCGATATGGCAAGTCAAGTCACAGACAAAACTCAGGCTACGATGGAAGAAACGATCCTAGCAATGCGATACCGAGAGCGGATTACTAAAGTCCTCGGCTTGGCTCAGCTAAGAGATCTGAATACTACCTGATTTCTTTCATTCAGACCAATCTGGCAAGATTGCATCCTACCTGTTCTACGATGCCTGCTCTGCGGAGAAGAATGCGTGTTGGACAACTGTCTCACACTTCCATCAGCAGTACCTATGGATATCGATACTTTGCTTGGTTCGGTAACGGCTGATGCAACGTGTTGTCACCAGTGGCTACCTATTCTGATGACGGCATTCGTTGAGACCTCACCATTACGATTAGGTGGTGGTGAGGTACGAGATGAAAGCGGCACAGAGGTGTAACCTTCTGTGACCATTGCTGATCTAGACACCGATGACGGCAATGCTTCTCACATATGCACTATTTCTCCTTTTTCGGACTTGGTCCAACTTTCACCTATTGTTGTAGAAGAATTCTTTGCCAGCCTATCTGAGTTAATGTTCTCCCCTAACAACAAGAATAACTTTTGAAAACACGAGCACACAGCGTTCCCTGAACTCTGAATTCGGCCTTCAGTTTTGATAAACAGAACTTCTAAAAAACATTGAAACTATTTTTCTTCCTTGAAAGCGAAATTATTTTTCCCGTTCCCAAAATATTTACCTTTTTGGCACATGATACTCTGCTTAAAGTAGAACTATTCTTAGAGAACAAGATTTCTATTTTTAGAATCTCTAGAGACAATATTCTGACTTAGCCTCTAGCACATGTACAGTCTTGTATAAATATGTGATGAAATGGTCTCGACCTTCTCTTCTGTATTAAGAGCCATTTCATAAATGTAAATTTCGTGATTCATTCAGTCAGGATTACAAATGCACTGAAATATACTATCTGAATGATACTACTGCTTGCAAACGTACAGTATAATACTCATTTTTCATATTTATACCATTTCAAATGCATTTGATGTATTTTGGGGTGGGCTGGAAAACACATGCATGTAAATGTTTAGATAAGGCTTAGTATTTAGTATTGATGGACATTATACGTGGAGTGGGTGTTGTAAACGTATCTAGGACCCTATTTCAATATTCCGATTTTATGCCCTTATGTGGTTATATCAAATTATATCCTTATAAAGGCATAAGAATCATGCCCATATTAAGTCATAGCCAATGCAGTCCAAATACGGCAAGGCTACTCCCATAGACTCCTAGAAAGCATAACACGTTCTTAAACAAACCAAGCCTCCAGCAGCCCGGGAATCCCCCCTGCTTCTGTATTGATTTGTCCTAGAACTCCTGGAGTCCTGAAAGGACTGCGAGTTCTTAGTGACGTCTTATGTCCAACCTTACTTCAAATTCGGCACCTTTCAGGTATAAATATACCAGAATCTGCCCTAGCAAAACACACGGTGGTTTGAAGCAGATCTGCTATCTACTTGCCCGACGCCCAGCTGAAATGAGTGCCGAAGGAAGCCGACCCTCCCATTGACGCACTGAGAGAGACGCTGTCTTTTCTCCTGCCGAGAAATCCAGCTCCAGTGTTTCCCTGTCACCCTCGCGGGTTGCTGGGAGATCGAGTCCTGAGAGAGAGATACAAGACCTCCTTCATTCTATAACCAACGTACGGAGCTGATTAGACCCTTAGAGAATTCTTGATTCAGATTCTTGGCAAAAACTATCTTAACTAAAAATACAACTTATTTACTCCTTCCCATATACTAGGCTTAGGTTAGGTACACCGGGGGTAGGCGTATCTTAGAAGCACCAGTTGAGTACATTTAGTCAACATTTATCATTGTATGTATTTTATCCGTTTTAAGTATCTTATGGCTAAGAACTTTACTTTATGACAAGTATTGCAATTGTGGCAATTCACTTCTCTTGCATGAGAAAGAAGACTGCTCAATAACCAAGCACTTTTATTGAAAACGCCCTTCTCTCTATTTCTCTGCACTCCTGGTGAAACTAAGCATGCACGATTGACTGAGTGAAATAGCTATCTATTGTTTCCGCGACTCTGGAGATATACTCCTTATTCTTGGGGGAGCAAAGTTGTCATGTTTATGCGGTTGTCAGAAACTAATCCCTTCTTGTGAATTTGAGAAAGCTTCTAGTGACCTCTGAGCTAGCTGGCATTAATAATTAAGTCTAACATATTCAATAGAGACCTAGTCGACCTAAGTCCTACGTCTAAACTATCGTTTGCGTTATTCCAATGCGCAGAGCCTATTGGGAATATAGGAACTACACTACAGAGGTGAGAGAGAACAGCCTGGGGTGAGCCCACCTTCGGCAGCCAGTCATCGAGAGTGGGGAAGACTGGAACCCCTGATCTGCACAGATGAGTTGCGACCACCCCCATCACTTTTGTGATCACCCGAGGGGCACTGGTAAGGCCAAAGGGGAGCATGGTGAACTGTATATGCTCATGGCCTACCATGAACCGCTGGTAGAGTCTGTGGGCTGGCAGGATGGGGATGTGAAAATAGACGTCCTGCAAGTCCAGTGCCACCATCCAGTCTCCAGGGTAGAGGGCAGGCAGGACTTGAGCCAGGGTTAGCATTTTGAACTTCTCCTTCCGGAGGAAGCGGTTGAGGGTCCTTAGGTCTAGAATAGCACGCAGGCCTTTGTCCTTCTTGGGCACCAGAAGGTAGCGGCAGTAGCAACCATGACGTATTTCTGGCATAGGAACCCTCTCAATAGCTCCCCTGGCCAAGAGAGTTGAGAATACCTGGCGGAGAATCGCCAAATGATCCTCCGACATGCGATCGAAAGACGGTCGCATGGAGAGAGGGGTAGTCTCGAAGGGGAGGGAGTAGCCCCTTCGGACTATGTGCAAAACCCACTTGTCCGACGTGATGTTTTGCCAGTGGCGGAGGTGATGGCGAATGCTGCCGCCCACTGGCCTTTGGCGGCCCTGAAAGGTCAGACTTAACAGGTTTGGAAGCCGCTACAGGGGGGAAAGGTTGGACTAGCCCGCCTGCTGGTGGGCTAGACCCACGTCGCTGGGTCTCACGCCCATGGCCACACAGAGGCTGGGCAGCTTGCGTGAACTGGTGGCTGAACTGGGCGGGATGTGGTGGGGTGCCCCTTCCGTAGCCACGAAAGCAGACTGAGGTGGACGGGACGATGCTGCGTGGCCCAAGAATCTGGCTGTAGCGCTGAGTCTGCTTTGTCGCCAAAAAGGCAACAGCCTTCAAAAGGCATGTCCAGCAAAGTTGACTGGACATCCCCTGAAAAGCCAGACGTCCTCAACTAGTTGTAGCGCCGAAGGGCTACGGACATGCCAATCATTCTGCCCAGTGAGTCGGTGGTATCCAGTCCACAACAAATCGTGAATTTGGCTGCATCCCTCCCATCCGCCACTGCCTGGGAGAGAATGGCCCCTGGGGCGTCCTCCAGGCACTGAGGCAGCACCTGCGCAACCCTATCCCAGATGGTATGAGATTATCGGCCCAAGAGGCACGCAGTATTCATGACCGCAGTGCCAAGCTGGAGGAAGAGAACATATGCTTCCCAAGATGGTCCAGCTTCTTGGATTCCCTGTCTGGTAGAGCAGAATGGATGTGCCCTTGGAGGGCGAGGCTAGGAGTACCAAGCTCTCAGGGGAAAGGGTGTTGGGTGAGGAAAACCGGGTCGCCTGGAGCCTGGCAGTGGCAGCGGGCAATCATCCAGTCCACAGGAGACCCTGTGCTGGGCTTGGACCAGGTGGCCAGAAAGACATCTGTGAGGGCTTTGTTAAATGGCAAAAGGGGTTTACAGGAGGTTGCCTCCAGTTGAAGCACCGGAGGTTTGTCCTCACCACCACTGAAGGGAGCTCCAGGCCCAGGGCCTTAACTGCCCTTCACATCGCCACAGCATAAGACGCTCCCTTCTCCATAGCCACGGTCACGGGAGAAAGCATGCCAAGGGCTGGGGAAGTGTCCAGACCACTGGCATCACCCAGGTCCTCTCTCCAGTTCGGCTCTTCAAGCTGGTCTGTTAAAAGGTTACGTGACCCCTCTCAATCCTCCCCACCACCTTCTGGCCCATATGGAACACCAGTAATGAAAAGGGGACATTAGTACCCTCCTGTGTCAGATTTGACGTCGGCAGACGTTGATCCAGCTCCAGTTCCATCACAGGTGTGGTGTTGGGGATGGCGTTGGTCGGGGGTATGACTGGCGCCGGGGACGTCATCGCTGGGATCGGCACCGGGGAAGATCAAGATAGGTCGACTGGCATTATTCCAGATCCAGGCCTGTATCCTCAGGGGTCCTCTGGTGCTGGGGCTGGTGCCGACAGCATCGAAGGCCCTGGACCCCCAACCGGCACCGCGGGGCCTGAAGGAGCGCCAGCAGAGTTGGGCTGCCCAAAGATGGACTGGAGGGCTTCTTAAAATGCACGAAGCTGGGCAGGGGACGCTCCTGCTCCCGGAGATGAAGTGAGACACGAAGTCGTCCAAGAAGCAATGCACGAAGCTTGGCAGGGGACGCTCCTGCTCCCGGAGATGATGTGAGGCGCGAAGTCGTGCCAGAAGCAGGCACCGAAGACGGAGCATTTGAATGATGGAGCTCTGGGTTCCGCGTCCGTGAGCCAACAGACGGGGAGAAGGCAAGACTTGGAGTAGGACAAGGTGCTGGGGCTCCGCGAGAGGTCTCAAGACCTTCCTCAGGAACGGGAATGACGCTGAGCCGACCACTGGGCCTCCAAGAGTTTTCGGGACCGCTCTTGCAAAGACTTAGGATTTATGGCCCGGCATTCGGAGCACGACTTTGGGTCGTGGTCGCGCTCCAGGCACCAAAGGCACATGATTTGCGGGTCCGTCACAGACATCAGTTTGTGACAGGCCTCGCAGGGCTTGAAGCCGGTCCAACAATGGGACATCCCTCGTACACCAGGAGTCGACGACTCAAAAAGGAAGTCAACAAAAGTAAAAAAAAGCTTAGTCAAAAAATGACTAAAGGGGTAGCTCTCTCCGGATCTGCATTAGGCTGGTGCGGATAAAGAAAAAACTGACGTCAGCACGCAGGGGTGGCGTCTAAGCGTGCATGGGCGGCGTCTTAATAGGCACCGCAGCGTTATCCCGGTGAACACAACGACAGACGCAGAGTCGACCGACGCCACCTACCGATGCGCAGGAGTACTGCTAAGAAAAGAAAAAAAAATCTCCAGATCCAGTCTGACGTTTGGGGGTAATTCTTACTTGCAGTCTTCTAGGGAAGATATTCACATCAAAAACTCTGGGCCTGATTTAGATATTGGAGGAAGGGCTACTCCGTCACAAAGGTGACGGATATCCCATCCGCCTAAATATTAATCCCGGAGGAAATTTGGCATGTTGATCAGTCCTCAATAATTATTTGAGTAATCTCTCTAAATCAGATAATAACGAATTTCTTTTTTGCTGTTGTCCCCGTGGTACTCTTATTCACTAGTAATTAGGGACTGCTTGCTATTTTAGCAATACAGTCATCTGTATAACTCAATGATTCTTGTTCCGGCATTCAATCAATGTAGTAATGTAGTAACCCCTACTGAGGGACAATGTTCCCTCTAATTATTTTTCTGGGTGTTCAGCAAGTTTCTGTGAAATAGATTTCAGAGAAAGCTCTGAATAAGAGCTGACACCTCACCACCCAGAAAACAACTTTATGTCTCCCCTCTGGATTTGAAAGAAACTACACCAAGTATTTCCTTGGCACACCAGGGTTTGGAGACCATCTTACGAGTCCTGGGGCCACAGCAGAAGATCCAGAAGCCTTTCATAAAACCTCTGTAATGAAATTCCCTATCCACAGACTTAGGGTTCAGAATCAGGATAGTAAAGAGTGCATTAGTCTTTGATGTCGAGGGACCTTTGGTCGGTGAGTGTGCATTACATTGCATGGTGAGAGGGATTGTACTTGCTATACCTGAGTATGGCCTTCTAGCAAGTGAGAAAAGAGTCACTAGATCTTGAAAATGTCCTTAGACATGCTTGAACATGGCCGAAAACACATGTATTAATTTTAATAGACTATGCCCCTTAATTAGTGCTGATTAGTGTGATGTCATCAGTGATGTCACTGACCATGTCATGAGTGATGTCATATGTGACATCATCAGTAGTGCATTGCGGGCGCGCAAGTTATAGTTAGCTCAACTAACTATAGCAGGCGAATTTCTCTGGTTTTATATGAGTCAAATGTCCAACTAACTATAACGTCACTGAAACCTATGGTTTTTTCAGTGAATTTCTAAGGTTTTTTAAATGCTAATTCTTAACTATAACGTGTGTAAAACCTATGGTTTTTTCAGTGAATTTCGAAGGTTTTTTAAATATTAATTTCATATTTTAATATTTATAAAACCTATATTTTTTCTAATTGTTTTGAAATATTTTGCAACTCTATCATCCTTTTTTTAAACTTTAGAAATTATGTAATCTTTTATATCTTTCCTACAAAATATGTACATCTTTTTTTTTTTAGGAAACTACAGTCCCGTACCGGTAGTCTACCAAGCTCGATCAACACACGAATCCTATCCACCACATTTAAATGATGCGCATTTCATATCCGATGGGTTTTGACACTGCGTCCCGCTTAACAACATGTACGTATGAGGTCGCGCCAGCTGCTTCTGTGGTATTCGGCCGGTACGCACTACCAAGCGGCGCGTTACGTCATGTACGTATGGGGTGGCACCCGCTGAGTGTTCCAAATAGGACGAATGCACGCTGCCACACCCTGTGTTACGTCATAGACGTACGATGTCGCGCCGCATACGCCATTCCCTCTTTTTTTCCCTCAAAACTATATCTAAATAACTTTAAAGTGTACATGAGAGCAAGCGATAATTAAAAATATTTTAAACATTTATATATTTCTAATTGTAATAAACTTATATTATAGTAAATATATGTTCTCAAAATCACATTGGGTGCATTTCTCATTGCGCACTGAGTGCGCCATTGCCATGTGACCATAAACAAAAAAGCATTTCATTAGTTCATAACATTTCCCATTGTAACAGTTAAAAAATGCCACCCATATCAGTCAATATCTGTACTGTATTTCATGAGATACACCTCTTCTGCTTAGAGAGCTTTGTTCTAAACTTTTTGCAATATACAGATATCTCACACTACACACAACATGCAACCATCATTCTCATCAATATTTATGCTCTGTAAAGTAGCCTTCCACCTATGATAATCTTACACCTAAAAGTTACATTACCAAACTGTTCTCCAATACCACAGGTAACATGGTTGCTTACACTGTCCACAGCACAACGTCATATAGTACGACCCAGAGACAGTATCATGCATAGATAATGAACACACGGACACAGATAGATAGTGGAAGTGGATACGGGCATGTACGCTCAACTCCTTTTTATTACCATGGTGACATATCCAGTGACGTCTGTGCTGGATGTGTGTGGGGTAAGTGTGAACCAGCCTTCAGGGAATGGTTGCTGCTAGCATCAACTACAACAGTAATCATTGGATCACACACAGAGATTCAATATTAAAAGAATCAATAATTTATGCTGCAGTAAGGTAGGGACAGTAGATGTGAAATAATACAGAAATAATTCTATCGTAAAAGAACAACAACTTGTGGTATACCGACACACAATCAATAGATCTGAAATAATACACAAAAAGATTTTATCATAAACGCTCCATCAGTTCTAGTGCACTCACATAGCCACATCAAAAGCATTCAGCATGTGCACACCCACCAATAATGCCTGCTGTAGAGAGGCCGTACTAGGACCAATATCTGTTGCTATCAACACTGCATCATCTGCAATAGCGACTCAATCTGAATTATGAACACTGCTGTCTGCAGTGCAGGCCACAGAGAGAGGTCAGCAAAGACCCACATGTACGTAAGGTGACTTCACCTGCCCAGTTTGTTGTCAGCGAAGCAACGAAAAAGCGTGTGCGGAGCCTGCAATGCTACATATGCATGGTGCAGAGAGTGCGCACTGGAGCAATGTCTTTTCCTACAGGACTATCTCTTCTATAATAGCAACTCAATCACAATTGTGAACACTGCTGTCTGCAGTGTAGGCCAGAGAAAGCAGTCAGCAAGAGCCCATAGCAACGTGGCATTGACTTGAGCTCTACAGTTTGCAATACACAAAGCAAAAAAAAACGTGTGCAGAGCCTGCAATGATACATATGAGTGGTGCAGACAGTAAGCACTGGAGGAATGTCTTTTCCTATAGGACTACCTCATCTACAATAGCGACTCGATCTCAATTGTGAACACTGCTGTCTGCAGTGTAGGTCAGAGAGAGCAGTCAGCAAGAGCCCACAGCCACGTGGCATTCACTTGAGCTCTACAGTTTGCAATACACGAAGCAAAAAAAAAAAAAACAGAGCCTGCAATGATGCATATGAGTGGTGCAGACAGAGCGCACTGGAGCAATGTCTTTTCCTACAGGACTGCATCATCTACAGTACCGACTCAATGGCAAATGTGGACACTGAAGTCTGCAGTATAGGCCAGAGAGAGCGTTCAGCAAGAGCCCACAACCACGTGGCAATGACTTGAGCTCTACGGTTTGCAATACACGAAGCAAAGAAAACGTGTACATAGCCCCCAATGATGCATATGAGTGGTGCAGACAGAGAACACTGGAGAAATCTCTTTTCCTACAGGACTGCATCATCTACAATACCGAATCAATGTCAAATGTGAACACTAAAGTCTGCAGTATAGGCCAGAGAGAGCATTCAGCAAGCGCCCACAGTCACGTGGCATTGACTTGAGCTCTACAGTTTGCAATACACAAATAAATAAAAAAATGTGCGCAGAGCCTGCAATGATGCATATGAGTGGTTCAGACAGTACGCACTGGAGCAATGTCTTTTCCTACAGGACTACCTCATCTACAATAGCGACTCGATCTCATTTGTGAACACTGCTGTCTGCAGTGTAGGCCAGAAAGAGTAGTCAGCAAGAGCCCACAGCGACGTGGCATTCACTTGAGCTCTACAGTTTGCAATACATGAAGCAAAACAAAGCGTGCAGAGCCTGCAATGATGCATATGAGTGGTGCAGACAGAGCGCATTGGAGCAATTTCTTTTCCTACAGGACTGCATCACCTACAGTACCAACTCAATGTCAAATGTGGACACTGAAGTCTGCAGTATAGGCCAGAGAGAGCGTTCAGCAAGGGCCCACAGCCACGTGGCAATGACTTGAGCTCTACGGTTTGCAATACACAAAGCAAAAAGCATACAAAATGTGTGCAGAGCCTGTAATGATGTGTATGAGTGATGTAGACAGAGCACACTGGAGCAATCTCTTCCTACAGGACTGCATCATCTACAATACCGACTCAATGTCAAATGTGAACACTGAAGTCTGCAGTATAGGCCAGAGATAGCGCTCAGCAAGGGCCCACAGTCACGTGGCATTAACTTGAGCTCTACAGTTTGCAATACGCGAAGCAAAGAAAACGTGTGTGAAGCCTGCAATGATGCGTATGACTGGTGCAGACAGAGCACACTACAGCAATCTCTTCTCTTACAGGACTGTATCATCTACAATAGCAACTTGATCTGAATTGTGAACACTACCGTCTGCATTGTTAATGGTAGGCAGTACTCACACACACAACCATCAAAACCTTTTCTCACTCCCTCTTTACAAAATATAACAACATAAATTACAGAGAACTATACAATGAATACATCAAAACAATTCGAATTGGGATGTCATCTGTCCACAGTCTACACTATTCACTGTTCCTTTG
Source organism: Lissotriton helveticus (assembly GCF_964261635.1). Taxonomy (NCBI): domain Eukaryota; kingdom Metazoa; phylum Chordata; class Amphibia; order Caudata; family Salamandridae; genus Lissotriton; species Lissotriton helveticus. Next base: position 2,049,187,903 of record NC_136065.1, read on the forward strand.
GACTTGCAAGATGAATTTGGTCACTTTACTAAACCTATAATTCATCTAAAAAACTTCATCAAGCAAGTATACTAAAACAATATTGCGTATGTTTCAATAGATGTTCTAATTTCTTAACTACTAGATTCTGTAATGAAACAATCACCACTCAGTCTAAATTGTGAACCCTTTGAACCGCAGTCTAGTGGTCGTTAACACCTCACAGCCACATACCGTTGGATTCGAAAGCACAGAGTTGGTTGTACCTGATCAGAGGGAAGAACACAGAAAGCATCACAGACTTTAACTTATGACATCCTCAATCATAGAATCAAGACCTCATTTCGCACCTGCTGTACCACAGTATACTCCACCTACTTGCGTCAACCAAGCCCAATAATCATGTGCAGCAGTTAGCTATGGAAGCACAGAGTGTGATGCACCTCAACACACAAATTTCTGAGAAAAACAGGCAGCAGGTAATAGCGGACATCATCCATTGTGGGATCAAGAAACCGTTCCACTGTTGGGACCTAGAGTTGGTTGCACCTGATCGAAGAGAGTACCTTCATCTCCACTCTCAAATGCAGTTCTAACATCATCCATTGTGGAATCAACACACCGTTCCACTGTTGGAACCTAGAGTTGGTTGCAGCTGGTCGAAGGGAATACCTCGATCTCCACTCTCAGATACAGTTCTAACATCGTCCATTGTGCGATCAAGATACCATTCCACTGTTGGGACCTAGAGTTGCTTGCACCACATCGGATGGGGTACACAGAAATCATCACAAACTTTAACTTCTAACATCCTCAATCATAGAATTAAGACCTTGTTTCACTGTTTGGACCTGCTGTACCACAGTGTATTCCAGCGATAGCAGTCAACTAAGCCCAATAACCATGTGCAGCAGTTAGCTATGGAAGCACAGAGCGTGATGCACCTCAACACACAAACTTCTGAGAAAAGCAGGCAGCAGGTAATAGCGGACATCATCCATTGTGGGATCAAGACACCGTTCCACTGTTGGGACCTAGAGTTGGTTGCATCTGATCGAAGAGAGTACCTTCATCTCCACTCTCAAATGCAGTTCTAATATCATCCATTGTGGAATCAACACACCGTTCCAGTGTTGGAACCTAGAGTTGGTTGCAGCTGGTCGAAGGGAATACCTCGATCTCCACTCTCAGATACAGTTCTAACATCGTCCATTGTGCGATCAAGATACCATTCCACTGTTGGGACCTAGAGTTGCTTGCACCACATCGGAGGGGGTACACAGAAATCATCACAAACTTTAACTTCTAACATCCTCAATCATAGAATTAAGACCTTGTTTCACTGTTTGGACCTGCTGTACCACAGTGTATTCCAGCGATAGCAGTCAACTAAGCCCAATAACCATGTGCAGCAGTTAACTACAGAAGCACAGAGTCTGATGCACCTCAACAGAGGGAGTTCTGTGAAAAACCAGCAACAGCTAATATCGGACATCGTCCATTGAGTGATCAAGACACCGTTCCACTGTTGGGACCTAGAGTTTCTTACACCTACTCGAAGGGAGTACCTTCATCTCCACTCTCAGATCCAGTTCTAACATCATCCATTGAGGGATCAAGACACCGTTCCACTGTTGGTATCTAGAGTTGGTTGCGCCTCATCAGAAGGTATATACAAAAATCATCAAACACTTTAACTTCTGACATCCTCAATCGTAGAATTAAGACCTTGTTTCACTGTTCAGACCTGCTGTACCACTGTGTACTCCAGCACTGCAGTAAACCATGCCTTATAAGCATGTGCAGCAGTTAACTACAGAAGCAAAGAGTCTAATCCACCTCAACGGAAGGAGTTCTGTAAAAATCAAGCAGAATGTAATATCGGACATCTTCCATTGTGGAATCAAGACACGTTCTACTGTTGGAACGTAGAGTTGGTTCCACCTGGTCAAAGGGAGTACCTTCATCTCCACTCTCAACTGTAGTTCTAACATCATCCATTGTGGGATCAAGACACCGTTCCACTGTTGGGACCCAAAGTTGGTTGTAGCTGGTAGAAGGGAGTACCTCCATTTCCACTCTCAGATGCAGTTCTAACGTAGTCCACTATGGGATCAATACACCGTTCCACTGTTGGGACCTAGAGTTGGTTGCACCTGGTCGAAAGGAGTACCTTCATCTCCACTCTCAGATGCAGTTCTAACATCGTCCATTGTGGGATCAAGACACCGTTCCACTGTTGGGACCTAGAGCTGTTTGCACCTGGTCGAAAGGAGTGCCTTCATCTCCACTCTCAGATACAGTTCTAGCATCGCCAAATATGGTATCAAAAACACCGTTCCACTGTTGGTACCTGTCATATTACTGTGTTAGTAGTATACAGAGCACTCCTCGCTCCTGGGCCTCAGGCTGGGCGCTGTGGGCCTGTGTCGCGGTAGCCAGCGTTAATCTCAGGAGCCTTTCCAAGTCTGCAGACCTCGTCCCAGGAGCTTCCGCCGGCACGTGGTGGGCCCTCTCTCACATACGGCGATGTCGAAATGCGCCGCAGCAGTCATGACGGTTTCTGAGTACCAGCAGGCTGAGAGCATCATTCATGCAGCCACCTTCGCTCACAGCGTCAGCCTCGTGGCGGTGTTATCTGCGCAGACCTGGCAGACACGTTCGCCAATCAGGAAGAGAACCACACCCAGAGAAACGTGCCTCTTCTTCATACCCCTACGCTATCCTTGCGTAACCTGAGCCAGCCCACTTCCCTAAACATTTTCTGGGGCGGGGGAGGCACGTATGCGCTACCTTTCCATAATCTTCCCTACTGACTGTACTATCATGGTTGCGTCCACTGTCCACTTCACTCAATAGGCCATCAGTGTATGTTGACATGTACATGTCTGTGCTCTGCATACTCAAGTCTGTCCGGCACATCCCCTATACACTTTGCATTGTATATTTTTATAATCGATAATTACTTACCACCTTTGCACATACTTTGCTCCAACCTCCCATCCCTCCCCGCATTCTGCATTGTGAGGTAGAGGTGCCATGCCATATTTAGTTTGAGTACATGGCTAGCCACGGTTCCCACTGTATGTTGTGTTGTTGTGTCTGCTACGTGCACATGTTGTTTGTCATGTTTTATGTGATTATATAAGGTAGCGCGTTTATTCACGAGCAGTGGTTTATCCCATTTACATATCGCTATCTTAAAGAGCATACAGAAGTTTTTCTCACATGTGAATAGTGCGACCACAATGGCAGTCATTCATTACTACCCAAGAATGTCCAACTACACAGCGCTTCTAATCTTACAGCCCCCAATCTTGCTTCCTTTCTTAAAAGGACGCGAACTCCAACAATCACACCAACAATCACACAGCTTTCTAACGACAGTTATCTGCTTCTCAATAACATGCACTCCTACGGAATGTGAGCTGGCATACCGCATGTCCTTACTGTTTCAAACAAAGTAACTTCATGTGGCTATATCTATTCCCACCCACACAAATTAACTCCCAAACTTCAACTTGGCCTTCAATTCCTAGTTTGAAAACACATTTCAAGAAACAAACTAAACTAAAAGCACCTTTGTTCAGAACAGAAGTCTCCCTCACTTCTGCAAAAGAAATGTATCAACTGCAGATACCACGAACTTCAAATAAAATACACTCCCTTTTAAATATGAACCGCCAATTACACTTTGTGAATTGTTACACAATTTTCAACACATGTCACACTCAAGGTCTGGCATACTTTTTTAACACGGTCTCCTACAGACTTTTAACACGCTTTCAAACTGTTCTTCTTTTAATACCAGACTACATTCGGACATTCATTCGATCATCTCTGGAATAACAGGAACAGTGCCCATAAATCTCGCCCTCTTTGCGTCCATCCTACTACTAATTCTACTCCTAGAAATGGCTACACTCTCTGTGGTAACAACTATGTCTGACAGAATACACCTCTACGCCAAGCTACATCATCTTTAAAAATCTGAAAATCTTCTCGACTACCTGCCTCTATCTATTATCGGAGCTAGCTACAACATAACATTTATCTACACTTATGCAATATGCGTACAACCATTGTTTAATTGCAAAACTTGCCCACTTGACTGGCGAATGGATGTATGCCTTCCCAACATCCCAACAATCGCTCCCGATATCCAGCAGGTAATCCAGTATCTTGAAAACCATGAACGTGATAGTTCTGGCAGTGATGAAATGGCGAATGCAATGCAAAAAGGAATCGCAGCGGAATGGGATTTCTGCGCAGCCGCAAAAGATCTCCTGCAAAGTGCGACCTTTCACAACATTGCAGATTGCCTGCCCATTCAAATTGCCGCTCCAACATTCAAGGAACATTACTGCCCCTTCGAGGATATGAATTGGATCGCTTCGCTTTTCTCAGACGATGGCAACAATAGCCTCTTGGGACATTGCGCTTCTCAAGCCGCTGAAGAACTTCTGGACTGGAATCTCCAAGACGTGTAAGAAACTCACGTTATTCTTGAATGAATTTTTTTCCATCTTTTTTTACTTTTTCCTTTACATTTTTTATAATACACTTCAATCCTACTACTTTGATATAATAACTTTCTAAGTATACTCAGACATTTGAACTCTATCTTCATTATTGCCCCTTAAGTCTCCACTCTAACCAGGGATCGGTGATGTATAGCCTATGCAAATATGCTATTTACTTCCTAAATTAGCCTAAACCTGACACCCATTTAGAAACCATGTCTATTCTTTGTGCACACGCCTCTCTGCCTACCTGTTATTCACACAGCCTTTTCACACAATTTTCCTCAAAGTCAGCCTCTGCTCAGAACCTCACGATAAAAATGTAAAATGACGACTGTTTAGGAATTGGTTGGCACAGTGTGGTAATCGTAAACTACCTTTGCTTTCATTATACAATTTATTCATTCATGTCTAATAGCTAATGTGTACTGTAAGTCACATAGAACTGTAACATATAACGTGCAATTCACTGATGCAGGAGCTTTGATTTGACTACATCAGAAGCGGTTGGAGGTTGTCTCAGCTCGATGCCTTAGCTCTATACACAAGAATGTTTTTTTTAAACTGCTGAAGACAATAATATACGGTTTGACTACAAAGGTACCGAATGTGCTTCTAAGAAGCGCAATGTTTGTATTCATTCTCAAAATTCCAATGTGGGTAGAACTAGTACCAATTCTGACACGCACCACATTGAATCTACTGTACAACAGATTGCTAACTATTTTACTGTTGATAAATTTCTGCTACAAAAAAGCACTGCCAAGGTACCTAAAAAGTTTGGTGATTACATTTTGCAATTTCTTTTTTATTTCTTTCTTTTCTTAAAGGATACATGTGGTAATCATATCCTACCTTTATTTTCCTTATAGAATGTAGAGTCATTCAAATGTAATAGCTATTGTTTATTTCACATGCAACTGTAACATGTAATATGCAATTCACCGATGCAGGAGCTTACGTTTGAATACAGCAAAAGTGGTTCAACTTTGCATCAGCTGGATGCCCTAGCTCTTGCACCAGTGGGTCCAATTATGGCACTTAAATAAAAACACTTTCTATATAATTTTCAAACTCCATCCCTTCATTACACACAACGACTTTCTTAGACACAACTCATTTTACCATATTCCTTCTCTGGCATTGCAACATTCTGCATTATATTATTCACGCTAATTTCTTTATTCCTGCTTCCTAAAACACTTCATTCGAGTCTTCAGACCAGTAGGGGTGAGTAGTTTGTTTCCCACTCCCTGTATAGAATAAATGCACACTAACACTACTTACACAGGTATACTATAGCGGCCAGTATCCTACAGCGCCCACAGCACATCACTTCATAGCAATAAACTCACGACTTACACTCACAGTTTCATCCCCGAGTCTTCAGACCGGTACCACTGAGTAGTTTGCTTCCCACTCCCGCTATACTCTAAACACATACTAACACCACCTGCACACTTCTGCTACAACACCCACTATGCTACACCGCCCACAGCACATCAGTTTACAACACTCAGCTCACAGTTGAGGCGCACAGTTTCATCCCCGAGTTTAGCGGTACCTCACCTCTGCACCATCTCACTCTAGACAAAACAGCACTTTCACACCGGTAAGGGTAAATAATGCTACAGACCACTCAGCTCACAGTTTAGACACACGGTTTCCTCCCCGAGTGTACCAGCACCTCACCTCAGCACCATCTCACAGTGGGCAAAACAGCACTTTCACACCAGTAGGGGTAAATATGTCGCTTTACACGCCCTCTATAGCACACCCTAGCCATTATACAAACATCACAGCGCTCCTACCCTCCTCTTTCCCACTTTTTTCTCCCTTTTTTCCCCTTACTCGCTTCAACGGAATCACAAAAGGGTGGCCAACACTTCCTAGTTGCAACCGCTCGCACCCAATCAGCAGCTTGTGATCGTAACGCCTCAGCTAATCAGATGGCAGAATTTCCAAATATCGATATCTGTAAATTTTGATATTTCTCAAAAACTACTGAACGCATTTACACTAAATAAACAAAAGCGTGCTTTCTAGACCAAGACCCTTCTCCCTGCCAAATGTGGAGTCATTCTGTTCACCCGTTCGACCTGTAGCTTTGTCTAAAGTTTCCTATGGAAATTAACAAGGAAAAAACACGTTTTGGGACCCCCTTTTTTTCTCGGCCCCCCCTCGACGAATCACCCCCAAACTTTCAACATAGGAGCTGATATCAACAAAGGATTAGTTTTGAAATTGTCATGACGATTCATCAAACAACGCCAAAGTTTTTGGGAATAGAATGTTGCGATTTTCCTATGGCAACTAGGTCCTAACTATAACCACCTACGGGCGACCGCCAGTATGTAATATGTACGTCTGTGTGTGTGTGTGTGTGTGTGTATATATATATATATATATATATGTCACGCTCCAGTTTCCTTCCATCATGAAGAAAATAAAACAGCACTCGAGGAGTTCTTCTCACCCACGCAAATTTTTATTAAGCGGGGGGTTACACAGACGCGTTTCGGTCTTCTACCTTCGTCAGTGTGAGTTACATATGTACAACAACCAGTGTGTTAATAAAGCATTACTTTAAGCACAGAAAGTGATAGAGGACTAACCCCACTGTGATCACTGAAGGCGCCATCTTAGAATGGTTTGTATGCACTTAACCAATGTATATACAAGGTGCAGATAAAGCCCACCGATGGGCTAATACACGAAGACAGGGGATATATTATGTTTAAACGTTGTTTGAAACATCAACAAAGCATAAAGCCGTGGATCGGCTAATGTCCTCTACCATTTGTTATCAACATAACAGTGCTTATTTATATGCCAATGTCCAAATACATTTCCTAATAATTACCGAGACAAAATTTATATCAAGAAGCAATTCATCAAATTTCATATTCTTCTGATCATTTAAATCACATTCATAATTAAACTTAGTATTTTTTACTCTAATACTCACATAATATGAAAAAATATACTTGATTGTATATACAAGATATAGAAATAAGCAAACAAGGTGTAACGGAAAAAAACTTTCGCATACTGTGCTGTACAAGTACGTGCCCTGGTCCCAAAGCACCATCTGTCTACAATCATAGCTCTAGATTCAATTATATACAATATATAGAAGGATCAGATTTCATCCACAATTAACACAATAAGTATCCAAAGGACCTCACTTAAATAACATATACTTCCATTTGCAGATTTCAGGGCCAAATTCGATGTTATACTGATTCTAAGATTCTAATATTTACAGATTTCATTTTCCAAGATGGAAAGCCATCTCCTCCCCACTATTGAGACCCTTCGGATACTTTGTAGAAAGATCTATAATATATCTTGACTCTAATCTACGTAGTCGTCTCAAACGGTCTCCACCTCTTACATTTGGAGGTACTGTGTCTAGGCTAAAGTATTGTAGATGGTTACGGTCCCGGCCATGCACTTCAGCGAAGTGGCGGGCCACAGGATAGCTAGGGTCTGCTTTGTCTATAGCCCTGAGGTGTTCCAATACCCTTAATTTTAGCTCTTTGATTGTACTGCCGATGTAGCGACCGCCAGTATGTAATATGTACGTCTGTGTGTGTGTGTGTGTGTGTGTGTATATATATATATATATATATGTATATATATATATTTCTATGTAACCGATTAAACTTTGCATAAATACAGAATGAAACACATGCTCACCTTATAGTAGTAAGTGGTGTAATACAGCCTGTCCAACCGATGCATCACTGCTCTGTGCCAGTTTAAGGCAATAATGCTGCGTGAATGTATGCACACTCTTCTAGGTCGCAGCACGACATAGTTTCTCCAGAGTCACTCCCGCAAGCAAAGCAGCTGAAGAGAATACTTCCCTGGTTGAACGTGCCCTGGTTATTGTTGTCCCCAGAAACACAGTCCTGATGAGACCCCATATCTAGAGAGGGTTGAAACACCATTGACACCATACAAAAGAGAGCCTGAATTGAATTATACTTTATATTGTATTAAGCTCGTCTTTTTTAACAGTATCAATAACCTGTTTCCAGTTTTTCTTCACTATATCACACAGTCCTCACTAAAATAGGTTATGGTCACTTCACTGTTTAAGGAAATACGTCTGTGGTACAGACTATAACTGCAAAATAAATTTACCAACTTCGGCTGAAGTTAGGTACACCTTGAATTAAAGGTTTGTGGGCTTTGTTAAATGCATATGTGTGTATAGAGAAATTAATACGGTGACTCAATGGAGGGTCATGAATGAATACGATTAATTCTGACTGTGATTTAATCAGAGCAACTACTGTAGTTGCAGATTGTGTACTGATCAAGATAAATGAGTTCCTTGTGAACATTGTTTTGTGCTTCTGGTTATTGTTGTGAGTAGTTTGACCGCCTTTGTGTGGCAAAACTGGATCCCGGCTGAGTCCATTGAGCAATGGTTGCTTTTGTGACTGTAACACCCTTCCGAGTGTGACAGCTGGTCAGTTTTTCTCAGCAATTTAGTGCTATGTAAGTGGAACTTTAGACATCTTTTGATATCTAGCATATGGAGAGACCTTTCCGTTGGTGAGGTCAGATTCAGGAAGAAAGTACGCAATATTATAGGTTCATTGAGGTGAACGTCAGAATAGACCTTAGGAATGAATTTCAGATTGGTTCTGAGAATAACAGAATCGTCTGTGAAGTGCAAGATGGGTTCTTGAGTTGTGAAAGTCTGTACCTCACTCATCCTTCTGCCCAAAGTGAGTGCTAGCAACAATGCGATCTTCCATGTTTGGAATTTAAGGTCTACTCCTTGTATGGGTTCAAATGAACTGAGTTGAGATAGAACTATATTCAGGTGCCAGTCTGGGGGAGGAGCCCCTACTGGAGGAAAAACTCTGAATAATTGTTTCATGAACTGTTTGATGATTCCACATAAACACAAAGAGAATGAATGGGAGTAACACCTATATCTAGATATTAAAGAGAGATGTACCTTGATGGAGGCATGTACCAGCCCAGATGAGCTAGCAAGAGGAGATAGGGTAGTATCTGCTCAGATGTTGCCTGTAGAGGATGCAGATTTGATTTCTGGCACCATAAGCAGAAACACTTTCATGCCAATGTATAATTTTATTGGTGGCTTCTGTCCTTGCTTTCAAAAGAATGGCCCTGCAGGACACAGGAATATTCAGCTTTCGGAATGCATGGTATTCAAGAGCCATGTGCATAAGTGGAATGAAGTCGGGTCTGGATCAAGAACCTGGCCTTGACTCATCGTCATTGTACAAAGAACCCCGGCAACCTCACACAATCATTAATAATTACATACATAATTTCATGGCTCAGAGAATGGGAATCTAAGTTTTATCAACATCTTTATTAACAATCAGCATAAAATCTTGTGATACCTAACAGAGTGTTTCATTTGACAGTTGAAACAGAAAGATTTAGAAAATAAGCCACTGGTACAGAGCGTCCATGAGTTACTATTGAAACTCGATCTATTGTATTGACACAGACAAGATACATTGTGCTACTGAAACTTGCATGACTAAATACTGGATGAGAATGTATAATCAATATTGTTGGTATTGAAAAGACTCAACTTTATCAACACTGTTAGGTATCAAAAGACTTTATTGTGGAGAATGAGAATGTATGTAACGATATGAATGATGTATGGATGCTGTATGTTGTACATTCATTCTAAATTTTATAGTATTGTTTGTGAGACATTGTTATCTTATATGAGAATGTTTTATGAATTATTTCAATGTTGATTGATAATAAATGTTTTGATAAAACGTAGATTCACATTCTCTGAGCCATGAAATTGTGTATCTAATTATTAATGAATGTGTGAGTTTCCCTGGGTTCTTTGTACAATGGAGTTATTTTCCCTGCCCAAGGAACCTCTATCCATAGCAGGGGTCCCCTTTATTTAATTACTTGGCTCATCATCAACAGTGTTGAGCATGGTTACAGATGAATGTGGTTGGATTACAATAGTGGGAGAGGTTCTGTGTATCAATGCTCTCTGGGCCACTTGGGGGCTATTGGGAGGAGGAGACAGCGCTCCGCTTTTACTTGACTGAGAACCTTTGTTATGAGAGGGAAGGGGGGAAAGTGCATGCATAAATCCCGAACCAACTTATCGAAAAGGCAAGTTGCGAAGAACTCCAACACTGGTTTGCCCCAGAGAAAGAAGATCCTGTCCAACTGAACTGACCCAGCTCCCACTGGTGGCAGCTGTCCTTGGTACTGATGAGCATATCTGCTAGACGATTGCTTGTTCCAGGCACGTTTTCAGCCCAACGAGTTATCCTGTGAGCTGAAAGTCAGCGCCAGATTTCCTTGGAAAGATACCTCGTGCCCCCATGCTTGTTCAGGTAGTGCATGCTGGTGGCATTTTCTGTGCGCACTAGCACTTAAAACCCCTCTATCCTTGGTAGGAATGGTTGGGGACTGATATAGATGGCTTTGAGTTCTAGGCGTTGGATATACATGCTCTACTGGAGTGCAGACCACTTTCCTTGAGCTCACCGGTCTTGCAGATGACCACCCCAGCCCTCTAGGGAGACGTCCATAGTTATTATGAAGTTGGGTATTTGAGGCAAGAAAGTGAAGCCCTTTGACAGATGGGAGGCCTGGGACCACCAAGTTAGTGCTTCCTTCATACCTGGTGTGATCTTTACAAGATCATCAAATGATCCTTCTGTTTGAATCCATTGTTCTTTTAGCTCTTCCTGTAATGGTCTCATTTTCAGATGTGTGAGAGGGACCAGATTAATTGCTAAGGACATCATCCCCAGAAGCGATTTGAACAGACGTACTGAAAAGGGACTTTTTTCTGGATTGTTTCAGCGCCAGTTCTTTGCGCCTTCGTTGCCTGTCCTGGGATAATACGCTTTGTCCTGGACAGTATCTAAGGCTGTGCCTAGCAATATTATCCTCTTGGATGGAGTAGCTGATGATTTGTGATAACTTACAGTGAGACCTAGTTTGTGAAACAACTTTAGGCAAGCCTCTGTGGCCTTGGATGCTTGGGATGCTGTTGGTGCTTTTATCAACCAGTCATCGATGTAGGGAAATACCTAATGACCGTCCTTTCAGAGAGAGACTACCACAGGGGCTAGGCATTTGGTAGTTGGGAGCTGATTTGAGGCCAAATATGAGGACTCTGAATAGGTAATGGGTGCCGGATACAGCGAAGTGTAGGAGCAATGTTTGGGATATACTAGGATATGGAAGTATGCATTCTCTAAATTCAGAGTTATCATGTGGTCTCCATTGTTTATGAGATGCAGGATGTCAGAGAGGGTGACCATGCAAAAGGATTGCTTGCGTAAATACTTGTTTAATTTTCAGAGGTCTAGGATGGGTCGCCATTACCCTGATTTCTTTTTGATTACGGAAAATGGGAGTAGAAACACATGTCCTGAAGGGGATTTGGGAACTTTTTCTATTGATCACTTGTCTAGCATGGTGAGGGTTTCTTTCTTGAGTAAGTGAAGATGAGGTGGTTGCACTCCCTTTGGTTGGGTGATTGGCTGCCCCGCAAGTAACTTTGGGTATGACCCTAGGTGACAAGATATAATGCACATCTGTCTGATGTTATTCGCTGCCATTAGCGGAAGTATTTGGTAAACTTCGCACACAGAGCATTTGAAGAGTTGGGGATAGCTGACACCTAGTTGAGGTCACTGTTTGCGGCTGTTGTCTCGACCCTCGGGCTTAGTTTCCTTCCAAGCCCTTTGTTGTATGCTGCCGCTGGGTGATGGCGACTGGGCTGCTGTTGATAAGAGGACCTGTATTGTGACTGGAAGGGCTGGTACTGTTGGAAGTGCTAGTATCCACCTCGGTACGTTGAGAATCCTTATCCACATGCTACTCAGAAGGGCAGCTTTAGAAACTGCAAGGAACTTAGAGATTTGGCAGTGTCTGTGTATGTCTTGATGGCTAATAGAGCGTAATCTACGTGTTTGCCAAAAAGGCTGTCTCCATTGTAGGACATATCTAAAACTTTGGATTGCACCTCTGGCTGGAAAGTTGTTGCTTTGATTCAACCTTGTTATTTCAACACGGCACCTTCTTGCAAGATCTTTCTTGCCTCTGATTTTCTGTCTTCTGCCATTAGATCGATGAGGACACCGATGTCTGGCATAGTGACCTATGATGGCCCCAGAGTTGGCCGCATGAACAGTGATGGCAGACATGATGGAGAATCTCTTGCCGATTCCATCCAAATGTCTGTTCTCCTTGTCTGGTGGGGCAGAGAGAAGAGTGGAGGGGTTTTTAGAATGGCGTTGAGCCAACTGAGAGATTATGGAGTTTGGCTTGGGATGCCTTATGAGGCAAGCAGAAGATTTTTCAGCAGCCTTGTACTTTTTATCTATACGCGGCAAGACTACAGCTACAGTTGCCTAATTCCTCATAATCTTTAGGACTTCCTCCCATATGTAGTCTAGAATGGGGATGGCTTGTACCGATTTTCTTATTTGCTCTTTAAAATCGTAGTGAAAGCAGACGGCTTGACTGATATAGGTAGTTGGAATCTTGTCGTAGCCCTCTCCATCAAATTGTAAAATCTTCCTATGTCCTCCAGGGGTGAGTATACTGGCTGCAGTACAGGAGGTGATGGAGTGGGAACTAGGTAATCGTCCCATTCGTCATGGGCGGGCTGGTTTTCTGGAAGTTCTCCCTCCTCCCTGTCATATGATGATGATGGATTGTCCCTATGAGGTGCTGCTATGTTTGATGCATGTGTCGTCCTGGGTTTTGTCAGTGGAGGAAGAGGCCTTGGTGTTCTGGGAAATGGAGGAGGAGGCAGAGCATTGGGCTGTTCTTGTGGAGGGTCAGGAAACCTCCAATGGAAGTCCTTCAGCAATGCCTGGAGGTTTTTAAACAGAGACATAGGCACTTGAACCGCACCCTCACGAGGAGGGACTTCTGCTTAATGCTGGTAGTGTTCACCATAATGTCTAGGCCTGTCCGGATATCTTGACTCTGGGTTGTAATACTGCCCGTAATACTGTTCCTCTTCCTCAACCTCTTCGTCTTGGTATTTCACATGAAATTCGGATGGGCTATGGGCTCTCCCAAAAGGGCCATCACCCTCTGATTCCTTCACATCCAGAAGATAGCTCGGAGGAAGATGAGATACCTTGCTGGGTGAGGTATGCTCAGGTAAGAGAAAAGTCTTTTTAATTTTTAGTGTCGTCGACATTGCCATCGACGAAGACGTGATTGAGCAGATGGAAGTAGGTCGAGTGACTTTAAGCGTAGTCAGTGTTATTTTTGTCTCCGAAGTCGTTATGGAAGCTTTGGTGTAGACATCAATGGAACCTTCGTCGACGATGAAATCTTCATCGACAGGATCTGATGCAGAAATGAAAGGAGTTGTTGTGGATGTCGCTGATGTCGTAGTCGACGGGACAGTGGTAACCGTCATCATTGACAATGTTGCTCTTGACGGTGAGGCTACCGTTGACTGGAGTTTTAAAGCAGTTTTATGCTTTGTCGTCAGCGGTTCTGAAGAGGGCTTAGGAGGATGAGCTCCAGTTTTTGCAGATGGAATACTGGACTCAGATCTGGCAGTCTCTGAGGAGATTTTTTGGGCTGTCTTTGGCAGATCAATGGAGGGATTTCTTATCTTTCCCTTTTGAGGGATCTCTTCTGAGATGTGGAAAAGGTGTCACTATCCTCCTCCTTGTTATGGCTTTTTGAAGCCACAAAGGAAGCCGCCCCTCCCTGCCCTAAAAGGTCTTGGTGGAAAAAGTAGGACTGACTTTACAGTCTTTTACCTTGTGCAGAGGCTTAGAGGCAGTACAGACATTCCTTGTGGAGACCATCCACATGAACCCTTTTCTTTCCACTTGTCTTGCAGGGCCTGAAGAGTCCTTTCTTGGATGGCTTAGACATGGTAGAAGTCTTAGTAGTAGCCTCCAGAAACTGCTTTGAAGAAAACTGAGACAGAGCTCAGGAAGATTCCCTTCACACAACGTGCGGTAGGAAATCTGATAGACTCAACCTCTTTTGTGAGTATTCCAGAAGGTGCTATCGCCTGATTGGCTGAAGTTTGGTTCTTATTTAGACAGACTTAGATAGCAATTTAAAGTTTTAAAGTAATTGTTCATTGCCTATTATAATAATACATACTGCTTTATTTTAGTAAAGTGGGACTCCCCCTTCGACGATGGGGAATGATTCAAGTATGTGAATCTATGAAAGATCCAATACTGAAGAAAGAGCTCTTCTGCTGATCAGCAGAAGAATATGTTTATTGTGAACTCCTGTGTGGCCTCCTGTATGGAAATAAACGAGAATGTGCACGGCTGCACAGGTGCACACTTTAGCGCCAACAGTGCTGGATACACCTGTATAGAAACAAAGACCCTCGCAGACAAGTGTTGGCACTAGAACTAAGCACAACACAATAGGGGCAACCCAGTAAAGCCCCAGGAGACTGGGTACGAACAAATACAAAAAAGAATCTCCTGAAGAAGAAACATTCCCATTCAGTATCTTGTTTAAGGGTCTCCTTAAAGCAGGAAAGTGTGATTTGTTTCTTCTTTTATATGCCTCCTGTGAGTAATAAATTCCAATTTGTGTTGAGACATAGAAGTATGCCTTGTATAATTATTAGATATAATCCACTGTTGACTTTCTACTTAATGCATATTGTGTAAAGAGGAGGGAATACATCTTTACCCTGTCACTTTAACAAGATACTGACCAGGAATTTTCTCCTTTTCTCTGTTGTACATGTTCACACCCAGGCTCCTTGCACCAATGAGAAAACAAGAGTATTTTTTAAGGATGGAGGCAGTAGAAAAAGCCATCTTAATTGTTTAACACAGAATTAGAAATGAGGGTGGTGCAATGAGGTAGGAGCTGTGTGCACATCACACCTTTGTATAATGGCTTACATTTGTTGTAAGCCCTGGGCATAAAGACCTCTGCACCGTAAATGTTTACCAGTCAGTACCAACAGGACATTCTGAATACAAGATAATCTTTGCTACAATGACCCCATTTTTAAAGTTCTTAAATGCAGATTTTCAGTATTAGGTTGTTAGCTAGCACCGGTGTTGGGCTAATCGTTGTACCAGGATTCCTGGTTTGTGAACTCCTTCTTTCCAGCCTTCTCTTACCTTTTTTATCAGGCTGACAACACAGTCCTTAGCTTTATCGAAGTCTTCTTTTCCAACACTTCCAGACGCATCCAGGATGAAGTAAATGTTCATGCTCCCATCTTTCTCTATATTAATTTTTCGAGTGCCTGTCCCTGTCGATAGAAGAAGAGAGAAGCACTGGTGAAGTTAATAGATGTGGCTGTTGAAAACAGCAGAAGTGCTATCAGCTGCTGCTGCATGCAGCCCAACTCCTGCAGGTCCGCTCTACAGTGGTACGTGGATGAAGCTGATTTGCTAACAGTAGGATCCGTGTGCCATATTTACACCAATGTGCACTGTATGTGCTGTAAAAAAAATTGAAGCACTTTTTTGCACCAAATGTGAATCCCCACCCTTCAATCTCAGTAAAGTGTGGCTACGGTGCTACTACACCAAAACAAAAAAAAACTGCACACCAAAAATAACAAACTTTAAAGATGCTCTAGCCTTACTCATCTTTTGTCTGTATAGTCGCTTCATTCAGGCTTCTGTCTTCTTTAAACCTTATTACACATCTTCATTCACTGAGCCACAGGACACCATCTAACTTAAAGCTCTTCTTGTCCCCTTAATCCTCATCTGTTATGTACCCCTTTTTATTTGATTTGTTACCACCTACTTCATCACCCACTCTAGAAGATGCCTAAATAATATTTAAAAATACTAGGGGCTCGATTGCGAGTCTAGTGGTCCACGAACTGCCGGACTCGCAGGGGCGCGGCGGTGACAGTCTCTCAACCGCCTTATTATAATTAGGGCGGTTGGACTACCATAGTCCCCAGCAGCCGCCAGGGAACAGCCGTTCCGTGCCGGTGGTGCAGTGTACTCAGGAATATGCTTGGTGGGACCGTCGCAGTCCCGCCCATCATATTACAAGTTTACTCTCCGCCACGGTTTTCATGGCGGTTCCTCCTCCATGAAGACCATGGCGGAGAGGAAACAAAGAGGCCCTACAGGGTCCCCTGGGGCCTCTCGCACTGAGGATTCACACAAGGGGGCACAACATGTGCTGCTACCCTGTGTACATGCACACCACTTCCTGCACAACATGAACTTTGCGGTCCGTGCAGGAACTTTTTTGGGAGTTCCCATTGCGTTGCCCATTTTTAGAGGTACAGCTGTGAAAAAGCTAAAAAAAGCCCGCCAGACAGGAGAAAACTCCTAATCTGGCAGGCAGCCCAACCACAGCTTTGACGATGCGGATGAGGGGCGGACCCGGGTCCGCACCACCAAACTCATAATCAGGCACTAAGTATTTGAAAGTAGTGGACCCACCTTCAGGCACCTTGTCCAGATACGCTCTTTCTACGACAGCAGCTAGGGAGGAACTGAAGGATGTACCAACTTCTTCTGCTGTGTCGAATGTGTAGAACTCTGGTGAGGAAGAGCCAGCATCTCATTAGACATGTATTTATGCACTGGTATTTACACAGTATGAACATTGCCATAGAGCAAAGGAATGCAGGCATTATGGGGGATTTGGGAGACAATGCAAAACTGTGTACAATAAAAGCTCAAGTACTGGTGGCCCTTATTTCCAATGGGCCATTAATAGGATTTAACAGCCCCAGTAGTAATTCAAAGAACAGCAGTAAAACCGTGGCTTCGAGGTTCTTTACCTGGACATTTTGCATGCTGACAAAGGCTGAAAAAGGAGAAAAATGCCCACAAATGAAGACTGGTAATCTAGAATCTGTGCGAACATTCTGATTCCCGCATATTATTTCCCAAATCTATATGAGGCAATCTTGTAGTAGGCTGGTATTTAGGCAACCCAAGCACTGATACCCACCTAATGTAGCCTAATGTAATTGTGTAGAGTAATGTGTAAAACTCCATCTATGACTCCATCGCACAGGAGTGAGGAAAAACACATTGTTAGTCCTGTACCCTGAGAAAACTTATGTCAAAAGCCAAAAATCCTTGCTAAATCCTGAGTTGCATATAGTTTTGCCACTGGTAATTGTATACATATTTTAAATTTTGCCAATGGCAATCATTCACATTCCTTTTTCGCCAATGATGCCATATAGCAAGGGGCACTGGGTAAACCCACTTCACCCATTGACTCTGTTGCCGTGTAAGTAGCAGAATGTGTTTGATCATATGTGCACACCTGCATGAAACTCAGTGGACTTCAGCTCCTTGGGCACGGGAACTAGTCCTTAAATTCTAAATTTTCTGCTTTGACAGGTCACCTTTTCTTTCCTTCTCTTTTTTTATATTTGTTTTTTGGGAGTGCCCTACAACTCACCAGACAAATACACCAGCCTACTCGATTAACACTCATTTCATCGGCAGAGAGCTTCACTCCCTGCGGCCACTGCTTCTAAAACAGAGATCATCATTGGAGCAGTATTTAATATTATATTGTATGTAAGGAACTGCCTTTTTTTTGTATGGTCACCCCAATATTTTGGGTGGAGTGGTAGTAGAGAATTTCACCCATCCAAGTCTATATTTTTATCTGATGCTTTAATTTTAAAAGTTAGTTTAATACAATGATTTTTATTTTGTAGTTTTTTTTTAAAATACATTTTTTACTTTGGAGAAGTGTGGCTCACTGGTTAGAGCAGGCAGACCCTGAAGCAGAGGTCAGACCCAGGACCAGGGTTCAATTCCCGACGCGGCAGGGTCTGGAGCTCAAATGTCCACGGACTCGATAATTCTCGCTTCGGTGCCTGACCTAATCATGGGTTCACACTCTGCAACTCTGGGCATTAAGCTTGCTTAATCTCCACAACGGCCCCCCGCGGCGGGATGCCTGGCTTTCACCTTGGGGATGCCCTGTAGGGGCTATCTCACAGGGAAAAGCCAGGACGGGTTCCCAAGGCAAAGCGCTTAGAGACCCCTGGGTTATAAGCGCTATATAAATCCAAACATACATACATACATACATACTTTGCTATTGCTACAATTTTTTTTAATCTTGTAATATCAAGTGCTTGTTAATAGAAATAATGTAGTGTTTTTTTTAATTATGTTTAATTTTCCCCCAATTATTTTAAAACATATACCTTTATATAAGTAAGTTATACATTTTTCAACATGTTATTTAAGTATACATTTTTTAAATGTAATATTATTTATATTAGTTTGAAGTTAATATAGTGTATCATTGTTTACACATTTTCTAACAATATTGTATTCTTCGATATTTTTACTGTCAATATTTTAGACTTTACAAAGTATATAAAGTTGATATTTGTAGCAAATATTTTGGATGGCAGACATCCAGATGAGGCACAGGTGGTTAACAAAAACCAGGATGTGATTGTATAAAGGAATGGTAAGACATATGAGGAAATGGCTGAACAGCACACTGTGCAGTTATGTTTTTATGTATTGCTCTGCTCTACACACAATCATTGGCCCAGAATTACATATTTGAACCCATGCTCTAGGTGAGAAACATAGCTACTGGACCGCGTCTCGTAACCAGAAAAGCCAAGCTTCTAAAATGCTGCATCTAGTTGTGCCTTGACTACATTTATAGCTGCAGCCACAACAGGTTTCAGAAAGTCTGATAAAGCCCATTGGAGATATTGTTACTCTGTGGTCCGTGCATTGCCTCCCAAAGTGGAAAAGCATTAAAGTGACTCAGAGTGAGTCGAAGTCCCGTACAACTAAGACCATTTGCCGGGGCTGCTTTGCAATTGTTAGAAATGTCCCTTAGATGGCATCCTAATCGGGCCCTTGCATTTTACAGTGCCTTGCATGCAATAGTCAAAACATTGGATTTTAAATAAATTGAAAAGGCAGCATGAGGAAGAAACAAAAAAAATGATCCCTCAAAAGTGTAGAGTACAAGAGACAATGCCCTTACGTCGACATATGGGCTCCGCCCCGCTCCACACACCGCCCTTTAGGCACTGCCTCTCGTTAGAGCCGAACATCGAGAGCTCTCTGCGACACTCGTAGGACACTTTATCTCCAATCCTGGATTTGGTCCCGTACTTGATGGATCCAATTGGCTGGCCAGGGTTGGGGCAGTCACCAGCTGGGCAGATAAGTCACAAGGAATGTCAAAAGTATGTACGATATTCATACCAGATATATAAATCACTCTATTCAAACCTACTCACTTACTGAAGCAGAGCACATAGACAACCTGAAATGAGCAGAGGAGAAATTCTTCATCATCAACAGTTGCTGATAAAAAAATATTTCTTTAGAACACTATTAAAACAGTAATACATTAAAAATAAATAAAATTAAAAATGACAGTACAACTCCGTTCAATTATCTAACAATGTCAGGCCACAGGACCTGACACCAGCTATAGCTTTTACTGCCTTGAAATTGGATAGAGTGGTGCACAGAGATAGGCCTCATCCTGTAGCCTAGTTTCAGATTGTCTCTAATAGTTAGACTCCGAATTTCTCGAGCAGTACTAAAAACCATCTCTTTCATGAACCATGAGACACACGTCTATATAACACATTACGAGCCATATGTATGAAAACATTTTCTTATAGACACAGAATGGGTAAATCCCTTTGATACGTCTGGTCCTACATTTTTAATGCATCTAGGAAAACAGCAACAGTTCCCTGGACTTGCATCTGCTTCAATTCTCAAGTAATAGCTGGATGCATCAATTCTTCCTAGAACTGCAGTTCCATAAGGTAACTGGTAGAGAATGTCAACTGAGAGGATCAGAGTGAAAGCACGTTGCCTTGAGATTGAGCAGTAGCTTATAAGGACTGATAAAGAGATGCTAACACTTCTAGACATCTGCAGCTAACTTCTGTCCAGATTTTGGAAAGCATACTGTGCTGAGCATGGCAGTAGGAAAGGTTAGAGAATTCATGAAGGAGGGCCTATGTAGTACTGGTCGGTCTACCAGTGCTGTGCACAGATCAGCTGTCTACCCACTACTGAATATGTAAAAACCAGCGACACACCTGCTTCATACATGTTGACTTGTTCTCTACAGGAAAAATAGAGACTTTGTGGGTTTAGTAGGATACATTTACCTCTATATCTTTGTAGAGTGTCCAATTATGAGCAGAGAAGTTGCTTTCATGCTAAACATAAGGACAATTTACTTAACCTGTAATCCTATTTCTGTGTCATGAGTATTCCTTCAGAATTAATAAACAGTAGAAACTCTCCACGTATATGCAGGCTCCCCAGAACATCATTCTTGAGAATATTTTTACAATTAAAATATGCCTAAAAGAAGCAACATATTCTTCTTACTTTTTAGGGATTTTGGAAGGTAAATCCAATTGGCCTGACTGAAATAAAATATATTAGGTGGAAAACACCATAGAACTACACCGTTTTCAAAATCCCCAAATAAAGGCAAAATGTAGCCTCTAGTAGGCTAATCTGACACAGACCTTTACGAATCCACCAGACTTCCCAACCTGCAGTTCAGGGTCAGGGAGGCTGTCTTCATTGCCTATTCACAAACCTCCTTTCAAACATAGATTTAGAGAGAATCCCCATGACAGAGAACTAGAAAAACAGACAAGTAACTTTTCCTTCCCCGTCATCGGAATCATTGGGATAAGCAATGAAATAGAGAAGAAACCTAAATCACGTTCAACACTGGAGGAGAGTTCCAAGGACAATGGCCAAGGGGATGCAACTATTACAGAGGAAATACACTGGTCAATGAGGCCTGACCTGCCAGAGCATCGGTTCCAGAGTCCGAGTCGACACATTGATGCTTAGCAAAAGTATTTACTGATATCTAGGTTGTTACTCTACCAATATCTAGAATAGGCACATTCCACATAAGGAGCAGTAGTTATTGCTTTGCTACAAGTAGAATGAGCCTTAGGCTTACTGAGAAGGGGTTTGTTCACCTTTTCATAGCAAACATAAAACACTATGGTTTGCTTTCATGAAGCTAAACCCATGTGAACTGCATCACATTTGTGACTACTTGTTTGTGATGTCAAATGGATTTGGGTGTGTCCAAATAATATTCCAAAGCTCTAATAGCATCTAAAGTATGGAGAGCATTTCTATCAGAAATGATGATCCCGAAAGAATGAAGTAAGTGGATTTGTCTGACTTGAGCAAAAGTCTGAAATTACATTGAGAAGAAAATAAGGGTGAGTTTTTAGGGAAACTTTACTACAATGAAAAACCATATAGAGTTCCTCCATACATGGAGCTTGAAGCTCACTCACCCCTCTGACCAATATTATGCCAACAAGAAAAGCTACTTCCATGAGAAGTGTTGCAGGTCTACCATGTGCATGGGCCATTCATTTTGAAAGGACAATATTAAGCTCAGACCATTTAGAAAATCTATTCCCACTGGCACGGTGTAAAAGATTGTCTGAGATGGCACCCACATGCACTTTAACAGAACAGAACTAAAGGCCAACTTTTTCCAAAAAAGAAAAGTAATATAATTGATTCTTGATAGGTTCTATGCTCTACCCAGTTCTAAAGACACTATGCTTGAAGCCTCTTCCATTTAAAGGAATATAAACAATAAGCAGACGGTCTCTTTGTTTGCTCAAAATCTCCATATAGTCATTTGTAAGATTTAAGTGGTTGTATTGTAGGTACTAAGGAGTCAAACAATCAAGTTCAGTGAGAACAGATTGAGATGGAAAATGAAATGAAATGAAAAACTATTTTTTAACGCGCAACTAAGCCCGGGGGGCGTCAAGGCGCCTAACCAAACAATACCAGCTACCATAGTATGCTCCTGATTACGGGTAAGCTCTGACAAAACACCAGGTCTTAAGCGCTTTTTTAAAAGAGATCAAAGAAGGTTGCATCTTAATCTCATAAGGCAGCAGATTCCATAGTTTGGGAGCAACAATGGAAAATGCTCTATTTCCCCAACGTACCCTTTTGGCACGTGGGACCACCAGTAGATTCATCTCCGAAGATCTCAGAGATCTACAAGGTTGGTAGCGGGTCAGCAAGGCACCCAGGGGATCCGAGAGACCCTCATCCAAGGCTCGGTAGGCAAGGCAGAGGATCTTAAACGAGATCCTAAGATGAATAGGGAGCCAATGAAGGCTCTTTCTGGCCATCGTTGCAGAAGAAGTTTTGGGAAGTGCTAAAACAAAACGAGCAGCCGCGTTTTGCACAACCTGTAGTCGCTGGATGAGCCCCTTGTTGGAGTCTGCATAAAGCGCATTGCAGTAGTCCAACCTTGAACTCACCAATGCGACTGCCACCTGCTTACGCGCTGAGGGGGAGAGATAGTGAACAATCCTCCTAAGAATCTTTAGCACCCCCCAGCAGGTGGCAACTGTACGGTTGACCTGCAAAGTCATGGACAGGGAGGTGTCAAAGATTACTCCCAGATTTCTTGCCGACTGGGAGGGAGATGGACAGGTTCCCAGTGAGTCCGGCCACCACTCATCTGACCAAATATCCTGGTCCTTACCAAAGACCAGGATCTCAGTTTTGTCGCCATTCAACTTCAGGGAATTCTGAAGCATCCAGTCAGAGACTGTCTGCATACAGATCCTGAAGTTGGTGGCAGATGTTAAAACTGAGTGGGTCAGTGACACCATAATTTGAGTGTCATCGGCGTATGACACCAATTCCATCCCCTGAGATTTTACTAGCCTTGCAAGAGGGGCGACATAAATGTTAAATAGGGTCGGGCTAAGAGCCGACCCTTGTGGCACCCCACATTGCAAGGACATAGCAGGGGAAAGGAATTCACCAAGCTTGACTCTTTGCTCCCTCCGTTGTAGAAAGGAGCATAGGAGGTTAAGAGCCATGCCGGAAATCCCTGCCTCCCTCAGCCGAGATGTAAGAGTAGAGGGAGACAGGGTGTCAAACGCCGCTGTGAGGTCCAGTAGCACCAACACAGTAGTTTGGCCTGCGTCCACCCTCATACGTATGTTATTTGCCACCGTGGTCAGAGCTGTCTCAGTACTGTGTGCCTTTCGGAACCCATGCTGGGAGCTATCAAGATACCCAGATGAGTCCAGAAAGGTAGTAAGATGGCAGTTGAGGTGTGACTCAAGAATCTTCGCAGGAGCGGGTAACAGTGAAATAGGTCTAAAATTTTTCAACTGTTCCGGATCCAGCGTAGGCTTCTTGAGTAGGGAACAACCTACCTGACATCCTGGAAAGCAGGACTTGGGCAGGAGTCTCTAGAGTGGCTGAAGCAACAGGTGAAGCAGGCCTGGATACCATAAATGGCTGATTTAGCACTATGAAAATGATCTTCATTCTGCACTGCATCATTCTGATGATGATTTAATGTAGGAAGGAGATCAGTGGAGAAGGACAGAGGAAGGTCTTTGACCAGTCTATCAAATGGGCATTGCCTTGGCTCTGGGCTGTGAAAACTGGATGTGAAAGCATGTCATTTTACGTTTTCTCTTGTGGTGAACAAATAGGCTGCTCTAATGCCGCAGTTGTAAAAGATGTTTTGAAGTACGAGGTTGTCGCGGGTGGGTGATGGATGGTACATTTAGGTTAAAGGTGATATAGGTCAGGAAGCCAAAATCTGTGTAGCATGTGCCTGTCACTGAAACATTAACCAACACAGCAACAACAGCTGGAATTTCAGTCCAGACTCCACGTCCTTTGGAAAGTGGTGTGACCTCAAGGTGGCAACTCAAGAAACCAAGCTAAGCTTGGCAAAAAGGTTTTAGCATTTATTTTAATACTAAAAATAAGCAGACAGAACATACTTGAGAAATTGGAAGGAGGTCTATAAACAAAACAACCCAAATATGTCGTGTTTAGTCTGGTGTTATGATGCCTTGTTTCATGTTACTGTACAGAGATCCAACTCAGAGATAAGTCCAGCTTTGCCCTGATGCACACCCTCAGAAAGGGCAGCTGTGTGATCCAGCACCGTGGCCCACGGTCTACACTGAGTCCCTCCCATAACTATGTGGTGGAGACATATAAAAAATAAGCAGGCAACTGGCATCACCTGTTGCACATTGTATGCCTCCTTACTTCTCACAGGCTATCAGGGGTGGTTCTCTAATCAAAATAATATGTGATCAGGCACCTGCATGCTCCCACTTTGCAAAGCTACACCACAAACAACATTTGTTTAAGACCAGTTTTCTGCCGCTTCTACGGCTCCATCTTATCGAAAGAATGTTGGCTTCTCGTACCAGGCACATCTCAGCCATACTTCATTGCAGAATCATTCCATTAATTCTTAATAAGACAGTTAACCCTTCACCAGCCAGCCCAAGCTGAGTTACACTGGTAGTGGTCCAGAAAGCAAACTTGTCCTGCAATATTCCTCCCTACCTTATCATAACAGCTGCTCTGCAGGTGGTAGGAATATCACTTTGCACAACTCCTAGGTAGGCCTTTTCATGTTACAGTGCCTTGCATGTTATTGGCGATTATTGGCGTTCAGACATATAGAAGAGGCAGTGTGAGGGAAAATAAATGAATATGAGCTCTCTGAAGTCGAGGAATTCCCTTAAGTCACCACATGGGCTTCCACCCATTCCACATACCGCCTTCTAAACACTCCCTCTCTTTCTGACACTGATAAGACACTGAGGGGCCTATTATGATGTCGGTCAGACAATCGTCCAACCAGCGCAGTAGCAGGATGGAATCCGCCCGACTATTAGTCAACAATTCCACCTGCCGAATTAGGATGCCTAACATCCATTTTTCTAATTCAGCTTGTGTGGCGGCCAGAAACGGGAAACAGCGCAAGCTGCAATAGTAACATTTATTTTTTCAACTATGCAGTGCCTGCCATACGATACATGAATGTTTGGGGGGGCCCATGGGTAACCCCTATGCCTCATAGCGGAGGCCACAGGGGCCGGGGGCCCTGCAGGGGGGGCCCCAAAGTCAGTTTCTAACAGCATTTCAATGGCGAACGGACCACCCTAGAAATGCTGTGGGAAACGGGCATCGATTCCCCACGGTGATGCCTGTGATGGCACCGCCTCCTTTCTGTGGATTACTATTCATTTGCCGCCCAACGGGCTCCATGAGCCCAACGGAAGTGGAGCAGTATTCCCCTCCGGGTTTCCCTCCGACTGCCAGTATTGTAATACGCTGGTCAGACAGAAACCTCTGATGCCAGCAGAAAAGCCTGCGACGAGCTGTCAGATGGCTTTCTGTCCTAGATCCTAATGAGGCCCTTATCTTGTATTTGGTCCCCTACTTGATGGATCCAATTGGATGACCAAGGTTGGGGCACTCACCAGCTGGGAACGAGGAATGTTAAAAGTGTGCAAAATATTCATACTAGATATATCAATCAATCAATTCAAACCCATCCTCTTACTGCTGTAGAGCATATGGATAACTGGAAACATGCCACCATCATGCTCCCTGCTCAAGAAACCATCCACCGTCCTAGCATTGCTTTCAAACTACAGACCCATCTCTCTTCTACTATACCTGTCAAAGGTCTTAGAGAAACTAATCAACCATCGCCTAACCGACCACCGCAGCAACCACTAGGTCGTCGATGCTAAGGAGTCCAGATTATAGCTCAACCAGAGCACAGAAACAGCACTCATCGCCGCCGCAGTCAACATTAGTATGATTCTTGACAGGGAAGACATGGCAGCCCTAATTCTATGGAACCTCTCTGGAGAATTTGACTCGATCTCACACCCTATCCTCATCGGGTGCCTGCTTGAGATTGCCGTCCAATGATCGCTCTTCACTGGATCTGCTCCTTCCTAACAGATAGAACACAAGCTGGCATCTCACTCCTCGGAAGCTTACAAACGTATCTGTGGAGGAGCTCAAGGTTCATCACTCTCTTCAAAGCATACAGGACTGGCCAATGTCATCCACGCACACAACATCAACATCAGCTTCAATGCCGACAATATGCAACTCATACTCTCCCTCTCAGATAAGACATCACCTGCATGACCGGGGTAGCTAACTGGATGAACGCTAACTCTCCCAAACACAACACTGACAAGACAAAAGTAGGGATCTTCAGCAAGAACATCTCACAATGGGACCATAACTGACGGCTGGCCAGGTTGGGCTCACAATCACACCCACACCCTACCAATTTGGAGTAAAATCCTCGGAATAATCATCAACAGCAAACTGGACATGACCATTTAAGTCAATGCCGTCACTGCATCCAACTTCCACACTGTGAAAATGATGAGGAAGATCTTCAAATGGCCCCAATCAACATTAGAAAAACTGTCACTCATGCCTTAGTCACCAGCAACTTTGGACTAATGGAAAGCCCTATACGCTGGGGCCACCGAGAAACTCACTAGAAAGCCACAAACAATTTCGAACTCGTAAGTCAGTCTCAACCTCAACCCCCCACACAAAAGTCACATCACACCTCACCTCAGCAAGCTCCCCTGGCTCCTAATACACAAACACGCTCATTTGTAACTCCTCATACACACATTCGAAGCACTACACAACTTAGGCCCCGACTACCTAAACAGTTGCATCACCTTTCAGCAACCACTCAGACACCTCCACTCTGTAGGATTCCTACTCAGACACATTCCACGCCTGTCAAGAATCAACATATATTTCAATGTTTTGAAGTACGAGGCTGTCTCAGGCGGGTGATAGATAGTACTTTTAAGTCAAAGGCCATATAGATTATGAAGCTAAAATCAGCTAAAATCAGTCCGGCGTGTGTCTGTTACAAAGAAATTAATCAAACTAGCCCCTTCTCCATGCACTGGTCATAACATTGCATATTAAATGACTTATGGTAATTGAAATTACATCATTTGTAGTAATTTGAATGTGGCGCGCAAATTCTAAATGTGAGTTAGAACTATAAGTTTGGATATTTCTAATGCTTGCTTAGTTAAAGTTGGGTTTGAGTAGAAAAAAATAAATAAAGTTTTCTTAAGTGTAACTTAGCTTGATCCTTTGTTTTATTTATCGAATTTAAAGGGTTTTTAATTTTTAAGAAAAATGTATTTGAAGGGAATGATCATTGCTTTTGGAGTTTTAGTCACCAAAGAAGTCAAGATCAAGACACCTTCTTCAATTGTGTAGGTGATTATGAAGTTTTTAAGTACTGACTTCACATCTTGTTGTTTAATTAAAATAGTGATGCATTATGTTATGTGCACAGTACTTTAGGGTAGTGTCCAATCTGTTCTTTGACGCCATTTAAAGAAAAAAGCAGTGGCACTGGTTGAGCAGAATACGCAATTGTCCCACCAACTTTTCAAAAGTATGACGTATGTGAGTAAATGGATGCAAAATCGTAAGAATGTTTTTATCTGTTATGAGTAGGTCTAGGTCAGCATGGGTTACTTTTTTAGTTTTTTAAAATCTTTTTATTAGTTATTCTTGTAAAGACTCCCCACCTCCGTGAGAATACATGAAGACATAATTACATGACTACTTTTTTTCATGCATTTTATGCAACAAAAGAAAATATATGTAAACATCAAACAGTACCTATGGTCAGATTGCATTACAGTCCCATACGCAATCATCAGAAGGAGTCGACCCTCCATCCCATCTCTCCAGACTCTACTCTACCATTCCCTTAGGCAGGTATCCCGTAGAGCCAAGGAGAATCACTCAATCAGCATTTGATTGGAGAAGGTATATTGTTAGTTATTAACCCAGAACCACCCAGGCCCTCTGCTGTAAAAAAGAAGGATCCTGCCACTTGTTTGTCCACTCCCCAGCCATGATCGTACACAGCATGGGAACTCTGGTTTGGCAAAGACACTGGGTGATATATAAAAGTGGACAGCAATGTAAAATCCAACGTTTCTCACACTCCGGCACACTTCATCAATAGACTAAAGAAAGCTGACCACATCCCCCTTCACTGAAAGAACTCTTCTGTATCTCCCTCTAGGCTTTATACCCACCTATAAAGTGATCAGAAACAGAAAATTACCACCTTAGGTGGCCAAGGCCAGACCAGTAGCTAAGATATTGACAGACTGGAGAGAAACATGTGCAGGAAAGAAAGAACCAAAAGGCAGACCTTCTCTGACATTATGCCTACAGACAACAGGAGTTCCTCCAACTCTCTTACAACTCAAGAAGTTAAACCTGTATCTCTTCAAGGAACAGGCTCCCACCAGACAATACGGCTCATCCTGCTATCTTCTCAGCAAAGTTCATGAACAGCACTCTATGCACTTGTTCCTTTTTGTTCAGACTTTGTTGCTACATAGCTTGGTTGCTGCTACACCACAAGATCTATTTTTGTGTTTTATTTAGGCCTGGGCGGTGAACTTTACTCCGCTCGCGGAGTTTGCGGAGTTTTCTGCACTCCGCAGAGCTCGCGGAGTGCAGAAAAATCCGCTTCGCAATGTGCAGCAGAGTTATATCCCAGCTCGCGATCGCGAACGGTAAGTTCACAAGCACGAGCTGCCGCCTGGGTACAATTTCTACCCGAGCAGCAGGAATACCAGCACAAACTGCAGTTCGCACTGCACTCTGCTTAGCGGACTTTGCAGAGTTTTTTTGTAACTTTGCAGAGTTCCACGTAGCAAAACTCCACGAACTAGGCCCAGGCCTGGTTTTATTGTTTAACTGTTTTTGGCAAAGAGGCGTGGCCACGGCGGCGATCGGAATGGGTGCCTTGCCGTGAGGCTCCTCCATGCGGGCTCCCGACGGCGGCGATTATGAGGTAGTCCGCTGCTCCTGTCCTCCGCGACCTGGCGGATTCGACTGCTGATGCCGCCCCGACCATCTGGGTGACTCGAGTGGCCGTGGGAGCGTCCTGGTGAAGTGCACACGGCGGAGGAGAACGAGGCCCTCGGTCCTCGGTGCCATTTTCTCTCACTGCGCTGGATCTCTAGGTGAGTGCCTGCGGTGCTCGACTGCCGCGCCTTTGCCCCTTTGAGCTCCTTCTGCGGGTCTCCCGCGTGCTGCCCGTCCCTCGCTGTCTCCCGGGAGAGGGGCGCCTGGTTCCTGGGCGCGATCGCGGCCTGCTGGCCTAGGGGCGTGCCGGGACTGGGGCGTCGATTTACGGGCCGGCGCCTGACGGTGGGCGGGAGCGCTAGCTGGGGGGAGTCGGGGGTCGGGGGTGTGGTGGTTGTGGTGCCGGGGGGGCTCTCCCTGGAGTTATTCGGCGGCCCCGCCTCAGACGCACTCGGGGAGATCTTTGATTCCCCCCCTTCCTCCTGCTTTAGACAACAGGAGAGGGTCGCTCCCTGCCCCTCAGACCACAGCGAGGGTACTCCGCAGGCAGCCTACGGCCCACGCAGCTCTCTGGGCTTTGACCGCTTAAACTATCTGAGGCCATAGACTTTGGCGAGCGAGGCTCAACGCGCCATCACTCTTCTCCATTGGCCTGACCTCGAGGCGATTGCAGAGGCTGATGCTTACAAACACTGCAGTACTGTTCCCAATAGAAGCTGTGGCCTGTCTGGTCGCGGGGCTGTCTGGCGTTTTTACATTGCCCTGCTGCATTCCCCCCCCTAACTGGTTGGCTCCTGGATTTACAACATTGAGACTGCGTCCTGTGCAGTACCACGACGATGGGAAAGCGGGACCCGAACCAGAGAAAGCTCAGCTTCGATAAAACCCATCTACTCGCTACGGATCCTCCTCCTGGCCCTGCCACTGGGGCTGCGACTTCCGCAGAAATGGGGGACGCTGCGTCCATGATGGCCACCATGATGGGTAAATGCGCGCTGGCTTTAAGGCGCTTGACACCCGCTTTGACAGCCTGGAACTAAAACTGGCTGACCTGGGCACCAGGGTGCAGGCGGATGACAGACGTCTCGATGTGGCGGAATCCAGGATTTCGGACGTGGAGGATGGCGCTGCAAAATCACTTAAGCGCCTGGAACGGGTTGAGAAAATCCTTAAGGACGTTGCCATAAAGAACGAGGATTTAGAGGCGCGAAGCCGAAGTAACAACATTCGTATTCTTGGCGTGGCGGAGACAACAGCCACGGGCTGTTTTGATACCTTTGTTGAACACCTCCTCATTGAACTTTTTGGCAAAGAGACTTTCACTGCTGGCTTTGTTGTCGAGAGAGCACACAGATCGTTGGGTAATAAACCTCGCACTGGCCAGCCGCCGCGACCCATCATCGCCAGGATTATGAACTTCTGAGACCGTGACGCTGCGCTTCGTGCAGCACGTGATGCCGGGGAGGTGTGTTGGCAGGTTAGCACTCTGTCCTTTTTCCCTGACTTTACATTAATGGTCCAAGAAGCACGTCATAAGTACAACGGAGTGAAGTCCGCCCTCCGAAATCTTTGCTTGAAGTACGGCATGCTCTACCCGGCAAGGCTGAAGGTCGATGTGGACGGCAGGTACCGCATTTTTGATTCCCCAGCGGAAGCACAGGACTTCTGCCAAAGCTACAAGAAAAAGAGCTCACCGTCGGCTTCTGGCTCTTCACCACGATCCCCGCGTCACAATGACACACAGTCCAGTGCTGATCTTTTTGCTGAAACTGGCCAGGGCTGAATGTTTGCTACTACCCACTCTTTGTGCCATACTCGTTGTGTTGCCCACTAAACACGGACTATCCAGCGTTTGTTGACTTGACGCCTATTCAGGAGTCGCTTGTTGGGATGCCCGCATGGTGTGGCGTTGCCACCCCCTATGGCGAATGCCTTATTCTTTATCTTCTTTGGGGTTTTCACATTTTCTTTGCAGCAATATTGTTTCAATAATTTGTTATTACATTCCTTGCTATGCACTGTAATGCAGCGATTGTTGGGGAACTGCCTCTCTGGGGACGAGGGGGGGCTGGGTGGTGGGGGGGGATGGGTCGTGTTCTGTTTAGGTGGTCATTTTTGTTTGTGCGAACTTGCGAGACTCGCGGGAGTGGATTGAAGGTTGCACGCCTGCTAATGCTTATCTTTGATGTGGTGTTATGGCCAGGATAGGTCTACAGTCTGGTCCGTCCAGAATCACTTTGATGTCTTGGAATGTGCGTGGGTTGCATACCACGAGGAAACGCAAACAGGTACTGAACTATGCAGCGCGATATAAAGTAGACGTCCTCTTTTTGCAAGAGACTCATTTGGCGCAGGCGGACTCGATTTCTGTGGCAAGGGGCTGTGGTGCACACAGAGTGTTTTCAAATTACAGCAGATACGCAAGAGGCGTTGCGGTTCTTGTGCACAAGCGAGTTCCCTTTGTGTTGACTGGTAGCAGGACTGATGGGGAGGGTAGGTATGTGCTCATAATGGGTGTGCTGTTTGGATTTAAAATTGCAATGTTGGGGGTCTATGGCCCTAATGTGGATTCCCTGGTCTTTTTTCAGGATCTGCAGCTGACACTGCTTCACTCTGACATAGATCTGTTAATCATGGGAGGAGACTTTAATGTATTAATGAACCCTAGCAGAGACAGTACTTCTCCCTCTCTAGATTGTAAACCGCACGCCCGCTCAATCATGGCGGAACTTTGCTCCCATTTTTCTTTAGTGGACATTGAGGCTCGGCTACACCCCCACACACCTGATTACACGCATCACTCGGGCTTTCACAATACCAACACTAGAATTGATTACTGGCTCCTTTCCCCGGGCGTTGCGGGTTGGGTGGAGGGTATTTCCACTCTTCCGCGCACGCTGTCAGACCACTCTCCCATAGTGTTAACTTTGGCGATACCTAGGCTGGGTGGCTACGAGAGACAGTGGCGTTTCCCTGGTAGGGCTCTGCTGGATCCGGTTTTCAAGGAAGAGATCCGCACTGCCATTGATGACTATTTTGACATTAACACCAGCTCCGTAGCCTCATGGGCCACGTTATGGGAGGGTTTCAAGGCCACCTTGCGCGGGGTTTGCATTGCCAAACATGTGGGGGCCTTACGTGAGATTTGCTCCACCTTGACTCGCATTGAAACAGATATCTCTGCGGTGGAGAAAGAAATCCTTGTGGACCCCTCGGCTGCCCGTGAGACCAAGCGTCTTGCGTTACTCCTAGACTTTCGTGACGCAGCAGACAGGGAACTGCGGTTCATGGGAAAACACTATACGGCGCGTCAATACGGAGAGGGCGACAGGCCGGGCAAGATACTTGCACAAATGCTACGACCGCCACACCAGGCAGCGTACATCACTGACGTGGTTGACGCGCAGGGCACACAACATCACTCCACTCCAGACGTGTCTAACACCTTTCTGTCATACTACAAAACTCTTTACACTTCCACACTTTCTGGTGAGCGCTGCAACCCAGGACCTTATTTGAATGAGATTGCCATGGTATACCTAGAGAAACATATGCAGGAGTTTCTGGCAATGCCCATAACGCCAGATTTCATAATTGAGGCCATTGACTCGCTGCGGGGCTCCTCGGCACCGGGCCTTGATGGTTACTCGGCTGATTTTTATAAGGAGTACAAGGAGGAACTGGTGGCCAGGCTTGTCGAGGTATATGCGGAGGCGATGGAGGCGGGTGTTCTACCGCCCACGCTCCGGGAGGCGGTTATTGTTCTGCTACCCAAGCTGGGCCGTGACCCCTCTTTGTGCAGCTCCTATAGACCCTTATCCCTCCTGAACTTGGACTAAAAGATCTTGGCCAAGGTCCTTGCGACCCGATTGGCACTCCTCATGGAGACTATCATTTCGCCGGCTCAGTCCGGATTTGTTCCACATAGATCCACTTCCCTCAATCTGCGGACACTGTTTTCGGTCCTGCACAGGATTGATCCCTCCACCCCGGCGGCGGCGGTATTCCTGGATGCAGAGAAAGCGTTCGACACCCTGGAGTGGCCCTTTTCTTTGTCTGTCATGAGGCGGATGGGCATGCCCGAAATGTTTGTGGCGACAGTGGAACTGTTGTACTCGGCTCCCACCGCCCGGATACGTTTAAATGGCACCATTACTAAAAGCTTCCCGCTTTCCCGAGGCACCAGGCAGGGGTGCCCCTTATCCCCGCTCCTGTTCATACTCGCGATGGACCCCTTGGTGCGACATTTTCAAGAGAAACACCTCCACAGGGGTCTTCAGTTCCGCACCGGGCCACTACTCGTCTCGCTGTATGCAGATGACACTGTCTTGTATGTTCGGTCTCCTCGATCCAACTTGGAGCCACTACTGTCGGAGATTGCCCGCTTTGGCGAATACTCTGGCCTCAGAATAAATTGGCATAAATCGGTCATTTTCCCGCTTACCCCCTCCACCTCGCAATGGCCTTGTGCTT
This sequence comes from Lissotriton helveticus, assembly GCF_964261635.1. Classification (NCBI taxonomy): domain Eukaryota; kingdom Metazoa; phylum Chordata; class Amphibia; order Caudata; family Salamandridae; genus Lissotriton; species Lissotriton helveticus. Next base: position 2,049,221,606 of record NC_136065.1, read on the forward strand.
TTCCTCTAGAATGGAGCACCGACTCCGTGAAATATCTGGGAATCCATATCCATCTTGACACGGTGTCCATAGTCCGGCTAAACTACGGACGGGCCCCGGACTTCTTGGAAGACAACACGGAGCGTTAGCTTCGATTCCCCTTGTCCATGGCTGGCCGGATTGCCATTATTAAAATGAATGTCCTCCCCCTGTTTTTGTACTTATTCAACAACATCCCGATCCCTCTCACCAAGATTTTTTTTTCACAGCTTCGCTCCTTACTGCTCCGCTTGGTGTGGGGCGGCAAACAACCGCGAGTGGCCTGGCGCACCTTGACGCTCCCTTACGAGCGTGGAGGATTCAGAGTACCGGATTTATTTCTTTATTATGTAGTGGCGCAGGGCTCGTATGCGCATCCCTGGTTTCACCCGGATGCCAGAATCCCATATCTGAAACCTGAGACTGATATGGCGCTCCCTGTGGCCCTTGATACCATCCTCCCTCGGGGACTACCTCATGACCCACAAGACATACAACCAGTGTCTACTACATGTTGGGCTTGGGATAAGCTGCGGCGCTTACTACACATTGAGAAATTGTACTCTTCGGAGCTGCCGTTGCCTAACCCTCATTGGCTTTCCATCACGGGCGAATCGGTGGTAAAGCGCACATTGTCCAAATACCAAATAAACACTATCGGCGATTTCTTTCCGGACTGGCGTGTTTTCTCCCTGACGGAAGACCACCGCTTCACTGACCGAACCTTTATGGACTCTTTCACACTTACTAGACTTCGCCTCATGCTCCGTAAAGAATTCCCCACGTTTCCACTTCCTCCGGAGGACACCCCCGCACTCACGTTTATTATCAAGAATCAGACGGGGTCACATGTTATCTCTAAATTGTACAAGTTATGTATGGCCTCCATCCCTTCCTCAGACGCAGCGGTGCGCACCGCTTGGGAAGGTGACCTGGGCATCCAGATTACAGATGCCCTATGGGCGGCTTGTTGCGCTACCACTAGAGATGTGTCCATTAACAGCAGACATAAACTTATACACTTTATGTTCCTGAGGAGAATGTATCACACTCCCGCACTTGCTCATAAAATTGACTTCAGCAGACCACACTTCTGTCCTAAATGCAGGGCCCCGCAGGCCGACATCGCCCATCTTTCCTGGACATGCCTGCGTTTACATGACTACTGGTTGAAGGTACACCGGGTTCTGGGGGACATCTTAGGCATGGAGCTGCTATGTTGCCAACTTCCCACGCCCTCTTCGTAGACTGGCATCCATTGGCTTTCTTTTTGCAAAAAGGGAGGTAGCACTACTTTGGTGTGCTAGGCGCGCCCCTACGGTAGGTGCCTGGCTCCGTAGTATGGCCTACTGTAATGTTAACAGTGTTGAATATTCTGAACAGATTCCTACTGCTTCCCGTCCAATTGACATCTGGGGGCCGTATCGGCATTACGTGGCGAAGCTCACTCAGGAGGCACAATCTCACTCGATCAACTCAATCGTTCCTGTGGGGGTGGGTTAGGGGGGCTCCACTGCCACGCTGTGGCTGCTTCCACCACTGTTTCTGGGGATGCCGCGAAGGGTCAGCGCTGCAGGATGCGGCTGTGGGGTGAGCCGGTAGTTAACAAGAGATCTCCACAGGACGACTTCTATTGTGCCAGTGTCATTGCAGGCCTTCATTCCTACTCTATGAGGATTGTACGAAAGATTGGCCAGTACCTACTGTTTTTGATATTTCCACTTTTGGATACGCCATATTAAGACTGAATCTGTTATGCTGATGTTTGATCTGCTCTACTGTTCTCGCGGATTTATTGAAATGACTAGCCACCTGTATGCTGTTCTTTTCATTTTTTTTCTGTTTCCATATGATTTTAGTATTTATGATTTCAGCAAAAACAAAATTGTATTATTGCAATGTGTCATTCTTGCAGTCTGCAATCCCTCGATGAGAGTGTTGGCTTTTTGGTTATTTTTGCATCTGATTGTTCTGGATAATTTTCTTGCTCCATCTGTTTGTAAGAAAAGATTGCTTCATTGTGCAATAAACAAATAAAAAAAAAAAAACAGTTTTTGGCAAAGAAATAATAAAAATGCCTGGTGATCTAATCACTTTTTATTCCAGGTTTTCTGCAGATGAAACAGAGAATAATGGAAAGACTAAACATTACATTTGAAATCTGACTATGGTGACCTCAACACTCTTTATATGGGATGTACATAATTTACTTACATCCATCGTCACAGATAGCGGTTTCTCCTGACCACTTTCCATTCGCTAAGCATGTCCGGTTCGCAGAGTTGAGGAGTTTGAAGCCCTCAAAACACTCAAACTGCAGAGTGTCTCCAATGTGATAGACATTTTGCCTGGGGAAGTATGCACCATTCTCAAAATCCACAGGCTTCGGGCACCGGACTTCTGCATTTAGAAAGAACATTGAGAGCATGATTTACATTATAAAGAATTTTTAAAAACAGTGGGGATTCAAACTAAATACTGTGAATTGGAGAGAGTCCCTTTCAAGCTGTTGATGATTATATGGCAAGTCGCTGAGGAGGGAGTCAAAGGAGTCCATCAATCTTGAGAGTGAAATCAGGGTGCTCCTCATTTGTTGGTCGGCCTCCAGATGCTCATTCATCCTCATAATATGATGCCCATAAAGGCAGTCTACTTTTCAGGACGCATGCAGGGTGAAGGTGTAGAGAGACTTGTGAAAGTTCAATGAAGTTGTGTGCTGCAATATTATCAAATTATTAATATCTGCCTGCATATACACCCGCAATATTGACTACTAATATACTGTCAAGTTATAAAGACTTGGAGTTAGAATAGTAAATCTGTACTTCCCAATGTTTACGATCTATTGAAATTTGATATTTTGTATTCTGTACATATAGAAATAATATGTTGTGGATTCTATTTATGTATGGCTGCGTGGTCTAAGAAGGATGAGGTGTTGATGATGGGCAGGGAATGAATACGATGTAGATGACATTTTATTGTATGTGCTTGTGTGAGTGTGCGCACATGCACATATGGAGATTAAGTTGTTGTTAAGCAATGAATAACTGAACAGAGGTTAGCTAAACAGAATTATATACCAGTGGATGTTAGGCTGAGGTTCAGCTTAGCTCAAAGACAGTGGTGGCTGGCATCTGGGGAGCAAGGGTGAGGTGAACGGGTGCACGATCCATTACAATTAAAATATTAAACACTTACCTTCTACATGACGTGTGCCAGACCTTTTCTTTCGCCCACTGAATAGAAACTGCATGCTGCAACTCCCTTGACCAATCCTCGCATGAGACCAACGTCCTGATTGGTGTGAGTGGCCTGACTTAGGGCCATATGTATCAAGCAAAATTGCATTGGCAAACGCCGAAATTCACAGAATTACGGCGTTTGCGAATGCAATTTTGCCAAATGGTATGTATTAAGGCAAAATAAGGAATCGCTAAATTAGCGATTCCTTATTTTGCAATTGCATTTAAGGAATTGCAAATTTTGCGATTCCTTAAATGTAATGTAAGAAGCACCAAAAAAGTGCAATTTGGCCTTAAGGAATCGCAAATTACCACCAACTTCGAGTGCGATTTCTTTGAAAAATTCACATTTTGCATTTTTCAAAGTGCAATGTGAAGCACATACATGCCCTTAGGGCATGTATGTGCGCCACATGTCCACCCATGCTTATTTCAGGGGTGCAACAGGGTGTCCTTTTGACACCCCTGCACCCTTGAAATTGCATTCTCAATTTGCGATTCGCTAATTGCTAATCGCAAATTGAGAATGTCTTCCCAGTCATTCCTATGAGCCTCTAGGCCCATAGAAATGAATGGGGAGGTATTCCTTAATTGCGATTCATAATTTGCGTTTCGCAATTAAGGAATATGTAGGATTCCCAAAATGTATTGCAAATCCTACATACATAGCCTTTTGCGATTCTCAAATAGCGATTCGCAAAAAATCGCTATTTCAGAATCGCAAAATGACTTTTTGATACATATGGCCCCAGGTGCTCCATGGAGACCTGGAGGGCGGCACTTGCTCTCAACCCAGCCGTCATGAGACAGCTGGGTTGAGAGGTTAAAGGTGCTTATGTATGGATGCCTGCTGCAAGACAGCAGGCCAAAGAGACATGCGCACTTTCAAAAGTGCCCAGATAGCCTATCCTCCTCCCTGCTGCTGTCATTCAGCAGGTCCCGCCCATCCTGATGCTCTGTTCAGGACGGGTGGATGAAAAATAAAATGGTGATAAATTATCATTTTATTTTTCATCTCTGGGGCTTTGTTTGGGGGCATTTAAGTGGGGCGATGCCCCCCCCCCCCCGCTCAAACAGAGCAGCCGCCCCTGGTCAAACACTAAGTCATTTAGCTACAAGAGGAAGTGAGTCCTGAAGAGCACTGCAGTCTTCATAGGATGGGATAGCTTTGGGTGACTGTTAAATGGCCACACTGAAAGGAGGCATCTCTTTGCTAATGTAGACTTCAGGGTTGAGGGAGAGGCTGGAATGCAGGAGTGGGAGTGATCTTGAGTGATTTACTGAGAAGGCACACGTTACCACCTTTACAATTACTGACTAGTGTGTGTACTCAAGTGGGGTAGTTGCAGTAAATAGTGTATTGTTTCTTTGGATAACTGAAAGATAGAATGGTAAGTGTGGAGGAGCAGGATCAGAGGGGAGGGATGAATGAAGATGTGGGTATCCAGAACACCTGGAAAGTAGAAACAGAGAAGAGGGTGTTCTATGATGGTTGAGATCACAAGGGAAGGTTGGTGGTGAGGTGATTTAGGTCACTGCTTGAAGAAAAGGGATCCAGTGTGGCCCGAAAACAGTGCTTGAGGTGATTAGAACCCAATCCCAGAAATGTGGTGTTGGGTCACTGGACATGCACAAAACAGAAAGGGGATTGCTTTAAGAAAGTGTTGACATTCAAATCCTGACGCAAGAGTGTTACCCCTCTAAGGATTCATGGTGTGGATGCGGGGGTGGTTCTCTTTTCAACAGGATCTAGGATACTTGTGGAGATAGGAACCCCTCAAGTTAGCCTTCAGTCACACTGTGATTGTTTGATCAGTGAACAGTTATCACCTGAGTGTAGCAAGGGAAGGATGATTGTGGGGTGCAAAGTACAGCCCCCACAAACAGTTATGTGAGGAGACAGAACAAATTATGGAGCATGAACCTGTCTTTATGGAAAACAACAAAACACGGCTGGACTTTACCTTTGCAGATCGCTCTCTCCACAGTCCTCCCATCAGGAGATTTCATAGTTGACCACTTGCCAGCATGGTTGCACGTTCTGCCATGTACAGGATAAGGGTACATGCCTTCTGGGCAGATGTACTTCAATCTTTTCGCATGTTTAGGTCCCTCTGATACGATTATTGTAAAGTTGCCACCTTTAATCTCAACGCCGGTCAGGCTGCATGGTGTAGTAGGAAGTCTTTCTGCCCCTGAGGAATTTAAACCATGTTAGTGTAAGAATGGTCGAGAAATCAGGGCACTGTTGCTAAAAACTCATTTCATGCGTCTTCAGGCCAAAGAGGAATTTAAAAGCCTAATCTACGGAAGAGCCAGGTCCTAACCATTTGCCTGAATTCCAAATTGCTATCAGTGGTTATCCTTATTGGAAGTGAGATCCTACGTTTAGCCATGGAGGCGCCTGGTACTTGGGTACATGCTATTTTAAGCCTATTTTCCAAATACACCAGTGAAGAGTATACACATAAGTCAGGATCAAAATAAGTTCAGTAAATGTTTTTTTAATTTAAAATGTTCCTTCAAATTTGTTATTTATTTACGTAAACATATATTGACATCTTGCAATGTTACAATGTTTGGAAACCTTCGCCACACTTTTACCAGACCTCTAAGGTCCTTTCTGACTTCATTCCGTCTGCCAGCATGATATCATGCACAGCAGGAACATCTTCTGCTCTCTGGCTGTCAACCACCTTGCATCCTTTGGTTGTGGTGCTACATGCCTGGTGTCAAAATCTATAAGGTTATTATCTTACTCTTTTTATTGACGTCATTGCTTTGATCATCTGTTATTGTCCTTGGTGTCCCAGCCACTGGATTGACTACCAACATATTTTGAAGGCAAGTTGATGTGGAGTTAAGAATTGTAAATCTACACGCACCATTGTATGCTAACGTTGACGATATGCTGGTAGTTGATATATGTCAATATTATTGATCTTTATACCGTGACATAGAAAGGATCCTATGAATCTATCAATATCCAAGGTTTGTTTTTATTATCAACATCTTAAACATTTTTCAGATCAGATACCCTTCTTCCTAACCTCTTGAGCTCTTAAGTTTGTAAATATACCCCAAGTAGTGATTCCAATTTCTGCTTGTACTAGTAATACATGTACCGCCTGCGTAATGTGAGGAGTGTCAACTATTAAAATCTTTATATGCTAGAGTCCAGCCTCAAAGATGTAACAAATAACTTTTAGAATTTGATTATACTGCTTTATCATTTGGGAAGTGGACTGGAGATAATTATTAAGTATTAAATATGGCACCTGCCATCCAATTGAAATTGAAAGTTTATCTGCTGAAAAACATCACAGTTTATTGCATTTAGTGTGATACTGTTCTCAACTTTGATCAACATGAAAAACCACATGATTTAGCTCATAAAAACATCAACAGTACAAAGGTAAAAAACCATCAATACAAACGTAAAAAGCTTTTAAAAATGTAAATACAGTGTAGCATATTTGCTCATTGGTAAGTGACAATATAAAAGACAGCTTTCGCATGAGGAACTTCAGACAAGTATGAAGGTAAGCATAAGAATCCTTTACTGGAGCAAGCAAGACAGCTTTCTCCTTCAACCTGTCCTTCTACTACTGTCGCCCTCGCTCCCCACTCCCAATCCATTCCAGAACCCTACCACCATAACTGGGATACCATGGCAATAATTACCAAGACACCACATCTCCTTTCCACAATTACAATATAAATGAACTCACAAATAAGATGGTAATTTACTACACAAATTTTAAATCAGAACAAAGCATTCCCCAGCAATACATTCCTCCGACGGTCCATTTAAGAAGATAACAATATAAATCATATGACATATATGTATATAATTACATAACTAAAGTACTTATTGTCATAACCGATTCAGGAAGGATAATGAGTAATGGCTGCCACAAGATACATCAGTCAGTCAAAAATCTTTATTCGGCTAAATAACAGCCATAAAAGAACAGATACAATTTTAACAATAATACACATAATAAAATTTTAACCGACACAAATATTACCCAGGAATTCATTTCCCAACAATATTACGAAGTCGAACTGCAGCAGAGATATACTTATAAACCATTAGACAAGTGAATTCATTGTTTAAAAGAAGTAAATGACATAATGCAGGTTGACATTTTCTAATATTTAAAAATCTTAATAATGGATGCATCTATAATAGCCACCATCCCCCCTTCTATAAATACATTGTTTACTTTTAGGAAGCAATCTGGTAGGTCACTAAGGAATAAAGAATTTATATAAATATTAATAAAGAAAACAAAAGAGGGGCTCGTAAACAACCCTGCTTGTGGAAGTTCAGAATAGGTATCTTGTGTGTCAGACCATAATCATGAATTATTTGTCTGTAACACTCTAAAAAATCAACGCAGATCTATTCTGTCACCTGTTTTTAGAACCTAATGTAACTTCTGCATTTAAGGCCCCTGTGGTGTCTTGGTAATTATTGCCATGGTGTCCCAGTTATGGTGGTAGGGTTTGGGAATGGAATGGGAGTGGGGAGCGAGGGCGACAGTTGGAGAAGGGCGTGTCGAAGGAGGTTTTGTAAAGTAATTATCCTCCAGAAATAGTATCACGTAATACATACATCTTAATGTACGTTGATGACGTTGTTATACAGAAACGAATTACCTAAAAGTCAATATTTCTAAAACAAATGTAGTACCGTTTAAAGAGAGGAAACATTACAGACACCGTGACCAGCATTTAGGTGGGAGACTAGTCGAGGTAGTAAGGAAGTATACCTACCTGGGATGAATCTTTTCACAGGCATTAGAAACCACTTCCCATTTCCAGCATATGGAACTTAAGGCTGCAGCCCATATAAGCCCCCTAAAAAGATTCTACCCCTCCTCGGGAAAGAGATTTTTTTATTCCCTTCTCTAAATTTATTGCGCTAAGATTCCTTCTACCTTATCTCATACATTAGAGTATACTGCTGGAAAAAATGGTCTATCTTAAATCTGAATGAAGGGAAGCTTCTACACAAGATAACCACAACGAGCCAAGCTACACCGGTTCAAGCATTAATAGGAGCTGACTACCATGAGCTCCTATTAAAGAGCTCAGGCAAATACAATTAGATGGCCCTACAACTTACTGCATGATGCAGAAGGCTTCCTGAGAGCTCTCTTACAGCACAAAACTTTTAAGGCTAGAGCAAGATAGTACATTTTTAACGAAAATCTCGAGAAAGCTTTGGAGCACTTTCAATGCTCCATTAATGTTTTACAGTCTTGGTCACCTGTGTTTATGAAGTTTTTTCTGAAACAAAATGACACCAAGACTAAGTTTTGATCTAGACATCTCACATTGTTCTCAATTATCACATTATAGGCCTTTTATTGCTATTTTAGAGTATAAAATTAATAAAAAATACTTGAGATTTAAACTGGATCACTGCGTCAGATGCTGTAAATTAATGCTTTGCTTAGAAATCCTACCATTAAAAGCCAATGCTAAACATTGGAGTGACACAAGTGTTAAGTCAGGATTTTGCTTAACTATGCAGAGGAGGTGTTCAAGATATTGTGCATGTTCTATATGTCTGCCCCAATAGAGTCCTGGTTCAAACTGAGTGCCATTTTATAAAGCCAATGTGTCTTAGATATAATTTACTTAATCCTAATGATCTGTTTGATTTAATTCGATCACCTCCAAATGTGTTACAAACTGTATACATTTTTCAAAACTTTTTTACCACTGTTTGAAAGTAGTCAAGTATATGAATTGTTCTGTTTATAATATCGCACAGATTTTGTATACATTCTATATTGTAAATCTCTGACGAGGTCTAAATCAATAAAAATTGATTGATTGACATTCATTTTGCAAAATGGGCAATTTTGCTCCAGTGAGTAATACTTGACTATGGGGCAGATGTATCAAGATTCGGTTTTGTGAATCTGTATTTGCGATATTTTGCGATTCGCAGTTGCAGATTCGCAAAACGGGATGTATGTAATTAATCGCTAAATTGTAGAGATTTCCTAAATGTCGCTAAAAATGCGCAGGAATCGCAAAACCGGGTATCTGCAGAGCAGGTGCAGGTTGATGACATCACAACCAGGAAGAGGGAGTGATTACCTGCACCTGCTTGCCTGAGCCACACCCAGTAGCAGTTAGGAGAGTGTTTGAAGGCTGCACAGAACTTCTACCTCTACAATTGAGTCCCAGAGGCCACAGGAGGGCATGGAGGCAGAGAAAAGGAAAAGGAAGCACAAGTTTTCAGAAAAGGAGCAAGAGGTTTTGATTGAGGAAATGGTTTGCAGCCATGAACTGCTTTTTGGGAAGAAAGCATTGAAGGTTCCAGAGTCAAGGAAGAGGAAGATCTGGCTTGAAATACAACAAAAGGTGAATGGTGTTGGAGTCACCACACGTACCATAGAGGAATTAAGAAAAAGATGGTACGATATGCGCCAGAGATCTAAAGAGAGGGTGGCAGCCATGTTGAAGGAGGCACAGAAGACTGGTGGTGGTACTTCCACTGCTGAACAACCAACACAACATGAGGAACTTGTGGTGGCCACTCTCCTGCCTGAGCGTGTTAGTGGAGTGGCTTATATTGACAGCTCCAACCCTGTTTCCAGTTCTCAAGGTAAGATGCATGGCAAAAAGATGTAATCAGCTTGGTATTGCATGCACGCAGTGTAGATAGAGGGACATGAAGTAAACAAGTTTGAGTCCAGGTACACTCCATACCATACAAATGCATCATGGGAGTTGTAGTTTCATGAAGGATACTTTGTAATTGAAAGCAATGATACACATGCTCACATTGTGTTTTGGACTTTAGGCTACATGAGAGTGTCAGGATTGATAGAACTTCAAAATCGTAAACTTTATTTGTTCTAAGCTGCATAACACAACACAAATTCATATGTCCCACTTTACATCCACAGTACAATCAAGGGAACAAGGGGACATTGCTGAGAAAAAGGACTCCCAAATCCATGTTGATACTGGCATTGAAGCGAAAAGCAGTGAGGAATGTGTGACCACACCAATAGTGTGCAGGAAGCGTAGAAATGTGCCCCCTCTGCCTCCTTTGAAGAATGACATGGACATTCATGTGGATGCAAGAGACAGTATTGAAGACACTCAGGAACCTGTTGAGAGCCTAGGACAACAGCAACTGCAGCAAAGATAACGCACATATGGAGCACAAAGGTCCTTGTCCAGGAGTAGTAGTGTAAATGTAGAGACACCCACTGTATTTGCAGGACTGGAGCAGGACATGCTTCAAGTGTAGCGCCTGCAACACAAGGCAATGCGGTCAATAAACAGGCAGCTGTCCAATTTGAACAGAAATCAGCGTAACATGGGTGAGGGCATGATGACGATGGCAGGTGCAATAAAAAAATTATGTTCTACACTTGAGCGCACTGAAAGTGCTAGAAACCGGGCTGCACAACGTGCACATGCACGTATGCACAGCTACACGAAGGCTGTAAACCGCCTCTGCACAGTGACATCCAACTTCACACGGCGCAGCATCACCATGCAGATGCAGATGACTCACTGCAGCCAAGATATAGCTAGAGGCCTAGAGCAAGTCACAAATGCTGTGGAACTATTGCAAACAGCCAACTCTGGTGTCAGCACCCTAATGGTCTCTGGAGAAAGTGAGGAGACCTCCATCAGGAGCAGTAACACTCCTACATTGCCAGTCACTCAATACAGAAGTGGCAGACATGGTGCTGCTAGTAGCCATGGAATGGAGAGCACACAATATGAATACCGCCCTGCACCCAGCCGCCACCGTAGGAAGTGAAGTGCTTCAGTACACTACTGTTTAAAATGGTGAAGCAACAAAACTATCATTTTGAAATTACTCTACTTAACAGTGCCATGACTGTGTTGTAACATGTTATAGGTTCCAATACCAATAAGGTGTGTAAAATGTGAATAAATACAGCACCTGTGACACAGATATTTTGTGAGACTACATTCATTTCTTACCTAAAAGTAATTTTGTGTGATCTCAGACCGTCTCTGGCGTCCAGCTGCAGCTCCTACTCCTGCTGCTACCCTGCCAGGGGGAGGTGTGCAATCATCAACCGATGTGTCTGAGTCGCTCACTTCAACTTCAGTGCCTTTCCTCATTGCCATGTTGTGTAAGCCTGCGAGAAGCACTACGCTACGCTCGCGTAGTTTGCGAAGTTTGCGCAACTTCGCATTACGCGAACACGCGTAGCGTAGCGTAGTGCAGCGGTCATTTTGTGCTTGCTCGTGGTCCTCAACAACAAGTTGGTGACCGCGAGCAAGCAAAATGACATCTTGGCGAGACTTTTTCCTCGTTCACAATCAGCAAGTTGCCGATCCCGAGCGTGGCAAATAAACCTCCTTGCAAGATTCTCAACGCGGGGTGGTCTGTTTTCTCATTGCGAGTGGTCGCGTATGCTCGCGACCGCTCGCGATGAGAAACTACCAGTCCGCGTTGAGAAAGCAGAAGCTTGAGGAAAAATCTCCTCGAGAGGCAGAAAACTACAGCATGCCGTTTTCAATGATTGCACAGTGACCGGATGCTTGTCCGCACTGTGCAATAATTACTGCACAGTTTGAGTAGTGCTACGCGAAGCTCGCGTATTGCGAAGTGCACTTCGCGTAGCTTCGCGTATCTTCGCGAAGCGCTACTTCGCAAACTACGCCTAGCCCTAATGTTGTGTAGCATTGCGCAGCTTGTTACTATTTTACAACTATTTTACAACATGTTTCAGGCCTGTACTGCAATGCCCCTCCACTTTTATGTAGGCACCTGAAACGGCTTTTCAAAATGCCAATTGTGCGTTCTATGACGCTGCACGTTGACCGGTGTGCCCTGTTGTATCTTCTCTCACTTACATTTGCTGGATTAAGATATGGTGTTAAGATGAAGTCTCGCACTGCGTAGGCACTGTCACCTGCATGGATGGAAAGTAAAAGTGAGTCAATGTTCCACTAACAAATTAGTAATGTATGGATGGATGGATGTGTGATATGTATTTACCTAGCAGGTATCCCTCTCCAAACTGTCCAGCACTCAGACGTCCATGTATCCCACTATGTCGGAAAATGAAAGAGTCAATTGTACTGCCTGGGTATTTTGCCAGAATGTCATTGATAATGTATTTGGCATTGCACACAATCTGGATGTTCAGGGAATGGTAGCTTTTCCGAATCCTGAAGACATATTCTGTAGCTGTTGGTGGTGTGATGGCAATATGGGTCCCATCAATGCAGCCAATCACTTGGGGGAAACGTGCAATTTAATAAAAATCAAATTTTGTTTCTTGTAATGCCTGTTTTGGAAAGTAAATGTGATGTCAAAGCCTGTTCAGCATTGCATCCAAAAAGGCATGAAAAAAGCACGAAAGAGCAATCTGGGACCCCCCACCAACCTCTGCTATGACTCCTTGAAAAGACCCTGAGGCCAGAAGGTGCAGTGAGCACAATACCTGCTCATGGGTAGGAATTGATTGTGTCCTGCCTGTTGGGTGCCCCAAAAAGGGTTTCAGCTCAGCTATGAGGTCCAAGATAGTGTGTGGGTGCAGCCTGTACTTATCATAGATGTCCTCTTCAGTCTGCTGGAACAGCGTGAAGCGCAGTCTGAATATGCGCTCCTGTCTCTGTCTCCTCTGTGCAAGGGCACGGATACGCAGCCTCCTGGCTATCAGGTATAGTCCTACCATTTGGGAAGTTTCAGTTGCATTGTGGGTTGCTTTTTACAACATCCACCTGGTTACCACCTGCATGCACTTGGTGGTAATTGTGATTTCTTAATTTGCGAATTTCACGATTTCGCTATTAGCGAATGTTTCATACATGTTATTGCGATTTCCTAATTTGCGTATTCTTGTATGCGATTTTCGCAAACGTGAAACATCGCAAATAAAGAAATCGCAATATAATTCGCAGAATTGAGGTTCTCGCAACGTAAGAAATCGCAATTTTTGCGATTCCTTATATTGCGATGCGATTACTTTCATACATACCTTTTTCCTATTTTTTAGTCGCAAAACGCAGTTTTTTTGTGATTCGCAGCGTTTGCGACTAAAAGATTGGTTGATACATCTGCCCCTAAGAACCTGTATTTGCGAATTAACGGCAGGTCACTGAACCTCAGAAGTCGGACCTTATGTTCCAAATTAATTCTAAATAACAATGCATTATTTTTTTTTACTTTTGGCCAGATCTACAAGTTTATGTAGATATGCAGTTGTACCATAATCACTTAGCTTGAGATAATCCAAATCAAAACTAACTTGCAGAACACAGTCTTGCTCTCAATAGTTTTGGCATTATAATAGTTCATGGTACCACTAAATTGGTGAGGGGGAATAGAATTTGCAAGAAATGAACCAGGAAATTGAGTTCAATTAAATTTCGATGAACAGCTGCCTGTCTTCCTATTTGGCCCTCAAAGTATGTTGTATAAACAGATGCCTAATAGTGTACTAAGTACCTTTTAAGCTCGTTTCTAAACATCACAGAACATTCGACCTGTTTATACATTTACATTTGTATTCACATTTGTATAGAACTTAGGGCCATATTATCAAGAAAGGGCGATACATTATCGCCGCTTTTATCGGCAGGAAACTGCCGCTAAAGTGGCGATAATGGGCCTGATGATATGCCCTTGTGAATTCCCATAGAAGCTCAAGGTTAACACCAGAACCTGGGCTTCTATGGGAATTCACAAGGGCCTATTATCAACAATCATCGGTTGACCTGCTCCAGATTACATTTATTTTTATCTCCCACTTTCCTCTTCTAAATATAGGCATATATGCTTTGGAACTCGAAACCTATGCCCGATTGATTTGGATTCAAATCATGAATGTTGTACCACCAGCAGTGTGTATCTTTGAACAACCGAGAATCTTATGGGTTCAGTCACTGGAGACAACCATGCAGCGGGGGCCCCCTCCTCTGAGTCTGGTGCGTAAATAGTCCAAGGCTGACCCCCTACCAACAAGAGATGTTTGTCGTCATGTTTTTAGGCAAGGAGGGCAGAGAATGAACCTTAGCACCGAGCACATGTTCAGTCAGTAAAGAAGTGATGCACCGTATGCATGGATCCCTCGCTCCCAGACAAAGCTCGCCCTCATTGACCAAACATGAGGCCCTGACATTTTTCTTGTTGCTCACTAACGACTTCCGCTTCGTCTATCTGCTTCCGGTGGAAGTTGATCTACTTCCTGCTCCCTGATTGATGAACACCATGATTTCTGAGTGTGAGCTTACTGGGCTACAAGCGACCTCGTCCTTGCCGATGAGAAACCGCTCATCAGACGGTGCTTCCCACCATGGTTCACAATCCGAATGGTGTTCTTAGGATGATGTTCTGTGTCGAGTTTGCTCCAAATTTAAGCACTTTACAATTAGGCCATGTGCTGTTAGCCCACAAAACCCTTTTACCATATCTCCAGAGACCTTTAGGAACAAGCATTTGCAGTGCAAATAGGTCTCGCATTTGTGAGTACGACCTATTGACGTTGTAAATGACAATGTTTCTTATCTATACATTTTATTTTTGGATTGAATGCATGTGTTGTGGAGAGTTAATATGTGGGTTGGATTGGAATTGTTAGTTGTGGAATTGTGTATAGTGGAATTGTGAGGTGTGGAGTGGATTTGTGTATTTGAATAATATGGCAAAGTGTGCAGTGGAATTATGTGGGTAGTAATTATGTGGTATTAAGTGTACTGGAATTAGGCGGAGTGGGATTGTGTGTCATGCAATGTAATTATTTTAGAGTTTACATATGTGGTGTGCTATTGAATTTGTGGCATGATGTGGAATGTTGTGGTGTGGATTGGATGTATGTGTTGTGTTTTGTAAATGCGTTGTTGAGTTGAATTATGTGGTCTGTTGAATTATGTGGTGTGGAATGGAAATGTGTAGAGCTGAATTGTGTAGCGTGGAAGTGTGTGGCGTTGAGTGAACGTTGTGTTGAGTGGTAATATGTGGCATAGTGTATAGTGTATTTATATGGAATGTTGTTACGTGGCATAGACTGGATTTTTGTGGTGAATTTATGTGGTATGGACTAGAGTGTAATTATTTGGTGTTGAGTGGTATTATGTGGAGTGTCATTTTGTTGTGTGGTGAATTGTATGGAGCTGTATTGTGTGCCGTTGTGTAGAATTATGTGGCATGGTGTAGTGTATAATTGTGTGGAGTGGAACCATGTGGCATGTTGTGGATTCCGGGATAGTGTTGTGGTTTCAATATTGTAAAAGCAGCCGGTCACTACTATTACTGGAAATAATCTGTGACACCCTCCCATTTCTCATATCAGGCCCTATTTTGATGCAAAATAAATGTTTTTTATGGATGTTGCATGAAACAAACACAATGTATCTCTGCAGAATGCTATCAAGAACCAACACGACACCTGGAGAAAAAAACTGTGATGGGCAATCAGAGGGAAAACAGCAACCGTAAAACCATCACAACTCAAAATGATTGACTTAAATTAAGGGAGAGTAAGCAACTAATTAATTTTCAAACATATCAATAAAACGTAGATATTTGGTAGGGTTGGTTCTACAGGAAATATCAATAACCAAACCGCTTAACAATCCTGAGAAAAGACCACGCCTACTTTGCCAGATATAAAGCCACATATACATTGGGAAATTAAGTTTGGTATTACCACTGGACCTAGATGTGCAGAAGTTGTATACCATGCGCCAACCAGGTTATGCTTGCCTGTAAATGTGATCAATTAGTTAAGATAACACATGCCACTGTGCATCTATCCTAGCTCATTTGGAGGTGACGTGACATTTCCATTAATGAACTTCGCACAACACTCCGAGAACACTCCCTGTGTATGGAATGAGAGTAGTCAAGAGACACGTAAACAGACACAAACAGAGAAAACTGACATCTGAATCACAGGAAGTAACGGTTTGCGAAACAGACACCCACATTAAATCTCCACCAAGGAATCCCTCTAGAATGCACACCACCTCAACCGGCTCTCAAGTTTCAAACAGTACGGAGTGGCCTTTGTGAATAATGGCTAATACACTATTTGTAAATGGTTTAGCAGAGGGCTTCTTTTGCATGGAAAAAGCCTATCTCAATGCATGGACCAAACCCTTTCTGCTTAGATGTTATCATTAAATATGTTTACTGCCTATATTTGTATACATGGACTGTATGAGTTATCAGTTTCTGGACACTCTGTGGTTGATCATGTGACCTGTAGGTGTTCATGGGTATTGTAGTGTTTTGGTTACTTTTTTATTGGCTGCTGTGAATATCAGTAAAGAAATGAAAAGCATAATCGGAGCCTCCGGTCCTGACATAGAATCCAGCCAGGTACGGGCTGGTGAAGTCTTGTCCAATCACTGCGAAGAGTGAGTGACCAGAAACTGTCTGAAAGGCAAGCTAGAGTTCTGTATAATGTGGAAACTACCTTTAACAATACTCGAAGGTGTCAGTCTCGCCTCTCTGATATTAGCAATGGGGTGCGCCTCTGTTGTAGATAATGGGTGGAGCACTGACTGACTAAACAGGATTATCCAACTCATTCATCTTAAACAATAACCATGATTCTGCCAAACTTTCCACAATGTGCACTTTGGTTTCGTCTGTGCTGCTCAAAGTGTCAGATTTGTTGAGCAGTTATGTTGAGGGATGTAATATTTATGTTTTCATATGTGTGAACGCCTAATCCGGTGTGTTGTGGTTTTGAATGTCTTAAAACAATAGCATCTAATGGCAGATAATGGTTGGTAGTGCCTTGAAAAGTCTACGAATTCACCACATAATCTGCGACCATCAGGTGATGGAGTGAAAAACGGAGTCAGGCCATTAATGAGCCCTTTGGTTTTCTTGGTAACTTTAAGTGTAGCGGCTGGTAGTAAGGTGGAGCCTGTGTAACGCATGTGTTACTAAAAGCAATCACAGACCGACAGTAAGGAAGTGGCCGAGCCCAGGAAGGTATGGAGGGGGGACAGGCGGCAATATGGAAATAACAAATACAACAAGATAAAGGCACACAAGCAGCATGCGCACCGCTGCTCGCTCCCAAGGCAATGCTCCATGGGAGTTAACTTTAAAAAAAGGTGGGACATGCAATACCCATCAGCCATTACTACACTCGCATTTTTAAATGACACAAAGATAAGCCAATCCTAAGCAAAGGAGGTGTAAGACTCCACAAAGTAGATACAACAGTTCGCCTACAGCACAAGCGCTATTTAGGCTCGACCTAAAAATCAGAAGTTATTTTAGCGCAGGGTTGCTACTTTTCTCATAGAATAATACCGGATATTTGTTCATGTTTTAAGATACTGCAAAGGACCAGACCTGATTCTTGAGTAGGACTTACATGAAACCCTATCCGTTGTTTACTTTAATTCTCAGCCAGGGTCAGTGGGGCAGCTGAGCTCCAGAACACATTTTAAAGTGTTTCCTAAGATTTACTGTTTCAAGTGTGTACTGATAAGAAGAAAGGATACTGGCTTTAGTTGATTTTTATTAATTTTGTACGAGCAGGGATATTCAAATACCATTCACATACATCGCAGTAGACCTGATTCAGGAGGGAGACTCACAATTTCTTTAAGCCAAAAATCACTTAATTTTGGTTGTCTTATGCTTGCATTTGCCTCCGATTCAATAGATGTCAATGAGGGAAAACATTCACCCTAATTTTTCTTTTTAAATCTACTACTTTCCTCTTCTAAAATGTTGGCGTGTATGGGGCCAGGTGGCAACTGTATTTCAGCAGCAAGGTTTCCATATGTTTTTACATCAAAATCCACTTTTAACACTGTTTCGAGATGTTTTATCTAGCATACCTTTAATGTGATTAAAAAATAACCCAAATGTTGTAGTTTGTTGATTGTAGAAGAACTGTCTGAGACTGACAGATCTGTACCCCGCCTTCGAGAAGCGATTATGCTGAAATCTACTCTTGTCTGTTTACTTGCCTTACTGTTATTATCGAATGCAGGGATGAGACCTGGGGTCGTAGAACACTTAGATCAAATAATGTTGTTGATATATGTGGAGGCGGTTTATCAGTCAAGGACAGTTCTTCTGTTTGTCTGGGCAAAGATCACACAGTGTGCAGACCAAGCACAGCTACCTTTTCTAAGCACTGGTCAACCAGAGGCTATCTTGCAGCACCCACAACAGTGGATGGGTGGGAAGCGGGCCGGGCTGTACAGTGATTCATAGAGAGATGTCCTCTTAGACTAATAGACCTCTGGAGCTTCAGGCCGCCCTAGTCAGTGCAGACTGAGGCCTGCCCTTAATGTGTCCATTCAGAATGTATGATGTTACAACACATACATTTACAATGCATGCACTCACAACGCAGTTTTTAAATCGCAACATCCACTACAACGCATTCCATTACATCGCATGACACTTAATCACATTTAAAAAAACTACCTTTACAACGCATTCCATTTCATCGCATACTACCTTTACAACGCATACCATTACAACGCATACCATTACATTGCATTTAAGGTAAGTATTGGATAGTATAGGGGTAAAAATTACTATTCTAACTCCAGGGGGTGCAACAGTAGGGTAAGTGTTGGATAGTGGAGGGGTTAAAAATGTCTATTCTAACTACAATGGTATGTGTTGTAATGGTATGCATTGTAATGCCTGCGTTATAGTGACATGCGATGTAGTGTCATGCGTTGTAATTGTATGCGTTGTAATGCCTGCGTTGTAGTGACATGAGTTGTAAAGGATGTTGCGATGTAATGACTGCGTTGTAAGTGTAGTGCGATGTAATGGTTGTGTTGAAAATGTTGTTTCCCGTCCATACAATATGGGCATTCAAGGGATTTTAGGCCTCAAGGGCCAGTAAGATGGATATTAGGACCCATCTCTCCATTTACTCATCGCAGCAGGCTTGGATGAGTGATTAAGTGTGTGAGTGGGTTGGCGGATCAGTGTAGCAGCAAGTGATAATCAAAAACAGGAAGAGAACATAAGTGACCAAACTGGGCATAGAAGCCACAAACCTCAATCATTAGAAGAGGTTTGGGGGTATTCTCCTAGAAACTGACAAAATGTCCTTTTTAGGTTGAAGCATATCAGCCAGCGTAGCAGTCTGGTTTGCTAAATACTCAGAAATAGCACATACTATCAGTGCGAGGGCAGAGCAGCATAAACAGTGCTAACAGATATTTATGCCACCGAAAATATGAGGTCTGCAGGTAAAAAGATATGTTTTTCCCTACATGTGCCAACAACGTCTAAATTGTATACTTCATACAAAGGATCTCTAAACTTGATAACAAGTCCCAGGAGGTTCACTAGCAGTAACTATGTCAGCTTAAGCATATATTTATTTTATTTCACGTGGGAGCTCCCAATTAACAAGTTCTTCAGCCAACTAATTTTTTGTTGAATAGGTTTGCACAGAAGCGCCCTTTAACTATTGATCACCAGCAGAAGGTTTTCGAGTAAAGCTCCTGCATTCTTCTCTGAGCTCAACCGGACTGGTTTATGGGTATGTTACATTTTTCTGTGGTTTTAAATATGCTTGACTGGCACAAGGTTTGATTCTTCTAAGTTGTGGGCGCATCATCAGTACATCAGGTAGCTGTATTATATCTGGTAAGGTTTGTGGACCAATATGTTTGCATTAATGACATTTTCTGTAAACCGTAAGTTCAGTGTGTGACTTGCAGTGTACATTAGGGTAGTCACTGTATAGTTTAAGCCCAGGGCACCAATGTTTTCATTACATTTTGATGCAGGCTTCGTCTCAACTCAGCCCGAGCCTCGTGGCTACAAATAGGTGGTCAAGAGATATTGGGCATCACGCAACCACGGAGAACTAGAATATCTATCGCTAGACTCCTTTTTACCAAGCTGTGCGGACGAAGGTCCTTTCACTTTCCAGATAGAAGTACCATCCCTGCTACCAGAAGCATTTATGAGTATTGGAAGTAGTTTGCGTGTAGTACTCTTTTACGTACTCTAACAATCTTTTATGAATCAGTCCAAAAATGCCCAACTTCCTATTAGTAGATTTTGAAAGAGGGCACAGTACTTTTTATTTGTACTAACATATATGAATAGACTCTTAATATTCTCATTGTATTACCATTTCAGAGGTCTTAGAGGCGATTCACAAAGATGTGTAAGAGTACATAAGTGTTCTCCTGTAGTACTACTTCTAATACTCATAAATGCTTTTGGTGAATAGGCTCCTTTTTTTATATGCATTGTGTTCTGTTTCAGACACAGCCAATGTAGTGTGCGGGTCTCTGAACCTGTGTATTGACCATTCCAGATCGCCTGTACTTGGAACCTCACAGAGACCCTACAATGCCTTCATCTACTGATGGTTTCTGGGTTGAAATCAGTATTCAGCTCTGAGACCAAGTATGCAACAATACTACACTGAAACCAGTCTGGACAATTGGGGATCCCAGTTGCCCGACCTGACCAGCAACATCTCATCTCCTCTTGGGATTCCTGGCTTGCGACTTGATGATGGAAAAACATTTAAACATTTGTTGCTTCATACCCAAAAAACCCTATAAAATGCATGCAAATGGCCTTTGCGCTGCAAGAGAGCGCACCTCTGATTCAGTCAATGAATGCCACCAGTGCTCCCAGTTTGGAATAAGTGTTCGCCCTCTAAAGTTAATACCTTGTATATGTCTTAACATCCCCTTAAGCTCTGCCGCACCAGCTGAGAGAATGCAAGGCTCAGAACCAGAACCACTTAGCAGCCCAGTAGCTCTGCCTTTCCAGGTAGACATGCAGCTGAATGGCCTGATGAAAGCAGAACCTCGCTCTGCAGACACCAGCTGACTCTTGACAGTTGTCATAATGCCTCCTGTGTCTCGTAGAGCATCCAACTGTTGCCCTGTGATGAAGACCCATTGCCTATACTTGTAAGTATTTGCAGAAATATGGACTTTTAGCACATCTCTTCCCCCTTCCCCCTCCCCCGGAGGAAACTGGGATCACCTCTGCCTGTCCCCCAAAGCTAATTGAGACTGCCTCCTCCCCAAGTGCTACACTCAAGGTGTCTGCCCACCGGTGGAGGACTGTGCCCTCTTGAGACATTTGGAGTCACCCTTGGAGTGCCCATATGTGTAGCACTCATTACCTTGGGGTACAAACCTCCCTGTCTGCCTCTCAAATGACGCCTTCTTCTTAGGTTCAGACTGGAACAGTTTCCCACTACTCCCTTTGAATTATTTTGGGGCCTTTAGAGAACTCCTTACTATCAAGTTTTTCTCCCCTCTTTTTTCTGGGTGGAACCCTGACCACTTTTGTGGGTATCACTCCCTCTCTCCCCCGAGAACTTCTGGGACACTCTGGTGCTAGCCAAGAGGTCAGCCACCTCAGCAAGCTTGCTGGGGTCAATCAGCTTACTATCAACTAGGTGCTAGCACAACTCTACAAAACAGATACTGAGCATATGCCCTCTTATGATTAAATTGTACAACCCAATATAATCATCTACTGTGCTGCCCTGTACCCAACCATTCAATGCATATCTGGAGTAGTCCAAAACATCTACCGAGGATTGGTTGGGGAGCTTCTGGCTCTCCCTGAGTCTTTTGGTGAAACTTCTCAGGGGTTAGCCCAAACTTTACAAGTAAAATGGCCTTTATAGGGGTGTTCTTGGTTTGGTCCCCAACCTCTGTCAGAAATGTGTCCCTCCCTATATTCTTTAACACCACCACTGGGTCTGGGCTCCCAACAGCACAGCTTGCCACAAGCTAGTAGTAAACAAAAGAGAGTGCACGTGCTGGTATGATTGACTGTTTGATTGAGATAATTTTGTAATGTATTTAGAATGTTGATTGTAAATAGGAGTTTGAGTTAATGGTAATTTTCTTTGATGTACATAAGGTCGTAAAAGATAAACTTGGCAAAATCAATTTTTGAAAAAAAAGGTCAAAAGTGAATAATTGACGTAAAATAAAATAAAAAAATTATACTTTTTGATCACAAAACATTGGTTTAATTTTCATATGTTTTGCAAACACTAGGGTAATTGACTAGGTAGCAGCACGTGCACTCTCTTTTGTTTACTACTACCTCCCTATATTCGGCATCTGTTTCTTTTCTGCTAAGGCTCTCTCAGCCTCAGTCTCTTTGACTCCAAGGCCCTTTCAGTTTTTTTCTCTTCTGCTTCTATTTTTAATTTAGTCATCTGCAGCTTAAATTCTCTCTCCTCCCTCCTCTCTCTGCTACTTCCTCTGTGGACAGGCCGCAGGACAAGACAATGCACCCTGCTCTAATTGAGGTGTGTACTCCTCCCCTTCTACTGCAGGTTTTTCATCAGAAGGGTCATCCTCCATCCCATCATCCTCTAATGTGGTCTCACCCAGAACGTAGTGAGCTTCTGCCCAAGCCCTGAGAACCTTTTGCTTCTACTTCACCTTTCAAGTGGTGGTCTTGCCAGGAAGTCCCACCTCCTTACAGAAGTCCTTGAGCTGGGCCACAGTGTATAGCTCTATGTTGACCAGCTAAAATTTCATTGTTGCGGGTGCAGTTGTAGATCCAGCAGCCAGAGACATGATTTTGAGGAACAATCAAAAATAACAATCAGGGAGAATTTAAAATTCTAATTGGTCTTGGATGTGGAATAGTAGTGTACACCAAATCACTGTATGGCACTGCACAACACAAGTCCTATCTTCACCACTGACCACCAATGTTAGAAATTGTGTTGTCTGGGGCATTAGCCCTAGTTAAGCAAAAACCACAATCCTAGTCTGGGTAAGAAGCAGGCAACCACTAAATTAACCTGTGTTCACCCTCTGTTAGCTTGGCACCGAGCAGTCAGGTTTAACTTAGAGGCAATGTGTAAACTATTTGTGCAACACTTCAAACAGTAAAACTGTGAAAGCACCACACAAAAAGGTTCCACACCAGGTTAAAAAACAGAGCTTAATTTAATAAATAGAACAAGACCAGAACAAGAAAACTTTTATAAGTAGAACTTGAGATAATAATTTTTAAAGAATAAACTGTAGAATAGCGCTTTGAAGCAATAAGCTCTTACTTGAGATATCTGGTCGTGCGTGACTTGGCTAAAGTCAAAAGTTCAGGCCGACTGCGATAGAGCGCAGGCCGGATACTGGGACCCAGTGAGATCTGCTAAACCAAAGTATCTTAATCCTGGTTGCATCGAGAATGCGTGTTGCAGACAAGGCAATGCGCCGGTACTGATCCATGCAGAGGTGGTGATGTACTGGTCCTGATCCGCGCAGCAGCAACGAAGAGTCTGCTCCGATAAGCAGGGTGCTACGATGTGGAGTTTCGGTGTCATCGTCAACACAGATGTGAAGACCCTGCTCAGGGAAGAGCGTCGCACAGTGGTGGTTCCGTAGACAATGAGTTGGGTCCGATCCACGCAGCCGTGGGATGCGTCTGTGTTGATCCACGCAGCGGATGCGCCGATTCGACAGAAGATGTGTGGGTTCTGCTGAAGCAACACCTTAATCCCACTGTGAAGGGTCCAGGACTGGGGTGGGACCACTTGGCAGGGCACTGTTGGGGGGCAGAAGCAGGGTGGTTGGATGTCTTTTATGTCCCTGAGATTTACGATCAGTAGGCCAGACAGCTAGCCCTTTGAGTCACTCAGGATTTAACTAATGCAGATCCAGACCTCAACCAGGCAGGGGAACAGCAGTGAGCAGGGTAGCACAGCAAGGCAGGAGTCCAGCAAACCAGCAGTCTGGCTGAGTGGCAGTCCTTAGCAGCACAGCAGTCACTCTTCCTCGCAACCTTCACAGGTCCAGAAGTGTACTGAAGTGGTGGTGTCAGAGGTATCAGGTAAGTCTTCCTTTTTAATTATTAAACTCTGTCCCACCACCTTTTGTTTGTGGTGGCCGCCACTGTTAGCCAGGTCGACGTGGCACGGTAAACTGCACACACATGCCCTGCAATTGCAGGTCTAAAAAATGGTTAGAAGGGTACTTAAGTGGGAGGCACAATCAGGGCTGCAGGCTCACAAGTAGCATTACATTTACAGGCCATAAGCACATGTAATGCACTTTACTAGAGACTTATAGGTAAATTAAATATGCCAATTGGGTATGAGCCAATGTTACCATGTTTAGAGGCGAGAGCACACTTGCAGTGCTAAAGTGTACAGAGTCCTAATACCAGCAAAAACTAGGTCCGAAAAAATGGAGGAGGAAGGCGAAATATTGAGAGGAAGCCACCCTAAGACTGTCAGGTCAAACAATGGCCTAATAGTTTGCATCCCCTGCTGTATCCACCAGTGAATGGGAAATAACCCTGAACAAGTTACATGAAGGAGGGTGGGACAGGTATTTACCTGACCGCTACTAGAGCCCCGATCGCAAAGGGGATTATGTTGTTGCATTTGAATGTCGCATTTTTTTTGCATGTGTAGAGATACAAATAAAACACTACCTTTTCTTATAAAAGCAGGTATTTGGCTGGGCATGGATTTATTGTTTGTACTGTCTGCCCTTTGAGTTATAAGTCGTGTTCACTGACCTGTATTTACATCCTCCCCAAGGGAGGATTGACTGCTCAACCACAGCTATCACTGAGAGTCAAATGCAGAAGGGGTTCTTGACCTAGTAGAACGAGATCTATAGTCAGTCGGTCCCTGGGACATTAGGAGTAAAAGGTCTCAACCACCACAATTGATCTCAGTAGGCCCTGCGTGCCTTGTGGCCATCTGAATGAGTTCTAGCAGGAGAGAAGAGGGGCACTGTTGGAGGGTAATAGTGAGGGAATCATTGATAGGCCCCAACAAAGACAGTTTTTTGGGGTAGTTTTATATAGCGCGCACTAGACCCAAAGGTATCAGAGCGCTTTACATGAGCACCAGTTGCGTTACAGATTGACAAATTCATTTTTTTGTTTGTTTGTTTTGTTAGTCATGGGGAGATTAAGTGATTTGCCCAGAATCACAGGATGTTGAGCGTCCCTGCCAAGACTCGAACCCGGTTCCCCAGCTCCGAGGTCGACCGCTCTAGCCATAAGGCCAGATGTGCTCACCGGCAACATCCTCCTGTTGAATCCTGATGCACTGTAAGGTAATTTACCTATTCTCAAAAACGAATATAATTGAATATATAATGAAACGTGTTGTGGAATGCACTAGTTTTGCCATTTTTCCACCAACTTTCAGTGTGGGGAGAACCCCCCCCCACCCTCCACCCCCCCCCGAACCCTCAAAGTAGTGGGCAGGCTGCGCAACATATTTGGACTGGTCTGAACAAAATTGCCAGGTCTGCTTTGGACTCCCAGTCCGGCCCTGGCATCAGCACACATAGGGCACATGCTGGGAAGTGTATTAGCACTGCAGGAATAGGCACGTTCCCCTATTGCGACAGTGCTGGTGCTGCCCGAGGAAACAGTTTTCAAACCAGTTAATAAATAATAAGGATGTCATGATGAAATGGATGTGGTTACACGAGAACAGCCTGAAAGATTTCAACCTGCCAGTCATATTTTAGATTGATAACACGTGTATGTGCTTTGACCCTCTCCTTACCATGCACCCCAGACTGCCTGATCCCAAGAACACCAGCCATAGTGCCCTCCATTCTCACCCAATTGTTCAGCCTCTCCCCTATCTCCCCATCTTTGAGTACTGCTTCCACCCAACACAGACATGGAACATCTCTTCTACAATAGCCATGTACAGTAACATAAGTTGCACCGAATGTGCCACAGCAACAGTCATGTTTTCTCCTACTCTGGTGACTAGGTAAGGAATGCAACGTACAGTGTCAGGCACGCCGTGTACCTAATAGGTAAACATTGGGGGAGACACCTCACAACCCAACCAAAGTAAAGTCATAACCACTGAGATTACATCTCCACTGGCTAAATTGTGGTGAGGTACATTTGTAGGCGTGCGTTTTGGGTGAGATGGGCTTTAGATTACGGTGGGATGAGGGGTAGGGGTTCTGGTGATGTAGTTAAGATGAAGTGTGGTTTAGTTATTATTGTGAAATATGCTGCATTGATGGTAGGAAGTGATCTGGTGGTTAAAATGAGATGTGACATGTGGTTTAATGGTTAAGGTGAGATGTGGTATTGTGGTTAAGGTGAGATGTAGTCTTGTGGTTAAGGTGAGTTGTGGTCAAGACAAAATGTGGTTTAATTGTTATGATGAGATGTGTTGATGGTAAGATGTGATTCGCTGGTTAAGATAAGATGTGCGATACGGGTAAATGGTTACGGTAACCTGTAGTTGTGAGACAACGGTGTGTTGTGAACACGGAGTTAAGGTGAGTTTTTAAGTGGTGACTAAGGTCCATGTGTAAGCCCCGTGGTTGAAGTGAGATGTGGTCTGATGGCTAAGGTGGGATATGGTCTTGTGCTTAAAATTAAGTGTGGTTTAACTGTGGTGAGATGTAATGTATTGCTGGTAAGATACGATCTAGTAACGAGATGTGAGATATGATTTAATTGTTGAGGCTAAATGTGGTTTGATGGTTATGGTGTATTGTGTACTTCTAGTTAAGGTGAACTGTGACCTGATAATTAATGTGAGACGTGGTGCAGCGGTTGAGGTGATGGGTGGTCTAGTGATGTTAAGATGTTTTTTAATGGTTAAAGCAAGATTTGGTCTATGCTTAAGGTATACTATGGTTCATCAGCTGAGATTAACTGTGGTCTCTCGACTTCTTGAGATGTAGTTAAGTGGATAAGTTGGGGTGTGGTGTGGTGTTTATGTTGCGATGTGATTGGCTAAACGGATGTGATTTAGTGGTAGGTTGTGATGTGAGAGACCATTACGGTTAGGTTGTGATGTGGTCTAGTAGTTAGGATGAGCTGTAGTTTACTGACTAGGTTCAGATGTGTTATAGTTGTTAGAGTGAGGTGTGGTCTGATGGTTAAAGTGAGAATATGGTGGCCACCTCTCTCTGAATGAACTATGTAGAGATGGGGCTATCGTCTAGCCCCATAAAAACCAAATGCACAGCATCATGCCGCCCTTGGCGTGCATATTTATTCAAAGGTTATTTAACAATTTATCAGTGATATTCCATATTTTTCCTCGTGTTTTCAACTTCTTTTTTAAACAGTTTCATCAAATCTTTATCCCAATCCACAGAAACCGATTCTGGTGCCAATTTTCAATTTTTTAATATTCTAAACGTGCCGATCCGGGCCTCTTTAAAGAATATGAATAATACGTTGTTCATCACAAGCAGTCTTTATTTCACTTTACAAACCCAATGCATTTCGGGCCCCTCTGTGCCCTTCTTCGGGGGTCACTGCAATTAATGATAACAAAAACGACATTAGCGCTGTGATTCATAAATGTATACAAAGTCACAATCACATCTGAAATTAAAATACATCAGTGCTGCACTTTTTAGCATGGCTTTTACACATATTCCGTCTCTCCCCTTCTATTTAATCCATCGCACAACCTTTCCTCTACCGTAGCTGTCTCAAAACGTCATTTTCCCTTCTGTTGTTACTACTAAATCTTCCCAGCTGGTCCCAATCTCTTTACCGCCCTTCGACATGTCCGTCATACAACCCTTCAGTATCCGAGTTTGCTCTAAAAGTTGCCACTCTCCTACGAGGTTATGAAAACATGTTGACATTTCTTAACGTGCATGTTATACATCGTCCTTACATTACTAAATTATGGGTTTAAAGGTACCAAACCCTCTTGTATACCCCGTACTTATACTTTATGAATCTAGCAACGTTTCCCTCACCCCGCTTCCCTCCGTACCTGCTGTGATTGTTAGTTAAAACCTGCAATCATCGCCACCACTCGCTGAACTGTAGATTAGTTGCTTGCTCCCACCCACTTGTTTAAATCACACCATTCACGTGTTCTCCCTTCCAATCAGCTACGCGTTTTCTACTCTGTCATGCATTCCAACTTTGCAAAACTACATTTCCCAACATGCCACTCTTCGATTTAAAAAGTGCCTCAATTGTTTTTCGTGATATTTTGAAAACTTTGCCACGGACTGTCATTTCATAATGTGCTTAATACATATACGTTCAGTCCCACTTGCGATGAACTAAGATCTTTCATCAGTTCCTGTGTATTCATATCATGTTTCTTTTCGTTTTCCAATTCGTTATGTTCTTTCCGTGGGTGCACTCCCTAGGTGGGGTTATAGTATACATTGAACATGGCCACCTCTCTCTGCCATCATGGACACAGTTCCCGGGCCAGATTTAGCGGGGGTGGCCTAATGCATTCTGGGCACTTGTTATGTTATGTTATGTTACGGATTCTTATATAGCGCATGACTCACCCGGGGGCATCTCAGCGCTTACCAATGGGATTCAGAGAGAGGGAAACAGCGAAAAACTAATTTATGAAACAGTTTTAAAACAAGAATGTTTTTAGTTGTTTTCTGAAGGACATATAGGTGCTGGATTTTCACAGGGCTATTGGTAATGAATTCCAGTATTTGGGGGCTATGAACAAGAAAGCTCTGCCACCTGTGCGGGTTATCTGAATGCGGAGGATCTTCAGGAGAGCTAAGGCATTCGATCTTAAATTGTATTCATTTGATTGTTTGGAGAGTTTGTTTTGGAGATAGAATGGTCCCTCCCCTCTAAGAGCTTTAAAGGAGAGACAGCATATTTTGAACAAGGATCTTTTTTGCACCGGCAACCAGTGCAGGGGGAGGGATGGAGTTCCAGCGGGACAGTTTAGAACCATTCTGGCGGCGGTATTCTGTATTACCTGCAGTTTTGCCAGAGTGGTAACACCTACTTCAGCCAACAGGGTGTTTCCGTAATCCAACCTGCTCACTACCATTGCCTGTACTACGGTTCTGCAGTGTTCCAAAGGTAGATAGGGAATGATTCTGTGTAGTAGACGCAGGTTATAATAACATGATCCTGCAATGTTTTTCACATTGTCCTTCATGTTAAGCTTGAAATCCAGCTGGAATCCCAGACTTTTCACTGATGAGGATGGCGTTGGTGCGTCACCCAGTTGGGGGGGCCACCAGTCAGGAGTCCAAAGGTGGGCATCCTTTCCTAAGAGCATCAGCTCAGTTTTTCCCGGGTTGAGCTGCAAATAACGCTTCGTTCATCCAATTTGCGATTGCCAGCATACCGCCCGAAAAGCGTAATTTCTCGTCAGTGATATTTTTGCCTATTGGGAATAGTAACTGCGTGTCATCGGCGTACGAGACTATCTCGAAGCCGAAAGACTGAACTATCTTGGCCAGGGGGGCCAGGTATATATTAAAAAGGGTGGGGCTGAGACAAGAGCCCTGTGGCACTCCCTTGTCCAACAGGAATTTATTTTTTTTAAACAAATGGTCCGAGTGTAGTGGTTTGCCATCTGTCTATTAAAAAATTCCTCAGCCATTGTAAGGCTATACCCCCGATGCCACACTCACTCAGTCTCTCCGCTAGCCTCTGATGAGATATCGTATCAAAGGCTGCGGAGACATCTAATAGGATCAAGATCGCGGATCCTCCAGCATCGAGGGTACGTCTCAGTGAATATGTAACAGCCAAAGTGGCTGTTTCCGTGCTGAAACCGGTGCGGAAACCCGACTGGGAAGGGTCTAGTAAATCGTTAGATTCCACTTCCACTTGACACTTGATTCAGACACCTGTTAGCAGTCAATTGTAGCATAACAGCCCAACACTGGAAACAGTGACTGTTATGACTGAGTAAACAGTCCACTTTGGGTGAGATGTGCCCTCCTAGTGAGCAGGGTGGGATGTTGTCTAGTGGCTTAATTGTTCGCCGTGGAATCAAGACACTTGAGTTCCAATCCCAGCTCTCACTTCAGCATTTCTTTATGACATGGACATTGTGTTGTGATGTCCTAGACCTAGATATTGGCTGCACGAGGATACATGTTGCTGTATCAAACCCTAAACATGCCCATGCTTGTGGGTATCCGGGCGCCGGTGCCCGAGCACACCCTACGCTCTCAAGATCTTGGCCCCCAAAGTACAGGCTTCTGAGCACACGGCCCTTTAAAGAGAGCCCCGAGGTAAGATAAGGGAAACAATGGTACTGAAAATCGAGGCCACAGGAGACACGGGGCGAGGTAGAATAATGCTGCCCTGAGCAAAGCGGAGGAACTACAAAGATTTACCGACTTGAACCGTCCTAGATAACAAATTAAAAATATCTTCTCTAGAATTATATAAATTAACCTAACCTGTCAAGTGCTGGTAAGGACGCCTAGAGGCGGTCGGGTACTCACTTTGCGCTACATTAGGATCTCACTGCCATGTTTTCAAAAGCGCCTTGACTTGGCGCGTGGTTTAAATATACACTTACTGCCTAGGACGAAGAGCATCATCAGCCCCAGCGCTGCCCCCACGAGCGTCTTCATCATTCGGTGTCTTCTCTGCGCCGGGCTTCAGTGCGCTGTGCCTCTTCGCGTTCTCCCGCTCTCTCACCTCTTCCTGTCCCTCGTAACTCCCTCTGTCACGCTCTAACCCTCCTGCCTTCGCCCTCTTCTGCGTCCCTCACACGGCGGGGCTTGGAATGAAAACTGTCCGCGGAGGGGAGGGGATGAGCGGGAAGCGGGAAGGGCGCACGTTTGCGTAATCGTTCCCGGAGTTTGGAGACGGCTGTACCTTGTACCTCCGTTTGGGCTGTGGTAAGAACCCCCGTTAATTCTTGAAGGTGACGTACAGTTTGAAACTCAGATTTATTTAACTCCTAAATAACAATCAAATGTTTTCTCCAGTTAGTGTTATGTTATGTTGCTATTTGCTGTAAAAGAAGAATGCTTGTGTTTACTTCAGGTACATTGTGATGAATTCAATTTGGGGTCTCTTACAGCCGCAGCTTAAAGTGGGGCTTGCATGTTAAGAGGCAAAAGGCAGGACAGAAGTCCTCAAATAAGAAGTAGGGGGACTAGCCAAGCTAGGCAGTATGCAGGGGGCATCATGGTGCGTGACATCACATCGTGTGACATCACACATGGCATCATTGGACGTGAGATCACAGAAAGTGGCATCACAACCCATGACCTCACAGGAAGTGACATCACAAGTGACATCAGAATGTAAGACCTCACGCATATGTTTAGCAGGTCTATCACTCATTTAAGCACATTACAAGTTTTAACAAATGAGATTTCGCGCCGGGATTGCGCTAAAACAATGAGGAAACCCTGATTCATCAAAGTCTAGGCCTCAAATTATACTCTGTAATTTAAAAACTCTGCGACAAAGAAGTTGTCAACAAGGAGAAACTTAGCAGTAAATCTGTTCTTTTCTCAATTAGTTGAAAAGTCTGCATTTTAAAATATCTTAAGGGGTTAAGGCACCTGCTGCAAATATCATTGTGTGACTAATGCATTTCAGTGAATATTAATGGTAAAATAAGTCTGCTAGTTAACACATTTGCTTTAGTGTTCTGCGTTTTGTCTAGACCAATTTCTGAATGAAAGTCTCATAGAGAATTAATGTCTCCTGCTAAGTACGTCATGTAACATGCGAGTAGACATCTTTTTATTATGTGAAGATAGGTAAGTGGGTTACTGCTTTTAGTTTCAAGAATAGGTTTATTTGAAAATAGCAATCAAATAACAATACTTCGTACAGATAGTCAATAAAAATTTCATAAATAAAAGAAAGGAAATAAGGGATATTTATAATACATAATTACATTTGAGGCAATAGTGAAAATACATTAAGAAATATGTATACCTGAAAAGTAAAGGGGTCTGGTTCATATTAAACTTAATACAGTACAAAAGGAGAGTACAATACTATTCAAATGTATTGTCATATATCTATTGCTGGAATGAGATATTGAGCTGAGTCAGTTCAATATATAGGAAGTCAAGGAGGCTTAGAAACTTCTTGTAATGAAAGTCGGAGTGCAAAGGATTTTTTGCACTATCATCCAAAAATTGTGTGATAGGAGACCATAGCTGCAACCGTTTTGTAGCAAGTGATATTGGATGTACAAGAGTTGTGTCTAATCTATGATTATCAATAATATAAAGATTACCAACTACACACTTTTTTTATCCTCTAAATTGAGGGAAACAAACTAGTATTACTTTTTAGTTTGTTGGGGATCCTTTATTCATACCCCTTTATTTTGTTATTTCATCATTCTAATATTTTCATGTGTGAGAAAAACACTGGACATTTTACACTTTACACATAAATACAATACAGTTCAACAACACATCTATATACAATATACAATTCACGTCCAATTTTTACCAACAAACAACTGATCTTCATAGGGTGTTTTTCGACAACACCGCAACAGGACAAAGTCACGTTCAACTAAAGGTTCAATAAACAGCAAATTAATGCGAAAAAAAGCTCAATAAACCACAAATGAATTCATTGGTCTACTAGACAAGTAGTGTCAATTTTCCTTTATATGCCGACGCGTTTCGAACCCGGTGACATCAGTTTTCGGGTTCTCTTCAGGGTTCTGTCCCTTATGTTTGTCTGTAAAATATACATAAAACAAAGCTTTGTTTTAGTTCTCTATTCTCCCTAGTCGCTCTCCCTCTCTTTCTTATTGTCGCTCATTTTTACCTGTTCTCCAGCTTGTCGCCGGTCCACAGGGTCGCTTATTACTCTATAATAATTTGGATAGAATATATATAATAGAATGAAGGAATCTTTTTGTGGCTTGCAGGCAGTGACCGGCCATCCACAGACATAACGACCAGGGAAGCGTGTGAATACAAACACAGAAATAGAGAGAAGTGTCCAAACAAAGATGGAGACACAAGCAGGTATGTCTAAGAAGGGCTGGAGTATTCAAGCTACCGAGCTGATCGCACCTACAAATGGTGATGATATGTCCCACTTGTGTTGTAGGTAGAAACACAGAAGAATTATAGAGAACCCGAAAACTTATGTCACCGGGTTCGAAACGCGTTGGCA
Organism: Lissotriton helveticus; assembly: GCF_964261635.1. NCBI lineage: Eukaryota > Metazoa > Chordata > Amphibia > Caudata > Salamandridae > Lissotriton > Lissotriton helveticus. Next base: position 2,049,254,732 of record NC_136065.1, read on the forward strand.
TATAAAGGAAAATTGACACTACTTGTCTAGTAGACCAATGAATTCATTTGTGGTTTATTGAGTTTTTTTTCGCATTAATTTGCTGTTTATTGAACCTTTAGTTGAACGTGACTTTGTCCTGTTGCGGTGTTGTCGAAAAATACCCTATGAAGATCAGTTGTTTGTAGGTAAAAATTGGATGTGAATTGTATATTGTATATAGATGTGTTGTTGAACTGTATTGTATTTATGTGTAAAGTGTAAAATGTCCAGTGTTTTTCTCACACATGAAAATATTAGAATGATGAAATAACTAAATAAAGGGGTATGAATAAAGGATACCCAACAAACTAAAAAGTAATACTAGTTTGTTTCCCTCAATTTAGAGGATAAAAAGAAGTGTGTAGTTGGTAATCTTTATATTATTGAGAATTCGATGGTCCAGCCAACTACATGTCCCAGGACCTAACTCCTTAATCTAACATAATGTATGATTATGGCAAATGGTGTTCCACCAAGCGAGACATGATCATTTAGAAGAGTCCTTCCAATTTTTTGTTATCTGTTGAAAGGCGTCTGCTCATACCAAATCTAAGATTGACGTCTGCGATTGTCTCTTTTCCAATCAGTGGATAAGCTTCCTAAGATAATATTAGTGAAGGAAAGGGGGGCTGTAGTATTGAGTATAATGTTAATTTGAGACCAAACTTGTTCCCAAAACTTAAATACATATGGGCATGTGAATATCATATGTTTTAAATCAGCAATATCATGAGAGCATGTCCAGCATGTACTGGGAGTTGTATTGTGTATCCTGTGTAAATGTGCGGGTGTAAGAAGCAACCTGTTATAAATAAAGAACATAGTTTGTGTGGTGCTTGAAGTTCTGGGTGATTTCCTGATTGTTATCCATATTCTATTCCATAGGGAGATGGGCCCATCAATGCCCAAATCAGCCTTCCAAGAGAGTTCTACTTTGGATTTATCCCTATTTAAGGGATATTGTATTAAATAAGAGTACATGGTAGAGGCTTCATGGTGTGCACGTAGGAGGCTGTTCCAAGTGCAATCAATCTAGGAAGGTGAAGTAAGCGCATGCGAAAACTACGCACAGGTTTCAAGAATTGAAAATGTATGCTGAAAGGAAGCAGGCAAGTGATAAAGGGCGCATGCCTATGGGAATTGAAGAGGTGAGCCTTGTTCAAATAACTGATGTCCCCAAATTAAACCTTTATTTCTCCATACTTTCCAGTATATAGTTTTATTTTTAACAAGTATACATTTATTATGCCAAAAGTGTCTAAATCATGTGGAATTAGTTGAAGAATAGCTTGTAATATTTTACATGAGTGTTTGGTTACTGCTGTGTGATTTCTTTTGCGGTTTGTGCGTGGATGAAAGATATTCTTGAAATGAGAAGGGTGCTATGAATGAAGTCTCGAGATCAACCCATAATGGGCTATCAGATATTTGATCAGATATCCAATTTGATAGTTGCTTCAGTTGAAAAGCTCTATGATAGTTCGAAAAATGGGGACAATTTACACCTCCTTCTGATTTTGGTTGTGTCAGTTTCTGTAACGCCATTCTTGTTTTTTTATTATTCCATAAAAATGGTGTTAGTATGGAATTGCTCTAATGAAAACATGTAGCAGGTAAAGATATTGGCATATTAGAAATGATGCAAAGTATTATAGGGGTAAGCATCATTTTAATGGTGTCTAAGTGTCCCCACCAAGAGAGATGAAGCGGGTACCATCTTGCTGAGAGTGTTTTTAATTTATCTATGCATGTATCCACATTTGGAGAGATGGCTGCCATTATAGAGGGAGAAAACCATATTCCAAGGTACTTTATGTGTTTAGAATTCCATACAAAATTGGAAATCAGAAAATCTTCTTTAAAGGTATATTTGGTTAAGGGCATTCCCTCACATTTGTCATTATTTAGTTTGTACCCAGATACCAAACCATAAGCTTCGACCTCCTGGGAAGTGAGGATTGTGGTTGAGAGACGAACACTAATATGTCATCTGCATATGCTGCTATTATAATCTGTTGAGACTAAGATGTATCTCCAATTATAGAATGATTTTGGTGAATTCTAGACAGAAAAGGATCTAACGCTAAGTTGAAAAGAAAAGGGGAGAAAGGACAGCCTTGATGTACTCCTCTTTTAAGAGTAAATTAGGAAGATACAAGACCATTAGGAGAGATAGCCACCTTGGGCTCTGAGTAGAGTAAAGCAATTAGGGAAATCATTTTCGGCCAAATCCAAACCATTTAAGGGCATGAAAGATAAATGGCCAAGAGATTATATCGAAGGCCTTCTCCCATCAAGGGCAATTGCTGCTAATGGATCTAAGTGATGAGATGTTCTGGATAAGATGTCGAAAAACAGTCTTGTGTTGTCTGTGATATTACGTGCTTTGACAAAGCCTGACTGTTCCTTGCCAAGCAATAAAGGAAGATGTGGTTCCAACCGTATAGCTAGTGAGTTTGATTTTTTTTTTATAATCTACATTAACTAGTGAAATGGGCCTGTAATTCTTACAATATCTGCAATCCTTACTATCATTCGGTATTAGGTATATCAGGGCGTCCAGGAATGAACCAGATGAGCTGTGAGAAGAAGTGAAGGAGGAAATGAGAGTGTACAAGTATGGAATGAGCAGTTGGGCAAAATGTAAGAAAAATTCAACTGTGAATGCATCAGGACCCGGAGCTTTATCTTCAATGCAGTTAGCGTTTCGATTTGTATAATATCAGTTCCCAAATTATCTAAAGTAGTTTGGGAAGTATTACTTTTTTGGATTTAGGAGAAATATTGGAGTACATCTGTATCTGAAGGCTCAGTTTCTGGTGTGTGAAGAGATTCATAGAAACGTACAAATTCTTGAAGGATTTCTGAATCTTTATGTTTTGGCATTTGATTGTCATCCATAATGGAAACAATGTGAAGCCTATTCTGCTTAATGTTTAGATAATTGGCTAGTAAATTGCCAGATCTATTTTGGCCACCATAATATTTCGTACGTGTTTTCAGTAGATATAAAGAGGCATTTTCAGTTGAGGTCTTATTGAAAGCTATCTTTGCATTTATAAGTTCTTTTAGACAGTGCTTTGTCTTGGAGGCATAAAAGGAGTGCTCTAGTGTTTTAATCTTAGTAAGGAGAGAACTATGTATTGTTCGAAATTATTTGTGTTTGTTTGATACATACCTAATAATGAAATTACGAGTGGTAGCCTTAAACGCATTCCAGACTATATGGAAAGAGACATCCTTGGTCTGATTTATTTGAAAAAAAATCATGGATAAAGGAAGTAAAAGATGCATTGAAATTAAGGTCAAGAAGTAAAGAATTGTTAAAACACCATCTCTTGGGTAGCATAGATTGATGTAAGATATCTAGTTGAATCATAACAGGAGCAGGCTGTGTCTGGTGTGTGTCTGGTGTAGTGGAGAGAAAAAAAGAGTATTCTCTCGAAGATGGGTTACAAAGTCTCCAGGAGTCCACTAAGTTCCTCTGTTTTATAGTTTGAAGAAAAGCTTTATGTGATTTGTTTGGGGTGAAAAAAACCTTCAAAATTCCGGTCAATAAAGGGATCTATCACTTGATTGCAATCTCCTGCAAAATAAAATTCTCTGAGGGATATTTTAAGAATAGTTGAGATATGTAGGACCAAAGGGGGCATCGCCATTGGTGGGGACATATATATTAAATCAACAAGTTAGTAAACAACCATCTACCTTCACTGTCCCATTCCTGTGAGGTGAGTTTGACATTCAGTGCTTTGTGGCATAGGGTTAAACACTGTTTCTTTTACCATCCCCTGGTGAGAAGAACATTTCTCCAACCCAGCTCCTTTTTTTGATTATTCACTTTCGGTAAGATGTGACTCTTGTAGTAAAGCTATATTAACATCCATCTTAGATAACTGTGTGAGGACTCGCTGTCTCTTAATGGGGGAATTTAAGTCTCTGACATTCCAAGTGACAATTTTCAAAAACATATATAAGGCAAATAGAATGAAAAATCACTTGAACCAGTAATAACATACATATTTTAAAATATAAAGCATCTACTAAGTACGAAGATAGGAACTATAGAAATCAATTGATGAATACGTGAAGGGTGAAAGGGATAAAAGAAGGAGAAGTAATAAGAAGAGATATGATAAGATAATGATTGAAGGAAAGAAGACAGAAAAGTGATAGAGGAGATACAGATTAGTGTGAAAAATAATAAAAGAAAAAGAACCATACCTACAAAAAGTCCAAAACATTTAAAGGGTGGGGGGGTGAGGCCACATGGAAGGATGACACGTACAGACTCCATGGGGCAGGCAGAGAGGTTCAGAGAGGAGATGGCATACAAGACGGAGACATCAAACATACGAGACTGGGACCTGTAAAAAGAAGAATTGATTAGTGTCATCCAAGTGCATTTTTCTAAACTAAAACATTTATTGTAACTTTAAAGCAAAGGCTGAAAGAGTACAACCTGAAAACAAAAGGTTAGTCAAAGCAAGCGATCTATTTTGTTATACTTATAACCAATTTATATCTTAACAAATAGATCGTCATAGTTAATGTATAGAACATTTACACTCAAAACTAGTAAAAAAGAGTTATTTGAAACGTGTATTCGAAACGTCCATCTTTTCCGGCAAATGCCCTTTGAGGAAGCTTCTTATCTTGACTGGATCTTCATATGATATGGTGTAGTTATTGAAAGTGACTTTAAACAAACAGGGGTGGAATAAACCAAATCGTGCTCCAATAGAGCGCATGGCTGGTCTCATTGCTAAGAATAATTATTTGCGCCTGTCTACCATAGATTTTGTATAGTGTTGTGAGAAGAAGAGTTGATTTCCTGAGGAAGAAATACGCTTCATGAATCTGACTGCTGATAACACCTTGAGAAGATCTGTGTATTCAAGGAGGTACAAAATAATTCCTCTCGGTTTCTTAATGGCTGAAGACGCTGAGTGCGGAGGGCCCAACCTATGAGCGAATGTTTAGAGTGGTGTCTTCAGCTAGGTTTAGCGCTGTTGGTATAAACTTTTTGAAGAAGGTGATAGGGTCAGGGCCCTCCGAACCTTCCGGTAGTCCATATATAGGGGATTATTTTGTCTATTCCTATTTTCAAGGTATTCTACCTCCTTCTGTAAAGAAGTAACCAGTGAATGAAGACCCTCAACTTTAACGAAGGATGAACCCATCATTTCCACATTATGTTCCACCTTGGTGATTCTTTCTTCCATCTTTGTCCAGTCATCCATTAGGATTTGTAGTTTGGAATTTGTTTCTTCGACAAATGGGAGCAGTGCCCGGATTTCCTTCAGAAGTAAATCCATGGAGACTGACGAGATTTGCTTTGATGGGGATGGAGGATCTTTTTTCAGCCTTTTAGTTGAAGCTTTATTAACTGTAGAAGAAGCGTTTGTGGCAGATGGAGAAGCTGTTTTAGGTGGTGAAGTCCCAGAGTCTTCCATTGTGACAGGGTAAACACGAGGTTTTGAACAAACAATAAATGTGCGATGTGCGGATACTAGAACCGGTTTTGTGTTCTTCAATCTGCCGAGACAAGGGAGCAGTAAGTCACAGTGCTTCAAAATGTTAATATTAATGATAATTTATAGAGCGCACGTACACCCGGTGGCTTCATGGCGCTGTCAGGCTCAGTATGCTATCAAGAATTATTTAATTGTATGCAGGTCTTAAGAGACTTCCTAAATTGCAGAAGGTCAGTGCAGGACCGTATTTCCAATGGAAGGGAATTCCACAGTTTAGGATCAAGGACAGCAAATCTGCATCCTCCTTCACGTACTCGCTTGAATATTGGGGTGGTGAGGAGTGAAATCTGGGCAAATTAATAATCCAGCTAAGTCTAACAGTCATTTAACAAGCCTGAGTAATGAACTAGGGATTGAATTAAGTCGGATATCAAGTAATGAACTAGTGGTCGACCAAGGAGCTCAAAACAACATTGTTAATCAGACACTAGCAAATCACACTGACCAGCAAGGTGATCATAGAACCATTCAGGGGGCCCCTTTAGGGACACAAGAGCGATTAATTAAGGAAGGCGAAGAAGTGAATTTGCTGATGGAAAGAGATGGGTCGCCAGTTATGGAAAATACATGCCCCCCTGTTATTATGGAGAAAGAGAATATTGAGTATTTAAACCTGTCGCCCGAAACAAGGTAAGTAGCCTTCAGCCCCCAATATATATCTAGAGGCCCGCACAATATTTTAAACCGTGGTAATATCTTGAAATTGCTACATGTTATTACAGATCTTAAAGATGTGGTAACTACGGATCTGGATGTAGTGGAATTTAAGAAAGAAGACGAATACCCCGATAAGGAGATAACAATTACAACTTGGCTAAACAGGAACATTGCTGACAAAATAATGGCGAATGTTAGCGTATTTGAGAAATGGGGTATTAAAGTTTGGCGACCACAAGCATCCTGTTATCCAATGGTGTTGATTCCAAACGAGCCCCTTGATATAATGCAGCAAAAAAGTGATGATAATAAAATATGTATGGCTAGTCAAAAACGAGATGATAGAAAAACAGCCAGAATAGAACAGGTTAGAGTTTAAAAAAATGCATCAGGCGCATCTAAGGAATTAAACATAGCATACGGCATTAAGATAAGGAGTAGCCAGTCTGGTTTGCGAACCTGTGAAGCATTGAAGAAAGTCCCAGAGTTACAAGACGATTGGAGTTGGCTCCCAGGAATATTAACTAAGCAAAATCTTGAAAAGAAGGATTGATGCTGTTCAAATCCTCTGACTCTTTGTTCCTGGAACGTCAATGGTTTAAAATCGCTAATTGAAGATCAAGGGGTAATGGATTTCCTGAAAGCTTCCAGTATAATAATGCTGCAGGAAACCTGGTCGACGTCTAATGAACCCCTTATCGGCTATATTGAATACTGTAATAATGCAACACATGAAGCCAATTCAGGTCGACCATGTGGTGGTCTTTCTATATATATTTCTACAAATCTTAAAGCATCTCACTTTGAAATTGACCTCCATGTAAAATGGCTCCAGTGTGTCAAACTAATAGCCAGTCATTCAATTATCTTATTAAATGTGTATTTAAGTTGTAAAAATAAAGTTAGATCCTCTCAAATAATCCTGCTATGGGGAATGGTAAAAACTTTATATTATGAGCATTTGGATTCAGTATTTATTATTTCAGGTGATTTTAATATGCACTTTGTTCCTTTTAAGAGGCAGACTCTTGACTTGAAACGATTAGCTCAGAGGAGGCAAGATGGCGGTCTGGCCGTAAGACCGTGTTGCGCACAGTGCCTGAGCTCCACCGCTACTAGAGGGATGTTGCTGTCGCTTACCATAGCCCCCACTATAGCCCCCACTCATTGATCAGAAGCTTTCAAAATTAGAAAAGAAGGAGAAAACTCAGAATTACTTATTTGTAAACGGGTACATTTTGCACATCGTATTGCCTGACAATCAACCTGAAATGGTCTTGGTGAATACGGAGCCTTCCCGTACAGACTCATTCCCGGTGTCTACACTCTACACGCTGATCGGCTGGGCAGCGTTCAAAATACTTACTGTTTCAGCCTCTTCCTCAGCTCCCCGCCATCGGCTTCTCCCGCCGTTTCAAAGCGGCAGTTCAGGGACAGCTACCGAAGCCGATCCTCCGGTAGCAGCACGCTTTAAAATCCCAGCGGCCAGTCCTGCTGACATCCCCTAAGTCGGTTCACTAGCCATGCCGCCTAAAACTGCCTCTGCAATTTCCGCGGCCGCAGTACGATCCAGGGTGGCCAAGGCTGCTAAAATCCTTCGCGAGGAAGCGGAGCGGCAACAACGAACTGAATCCAGGAATGGGGGCGGGACATGTAACACTCCTTCCCCTACTGGCAAAACGAAGGGAAAGAGGCAGCAGCCTGTTGCTTGGGACGGATCTTCGAGGCAGGAGGCGCTCGCCTCGAGGAGGAAATTAACTAAAGACGGAGCATGTCCCTCAGCTACTCCAGGCAAAACTGTGATGGATATGCTGCAGCGTAACTCAGCTATACCAAACAAAGTACATTTACCGGCTCTCAGCCCACAGCCTGCAACCATGGAAAGTATGCAAAATACAGAAGGGTTAAACAACCTGCAAGTGGTACTAGCCAATGAGCCACTGGAAGATCAGCTTGTATCTCCCGCTGGAAACACAGGTATGATTATTGTATCTGGGGAGACCGATGGAAATGATGAGACTGTACAGACGACCGAGGCGTTAAAGAAACTGAATATTGAACAAGGGTTGGAGGTGCAACCTATTGCTGTCTGCGAAGCTGGTACAAAAAAAACTGTGGTAGAAGATGCATTTAGTAATCCATCGAGTGTCTCTGGTAACTCCCCTCACAGTGCTGTTTTAAATCAACCTACATTAGATATCCCAGTGAATTCACCATCTATAAGTGATATTTCATCGGCCCCTGTGCTGTCAGACTATTGTAATGGCTCCATATTATCCAACGCGATGGCTCAAGAGCAGGAACCGTCAAGAGTACTGGTTAATATAATATCGGATGGGGACAAGGAAGTAAGTGAATTTTACTCGTTCTCGGATGAGACGGGGCCCGAAGCAGGGGCAGAATGGTCAGACGAGACCGAATGTGATGGCGAATTATTGTCCGGAACCTCGGAGGAGAGTAGCGTCGAGGAGACTGAAAAAGTCAGAACCATAAGATCTAAACCTATCTCGTCTTCCAGACATAAATCACGTAGCGTTGGGGGTCCAGCAGAGGGCCACTCCAGGGCCACGTCTAACCAACTATTATTTCCTTTGCAAGTATCCGATAATCCCTCCAGCTGTAAGCTTTCCTCACCTGCTGTGGAAACGATCTTGCAAGCTATTGCAGCGCATAGGGAAGAGACAGCCCTTGACAGTAAAAAATCACAAGCTGCCCTCCGCAAAATACAAGGGGTGGTCAAAAAACTATCAAAGACATGTGGCGCATTTGGGGTAAGAGTAACCGAGATTGAGGCTAGGGTTCTCTCTAACGAAAATGAGGCTATGGCAAATACTGAAAAAATCAAGTTGCAAGAAGCTGAGCTAGCTGATGTTAAATGGAAGCTCGAAGATTTTGAAAATCGTCAGCGCAGGAGTAACCTGCGCATATTGGGTATTCCTGAAAAAGTGGAGGGGGAGAATATGCGTGCGTTTGTGGTTAAACTGTTTCAGGAGTCACTACCTGAGCTGACAAATTGGAACTGGGACGTTGTAATTCAGCGAGCTCATCGGATGCCGTTTAACCTACCTCCTAAACCCGGAGTCTATCCACGAGCAATACTTGTCTATTTTGGAAACTTTTTGCTAAGACAGACAGTTGCTGAGAAAGCTAGACCTGATCATAAAATCACATTTAGAGAGTTCTCCTATTTTACCCGGCCTGACTTTTGTCACGCAACGGTTGAAAGACGTTGGCGACTGCGCTCATTAATTAAGCCTTTTCAGGACAAAGGAGCACAGGCTTTTTTGAATAACCCTGCTAAACTGAAAGTGTTTCGAGCTGGTCAGACTACATTTTTTTTCTCGGAGATTAAAGCAAAAGCTTTTTTGGATGAGATGAAATAAGAGTGAAATAAGAGTGAATGAGTAATCTAGAATCTATCTTATTGAATTATACAAGAATAGGATTTGTTTTTTGGGAATAAGGTGAGGGAGCATATTTGAAGCTCTGGTGAGATATTACAGGTGCTGTATATACCTAGCTGTTTTGGTATGTGTAATATTTATAGTCTTAAGAAAGCTAAGCGGGTAGCAATTAATTACCTTCTGGTGGCTATGCCACATCCAGTTTTTGTTTAGTTGTGTTATATATACTATGGTGGTAGTTCGGGTGTTGTACTGCATTTTCATCATCTAGACTCTTATGGAGTCTATATGCCTTTGTTTGAGGGTGGGTGGTGTTGGGGGGGTATCGGGGAGGGGGGAGAGGGGTGGTACGGGGTGGGGGTAGGGAAGGGAAAAATGTAAAATCAAAAATTGAACCAGGTCTATCAACAGGAGGTACAATGTGTTTTTATCTCGGCCCCTTGTATGGTATCTTTAATAAAAGAAAACACTCACTGATTAATAAGTATGGCATCAAAAAAAAAACAAATTACTAGGATGGCTACTGGGGTAAAATGTATTAAAAGGCAATGGGTAGGCTGAATATCCAAACGTGGAATGTTGGGGGCCTACTGACCACAGGAAAACGACAGCGATTGGCTGAACTGATTAGGTTAAACCCCCAGGATATCCTATGCCTTCAGGAGACGCATGTGCCCTGGGCCAAGAGATCACTACTCAGGGTAAATGGGTATAATTTATTAGCAACTTCTTCACAAACATCGAACATCCGTGGGGTAGCGATCCTAGCTAAAACCTCTCTGGGTGATGCATCACGGCAGCTTACAGACCCACATGGTAGATGGGCGATTGTCAAACTCACCCTTGGTATTACCATCTGTACCATCTACGGGTCTAATCAAGACGATCCCACGATTTTTGAATGTTTAGAACTTGAGCTTGCTACATGGCAGGGTCCACTTATTGTTTGCGGAGACTTAAATATCTCACTTAATCTGCAATCAAGTGGATCCCCTCTGCAACAGAAATATGTCGGTCACAAACCGAAGGTTTATAAAGCTGTTAAGAGCCTTACAGATAACTTTGGTTTAGTTGACATATGGGATCATAAGCATCAAGACCCGGGATACACCTATTTCTCATGCCCCCAAAAGAAGCATGTTCGTATTGATTATATGTTTGTCTCCAACGAGCTAGCTGCATAATCCACAATTATCAAATGCCCAAAGATCATCTCAGATCACAATGCACCTATTCTAACAGTTAATCTTGCAGCTTTACCTAAACAACATCGCCCATGGACATTTGATCGAAAACTTCTGGCTAATAAGGAGTATATCCCCTTATTAAAAACTGGGGCGAAGAATATTTTAATATTAATCGGTTTAGTGCATCGAGGAATGTGGTTTGGGACTGCTTTAAATCTGCTCCTTGGGGGGAAACTATCAGTTATCAAAGTAGGGCCAGAAAACTTGCGAATAATGAATATAATTTAAAAATACAAAGGTTGGCGAAAGCTGAAGAGGAACATATTGTACAGATCTCACATGGTCTAGATGACAAGCCTACTATGTACCAACTTGTAGTGTTAAAATCCGAACTCAACTCCAGTCTCAGTCAGAAAGCCGCCGAGACATACAGAGCATATAGGAAAGACTTATATGAGAGTGGTGAGAGGGCTGGCAAGCAGTTGGCGTTACGTACTCGTCAGAAGAACGTTTTCAATAATATTTGCTCCATACAGGATAGAGGGCAGGCCCATACACAAATCCCAGATATTGTCTCCTCCTTTCAACGCTATTATCAGAAATTATATTCAGATGACCTAACTACGAATGAGAGTGATTCAGGTCTATATCTTAGTAACCTTTTGGATAACCCTGATACTGCGAGAATTCTAGATGAGGCCTCCCGCGAGAACCTCAATAAAGAAATTACTCTGACTGAGGTGCAGGCAGCCCTGTCTTCACTCTCAACTGTTAAAGCCGCTGGCCCTGACAAAATACCGCTTGACCTATATAAAATACTGAGTGACCAACTTTGTCCCCTGCTTTATGATCTGTTTTTGGGGATACAACATAACGGTGTCTCTCCTGAATCATGGAGCGAAACTAATATAGTTGTCTTCCCTAAAAAAGGCAAATCCCCTGATCAACTTACATCCTATCTCCCCATTTCATCAATTAATTCGGACTCCAAATTATACGCTAAAGTGATGGCTGCTCGGCTCAGTCGGGTCGTTGAGCACTTGGTCTCCCCGTGGCAGCATGGGTTTGTCCCTGGAAAGGGTACTACTGATCACACACGTAGGGCTATTGCCCTATTTGATACCATGTTTGTCACGGGGGGCCGGATGTCAATGATCCTGCTGGATGCCGAGAAGGCTTTTGACCGTGTTTCATAGAACTTCTTATGGGCGGTCCTAGCACGTCTCAATTTTGGCCCCAAATGTATTAAACCTATTAAATCTATGTATATATCCCCTAAGGCTAAGTTACAGATTATGGGTTCAGAATCTGGCTACCTTAATATTTCCAGGAACACCAGGCAAGGGTGCCCCTGCTCACCCCTATTATTTGCACTATATATAAATCCACTAATTCTAAAGTTTTTGGAGACTCAAGCAATTAGACCGGTTGTTTGTGGTCAATACGAGACCAAAGTATTGGCTTATGCCAATGATATCGCGATTATTACATCTGATCCGATTGAGGCCATTAAAGAAATAGAGACTGTGACACTTGAGTATGGTAACTATTCAGGATACTCCTTGAATAAGGGGAAGACAGTTATATTAGGTACGGCTAATACCGTCTTCGTAGACCAAAGGAGAGCCAATAAGGCCAAGTATTTGGGTGTTATTATCAGTCCCATTGTTAAACTTATACCTAATCTGAATATTGACCCATTATTGGCTAATATTAAAAAGGATTTGGATAGGATTAACAGCCTTCACGTATCGATTATAGGTAGAGGCAACTTTCTAAAAATGAATGTGTTGCCCAGGTTTTTATACCTATTTCGAGCAATTCCTCTGGGTATCGACATTAAGATATTAAGAAAACTGAATCTTCTCATGTCCAAATTCATTTGGCAACAAGGCATGGTCAGGAGATCTCATAAGCTATTATCACTTCCTCAGAATAGAGGTGGTCTTGCCATCCCCAGTGCCATTTTATATTATTGGGCCACCTTTCTCCATCAAATGGCTCCTCTTGTGTGCCCCCAGCTAATGCAACTGTTATTGGCACGAGTTCAATCCCTTCTATCTATGAGCTCGTACTAGGGCAGACGTCCAAGGGTCTCTTTTTGAGGCAAACAGATGCAATATATTACAGAAAGAATAATAAGTTTGCAATCATAACAAGTGCCTGGAAGGTTTGGTCTAATGTCTTTAAACATATGATCATTGGGAAAATAAATGGTTATACACCCCTTTGGCACTCAATAGCAACATTGAGCTTAGAGTATGATGTCATTTCTAGGAAATGGGAAGCGGCTGGAATTAGGACAGTGAATGATCTCTTGGTGAAGGGCTTTGCTACTACTTTTTCAGACGTAAAAACGAAATATCAATTATCTAATGGAGAGTATCTGAAATTTGTACAGGTATATGCTAAACTTAAAGCGAAATAATTAACTATTTCTTTATCTAGAATAGAAATCATTGATGCAATGAATAGCTCGACCATTAGAATTGGTGTTATATATAATATTTTACTGACTAGAACTCAGGATGATTTAGAAAAAACAGAAACAAGCTGGGCGAATAAATTAGAGAATCCCAACGTCGACATTGATAGATGTTTAGAATTGACCCACACTATTCTCATGTCAAGCAATCTTAAGGCACAGCTCTTCAAGACCATATTTAATCTTTACTATACTCCTGCCAAATTATATACCTGGGGTAAAAGGGAGAATGACCTCTGTCCCAGATGTCTACAGGGACCTGCTACATTAATACATATGTTTAGTAACTGCAGCGAGCTCGTCTCCGTTAAGAGTATGATAGCCAAATTTTGGGAAGAACTGTTTGGGCATAACATTCCTGATTCTGAGACCCTCTCTGTACTTGGTTATGATTGTTCACTTAATCTTACCAAAAGAGAACAAAGACTGGTCTTTATTGGCACAGCTGTTTTTAGAATTATCTTGTCCGCTCGATGGAAGGATGCTGACCCACCTAGCTTTCAGATGTGGCTGGCTCGCTTTTTGGCAGTCTATAACTTTGAAACAGCCATTTATGCTACTAGGGGCCCAAAAGCTAGAAAAAAGGGTGAGGCGATTTGGCATGCAGTCTCTAACTGGAAAGCCGGCATCAGGTCAATCCCTGTCAATAGTAACCATAGATGAGATATTATTTGGTCTGTTACAGATCCCGCTGTATTTAATTTGTTAAAATGATAATGTTATTTCTTTTTCCCTGTTATTTAACTCTATTGCCTTATGTCTATCTTGTTTTCTTGATATACTTTTTTGCCTGTTCATTCTGTTAAGAATATCTTATGTGTATTGTTTATTACTACTCCTGTATGTCCTGGCACAATAAAAAAAAAATGAGATGATTAGCTCAATGGACAGAAAATGAGTTAAAAAAATATAACCTAAAGATTTTGCAGGATTCGGATAATATTCCTACATTTATCAAAGCTGACTGTTCCTCTGTAATAGACTATACTATACTGTCTGAGAAATTATATAATTTAGTAAAAAATTACGAGATTGTCCCAAGGATCGAAAGCGATCACAATCCACAAGTCATTATCATTGACAATGATCCGGAGTATCTGCCAGAAACTAGGACTCTGATAAAAGCTCCAACGGCCTTTACTCTTAAAAGGTTAACATGGAATGGAAAGACTGAGGATAAAATCTTGGGCTTTCTTGGCTGTTTAATTCAGGATACGCATTCTGCTTATGCTGAAGGGCAGTCTATGGTTGAGCTTTGGTCCCATCTGTGTGATAAATTAGTAGCTAAATTTGCTAGAGACGAGTCCTGTAAGGGTATAACACTAAATCCCAGGAGACCAGGATGGTATTCTTTCCACCTAGTATATCAAAAATGAAAACTTAATAAAGAAATAAGATTACTTCACAGGAACAATAACAGGCTACCGCGTCTCAATATATCATGTAAAATCAGAGAGTTAAAACAGAGATACAAGAAGGAAATATGGATAGCAAAACAAGCCTATTATGAATCAACTTGGGCAAAAGTCCATCATGCATGTAAATCCAAAGATCTTCGGTTATTCTGGAGCATCATTAATGATATTGAGAATGGTAATACCAGAGGCAGCAGTGCTAATGTTGATGAAGTGGGTTGGGTGAGCTTTTTCAATGAAAAAATTGATACAGATTATTTAGATAATGATACATGTAGTAATAATAGCTTAGTTGATATGTATGAAGTAAAAGATAGGGGGAGTGGGGGTGGCATCTCTCCTCCTCAATGTAGAGTGGATATGGAACCCTGGTCGCTCGACAAAGTAAAAAAAGCTATAAAAAGGATCAAATCCAACGGAGCACCGGGTCCAAATGGTATCCCGAATGCTATATTTAAGGCTGAATTGAGTAATTGGCCGGAGTTATTAATGCTTTTATTTAATGAAATTCTTAAATCAGGTTTTCTTCCGTTATCTTGGCACGGGAGTATCATACAGCCGATTTACAAAAGTGGCCCGCAGGATAATCCGGCTAATTACCGTTTAATTACTCTCACTGATGTAGAGGCAAAAATATTTGCTAGTTGCTTGCTGGATGAGTTAGAGACTTGGGCCTCACAGGAGGAGCTGATTCCTAAATTTCAAACTGGGTTTAGAAGGGGCGAATCAACCCATACGAATTTGATTTTATTAACGTTATTAGGTGAGAGAGCCAAAACTAGGAAGCAAAGATTATATGTTTGTTTTATTAACTTAAAAGCCGCTTTTGATTCTGTGCCACGAAATATTCTTTGGGGGAAGCTATGGAATTGGGGTATTACAG
This sequence comes from Lissotriton helveticus, assembly GCF_964261635.1. Classification (NCBI taxonomy): domain Eukaryota; kingdom Metazoa; phylum Chordata; class Amphibia; order Caudata; family Salamandridae; genus Lissotriton; species Lissotriton helveticus. Next base: position 2,049,270,321 of record NC_136065.1, read on the forward strand.
AGTCTCCATTAAAAATGATTATGTTGTTATACTCCAACACCTGGGTGCAAATCAAAATAGGCGATGGTAAACATATGACCCAACGTTTAGCTACGAATGTGGGACTAAAAGAAGGCTGTGTTTTGGCTCCTTGCCTTTTTAATCTTTTTATGGCTGATTTACCAGCCCATTTTAAAAATATAAATTCGCATTCGCCTTTCATTCATGGTCAGGAAATCAAATATATGCAATATGCAGATGACACGATTTTAATGAGCCAAACAGAAATAGGATTAAAAAGGTTAATTAACTCTTTTAACGGTTATGTTACACAAAATGGTCTGACAATTAATATAAAAAAGACAAAGATAATGACTATGGGAAAAGGGAAGCCTAGGAGTAAAGAGTGGAATATTAACGGTATGGTGATTGAAAATGTGAAATTATACAAATACCTTGGAATCACGTTTGACGACGGTCTGATTTTTAGACAACATTTTAACAATCTTGAAGCCAGGGGTTGCTAACTTGCATTTGCTTTTAGAAAATTAAGAGACAAACTATTATGCCCCAACTACGACGATCTGATATAGGTGATGCGAGCAAAATTAATGCCATCTTTGGAATATTGCTCAATTATCTTTAGGGGCAAAGACGCGAAAGTGCTCGACGAAATAGAAATTAGAATATATAAAACTGGTTTTAAAATCCCAAAATATATTAGTCGAGCAAACATAAGACTGGAATTTGGTTTGAAAAACCAATCTCTGGCGCGTCAATCTACATTCTTGAAGACTCTTTTAACATTAGTGCGTTCGGAGGAAGGATCATTGGCAAAGTTATGCTGGCTTGAAATCTCAGAAGGGGAATATTCTAAAAATTGGCAGCTGTATTTTAATGATTACATAAGTAACTTTGACTGCTCTAATTTGGCTGATGAAATGAGGAGCAGGATAGTTTTAAAAAAAGAAATGAATCAAATGACCGCATTATTAACGACTATAGCGGACAAGGAGGAATTAAGGAAAAGAAGTCATTTCTGGACAGTTGCTAACTCTTTCGGTAGGCTGTCACCTCAATCTTACTTGTCTTATCATTTAAAACCTAGGCTTAAGAACAAATTTATGTACTTAAGGCTGGGAAGATATCCGACAAAGGATGGTATACCAAAATGGGAAAATCAATGGTCATCGAGCATTTGCAGGCTTTGTAGTCAAAGGCAGGAAACATTAACACACATAGTAACCTTATGCCCAGCTTTGGCAGAGGCTCGGAAGTTGATCCTAAAACCAATTTTTAACGAATTAGGAATTAGAACATGCAGGCAAGCGATTATTACCTGTTTGAGTGAGGCGAATATAAAACTTGTTTATCACTTTGTTAAGTTCATCATTATTGCTGAGAAGAAACTCAAAGACGAAGAACAGGTAAATAACCATTTTTCGTGATATAAAATACTTAAAGAAACTTATTTTAAGAATCGTTTGAATCAAAATGTATGCCAGTTGAAGGGTCTATTAGTATAATTTACTATAGTTATGCACACTGCACTTTATTATAGCTTGCAAATGGAAAACAGCAAAAAAATTTATTGATACTTGATTTTCCTACTGCTAACACCTGTCACTTTAGTTAAATGTTGCTATAATAGTGATTGCTGCTAATATATTGTACTTCAGTTAATACCTGTATTTTAATCACTGTGTAAATGTTTTAATATTATTATGGAATTGACTGTATTAATGCATTTTTAGATGATCATTTTAAGATGATAATAACTTTGTGCTTAGTATATGATTGTTTATGTTGGTTGCTTTTATCTATCTTTGTTTGTAACGATTTTAATTAATCAACAAATAAATACTACTCCTCCTGGCAAAAAAAAAAGAGTGAAAGGTGGCCAGACCGAAGATTGCGTGAGGGAGTGTGCCTGATTATCAGGCTGTTGATAAATGCAGGGCTATTGCCATGCAGAGCTTTAAAAATAAGGCAGCCCGTTTTGAAGGCACAGAGCTGGAAGATGGGGAGCGAGTGCAGTTTCCTCAACAGAGGCGTAACAAGTTGACATCTCGGTTGTCGAAAGACCAACCGGGCTCATGGTTTTGAACCAGCTGCAACTGTTTAAACAAGTAGAGTGGCATGCCCAGATACACCGAGTTGGCATAATCCAGGTGTGACAGAACGGTGGCAATTATGATCTGAATCAGTGCATCCTGAGTAAAAAAATGGTGTATCTTCCTAATCTTACGCAGCTGGAAGAAGCACTTAGAAATCACCGTGCCAACCTGAGTTTTCAGCGAGAGATCATTGTTGAGGGAGACTCCCAATGTTTTGGCCGAAGGGGAAGGGGAGGGAGAGGGACCTAGCTCTGTTGGCCAATAGTGTGGGCCCCAGAACATATGGCTATTCCCGGTCAGAACGAGCTCTGTCTTGCCTGGATTTAATTTAAGGTGGTTATAGTCCATCCACTGTTTGATATATAACATTGTAGCCTGAAAATCTGTGACAGAGCTGTGGTAGCCATCAATCTTAAAGACCAATTGTAGGTCGTCTGCATAGTGGAAAACTGTCACCTTTCTGTCCTTCAGGGATTGAATCAAAGAAGAAATGTAGATGTTAAATAAATGAATCTATGACATAATATCGACAGACAGAATATCTACCTACAAAAATATCGATACAAAAATATCGAAGTCAAAAATATCGGAGTCATATCTTCATAAAGGTAAGTACAAAAATATCGAAATTTTAATATCGTAGTACAAAAATATCGAAAGTAAAAATATCGTTTTTTTAAATGTATTAATAATACTGTAAAAATAGTTTAAAAATACATATAATTTTACAAATATTAAATAAAAACATTAAAACATATTTAGAAAATTATAACTAATACATATACATTTAAAATAAATTTAAAACTAGGGAAAGCGTTGGATAGCGTAGGGGTAAAAATTACTATTCCCACTCCAGAGGGTGCAACAGTAGGGAAAGCGTTGGATAGCGTAGGGGTAAAAATTACTATTCAGACTCCAGAGGGTGCAACAGTAGGGAAAGCGTTGGATAGCGTAGGGGTAAAAATTACTATTCCCACTCCAGAGGGTGCAACAGTAGGGAAAGCGTTGGATAGCGTAGGGGTAAAAATTACTATTCCAACTCCAGAGGGTGCAACAGTAGGGAAAGCGTTGGATAGCGTAGGGGTAAAAATGTCGATATTTTCGATATTAGTAACATACATACCTTAAAAAAAACGATATTCTGTCTGTCGATATTTTGGACATCGATATTCTATACCATTGAAATTAAAACATCGATATTATTGTATATCGATATTTTAATTTCGATATTTTATCTCACTACCTAAATAAATAGGGGGAAAGTGCCGAACCCGGTGGAACTCCACAGGTAATTTTACGTGGGGGAGCCAGGAAGTGCCCTTGACGGACAGCCTGGGACCGATCATCCAGAAATGAGGTGAGCCAGCAGATTTGACACGGTCGGCCAGAATAGCATGGTCGACCATGTCAAAAGCTGCAGATAAATCCAATAGTACCAATGGAGGAGAACCTCTATCAGCATGGTCCCGGAGGGTATCCAAGACAGCAAGAATAACAGTTTCAGTGGAATGAGCCGGCCGAAACCCTGCCTGATGGGGATCAAGGTATTTAGACTCCTCCAAAAAATTGGAGAGGCATTTAGCTACATGGGCCTCTAATACCTTTGCTAAAAACAGGAGCAGGGAGATCGGGCGATAATTAGATGGAAGCGTGGGATCAGCACCTGTTTTTTTTAAGAGAGGTACTACTATGGCTTTCTTGAAAGCCATAGGGACCTGGCCAGATGAAAGTGACTCATTCAGAAGGGTGAGTATGGGGCCTGGAAATGCTGCAAGGCAGTCCTTAAGTATGTGAGGTGGGCAGCAATCAGAAGGGGCGCCTGATTTAATTTTCGCTAGGAGATTATGGAAAGACTCAATGCTAATACTAGAAAAACAGCTTAAGATACTATTGTTTTGATGCAAACCAGGGGAACTTGAGAATGTTGGCCTTAATAGCGGTGATTTTATATAGAAAATAGTCATTAAGGGAGTTACACAGTGCTTGGGAGGGCAAAGCCTTCAGTAGAATTCTCTCTGGGTTAGATAGTTCATTGACTATATAAAATATTTCTTTAGAATTCTTGTTAGAATTAAGAATGAGTGTAGAAAAATGGCTAGCTTTGGCTGTAAGGATGCTTTTCTTGTATTCTTTCCTGGGTGTGGTATAGAGTAGTTTTTTATCAGGGCAGTACTTTAGTCGCCCTTCTCTCTCTCTCTAAAGCCTGTCTAGTGCTTCAAAATAACTTTCAAATAAGCCTTCTTGTTATCTTTAGTGTCAATACTTTGCCATAGCCACAATTGGAAATACACCAGTTAGAAGTCGCAGCAAACTACTCTGCCCTATTCCCGTTGATCCGCAGAGGTAAATGTGTTAGTCAACATTTATAGGTGGTGAGTAGGTTACGGCGAGGTAAATCTACTTTATTGCAAAAAGAAAGCTGTTAGGTCGTGCATTACTCTCCACCAAGCTATATATGCAAAAAGTCGCAGCTTTCCTCAGAGAGACAGGCAAATACGTTATAACTAATAGCTGCACTTCCTTACAACCCGGGAAAAGAGCGTACAAGTCTGAAAGGAAAGCGCATTTCCATGCTGTAAACCAAGACCTCACTACACAGCCAGAGGTGTAACTAGGAATCAAATGTGAGGTGAAAGGAAACAATCTTTCAGCAACAAAATAGTCAATATGCCTGTGGAGTAAGAAGCACTGAACAAGATTGTCCCAGTGAAGCAACACTAAATTAGCCAACTCATTCCCTATCGTGTACATTTTGTGATAAAGGCGTGCCATACATTCACTCATTAAATGTGAGTCGCGCGGTAATTACGGTGCTCCTCATCCTGTGTGTGTTCCAAAATGGCCATCATCCTACACGTCAAGAAAGAAATGAGGAGCCAGGTGCCGGGGACTGTCTGTATCTTTGTGAAATTCAGGCCGCTTGCATTCTTCGATGTTCCAATGACGCGAGTCCAATTTAGCCGTTTCTTGCTGTGAATTAACAGAGAAAAACCTCCCGGTCTCTACGCTGTCCCCAAGCGAATCACAGAAACGCCGCCATCTTCCCTGGGCGCTAGCCACATCCCACAACGGGTACTGCTTTTGTTCTGTAATTTTTTATTGAGTATATAAAAAAATATATATATTTACATGGAGCATGGGATATACGTGAGCGGAAAAACAGAGAAAGAAGAAGGATCAAAGGAGGCAAAGAAAGGAGCGCCGGGAGGGGGGGGCGCAGTAGTTCGATTGTCCATGTTCTGTTGGTCGTTGTTTTATGCCTCCTCCTTTGCGACGCTTCGTTGTTCGTTGGTATTTCTTACCCCAACCCCGGACAATAGTGAGGAGGGGGGGGAATAGAGGTCGAGGTCGATAGAGAGAGTGCATGGTACGCAGGAACGTGTGTCCCTTCTGTAGTGTCTGGATTCTGCGCCTATGGGGGTTTATGTGATGTTAGGTAATGGTCTAGGGGTCCCCACATGTTCGCTTGCCTATGTGTTTTCGGTGAGTGTTTCGCTGTGATGTTATCTGCCCCCCTTAAGAACGTGACCCAGTTGAGCCAAGCTTGGGGCGCGGCTTTTGAGGTGTCCTTCCAGTTACTTAGGACCGTTTTGATTGCCGCCGTTAGCAATAGGTCAATGAGGTCGCGATCTTCTGTCGTTGTGATTGACGGAGACGTAAAGCCTAGGACTAGGTTTGGAAAATCTATGTGTATGTCTATTCCTGTGATCTCATTGATGAGTGTTCCAATTCTGTTCCAGAATCCCCTGAGCAGAAGGTGTTCTAGGTCTCCTTTCGCTTTGTGGCAATTCCAGCATGTTTCGCTGTCTCGGATCCCCAGGGCGGCCAGGCGGGCTGGTGTCCAGTATGCCTTGTGCACTAGCCAATATTTGGTCTGGTTGAGCGCTGCCGTTATTTTCTTCCTAGTGGAGGATCTCCACATCTCTGCTTTTTCTGCCTCGCTTAGCTCCCTCCCTGCTATCTCCCCCCAGAAATTTGTGATCTTATCGTTTAGTTTGGAGTTCTTGGGGCGGAGGGCTTTGTATAGGTGTGCTACTTGGTGTCCTAGTGTGTTGAGACTGGCTGCGAGTTGTATGAGCGGGGGTGTGCGATTAGTGAGGTTTGCCTTCCTTATGGCTACTTTGATTTTCAGGAAGTTGTAAAGCTCTATGCTTTGTAAGTTGTGTGTTTCTTTGATGGTGTCGAAAGTTGTGTATGTGCCCTGATTCTGGAGGTCTTGGGCCGTGGAGATGCCTTGTCTATACCATTCGTGCATGTCTAGGACCTTATCTCTGTATTTCAATGTTGGGTTATGCCATATAGATTCAAGTTGGCTGCCTCTTATGCTTGATGTCAATAGTTTGTCGACGCTCAGGAGAGCTGTTTTCGTGTTATTCAGGACAGGGTTCTCCTTGACTGCTGGGTGTCTGGTGGCTGTGAGGAGGGTGATGGGGTTCATGCCTTTTAATAGTCCACGCTCTAGTGTCAGCCATGCTGGGGTATATTCCTTTCTTGGGTCTAACCAGTGTAGTCCCTGTCTGGCTATGCATGCTACCTGGAATCTTTTGAAGTTTGTAATGTTCAGACCGCCCTGATCTTTTGTGAGTCTAAGCTTGTGTAGGCTTATTCTGGGCTTTTTCTCTTTCCACAGGAAGTTGTTAAGTATCTTGTCTAGTTTCTTGTGGAAATCGTCTGTGTTCGTCAATGGGAGCATGGCTAGCATGTAGTTGACCACAGGTGTTAGCATCATTTTTATCGCTTCTATCCTTCCCCACCATGTGGTGAATTTGGGCGACCACCCCTCCACTTTCTCTTTAATTTTCTTGATTGTTGCCTTTTCGTTGTGCTCCAGTGTCATTTTAGGTCTCTCTCGAAAAGGATGCCTAAGTATTTTATGGGCTTCTGTTGCCATGTTAATCCGGAGTTCCCTAGTACCTCTCTTGTTGTGTGGATATTTAGGGGTTTGCATTCTGATTTATCTTTGTTGAGCTTGTACCCCGAGACTTGAGCGTATTTGTCAATAGTGTCAGTCAGTGCCCTAATGGATCTTTCGGGGTCTTCTGTGACTATTAGGACATTGTCCGCATATGCCGCCAGCTTGAAAGTTTCTCTCCCTATTGGTATTCCTACTATATCTTCATTCGTTCTAATCCTCGTGAGGAGTGGTTCAATGGCTAACAGGAATAGGGCTGGTGATAGTGGGCAGCCTTGTCTCGTACCCCTGCCTAGGTTGAGTGTGTTAGATGTGCCTCCATTGACCACCACCCTGGATTTGGGGTTGCTGTATAGGGCCATCACCATCTTCCTATAGTTCGGTCCTAAACCAAATTTCGCCATACATTGCTCGAGGAAGGGCCATGAGACCCTGTCAAAAGCTTTCTCCGCGTCTAGGGCTATCATGACTGCGGCATTGTTGCTCCTGGAGGAGTGGTTGATTATGTGGCATAGTAGTCTCGTGTTATCGTGGGACATGCGGTTTTTGAGGTAGCCAACTTGAGAGTTGTGTATGAGTTTGGGTAGGTATGCATTGAGTCTGCTGGCAAGTACTTTAGTGTATATCTTGCAGTCTACATTGATGAGGGAGATCGGTCTGAAGTTCTTTGCCTCAGTTGTATCCTTCCCCTCCTTTGGTATGACAATTATGTTTGCCTCAGCCATCGAGGGTGTCATGTGGCCTGTCTGGACGCATTCTGTGAATACCTGTTTCATTGTGGGTTTGAGGATGTGCATGTAGTTTTTGTAGAAGCTAGCTGTGAAGCCATCTGGCCCTGGCGCTTTATTATCCTTGAGGCTTGCCGTGGCTTTGGCTATCTCATCCTCCGTTATGTCTAGCTCTAGGATGTCTCGTTCGCAGGCTGATAGTGTAGGGGTGGTTATACTTACTAGCAGCTCCTTGCCCCCATCCTCCTTTAATGTTTCATCCCTGGTGTACAGTCCCTCATAGAAATCTCTAAAGACCTCTAGTATATCTTTGTTTGCAGTCATGGACTTGCCCTGTCTGTCTTTGATGGCTCCTATCGTGTTTTGCCGCTGTTTCCCTCTTAAGTAGGATGCTAAGTTCTTGCCAGCCTTGTTTGCAGTGCAGAGGTTAATAGATTTATATTTGTTAATCCAGGTCCCTGCTCGCTCACTCAATATTCTATTGAGCTCTTACTTGTGTTTGGTCAGATTCGTGAGTGTGTTCTTGTCTTCCATTCTGGCTATGTGGCTCTTCTCCAGTTTTTTAATTTCATTTTCTAGATATTCAATTTTTTTGTTCCTTCCTTTGTTTAGTCTGCCCTTGATTGTCATAACTACTCCCCGTACGGTGGCTTTTAGTGCGTCCCATAGTACCTCCCTGTTTGTCTCTGGTGTGTCGTTTATTAGCAGGTATTCGTTTATCGCCTTCTCTATCTCGGCTTTCGCTGAGGCGCGATGGAGTATGCTGTCGTCGAATCTCCATCTGCGGGTTGGCTTTTCGTTATGCCTGCCCGCCAAGGTTAGGCTTACGTGCGAGTGGTCTGATACTGATCTGGGTCCTATCTCCGTGTGGTCTATGAGGTGGGTGTGTGTATCTGACATGAGGATATAATCTATTCTGCTGTATGAGTTGTGTGGGTTGGAGTAGAATGTGTATTCTCTGGCATCTGGGTTGCTTAGGCGCCATGGGTCTCTCAGTCTGAGTTTGGCGCAGAGATTCTTCAGGATGTTGGGGTTGTTCGCTGTTTGCCTTGGCCTGCTCGGGTGTTTGTCGATCGCTGAGTCTAGAACCTGGTTCATGTCCCCGGCGACTATCAGCAGATCTTCTAGTGGTAGTGTGTGTAGTTGTGATCCCACCCCCTCCCAGAATGCTTTATCCTCGGTGTTGGGTCCGTATATGTTCGCTACATGAAATGTTTCTCCCGCCCTTCTAAGAGTCCCCAGTGTCCTTCCTTGAGTGTCGACTTGTGAGCCTACCACTGCTAGCTTGGATTTATTGGTGATAATTGTTACTACCCCATTCTTCTTGTTCTGTGCCGGAGATCCCACCACCTCGCTTATCCAGTTTGCACCTATGCGCCCGATGTCAGCTGCTTCTAATCTAGTTTCTTGGAGCACATAGATGTCGCCTTTGAGTTTCTTAAGATGCTCGAGCACCTTCCTTCTTTTGATCGGGCTGTTGAGACCCTTGACATTTAGGGACACTATCTTTATGTCTGTTGCGATGCTGCTCTGGTTGGTGTTTGTCATTTTATGTTGCTTGTGTTTCGCGGTCTATTTGGCCCTCCCTTGTGTGCTTGCGATGACTGTGTTGTATGCATTCCTCGGTACCTATGCCTGTGTTTGCTGGACCTCGACGTGAAGATATAGAGGGGAGGATAGTAGAAAAAGAAGAAGAGATGATAGAAAGTAAGCCCATGTATATGCTCCCCGCTCCCCCCCCCCGCCCCCCTTGGACCCCCCGCCCGTCCCTCCCCTCCCACCCCCCGCCCTCCCTTACTTGCTGAGTGGGTGTGCGACGACAAAGTTCCTCTGCCCCGCATCATCCCTGAGGTAGGTTTTGTGTTCTTCCTTTGTTTGTAGGTAGGTTGGAAGTAAAAACATTGTCTTGTTCAGTCTGTTGCATAGTTGGTCTCTGGTACTGCTTTTAACACAGAGAGATCCTTTTGTAGGTTGAGCCTAGGCAGCGCATCACATCCACTGTGTGGAAAACATGGTGTAATCAGTATGTCGGCTTTCATTCCGCCCCTCGTGTTTGATTTGGTTAAGGAGAGCATCACTCACAAAAGCTTGCTTCTCAATCGTTTATTTGCCTTCTATGTCCCACATTCTTGTTTGTTGCTCCTCTCTGGGGTATGTGCCTATTACAGCATCTCTTAGCTTTACTGTACTTCCCTTTATGGGTGTGCACTATTTGTCTGGTTTCTTTTGAAGATAAGTCAGTATAAATAATGTGCACATAGTTGCACGCTTTTAAAGCGTGCTTTAGTTTGTGCAACAATTTATTCCATGCAATCTAATCTGCTCTGCACACATTGTCAGTGTTTTAGAAAGCTGGATACTTTCATTATTTTTGGTTCTCGCTGACTTGGGATCTCACATTATCTATAATTCTTTGATTCACATTCACTAATTTGCATTTAACATGTTGTCTTAGCTTATCACATTTATTACATTAAACGGTACGCATGCAAGGCACATACTGCTGTCTTTTCTAAGTTTCAGAAAGTAATTTACTGGTGGCGCCACTTTACCATATGTTAATTTACAGTACATAGCACTCTTTGCAAGCCACTCACTGTGGAGACGTTGTTCGGTCTCACAAAACATAATTTTATGTTATGTTATGTTAACTAGGAATTTGTAAAGCGCCCGGCTCCTCCACAGAGTGTCCCAGCGCTGAGAAAGACCACACAACAAACCTAGTGCACTAACGAGGAACATGCCTAGATCTAGTGTTGGAAAAGCCAACATGATAACATCTTTTCACTGGGAAGAGACAGCCACATTGTAAAACACATGTAAACAGTTCTTCTTAAGAGAGCGCCTGCCTGCGTGAAAGAAGTGTAAATGTGCGCGACGGGTTATTCTGCAAATGTAAAGGGTACTCACTTGAATTGGCTTACATAAATGGGTAACTTGAAGCCTCCTGATGTACATATACCTCTATGTGAAAGACTGAAAAAAGATTCAGATACATTTTTTAGCCTCACACTTGAACCTGTCACTATTGGGCGCACCTTCACAGTTCCCTTACTTTTTGAAATGCACTTCCAACTTGTTTTATTTTATTTTAACTTACGTTACCGGTATTTAATTAACACGTTACAAAATATATTCGGGGGATAAGCGGGTATTGTCTCTGACGGCTGCAGGCACTTAAAGCTTGCTTTATCACAGCAGCGACGGGTTAATCTGAAAATGTATAGGGAGCTCAGAAGCTTGTATTGGTTTGTGTCGTGACCCAACCGGCCACTATAATTGAATGTTGCAGCTTGTACTCTGTGGGCCAGGCTCAGTCCACAGGTTATAAATAAATGTGTGCTTGCTGCTAGTGGTCAGTTCATGTACGGCAGTGCAAAGTGTGGTGTGCAATCATTGCCAGAGGGGGGGTTAACTATGCATGCAGGGTGGCCTTAGCTGTATTTACCACCACCGCATTGGCCATGAGTGGGTCTTATCCTGCTGCTTGTGGGTGTCCTGCTGCGTGCCCACTCTCTGCACATGCCGCCGCCTGGGTGTGCTCCGCAGTACCAGTTAGGACGGGCAATCATCGCCTCCCGAGCACAGGACGGACAGGGCCTAGCTGCAAAATCGGCCCTGTAACAAAATCGGCCGATAACCGGCCGCGGCAAAGATCTCGGTCGCACCCCCAACACCCTGGGGAAGAGGGGAGGAAAGCACTTTCCCAGGGCCAGTTTTCGTTCCCAGTCCGGCCCTGAGAACGGAGAGGCATCTGCCACACTGCAGCACCAATTGGGTATGCTGGCAGTGTGGAGAAAGCAAGAGCAGTGGAGTCCTGGTGTGCAGGAAGGGCCGTGCGGTGGGATGTCTCGCAGACGGCGGGGATGTTGTACAGCTGAGCGCGGTGCGGTCGGGACCCGCACATTCCACCCAAGACACGTCGGCAGCGGGGGCGCAATCCAGAGACGGTGGACTGATAGTGCAGTCTGACTGCCTGTGCTGCGTGCGGCTGGAGGGAGTTTCATCACCAGGCTGAGGAAGGTGAGAGGCCTGCACTCCAGAAAGGGAGAGTGCCTCTCCACGTGGCAGTGCGAGGAAAGGTGAGCCCTGAAGCCAGGAAGGCCCTTTCTGGGAGCAAGTGTGAAGGCTGAAGACTGAGAGAGTGTGCAAGGGCCAAAGAGATATCACAGGAAATCACTCTCCCCATACCCATGCTGAACCAATATATAAAAGAAATATATATATAATAAAGACATTGATGGCTTTGGCTATTGCTGGGGACATTACCCTGCACAAAACACGGAAATCCTCTCTAACCCAGTCACTAGTGTTGCAGCCGACAAAAATGTCTCTGATCAGAATGATAGTGAGCCACCAGTGCCGGGATGCTGCTCGCACATCTACTCCCCAACGCTCCCACCATCCCAACACCCCAGCCCCCAGCCTCCCCCACACGATCGCAGAACTACAGCCTTTCAGCCAACTGGATGACCCTGCAACAGCGGCGCCAAGATATTTGAGGACTTACCTAATATTGGAATTGATGATGATTTTGAAGCACTCGTAAGGGTGTCGAACAACCACTTTGACTCCCCCCCCAATTAAATCCATACTATGAACATTTCAAATTGCCGCAGGTGGGCCAACAGGAAAGTTAATGTGTAGACATTTTTTCCGTAAGGCTACGCAAGTTGGCCAGGACGTGCACTGGTATAGACAAGCAGGTGGCAATAAGAGCACAGCTCTTCCAGGGGTGCTGCTCCGTCAACCTCAGTAGGATAATTCTTCTACAACCTGGAATTTCACTGGAGGACATACTAATCCTGGGATGATCACATGAGTTGGCTGATGGCAGGGCAGGCAAAATAGAATCCTCACTAGCCCGTGTCACTGCAGTCCCATCGACACCAGTCCCGGCGAAAATCAAGGACGAACACGTCGTTGCTATAAGGAAGTGTCCAGGAACAGGGGCTGCAGAGGTGCCAGCTCTGACCAGAGTGAGAAGACGTGGAAATTGCGGCATAGCCAACCATCTCCCTGAGGTTGTGCGGCAAGAGGGAAACCCTGTTTGAAGTGTGGATGGCAAAACCACTTTGCAAAAGTATGTCAGAGTGCTAATAGACCACTGAGTGAGGGGGCGAAAAGCCTGAAGTGCTGCAGAATAAAGCAATTGTTGTGCTAAGAAGAGGAAGGTGTCCCGACACAGGTGGTGCAACACCAGATGAGGTTGTTGGAAAAGGAAGATGACAATGAAGAAAATCACACGCCCAACCCGGCAAATTTTTGGCAGTTGCCAGTGGACAAGCCACTAACGCCGACTAAGGCGGTACGCAATTTGGGAGTAATAATTGATGATAGACTGAGTTTAGAATCCCAAGTTAACAAAACGGCTGGAACCAGTCTCTCCCTAATAAGGGTGCTAAGGAAGATCCTCCCAATGCTACCAGACGCAACTAGGGCACAAATAGTCAGAAGCGCTGGTTGGATTACTGTAACAACTTGTTGCTGGAGGCCCCGAAGTACTTAATAGAGAGACTTCAGAGAAGTCAGACGATGGCGGCCAAGTAAGCCCTTAGGAAATCATGCAGATTTGAGGGCCTCTCTGGCCCTCAAGGAACTTCATTGGCTCCCTGTGGCACAGAGTATTCAGTTTAAGTCACTGTGTGTAGTCTTTAAGGCCCTTCATATTGATGGGGCCTAAACCATTGCAGCACAAGTTTAGCTGGTATATTCCTACCAAAAGTTTGCGCTCATCCTTAGCCAAACTAATAAAAGTACCCAAGTTTAAAAGAACTAAACTAGGAGGAAGAGCCTTCAGCGTGGCAGCCGCCAAGTTCTGGAATACACTACCAAATAGCCTCAGACAAATAGAAGATCTTTTGAAATTTGGGAAAAAATTAAAGACATGGCTCTTTACTAATGGTGTTGCCTAGGTTCGTTTTTGCCAGCAAATTCTTTTTACTGCAACCTTTGTGCATGGTTAAACCAATACCTTCAGCGCCAGGATGCCCGTGGGGTGATAGAGCGCTTTAAATATGACTAACATTAACATTAACCATCTCGTTCACAGGCAGCAACAATCAGAAATGGAGGTCACCGCCTATTTGCCAAGTGGAAATCAAAGGGGTGGCAATAACTGCCCTCCTTGTCACAGGAGCATCCATGAACATTCTTGATTCTGCACAGTTTCTCATGCTAGAACCTCGACCAGACCTAATACCTGCCAAGGTGAAAATATACACATATGGGGGCACCACTCCCATTCCTCTGCAAGGAGTAGTAGAAGAGGAAGTCAATATGGGAAGGTGAAAATATGGACAAGATTTTATGTCACCCGAGAAGGTTTGGGTACCCTGTTAGGCTGCCACACGGCTGAGGACTTGGGCCTAGCCCTATTTGCAAAACAGGTTCACTAGTTGCTTGGTAATGATATCATGACAAAATTTCCCTGTATGGGAATTACACTGTGACAGTGGGTGTTTTTTCAGTGTGTGCACATGTTTCTGGGATTACATATACATACATTAGGGATAGGGTGTAAGGTGCTGAGGTCTGTGGGGTTCCACTGTTTAGCCTCTCTCTCTTTCTAAGGTCTAAAAGTTCCCTATCGTGCTAAACCCCTATTTCTTAAATCTTTTTACTTTCTTCTCATTCCAAAATGACTGAACTCGCAAATAGCGGTGGAAGTGAGGAGGGAGACAAATTTGCTGACGCTCTTACAGAAAACTGCAGACAGGCTGTAACTCTGAAATTATTAGAACATGGATTACCTGCAACATGTGGCCATGTTACCTTGGTGACTGAGGCACACAAAGTGTTCGGATCAGAGGTATTCTATTCCTGGGTAAAATTCCCACCTGCAGATCTACAGACACACATATTCCAGGAATACATTGAAGGGGATCCACCGGAAGAATACATCCCATACGAGGACATTGAAGTTCTGTTAACTTACCAGCAACATAAAAACTGGTTTAAAGGCCCACTAAAACACACAACTTCAGTCGTAAGACTAGGTCCACTCAGCATAGGAGGAGTGACGTGGTCGGTTTTAGCGGCTTACACTCCACATCCTGAGATAGACACACTCCCAGTAGGGGAAGTGTGTTCACTTTACAAAGAAGTAGTCAGGCTATACTGACATATTGTCCAGTTCTTCATACGAACACTCGCATTACAACCTGCGAGAGCTGCTCCACCTGGGATAGTCCAGACCCAGCCCACACCAATAATTAGTCTACAAACACTAAAAGCAATAAGAAGTGTGTTCCCATCAAGAAGGGATCAATTACCATTGTGGATTGCTAAAAAAAATAGCACAGCTGGAAGCAGTATTTCCCCATACGGGTCAAAGGAAAAACAGAGAATGTTAACAATTTGCTTGCCAATGGAAACTGTTCCCTCAATTGAGGATTGTACTACATGGGAAACAATCTTTGCTGCAGTATACAATAGAAGTAATGGTACCCCAACCATATCAGTTATTCCTGACGTATTAAAACAGATACAGAATGAGTACGGGACAGTACCTGCCCTGGACTTGGGGATGAAATTGATAGGAAATTTTGACCAAGTCTTGGCAATTTTGCTGTACAACATAAAGGGGGAACCAGCAGCGGTGGCCATGCGCCAACACCTAAGGGAAGCAACACCTGCAAATCAGGAGAGGGCATTACCAAAAACTATCGACAACATCTATGCTTCATTAGGCAGAGATAGTTTGGAAGCCAAACTCGGGAAACCACTAGTGGTGAGCAGTTCTGAAAAAGATAACTCAAAGTACGCACCCACTTCTTCTAAAAACAAGTGGGATAATAGTCAACCTAAAAATAATAATAATAAATACTTCACGATGAAGGGGTGGGTCTCCCTAATGGGAGTCCGCTGAAAAGAGGTAAAACCTTAGGAATCGTTATAACATTAGGAAACCTGACAGATATCAGGATACTGATACAAGTTCCTTTCGTTCCTTTCAGGGTTCATCAAAAAACTCGGACGGTCAGAACAAAAAAACGTAAGATCGACCAAAAGGAAAAAGGGAGACATACTGCACTTCAGATTTCATTATCAAACAGGAAGAGCAACCTAAAGCAAAGACTCAATTCAAAAAGAAGAAAGTAGCTGGCTTAAAAATAAAATTAGAAATGCCCAGGTTACTGAGGACTCAGCTTCTGAACGGGGAATGGTCTCTGACGATACTTGACAGCGTGGCAGAAGTAACATTAGCTCGCCAGAACCTGAAGGAATTTCTGGTGACAGCAGTATTGAATGAATATATCACTGTGGAAACACCTGATAAAAGCATGAGTGTCCCTCACATACTACATTAAATTAATCTACAAATGGACAGGGACATCTCAAGAAAAATTAAAGGTATTCATTGGGAAAATTTGACATTTGGATATGATATCCTGTTAGCAGAAAAAGATTGGCCAACTGAATTCATAATGGATTGCCCAAAGGGGGAAAGCATAATTTTGCCTGCTTTCTCCGACCTCGTTCCTGTTTCTGTAACACTCATAGAGTGGGACGTGGAGTCCAAAAAACACGAAATCCCATTAAAAACGACTCCAACTCCACAGCGACAGTACCCTGTTAAAAATGAAGCAAAAAAACAGGTCAAAGAAATCTTAGACCAACTTGAATACCAAGGTGTGATTGAAACTTGCACATTGTCAATGAACAACCCTTTATTTCCCGTAATGAAACTTGACAACACATATCGTTTGGTTTTAGATTACAGACACCCGAACACATGCACAAAAACATTTGCAGTTCATAACGCACTCAGCGCCGCATTGATGAAGAACATCGTGCGGAAGAAATACAAAACAACACTAGATATCTCAAATCCAATCTTCTGCCAAAATACAGCTCCTGAAAGCAGATATTAGACAGGATTCTCTGCCTTTGGCACTCAGTGCCCGTTTTGTCGCATGCTCCAAGGCTATAAGACCAGCCTCGGGCTATTTTAGGCAAGGGTATCAGAGCTATTACAAACTTAAGATGAAGAGGCAGTGTCCTATGTAGATGATATTTATCTGACGGACGATTAATTACCTGGGGCCCGATGTAGGTCGGCAAATACCGGTCGGTAACGGCCGATTTCGGTCGTTACCGACCGGTATTTGCAAATGGAGATGTAGGGGCCTTAAAATTTACAGAATCGGTACAGTTACCGATTCGGTAAAATACAGATTCTGTAAATTTACCGAATCGGTAAATCAATATGTAGGTGGCACTGAAAACAGTGCCACAGGCCCTTACCGATTCGTTATTTACCATGTAATACTATTGCATGGTAAATAATGAATACCTGTGTACATGCACATCTGTGCATGTACACCTGTGCCATGTGACACACATACATGCCCTAAGGGCATGTGGCTTGTGTGCCATGTGACACACATACATGCCCTAAGGGCCCTAAGGGCATGTATGTGTGTCACATGGCACACAAGCCACAAACAGGGGTGCAACAGGGTGTCAAAGTGACACCCTGTCCCCTTTGGCAAATCGGTAATTTTACCGATTCTGTAATTACCGAATCGGTATTTGCCATTCAATCCTATGGGCTTCAAGGCCCATAGGAATCAATGACAAATACCGATTCTGTAAGTAATTACAGAATCGGTAAATACCGAATCCTACCGATTCGGTATTTTTTACCGAAAAATTACCTACATCAAATTTACCGATTCATGAATACCGAATCGGTAAAATTCGGTATTTATGAATTGGTAAATCTGATTTACCTACATCTGGGCCCTGATCATTTGTGCAGGCTGATCAACATAGTTGTTGGTTTTGCCAATTTGGGCTACAAATTTAACTTTAAAAAAATAAATTGCCCATCTCCGCATCCTATTCTTTGGATATGAGCTGTCAAGTGAAGGCAAAAGCCTGGCCACAAGTTTTTTAGAAAAATATGCGCTAATACAGCCTCTTAAGACTCTGAAAGGTTTGCATTCCATATCAGGATTTCTACATTTCAGCAGAACATACATTCAAGACTACACAGAAATATTAAAACCTTTCTATGACTTAATCAGATCAGACTTCATAGTAAACAAGTGGACTCAAACGCATACTGACACTCTACGTTCAGTTCAAGCTGACATGATAGCTTGAAAACACTTGCAGACATGAATAAACGTCCGCAACTTAGTAATACGAGTCATCCCTGGGTTATCAGTGTACACTTACATCATGTTCAATGAAGGTGAGACAGTCCCTATCACATACAAATCTAATTTGTACACAATAATAAATAGATTTGCAGCAACGGAAAAAATACAGACAGCTGTGCAGACTGCTGTAATGAGAGAAAGAGCACTAGCACAGACGAAACACATCATTGTTGTTACTCCAATACTGACTTTAGGAGCGGTAACTAATGCCGGCATTCCAAATGCGAAGGCACTGCATCCACTATGGATACAATGGGCTAATTCTCTCACTGCAACAGATGTAGAATATAGATATAATCCAAAACTTAGAACACAAGCATTCCTGCAAAATGAACAAGAATACCCTCTACCAGGGGAGGAGCCAAGATGGCGACCGAGATGGTTGTATAAACGCTCGGCTCCGTGAGCCTTCTCACCCCGCACCTACATCCTGGCGATCATCCTGAGCCGTAACGGCATATTTAAGTAGGCGAAGGATAGCTTTCACTTACCGTCTGCTCCTGTGGCTCCTACGTGCGGCAGTCCTGTGGAACAGTCCCCATCTGCTTTCCGGCCTTCAAGGAGCTGGGACCGGGGAGTCGAGTGAGGAGAGTGGCCGGCTGCGACTGCGCCAACAACGGCCTCAGGTGGCGGTGCGGAGTCGGCCAGAGAAGACCGGGACCTGATGGGCCGATGGCGAGAGTGCCGACACAGTTCATCTAGCGGAGTGCCTTGTGGGTCGTGAGGTGGTGCAGTGTCGAGGGGAGTGCACGATACTTGGCCCCCCTTCCAGTGCTGTGTCCGGGCAGGACTGTCGGCCTCTCCTGGAACCAACGGGCGGCTCCCAGGGAGCGGCGGAGATTTTGTTTAGCCTTTTGGTGGCCCTCCTTTGTGACGCCTGCTTTGACTTTCGGGGTCCCCGTGGTGACTTCTGTTGCCCCCCTGGTTTGGGACCCGGTCTCGGGGTGAGGTGGAGAACGGACGAGGCCGTATCAGCTAAGATGGCGGATGGCGCCCAATTACGCACACCACCCCCGGGTAGAGAAGCCGCTGTGAGAGAGAATCCTGGGATCTGGCGACACGAGAGAGAACCCACGACCAGAGATATCCTGGCTGCACTAACAACCCTGCACACGACCCTACTCCGGGACGCCTTGGATCTGGGACGGAGGATGGCCGCCATTGTTGTCCTGACGTTCCACACGGGCATGGCTCGGTCTCAAATAAGCGCCGATGTGTCCGCCTCTGTGTCAATGCTGAGAGCTCCAGCGGCGCCTGTGATCGTGGAGACGCTGGAAGACCCGGTGTATGAGATCGCTCTGGCCAGATCTGTTGTGCATGTGAGTGACTTGTCGGCGCCCTTCGTTGTTCGGCGGTTGGGGGTACAACGTCCTTCTATGGTTTGGACTGCCCCGGTGGCGTTTCGGCGCTCGTCGGAAGATGTGCCTCTCTCTCCCTGGCTGAAGAGATTGTGCTCGGACTGGAGGATGACTTTGGGGTCGATGCTGGCACGGACGGATTTCCGCCATACATGTTCGGCTGGGTTTTGGTGGCTGAGGTCTCATGGAATACCGGCTCTGCCCGGTCCGCCCGGAACACTCGGATCCTTCACACTGCTCTCTATGCCGCTTGATAGGTGGGCATATGTTGGTGTTCCTGATAGAAAAGGCCAGGGGTGAGACCGTATAGGGCTTGGTGGACTTTATTTGTTGGCTGATGGTGATTTGGGGGACAATCGGCGGGGATGTAATTGACTGTGATTGCTGTTTTCCGTGGCTGTCCTGATCTTGCTTTTAGGACGTTTACTGTACGCGGTGGTGGAGAGGGGGCCGGATGGCTAGATCGATGGCCCTTCCCCACATTTTTCCTCCCTTTTATTTCTTTTCCCTTTCTCTATATTTCGGGTCTCCTATTTAGGGTGACAGGCACGCTGCTGGGGGGGGGGGGGGATAGGCCGTAGCCTTCTGCAGGGGTGCAGGGTGGGGGGTAGGGGGATGGGGTTTGTTCCTTTGTCCTTTTTTTGTTTCTATGGCCCTTTGTCTCTCTTCTTTTTGGTGTCGTCGTTCTTCATGTCTCCTACAGTATGTTTCGTCTTGGGGGTGGGGTACAGTTCGCTATGAAACGTGTTTGTTTTCACATTTATCCTGACTCGTATGCCTTAACCCCAATACTTCAAACGTATTTGCTCTATCTGCGGATTTCTTGCTTCATGATTGCTACTGTGGGGCCGTGTATGAGCGTATGACATCGCCTTTGATTTTTCTTTATTGCAAAATTAACCTTATCGAATCCTGATTCTTGCACAGTGCGCTAGAATGCAAATCCTATCCTGGACACTTATTAGACCCCGATTGTTGGGCGGCTGTATTTTTATATGTTGACTTACTGTACTTCTGACTTGACTAGCGGCCGGCCAAGGTGGTTGTAGGCCCATGCTTGTATTCCTTTGCAGTAACAATAAAGGTTCTTTAAAAAAAAAAAAAAAGAATACCCTCTACCAAATTAAATCTTGCCTCTAGATCAGTATGAATACATCATTTATACTGACGGCTTCTGCACAACCTGCCATAGGAAGTAAGCAGCAGTATAGCGCTGCCTGCACTAAAGTGAGAGGTCAGATGTGGAATGGTAAGTTCCACCCAAGCAATACGACTACGCAATCTCTAGGAGATTGTACTGCGCTGCGGGGAAAACTAAAAGCCCTGATATTGGCCCTACAGTATACGGATCGGGAATTCCCCACACTAATTGTGTACGATTTGTTTTACTTTGTGCAATCTTACAATGAATATCTTCACTAGTGGGGCCAGCATGGATTTAGAGACGCCAAGGGTAGCACAATAAAACACAAATTGTTATGGGAACAAGTGGCAAAGCTGAAAGCAGGCCAGACACGGGCTCAAGTTATTCACAACCTAAGTCATACACATTGAAGTGCGACCAGCTGCCATTGCCGCAATCACTCGTTCACACACAAGAATATATGGAGTTATAATAGTAGCTATCAATACATCAAATGAAATGAAATAAAAATGTATAATAAAAACGCTCTACTACCCTGAGTTGTCTAGGAGCGCAAGCTAGCAAAACTGGGCAGTGCCAGGTATGAGGCCAAGGGCTAAAGGCTCCTAGAGATTAAAAAGCCATGTTTTTTGTTTTTCCTAAAGCAGAGAAGGTCTCATTTCTTTTTCAGGAATAAAGGAAGATGTTCCAGAGACAGGAGGTGCTACCCGAAAACTTCCCCCGCCCCATTTTACTTTTTAGTCTGGGAACAATGATGTTCCAAGCTGTTTTCGAGCGAAGGGATCATGGCGGGAGGTACCATTGAAACCACAGCTTTAAAAGTTGAGGGCCTTCTCCAGGGAGAGCTCTGAAAGCAATGCAAAGGGCCTTAAATGGTATACGCTTCACAATAGGTAACCAATGGAGAAGCAGAAGGGCAGTTGAGACTGATTCTCTTTTGGGTATGCCTAATAACAGGTGAGCCACTGAGTTCTGTAGGATCTGCAGCTTGTTTAGACTTTTTTCTTACACTTACAAAAAGAGCATTTCCGTAGTCAGTCTTTGAAAATATCAAGGCAGAGACTACTTATTTTTGCAGTTCCGTTGGAATGAAAGGAAAGATTTTCCGTAGGAGTTTTATTGTAAAAAAGGAGGCAGATGTGATAGTATTCACATGCCCTTCGAAGGTTAACTGGTTATCAAGATAACTCCAAGGTTCTTTACCCTTGTGACTGGCTGCGGAAGTTGTCCAAGTTCAGGTGTTCACCAGTCTTGGGACCAGAAGTAGGTGTCCTTCCTAAAAGAATGGCTCACCCGTCCTGCCAAAATGCTTACCACTCAAGTACTCCTACAAGTTACATGCGCATAACACACCGTATGGTCAAATTCCAGGAGTGGAGGATAGAGTAATACCAAACAAAGATCACAGATTAGGTTAATACTAGCTGCACACGAGGGTCTGGGCTCAACACAAGCAGGAGTCACTTCAACAATTTCATTATTGAAGCAGCGTTACTGGTGGACGGGCTGACAAAACAAATGAAGGACTATGTCCTGACGTGCGATATTTGCCAGCAGATGAAGGGTTCCACCATTCACAAGCCATCACAAACACCATTACTGATTTCAGATTGACCGCTCGCATGTGTCTATTTTGAGCACTGAGGCCCCTTAAATTCATTCGGGGCTTACAAGTACAACTTGGTGGCAGTGGATTCATGCTGTAGATTCCTGTGGGTTTGAACTGTTATAAAGGATTTGCTTGTCTTCATCAGGACATACGCCATTGCCACATTACATTCCAACTGTGGTCCTGCGTTTAGCGCTAGGGCATACAAGGAAGCCATGGAAAGTATGGGCGTAGCCTTGTGGTACTCTTCCCCCTACTATCCAGAGGGAAATTTGGTGGTGGAGAGGAAAAACTGGGACTTAAAGCAGGGGTATTAGGCGCGGGTGGTGCATGGGTCAATCACCTTTATGGGGTCCAGAGGGCACTTAACAGCATGCCAAGAAAGACCTTGGGAGGCCGTACCCCTTATGAAATCCTGTTTGGGATAAGAATGTGGATACCTGATCTCAATTGTGCCAGCACAGTAGCAGATGCAAAATCATTTTAACTAAATGACTGGGGAAGTGAAACCACTTCCGGCAAGACCTACCTGGGTCCCACAGATTGGGGACCTGGTCAGGGAAAAGATTGTGGACAGAAGACAGTTTGGGCCATTATACAGAATAGCTGTACCTGTCCTGGCGGAAGTAGGAACAAGAACAGTACTACTTACGCCTCTTGCCGGCAAAAAAGAAAAAAGATTTGTCTCCATTGATCTGACCAAACCGCATCATGTGGCCGATTCTCAAAAGTAGGCCGTGTGGGGTCCCGAGTAGCTGCAGGAAGTTCAAATGGAAAGACTGATAACCTTTCAAGACTCTGCCACATGAGTGATGGAGCAACAAATAATGGAGTACAAATCACACCAGTTGAAATTATAAAGCATCAAGAAGAAACAACAATGCAAGTTGAAATTCGGCCCAACAATGATGTCGACATTAGTGTGCCTTCAAACAACACATCTGACAGTTCTACAAACACCTGCTGAGCTACCAAAGATAGACCGAACTGCGTCTGGCTACTTCATCAACGTCTATGATTCAACTAAGGAAAAATTTCGCCAATTCTATCTTTTGCTCAAAAAGACTTACTGTGTGCCAACTTGGTTGCATATTTGGTTCGCAACAGGAGTAGTATATCTGTTCTAAATGGACATTATCACCCAGAATGCTCTGCAGTACAATCTGTGAACTTGGTCCTGAAAACCACATATGTCATCACATCGTGAACAAAGAGACTTATCCCTGATGAACATCACAGCAATTTCAATACCTGATGGTATCGTTTGGAACAAAGTATCATATGATGTATATGGCCCCACTGAACCTTTGAAGATTTGTTTAAAATCTCTTTAAATGATTTCATTACCGCCAGTACACTCTCTGATGATTGGGACATTGAAACCTTAAATACCATGCTCACAGATTTGGAACAATCTGCTGCATTTTCTTACCGGGAATTGTGTAAAGATACAACTGACTATCATTATCATACCATGTTTTGTTAGCAGCATTATGGTCATCAATTTTGGCATAGGGCAAGTATACCATGCACCGCTAATATGTACCATCAATGGGAAGTTTGCCCAACACCACCAAAAGGTAGTTCTGCCACAATCACACAGAAATTTGAATACTTTTCAGGGTACAACACATCAGACACGGACTGACCTTTATTAAAAACTTGCAATGACAAATGCAACTGCGAAGAAAATGATGCTGACAAATACTAAGCTGATATACTCAGCACCATTTATCTCCCAACTGTCTATACATGGTTTCAACTACTGGAAGGACAACATGAATACAAAATCAATCTGGAGGACAAGAGAGTGGCAGGTTCAGGGCACTGAGGCATTATTTAGAGCTTGACAGATACCATTGCAAATGATTTTCCTGAACAGAACAGTGCAACAAACTACCTGTTATCGGTTTGCAAAAATCAAAGACCTGTAAACACCAAGCATCCCTTCACCCACACCTAGTAAAGGTATTTCAAATAATACGCCAACAAGTGAAGGGACACATGGTACAAGTACATACAATTTATAATCTCCAGATTGGAAGGGTTGGTTGGTTGGTTGGTTGGTTGGTTGGTTTGACCAGTAGACAGGAACAGGTGTCACTCAATGTTTAAGGGTACAACTGAAGTGTTTAGTATCCAAGGCCCGATCCACGCTATTTACACATAGATGACCCTGGGGTAGTGACTTCCTATAGTGTCAGGAAGTTGTGCTTAGATTGGCTAAAAATCTAGACACTATCGACACTATCAACACTTGTCCCTTTTGTCAGACAACATGGAACTTTGGTATTTCTTGTTAGGTCCCAGAAACCTTGTAGGAAATGCTTCATGTATACAATCTACAGGAAGCTGCTGAGAGAATTTGTGAAATAGATAGAATTAACATAGAAAATGCCTTAGCTGTGGTAGACTATGGCGTGACCACACTCTTGTCTCATATTTATTTACTGGGTAATATTGTGTCCTCAGCTATCGATATAATGGAGCAAGGTTTGTCTATTTTACAACATGGGCAATCACAGCTACGCTCTATTATGCTTCTAAGCTGGACATTTAAATCATTGCACTCAGGCCACGTTCCATGGCAATAAATAAAAAACACAAATCTGTTTTCGGCTTACAACCTGACTGACAGACAACTGACCAAGGCATGGAGAGATGCGAAGTACACCACGCTGCTCATTGTATAACTAGAGAAGTTACTTTTTACTGTAGCAGAGTCACTGTCTACAGAATGGTTAATCCATGGCCATATCGCTCTACCAATCACGACATTCCAGTTCCAATACTGCCTGAGATACTATCCAGTAGGCAGATAGCATTGGGTGATGGGTACATAGAGAAACCTGGGAGTTACCGTACACATATAGGTTCAGGAACATAGACAAGGAAGTTTTTCTGAGTGGTTCAAACTGTGAAAACGCCTTAATTGGTTCTTTTGTGTAAAGTAATATCACTGCACGGTGCATATAATGCTTCAATAGCAAACTGGTCCTGCTACCTTAAGGGTTCCCCAGCTGCTGTAATTCATCCGGTCTTTGAGTTACTTTCAAATGGGAGTTACTTGATGCTTAATGATCAAGGCTGCTGTGGAATGATGCCTGGCTTTGCTTATCTAGTGACCGTCAACTCCAGGGTTGTTTGCTGTAAGCAAGTATTGTTTCCCCCCGCTCGCACAGTTAAGGAGGCACCACTGTGGCCTTCACTGAATGTATCCAACATAGGATTTGATTCTCTGAGCAGACTGAAAGCCATGCTGTTTCAGCATAATGTGGCCTTAACTTCAGCCCAAGACACTTTTGAAATCCAAGTGGCAAGTTCTTCGGCAGAGATACAGGCTTTGGTCCGTTCCAATTTCCTTGTCCATTTCAGGGAAATGGTCCATCGTATCTTTAATATGTCTGATATTATTACATGTTATATTTATATTTATACAGCTGTTGATCTCGCATCTGATAATAATGAAAATAAGTAAACTATAACAAAAAAAGTATTTGCAATGTAATAGGTCTCCCATTTACGGGAGTTTAAGCTATTGGCTTTGTAAACAACAATGGCTTTTATTTATGTTTTAAAAACCAAAACATAGATAAAAGGCATTGTCATTTACAGTGCCAATAGCTCAAAGTCGCATAAATGCGAGACCTATAGCATTGTAAATGCTTGTTTTATTTTTTTTGCTGACCGATCTTCCCGCCCACTTCCGGCAAATTAAACCAATAGCACTCCCAGCTAGCTGAACCTTCCGATCACTCACACAGAAGCTGCTTCAGAAAAGGTGGGCAATTAAGTTTGGCTTGGGTGTCTAGACTTGCTGAGTGGTACCTGATTGTCACGTGACTTGCGTGTTTTCGTAATGTTTACTTTGGGGTTGAACCCCTGTACTGGCACTGGAGAGTTGCTTGATCTTAGGGAGGTAAAAGACGGCGTGTGAAACATGGAGAGTGCTGGGAAAGACCAGGAGCCAGCTGCGCAGAAGAGGAACCTTCCCTGGTAGGAAAGCGGCCGCCTGCCATTTTCTTTTGTTTTCATTACTTTTGTTGCAATATTGGCACCGGCGCGGGTGTCACGATTACATCGAAAGTAAAGAAATAGAAAATCACTTTTTTTCTATTTCTTCCCTTTGATGCAATCATATCACAACACGCCGGTGCTGAGATTGTAACAAAAGTAATGAAAACGAAAGAAAATGGCCGGCCGCCGCGAGTGAAAAAATAAATTAAAAGCTGCGATCTCGGAAGGGTGGTGGGGCGGGGAAACACGTCAGAAAGCGGGCATGACGTGCTGAATGAAGAAAAGCATGTCGTGCCTGCAAGTAAGGAACTCAATAAAGAAAAGAGTGCTTACAGACTAAAAGAAAGCATCCCATGTAACAACTGAAGTAAAGGGGCCAGTCGCCAGCAGAGTAGAGGGGAAACAACTGTGGCTGGGTGCCACAACCCCTCTGGACACCCCCTGGACCTGGCTGTGACCCAGTACACACACTCCCCTCACTGGGGCTGCGCCTTTACCAAAGCAGGAAAACCGACAGGCGAGTGCGACATCCACCCGCATGGCAGGCAGCGGCGAATACTGCTCCATACCTAGATTGGGCATTCCCTGCCCACACACAGCATCCTAATGGGGAGTAAGGGCCAGCAGGCACCACAACAGCTGAAGCTTGACAAATGTGCCTACTCCAAGGACTTTCCTGCGCTACCTGATAAAGCGGCCACCAAAGAACAGGCTCCCACACAGGAAGACCCACCAGAAGTAACACTGCAGGCCATAATGGCCGCTCTCACTAATGTACAGACAACGGTGGTGTCAATTTCAGTAGATGTCTCATTTGTACATGCGGACTTTCAAAAGATGGCCATGAGAGTGAAGGAAGTGGAGGAGGTAACACCACCGCTTTGCAACAGAAGGTGAAGCAACTAGAGGCAGAAAACAAGCTCATGGCGGAGAAGCTGGATGACCAGGAAGGGTGCTCTCGGCGCAACAACGTCAGGATCACGGGTATTCTGGAGAGTGAAGGGGGTCCATCGAGACTCCAGCCGAGGGGGCTATCTAGATTCTTCTCGGTCGAAAGGGCACATAAAGTACCAGGAGGTAAGCCAAAACCCGGGCCCCACCCCCCAGACCGGTGCTAGCCCGCATTTTCAACTCCCGAGACCGCAACGTCATTCTGCAGACAGCACGGGTGGCCCCGCCATTAGGCATCATGAACTCAGTGGTGTAATTTTTCCCATATTACACGGCTGCAGTCACCAAAAGAAAAAGGAGCTTTCTAGAGGTGAAAAAAGAACTACGACGCAGAGAAATCACCTACTTTATGTTGTTCCCAGCGAGGATACGGGTCAAGGCGGACGGCAAGACTTGGTACTTCGAGGAGCCAGAGGAGGCACATGACTGGCTGGAGGGATGGTGACAAGTGGGACATACAGGAAGACCTGCAAGTCACATCAAAGACGCTCACCGCCGGGGCGATCATCAAGCGAGAAGAATGGCAGAGAGCAACAAAACTCTTCACAAGGGGAGGCTGGAAGGTGAGGTGAGGTGAGGTCGAGGAACCCGCAGAATGATAGATCACATAACAACAGAAAGACAAGCTTGAAGATAAATACATGTTCTGAAGTACTAAGAGATGGTGCCTCACGATCGGTCCGGGCCGGCTGTCACTGGAATAAATAGAGACGCTGCAAGGGTCAACACTGATACTCACAATACCCCGCCAGTATGGAGGGAATTGGGGAGATTGAGCACCTCCCAAGGGGTACTTCTGATCATGGCCCCATACGTATGACATATACATCACACCTCATGGGAAGAAGACGCACATACCCACTACACCCAGGCTACCTCAGAGAACCCAAAATGTGGAAAAACCTCCATAAGACATCTAAACACTATTTCCAAGAAAATACACATTTGTTGGCCTCCCCTGTCATCCTATGGGAAGCTTATAAAACAGTCCTCCGCGGGAAAGCCATCTCATTGACCACTGCCCACAAATGGGAACAAACACACCAGGTAGAGGAGCTGGAACGGGCGGTTAGCCTAGCTGAAAGCATGCATGCCACGGATCCCACTGATCACACCACCCACTCCCTCCATCACACGCAACAAGCATACGGTGACTACGCAAGGGAAGGCGCCAAGGGGAGGATCACAAAAACGCAACACACCATCTACGAAGTTGGGGACAAAGCGGGTAGGCTGTTAGCCTGGTTGGAAAAAAAAGAACGGGCCAGTCGTTGGGTGGCACAGTTTCGTCTTCCCTCGAGAGAATTGCTGACACTCCCTAACGACATAGTCACTGCATTCGCACACCATTTCGAAGCAGTATACTCCCCCATAACAACGACCTCCGAGGAGGAAAATCTGGCGAACATTAGTTGGCATCCCAAGATACCCAGGCATTGGAGATCAGCCTCACGTTGGAGGAAATCACTGCTGCCGTTAAAGGGATGCAGTCCCAGAAAGCTTTAGGTCCTAACGGAATACCGATAGAACTCTATAAGAAAGACTCCAACATGTTGGCGCCTCACTTGTTGAAAACATTCAAGACGAGCCTTGAGGAAGGGATACTCCATAGGGACCAATGGATAGCAACTCTTATTGCAATCCCAAAACCAGGCAGGCCTCCACAGGACTGTGCCTCCTACTGCCCAATTTCACTCCTCAACGCAGGAAGAAAATTCTTGCCAAAGTATTAGCTACCAGGCTGCAACCCCATCTCGCGACCTTAATACACCCCGCCCAGTCAGGTTTCATGCCAGGCAGAAATACAGCAATAAATCTTCGAAGACTCGATGGGGTGTTGGCCAGATTACCCACCATACAGGAAGAGGCGGTCATTCTTTGGATGCAAGTATGGCCTTCTACCGGGTGAAATGGCCCTTCCTTTTCGCCTTTCTGCAACACCTCGGCTTCGGGCCCAATTTTTGTGCCTGGATCCGGTTGCTATACACCAAACCAATGGCACAGGCAGTGGTCAATGGGTGACTGTCCGAGGAGTTCTGGGACGTGGCACCAGGCAGGGGAACCCCCTGTCGCCGTTTCTATTCACTTTGGTACTCGAGTTACTGGTGGCATGGATCAGGGTGGGATCCGTCAATAGGGGGACTGCACTGGACAGAGGGATGGGAAGATCGAATATCCCTCTACGCAGATGATATCCTGCTTTACATGGCAAACCCCCGATTATCTGCCTGCTGGACATCTGCAAATCATACAACAGAGTTTCAGGCTACACTATAAACTGTGCAAAGTCAGTGCCATACATACTCAAGGGTCCCCTCCACGTCTCCCCCCGGGGCATAGGGATATCTCCGGCAAAGGAGGGATTTAAATATCTCTGCATACACATCACGCCACACCCCACATAATTTATGGACATAATCTCCTGCCGCTGCTGAGGAGACTCCGCAGCGATGTAAGGTGGTGGCACTCCCTTCCTCTGACACTACTGGGGAGAGCAGCCCTGTTCAAGATGATGGCCCTGCCCAGATTCTTATATGCACTACAGAACGCCCCATTGCCTGTTCCAAACTCCAATTTGAGGTCAATTGAGGTGGAAGTGGGGTACCTCCTTTGGGAAGGCCGGCCCCCACGGATAGCACAGCGTAAACTAATTCGGAGTTGGTACGATGGGGGTATAGCCCTTCCCAACATCAAGTTCTACTACTGGGCCTCAATACACTTTGTAATTAATCAGTGGCTCCATGCCCCGCAAGAAGAACCCGCATTGCGTATGGACTGGTACACTGTCGGAACGGATGGGATTATGGGGGCCCTGTATGACAGAAAACTGAAACAAGGGCTGATGGGTCCTACAGCACACACTATACATGTCTGGTCGGTGGCACAGTGTGCACTGGGATGAGAGGGAGTGATGACAAAACATACACCACTCTGGGACTCCCCCAGGTTAGGTACGCTACTCACCAGTAAAGGATTTTCCCGGTGGGACCAAATAGGCATCTCCAAAGGTCGGGGACCTGTGGAAAAAGGGGGAGGTGGTGACGTTTGCACAACTGCAAGCAACATATCAAATGGCAGGGACTGAGTACTTCAGATATATCCAAATAAAGCACGCACTCTCAAAAGCCTTAGCCCCTGGAACTGGCCTCCCTGACGCCTCGCCATTAGAGGACCGACTATTGACGGACCACCTCACCAAAAACGCGACCTCCCAAACATATCGTAAATTGGTCAGTAACCAAACTGACCCCACCCAAGATCTCAGGGAGAAATGGCAAGCCGAGATAGGCATTTCCACAGGGAACCTCTTTTCCGATTCCGTCAGGCAGCACTGCCACATTTATGAGTTTGAGTCAAATGAATCAATATATTTTCTGCTTTCTTCTTTCTTTTCTTCATCATTTAACCCGTTTTAATTCTTTACTCTTGTTTTGTAGTCAATTCATTCTACTCAGTCTTTTGGTAGGCGTAAATGTTTCACAAAAGCTCAGGAGTCCAAATTGGGTTCCACATACCATGACGTTTATTAAAACAACCCAATGCATTTCGGGAAGTAAATTCCCTTCTTCCAGGGCATCATGACTGGTGGGTCCCCACGTTATTTAAAATGAAACATTCCTTCGTTCCTTCACAGCGTGTACAAACGCTTCTGATGCGAGATAGGCAACATGAAATACCAGGACTGGCAGGAAACCTTCGCTTCCCCGCGGGAGGTAGCAATCCCATCCAGGCTGAAGCTAGTGCAACATAAAATATTGCACAAAACATATCAATCAATCAATCAATCAATCATAACACTTGTAGAGCGCACTACACACCCGTGAGGGTCTCAAGGCGCTGGGGGTGTGGGGGGGTCCTGCTAGTGATCGAAGAGCCAGGTCTTGAGGAGTCTCCTGAAGGCCAGTAGGTCCTGGGTCTGACGTAGGTTGGTGGGGAGGATGTTCCAGGTCTTGGCGGCTAGGTGGGAGAAGGGTCTGCTGCCGGTGGTCACTCTTCGGATGCGGGGGACTGTGGCGAGGGTGAGGCTGGCGGAGCGGAGCTGGCGGGTGGGGGTTTGGAATTTGAGTCAAGTGTAGAGGTATGCTGGGCCCTTCTTGTGAAGAGCTTTGTGTGCGTGAATGAGGAGCTTGAAGGTTATCTTCTTGTTGATGGGGAGCCAGTGCAGGTCTCTCCAGTGTGGTGTGATGTGGCTGCGGCGGGGGATGTCAAGGATCAGACGCGCTGATGCGTTCTGGATGCGTTGCAATCGCCTCAGATCTTGCCCGACGTTCCTGCGTATAGGGCGTTTCCGTAGTCCAGCCTGCTGGTGACAAGGGCCTGGGTGACTGTTCTTCTTGTCTCGGTGGGCATTCAGAGGGTGTTGAAGCATGATGAAGAGACGGCGTTGACCTGTTTGGTCATGGAGAGGGTGGAGTCGAGGATGACCCCTAGGTTGCATGCGTGGTCGGTGGGTGTCGGGGCTGTTCCTAGGGTTGCAGGCCACCAGGAGTCATCCCAGGCTGAGGGGGTGGAGCCGAGGATGAGGACCTCCGTCTTGTCCGAGTTCAGCTTCAGTCTGCTGTTCCTCATCTATTCAGCGACGGCCTTCATTCCTTTGTGGAGGTTAGTCTTGGCGGTGTGAGGGTCTTTGGTGAGGGATATGATCAGCTGGGTGTCGTCGGCGTAGGACGACTACACCAGGACCACACTTTATAAGATAGGAAGGGCAGAGTCACCTCTTTGCCTTAGAGGATGTGGCGCTGAGGGTTCCTTTTACCACACGTTGTGGGATTGTCCCAGCATTACTGCCTATTGAAGGGCGATAGTGGACACACTCACCAGGGTAAGTGGTCACAAAATCTCCCCCAAGCCGAGGAAATGCCTACTCAATGTGTGGGAACCAACTGACCTGAATCACACAGAGCAGAGCTGGGCGACCATGGGAATGCCATTAGCCAAACTGAACATTGCTCGGCTATGGGGTGCTCAGGCCGTCCTCTCCTATCAAAACCGGTGTTATGATCTGAACAGCGCTATGATATCAGAGAAAGAAGTATTCGTTAACAGAGGCTGCCTCAGAAATGGAAGAGGATGTGGGGCAGATGGAACAAATTTTGTGGGAATGTGTGCGCTCCTCCCCCGGAGGACTCGGACCCATATCTGAGCGACTGAAAAAGCAATGGAAGGACGCTGGGGGACAACGTACTGTACTTTATTGTTTAATGGGCTGATAAATATGACAGAGATCGTTTGTCTATTTGTAACGTTCTATGTGGCAAAGGAACAGATAGCAATTGAACTTTCTGGCATTATGACGCACTTGTTTGTAATCGGCTGTGAACAGATGATAACCTTAATAAAAATATTTTATTTACAAGATGTCTTAAAACATAAATGTGTTCCTAAAGTTAAATGGTTCAGGACACATTATTTGCTTCTTTTCTTTCAGTTAGTGTAAATACAGGGCTGCCCATTTAATTAACATCTTTATGAATGTTAGCGCTCTAAGCAGCCTAGTGTGGTTGTTCAGCTGAGGGCTGCATGTGAAGGTAAGGAGGGCCACATGTGGCCCCTTAGCCGTACTTTGCATATCACTGCCCAAGTGGATTGATTGTCCTTGACCGTATGTTTGGCAAATCTCAGAGCAGATTTCACATCTGTAAAGAAGTGAGTTTTGGTTTCGAAGGAGACCCGCAGTCTGGCCGGGTACAGGAGGGCATAGTGAATGTCTGCCTTTGGAAGAAGTTTGTTGGCAGGCAGGAAGTCACGGCGAACTGACTGTACCGACAATGTAGTCTGGGTAGAAGTAGAGATTGCTTCCTTGGTATTGGATCTCACTATGCTCCCTTGCCAGCCGTACAACCGCGTTGCGGTCTCATTAGTTCAGCAGAAGGGCAACAATGGGGCAAGCAGGCACGCCTGGAGGTGGCCAAGAGCCAAGAAAACGATGAGCATGGTTAACTATAAAGACCGCGGCCAGTCCATTGCCATTCTGGAGATTGCAGTGGATTCAGGAATCCCAGTGACCCTGAGGTTGTTGCGTCTTGATCTCACCTCTAAATCCTCATATTTGGATGAGGCACTGTCTGCTCAGCAAGGAGATTACTCAGGATTCACAACTAACTGCCTAGGTCTGGTGATTTAGTGCACCCTCTTCACACGGGACCGCAGAGTGACCAGGCAGGGATGGCAGAGGGATGGAACAGGTCTGGATTGGCCAAGGCGACGTACAATAACAGTAAGATGGAGCTGGCAATCCACCAAGGCATATAGGCCCGTCTGGCTAATTCCAATGGGCTGGTCAACTTCTGCTCCAGGTGAAAGGTATGAGTAATGCAACAGCACCTAAGGGTAGCCAGTCTCTACGGTGGGAGGATCACACTGAAGTAGGCTGCATGGTGAGTATGAGGATCACATCCCGATAGTGGTCACAAGGCATGACACACAGCAATAATCATTCTGCTCTACGCAGGGCCCAGGACCTATAAGGTCTGGCTCAACACGAGGCAATTGCTACCAGTGGAGCAGGCGAAGGGCACAGCAGGTACACAGGCA
The DNA here is from genome assembly GCF_964261635.1 of Lissotriton helveticus. Lineage (NCBI taxonomy): Eukaryota > Metazoa > Chordata > Amphibia > Caudata > Salamandridae > Lissotriton > Lissotriton helveticus. Next base: position 2,049,303,842 of record NC_136065.1, read on the forward strand.
GTGGATGGCATTTGAAGACTAAAGGGCTGATGCCCAACTCACCAGCACAATGGTACGGGGCATCAAGTTTCGTGCAATTTCAGGGCCCCCCAGGGCTGAGTAGGGTGACCAATCGCCCGTAAATTTCACGGGCCGTCCATGATTTGGACCTCACGTCCATTGTCCGTGATGATCCCTTTACGGATGCCTTTTGTCCATAATTTTGCTCATTGCAGGGAGCAGCACTGTTACCCTGCGAGAAGCCTCAGCTCCCTGATGAGGCCGCCTCACACTCTTCCTCAGAGCACAAGAGAAGATCCACCCCGCCCATTGTCTATCTGTCTGCAGCTGATTGTCCCATACAGAATAAAATGGGCCATTCTGGGCTGTTAAAGAATGTGGTGAGCCTCTTCAGCCTCGGTCTAGGGCAGGGCATTTTGTTTTAACAGTACATAAAGAAAAATATTTCTCCTCATCAGATGGAAGAAATTTACAGAATCCAGTTCAAAGAAGCCAGCGAAAGAGGTTAAAAAGAAGGGGTTCTTTCACAGTCTCATTATTTTAGAACAGAAGAATTATCAATATTTTATACAACAAAGCCATAGTTGTCCCTAGTCCTGGCTTGTTGTAGGTGTAATGTATTATATATCTGGATGCTATAATAGATGTAGCAGAATACCTGTTGGGCGGCACACAATGCTAAGCACAGATTTTTAGCTTACATGTTTTAAGCCACGCCCTTGATTATATTTGACATGCCCTTTGGAGGGCCCCCCAAGTTTTTTTAACCCACTTTAAGCCCTGTAAACAACACCATGCCACTGTCACCTCACGTCCTGGCACTGTGCATTAAGCAAGACTCATGACTTCCAAGTTTTCAGATTGCCTATGTGCAGGGACATAATGAACCCACCCCACCCCTTGCTTTAGCAACTACAGCTAGGGTGAAGTTCTTAATGGGTCTCTTCTGTCTGCAGCTCCGTAGCTCTGCAGACAAAGGCTCAGCCCATAATTAATGTGAAAAGGTGGGTGAGTAAGTGAAGGAATCGGTGAATAGCTGGATTAGTGAAAGGATGTATAGATGAGTGAAAGGGTGAATGGATGGATAATTAGAGAAAGGGTAAATAGATGTATGGGTAGAATGGTGGACGTATGGGTGGAATGTTGAAAGTATGGGTAAAAGGGTGGATGGATGTGTAAAAGGATGGAAGGATGAGTGAAAGGATGGATAGATGAATAAAAGGGTGGATAATTGGCGAGTGAATGGGTGGATGGATGAGCGAAATAATGGATGGATTGATGAATTGATAAGTGAAAGGGTGAATGGATTGATGGAGGAGTGAAAGGGTGGATGTAAGGATGGATGAGTGAGTAAAAGAGAGGGTAGATGGGCAAAAGGATGTATGGATGAGTGATAGGCTCAATGGATGATTCATGAGTGGGGGATGTGTGGGTGGATGGATTAGTGAAGGGATGGCTAAGTGAAAGGAGGATGGATGAGTGACAGTATGGATGGATGATTGAAAGGATAGATGAGCGAACGGGTGTATGCATGAGTGAAAAGAAGGATGTAAAGATGGATAAGTGAAAGAATGCATAGATGAGTGAAAGGGAGGGTGAGAGCTGGAAGAAAGGATGGATGGATGGGCGGATGAGTAGAATTGGTAAATAGATGGACGAATGGACAGATGAGTGACTGGATGAAAGGATGAATGGATACGTGAAAGAATGGCTGGATGGGTGAAAGGGTAAATGACTAGATGGATGAGTAAAAGCATAGATGGGGTGAAAGGGTGGATGAATGGATGATGATTGAAATGATGGATGGAAAGATAGATGATAGGATGATGGATAGGTTTAAAAATGGGTGAATAGGTTTGGATATGGATGGGCACACAGATGAAAGAACAGAATGAATGGTGAAAGACAAAATGAAGGATGAAAGAATGAATGGTTGCCAGGCCCCGGGTGACTCAACCCACCATCCCAAACCGACACATGATGTCAGGCAGCAAACGTGGAATTCGGGCTTGAAATGCTCCTTCTGCCTGCCAAAAAGCAGAAACTAATTCCTTGTCCGCGGCGTGGTACCACAAGAGATGTTTCGCTATTGTGCAGCTGGGAGGTGCTGCTCCTATGCCAACGGGAAACAGAGCAAGCAGCCGTACACCTGCCCCGAGGCCATGAGAGATGCAGGAGGACACGGCTCTGTGAAGCCCTTCCGAGGGGAAAGGCGGGCGAGACAACATACCCTGCAGTTGCAGACAACAGCACTGACGTGACTCGAGTCCCTTGCACTACAAATGCGTTTTCTTTTAAAATTTTGCACCCCTAAGAATATTGCGCCCGGGGGCAACCGCCCCGTGGCTTCCCCCCCCACGCTACGCCACTGCCTACCAGTGTGGATGACATCTGACTCTTACACCTTGTGGGCCTCAATGTCTTAAGTAACATTTCCCATACATTGAATTTCACATTTACGAGTCAGTGTTTCTATATAAAATGTGTGTGATGTAACGCACTCTGACACCCGGTCGTACATATTTTGGATGAGTAGCATTATAAAAGAAATTAAATACAAATGAGAGAGGGTCTATGTGAAGATGAGGGGTACCATTAGAGGGTGGTAGCAAGGATGGACTGGCCATACCCGCATCAGGCCTTTCCCTGGGAGGCTGGAAGGGTGGGGGAGGCGGGTTGTTACTGGGGGGTGGCACTGCAAAGTTCCTTGTATTCCAGCAGTTTTCAGGCAACAATAAAAGTGTCACAATAACTCTGGTGACTAAAGTACCTGCTGGAGAGAGATGGGAGATTTGTTTAGTGGCAGTTTTGAATCATCTAAGGTAGCAAAGAGGGTTAATATGCCTTCTGCAAAGAATGTGTACCATGCATATCAAAGAACAGTATTTTATGTGCCGAGCTCAGTGGGTTACTGCTTTTGTCACTGAGATTATTTTGTTACTGTGAAGTTCATAAGTTACATACATAATCTAGCACAGAGAGCTATGAACTGCCATCAAAGAGCTGCATCCAAGCTGTATAGTACAGGTTACAACATTATATTTTCTTCCTGTTTTTTCATTATCCTGATAAAAAAAAGATTTGTTTGGTTAGTAATAAATTCTTATCATTAAAGCCAATGCTAACTACTGTGTTATGTTCTGAATCCTGAGTCTGAGCTTCTTCAGACAAAGCACTCCAGTATGGGTGACGTGCATTCTATACCTTGTAGTCCCCATTGCCTTGTATAACATTTTCTATTAACCGATTTAGACACATATGGTTCATTGTCTCTGTGTGTGTGTGTGATGTGAAGTGCTCTGGCACCCTGCACTGGTATGAGAGGTGCTATAAAACAAATGAAATACATGTGAGAGAGAGGCATTTTTAGCGATAATGAGGGAATCATTGAAAAGCCCCAATCAAAGATTTTCGTATCCTGGTGCACAGTAAAATCATCATTTGCTATGCTTTAGAAGATAATACAATTGATATATAATGACAAATGTGTTGTAGAATGCACCATGTTTTCCTACATTTTCTTGGGGGTGGAAAAACCAAGGCTGTATGCTGTGAGTTTGTTTGTATCACACAACTTTAAAATATCTGCAAATTAAATCTGCAAATGTTTTAAAACATATCAACAGTTAGGAAACCACAAATGGACCATGTATTTGTAATTCAGAAGTGTGCTGGAAACAGGGTTTTAATAGGATGAAAACAATCAAGAGACTTCACTTGGTGATGTTCAAATGATACATATTTGCCGAAACCATATTCCCACACATTAGTATTTGTGCGCTATTCTATTAGTAAAACTGCATGTTGGCATTTTGCTTTCATTCAATAGAAAATGTTTTGTATGTAAAAGACAGTGCCTCCTTCTGCCTTACAATTCTGCCTTAAGAGTGTATACAGTTTCTAGCCTGTGCAGCAATGAGAATCTGCAGTTCAAAGCTCACAGAAATAAAACAGCCCAAGCAGTATACTATTTCCAATATACAGGTAAAATAAGGTGGGCTGATAAATGGCTAGCCAGTAGCCAGGTCATTATCTAGCCACTCAGACCCACAATAATACCATAACGCTCAACAGTGTGCAGCCAATTATAGCACATGCAGGCTTGATAATAACTCCCTTTTCCTGCTTAATGCTCTTGCCCTCACATAAGACCTGTCTGCTATGCTTCTTATCCATCACTCAGTACTGTACAAGACCCTAAGCCAGTCATCACCAGCTGAACAGACATACTTGAACACCCCACATACAGGGCACACACCATCCCTACCCACATACAGGTTTTGTGCTCACTGCACCTCCTAGCATCAGGGAGTTTTGAGGGGGTGAGAGCCACACCAGGAGGGGTCTCTCAGAGTGCACTATCACGCTTTTTCCACGCTTTCCTTGATGCTATGGTTCAGAGGATGCATCACCATATCCAATTCCCAAGCACACAGCAGGCACTGGATCTGACCAAACAAGAATTCTACCAAATAGCCCAATTTCCCCACGTCATTGGCTGCATAGATGGGACCCATGTCGCACTGTCACCCCATCACAGAAGGAGTATGTTTTTGGAAACAGAAAATCATATAATTCCCTGAACATCCAGGTAGTGTGCAATGCTAAACATGTTATCACAGATATTGTGGCAAAATTCCCAGTAAGCACACACGACTCATTCATTTTTCGCCCCTGTGGATTACATTGCAGACTCACAAATGGCGAGTTTGGAGAGGGCTACCTGCTAGGTAATTGCATGGCACACACACACACACAAAACTAGGGAAGGTATAAACTGGCAGGACAGTACTTAACATCAACCTTCTTTCGCCCTGCAGGTGACATTGCGTATGCTGTACGTGACTACATCCTCACACCGTACCTCAATCCAGCCACAGCAGCAGAGCGGAGGTACAACAGTGCCCACAGAGCCACACAATGCACCATTGAGAGGACCTTTTCAATCCTTAAAAGCCATTTCCGGTGCCTCCTTAAGGGTGGTGGTGCACTGCAGTACAGCCCAGAAACGTGTTGCAAAATCATGGTAGCCTGTGCAATGCTACACAACATCGCTACCAAAAAGGGCACCCCAGATGCAGACACATCAAATGAGGAGGAACCAGCTTCACAACGCAGACGTGCAGGTGGTGCCGCGGCAGTTGCTGGGCCACTGGGATGTGATTACATCTCACACAACTACTTGTAGTTGAGAAATGAGGACAACATGCCAAATAATGATGCTCAAGTATGATGTTTAATTCCTTAACTGCAGGAGTAAATCTGTCACATGTTTAGGTCACAGTGTTTTTATTGCCATGAGTTACTCAGTCCACATGGTATGTGTTGCATCACACATTGCTATGAGTATATGCTGCCTCTTCACCTCCTACGTGCACGCCCTGTTGCTCCTCGTTCAGGCTGCACACTGGCCTCACTGGAGTCATCCACTGCTCTCCCCTGGCGTCCACTCCGGCGTCTATCTGCAGGAAGTGGTGGAGTGATGCTGCTCCTGCTTGACTGTTCGTCTGTATCCAAGCTGCCCAGTGTCCTTATACCACCTGTGGCTACAGCATGCATTTGGTCCACGGCATGTGTGACCTGCACCAGGCCCCTATCCACATCCTGGCAGCAGTGTGCCATTTCATGCTGCATACTCACACATCTCCTGGCTAGCAGGGATATGGCGGTGGACTGATGGTTCACAGCCCTAGTGTACAGGTCCATCCGGGTGTGGAGACTGTGTTTCTCCCTGCGCCTGGCTACCCTGTCTCAACTGATCTCCCTGCACAGTCCTTCCAATGCACCTGTCATGGTATTGACACTGAGCTGCAACTGAGACATGTTATGGATATGTGCTGCAAGTTGGCGCTGGATTGATCTTATGCCTTTAACTTGCAGGCACTGTGCTTTTAACATGCTGCCCTCAAGGCCAGAGAACACTGTGTCTTCTCTGGAAGGTGGATTGCTGGTGGAGGATCATGCCCTGTATCTTGACCCACTACCATTTGAGGTTTGGACAGTGGACTGTGGTGGGTGCTGCCTTGCTTGTTGCCTTGGGACTGGCTGTGCCTCCTCAGCTGTATCTGTGGACTCTGCCTCCATCAGTGGCAGTGGTGAGACTATATTGCACCGTCTCTGCCTGGCGCTGGATCTGTCTGTCTTGCTGCGCCCTGCTCCTCCTGCCCTGCCACGTCCACATTTGCTGGTGTCTCGACCCCTTCTGCCTCTGTTTCCTGTGTTATCAGTGGTGCTTTAAATTTAAATGCACACATTAATCGTGTCATGTTTCAAATTTTGTTATGCATTAAAGTTTGCAAATATCTAATCACATTACTACATACTGCCTAACCTGGTTAGTCCCCCCACTTCTTTTTCTAGGACTTGTGCCCCAGGAATACCTGAAGCGATCTGACTCATAAAGCTGGCCTCTCGGAGGACTGCTGTATAGTCCAGCACTGCAGGTCCCAATTAGCTACATCCTATGCGTGCCGGCTTACATCTCACAATGGCACTTGTGTCTGTAAAATGTACCTTTTGTCCCAAAGTTTTGTCCTGAATTTTGACCTTCTATCCTGAATTTTTGTCCTGAATTTCGACCCTTTGTCCTGAATTTTTACACTCACCGTCCTGAATTTGCACCCAATCCAGTTGATCACCCTAGGGACGAGGCTAGGCCTGGGCGTGGTTCGCTGAGTTTCGCTAAGCGGAACTCCGTGAGGTTACAAAAAACTCTGTGAAGTTCTGCAAGTGGCGGAGTGCAGTGCGAACTGCAGTTTGTGCTGGTATTCCTGCCGCTTGGTTAGAAATTCTACTGATTGCAAGCAGGGAAAACACTCAGCTGCACATCGCGAAGCAGAGTTTTCTGCACTCCGTGAGCTCCGCGGAGTGCGGAGTGCAGAAAACTCCGTGAATGGGGCGAAGTTCACTAGCCGAGGCAGTCCGTCCTGGCCCCACACAGTGCACAGGATTAAGGCAGAGGCCAGGCCAGCAGCGCGCCTCATGGTAGCCTGCTGAGAAGAAAAGCACAGGGCCACCCTCCCATAGCGTAGCTCCCAATCCGGGGAGCCAATGTCAGTCACACAGCCATTTCCAAGCCAACCCAGAATGGCGCTGCCCATACCTGTCAACAGGCACTGATGTTGTCCGAGAATGGGTGAGGCGGTAGCTGCTGAGCACCTGCCCCACAGACAACCCCCAGACCCCCACACCGATGCAACGCCAGACCCCCACGGTATACACCCGTTACAACGGATCTTTTACTCCGCAGACCCATTACAACGCGACCATTACTCCGCATACCATTACAACGCATTGCGCTGGGGGGCGCTCTAGGATAGGGGATAAGTATAATTTACTATCCAACACCTTCCCTAGGGTCCACGGGGACTGGAGTTAGAATAGTAAATTATACTTACCACTATCCAGCGCCCCAAGGCGCTATGCGTTGTAACGGTATGCGGAGTAAAAGTCGCGTTGTAATGGTCTGCGGAGTAAAAGTATGCGTTATAACGTCATACATCCGACCCCCACACCACACAGGCTTCAGTAGCTTCCAGGCCTGGGTGGACACCAATTGTCCTTGTGCAGTGATCTGTCCCATCCTGGACAAACACCCCAAGGCACTGAGTAAGGCTGCCAGCAGTTCATAACTATAGCGCTGTCTGCAGCATGCCAGAAGCCCGTCGCTGGGGACATCACTCTCTGCCAAATTCTTTGTGTTCAAATATTTTGTATTGATTTTTATCTTATATAAACAAGACCATACAAAAAAGAGCATCAGAAAAAGGTACACATATGGTATAATTTGCTAACTAGTGAACTATCAAACAGTTATTTAATATAATAATATGAGCTAAACAAACTGAAGAACCATGAATATAATGATATACTGTAATAAAGAAAAGAAAAGGAAGACAAGAATAATAAAGAAGGAAAAGAGAAAAGAATAAAAGAAAGAAAATAGAAAATAAATAAATCTTTTAATAGAACAAAATATTACAAGTTATTATGACTCTATTAAAATTTGAGTAGAACCACGTAGATGTATTAAGAATAGTTAAACAATTATTCATTTACTCAACATATTATCCCCTTCCATGCTCATGACGAGCTCAGCTCGTCATGCAGTACACTGCTCGTGTGCTCATGACGAGCTGAGCTCGTCATGACCACACCCGTTTCTATTGACCCTCAGCACAGAGGGAGAATTCATAGAGCAGTGATGTGGTTACAGCATTTTTAGGTCTCACCTACGCAGCGCGCATGCGCTGCATAGGAGAGGACCTCATGTCATTGATCTGCTTTTCTCCCTAAAAACGTGCACGCGTTGCATTGCTTTCTATTGCAACACGTGCACGTTTGGAAATTTCCTTGCAGGAGCCAGCGGCACCATATGCTCGCGCTCCCTCCTGCGAGGGAAACGCTGGTTCCTATTCTTGTAAATTTTAAGTCCCTCACATTTCCCCCAGCTTTCTCGGCTTCTTTTCTCCATTTTCCGCGCGCTGTTTCTCACTCCAGCTTTCAAACTCTTTCCTTGGTTCACCCCCTCTGCTGTCATTCTCTTCCATCAGTTCTGTCATTGCGTCTTCTGCTCTCATTCGCCCTTGTCTTATTTTCCTTTCCTCTCATTCATAACCTTTCCCCACTTCTTCCTTTTCCTCACTTCACCTTCTATCTGCCCTTTTCGCTTGTGCACCCCTTTCCTCTGCTGCCCATATTATGCATCCCTGTCCTGACCCTCTTCCTTTTGCACCCTCTCCACTGTCTTTCCTAGTTCTACCCATACTTTCACCCACCCTTTTTTGCCCTTCCTCCCTCATGTTTCTCTCCTGTTCCCATCTTTGTGCATTCACTCTATTATCCCCATGTGGCTGTTATCTTCCATTCCTTCTTTTTCGGGATTCCTTTCTCTCTCCCCCATTCCCTCTTCTTCCTTCATTTATTTGAGTCACTCTTCTTGATCCTTTCCTTTCCACTCCCATATATCCAACATTTCAGAAAGAGGGAGATAAGTATGTTCAAGTGAGCCTGCGCCTGCAGAACCTGCACACTATTCTCTGCTGTCTTCACTGAAGGCTCCTCTATGCCTCGTAGTGTGCTTGGTAGGGATTTCCATAGTTTCCTGCTACTCCTCCATCCTTCTACACCCTACTACACCACAGCCACACTCAACTGTACTTTCTGCACATCTCCCTCTGAATGAATTCAGATAATCAAAGCCACTAATTTATTATGTGCAACATTTGACCCATTCAGATCACTTGCATCAAACCTCTTGCCATTACCCTACAAGACCTTCTCTGCTTGTCTGGTGTATCCAACCATTCCCTTAAATCTTGCACATACCCTCATGTTCAGATCTGCTGTTATCCTACCCCTTTAAAAACAAGCATTGGCATAGCCAATAGGTCACGCCTTTGGGAATTTATAAGTGTTTAGCCATGCAACAGTTGATGTTGTTGCACCAAGAATATTGTGCTGCCTAACTAAATACTTATAAGGTCCCAAAGACTAGACCTATGGGCTATGCCAATGCTTGTTTGATTCTGTCCTGTTCCGGCTTTGTTTAGTAAACTACCTTCTCCCATGCCAGATACACTACCAACCTTTTTCGCATTTCTTTTTCCATTGGAAGTAAACACAATCATCTGCAATGAAATAGGTCTCGCATTTACGCAAGTTTAAGCTATTGGCATTGTAAATGACAATGCCTATTATTTTGTTTTTTTTAAACAAAATAAAAGGAATTGTCATTTACAATGCCAATAGCTTAAACTTGCGTAAATGCGAGACCTATTGCATTGCAAATGCTTGTTCTAATTAGTAGTAATAGATAAGCATGAGCATAAAATCCGTTCCGCTCGCGGATTTTGCAGATTTTGGGCAAATTCGCAATCCGCGAACTCTCGCGAACTTGCCGAAAATTCGTAAAATCCGTGCGAAGCAGGTTTTTTGCTTGGTCGCACTTGCCAACTAGAATACTATACAATTTCGCAGGAGTAAACACTTGCGAACACGTAGATGCGGCGGGCAGCGACAATCTCGCAATTGCGAGATTGCAAAATTTGCAATTTCGCACAAGAAATCCACCAGCAGGCAGCATAAACTTTGAAAATTATGATTTTTATCAGAATAACTCCTCAGGTTGACATTTGCCTGCACTTTTTCTTTGCAAGGAGTCCATTTTGCGGGGGGGGGTGGGAGGAAGGAAGTGCCCCACAGTCTCCAACTTCCTGTTCCTGTCCAGCAGGCTCCTCCCAGTGCTTTCTTCATGTGCTGGTCACTTTGATTTGGATCTTGACCTGGAAGGATTACTTTTTGTGGATGCTGCTGGATATTTGGATTTTTGCAAAACTGAAAGCACTCAGCAGGTGCAAAAGTTCAATCTTATCATTAGTAACCATTCCCTGTAGTGCTTCCTCAGGGGCCCCTTCAGAGTTCAGTTGCCTACCTCCAACTATTCTATGACCCTGCTCTGACCCTCACAGCAGGCTCAGAGAATAGCTACAAGTAGGCCACAATGGTCCTGTGAAAAAAATTGCACTGCAACAGAAAGCAAATTACAGATAAGGAAGCAGGTGCCAGCCAGACTGGAAGTTTAAATTCAGTGACACATTAATCAACCCCAAATTAATTAATGTCAGTTGAAGCAGGGCAGGTGTGCTTGCTTTTTTTCACCCCCATAATCTACAGTGATAAACCAACCAGAGGGTGGCAGTGATGTACCAGAGGGTGGCATGGGTGTACCAGAGGGTGGCAGTGGTGAAACAGAGGGTGCTGTGAACCTGGGATGATGAACCAGACATAGAAACAACATAGTCGCGGCCGTTGCGAGCCGACAAGTAAGTTCGCAATTGCGAACTGGTACACAACCCTCGCGAACTGGCAGAAACCCTTGCGAACACACAAAAAAAATCCGCAAATTCGCGAGAGTTCGCGGATTTTGCGGATTGTTAATCCGTAAATACGCAAGTTCGCGGATTGCCAATTCGCAAAATCCGCCCATGCTTAGTAATAGATTTCAACGCAGCTGAAATTAAAAAAACAAAAAGCTTGCCCTCAAGATCTGTCAATTTTGTTGTAATAACGACTGATATACACATTATTCTAGTACAAGACAATATAACAGTAAATTCAATATAATATATTCCAAGCATCATTCAAAAACTTACTAATGTTTGGACAGTCAAAGAGCATATGTCTTAACAGTCCTTCTAGTTGAGAGCAATTCCAACATATACAAGAATTCAATAATTTAGCTTTAAATAACCTAAAAGGAGTCCATGAGCAATTGAATAAAATACATGTATTTGTTTGATATATAGAAACGGGCAGCCATCCTGAGACGTTATTCATCCAGATTTTCCGCCAAATATCTAAGGATAATACAATATCTAATTCTTTATTCCAAAAAGAAGTTAGGAAAATAAAATTATGATTTGTATTTCCATTCATATTTTTATAAAAGAGAGATACAGCATGAGAAGAGGAGGCCAGGGTTTGTATGTATACAGCCAAATCACATGTCGCATTCTTGGGAACATTATTATGGAAAGAGTCTAGTATTGAATTACGCAATATGTATATTTATAACTATTTGTAAATTTTAGTTTGAACAATTGTTGAAGTTCCTGGAAAGATAAAATAATATTGTCATGGTATATACCTTTCAAGTAAAAAATACCATCTTTGATCTAGGTATTCCAAAATGTTGTGGATCTATTTAACTTAAGTCCAGGATTATACCATAATGATGAGCGTAATGTAAATGCCATTGTGTATTGAAAAATTGAATCAAGATTATTTAATATCATTTTTATAGATTTTACAATAGTTGATTTCCGGAGCAAACTTTTTGAATTAGACATGGTGACTAATGCCGGCAACGGAAACGGGCAACCAAGCTTTCTTCAATACTAAGCCAAGTAAGAGTATTATTAGGTGTCATAGTTTGAAACAATAATGTACTTTGCTTTAAAATTAAAGCTTTATGATACGTTACAAAATCAGGTAAACCTAAACCACCATTGTTCTTGACAACCTTCAATTTCTTATTGCTTATACAAGGAGATTTGTTGTTCCAATTAAATCTGGTGATAATGCTATCAAGTTTTTTTATAGAATTTAGGAGGAAGCTGTATGGGCATCATGGATAGAAAGTAAAAGATTTTCAGAGCAATAATCATTTTAACAGAATCTATCTTCCCCCACCAGGTTAAATGAAGTGCAGACCATTTTTTAAATTTTCCTCTGTTATATTCAAAAATACATTCACAGTTTAATGTAATTGATTGTTTTATATTATGTGAAAAATATAGATACCCAAGTATTTGATTTTGTCAGCAGCCCAAATTGAGAGTAAGCATTAATTAAATGTAATAATGATGGAATTGACGAAGACGGATTACTAATATAGAGAAGCACGTCATCAGTGTATGCAGAAGTTTTAATAGGAAAATAAGTACAAAGATCGGGTGGTCCGAGTTGGATAGGTATTTTTTACAATTATTTTATACTGGTATATAATAGAATTTTACACACCACAATTATTTTTCACAATACATATGTTTAGCGCAATGAAGGCATAGTATGCAGTATTCAAAGAATTGTATTTATTCCATATAAGTGCAGTCGTTTTACTGATTGCTGCATACCATTATTTAGAAATCATCTGCATATCATTAATGTAATTTGTACAGTCATTACACAAATGGTGCTCTCAGTGAGGATGGGATAAGGGGAGTGAAAGGTATGTGTGGGACGTGGTAAAGGTGGTGTGACAGTATTGCATCACATTAAAATAATAATGCCTTTACAATTAAGGTAATAACAATGTTCCCGAAGTACATCACACATAGGTCGGAGAGAATTGTTCATTTGTTCCTATGGCGTGTAGGGTTCGGCGTAGTCTACGTTTCGACCCCGAGTATATGGAAGGGTTATTCTTCCCTCATGTTGGGGTCTTCATCAGGACAAGGTGGAGAGCCTAGAAAACAGGACATTGCCTAATTATAGTTAACTATTGTGGTTGGGTGGCGCTTTGCATGTGGGCTAACCGATGAGTTACCTACATGGTGAGAGGCGGACGGCAAGTCCTGCGTCACGTCTTGGGCTTGGGTGTGCTCCTGTTAGTTTTGAAATCTGAAATACATTATGAAAGAGGATGGGGGAGGAGTGGAACCGGGAATGCTACACATTTCATAGGTCAACATGGAAATGGATAAACCAGTGTGCATCCACTTACTTTGATCCGGAGTCTTTACTATAGTAAAAGGTGTCTTCATGTAGTATGCTTCAATATGTGCTGCACATCTTTCTGGGAGGATCATGAAACAGAAATGCGGGTTAAGTTTCTGTTCTACACATGATCTGCATTATAGACAGATAAACTACGGTGGTTGAAATAATTAATGCGAAACCGATGGCTCGGTTAGCTAAGGATTCTAAGGTCTAAGTTTTAATAGGAACGTTGTTAATAGTAAGACCTTCAATTTCTATGGAATTTCGCAAGTAACAAAGGTTCCTTGCCTAGTGCCTCTGTAAAGTAAAAATGTATCGGACCTCTGACCATTAATAAAAAGTTGAGCAGACGGACCCGAATATAAAGCAGAAATCATACGAATAAATGAAGAACCCATATTAAATGCAGCCAATGTATGAAAGAGATATTGCAATGTACTTTGTCATAAGCCTTTTCTGCATCTAAGGCTAGACGTCCAGCAGGTTGAGTTAATGATGCACCACTTTCAATTGCATGGAGTAATAATCTTACATTGTTTATTGACTGTCTGTTTTTCATGAAACCTGATTGATCAATATGCACAATGGAATGCAATACTGAAGCTAATCTTGTTGCCATGATCTTTGCAAAAAGTTTACAATCCTGATTAACCAAGGAAATAGTTTGAAACCATTGAGGGGGTCTTTATCTGGTTTTGGATGGACTATTATTAAAGCTTCTGTAAAAGACCCTGACGTTGTTCCTGTAAGACTAAAATGAGTAAATAATTGGAATAAATGTGGTGACAGGAGAGTTGCAAATTCTTTATAAAACTCTGCAGGAGTGCCATCTGGGCCTGGAGATTTATGCAATTTAAGTGATTTAATAGCTGAGAATACTTCATCAATAGAAATTTGCATATCCAAATTATCTATAACTGTTTGAGCAATTTGAGGTAAATCACACTTTTCTAAAAATTTATCAATAAGTGATGAATCACTTGCGGGAGGTTTATTATATAACTCTGAATAATACTTCAAAAATTAATTCACTATTGATGTATGAGATATGGCTGTTTGTCCATCCGATTTATGGATAGCACTAATTTGAGTTTTATCTTTTTTAATACGCAAATAGTTTGCTAAAAATCTTCCAGATCTATTAGCATTAAAACAGAATTTATCTTTTGAATTGGAAATGTGTATGCCTGCTCTAGTGCTTATTATGGAGTTCAGTTCACAGCAAAGTTTTTGTAAGTGTATTTTGTATTTAATGTCACTGGATGTAATAATGAGAGGTTCATATTTAGCAATTCGTTTTTCTAATTCGTTAATTTGTGTATTAAACGTCTTATTTGTATGAGCCATATTGGAAATTGTAACCCCCCTAGTGTACGTATTAAAGACATTCCATCTGTTTACAATTGATGTAGAACCTTCAGGATTAAACATAAAATATTCATGAATTGATGATAACATTTTGGGTTTGTTGTCATTATTTAGGAAAATTATTTGTGTTCATTCGCCATCTTCCTTGAGACTGTTGAGATTCAGTAGGATGTAAAATGCAGGAGACAAGCGCATGATCCGAAATATCAGTATTTTGGATAGTGGGTTCAGAAATAGAGGAAACTAAATGACAGGATATTAAAAAAAAATCTAGTCTAGAATATGAGTTATGAGGATTGGAAAAAAAAGTGAATTGTTTGTCTGTTGGGTGATGTAAATGCCAGATATCCACTAATTTAGTTGATTTAAAAAAAATGTAAGAACAAAAAATGCTTTTGGAGGTCGATATATGTTTTTTTTTTTTAATTTTTTAATTCTGTTTATTTGATTTTCACAGTTGTCATATCAACCTCATAAGAAAGCAAGTCTAAACAAACCTTCACACTACAGCGTTCATCATACGGGTAATATATCTACGTGCTGCACGTATACATACACTATTCAGCTATACACATATAATGTAACTCATAAAGATATACAGCATCAATCAGTATCAGCAACAGGTGAATTTACACGCAAATATTCCGTGAGATATTGCCAGTAGTCCCGTGGCCGAGATCTGGCGGGCAGTTCCTCTTCATAAGTGCGCAATGTGTCCTGACAGTGCGTCATATCTTCTGTCCTTCGTTTAACAGTAGGTACACTCTTACTGTTCGAGCACATGGATATTCTACGTTTAGCCAGCAACAGTGCCACCATACAAAATTTACGCTTTAAAGCACGCACATTGGGCAATAGCCCCAGTAAGCAAATTTTGATTGCGCAAGCAACATCCACCCCCACCATCTCCGTCAGCATTGTCGTGACCTTTTCCCAGTACATATTTATTTCTTGGCAACCCCATGCTAGATGAACAAAATCAGCATTTTCACAACCACATCTCTTACATCTCGCGTCCTCGCAGGGGCCATATTTATACAGTCTCATAGGTGTGTGATATTTGATGCAAGTATTTGACGTGTATTAGTCTAAGGTTACCATTAGGTGTCAGTAACTGGGTTAGCATACATGTCGTGCCCCATTCCTCCTCCGTGATAGGATCTTCTAATATTTCATTCCATCTATCCATTGCTCTTTGACTACCGTACCCTATTTCGTCTTGTGCAACTGTATACAGTCTTGAGACCAGGTGCATAGTGTTAGAGGACGTTCAATCAATCAATCAATCACAGCCTTTATAAAGCGCGCTACTCACCCGGGAGGGTCTCAAGGCGCTGGGGGAGAGGGGTATGTTACTGCTCGAACAGCCAGGTCTTGAGCTGCTTCCTGAAGGAGAGATGGTCTTGGGTTCGCCGAAGGTGGGTGGGGAGTGAGTTCCAAGTCTTGGCTGCAAGGTAGGAGAAGGATCTTCCTCCGGCGGTGGCTCTGCGGATGCGTGGTACGGTGGCGAGTGCGTGGCTAGTCGATCGTAGCTGGCGGGCGGGCGTGTAGAAGGTCAGGCGGTCGTTGAAGTACTTGGGTCCCAGTTTGTGGAGAGCCTTGTGTGCGTGGGTGAGGAGTCTGAACGTGATACTCTTGCTGACGGGGAGCCAGTGCAGGTCTCTCAGGTGTCCGGTGATGTGGCTGTGTCGGGGGATGTCCAGGATGAGTCGTGCGGAGGCGTTCTGGATGCGTTGGAGTCTTTTTTGAAGTTTGGCTGTGGTTCCGGCGTAGAGGGTGTTCCCGTAGTCCAGTCGGCTGGTGACGAGTGCCTGGGTGATGGTCTTCCTGGTTTCAGTGGGGATCCATCTGAAGATCTTGCGGAGCATGCGCAGGGTGTTGAAGCATGAAGATGAGACGGCGTTGACTTGTCTGGTCATTGACAGGGAGGAGTCCAGGATGAAGCCTAGGTTGCGTGCGTGGTCCGTTGGTTTGGGGGCGGTGCCCAGGGCCAGGGGCCACCAGAAGTCGTCCCAGGCGGAGGGTGATGATCCCAGGATGAGGACTTCCGTCTTGTCTGAGTTCAGTTTAATGTGGCTGATCCTCATCCAGTCGGCGACGTCTTTCATCCCTTCGTGTAGATTGGCTCTGGCGGTGGTGGGGTCGTTGGTGAGGGAGAGGATCAGCTGGGTGTCGTCGGCGTAGGAGATGATGTTGAGGTTGTGTTGGCGTGCGATGGCTGCGAGGGGGCTCATGTAGACATTGAAGAGGGTTGGACTGAGTGAAGATCCTTGTGGTACGCCGCAGATGACTTCGGTGGCCTCGGATCTGAACGGAGGGAGGCGGACTCTCTGGGTTCTTCCGGCGAGGAACGAGATGATCCACTCCAGCACTTTCTCTCGGATTCCGATGTTGCTGAGGCGCTTCACTAGGGTGCGGTGGCAGACAGTGTCGAACGCCGCAGAGAGGTCCAGGAGGATGAGGGCCGCTGTTTCCCCGTTGTCGATCAGGGTTCTGATGTCGTCGGTGGCTGCTATAAGGGCGGTCTCGGTGCTGTGGTTGGCCCGAAACCCGGACTGCGAGGGGTCGAGGGATCCGTTCGTCTCAAGGAAGGCGGCAAGCTGTTTGTTGACGGTCTTCTCGATGACTTTGGCCGGAAAAGGAAGGAGCGAGATGGGACGGTAGTTCTTGAGGTCGGTGGGGTCCGCCGTTGGTTTCTTCAGGAGGGCGGTCAGCTCGGCGTGCTTCCAGCTCTCCGGGAAGGTGGCGGTGTGGAAGGAGGAGTTGATGATGTCTCGGAGATGGGGTGCGATGATGGCGTCGGCTTTGTTGAAGATGTGGTGTGGGCATGGGTCGGTTGGTGATCCGGAGTGGATGGAGTTATTCGTGCGGGTGGTGTCTTCGTTGCTGATCGGGGTCCAGTTGCAGAGGGTGGTGGTGGCGGGCATTGGTTCGGTGGTCGGGTGCGTGGTCTGTGCGTCGAAGCTGTTGTGTATGTCGGCGATCTTGCGGTGGAAGAACGAGGCGAGTGAGTTGCAGAGGTCTTGCGAGGGAGTGATGTCGTAGTTTCCGGCGCTGGGGTTGGAGAACTCTTTGACGATGCTGAAGAGTTCCTTGCTGTCGTGGGCGTTGTTGTTCAGTCGTTCTTTGAGTGCCGTCTTCTTGGTGGCGCGGATCAGCTGATGGTGTTTGCGGGTGGCGTGCTTGAGGGCGGTCCTGTTGTCTGTGGTCCGGTCGAGCCGCCAGGTTTTCTCGAGGGTGTCGCAGTTCTTCTTGGATTCCTTGAGTTCGTCGGTGAACCAGGGGGTTTTCTTGCTGCCGGGTCTGCTGGGAGGGTTCTTTAGTGGTGCGAGTTCATCGGCGCAGGCGGTCAGCCACTTGGTGAGGTTGCTAGCTGCTTTGTTGGGGTTCGTTGTGCAGTTGGGAGTGTTCTGGCTGAGTGAAGCGGTGAGCTGCTCGGCGGTGATCTTTCTCCAGTTTCGGCGGGGAGCCTGTTGCGGGTGGTGGAGGGTCGTAGTTCTTCTGAAGCTGAAGTGGACGCAGCTGTGGTCGGTCCAGTGGAGTCCGGTGGCGTGGCTGAAGGAGATGTGCTTGCTGGATGAGAAGACGGGGTCAAGCCTGTGGCCGGCGTAGTGAGTGGGGATGTTCACCAATTGCTTGAGTCCGAGGTTGGCGAGGTTGTCCAGCAGGGCGGTGGTGTTTCTGTCGTTGTTGTTCTCCAGGTGGAAGTTGAGGTCCCCTAGGAGGATGTAGTCGGCGGAGGGAAGGGCGTGCGGGCTGATGAAGTCTGCGATGTCTTCGCTGAATTGTGTGCGTGGTCCCGGCGGTCTGTAGATGAGGGTGCCTCGGAGGGTGGTCTTGGGGTCAGTGTGTATCTGGAAGTGCAGGTGTTCGGCGGCGGTGAAGGTTTCGTCGGAGTTAGTCGAGATGCGGATGGTGTTCTTGTGTACGATGGCGATGCCTCCTCCCGTCTGGTTGACGCGATCCTTCCGGGTGATCTTGTATCCGTCCGGGATGGCTATGGCGACGTCGGGCGCTGAGGAGGCGTTCATCCAGGTCTCGGTGAGGAAGGCGACGTCCGGTGCTGTTGCGTCGAGCAGGTCCCAGAGTTCCACGGCGTGCCTGTGGAAGGAGCGGGTGTTGAGCAGGATGCACTTCAGGTGGTTGCTGCTGGTGCTGGACTTGGCGGGGGTGGTGCAGGTCCGGTAGCAGGTGAATCGGCAGGTTTGGCAGGCGAAGGGTCCGTGGGTGCGTCTCGGGGTGGCTCGGTAGCAGGCAGGGTTCCGGCCGGTATTGAGTGCGTTGAGAGTGGCGGCATCGTAGGTCTGTCATGTAGTTTTGCATCGGCGGTGGGGACCAGGGGTTCTGGCGCTGGGCGCGGTCCAGGCGCGGACGGGCGCAGACGGGCTTGCCTTTGGCGCACAATCGGCGCAATCGGCGCGCCCGCTGCACGTCAACGCTGCGCGTGCGTGAGGGCAGCATAAGAAGGGAGCCAGGTGGGCGGATCAGCTGGTTGGCGGGAGCGGGGCGGCGAATGGGCTGGCAGGGGGCGGGGCCGCAGGGAGGCAGCGGCGGGAAGAAGCTGGTGCGGGCGGGCGGCTCAGCGGCGGCTGGGTCGCCCGGACACGAGATGCACAGGAAGCGGCAGCAGGCAGAGGCAGGAGCAGCACAGGAGCGTGGGGGCGACCAGGCCTGAACACAGGCTCTGCAGTCGCTCCTGATCAGGTGGCACGGTCTCCTTAAGAAGGGAGCCGGGTGGGCGGATCAGCTGGTTGGCGGGAGCGGGGCGGCGAATGGGCTGGCGGGGGGCGGGGCCGCAGGGAGGCAGCGGCGGGAAGAAGCTGGTGCGGGCAGGCGGCTCAGCGGCGGCTGGGTCGCCCGGACACGAGATGCACAGGAAGCGGCAGCAGGCAGAGGCAGGAGCAGCACATGATCGTGGGGGCGACCAGGCCTGAACACAGGCTCTGCAGTCGCTTGCTCATAGGCCCAATGAAACCATGGAAATGTCACTCATAAATAGCCTGAAAACTTGGCAGCTATGTTAAAGATATGTTTTAGAGCTTCTCATTAGTCAAACGGGTATAACCTCTGTTATTTATCTCTTGTAATGCCCCTCACTGCTTGAGTTTACTCTCAAGAGAATGCCACTGCAAGTGTCACACATTTGGTTTTGAATGTCACTCATAAGTCCCCTGAATCCATGAAAATGTTACACATAAGCAGTCTGAAAACTTGGCAGCTATGCCCCATAAGGCACTCAATTCAAGATCATCAACTCCCTGACGTCCTCCCCCCCCTGCACGTTTGTGCCGCGAGGACGGTTGATGGGCGTGCCTCCCTAGTAGAACCTGGCGATACACGGCCCCTCGCACCGATGTGGGTTTCCCCAGGGGACAATACTTACAGCGTGAGCCCCAGGGGTACACTACATACCATGTGCCATGAGGATAGACGCCCCGGGTACTGTGCTAATACTCCTCCGTCACAAGCGCCCCCAGGGACGTTAGTAAGAGCTGAAGGGTATTCAGTTGTGCAGGCTCATTAGGGAAGTTGGGGTATAGTTGCTTGATGGCCCCTCGTAACCTGTGATATGTGAATTGGAACAATAGTGTCTGGTTGTGAATAAACGATAAGTCTTGCGTTGTGTGAAATATGCCCTCTGTGTATAGGTCTCCCATTGTAACTATTCCTACCTGATGTAGTAAGCCCATTCATACCTCTTCGTTCGTAACCGAAAATTCAGGATGATAGTATAGTGGGAGAGCTGGTGCATACAATGGTAATTTCTTGGCCAAGTGTCCTAGCTCGCACCATGCTGCATTTGTCCCGTCAATGGTATTAATGTCTCTTTCGTGCAGAGGCGGTCTGCGATGCGTGATAATCGCAATTAAGGGGATTGGATGCGCATCACCTTCCTCCACCGTCGTGTGTGACAAGTATGGAATGGCATGGTACCAGTAGGTAGCATATGGTGCCTGTGCGCAGAGATAATAGAGCAAGAAATCTGGCACACCAAGCCCTCCTTTGGAGTATGGTAGTGTGAGTGTGTGTAGCTCAATGCGTGCCTGTTTACCGGCCCATATCAGTTTCAAGACTATCGACGTCATTCGTTTAAAAACCTCTCGCAGAGGGCAAATAGGGATATTGTTAAATAAGTAAAGCAGTTTTGGCAAGACCACCATTTTAACAATCCCAATACGATCTGCTAGGGATAGTGGTAACTGTATCCACCTATTTACCTTATCTCCTATTGAGGAGATCACCCGTCCATAATTAGTGCGGATGACCAATTCAGGATCTCTATGATACCACACGCCTAGATATTAGATGGGCTCACTCTGCCACTCTAAAGGGAAGTCAATATCATGTGGCGTGGTGGTGTCCGTGAGTGGTATGATGGATGACTTGTCCCAGTTTATTTGCAAGCCAGATTGCCCTCCAAACCGAATGTATTCCCGCAGCAGGGGTCCCAGATGTAGTTCAGGGTCTCTTACATAGAGCAGCATATCATCTGCCTACAAGGAGATATGCAAGGGTCGCCCCGGAAACTGCAGTGCTGAGGGATGATGGAGTTGCCTCACTTTGCATGCCAATGGTTCGAGGGCAAGAGCGAATAACAGTGGGGATACCCGGCATGTCAACCGGGCAACGCAGCGTCCAGCAGTGTTGTCGGTTCGCGCCCATTACAATCAAAGGTTAGTAGTCAGCTAGGGGGCCGCCATCTTAGGTCATTTCTCCGCCGCTTTCTTTCTCACGTAGCGTAGCGGTGATCCACTATTCCGATTCTCCCCCAGTTTAATTAATCGTGTTCCTCCTTTCCTCCCGCATCCGAGTGCAGTGCGGCGTATGCAGTTTATTACGGGACATACGTTGTCGGGTTGTGCGAGTGGTTCTTAAGCCAGCGCGGCGGCCGCCATCTTACCGGTCTGCAGTCTGGGCGCTTCAATAGGCAAAATCAGTGATTTTTCCTACGTGAGCCGTAGATGAAGAGCTGTCACCACACCTACAGATGCACGGTGTGCTCTGAACAATTACACTGCCTTTATGGTCCACATGGACAGCCAGAACAATATCAAATTCGGCCGTTCATGCCCCCGTCCGGCGGAGCTGCCTTCTCAGCCAGCCATCCCGCAGTGCGCCCTCTAGCGCCTCTCTGGAGGACCATATTTAATTTAATAACATCTATCTAATATAAGCTCACTTATAAGATTGAAATCGCCTCCAATAAGTGGAACATTACCCAATTCTAAGACATCTGAAGTAAAAAGAGACCAAAACTCATGGTCATCCTTCGTAGGACCATATATATTAATCGAGTTTATGACCATATCATCAATTTTAATTTTAATTAGGAGAAAATTACCATTAGAATCAGAATACCTATGTAATATTTGAGGATTTCGAAGATCACATTTTTTGCAAATAAGATTGCAACTCCATTTTTCTTATTGAGAGCAGGTGAAGAAACAATATTACCCACCCATTTTTTGTTCATCTATGCTAGAATAGTGTCATCAACATGAGTTTTCTGTAATAAACAAATATCAGCCTTATGTCTAGCCAGGTAATCCAAAACTTTAGTATGCTTAACAGGATGCCTTAAACCTTTAACATTAAAAGACAAGTCTAATACCATGAATAGTACACATCATTGAAAGAAATTAAGTAGAGAAGAAAATAAAGAATTAAAAGAAATGACAAAATATACATAGTTCTGTAGCAAAAGAAAGAAAAAGAATGGAAAAAAACGTACCATCATACAACAAAGACAAGATTTAGACAAATACAGAATTCTTAAATCGCACACACACATAACAAAAATAACCACTCGACATGAGCCCAGTAAATAATTACATCAATTTAGGCTAACTATAAATGTGTAGTAATCTAATATTTCAAGTAACATTTTCATCAGTCTCCATGGAGAGCGGCAAATGTTGGTCTAAGTATAGACGAAGGTCATCCGGAAAGGACTTTGAGAAGCAATCTTTCCATATTCTCATAGTAGACGGGTCACAAAGTCCATATTTGAATCCACAACTTTTTAATCTTGGACGAAGATCAGTAAATTCCTTACAGATTTTAAAAGTTTCCTTATTGAAGTCTTGATGAATAAATATTTTATTACTGTTGACTATCAAAGATGGAAATTCTCCTGATGCTTTCCGTAATAATACAAGATGGTGATGACGCAACACCTTGAATATCATTTGACGAGGTTTAGTTTGAACCGGGCTTCTATGTGAAGGAATTCTATGAGCTTTGTCGATAAATGTTAGCTGTAAAAAAAATCAGGCAATAGGTTTTCTAAATACCTTCTACAGTGATTACCTTCCACATCTTCTGGCAAATTAAAAATTCTTAAATTGTACTGCCGAATACGATTTTCCATATCAAGCAATAATTTATTCAAGGGTTCTATTTTCGCTGCGACAGGAATAAAGGATTTAATTTGGTTTTGTAGTCTTCAATTTCTAATTGTATTGTCAGAAACTTTCATTGAAATACTTGCCATATCTTTGCGCAAATTCTTCAATTCTGATACAATAGTGTATGTGTTAGTACAAAAAGCCTGCATTTCATCAAACAAATCAGTTAAGGAAGGTTCACAAGAGTCTAAAATTTTAGACTTGACTGGTGAAGGTGAAGTACTACTTTTTTACATTTGTTAAGAGCCAAATGAGTATTTTTACTCTCCATAGTAACAAGTTAATTATTTAAGGCAGTAATCTGTTCAATTTAAAGTTTCCAAGCCCTTAGAAATAATGCATTATAATAAAGCTCTTTGCAACAGCTAAACAAGCTGTGGAAGTTTCCAGGCCACATCCGCACCCTTTCCTGCCTGTGGGTCTGCCCTTCCAACAGAGAAAATCAGCAATATCTGAGTAGGAGCACTGCTTCACCCTCAACCTCACCAAAAACCTGGTAGAAACACTTCGAACTGATGCTGATGGTGTTAAAAGTATCCAGGTACCATTATTACATTGAAAATAGCCCTTTTGGCTATAATAATAAAACGGTCCGAAATCAAGGAGCTCACTCCGTGGTGACCATTTTGATTCCATCATTCTCTGCCCGATTCTATCCCACGCAGCCGTCACGCAGGGGTATGCTCGACTGGCCTCAACGCCACTCTCGCTTAGACGGCAGGACGGGGGGGTTCCGGCAGCACAGCCACGGTCATGGGTGTGAGGGGGCCCTTTGAGGGTGATAGCTGGAGTGGAAAAGCCCTGTTAGTGTCAGATAATTGATGTATTATAAGCCCGGCAGGCAAAGCTCTCTATAGAGTGGCCATCTTGATGACCAGGGAAACCACATCTCCGACCGCTGACTTGTATATATCTTCGGGCCTGATATTGCCTCAGACTCCTTGATAGACCAAGGTCCTGAGGGTTAAGCATTGTCAAGCATGCTTACCGCAGCCGTGCCACAAGGACCTGCTCCCCATACAGAGGAGTCGGGGATGATACCACTGCTTAAAAGAAAATTTGCATGGCAAAATTAGAGCCCACCACGGAACTCCTATGTATGTATGCTGTGGAATGTGCCCATGGGTCCCGTCGAGGTGTCCCCCTTTGGGAACCACCCTAACCAATATTCACCAGGATACTGAACCATTGTGACTGCATACTGCAAAAATACAAATCCAGTGTTCCCATCACGGCAGAATCCTACAGGTTGATGGTGTTCCTAGACTTCACTCTGGCAGTGCAATGGTGCGGAGTATCCTTCCTGGGTGTGGAAAATGCCCTGAGATATGCTCTACTCATTCTGGCCCGACTACTAGTGATTGCACACTTTTTTTTGCAGATCCCATAGAGACCTGCTCGTGATTAGATCAATTTTGAAACCAAGAGAGGCCTGCCCCGACAGCACACTCGGCCAGACACAATACCATCCTGATGGTGACCCAGGTGAGAGCAAAGAGGAACCCAGAGACGAGAATTGAGTGTGGAACTTACCTTAGGACACATCTGAGAAAGCTGTAACAGCCGCCCTTCTGACAATGGCAGTGATGGAAAATCCCATTGGCAATTCTCTGGGTGACCTTCCTAGGCAGTGAAGGAACCCATCTTATAGCTTTGGACATGCAGCTTCGAACATCCAGTAGTAGCCAATTGTAACTTATGTGACCTCACCAGCTCCACCAGTGTTAATATTGTTCCAATTGCAACAATTTTTCCCTTCAGGCTTGCACACCAAAGGTCTCCCTCACAGCCCACCCTCTGTATTTAGCTGAACTCCGTAAATAACACTATGGACGAAGGGCTTAGTCCAGCTGCACATAGCTGTTCTCCTTGAGTAGATCCCCAGTCCACATCAAGATGTATCGGGCCTGTGAGGCATGACTCCCACTGTGGCTCAGGAACTCGACCTCCCTGGGGGTGCCTCATACATTGGTTCACTGGATGCCATCAACGGCAATGCAACCTTTTTATGATTGTAACCCTTTTTGGGTATTTGGTTGTGTAGTAAATCCAGGATACAGGTAATTGGTTCAAAAGGATTTAATTGAAGTAATCCTACACAGCTCATCATCTGTCAGTCACATCTGTGCTCCAGTCAGTCAGTCAGTTAGCTCTCAGTGTTGAAACATAACACTCAGGTACGTCGGGATGACTACTCGGAAAATAAAAACAAGAATTTCCGAACATAAGAGCACAATTAGGTGCAATAGACAGGCTACCAGACTAACAAATCACTTCATAGAAGCAGGGCATAAACCAACTGAATTTGAATGGACTGTGTTGGAACAACCTAACATCCCGGCACACATAACGGACATGTCTAAACACCTCTTCATGATAGAGCAAAAATGGGTCTACAAGTTAAATTGTGACAAGGCCTTAATGAAGACATCCCTTGGATGTCACTATGAAACGACAGTTTCAAACTAACTTTTCTGTGCAACTGAATGAAAAATACCCCTCTTGACATACCACCATAAGATGATAGACCCCTCTGTGTAACAACCAAGCTGTTGTCTATCTTAAATTACAACGATTGATCCCAATTATACATAATATAGATAGTCATAAATACTCTCTTGACCCCTGCCTCGCTAATTTATGTATAAATTTGAAAAAATTTGGCCTTTCATTTGGTGAATTTCGCTTGAAGATATTCATGTTATTATTCCATAAGGGAACGATGGATTCTAAGATCACTGGCCATCACGTGTTAATAAACAGGAGTGTAACTAAATCATACATAGGGTCAGTTGAAAAGATTTTGTGGACTACACCTCCCAGAAACAACTGCGGTGTCATGTGGGGGGAGACATCCAATGGGAAATGAGCCACAGTCAATAAGGAAGTGACAGACCTCTACCGCGGTACCTCCCCAAACAGCCCAGAAGGCTGTCAGGAGCACCGACGGAGAGGTAAGGAGAACATTGTATTTAGAGATTTCTGTTAAAATGCGCGCAGGAAATGCAGTTCCTATTTTTACTCTGATACTAACCCGAGTTTAAGTGCTAATAAGGTCTGTTGTGCACACTTACACGCACCCGAGTTCATAGCTTACATCGAGAAGCACAAATGCGGTTTGATGTTAAACCCGAGCATCAAGCGATTTGTGCTTCCAAATAATATTTCACGCGGTCTATTGAATGCGCGTATGAACCGAACTCTCTATCTGAGGGGTGAGCGGTGAGTGGCCTCTGATCACGATATGGTTTCGCTGCTAGGTCACATTTTACTAACTGCAGCGTTTAAGTGAAAATACACGCAAAGAACCGAGTTGTATATTATTTATTTAAATTCGAAATATGAAAGAAGTCGTACTTTGACAGAGGTTTAATATTCAGAGCCTTGCATAAAGTCGTCGTTTCTTTGAGGACAACGCCCTTATCTAATAAACGCTTCGTGTAAAGGACACGTTAGCTTACAAATAAATAACAAGAAACTGCATTACTCGACATCGTAACATGAAATGGGCGCATTGATGATTTGGTCTTCTTCTTTTTTTCAACGAACAGAACCCATGATTCCATCTATGATTAAGACAGGCTCTGCGCAAAATAAGATCTTTCACAACTTGAAATCCTATTCCTAATAGATAATAGGCCCATTTTTGAGTCAGCATTAAACACACGTCGATCCCTCCATTTCTGTTTTGACCCCTTGAGTGTCTAACTGCAGGGCGACCACATAGGTCATCACAAGCGTATTTAATTTAAAAAAAATGTTTTTACTATAGAGCGGGGCTCCTTTATCCTGAGCTGCTTGCCAGGTGAGGCGGAAGTGCTTCCCCCTTGAATCTAAGGTGAGCCTATGTTGTTTTGATAATACTCAATTCGATTGCCATGCAAGAACAATGTTCTAATAATGATGGTGGTAATTCGTACTAATGATGGTATGTTTTCCTATTTTTGTTCTTGCTGTCTATGTGTGTGTGCTATGGCAACTCGAAATCTGGAATTCTTCTACTTTACCAGGAGGGAATCCAGATGTGAACAGGTGACATTTTCCATTTTGTTCACGATTGTTTTTTAATTACATAAGCATTAGCAACTAATTATGGGTCCTGAGGAAGCGGCAGGTACCAATGTGGACCTTTAAATGTCTGCAGAAACATGTCGACCAGATAACCCAGTCAGTACTCATTTGTTAAAACTATCTGACTTGTTTGCACTCTATTTGTTTTTATTGTTGGAAGTGTATGGCTCCAGAATAAAGGTATATTGCGTTCACTATCCAATTTTATTATAATACACACTCTTTTTTTCATCACTAATCACTTTTGCACTGCTTTCAGTTACAAACAACATCTACCTATCACCCTAAAAACTACCTCATCAATATTAACCATCTCCCAATAACATCTTTGAGTTGGTTAATCTGGACTACCTACTGTGGAGTAGACCATATGATGAATTGGGCGGCACAGGAAGAGTAACTGATGGACACTTACTCACAATAGGTAATTGTATAGTAGTTTGCTTACATTATAAGCTTACATAGAGCCATTCCCACACACATAGTTGTTTTACATTTCAAGACCCACAGGTATTCTTTGTGTTTTTCACTTCCGAAACATAACATTCCACATTGAGCCAGAACAATGACACCATAAATGCAGTGGCACCAGCATACAGAATCTAGTTATGGGTATTACATGTGACTGAGAATATAACATACCTCCTTTCCCTCAGAGGCACAATAAAATAAAAGCAGGTACAAAAACATAACAGAGCATCAGTAATAAACTAACCAACATAGCATGCAATGTAACCCCATAAAACAACTATACAAAAGATAAAACAAAATAACAATAATACTTACTCACAATATCTACGCGGCAAAATAGATAACCTAGTGCTCCTCCTATTTTGTGGAAGAAAAGAATTCATGTTATCATCTTGTCCACTGGAAGTAAAAGTGGGTGACCCTATTCTTACTTTAACAACTTTTGAAAAATTCCACCAACACCCCCCTTCCACTTGGATAGCATTATTACCAATTCTGATAACCTTGATGGGTTCGCTAAATTTACATCTCCCTTTCTTGGTGTGTACAGGACTCTTTATTTTAACATAATCACCCGCACACAGTGAGACCTTCTTGACACCCTTCTTCTTGTCGAACCATTTCTTTACTTTCTTTTGTGTGATTTCAGAATTATCTTTTACTGTCTCCAAAAGTGATTCAACATCAACTAAAGAATCAAACCACTTACACATCCAACCAGGTAGAAAACTAGTATTAGCTTTCCTTTCCCTTACGACTTCATAAGGAGAAACCTTAGTGGACGAATGAGGTGTTGTTCTGTAGAACCAAAGCATGCTTTCAAGAGCAGCAAAAACATCATGCCTGCCTTTAATTGCCCACCTAACACAATCACCAACAACCCTCTTCATTCTTTCCACAAGACCATTAGTCTGTGGATAATATAATGAACTTCTAAGGTGCTTGACACCACATGACTTAAGGAAAGCTTTAAATTCATCGCTTACAAACTGAGTGCCATTGTCAGAGACAATAAACTCTGGAAACCTTCCCTTAAGAACACCTCCTTAAGAAACTTGATGACACTAGAAGCACTAGCTTCCTTAACAACTTTTAGTTCCGGCCACTTGGATGTATAATCCATCAAAACAAAAATTAACCTCATTCCTAGCGGTAAAACCTCATATGGACCCATGATATCAACACCCACTTTAACCCATGGTCTAGACGGACACTCAATTGGAGACAAAGGTGGGACAACAACCTCAAGCAACTTTTCAAAACAAGAGCACACTGGACAACTTTCTATGAATGTCCTGATTTTATTGTCCATACTTGGCCACCAGAAATCTTGCCGGACTCGACGTATCGTAAGGGACACACCTAAATGCCCTTCATGAGCCTCTTTCATAATAATATATCTAAGGGAATGAGGTGGTATTCATTTCTCACATCTCATAATTAAACCATCCTCAATCGATATCTCTGATTCAACCTTCCAATATGGTTGCAACTCAGAAGATAAAGATTTTTCCTTGGGCCAATCTTTCTTGATAAACATAAAAACCTTGTGTAGAATTCTGTCCTTCAAAAGAGACGACCTCCAATCTTCCTCAGACCCTACTGCTAAAATAGGAACATCCATCGATGCCACAAAACAATCTTCCTCATCCTCTTCATTTAAATCCTGGAAACTTGTCCCTTCACTCAGATCACCACTCTGGGTAACGTGATAAGAAATCAGCACGCGTGTCCTTACCACCAGCAATGTGCGTGATTTCAAATTGATATTGAAGCAACTTACTAACCATCCTAGTAATCCTGGGTGTACAACACTTGCTCGGCCCAGAAGACAAAATCGATACCAGTGGCTTGTGGTCTGTAACTAAATTGAATCGTCTTCCCCAAATATAAGGTCGATACTTGTCAATGGCCCATAAACAAGCTAAAAGCTCTTTCTCAATAACAGGATACTGAGTTTCAGTACTCCTAAGAACCCTAGATGCAAATGCTACAGTATGTTCTTGATTATCGGAACGTTGAGTAAGAATAGCTCCTAAACCAACCTTACTTGCATCCACAGTAATACAGCATGGTAACTCAGGATCGAACGGTGTAAGTGCATTACTTTTCCTCAGGGCATTCTTGACTTCCACAAAAGCAAGGTCACAATCTGTTGACCACAAAAACTTTGAGGAAGACTTTAAAAGATTGCTAATAGGTCTTACCATTGATGCATAACTAGGAATAAATCTTGAGTAGTACTCCAATAATCCTAGTAAAGACTTGACCCCTGTCTTGTCTTTAGGCTCAGGCGCATTCATTATGGAATCAATCAAACCCTGCCTAGGCTTGATACCCTCTTGAGATAACAAATGGCCCAGGTACTCTATCTCATTGGATGCAAACTTACACTTCTCAGACTTAAGTACAACTCCATTCTCTTTGAATAATTTCAGAACTTTCCTAATAATCTTGTCATGTGCCTCCTCATCATTAGCATAGATCAATACATCATCTTTGAAAACCAAAACACCCTCTGCATTCCTCAACATGTTTTGCATCACCCTTTGAAACACTGAGGCCAGGCCAAATGGCATCCTCTTGTAGCGGAAAGTTCCAAGTGGAGAGACAAAAGACGTCAAGGAACGTGATTCAGAGTGAAGCTCTATCTGATGATAGGCGTTAGCCAAGTCTAACGTTGAAAACATCTTTTCACCTTTAATGTTGGAAAATAAGTCCGTAATCTTAGGCAAAGGGTGGGAGTCAACCCAAATCTCCTTATTTAGAGACCTACGGTCCACACACACCCTTAACTTGCCATCACGTTTGCGGGCAACAACAAGAGGAGACAACCATAATGAGGAATCAGTAGGTTCTATAATTCCCCTCTTGCATAAAGAAGAGAGTTCCTTGTTAAGATCCTCCCTGATACTAAAAGGCACACTCCTGAGTTTGTGTTTAATGGGAGTTGCTCCATCCTTGACAATGATCTTATGTTTGAACCCCGCGATCTTTCCCAGCTCATTGCTGAAAACAGAAGGAAATTCATTAAACCATTTAGTACTTTCCCTCTCACAAGTGACCAGCATAACTTGTTCTCTGGTTCCGGGTTTTAACTGCATACCAAATAAGCCCTGGTGAAACCACCCTAATATGTTCAATCCTTTGGCTGCAACATAAACTTTGCCTCTGATCTTTCTACCTTTGAAGACTAAATAATCCTCAAGAAACCCCAAAAGTTCAATTTTTCGTCCCTCGTACGAGACTGGCGATCTGTCAGGAGGAGACAATTCTCTCTCTCCCCATGTCTCATGGAAAAGCTTTTCTGTTATCATGGTGATTCTAGCACCTGGGTCTGCCAAAAGATTGAGCTTCTTTCCACCAACAAATATCTCAACTATGGGGTCGACACAAGTTGACGGATCACCAGTTAGAGGTATTGAGGATTTGTCAGAATCAGAATGATCTTGGACAACAGAGATAGACTCTGTCTCTGAGTCATCTTCTGATTCTACAACACAGGCTATAGTCTTCTTTTGAAATTTCTTTTTCAAACAAACCGTGGCAAAATGTCGAATCTTTTTACAATAGTTGCACATAGAATTGAGTGCAGGGCATTTTACTCCTTTACCATGAGTAGAACTACCACAACGTAAGCAAACATCACTAGGAACAGACTTAAAAGATTTCGATTTCGAAGAAAAATTGTTCACATTTTTCATAATTTTGTTTTTCGACTTTTTTGAGGTACCAACAAAGTTAATACCATCAGCAGGCTTGTCTTCAAGTTCTGTAAGAGAAAGGTGGGATGTCTCGATGCTCTTTGCTATTTTGATAGTTTCATCAAGCAAAGGATTGTCCATGGAAAGTAGTTACTGTCTGATCTGCTTATCTTTACAATGACCAACAAATTGATCGCAAATCAATTGTTCTGTAAAATTTTCAAAAAGACAGACAGAGGCCAGCTTCCTGAGGGGGGAAATATAGGCATCAACATCCTCACTTTCAACCTGCTTTCTCTTGAAGAACTTGTGCCTGAGAACAATTAAATTGGGTTGTTTGTCAAAACGAATTTTAAGTTTGTTAACAGTATTTTGATATTCATCTATTAATGCATTATCTACAGGAGGATCAGGTAAGTGTTTGAAGATTGATCTTCCTTCGAAACCTAAGGAGTGTAAAAACAAACATTTCTTGCTCTCAGGACGATATCTCAATGCTCTAATGGCACCCAGATATGTCTCTAAAGCATCGAACCAAACATCCCATTTCACAGGAGGATCTCCCGGAGAATCAGGAAAAGCGGGAGGAGCATTGATAGATTGCAATGAAGACATTTGATAAACAAAATTGTAAAATTTCAACTATGTATGACAGTTATTCGCAATATTGTGTGTGCGAATCACAGAGACGACCCTGAAATGAAGAAATTCGCATGAAACAAATATAAATAGAGAATCATAACTTAAACAATGTGAATCAGCACTAATGTCAAAGCGTTGTAGATATAAGACCCAACTAGTAGTAAAATGATGTCAATAACACTGGAGACAATTTAAAATTAAATAAATATGTCGATCCACTTGAAAAATAGGCATATAGTGAGTGGATCACTGACGCTGTTCCTTAAGCAATAAAGTCATCAAACTTTAAAAAAAAATCTTCCTTTGTACATTGTTTCAGACATAGAATGTTATTGTTTCCCGTTGTTCTCCTATTCCTTGTATAAACAAAGACAGTAATTCAGAAAGCAGAATCCTGTTTGTAGAAATCCCAAATGCTGCTACTGGAAAGAGCAATGGCGCTTGTTGAATAAAAGGATGTCACAAACAAAAGTGACTGGAAGAGTTCCAAAGAGTGATTGTGATGTCACCTATATCGAGAAGATTGCGTGGTTGGCAAAATAATGTCCATCAAAAAACAGAACGTGGTTGGCAAGATCAATCCTCCATTGGTTGGTTGGCAACGTGAGCTCCTATTGATTGGCAGCGCACAGAGCATGCGCGAGAAACAGTGACAGCATAGAGAGCATGCGCGGTAGAACGCAAACAATGCAGGCGCTAACTCCAATCACGCGCTGACGTCTCTGCGCATTGACTGACTTGTAACTGCCCTTAAAAAATGCACACCAGAGGGTATGCGCGCGGTGACAGCGCGTGTGAACAAGTCACGGTGGACACAGCACTTGAAAAATGGCATAAGAAAATAAGCACGTGAAGAAGACAACAGTCTAGTAAGTTTCTTACAGTCAATTTAAACGCAAAATAGTGCAAAAAATCACAGGATGTTACCCGTATATCCACTGATGAAAACACTTAAAGTCAAATAAACGAAAAGCCCCCA
Source organism: Lissotriton helveticus (assembly GCF_964261635.1). NCBI lineage: Eukaryota > Metazoa > Chordata > Amphibia > Caudata > Salamandridae > Lissotriton > Lissotriton helveticus. The sequence continues at coordinate 2,049,336,706 of NC_136065.1, forward strand.
GACTGAGAAAATTTTACGTGGTAAACAAAGTGATGGTGTATAATAAAATACACGTTGAGAATGTAAAGTTATTGACTAATACTGTCTCCTCCCACTGTGCACAGACAGCAAAGAATTGATGACCAAAAAAAATAAAGTCTCAGTTTGGTAATTTTTAAACATAAATGAACTGAATAAGTTGAAAGTCACTTATCTCACAATGTTGAGGCTGTCATCATAAGGCATTTTATCGCGATGCAGCAAAATTGAAGAGAAATCAATGATGAAGGCTGTGGATGTGACAGTTGAGGCAGATGACATGAAGTAGATAAATAGATTAAATTCTTCCTTGTAAAGAATAAATTGATGCGTGGATTCAGCTGTGTAGGTCCTCGTCGCCAAAAATATGTAGTAAATCCAGGATACAGGTAATTGGTTCAAAAGGATTTAATTGAAGTAATCCTACACAGCTCATCATCTGTCAGTCACATCTGTGCTCCAGTCAGTCAGTCACTTAGCTCTCAGTGTTGAAACATAATATTCCACATTGAGCCAGAACAATGACATCATAAATGCAGTGGCACCAGCATACAGAATCTAGTTATGGGTATTACATGTGACTGAGAATATAACAGGTTGGCCGGCTGATATTTCAACCAAGTATTTCTGAGGTATGTTTTGTCTAGTTTATTGTTCTTGATGGCCTGCTAGCCCCCGATTAATATAGTTGTGGAAATAGCTGTTACAGTGGGAAGGGACATCTGCCTTACTAAAGCTTAAACTACACCCCATGAAGTAAGATAGGGCTTCAAATTGCATACCAGCATTTGCCATTCCCCTCATAAGTACTCAGCAATTTGTCATCATAGGGAAAATATTATTTCTTGAGCAGGAACATTAGGGGCATGGGATCTGCCAATAAGTGCCACCAGATCCAAGCCGGATTCTGCCAACACTCTTTTATCCCGCTAGACGCCCCTGCCGCCCGCAACACAAGAGTTCTGACCGCATGTGTGAGACACTGGTCATTAGAGGAACTCATGAGATGTCTGGACTGGTCCTCATACACAGCTGAAACTCACAAAGATAAACATGGCAGATGTTGGTGTGGCTTATCTGCACATAACATTCTGGGGTCCCCATACAAACCAAAAACATCATGCTTTTATTGCACACCTAAGCTTATACCCATTCTTCCATCCACTCAAACTATGGCTCTCTATACAAGGGTGGTGATATCCTCCAGGATGAGCAGATCCGAAGTTTTCTAGAGGGAAACTGCCTTGCCCCAAATGTCTAAGCTTATAAAGACACCCTCTAGCCTCCCAATCTCATTGCAAAAATCTGAAATGCAGTCTGCTCCCTCCACAAAGGTTTTTTCTTCTGGGTCTGACGTCTGCCAATGGAATTTTATGCTGCAAACAATTTGAGTTACTCCTCAAATTAAAACGACTGGATGACACTGAAGAGACTAGACATTCTTCCTGCTTATATAATCTAAGAGGAAGGCACTGACCACTGTCATATTGAAACCTGGACGTGATCCAGAGGTGCCTTCCCTATATAGGCCGATATCACTATTGTCCTCCGAATATAACATCCTAATCCAAATAATAGCGTGTTGCTTAATATTCCTTATGCCGGATTTAATACACCCGGATGAAAATGTGTTCCTCTTGGGCGTAACATGCCTGTAAACATCATTCACTTTCCCTCTATATTGAGGGAGGACATCACAAGCTTGGCCTCAAAAGGCAGGTAACTCTCTATACACTGAGTAAGTATTTGACACACTTGACTGGGAACATATGTTTCAGGTCTTGCAATGCCTTGACTCTAGACTAAAGATAATCGCTTAGATCTGACTAGTGCACACCAGCCCACAGCAAGGTTAAAGCCTAAACAATATATCTCTGACTTGTACTCATCGACCAAAGGCATAAGCAGGATTTCTGTCCCCTTTGTTGTTTGTCCTGTCCCTAGAGCCCCCTGCAACCAAGATGAGATTACAGTGGTCTCTATGTGGGGAATGCATGCATGGCATCCCTCTATATGCGGATGACTTGCAACTATAAATGTTTTAGACGTCTTTGAAACCATCAACTCTCTGGAATCACTTCCAGGATTTAAGGTCAATCACACCAAGCCCTTGGTGTTCCTCTTTCAAAAAGACTTGTCAGAACGAGCACTACACCTGGGTACAAGATGCTTGCAATGAGCACCGACTTGCTTCAAATACCTAGACATGCAATTATATCACAACCAGGCAGATGTCCTGGAGGATGATATAGGGAGCACTATCAGATCACTTTGTTCACAAGTTGTGTTCTGGACCTCCCTACCCTTATCTACTGCTGGCCGAATCGCTCTGATAAAACTGGTGATGATCCTCTGGCTTCTTTATGACTTTGCCAACCTCCCAAACCTCATCCGTCTCCGAACATTCAGTGAACTAGACACTTATTAATAGACCTTATATGGGGGAAGGTCAGCTGCAGAGTTGCTCACTCTAAGGATTCCCACACCTGGAGGTGGCATGAGGGTGCCGGACTTTTCCAAATAGTACCTTGCATTGCAGCTCCAATGGATAGCGTGTTGGCTGGCCGGCCATCTCCAGGAAGAGACAGGTCTCTTACATACGCAACGGCAGGATGATACCATGCTCAGGGCCCGCTTTGCGTTGCCCTCGACCCAAACTCCAAATTGTTACTTTTAAGCAGTGTACACAACTACTTACAGTGAAGCGTCCCCTGCAACAAACAAATGAAACCCTACTACCCAACACTACCACTCAGGGAGATCTTTTAGGAGTAGTCATCCTTAAGATTTAGACAACTAGCTGCATGGGAGGAGGTAGATATAATCTGAAAAGCATCCAGCAATTTTTCACATACATGGTCCAGCCAACGCGTTTTGTTCCATATATAATCGGAACTTCATCAGGGCTTAATATCTTGTGAAAACATGTAGTATCCCTGTAAGACACCACATCATGTTCCAACTGTGGAGCATATTCTCAAGAACGTGTGATAACCATCGCAAAAGTAAATTAACGCAACTTCCAACATTAAAGTCCATTGCGGGAAAATTATGGAGTGTTAACGAAGCATTTTCAACGCGTCAACTGACGCGTTAAAATCAAAGCCACGTCGCAAAAATGCGAAATGCGAACGGAAAAAAAAGCTGTGATGAGGCCAAGCGAGATACAAAAATCAGCGAAAATCAGCTACAGGCCTACAATTCACACGCATCCATCAGTCGGGAAAAATCACCATAAAAGCAGAAAAAAACTGACAAACACATGCCAAACAACAGCGAAGCACAATGGATGTTGCCGGAGCAAGTACGGAGAAGAACCAGAACCCCACAAACCCCCCCGGAGGACCAGCCTGGGACCTCGGGGTCAGGGAAGGCCAAGGAGAAGAGTAGGAAGAAGCACTTCAGTCCGCAGGGAAACAGAATACCGATAACGGAGATGGTCGAACACCATCTACAACTGTTTGTCACCTCTACTGTGTCATTGGCAACCAAAAATGAACTATAGCAGTCCATTGTGGACAAGGTGAATGCAGTGGGAGTGCTGAAGAGGACAATGGAAGAGGTCAAGAGGCGCTGGAATGACGTCAAGGGAAAACCAATCAGAAACTTGCCAACAACCGGAAGGCAGCAAGCAGACTGGAGGTGGGAGTCCTGCGCCACAGGAGGAGCTGGACGATATGGAGGAAATGGTGTCCACAGTCATCAGTGGGGAGACGGTGGCTGGAGTCGGGGGACCGGACACTGCTCAACATGACCGGACAAAACAGCAGCAGGGTGAGTAACGACTAGGGACAGGGGGGACGGGGAGATGGGCACAATGGCACACATGCACAATTGAGCTGAGCACATCTGCGGCCAAACCATGCCCCAGTCCCCAACTCCCAACAAGAGACCAATGTACCCAAGCATGCAACATCTCAGCACTGTATATGCACAAAAGTAAAAGCACATCGCAGGAAAGGGATAAGGGACAGCAAAATCAGAGCAGCAGAGGCCACTCCCCAAAATGCAGCATACACACATTACATGCAGAGCACATCAACACTGACAACAATGTGGCACAAACAGCGACATGTCCACAACAGAACATAGGACACAACTGGTGCCGACTTTGTGTAGACACTGGCCAATCACAAGAGGCATTGCAGGGAAATATGAGTTGTTAATGTACAAGTACAAACACACACACGTCTGTTGTCCAAATGTCCATTATCCTCCATCAAATAGGCAGCTCCTCCCAAACAGCCATAATGTACACAGTCATGCAGTCTGTATGTAAACATGTACAATGCGACAACATACATGTGAACACATTGTTAAACTGCATCTCCCCCTCACATTGCAGAGGGACAATCAACACCTCCTGCAGAGCAGCCCGAACCTCTCTTCTCTCATGATGACCACAGCTTCGACTCCAACACGCTCCAAGAGTTCATTGACAGCCTCCGCAGTCCACCTCCAGGAGCAGGGCAGCCCAGCTGCAACGAGGACACCCCACCCCCTGCACAGACCACACAGCAGGCAGCACCCACCACCACAGCTGCCTCCCAGAACCCCCACGAAGAACACATGGCCTTCCAACGCCATGTGTTGGGGTGCCAGGAGTAGCTGGCCGAACAGGTGTGGGTGGGCTTCGACCGCATGGCAGACAAACTAGATGCCATACGTGGGCGTCTAAGTCCCATCAGGGACCACTCACTGTCCCTAACGAACACCCATAGTCCATTCCATGCTCTCCAATGGACCATGGCTCACATCGCTGGAGCCCTGACTCAGAGACTAGAACAACTGTCCAGTCAGAGTGACTCTAGCAATGTCACAAATAAGTTGCGAAATATGCGGAGGTTAATGGAGACCATGGAGCAGGCCAATGCAGAAAGATCCGCTGCCACGGCTGCACACCAGCGAGTGGTAGCTGGGTTCGTCAATGATTTCAAGACCATCCTCATGGCATTGCTGCCTCAAGGCCTGGCGCTGATGCATGCTGCTGCTACCACTCCATCCACATCTCCGCCCCCTGAAGTGTCAGTGCCACACAGGGCGGTAGACATTACACCTGCGGCCCCTGAGGTGTCACTGCCACAGAGCTCTGGAGAAAGGCCAGCTCCACCCACGCGTGAGGCACATGGAACAGCAGAGGACGAAGATGCTATGAAACCGCCTTTGTGGTAAGAAGGACCCAGTAGCATGCATCTCCGTCATGTCGCTGGTTTAAGCTTGGTTCTGCCCTCTGCATCATCACCTCACACTGTACCCCGATGCACTCTGTAGCACTCACCTTGGACCTCACAATGGACTGCCATATACTGTTTGATTGCCAATGACACAGCAATCAGATTGTGGACTGAACTCTTCCTCGTCCTTTGGACTTGTCATTCCCTGTAGGACTCTGGCTGGACCTCCACGGGCCAACATCGTCATGTGGGGTTTGCATTGCCCTGTACTGCTCCAGAAGACACACTCCACTGAATGTGCATTAAGTATTCTGAATCACACAGATGTGTCGTGTCTATGGTCTTTCTTGTGTGGTAGTATGGATGAATGTAGTGTCAGTGAATTCCTCTTACGTCAATGTGGCTCATGCCGTTGGACTTGGGTCACAGGATGACACGTTGCTGAATGTTGTCCGGGTGGCGCCCACACAACAATAGAGACACACGCATTTGTAACATCCTTGTCCAGCCCCGTACGGAACAACGCCCAGAGCCCCGGGGTCATCATTCAAACCCTTACGCTGGTCTGGCATATGCCAGGCCAGCCCAGCCCACTACGCTTACACATACAGGGGGGGACGACAATGCTACATGTGCCAGAACTTCCCTGTAGTGATCTGCTGACCACAGGTCTAGTTGTCAGCATGCCACAGCCACTCCCTCATGGCTGGTTTACATCCACACCACACCCATCTAGCACACTCGTCACAGGACATGTGACCCTGCCAATAAAAAGGGCCGGGTGCACGTGCGCCACGCCATTTCCAACCCCTCTTGGGGTGTATCCGTGTGGTGCGCATGTAGGCATGGGGGCCCAGGGGTCTGCGACATCACATTCCGCCAGCCCAAAGGTGACATGATGGCATCCGCACCACGATACCCAATCATAGAGGGTCCATGACTTGCGGGGCACAGACTTGCTGGCACAGGCACACCGCTATGGGACGGTGACTTTCGGTGCACTGAGGTAGGGGCACCTTAAGTGATGAGCGGGTGTGCAGCCTGCGATGATGCCCCGCCCCGGCGGTCCAGACTAGTCAGGTTTTGTGTGCCCTGCTGGACCGCAGTGTAGGCCTGAGACAGTGGAAAGAGGGGGCCTACCGTCATGTGCCATGGCATCGCTGGTCACAGAGTCAGTGGCACCTCAAGGGCTGAGCGGATGTGCAGCCTGTAATGATGCCCTGTGCACTGGTATGTCCTCTGTCATGACGAAATCAAGAACCAGCACCAAAGTGAGACCTGGTAGCCTCTGGATCTAGGCTGCATGATGTGGAGGGTGCCATGTCCGCGGGCCCTGAGCTTGGGGCTTGCCGCGGCCCGTGGTAGGACCTCTTTTCTACACACCAGTGGTGGTAGGTAAGCTGTGGGGCCTGGGTGCGCAGGGGTGGACATGCACCGCTGGGCGGCTGTGGTGCAGCTGCCTGGGTGTGCAGGGGCGGACAGGCGATGATGTTGTGTGCAATTGTATGTACTTTGCCAGTCATGTATCTGGACTCTGTTACGGACGACGGAGCAGTTCCAGATGTGGGACCTGGTATACTGCACTACATGCCGGCACGTGGTTGGAGATACACCACTGGCAGCAGATGAACAGTGTGGCCTGGGTGTGCAGTGTCGGCACTCTCTCTCCCTGTCCATCTCTTCTGTTATCTGTGTCTCTCTCCCTCTCTCTGTCCATCTCTCTCTCCCTCTCTTTCTCTCTCTCTCTCCTTTGCTCTCTCTCGTCTATCTCTCTCTCTCGTCTATCTCTCTCTCCCTCTCTTTCTCTCTCTCTCTCCTTTGCTCTCTCTCTTTCCGTCTGTCTCTCGCTCCCCCTCTCAGTCCGTCTGCCTCTCTCTCCCTCTCTCTGTCTGTCTTTCTCTCCCTCCCTCTCTCTGTCCGTCTCTCCCTCGCTCTCTGACCATCTATTTCTCTCTCCCTCTCTTCCTTTCTCTCTCCTTCGCTCTCTCTTTGACCCTTGATGTGCGCAGGACACACCTTCTCATCATGATTTCTGTCTTGCAGGCTGTGACCTACAGATTGTCCTGAGGGGAGCCGAAATGTGTCTTCATTTCTGTTCTGTGTTTCTTTGAATACATTTTCATTTGTTGATTCGAAGGTGAATGTGTGATGCTCATTTTTATGACGACGCATGCATGTCACCAGATGTGATTGTGCGACATCAGGCGGATTATTTGGTACATGATTAAGTGTAGTTGATGTGTCATGTCTTTGGCAGTGGGGAGGGGGTCCTGGGGGCGGTGGGTGTTGTAGCCCTCTTGGGTGTCCGGCCTGCATGATCAGTGGCTCCATGACATCTGTTGCCCTTAAGGTGTGGCTCTGGCCGTGGCTCCCTTTTGTGGTGCAGGCTTTGGTCTTACTTTACACCAGGTCAGTGCAGGTGTTAGTTTCCTGCTGCTAACGCACCTTATTGCATGTTTTGTGGTCATGTCGCAGATTTGTCTGGTCGTTGAGAATGTTGCGAAGTGGTGTTGTTGCGCTTTTTGCAAGGGAACTCCTGCTCTGCATCTCATTACCGATAGTTGCGGGGGTCATCTGTGGTGATGTGTTTTGCGGCTGCTATCGCAGGTAAACTGGTGCTATGGGCTGTTAGTACCAGCTTGTGAATGGGGTGATAAAGTTATCGTGACTTTGGCTGCAATGAGGTGCCGTTAACTCGGCGATAGTTCCTTGAGAATATGCCCCTGTGGGCGCTGGCAAGTAAGATATTTCACGGGGCAAAACGACGGCCCCTGAATATTACCCTGATAAGTAATAGACCTCTTAGTCACATATTGTCTTGTATGAGTCTTACAGATATTAAGCCCTGATAAAGTTCCGATTATATATGGAACGAAACACGTTGGCTGGACCATGTGTGTGAAAAATTGATAGAGTAATAAAGAATTTGTCAAAATATACGTGATTGGACTCCTTTACCTGGTGCATCTCCATATGGTTTTGAGGATCATGAATCTGGTTGACAGTGGCGCTGAACAGCGGCAAGTTCCTGAGTCTTTGTGCACGGGACATCCTACTTCACCAAACTATGAGAGAGGTGCAGGCTTGAAAAGTCCGCCGTTGGGTTCTTTCTTATGTGACATTGATATTATAAGATGAGACTTTTTTCTGAAAGTGCTTTTCTAAGCTTTGAGAACCTCTGCCACCACTCCAGCCTGCAGAAAGGTAGTTTTAAGTTGACGGTACATTATGCAAGCAATATTCACAAACTAGAACACTAAGTACCTAGAACGAGACACCAATCAACTTGTACATACCTCACCCCTGACTAGTCATCAAAGGTGTCTGATTACATGGATTTATAAATCCTGCAGGCCAAACCTCACTGGTGTCTTGCTACACTGAATACCAAATGGGAGACAACACTAGGGCAGGCATTCAGAGACTCTGAATTGGCAGTTTCCTGGAACACCTTTGCAAGGTCTCCAGAAATGCTCTATTTAAAAAAATCTAATTTTGTATACTCCACAGAGTATATAACCCCCCACAGATTACGTCTAATATTCATTGGTGTAGTGGATGCTGTCCAAGATGTTGCACTTCACTGTCAGACCTATTCTGCATGTGCTCCACCTTGAGCCCATTCTGGAGTGTGGAGTTCACTGATATTGAGCAAGTCACTGAGAGAACTGGAGTTTCCACTGCAGCTCATTGTCTCTTGGATCTCTTTCTGAGACGCACACACAAGAAGGCCACTACTAGATTCACCATGCTAGCCCTATCCAAACTGGTGATCGCGGTGAGATGGAAATCCTCCTCACCCCATAAATCCCACAATGTAGAGGGGAGGTCATTAGATGGGCCCAAGCAGTGGGGGTGGGCCTGCGCAGGAAGAAGTAAGGACAATGCAGCAACCCCTAGCAGTCTATTGGAATGCAATATTGCATGATTTTTTCTAAACATGCTGAAGAAGATAAGAGAGCACCCTAAATCCACGGAGCCACGCACTTCAATATTGAATGATATGCAAGCTAACACGTGACTCTTTCCTCATGACCAATATAGCCACAAAGATGGTCATTCCATGCCCCCTCGCCCCCACATGCTGATGGGCTAAACTCGCAACAATTATACAATTATAGGTAAGGATAAGCCATACAGGACCCAATAGAACAATCATTCACTGGAGCACTTCCTCATCTGACCCTTAGACAGGAGACAACCTCACCTGGGGGTGGGTGGGAGTGGTAGTGATTCAACGCAGTTAGAGAGTTCCTTTAGCACGTGATGATTACACAAGGGATACCAAATTATGCTATTTATGATGCTTAACCATGACTGTAACATGCAAGTGCCTTTCAGCTTAAAGCAAAGCAAAAGGATAATTGCTTATGAATTGCATTTAGGTATCTACCTGCCGGACTTGCTCTATTTGCGCAAACCACAAAACTGTGTCAGATGACAATCATACTCGTTCACTTTGCCAAGTGACTGACCTCCAAATTAGACAATTACAACTTAGACAATAGCAATTTGGTGAACAAAAAAAGGAACACACTCATTTGTTTCTCTATATTTTTATTAATACAGTGTTCTACTTTTTTAATCTCACTCGCTTTTTTATTGTTTTGAATACCTTTACCTGCCTATGGTTGAGATGAACCTCAAAGACAGATGAATTCTTCCGCCTAATCCATGCTCAGCCTGTGCACGGCGACATCGTGGAAACAAGATGACTTCTTTTCACGTTTGAGGGGTGCCCCAGCCACCCATACCATGTGACTTGCAGCTGCTCAAATCTCTAAGTGAACTGTGCTATCTCTGCACGAATGAAAAACATTTGTTCTACAACTTGACATTGCCCTTTCTTGCCCCGGATACTCACAAGCGGGCTATTGAACGTGGCAGACCATTTTGCTGCCTGCAGCCATGGGAGCTGCTTTTGTGGCTCTGACTTTTCATTGTTTTTGAAAAAGATTATGCTGAAATATTTGCCATTTTATACACACTTTTCTAATTATTAAATAAAATGTCTCCCTACTGGTCAAAAATTGAGTTAACAAAATCAGTGGTACCATTCGGAAATGTAATTCCCTGGACTACTTGGATGATGTAGCCATAAGCAATGTTTGCTTTTTAATGTTAGGCATCATCGCCATATCTCCTCTCAAATTCTTTGTTTCTTGTCATGATTGGTTGTGATTGCAGTGTTGACCATAGATGGCAAGTCGGCTTTAAACCCACAGCAGATCACATAATTTGTACATGATAGAAGATATTACCGTTTTGTTCTGACATGACTAGATGAGCTGCATTACTTAAAAGTTTAGGCCCCCTACTAACGATGCTGTTAAGATAACATCTGGCAGCCATCTTGGAGAGGAGTATTTGGATAATCAGTGTTATAGATACTCTTTCAGCAATATTGATATGTTCAAACAAAGATAAAAAATATACTTAAGACACCTTTGCGATTGCTGAAATAAATACTGTTCACGCGGGTGTATGTCAAGAGATGTTTGAATGTGGGTTTGTATATAGTCAAAGACAAAATGGCCGCTGCATGTAGGAGCAGCCAACAAGGAAATTGCTTAGGTTGTCTGTTGTTTTTCTGAACGAGTATTGTAGATGTCGATGGTGGCATGTATGAGCTTTGCAGTTCTTTCAGGTTATAAAACAGGAATCTTGGTTATTTCAGTCACAGGTCTGTAGTAAAAGTGGTAGTGAAGATGAGCATTGAGAATTAGAGGACTGCGCTTCCTTGGGTCCAATGTCTTCTCAACGGCATGTATCCTTTATCTGCCCCCTCTCCCAGATCACTAGGGCAGTGGCAGAAAGCTTAGCCCCTCGTCCTTTAGCCTGCTCTCCAGCCAAGGAAGCACTTTGAATAGGTTAGTGTGGAAATCTCTGGCATAAGGCTTAGTCATCGGTGCCCTGTTCATATTTATGCATAGATTTGCCACACCCCAGCTGATTACTCCAACCTGGAAGAAAAAAAAATATATATATATTCAGTTTTGTGGCTCTAAAAAAAAGCATGTCATTGTAACCTCTTAGCAGAAATTCCAACGACACACGAAAGAGCAAGCAGTGAAATGAAAAGGAGAAATACAGATACTTTAGAGATATCACGTAAGGAGCAAACAAGGCCTGCATGATGTCAGAGCACAGTAGAGAGAAGAAAAAGTAGCAGGTTAGAGGCATTTTAGGTGACTGCAGTATATCGGGTCCACTTTGGGATCTGTACTACTCCATGAGGATTCATAACAATGGGCTGGAATTGAACCTTTCACAAGCATGGTATTTATTAGATGCACTAAACTGGAACAAACAACATAACCCTCCCATCTGTCCCAAACATCTCTGCTTAGGAACGCAGACAGGAGAGGGGTCCTTATAAGTGTGCCCATATGACATTAATACATAGGCTCTGGAAGAAGAAGTGCTAGGGGTGCTGCAGCAACCCCAAAACAACTATGCTGGAGTTCAGAAGGTGACTGAGCAATGAAGATGCCTTTAAATCCTGCTATCTTGTCACATTTGCTGTGCTTTCAAAGACAGGTCAAACGTCAGGCTTTGTCTTCTGAGAATCTACTACTTATTCTTTTAAAAGCAGCACAGTGATTACTTTTTTTCCTCTGGCTGCAAAATTAGAGAATTTTACAAAGGGAACTATCGCTTAATTATGCTGGGGTACATGGAGTGTTAAAGGAAAGACTGTGGGGTGTCAGTTGTTTCTGACACTCAACTAAAAATACCGGTAAATGAACTGTACAAATATTTCTAAATATATCACCAGATAAAAATACACAAATATATCACATATTCTTCGAATTCTGAAGTGTGGTGGAAACAAAGATTCTGATAGGATTAAAACTAATCAAGACACTTTATTTGGTGATGTACAAATGATGGGGCATGCCACATGGGCCTTCGTGGGTGAGGGGCCCCTATTAGCCTCAACAGGTTGTTTTGGCAGGGTTACAAAACAAAATCGTTGTCATTCCAAACATTTGTAGGCTAGGCTTTTTTAATATGCTAAGGAGTTGGTAAGGTTTCCCATAAATGTCTACTCACTCCCTTTAGTTTTTTTTAAAAACATACCTTATTAGTTTTTTAAATTTATATCTCATACCATCACATCACATATTTGTAGCATCAGCAGTCGTTTCTCTATAACAATAGTACATGTTCACGGCATGTTCCTTCTATATTATAACTATACATACTCAGTCTACATCATAATTGTAGCAAGATACCTCTCTTGTGTGCGAGCTATCCCATTATCACATTAATACGAGAAACAGTTCCCAACACCCTCCTCCCAGTCCTCCCCCGTCTCACGCGTACTTCTGAATCTTGCACCCTTTGCATTTTCCGCTCTATGTGCATATCAAATCCATGTGTATGTATAATACATCTCCCTGTCTTATTCGTTTTTAACAAGACTTAATTACTCTCCTGCACTGTCAATTGTATATCTTGCTTAGGGTCTTAATCTGCATCTGCCGATTTTATGGCTTCTAACATCCCATCCCACTCCAGAGCTATTGGCGTTTTTCGTAGGCCCCTTATTTCTTCTCTCCGCAGTGCCGCACTTTCAGCAGTAAATCCACTTGCCAGGTCAATACATCTGGGGGTTTCCGTGATTTCCATCTCATAGTTATATTATGTATAGCTAAGATGAGTGCTAGGTTTATAAAGCGGTATTTCACTTTATGTTTGGACATTTGTTTGTGGAGTCCCAAAATGCATTCTTCCACTGTGCTGTATTTCCCGGTTTGCCGCTTCCCCTGTTTTTTGCCTGACAGCGTCCCAGTATCCCCGCACCTTTGGACAGGTCCATAACATGTGGAGTAGGTGCGCTCCCTCTAATAAGCATCTCGGACAATAGTGTTGAGTTTGGGGGAACATTCTATCTAATTTGTGGGGAGTAAGATAAGCACGGTGCAATACCATTGTCTGTATGTATTTGAATTTTGTGTTCCTCGATGTCTTTCTTGGGTGTTCCAGTATCCTTTCCCATTCTTTATCTTTTCTTTCCCTACCTATGTCCCCCTCCCATGTGGTCTTTAATGTGCATACAGTGGCTTTCGTATGCGAACTGATGCTTGTATAGAGCCATCTGATGAGGTGCCTGCCTCTTCCCATATAATATATCATCTTGACTAAGTCATTGGTAGGAGGTTCTTGCCTTTGCGGCGCCCAGTGCGTTTTTATGTATCGTGCAGCGTGTAATATGTATAAGTGTGTCGGGACTCCAGTTTCATTAACAAAGGTATCATGGTCTAGTAATATGCCCTCCCCAAACAGATCTGACACCGTGCAACCCCCTGCTTCCAGCCAGGGCGCCAGCTTGCGTTTCGTGAGTCTACCTCCCACTAGTGGAATCCCCAGCAGGGGAAGGTTACCCGCATATGCCGGGGGTGTTTATGTGTATTGTAGTGCCGCCTTCCAGCATCGGAGCGCCGTAGCTAACAGCGGGGGAAGGTCTCTCGGGGGTCTGCTACCTGGCAGTAATAACATATGCAGTGCACTGTTGTCAATATCTGTCTCCGTGAACCCTATTTCCTGCTGGTTGCCTCTTGCCGTCCAATATGACAGCCATTGAAATTGGCTTGCATAGTCGTATGCTAGCAAGTCTGGGACACCCAGACCTCCCATTTGTGTACCTATTTGCAACTTCTGCAGGCTTGTCCGTCTTCTACCATTTCCCCAGATGAGTTCAGTAATCATCGTGTTTAGCAGTTTGAACGTTGCCTGTGGTACAGGTAATGGTAAATTAGTGAAATAGTACAAGCGCCTCGACAGCACCACCATTTTTGCAAGGGCCACCCTCCCCATAACAGATAGCGGCAATGCCGTCCAGAAAACTATACTGGACCGCAGAGCCGGATTGTTTTGTGTAGGTTACCATCCTATCGTACCATCTAGCATATCTTCCTGGTCCTATAAATTTGTACGCCTAGGTATTTAAAAGTAGTCGGGGCCACCGCAAGGTGAGTGTCTCCAAATTCTATACTTTCTGTGTCTGCATGTTCTGAGGAGAAGAATGAATGGGATTTCCCCACATTGATAGCCAATCCAGACATAATTTCAAAGCGACCGAACGTGTCATATATTGAGGCCAGTGGCACCTTGAGGTCCCGAAGATACAAAATAATGTTGTCTGCATATGCCGAGAACAAGTGTAGTGTATTTCCCAACAACATGCCCCGGTCTGTGAATTCTTTTCTCAGCGTTATAGCTAATGGTTCCAGCACCAGTATAAAAATAAGAGGCGATAAGGGACAGCCCTGCCTCGTCCCTTTATGTATGGAATATTCCTCCGAGGTGTGGCCGCCAGTGCCGTAGGGGCCTTATATAGCAGATGCAACCAAGCAATATACCCCTCTGGGATCCCAAATCTCGCCAGCGCCTTGAACATATACTCCCAACTAATGGAATCAAAGGCTTGCCTCAAATCTAGGGAAAGACATCACGCGTGAGGGTATCGGCTCGGGGCTTCAGTCATTAGTTGGTGTAGCTTCCTAATATTTAACGATGTGCTACGAGATGGCAAGAACCTGGTTTGGTCAATGTGGATTAATCTGGGCAGGGATGGCAATAACCTATTTGCCAGTACCTTACTCAGAATCTTATATTCCGTACTTAGAAGGGACAACGGTCAATAGTTGGCCATATCTGTGGGATCTTGCCCAGCCTTCGGGAGGGATATTACTAACGCATGGGCCATTGTACTTGGCAAAGATCCCTTCTCCCATGGGGGCGTGGTTAAGCAAGCCACGATGGCGGACGCGGTCTGCTGAGGCTCCGCAATCGGGCGGCCCAGAAGATCGTGCCACTTCGTCGTTCAGGGGAGAAAAGCACCACCCTGATGACGGAATCGTAGCTGCTCATGTGGGTGCTTACAAGAGGCGATATTCTACGATTCCCACGGAGATACGGCCGATGGTGGATCCAGCGAGCACCTGATACCCGGGCGGTGCGTGGGGCTGATTCAGCATCTCCTGCTGCCATCTGCCACAACCCTGCTCCGTGCTGAAGGGGAACCGGAGGAGGCCGGTGACTGACGGCGGTGCCCTGTGTTGACGCGGCGCCGCCGCAAGATTGTCTGTACCTGCCGGACCCGGTGGCCATATCCTGATATGTACGGGTGACAGGCCGTGAACCTGGTGATTCGGAGACCTCCCTCCGCTGCTGGCTGCGATGCTTCGCGCCAAAGACCGCCTGACCTCAAGATGGCGTCCATGAGGTGACGCTACCTGCAACCAGCAGCCGGATCTTCCAGGGGGCCCCAGCGTGTGGAGTCTCAGTGGGTGAGCAGCGTGATTTAGACTCTTCGCTACCCTTGCGGCCACCCCCCTGTCCAGCCACCCCACCCGGGGGGCCAGACTGTAGCCGACCCCTGCCTGACTTTAAGATGGCGGCTCAGATACATTGAGCAGACCGGCCACCCTCCTCACAGGCCTCGACGAGTGGGCCCCCGCCCGGGCGAGGGTCACGGGGCCCCAGCAGTATCTCGGAACCGGGTGACCCGGAGAGACCCCCCTCCGCTGCTGGCTGCGCAGTTTCGCGCCACGGACCAGCTGACCTCAAACTGGTGCCCATGAGGTGACGCTCCCTGCATCTAGCAGCCCAGCCTCCCGGGAGACCCAACGTGTGGAGATCCAGAGGGTGAGCGGTGTGCTGCTAACAAACCGCTGCCCTTGCGGCCCCCCTCCTGCCCAGCCGCACCACTCGGGGGGCCGGCTTGCAGCCAATTCCCTGCCTGACTTCGAACTGATGGCTCGGACGCATTGAACAAGCCGGTACCGGCCACCCTCCTCACAAGAATCGAAGAGTGGGTGTCTGGACAGTCCCCACCCAGGGTGCAGGTCACTCGGCCACGGCGGTATCTCGGATCCGGTGTTCTTCATGGCGCCATCCCAAAAAACACGGCTGGCGGTGCGGCCGAGCGGACCCCGTTGGGGGGGGGCAATATACGGGCGCACTACGCCCCCTACATCAAGAAGTCTATGAACAGGGCAGCCGCCTCTCGGGGACACGTTGCCGCAGCCCTGGCGGCGCGCCCAGCCCCTCAGGAAGCGAGTGAGATACCTGCGGCCAGGAACATGGGGAAACCCACGGCTACTCAAAAGACGTCGGTCCTGGAGACGGCACCAGAGAACCAGCTCAGAACCAGCACGCTCCCTAAAGCATCCACGACCCAGCGGACCCAACCATTTCGGACAAATTAGACCAAGTCCTGGCGGCCATTGAACTATCCAGGGCCTCCATGGAGGAACGCCTGGGCACCCTCTCCACGGACATCAAACTTATCCGTGATGACCATCATAAGCTGGCTGATAAGGTGAGAGAGGGGGAGAGAATGCTCGCAGACATACAGCCCACCCTGAGCGTGCAGCAGCAAACTCTTCGAACAACCTTGGGTCGTGTGGCTACCATAGAGGATCATCTGGATGATTTGGAAGGGCGTTCTCGAAGCTGAAACATACGAGTACTGGGTCTTCCGGAGGGCGTTGAGGGGACACATCCCATCGAATACGTGGAGGCCTGGGTCAAATCCTTCACCCCAATCGAAGGACCGCACAGCTTTTTTCTCCATAGGGCGGGCCCACTGGGTCCCGACAGGCAATTCGCCACCCGGAAACATCCCTCCGCCCCTTGCTTGCAAAGTTCTTTCATTTTCAAGACGGTGAAGCAGTACTACGGGCCGCCAGGCGTGCAGGCCCGCTGCAAGTTGAAAACCAGCACATTATGATATTCCCGGATTATGCCAAGGCAGTGCAAAAGCTCAGAGCCTCCTTTCTGGAGGTGAAACGCCGCCTGCGGGCGAATGACATACAATACTCCTTGTTATTCCCGGCCCGCCTGAAAGTCATCTACGCTGGTACCACACACTTCTTCTCCACAGCAGCAGACGCTTGCGAATGGGCGAACCAACACTGTACACGGGGACCGGCTGTAGAGGTGCCACGAAGGCGCAAACAAAGGGCACCGCGCAATAGGAAATGCGCCTCGCAACAGACGCAACCACAAGGACGACAGACATGGGGAGAGCCCACGTGACACCATGTGATTGACTCTTCGGACCTAGAACAGATCATGCGAGAACGTCGCAAGGCCCTCCAGGCTGTTACTGATTTAGGGGCTCCCCCATCTGAGGAAGACACTGAGGGGGTTCCCTACCTTTTCTTGTCGGGAAGCAAAGATGACAGCAACGGTGCCCATCCCGCAGCTGACTATTACCCTACCCTCAGCCACCCCACTACTTACTGATACCCTGCACTGAGGAAACCGAACGATGTACTCTGGAAGCCGCCGACACCGAAGGGCGCCCAGACACAGGTGCTCCCGACAGGAAGATACCGGCGTCAGATGTCGCGGCACACTTACCTTACAACACTCTCAAACGACGAATATTGATCCTAACAACGACCCTGCGGGATCCTGCCTCGCAGACACGCACTGCCACCCCCATGTATTGTTTGTTCGCTCTCTCACTTTCTGAGCGCTGGTTGGACGTATCGGGTTCTCAGATACGCCCCAAGTATTGGGCTAGTTTTCCCACCCAGTTACAAGTCTTATTTACCCTGTTTTCCTACCCCTTAAACCCCACAGGAGACACGTACAGCAGGACAGCCAGCACACCCGGGCGGGGGGTGGCGGGGACTTCCTACAGGAACAGCGCTGCTAGGCCATACTTAGAGTTCATGCCCTCCACAATTACGATCGCGCCCCCAGGCGCGGGTCGAGCTTACCAAACTCCCCAATGCAGTGCGCAGATGTCAGTCTTCTCACCCTAAATGCTCGGGGTCTTCATACATCGCGCAAGAGATACGCCACATATGCTTACATCAAACGCCAACATGCACAAATCACGTTCCTCCAAGAGACGCATCTCACAGCGCCAGAAGTTGACAGACTACGGTCCCGCTGGCGGGGCACTATATGTGCCACATCCTACTCAGCGTTCGCGCGAGGCTCACTGATTTGGGTTTGCCCGGGCACCCCCTTTCAGGAAACACGTAGGGTGGTGGCTAGAGAGGGTAGGTATGCCCTGTTAGAAGGACTACTGGACGGACAACCCGTTCTGTTAGGCAGCATATATGCCCCAAATACCGAACAGGATAGGTTCTGGGACTCCCTCACGGGTGTGCTGGCCCCCTTTACATCTCTCCCATGGATTTTAGGGGGTGACTACAATTGTGAACTCGATGTTACGATTGACAGATCACACCCACCTCCACCACACTCTCCAGTCCATACACGGTCAGAGCGCTTCCGCCGCTGGGTTGATCACTGGGCACTGGTAGACGCGTGGAGAGCCCATCACCCTCACACAAAGCTTTGCTCGTTTCATTCCATCCCCCACAATTTGCGAATCCGGTTAGACAGATTTTTATGCACTTCGTCCCTGATTCCTAAGGTTCAACACTGACTATTTGGGCCGGATAGTCTTAGACCACGATGCACACATATTACGCGTCCAATGGAGACCTCCTCACCCACCGGTGCCCACATGGCGCCTCCCACGCGACTCACTGACCAGACATTTCGGCACCATCATGCACAAAGTATCCAGGAATACTTCACTCACAACACAGGGTCCGCCACATCCAGACTAGTGGAATGGGATGCCTTTAACATAGTGGTCCGAGGGACATGCATCAAACAGGTGGTAGGGGTACGCCGCACGCTAGAACGAACACTTGTCGACACTGAACATAAGCTGGCAACACTCACGAAAAGGAGGATGCTGACACCGCAACGGCGGCACAGGTGGCGGAAGCCAAAACGCAATACTCCACTGCTCTAGCGGACCTACGCAAATTTAACTTTCGAGTCTATGCCACCCGGGTATACAAGGAACGGGACAAAAACGGGTACGCTTTTAGCATGGTTAGCGAAGCAAGACACTGACACCAAACCCATCACAGAGATCTTGACGCCCACGGGAGTCCTAGTGCGCTCCCAACTGGACATTTTAAACGCATTTCAGCAACATTATGCTGCGGTTTATAACACCCCGTCAGGGGGCGACAAGCCATTTCTTGGACCCACTACCGATCCCGCATATCACAGACGCAACTAGGGACACACTAGATACTAAAATATCGGAGGCGGATGTCTCTGGCGCAATACGCGCGCTGGCTTGGAACAAGGCACTGGATCTAGATGGTCTGCCCCTCGAGTATCACAGTACCTTTTCTGCCCTTTTAGTCCCCCATCTGACTGCTACGTTTATGGACGCATTTGAGAGGAGAGAACTTGCGGGATCTCTTCGAGAGTCCGTCATAGTGACGTTCCTTAAACCGCACCGAGACCCCCGACAATTGTCCTCCTACCGCTCCATCACACTCCTATCTGCTGACTGCAAGGTCTTGGGTAAAATCCTAGCAACTAGATACGAACAAATACTACGTCCCTTGGTCCATTCGGACCAATGTGGATTCGTCCCCGGCAGGAACACGTCCCAGAACATAAGATGATTGTTCCATGTTCAGGATCAGGTAGGGGACAGTGCTGTATTTCCCGGTTTGCCGCTTCCCCTGTTTTTTGCCTGACAGCGTCCCAGTATCCCCGCACCTTTGGACAGGTCCATAACATGTGGAGTAGGTGCGCTCCCTCTAATAAGCATCTCGGACAATAGTGTTGAGTTTGGGGGAACATTCTATCTAATTTGTGGGGAGTAAGATAAGCACGGTGCAATACCATTGTCTGTATGTATTTGAATTTTGTGTTCCTCGATGTCTTTCTTGGGTGTTCCAGTATCCTTTCCCATTCTTTATCTTTTCTTTCCCTACCTATGTCCCCCTCCCATGTGGTCTTTAATGTGCATACAGTGGCTTTCGTATGCGAACTGATGCTTGTATAGAGCCATCTGATGAGGTGCCTGCCTCTTCCCATATAATATATCATCTTGACT
Source organism: Lissotriton helveticus (assembly GCF_964261635.1). Taxonomy (NCBI): domain Eukaryota; kingdom Metazoa; phylum Chordata; class Amphibia; order Caudata; family Salamandridae; genus Lissotriton; species Lissotriton helveticus. The sequence goes on from NC_136065.1 coordinate 2,049,356,809, forward strand.
AAGTCATTGGTAGGAGGTTCTTGCCTTTGCGGCGCCCAGTGCGTTTTTATGTATCGTGCAGCGTGTAATATGTATAAGTGTGTCGGGACTCCAGTTTCATTAACAAAGGTATCATGGTCTAGTAATATGCCCTCCCCAAACAGATCTGACACCGTGCAACCCCCTGCTTCCAGCCAGGGCGCCAGCTTGCGTTTCGTGAGTCTACCTCCCACTAGTGGAATCCCCAGCAGGGGAAGGTTACCCGCATATGCCGGGGGTGTTTATGTGTATTGTAGTGCCGCCTTCCAGCATCGGAGCGCCGTAGCTAACAGCGGGGGAAGGTCTCTCGGGGGTCTGCTACCTGGCAGTAATAACATATGCAGTGCACTGTTGTCAATATCTGTCTCCGTGAACCCTATTTCCTGCTGGTTGCCTCTTGCCGTCCAATATGACAGCCATTGAAATTGGCTTGCATAGTCGTATGCTAGCAAGTCTGGGACACCCAGACCTCCCATTTGTGTACCTATTTGCAACTTCTGCAGGCTTGTCCGTCTTCTACCATTTCCCCAGATGAGTTCAGTAATCATCGTGTTTAGCAGTTTGAACGTTGCCTGTGGTACAGGTAATGGTAAATTAGTGAAATAGTACAAGCGCCTCGGCAGCACCACCATTTTTGCAAGGGCCACCCTCCCCATAACAGATAGCGGCAATGCCGTCCAGAAAACTATACTGGACCGCAGAGCCGGATTGTTTTGTGTAGGTTACCATCCTATCGTACCATCTAGCATATCTTCCTGGTCCTATAAATTTATACGCCTAGGTATTTAAAAGTAGTCGGGGCCACCGCAAGGTGAGTGTCTCCAAATTCTATACTTTCTGTGTCTGCATGTTCTGAGGAGAAGAATGCATGGGATTTCCCCACATTGATAGCCAATCCAGACATAATTTCAAAGGGACCGAACGTGTCATATATTGAGGCCAGTGGCACCTTGAGGTCCCGAAGATACAAAATAATGTACAGGAATTTATATAGCGCAAATCACCAAGCGGTTTCTAAGCGCTTGCTTAGGGAACCCGTCCTGGTATTCCCCTGTGAGATAACCCCGGCAGGGTATCCGCAAGGTGAAAGCCAGGCATCCCGCCGCGAGGGGCCGTTGTGGAGATTAAGTAAGCTATTGCCCAGAGTCGCAGAGTGAGAACCCGTGAATCGAGTAGGCACCAGAGCGAGAATTGTCGAGTCCATGGACATTTTAGGACTCAAGACCCCACCGAGCCGGGAATTGAACCCTGGTCCCGGGCTGACCTCTGCTTCCAGGTCTGATTTCCTCTAACCAGTGAGCCACACTTCTCCAAAATGTTGTCTGCATATGCCGAGAACAAGTGTAGTGTATTTCCCAACAACATGCCCCGGTCTGTGAATTCTTTTCTCAGCGTTATAGCTAATGGTTCCAGCACCAGTATAAAAATAAGAGGCGATAAGGGACAGCCCTGCCTCGTCCCTTTATGTATGGAATATTCCTCCGAGGTGTGGCCGCCAGTGCCGTAGGGGCCTTATATAGCAGATGCAACCAAGCAATATACCCCTCTGGGATCCCAAATCTCGCCAGCGCCTTGAACATATACTCCCAACTAATGGAATCAAAGGCTTGCCTCAAATCTAGGGAAAGACATCACGCGTGAGGGTATCGGCTCGGGGCTTCAGTCATTAGTTGGTGTAGCTTCCTAATATTTAACGATGTGCTACGGGATGGCAAGAACCTGGTTTGGTCAATGTGGATTAATCTGGGCAGGGATGGCAATAACCTATTTGCCAGTACCTTACTCAGAATCTTATATTCCGTACTTAGAAGGGACAACGGTCAATAGTTGGCCATATCTGTGGGATCTTGCCCAGCCTTCGGGAGGGATATTACTAACGCATGCGCCATTGTACTTGGCAAAGATCCCTTCTCCCATGGGGGCGTGGTTAAGCAAGCCACGATGGCGGACGCGGTCTGCTGAGGCTCCGCAATCGGGCGGCCCAGAAGATCGTGCCACTTCGTCGTTCAGGGGAGAAAAGCCCCTCCCTGATGACGGAATCGTAGCTGCTCCTGTGGGTGCTTACAAGAGGCGATATTCTACGGTTCCCACGGAGATACGGCCGATGGTGGATCCAGCGAGCACCTGATACCCGGGCGGTGCGTGGGGCTGATTCAGCATCTCCTGCTGCCATCTGCCACAACCCTGCTCCGTGCTGAAGGGGAACCGGAGGAGGCCGGTGACTGACGGCGGTGCCCTGTGTTGACAGGGGAGCCGCCGCAAGATTGTCTGTGCCTGCCGGACCCGGTGGCCATATCCTGATATGTACGGGTGACAGGCCGTGAACCTGGTGATTCGGAGACCCCCTCCGCTGCTGGCTGCGATGCTTCGCGCCAAAGACCGCCTGACCTCAAGATGGCGTCCATGAGGTGACGCTACCTGCAACCAGCAGCCGGATCTTCCAGGGGGCCCCAGCGTGTGGAGTCTCAGTGGGTGAGCAGCGTGATTTAGACTCTTGGCTACCCTTGCGGCCACCCCCCTGTCCAGCCACGCCACCCGGGGAGCCAGACTGTAGCCGACCCCTGCCTGACTTTAAGATGGCGGCTCAGATACATTGAGCAGACCGGCCACCCTCCTCACAGGCCTCGACGAGTGGGCCCTGCCCGGGCGAGGGTCACGGGGCCCCAGCAGTATCTCGGAACCGGGTGACCCGGAGAGACCCCCCTCCGCTGCTGGCTGCGCAGTTTCGCGCCACGGACCACCTGACCTCAAACTGGTGCCCATGAGGTGACGCTCCCTGCATCTAGCAGCCCAGCCTCCCGGGAGACCCAACGTGTGGAGATCCAGAGGGTGAGCGGCGTGCTGCTAACAAACCGCTGCCCTTGCGGCCCCCCTCCTGCCCAGCCGCACCACTCGGGGGGGCCGGCTTGCAGCCAATTCCCTGCCTGACTTCGAACTGATGGCTCGGACGCATTGAACAAGCCGGTACCGGCCACCCTCCTCACAAGAATCGAAGAGTGGGTGTCTGGACAGTCCCCACCATGGTGCAGGTCACTCGGCCACGGCGGTATCTCGGATCCGGTGTTCTTCATGGCGACATCCCAAAAAACACGGCTGGCGGTGCGGCCGAGCGGACCCCGATGGGCGGGTGGCAATCTACGGGCGCACTACGCCCCCTACATCAAGAAGTCTATGAACAGGGCAGCCGCTTCTCGGGGACACGTTGCCGCAGCCCTGGCGGCGCGCCCAGCCCCTCAGGAAGCGAGTGAGATACCTGCGGCCGGGAACATGGGGAAACCCACGGCTACTCAAAAGACGTCGGTCCTGGAGACGGCACCAGAGAACCATCTCAGAACCAGCACGCTCCCTAAAGCATCCACGACCCAGCGGACCCAACCATTTCGGACAAATTAGACCAAGTCCTGGCAGCCATTGAACTATCCAGGGCCTCCATGGAGGAACGCCTGGGCACCCTCTCCACGGACATCAAACTTATCCGTGATGACCATCATAAACTGGCTGATAAGGTGAGAGAGGGGGAGAGAATGCTCGCAGACATACAGCCCACCCTGAGCGTGCAGAAGCAAACTCTTCGAACAACCTTGGGTCGTGTGGCTACCATAGAGGATCATCTGGATGATTTGGAAGGGCGTTCTCGAAGCTGAAACATACGTGTGCTGGGTCTTCCGGAGGGCGTTGAGGGGACACATCCCATCGAATACGTGGAGGCCTGGGTCAAATCCTTCACCCCAATCGAAGGACCGCACAGCTTTTTTCTCCATAGGGCGGGCCCACTGGGTCCCGACAGGCAATTCGCCACCCGGAAACATCCCTCCGCCCCTTGCTTGCAAAGTTCTTTCATTTTCAAGACCGTGACGCAGTACTACGGGCCGCCAGGCGTGCAGGCCCACTGCAAGTTGAAAACCAGCACATTATGATATTCCCGGATTATGCCAAGGCAGTGCAAAAGCTCAGAGCCTCCTTTCTGGAGGTGAAACGCCGCCTGCGGGCGAATGACATACAATACTCCTTGTTATTCCCGGCCCGCCTGAAAGTCATCTACGCTGGTACCACACATTTCTTCTCCACAGCAGCAGACGCTTGCGAATGGGCGAACCAACACTGTACACGGGGACCGGCTGTAGAGGTGCCACGAAGGCGCACACAAAGGGCACCGCGCAATAGGAAATGCGCCTCGCAACAGACGCAACCACAAGGACGACAGACATGAGGAGAGCCCACGGGACACCATGTGATTGACTCTTCGGACCTAGAACAGATCATGCGAGAATATCGCAAGGCCCTCCAGGCTGTTACTGATTTAGGGGCTCCCCCATCTGAGGAAGACACTGAGGGGGTTCCCTACCTTTTCTTGTCGGGAAGCAAAGATGACAGCAACGGTGCCCATCCCGCAGCTGACTATTACCCTACCCTCAGCCACCCCACTACTTACTGATACCCTGCACTGAGGAAACCGAACGATGTACTCTGGAAGCCGCCGACACCGAAGGGCGCCCAGACACAGGTGCTCCCGACAGGAAGATACCGGCGTCAGATGTCGCGGCACACTTACCTTACAACACTCTCAAACGACGAATATTGATCCTAACAACGACCCTGCGGGATCCTGCCTCGCAGACACGCACTGCCACCCCCATGTATTGTTTGTTCGCTCTCTCACTTTCTGAGCGCTGGTTGGACGTATCGGGTTCTCAGATACGCCCCAAGTATTGGGCTAGTTTTCCCACCCAGTTACAAGTCTTATTTACCCTGTTTTCCTACCCCTTACACCCCACAGGAGACACGTACAGCAGGACAGCCAGCACACCCGGGCGGGGGGTGGCGGGGACTTCCTACAGGAACAGCGCTGCTAGGCCATACTTAGAGTTCATGCCCTCCACAATTACGATCGCGCCCCCAGGCGCGGGTCGAGCTTACCAAACTCCCCAATGCAGTGCGCAGATGTCAGTCTTCTCACCCTAAATGCTCGGGGTCTTCATACATCGCGCAAGAGATACGCCACATATGCTTACATCAAACGCCAACATGCACAAATCACGTTCCTCCAAGAGACGCATCTCACAGCGCCAGAAGTTGACAGACTACGGTCCCGCTGGCGGGGCACTATATGTGCCACATCCTACTCAGCGTTCGCGCGAGGCTCACTGATTTGGGTTTGCCCGGGCACCCCCTTTCAGGAAACACGTAGGGTGGTGGATAGAGAGGGTAGGTATGCCCTGTTAGAAGGACTACTGGACGGACAACCCGTTCTGTTAGGCAGCATATATGCCCCAAATACCGAACAGGATAGGTTCTGGGACTCCCTCACGGGTGTGCTGGCCCCCTTTACATCTCTCCCATGGATTTTAGGGGGTGACTACAATTGTGAACTCGATGTTACGATTGACAGATCTTACCCACCTCCACCACACTCTCCAGTCCATACACGGTCAGAGCGCTTCCGCCGCTGGGTTGATCACTGGGCACTGGTAGACGCGTGGAGAGCCCATCACCCTCACACAAAGCTTTGCTCGTTTCATTCCATCCCCCACAATTTGCGAATCCGGTTAGACAGATTTTTATGCACTTCGTCCCTGATTCCTAAGGTTCAACACTGACTATTTGGACCGGATAGTCTTAGACCACGATGCACACATATTACGCGTCCAATGGAGACCTCCTCACCCACCGGTGCCCACATGGCGCCTCCCACGGGACTCACTGACCAGACATTTCGGCACCATCATGCACAAAGTATCCAGGAATACTTCACTCACAACACAGGGTCCGCCACATCCAGACTAGTGGAATGGGATGCCTTTAACATAGTGGTCCGAGGGACATGCATCAAACAGGTGGTAGGGGTACACCGCACGCTAGAACGAACACTTGTCGACACTGAACACAAGCTGGCAACACTCACGAAAAGGAGGATGCTGACACCGCAACGGCGGCACAGGTGGCGGAAGCCAAAACGCAATACTCCACTGCTCTAGCGGACCTACGCAAATTTAACTTTCGAGTCTATGCCACCCGGGTATACAAGGAACGGGACAAAAACGGGTACGCTTTTAGCATGGTTAGCGAAGCAAGACACTGACACCAAACCCATCACAGAGATCTTGATGCCCACTGGAGTCCTAGTGCGCTCCCAACTGGACATTTTAAACGCATTTCAGCAACATTATGCTGCGGTTTATAACACCCCGTCAGGTGGCGACAAGCCATTTCTTGGACCCACTACCGATCCCGCATATCATAGACGCAACTAGGGACACACTAGATACTAAAATATCGGAGGCGGATGTCTCTGGCGCAATACGCGCGCTGGCTTGGAACAAGGCACTGGATCTAGATGGTCTGCCCCTCGAGTATCACAGTACCTTTTCTGCCCTTTTAGTCCCCCATCTGACTGCTACGTTTATGGACGCATTTGAGAGGAGAGAACTTGCGGGATCTCTTCGAGAGTCCGTCATAGTGACGTTCCTTAAACCGCACCGAGACCCCCGACAATTGTCCTCCTACCGCTCCATCACACTCCTATCTGCTGACTGCAAGGTCTTGGGTAAAATCCTAGCAACTAGATACGAACAAATACTACGTCCCTTGGTCCATTCGGACCAATGTGGATTCGTCCCCGGCAGGAACACGTCCCAGAACATAAGATGATTGTTCCATGTTCAGGATCAGGTAGGGGACAGCTTCCCCCGTGCGGCCTGTATTATCCTCGACCTTGAAAAGACCTTTGACACCTTAACCTGGCCATACTTATTTGCTGTCTTGTCACGGGCAGGGATAGGTCCAACCCTTCTGCGGTACACCAGACTACTATACACAAACCTTACATCTCGGGTCCGGCTAGGTCGACTCATTTCATCCCCGCTGCAGATCAAGAGGGGTACTAGATAGGGCTGCCCCCTGTCACCCCTGATCTTTGCCCTGGCGGTGGAACCCCTGGCGATCCGCATATGCCAAGAAGGAATCGCCTGGGGTATCCCCATAGCGGACACTGTCCACTGCGTTTCCATGTACGCGGATGACCTCCTTCTGTATATTAAAGATGTCACTGCGGGCCTGACACCCATATGGACAGTCCTGGCGGAGTTCGCGGAAGCGTCTGGCCTCCAGGTGAACTGGGACAAATCCACAATCTATCCCCTTCACCCATCCCTAGCACCAGGAGAGATACGAATCGGTCCACAAACGCTGCACTGGAACACAGGCGCTCCCCGTTATCTCGGAGTCCACCTATACCACTCTCCCGCTGACCTCTACGAGGGCAATCACCGTAAGGTGTTAGCCGGCATTCGGTCGTCAGTGGATTTTTGGAGACACCTCCCGCTGGCACCGATCGGTAGGGTGGCTATAGCCAAGATGATCATCGTTCCTCGACTATTATATTACTTTACAAATCTGCCCGTTATCCCACCTGGTCGTTTCTCCCGTGAACTAGATGCGCTCTTCTGTGTGCTCATATGGGGGACAGGCCGCCACCGTATCGCGCTCACCAAACTGCAGCTGCCCGCTACCCACGGGGGTCTAGGTGCCCCCGCCCTCGAGTTGTATTTCCTGGCTGCACAGCTTCAGTGGCTGTCGTACTGGACAGCAGGTAGGCATACCGGGGAGACTTACACTATGCAGGGTCCTATTCCCGTCCCCGAACTCCGTCGGCTGCTGCTCCCGGGCACCAACCCCTGCCGGACCATTCCCTTGCAGGTTTCGGTGGCTCGCCGGTGTATGCAACGGATCCATCGCATCACGGCAGGGACCCCATGCTACTCCCCACGGCTGCCGCTGGTCGGCTGGCCGAACAGGGACACTTACTTCACACACACAATGCTCCGTGCGTGGACACAGTCCGAGATTACGGAGGCGGAGGGGTTGTTCGCGGAGGGGCAACTCCGCCTATACGAACAGCTCATGGAGGAATATGACCGCCCCCCAGGACAATTTTTAACCCACCGATGACTCATAAACACTTTCCGCCCACATTGTCATCTTCAACTCGGCGAACCCGCGGCACACCCAGTCGTCCACACCATCCTATACATGGGCAAAGGCCGACATCTTGTTACCTGGCTGTATAATTTGCGAACTTGCACACAAGCCCTTACTTACTCTGAGAGCCACCTGGGAGGACGAATTCGGGCGACAGTTACATGATGGGAATGGGATAAGGCGCTGGAGTTCCCTAAGAAAGTGTCCAGAAACGCGAGATTCAAAAATATACAGTTCTACATTTTACATAGAGCGTATCAGACACTGGCGCGACTCCAGCACTTCTACCCCGATACGCAATTCCTCTGTCCTAGGTGTCATGCACCAGACGCACACTTCCTCCACATGTTTTGGAGCTGCCCCGCATTACAATCGTATTGGTCCACCATACTCGCCTCTGTCCGCACACTCACGGGACTCACAGACTTAGACTCCTGGGAAGCAGTTGCCCTGGGAATATTCCGTAGACCAAAAACACACAAAGTACAGGTCCGCTTTGCAGCATTGTCCCTGCTTCTAGAAAAAAGAAACATCGCCATGCAATGGCGGACAACATCGGGACCCTCTTTGGAGGCATGGGTGGGGGCAGTACAGAAATGGGCGCATGCGGAGAAGGACCTCCTACGGGAGGAGGAAGCCAAAGGCCAACGCAAGCACCACATATCCCTGGAGTGGGCCATACTATCTCACCAGTTTAAACAAGCGCATGCGCGCTCTACCCCCAACGCCTCCCAACCCGGCTCTGCGATCCCGGCGACACCTACACCACAATAAGGTTCATACGCGGTGATTCCTGTTTCTGTTCCCTTCCCCCGACCCCCTTCCCCTGCCTGACAGCGGTATCCTAAACACTCCAACATACGCCACTCGCTTCACCCTGCCTGGAGACACACTCCAACAGATGACCTCTGTACGTTCTATGCATCCCCCCTACTGGCACGTAGCGGCTGCGATCCAGACATCCTCCATGATCCTGCTTCCCGGATCCTGTCTCCGTCCCTCCCCCCCCGTTCTTTCCATCGTATATTTATACCACTGTGAAACTACCAAGTGTATCATTATGTACTGTGAGTGCATTTGAAAATGTTAATAAAAAATATTTTTTTTAAAAAAAGATCCCTTCTCCCATGCTGCTTTATATAACATCTCCAATTGAGGTACTAGGGAATCTGCGTACGTACCATAGAATTCTATAGGGAGCCCGTCTATGCCCGGGGTTTTATTTTGTGGAAGTCCCTTCATGGCTATTCTAATCTCGGATTTAGTAAAGGCTCCTGTTAGGCCTTTCCGAGCTGCGGCTGTGAGCCTCGGGTATGTCAGGGGAGAAAGGAAGGCTTCTGTTTGGGAGACCGTGTTACGGTCTGTTGCACTGTATAATGCGGTGTAGTAGTGTCGAAAGGCTGTGTTGATATCTGCCTGTGTATTAACTATTGTCCCATCCACTGTTGCAATTTCATGTATAACCACCGTGGGGTGGGGGGGCATCACGGATTAATTTAGCAAGTAGGGTCCCAGATCTATCTGCTTCAGCGTGTGCTGTCCTCGTGTCTGCCTGATAATCTACGACGCGCAGAGAACTCTAGCAGTTCTGCATGTTTTATTCTCGCTTCCTGTAGCGGGCTCTTTTGGTCATCATTTGTCACAGCCTACTCACTCCCTTCAGTTGAATGTAAATATTTGCTGAAACTCGATTTCCACGCATGATTGTTTGCATGCTATATAGTTTTATCAGTAAAACTACGTGTCAGTGCAAAATTTGTGAATATTTCAAAGGAAAATGTGGTGTCTGTAAATGACGGTGCACTAATACATCATACCGTAATAATATATTTGCAACAGTGTGCTCCAAAATGCACCACCAGCAACATACTATACCCTTACCCCTCTCCTGCTGCATGGGTGCGACCCATTTGCTATGCTTGTTCTTTGTGTGTCACCTGGATGTTTCACAATCCCTATGACTTCAGTGATGTAACACTGATAGCAGCACTCCCATTCTGAAAAATGTTCCAGCACCACTGCATTAATACTATTACACCTGAGGGGAGAAACATTGTGGTACAGCTTGGCAGCTTCTGTTGGGATGGAGTAGATAAGTAAAGCACACTGATTTTCATCACAGCAATGTCAACTGGGCATTCAGACCTGTACAGTTTTTATTTTAGTGAGTGGAAGTTTTAGAAGTGCATCACTGAGTATAATCTATTAGGGGAATGTATCAGGTTAGGATTGGCACGTTGGGTATCTTTGTAGGTAGGAGGGTGTCAACATAGGCCAGGTGGATGCTTAGGATGACCCCTAGAAGAGTTTCTTTAAAAACATTTGTTTAATGTTTCCTGGGGTCTTTGTCTTCCAGGGGAAGCTCCTTCCCTTGCAGATCCTTGATGCCTCCCCAGCTCGTAAGCCTAGATCCTCAGAGAGCTACATTTGGGAGTTTTGGAAGACTGCTTTGTTAGTATGGCGGGCTGCTTTGAAGGCACAGCAGGCTACTGGATGGAGGCAATGCAGATATAAGAGAACTGGGGAAATACAGTGGATGGGTTGAGGCACTGAGATCACTCAGGTCAGCAGGATATACAGATATTAACTGTGACAATCAACTCTTGAATGGCCCATCGGAGTACCCCTACAACAGTCTCTTATGGACAAGATTACAGTTTTCTACTACAGCACAGCTTGGCTGTGGTGGTGCAGTAAGTTGCGTCTCAGTAAATAAAAATTGATCATTTTTATTGTCTTTCAAAAATAGCTCCATTTATGGTGGATTCTTCTACCTACAGATACCTCACCTATTCAATCAATCAATCAATCAGCAATTTGTATAGCGCGCTACTCACCCAGTAGGGTCTCAAGGCGCTGGGGGGAGGGGTACGCTACTGCTCGAAAAGCCAGGTCTTGAGATGTTTCCTGAAGGAGAGGTGGTCCTGGGTCAGCCGTAGGTGGATGGGGAGGGAGTTCCATGTCTTGGCCGCCAGGTAGGAGAAGGATCTTCCTCCAGCGGTGGCTCTGCGAATGCGTGGCACGGCGGCGAGGGAGAGGCTGGCCGATCGTAGCTGGCAGGTGGGTGTGTAGAAGGTGAGGCGGCTGTTGAGGTACTTCGGGCCCATGTCGTGGAGAGCCTTGTGTGCGTGGGTGAGGAGTCTGAACGTGATCCTCTTGTTGACGGGGAGCCAGTGCAGGTCTCTCAGGTGGGTCGAGATGTGGCTGTGGCGAGGGATGTCCAGGATGAGTCGTGCGGAGGCGTTCTGTATGCGCTGGAGTCTTTTCTGTAGTTTGGCCGTGGTTCCCGCGTAGAGGGTGTTCCCGTAGTCCATTCGGCTGGTGACAAGTGCCTGGGTGACTGTCTTCCTGGTTTCGGTGGGGATCCATCGGAAGATCTTACGGAGCATGCGCAGGGTGTTGAAGCACGATGACGATACGGCGTTGACTTGTCTGGTCATCGAGAGGGAGGAGTCCAGGATGAAGCCCATGTTTCGTGCGTGGTCCGTTGGCTTGGGGGTGGTGCCCAGGGCAGGGGGCCACCAGGAGTCGTCCCAGGCGGAGGGTGATGATCCCAGGATGAGGACTTCCGTCTTGCCTGAGTTCAGTTTCAGGCGGCTGTTCTTCATCCACTCGGCGACGTCCTTCATCCCTTCGTGTAAGTTGGCGCTGGCGGGGTCGTTGGTGAGGAAGAGGATCAGCTGGGTGTCGTCGGCGTAGGAGATGATGTTGAGGTTGTGTTGGTGTGCGATGCCTGCGAGGGGGCTCATGTAGACGTTGAAGAAGGTGGGGCTGAGTGAGGATCCTTGTGGTACGCCGCAGATGACTTCGGTGGCCTCCGATCTGAACGGGGGGAGGCGGACTCTCTGGGTTCTTCCGGCGAGGAACGAGATGATCCACTCCAGAGCCTTCCCTTGGATTCCGATGTTGTTGAGGCGCCGTACTAGGGTGCGATGGCAGACAGTGTTGAACGCCGCAGATAGGTCCAGGAGGATGAGGGCCGCTGTTTCCCCGTTGTCGAGCAGGGATCTGATGTCGTTGGTGGCTGCGATGAGGGCGGTCTCGGTGCTGTGGTTGGCTCGGAAGCCGGACTGCGAAGGGTCGAGGGATCCGTTTGTCTCGAGGAGGAGATTGAATATCTCAAAACACCAGACTGGATCCAGAAACCTTTTCATAGTTCTTTCGCACAACTATGGAGCGCTTGCTCCATTTCGGTGATCGAGGCAATGCTACAGTGACATGGCACATAGAGCACCCACCCTGACGTAGCAATAACAGGTTTCCTTTTTTCAGCACCCTTCGATGTGGATCCAGAGCTTCTCTCTTGGAATTTGTTCCCTTTGGGATTTTTCTCAGCAAAGAAAGTTTCCAAGCCCAATGGTTAGAGACATTACCTGCCACCCAAGATATCAAGTCCTTTCAAGACTGTAATGAACAGCTATCTATTTGGATCCACATGAGATATGTCCATTTGCTTGGGGATGTGGCACAAGTGAAGGTCATGTGACAAGTATGCCTCGTGCACCATCAGGGCCATCAAGGAGTGAAAAGCCAAGCTATGGTCAGCGCCAAGTGTCAGTCTCTGTGGCGGTTGCACTCAGTTAAGGTCTCCCGCTGGATCATACTCCTCTCTTCTGTCAAAATTCACTAAGAAGAACACACAAGAGAAGAAGGCATGACTTGCAAAGCGCTGTCCACAGTCGAGAGATTTGCCACCTCAACACACACTGCCCTCCGATGGGTGTTTTTTTCCTAAGAGCCTCTATTGACAGCACAATAGTAACATTTCAGGGCCTTTACTGGATCCTCTGTCGCTGATGCTTATTTCGGCACAACCTCAAGCCTATTTGAAAATTCCATCATCAGCAGTTGATCCTAAGTCTTTGCTCCACGCTATGATGAGGATATTTTGATCGATATGAATGTTAGCAGCCCTACATGCCAAGAACAGATGCATACTGGTAAGTAGCATATTCAGTTCGAGGCATGTGGGCTGCTAAATTCATATCTATTGCATAGAATACATAGCAGTCCCTCCATTAACGGCGGCCGCCCGTGCCAGCTGCAGAAGTCTGAAAAAGAGTTTTGAGAACAGCCTGTCCTACAGCTGCCTGCTGCTTGGAATGGACATCTACACAGTAATGTTTGGTAAACGTGTGTGGTGTTGACCATGTGGCTGCTCTGCAAATGTCTTCCAAAGGAATGTTCTCCAGGAAAGCCATGGAGGCTCCCAACTTGCGTGTGGAGTGTGCTCTGGGGGGGACCGTTAAAGTGCGTTAAGCTTTCTGATAGCAAATCTGAATGCATTTAACGATCCACCTGGCTATTCCTGCCTTGGAAATTGGGTTGCCCTTGTGCTGGGCTGAGAAGGCAACAAAAAGTTGCTGTGTCTTTCTAAATTGTTGTGTTCTGTCAATGTAGTACATCAATGCCCTTTTGACGTCTAGCGTATGGAGCATTCTTTCTGCTACTGTCTCCGGTTTTGGAAAGAATGCGGGCAGTTCAATTGTCTGATTGACATGAAAGTGTGACACCACCTTTGGAAGGAACTTGGGGTTAGTGCGGAGCACAACCCTGTTTGAGTGAATTTGTATAAATGGCTCTTGTATTGTGAGCGCTTGCAGCTCACTAACACGTCTGAGAGATGTAATAGCAATGAGGAAAGCCACTTTCCATGTTAAGAACTGAATCTCACATGAATGTAGCGGCTCAAAAGGTGGGCCCATCAGTCTAGTGAGAACCACATTGAGATTCCACACAGGAGCTGGTGGGGTTCTTGGAGGAATGACTCGTTTCAGTCCCTCCAGGAAAGTTTAATGGCAGGCACCCTGAAAACAGAGAGATGCTGCCTGTTCTGGAGGTAAGCCGCAATGGCGGATAAGTGTATCCGAATGGAAGCGTACGCTAGATTGCACTTGTAAAGATGTAACAAATAACAGATGATGTTAGGAATGGATGCATCTAGCGGGTTTATGTGATGTTCTGTACAGTAAATGACAAACCGCTTCCATTTTGCAGCATAGCAAGCTCTGGTAGTGGGCTTCCTGGCCTCCCTGATGATGTCCATGCATTCCGGAGGCAGGTTAAGGTAGCCAAACTCTAAGACTTCAGGAGCCAGATCGCCAGATTGAGCTGGTGCGGATCCGGATGCTGAATGTCGCCGTGGTTCTGCGTCAAGAGCCTGGGTGTGAGACGCAACCTTTGATGTCGTACCACGGAGAGTTCTAGAAATGTGGTTTACCACGGTTGGCGTGCCCACGTTGGAGCAACCAGGATGAGCGTCAGCGAGTGTGGCCTTAGCTTTCTTGCCACCAGCGGAATGAGAGGTGCTGGGGGAAAAGCGTACGCAAATCTGCCTGACCAGTTCATCCATATCGCATTGCCCTGCGATTGTGGGTGAGGGAACCTGGCGGCAAAGCTTTGGCATTTTGCATTTTCCCTTGTGGCAAACAGGTCGATCTCTGGATGACCCCACTGCTGGAAGTACGGGTGGAGTACTGATGGATGTATCTCCCACTCGTGCATCTGATGGCTGTACCTGCTGAGCATATCCGCCATCTGATTGTCCTCGCCCGGAAGGTGTTCCGCCATGAGGAAGATGTTCCTCTGAATGGCCCACTTCCACATGCTCTGAGCCAGATGAGACAGCTGTGGAGAGTGCGTACCCCCTTGCTTCTGGATGTAGTACATGGCTGTCATGTTGTCCGTCCGGATCAACACGACTTTGTTGCACAGATGTACTTTGAAGGATTTGAGTGCCATGAAGATTGCCATCAGCTCTAGATAGTTGATGTGCATCTTACTTTGCTGTGTCGTCCATAGGCCCTGCACCGTGTAGTGGAGCACATGAGCTCACCAACCTTGGAGAGAAGCGTCCGTCGTCAGGATGATCTGTGGCACAGGCTCTTGGAATGGTCGGCCCTTGCAAAGGTTGTGTGGATTCCACCAATGCAGAGAGGTGTATGCCCGACCGGTCACCAACACTAGGTCCTTTAACTGTCCTTGAGCCTGTGTCCACTGATTTGCCAAGCATTCTTGGAGCGGACGCATATGCAATCTCGCATGCGGGACTATGAAGATGCAGGAGGCCATCATGCCTATCAACTGCATGAACACTCTCGCTGGGAGTGAGTGTTGCGGTCTGAACCTCTGGATGAGCGACTGGATGTTGTCGATTCTCGCTGGGTTCGGCTGAGCTGTAGCAGTCAGAGTATTTATCGTCGCGCCTAGATACTGCCGCACATGGGCTGGCTGAAGGTGCGACTTTGGATAGTTTAACGAAAACCCCAGACTGTGAAGGAGGTGAATGGTGTGGGACATGTGTGCGGCGCACTGCTGTGCCGACTTGGCTTGAACGAGCCAGTCGTCCAGGTAAGGGTAGACATGTATGGATTGTCTCCTGAGGTGCGCTGCCACGGTCGCCAGACACTTTGTGAACACTCTGGGGGCAGTGGTCACTCCGAAGGGTAGGACCTTGAACTGGTAATGCCTGTTTTGTATGGTGAACCTGAGGTACTTTCTGTGGGATGGGTGGAGTGGTATGTGGAAATAAGCATCCTTGAGGTCCAAGGTTGCGAGGAAGTCTCCCTGGTTTAACAATGGAAGAACCTGCTGTAGTGTTAACATGTGAAAGTGTTCTGAGAGTATGTACAGGTTGAGGGGGCGTAGGTCCAGAATGGGCCTGAGCGAGCCGTCCTTCTTTGGGATTAAGAACTACAGGGAATAAACCCCTGTGCCTTCTTCCTCCACCGGCACGAGCTATATTGCGCCTTTTTGCAGCATCACAAGGACCTCTTGCTGCAATAAGTGCAAGTGCTCTGCTGACATAGGACGTTGCCTTGGGGGTATGTTGGGTGGAGTGGACGTTAACTCTAGACAATATCCGAACTGGATAAGTTTCCTTACCCACCTGTCTGTGGTGATGGACTCCCAGACTGGCAGGAACTGTTGGAGTCTCCCCCCGATGGGTGTTAGATGGTGGGGGGCAGTGACAGAGAGTCACTGTTTGTTGGCAGCAGAGGAACGGGAACTGTTGTTGCCTCTGCCTCTGCCCTTGGCGCTGTTTCCTCTGTAACCTCCTCTACCCTGTTTGGGGTATGAGGACTGTGCGCCTCCTCTATTGAATTGCGTCTGCTGTGCCAAGTGTCCTCTGGTAACACCCTGTGAACTTGAGCGACGAAAAGTGTTCCCTCTGAATTGCTGAGATTGAAGCGCACCCATGGATTTAGCTGTCTCCGTATCTTTTTTGATCTTCTCGAGGGTGGTGTCAACCTCTGTGCCAAACAGTCTGTCTGGGTTAACGGGCTGGTTGAGTATGGTTGTCTGGATCTCTGGCTTGAACCCTGAGATGCGGAGCCATGCTTGACGCCTCAACATCACACTAGTGTTTATAGCTCTTGCTGCAGTATCTGCAACATCGAGCGCACATTTGATTGCAGCGTTGGAAATGAGCTTGCCCTCCTGTATTAGCATCTCAGCTCCTTCTTTAAACTTGTCTGGAAGGTGTTGTAATAGCTGCTCTAAAGTGTCATAGTGTGCCCTATCATATCTAGCCAACAGGGCTTGTGTGTTAGCTATGCGCCAGATGTTGGCTGCTTGTGCTGCCACCCTTTTCCCCGATGCCTCCTGCACTTTTGAGTCCTTGTCTGGGGGAGGAGCTTCACCCGTGGTCTGTGAATTTGCCCTCTTGCAGGCATTGGAGACCACCAAAGAGTCCAGAGGCAACTGGCCCGAATATAAGTTGGGTTTCCAGGTGCTGGTCTGTATTTCTTTTCTATCCGGGGGTTTACCACCCTTGCCCTTGTGGGTTTTTCGAAAATGTCTGTGGCATGCTTGAGAACCCCTTTGAGCATAGGAAGTGTCTCCACAGTCTTTTCTGATGCAGAGAAAGTGTCAAACAAAAAGTCAACTTCCACAGGGTCGGCATGCATTTCAACCTTATGGTTTGTAGCCGCCCTTTCAATTAAGGCATTAAATGCCGCAGAGTCTTCTGTTGGAGAAGTTTTCACACCAAAAACCTGTGGGTCATGTACCACCTGTTGGTCCCCCTGGTAACCAGAGTCCACCCATGAGTCCTGCTGCTCATCAGGGTCAGTATTGTCTGGAAAGTTATACTCCTCATCTTGTTCACCCTCATCTCCATCTGAGCAAGTGGGTGAAGGTGTTGGACTCCTCCTAGGTCTTTGAGGTATGGGTTCAACGAATTCTGGTGTTTTTGGTGCTGGCCTCTTCTTCTTTAGAGGTATTACAAACAACTCCACAGGCTTGGAAGTAATTTTCCTCTTGTGGAGTGTTAATATTCTCGTGTCGGCGTCAATATAATGTTCCGACTGCTCTTCTAGTGAAGGTTATCGATCGAAACGTCCTTGTTGCGGTTTCCCCGACCCTTCTGGTTCCTTTGGCACCGATCGAGGTGCAAAGGCCTTCGGCGCCACCTTCGGCGGTAGAGTATAAAGTATCGGCGTCGAAGTCTTCTTCGGTGGGGCTATCGACTGTGGTACCGAGGGCGTTTTCGGCTCCGACGTTAACTCCTTTTCCCGTATCCGCTTAAGGGAGTCTGCTACCTGCTTAGTAAATGAAGCGGATGGCTTTGTCGATCCGACCGATGACCTCGGTCCACCTACAGGGGAAGATCCGAGCGTCGACGATTTTTCTTTGGTCGCCGGAGACGCAGACTCCCCCTCGACGACTGCACTCCGGCCCCCTGCTACAGGTGTGAGCGTCGACGCCGCAGGCTTCGGATCGACAGCTTTTTCTTTCAGCGTCGGGGCTCCCGACTTTGGCTCGGTGCCCTTCGCGGACTTCGCTTTGACTGCCCGTTTGCCTGTTGGTGCGGTAGTCGTGGCTGAAGGCGTTTCGACAGCCTTCCTCGACTTCGACTCGACCACTTTGCTCGACACTTGCTCGACGACCTTCTTCGAGCTTGGCTCCTTGACCCCTTTCGGTACCTTAGCCTGTTCGACAGCCTTCTTCGGCTTCGAAGTCTCCGAGGACGACGGCGCCGATGGTGTCGCAGACGTCTTCGGTTTCGATGGTGTGTCGGCCATCTTTGTTGTTTTCGATTCCGATGTTTTTAGTTTCGGTTTCGATTTAGGTAATGGAGGCTCCGCTAGTATGTCCGTAGCCGGGCCAGAAGGCGGGGCCGAGGATTGAGGTGTAGGGTCGTGGGTAAGGCCGTGTGGCGATCTCGTGACCTGAGCCATAGTAATTGTAGGTACGGGGCATAGCTCTTCCTCCGAGCTATCTTCCACGGCCCCATAAGCTTCCTCGTCGTCCCCTACCTCATCGACGTATTCGTCTAGGTCTTGGCCCTCGACAGGTTCCCCGTAGTCGGCCTCGACCTCCGCCGATGTAGGTGAGATCTGCAGGTGAAGCTCTTGCTCGTCTGCTTCGGGGTCCACGAAGATGTCTACAGGCGCCGGTGCCGATCGCTGGGCCTCGAGGCGCGCCACGCACCGAATCTTGAGCGTCTTCTTCGACCTGAATTTCGAACAGGCCATACAGTTGGCCTCGTTGTGGTCCGGCGACAGGCACTTGTTGCATACCGGATGCACGTCGATGTGTGGGTACTTCGAACCGCACACGGGGCAGTACTTGAACGGACTTCGTTCCATCGCGTTGTCGTCGTGGTCTTGCTGCGTCTGTTGAAAATGACAATGTGTATGTACATAAGCGGCGTTCATTTGTGTTCACTGTGCCCCTTGTTGTAAGCAGAACGGATATCGCTAAAGCACTGACTGTGTTATCCCGCTAGCATAGACCCATGCACACACGTACACGACAGCCATTTTAGGTATCATGGTCTCCTTGTTCACGATCGATCATCAGCCCCTTCCCTGACCCTGCAAGCTTCCCCCATGCACCCTGACCGCCCCCGCTCTCACATGTACAAGTCATGAGCCCTCCCTTCCCGCATGACTCTGTCTCTAAGAATCACACCCGCGCCTGACCAACACCTCCTTTCCTCCCATGAATACCCCTCCTTTGATGACCCTGACCTCTGAGCCTGAACGTCAGCACGGACCGCTGGTCATCCCTTAGCCCGAGGATACAATTTATTGCCCACTACTGTATGCACTCGTCTCTCTTGAAAGAAGCCACTATTGATCATGGCCACCCCACCCCCTGGGATTCGATCAGGCACACACATTCCAATGGAATCAGCAGAACACTCAGCTGCGTGACAGCCCCTCCTATTGCATGGAGGATAAGGGCCCCTACTGTAGCCACGTGTTGGAATACCTCCATACTACACAATGTGTTGATTGTAATAAAGGATGCCTGTGTGCCACAAACCTGTGTATAAAAGGCGAAGCCTCAGAGAAACTTGTTAGAGCACCTCCCGAAGACACTATGCGAGTGTCCCAAATGACAGGCTCTCACTCATGAGTAATAAACTCTGTTCTTGTTTTCCTACTTCCAGTGCCCGTCTCTTTATTTTGGTAATTATTCAAGATGGAAACGAAGAGTCGCCCTGCACCAGCAGCCTGGGCATCGGGTGCGTTATGGGCTGACTTTTCTACAATTGGCGTCCCAAACGCAGGGCCCATCAGCGACATAAGGTCCGGTAAGAGAAGTCCAGACGATGGGGTGAACATCTAAATGATTGGAGTATACCTGCCTTGAGAGGGCCCTCGTCCGGCTGCCGATTGAATGAACTTCACCGATTCCGAACGGACCTCTCTCAAGTGACCTATTGTCCTGACTGGAATCCCACAGGAATGCTGCGGTAAAAACATGGAGAAAGAGAACGATCGGGCGCTGGAAAAAGGAAGGCGAAGAACTGTCCACATGGTCCGGTCCGGGTAAGGTCGTGACACACGACAAATTGCGAAATTGATTGATTGATTGTTTGAAAATACTAGTATTACTTATTGATTGTTTCTGAGAGATTCTCTATTTGCAAACAAACACAGAGTCGCCATACTCTGTTTAGTCTTTGCAGATAGTGAAGGGTAGGCAACGCAAGCCTTTAACACGTCGTGCCTATTTTTCTCCCCATTGATTGATTGATTGAATCGAGCATTGAATTGTTCGAAGTTGGTTCTCTTAAGGATCTTCTCTGCCTACAAACGGGGAAGAATAGGAATATTCTCTCTCCCTTTGCAGATAGTGAAGGGTAGGTAACGCAAACCTTTAACACGTCGTACCTATTCCATTCCTCATTGATTGATTGTTTGTCCAAACATTGACTGTTTGGAATTGGTTCTTTTTGGAGGTATTCTCTATTTTGCAAACAAGCACAGAAGTCGCCATACTCTAGTCTTTGCAAGTAGTGAAGGGTAGGTAATGCGGACCTTTGTCCCCCGTTGTAATCTGTCATGCCTATCTACTCCCCACTGATTGATACGCCAGTTTCACCCGGACCATTTACTAGAGGTAGGTCATCTGGCCCGACCAGAGAGCACCCCTAGTGAAAAGGACATACGCAGTAATAACGAAGTGATCACGGTAACCTGTTAACAGAAACTTTAGCATGAAACGACCTGGAAAGAAAGGAATAGGAAAACGAAATCAGTAGGCCACTGATGAACTTTTTATTAAATAACGAACAAAGAAACGATAACAAATACGTAATGATAAAACCTATTGTTGTCCTAGAAACAAGAAACGTTAGAAATAAACCCGTAATGAGAAACCTGAAAATAGTAAGAGAAACCAAGCGTGACATTGCAACGGCCACAAGGCAACGAGGCTTCATCGCCCCTCACTGCCCCAAACGTGTCTGTCCCACCGCCTGCCACGCCCAAATAACGGTAAACCGGGAAAGATACAAGTCAGCAGAACATCCGCCCCCATTCTGGAAACTTCCAAAGTGCAAACAAGTTTAGGGCTACGCCAAGCCGGAAGCAACACATATAGGGCGGGTCCTGCTGCCAACAGTCGACTGGAGATCATCACGTAGGGTGTAGCCGGAGGAGAGGCCGAGGCCAAAGGGACCCGGCCAAGGGGATTGCTACGACCACCCCGGAGAGTTGCAGGGGAGGGAATGCCCGTGTCCTCGACCCTCCCCTCCCTCTCCCAGTCCGGCCGCCATCAGCCAGAGGCCGAGGCCGACGGGGTCCGGCCGCGGTGGCGGTAACACTGGAGAGTTGCAGGTTCTCCCCTCCCTCTTTCCCAGTCCGGACCAGCATCCATGGAGGGCCTGGGAGTGGAGAAGCCACGCAGGCGCCACTTCTTTCTTTTCTCCTTCGTAATGGCAGCGACAACACGCCAGGCGCCACTTCTTTCCTTTATAATTGCTGCGACAACTCTGGGGGGGGATGTCTTGCACATGCCTCCGACCCCCCCCCCTCGTCCTCATCGCCTGGTCCGGCCATAACAAATGTCAAGCGAGACGCCGTGGGGTGCACTGGGAGGGAGAGACGGTGTGAACAAGCCTCTCCCGCCTCCCCAGGTGGAGGCTTCCCAGCTGCACCCTCAGCGCTCCAGGCGCCCGGAAGAGGGTTCTTCCACTGTGGCGATGCTGCACCGCCTCGCCCGGCAGGGTGGAGCCCGTCCGCTCATTTGACCCCGCGATCGCCGGTAGCTGCCGAACTTTCAAAATGGCGATCGGCCTGGCAAGAGCGGGCCCAGCATGAAGGAATGGTCCGGTCTGTTGTTGACTCCACCACCATAGTTCTCCACAACCTTGATGATTCTAGAGGAGCCGCGCGGGGTCCCCGACTCCCGCAGATACCCCCGATGGGGAATGACTGCCATGATTGCCCACGAAACGATGGAAATGTAGCCGCAGGACGTCGGCGCTCCCATGCTGGCGCCAGCCTCAGTTTGAATGACTAGAATCCTGCTGACTACAGCTCGGATCAGTTCCGGTGAAAGCACAGTATGACCCGGTAGGAACATTGTTGCCTCCCTCCCCTTTTGATTGATGGTTCAGACCACCGATCCTTTCTTTTGCCCTTTAACGGAACTTTCGGACTGCCAAAGGAAGCTATGGCCAACCACGAGTTAATAGACATTTAGACTATGCCTGGTTCTGCCTGACTGCATCCAAAATGGCGCCGATGCAAATGAAACCTTCAACTCCTTGTTATACCCCGATTGTTCAGCCCTGGTGTCATGAGTTATGTATGGAGGTTTTTTTTTAACCGCATGGATTGATATAGGATGTGCACTGATTACATGTTCGGACAATTAATGGATTCAGGATGTGTACTGTCAGTTCGGGAAATGAATTGATATGGGATGGGTACTGGTTATAGGTTCGGACTATGAATTGATATTGGATGGGTACTGATTATGTGTTCAGACGGTAAATTGACATCAGATGGGTATTAATTGAACATTCGGACAATGAATTGTTGTTTGAGTTTTGCACATCATGATTATTGAAAGTTGAAAGCCCAACACTTATGACACTCGCTCACACTGAAGTCTCGACATGATTTTATTGCGCTTTTCGCACTTTTTATTATGAAATAAACGACCACCGACTCCACTAACGTTTTTACTAATAAAGTATCCCCGCATCTACAGTTCCAGTCTGCTCCGTGGCCGGCCCACGGGGTTGTAGGCCCATATTTATGCACCGACATTCTTATTAAAGATTTTTGGAAAAAGCAAACATAGTTGTCATGTGTGAATTGGTAATTTTCGAATAAATAACCACTGTTTAAAGGATTAAAAAGTATAGTACGTAGAAATATTGCAAAAATGAAGGGTCCAAGTTTTCGTTGTGTGCGTTTTTTTCCTTTTTGGACAGCCAAAAAGCAACCACTAAAGATCCTGGTGTTTAGCCTATACTTTATGTGCTGCCTGTATAGAAAGAGTCACACTAACGGTCCACCGGGGCTTAAACGCCCAGTTGGCAGGGACTGCATCCCGTGGAGATAGGCCGAGTATGCAGTAAGTAAAAGCCTTTCTGGGTTTATGCACGCTAATGTGTCTATCAATGTAGCCCCTGCCCCCCAACTTTTTTCCTCTCTCTGCAGGTCACATCGGAATATCGATCAGTGCATGAAAACGATGATCTAAATAGACGAAGAGACGGGAAAAAGGGTTTGATTAGGGTACCTAACCGCAACAAGCAAACCATGACTATTTTCTCTCTCTGAACATAGCACCTGGGAGGGCAGCCTGAAGGGGAAACCACAAAATATAACTTCGCTTGACACCCCGAATAGTACAACTAAAAATGACGTGCGCTAATGAATGAGCATCCTACAATTAATTAAATAGGGAAAGTTTAAGCAATATTTTGAGGTGAGGTACATTTAAAATCTACTGCATCCTTCTTCGCACCCTCCTAGACACGTAACTTCAAGCTGCCCCATTGCTCTCCAACTGACACCAACCGTTGTCTCAGCCTGGAAACGCATTTGCTGAAAATGACTCGAATAAACCACCGCGAGCAGTAGCCCGACCAGGTTAGTTCATGACCAATTGCCAAAGGCGTAAGTGTGTACAATCAAAGCCACCAGTAAGGGCAGCCGATGGTTAAAAGAGGAGGAAAAGGTAAAAAGAGCTTAGGATGCCAAAAAATGCACAGCATACAGAAAAGGGATAATTTTGGCCAATAACTGTTTTATGTTTTGTCTTGGATTTTTTGTGTATAATACATGTACTGTCTTCCCCGTCTGAGTGTGTGTGTACGTGATGCATGAATCTACGTCATCCCTCTGCCTGTGTTTCCGTGTTACTTAACCCCTGTTGTTCTGTGTTGCGCGCGCACTGAACGGTCCATTATTGTACACGTCTCTCTCTCTCTCTCTCTCCCTCTCTCTTTCTCTCCCCATGTCATACGTGTACCGAATGGACCATTTAGGGTGCGGTCTCTCTCTCTCTCACTCTCTCTTTCTCTCTCTCTCTCTCTTTTTCTCTTTCCATAAACCCCGTTTCTCTCTCTCTCTCTCTCTCTCTCTCTCTCTCTCTTTTTCTCTTTCCAAAAAACCCCGTTTCCTCTTTTCAAGTATAAAGACGTTGTGCCCCTCCGGCACAAAACATTATTGGGTTTTCTCGAACGCAAAAGTGTTCAGCAAAAATTGACCAAACCCAAAACGATTGTAACTTGCCATATTACTACCTCTCCTTTCTGCAAACGATAGAACCCGAGTTGGTAATGAAGGAAAGGACAGGTAAGACGACGGATGTCCCCTAATCTGGCCTTTTATAAAGGGAACTATAACGTCAATGGTCTTCTGTTTCTCAGTTCGCTAAAAATGCAATTCCCAATGCACAGATTACATCGCTCCTCTGCACTTAAATGTGGATGTCCAGAATACCCCACTTCTCCCGATCAGCCCCAGCTCCCTGTCCAAAGCGTCCCCTTTTCCCCCGATTAACCCCAGCTTCATGTCATCTACCCTCGAAAGCGAAATTGATGACTTTGATTAACGTTCACTCCCCAAGAAGAGCATGTTTTACGTCCACCCCTCCCCCTTCTTCATGACGATAACACCCCACTTACGAGAGTTAGCCGACCCCGAAGGGAAATGTAAGATCGTCGATACTTGGGTTAAAGGGAATGTTAAAAATAGCCTTGGGTTAAAGGGAAGGGCGAGTCTCTACATAAGGACTCGATTTTGAGTTTGATATAATACACTGTGTATAAAGGTCCAATTTCTCTCCACGTACGTCACGAATGAGCACCGAACAGAGTTATGAATTCCATAGCAATGCACTCCTACAGACTCCATGAATGACGACTTCTAACTGTGACCGATGAACTTATCCCCCACCTACATAGGATTGGGGACGGAATTGAGATGTATAAATGTCTTCTCCTGCCAGCTTTTCTAAAACTTGTTTTCTACCCATTCAAAGATCCAATTACCGGAGGAGAGGAGCTGGACGTGACGCACAGCCTGGCCACAGATCATGGAACACGTGTGACCGCAACCAAAGGTGGAGCCGCAGAGCAATGAGACGCGGGACGAGGCATAACTTTCAAACTCAGCAGATGGAGGAATGAAGGGTTGCCTTGAAGCCCTCGACTCGCTGACCCACTCGTGCCTGAAGTCCCCCGTCCCCTTTTGAGTCCGACTAATGGGCCTGCCTGCTCATTTTCCTTTGCTCCCTTGGTTTCTTGGTGTGTTCGAAGATCTGGCCCTGCTCCGCCCTCTCTTTCCTCGGTTATTCAACAAACCCTTTCATATAAACTTTGACTATGGACTGGGATTTTGCCACGGAAAAAGAAAGACACGCAGGTGCCCAGCATGAGGCACCCCTAAGAAAATGAGTTAGAAAACAGGACTGTGATCTAACAGCAGAGGACTGATCGCACCCTGCAACGCGTAAGGATGATTCCGAGCTGGATTTATAGCTCCACCGCCGGTGCTCAAAAGCGCCAACGAAAAGAAAAACGGACTAACAGAGTCTACCAGTGGTGGCTCGTCGTTGAAAAAGACACTTTCACTAAGACCCTCCCCCTTTCCAGAACTTTCTACTCACCCCTTGACTAATTGCTTGTATCGAATTGAATCTCTCCCTCAACCATTTTGTATTGCCTTTTAAAATGTTTCATCGGTCACTCATGTATTTAGTTTTTCAAACATCTCTTATAAGTACTGGCAAGACCCGAAGGTATCAGAGCACTTTCTACTGTATGTTGATGCCACCGGAGAGAAAGTCGGAACATGATTCTATAATGTGTCTGAACATTTCCCTTTATTAACCCCGACTAAGTATTATACCAATCTCTAGACTTGTATGAGGAACACAACAAATATAAATTCACATGTACCGCATTCTATTTATCGTATCGGCCGTATACAACTGAACTAGCTTATGAAAAAAAGCGGCGACTGTTGAAAATGACAATGTGTATGTACATAAGCGGCGTTCATTTGTGTTCACTGTACCCCTTGTTGTAAGCAGAACGGATATCGCTAAAGCACTGACTGTGTTATCCCGCTAGCATAGACCCATGCACACACGTACACGACAGCCATTTTAGGTATCATGGTCTCCTTGTTCACGATCGATCATCAGCCCCTTCCCTGACCCTGCAAGCTTCCCCCATGCACCCTGAACGCCCCCGCTCTCACATGTACAAGTCATGAGCCCTCCCTTCCCGCATGACTCTGTCTCTGAGAATCACACCCCGCGCCTGACCAACACCTCCTTTCCTCCCATGAATACCCCTCCTTTGATGACCCCGACCTCTGAGCCTGAACGTCAGCACGGACCGCTGGTCATCCCTTAGCCCGAGGATACAGTTTATTGCCCACTACTGTATGCACTCGTCTCTCTTGAAAGAAGCCACTATTGATCATGGCCACCCCACCCCCTGGGATTCGATCAGGCACACACATTCCAATGGAATCAGCAGAACACTCAGCTGCGTGACAGCCCCTCCTATTGCATGGAGGATAAGGGCCCCTACTGTAGCCACGTGTTGGAATACCTCCATACTACACAATGTGTTGATTGTAATAAAGGATGCCTGTGTGCCACAAACCTGTGTATAAAAGGCGAAGCCTCAGAGAAACTTGTTAGAGCACCTCCCGAAGACACTATGCGAGTGTCCCAAATGACAGGCTCTCACTCATGAGTAATAAACTCTGTTCTTGTTTTCCTACTTCCAGTGCCCGTCTCTTTATTTTGGTAATTATTCAAGATGGAAACGAAGAGTCGCCCTGCACCAGCAGCCTGGGCATCGGGTGCGTTATGGGCTGACTTTTCTACACGTCGACAGGGCCTCGATGACCGAAGAGTCACCGACTCCTCAGATATCCGACTCGAAGAGTTGGAGTACACACGAGACCGAACGCGAACAATACCGACGAAGTAAAGAAGGCCTTTTGGCCTTAAAGAAATTGTTTTATCGATTCCGAACAGGAGACGTCGAAATCACATCCGAACCCAATGGCGTAAAAAAACAATCTGGGGATGGAGTCGATGCCCATGCGCACTGTAGTCCAGGGGAGGAGCCACCTATCTCGTGATACTTCGAAGACTCTTCCAGGACAACAATGTGCAATCATCCGGACCCAACACTAGGCGGCGATCTATGCAATAGATATGAATTTAGCAGCCCACATGCCTCGAACCTATCGGACCACCTCCAGAATAATTTTGTGGAGGTTGTTTGTGATGGAAAAGACTCCTCTAAACAAATAATCAGGGGCGGACTGGATACCATTGATTCAAGCAATATTTATGGATATGCCATTCAATGAAGGATGTCTCTTTGGGTATAAAGCAGATGTTGCACTAAACAGAATAAGACTAGGAAAGTGACAGCCAGCTCTTTGAGTCTCCTCTCTTTGGATAGAGACTTAATTCAGTTTGGTAAGTTTTGAACCTTCTCAAAGGGCTTCAACAAGGAGGACAAGTGATTACACAGGTTGAACACCAGTTCGACTGCGCCAAGGAGACCGGGTCTGATGATCAGCTTTTTGTTGTGTATACTGGCAGACAGAGAGAGGCAAGTAGATTAAAAAGAGAACTGGATAATACTGTGTATAAAGATTGTTTTGGTCATGCAAAGAAAGATCTGCCAGAGGGAATCTAGGCCCATTCCATTGGGGAAGGTGTTTTATCTCACCACTGGCTAGTCGTGTCCTGTCATACAGGGACATTGGTGTGATTTGAGTCACCTCTCACACATCTCCAAGATTTATTGTTTGGACTCAGAAGTGAGAACGAGAAGCCTTTTTGCACCATGGTCAGAACTCCTGGATTTTCTCATCTGAACATTCCCTCAGACGCACCACCTAGGAGTTCGGAATCTGTTCTACTAGTGAGGAACCTGTAGGTATAAAAATCCCTTAGAAGAAAACGTTCCTTTCCTTACCTACCTTTACCAGCAACTCACCGATTAAAACCATCTCCCCATTTTGAAGGGAAAGCATAAGCTGCATTAGAAAGGTTCCAATCTAGATTGCTACACCGCACTGACCCATTGTTTGTAGCTTCCTCATCTCTCCTTTTAAGGGCACAGAAAAAGATGGATTGGGAAGTGACATATGTGTGCCGGAATAGGTGCGTTATGGCTCCAGTGACATTACTATGTTGTCCCTTACGGTGTCAAGTTGAAGTTAGCTCCCTCTACTGGTAGAGCTATGGAAAAGGTTACCAATCCAGTGTTGCAACCACAACAGATCTGTAAACAGCACCCAGACAATGGGAAATTGCATTGGGACCATACAAATAGTAGAAAAGGGGTATACACATGCGGGTAACATAACGTATTAAGGTTTTTATGAAAATATATATATCAGAAAAATATTTTGGCAACCACTGCTTTTAACTGCAGTACCAATGGGTACGCATGTAATCAGTAAATATTTTTTATCCATAGCTTACAGATGCAGGTCATTGAAATGTTCCTTATTCTGTTGGAATCTTGAACAGTATTTTGGAAACACATGGGATCCCACTATTTCATCTTCCACCGCTTCCATCTTTCATTTAGGATGCAGTTAATTGATGTAGGATTAGCTTAAAAAGGGCAAACACAAGGAGATGATGGACGGAGAGCTGAAACTTTTCAGACACTCACACCCAGTCACAGATCTGGGTTGAATCCATCATCGTTCTTTAGCTCACTTTGCCTCCCCAGTTCAGACCCAGCCATTCGCAAATCTGTCTTGACCCTGTGCATCATGGGTACAGTCCAGACCGAACTGCCAAAGCATGTCTTCCCTGGACCGGAAACAAGCATCCTGGGACCAGTTTCACAGTAACACCCCTCATCAGCCAGGCTAGCTTGAATCTAGTGGCAAAGTGAGCAAGGGATAAACGTCTGGGCATACCCTGTCAACTAACTTAAATAGGGAACAGCCACTTGAAAGAATCAATAAGTCCACCATTTCTACACTATTAAGAGGAGCGGTTCTGAACAGGTGCTTCATAGGTATAGCATCCTCTTTCAAAACGCTCTTATTTTTAAATTCTGATATGTTCCACTCCATCTTTAAATACTTCCTTGAACTATTCAACAATATCATTATCTTCAACAAGGATCCTCCAACAGCATCTATGACATAATCATAGTATCCAGCCATCATCCTTTTCCTTCAACAGCATCTATGACATAATCATGGTATCCGGCCATCGGCCTTTTCCTTCAACAGCATTAATGACATGATCATGGTATCCGGCCATCAGCCTATCTTTAACCCCTTCGGGGCTGATGACGAGCTCAGCTCGTCATGGGCGTAACCTGCGCTACGCGGATGACGAGCTGAGCTCGTCACGTAACGCGGGTTTTTTAAAATCGCAGCGCGCAGCGGGAAAACCGCTAGCGCGCATGCGGTTAAATACTTCATAGTGACACTGCCTACGAATTTCAGGACATGTACTACATGACGGTATACAACCTTTACAACGCAACTTTTACAACGCACTACCATTACAACGAAACTTTTACAACGCAACATCCATTACAACGCATGCATTTACAATGCAGTCATTACAACGCATGACACTACAACGCACACCACTACAACGCATGTCATTACAACGCAGTCATTACAACGCATAGCATTACAACGCATAGCATTACAACACATGGTACCCCTATTCTATCCAACACTTACCCTACTGTTGCACCCCCTGGAGTTAGAATAGTAATTTTAACCCCTACACTATCCAACACTTACCCTACTGTTGCACCCCCTGGAGTTAGAATAGTAATTTTAACCCCTACACTATCCAACACTTACCCTACTGTTGCACCCCCTGGAGTTAGAATAGTAATTGTAACCCCTACACTATCCAATACTTACCTTAAATGCCTTACCTTAAATGCAAAGTAATGTTATGCGTTGTAATGGTATGCGTTGTAAAGGTAGTATGCGATGTAATGGAATGCGTTGTAAAGGTAGTTCTTAAAAATTTGTTGTAAATGTATGCGTTGTAATAGAATGCGTTGTAATGGATGTTGCGTTGTAAAAATGCGTTGTAAAGGTAGGCGTTGTAAAAGTATGCGTTGTAACGTCATACATTCCTACATGACACTTGCACCACACCTAAGATAGTAACATCTACTTTTGGTGTTTGTCTCATCATTATTCTCTCCTCCAGCTTTATGTTCTGTCTGTGAGGTTTAGGATATTTAACAGGTGCGGAATCTGTAGGTGTAGGAAGGTAGGATCCTTCTAGCATGCCTACTCCCACTATTTACTAGTGTCACTATGTTTTTCTGACTTGAATCCTGCTAATCAGGACCGCAGTTACTGTACTTTCTCCCTAAATTTGACATGGTAAGTACTGCTGTACCGCCACAATTGGCTACTGGTGCACCCCTATAAGTCCCTAATATATGGTACTTAGGTACCTAGGGCAGGGGTCTACCGTGGGCTGCAGCATGTATTGTGCCATCCATGAGAGACCACTCAAACTGTGACTACATGCCTGCCATTGCAGCCTGTGTGAGCTGGTGCTATCGCCATTCACAACAGATATACGTTTTCTTATCTCTGAGGTCATTACACTTAAAAACTATAAGTCACCCCTAAGGGAGGCCTTTCAATCCTGAAAGCAGGGTGCTGGGTTAGAAGTGTGTGGGTGTCCCTGCATGAGCAGGGCACCCCTACAAACTCCATAGTCAATTGTGCAGGCTTTGTGAGTGCAGTAAGCCATTTTGATACATATAGTGGCCATCCGTCATTGTGCGATGGCTAACTATGTGACTGTGCCGAACCTGGGCATATTTGGTATCAAACATGTTGGAATAATACCCCACCACCGTTACCAGTGTTGGGGTATGATTCCATGCACTGGGGGGCTCCTCCGGGAAGCCCAGAGTATTCGTGGTAACAGCCTTCCAGGGTCTGCCAGCTAGCTACTGCTGTTGCCGACCCCAGATGTGATTCTGCCCTCCTGCTGGGGAAAGTAGAACAATAGGTTTTCTGTCGCAGGGAGGTGCGACCACCTCCCAGACAGGACCCAGTGTATTAGGCTAGGTTGTGGGCGCTTGCCAGCACCATAAGACTGCTTTGAAGAGTACATTTGGTGCCCTCCTTGCATACTCCAGTTGGAACCAGTTCTGGGAGCCCTTTGCCCCGCTCTGGTGCAAAACTGGACAAAGGACATGGGAGTTTCCTCCCCTCTGTCCGGCCTCTCCTCTTGGAGGGACCCCTGAGTCGTCCTAACCCCTTTCTTAGGGTATAAAAGGTCTTACATGTGGGTGGGTCTTTAGATTCATCGTGGGACAAGACTCAAGCCTGAAACCATGTCTCTTTTCGACCATCTAGGCTCTTGGACTTCGCCTTGAACCGAGATTGCATCAAGGAAGACTCCTGCTTCTCCTGGTCTCGCTGTTCTGCAAGTCTTCTTCTTCAACTGTGTCTGTGCTTCTTCCAGGATCTTCAACAGACCTGTGGGCATCAAGGACACCTGAAGTAATCTCCCTTGGAGTGAAGGAGTCATTTCCCTGCATATGCACGCACCGCAACAAAGCTGACTGGTCTGCTGTTCCTGATGTCCCATGGACTACTAAAGGCTCAGCAACACAGGTGGTGGTTCTTCAACTCCCTCGAGACCTGACCTGTCCTCTCTGCAATTTCGAGACCAGGATGCCATGTCGGAACCGCTTGGACCGAACCCCTGTGCACTGTGTCGACTTGCCATTGCAAAGCCTTGTTGGCTCTGCACTCGAGAGATCTATGGGCTCCAAGAAAGTCCAGCTTCCAGAACCTCTTCCTGCCAAGATCAGCGTCCTCTCCACATCCTCTGCACAGTGGTCCTTCATCTTTGGTGAGCTGCTCGAGGTCCTCTTGTGACTCTTCTGCCTTTGGCCTTTGGGTCCTGGTGAGGGCCTTCTCCTGCTTCAGGGGGCTCTCTTGTTTGCTTGGGGCCTGCTCTGACTCTCCTGCTTGTGGTGAATTGCTTGGACCTTGCTGGTCCCAACGTTTCTCCATTTTTGCTTTCCACGCCTGTTGCAGCTGCCAAGGCCTGTTGGTGCTTGTTCTCAACTTCCGACATGGGACAGCTCGTGCACGGCTCCTGGTCTTCCACAGCATCGCCTGGTCCTCACAGCTGCAGCGGCAAGGCACTGTCAACTCTCCTGAACGTCTGTCATTGGTGAGCATTCTCTTCCATGCCTCCTGTTCACCTCCGAGTGGCATAGACTCTCCCCCTCTTCTTGCAGGTTCTTCTCTTCAAGAGTCTACACTTGGATTACACCGGATTCTTGCAGTCTTCGCCAGCGGCATCTTTACTGAAGTCCTCCATTGTGGTCTAAGGTGGTTTCCTACGTCACTTCACACCTAAGCACCCGGCTTCCTTTGTGTAGGTATGCTGGTTTTTAGGGTATCCACGGGTGGGGTCACTCTCCAACCTTCTGCCTTCCACAAGGGTTCTTCAGGACCCACTCGGCAGGTTCCTTCTTCTTCAAAACTGCAACAGTGACTTTCCAATTGACTTTTATTGAGTTCATGGCTATGTTTCCACTCTGCACACAGCCTCTGTGGGGTTCCTGGGTACTTACCATGGGTGGTTCCTTGGGTACCCAGCTCTCCTGGTCAAAGTCACGACTTCGATCGCAGTTCACATTCCACTTTTTTGTATATGGTTTGGTCTCCCCCCGGAGACCACTGCGTATTGTGTTTACTTATCAATTTGCAATTAAAGCATTGTTGTGTATTTGTGTTGAAATCTCCAGGTAGGAGATATACCAATGTGTTAGTGAGTGTTGTGTAATAAATAGACATATTTTTATAATATATACACTGTGTGCTTCTTTTTTGTATAACCTACCTACATGATAAGATCTGGTAAAACAAGCTGCTTAACACTTCTTCTGGATAAGCCTGAAGGCAGCATTCCACAGCGACCACTTATAGAGCTTTCTATGGTTGTCTAAGACCACTAAACCCCCCATTAAGGGTTGTCTGGATTAGTGCAAGGTGCTTCACTTAAATATCTGTGCACCATATACTAAGCCAGCCTCCTACAGTAGGTAGATAAGATTATACACCAGAAAGATGACACTTAAGGTAAAGTTTACATTTAGTTTACTCACCTGAGATCTGAAGTTTAATAACAGTGTCTACCAGTTCTCACGTACATTGTTGGCTGTGGAGTCATATCAGGAGGTGGAGCATTGTGGGAACTGTTGTGAGGGTCATTGCAAAACAGTGTACGTATATTTGTTCAATTGTTTTTAGGCTTGGTTCAATGTGGGTGATGTGGTGTTCTATTGTAATGAATATGCTACTTACCAGTATGCATCTGTTCTTGGCATGTAGGGCTGCTAACATTCATATCTTAGCATTAGATCGCCGCCTAGTGTTGGGTCCGGATGATCGCACATTGTTGTCCTGGAAGAGTCTTCGAAGTATCCTGAGATAGGTGGCTCCTCCCCTGGACTACAGTGCGCATGGGCATCGGCTCCATCCTCAGATTGTTTTTCGCCATTGTGGCAGAAGATGGAGTGAAAAGTGTAAAGGATGTCCATGCTAATGATTGAATACAATAGTATATCTGCAGCTGCGACAGGCACCGGGGAGGAGGGTGGGCGATATGAATGTTAGCAGCCCTACATGCCAAGAACAGATGCATACTGGTAAGTAGCATATTCAGTTCGAGGCATGTGGGCTGCTAAATTCATATCTTAGCATAGAATACATAGCAGTCCCTCCATCAGCGGCGGTTGCCCGTGCCAGCTGCAGAAACTTGAAAAAGTGTCTTGAGAACAGCCTGTCCTACAGCAGCTTGCTGCTTGGAATGTACATCAACACAGTAGTGTTTTGTAAAGGTATGTGGTGTAATCCACGTGGCTGCTCTGCAAATATCCTCTAAAGGAATGTTTCCTAGGAAAGCCATGGATGCCCCCAATTTGCGTGTGGAGTGCGCCCTTGGGGGTATCGTTAAAGTGTGCTTGGCCTTTTGATAACATATTTGGATGCACTTAACAATCCACCTGGCTATTCCTGCTTTGGAAATAGGGTTGCCTTTGTGTTGTGGTGAGAAGGCAACAAAAAGTTGTTTTGTTTTCCTAAAGTGTTGTGTTCTGTCAATGTAGTACATCAACGCCCTCCGTACGTCTAACGTATGGAGCATTCTTTCCGCCACCGTTTGTGGGTTTTGGAAGAATGCCGGTAAGTCAATAGTTTGGTTGAGATGAAACTGTGACACCACCTTCGGAAGGAATTTGGGGTTAGTACGTAGTACTACTCTATTTGGATGAATCTGAATGAATGGCTCTTGGATTGTGAGCGCTTGCAGCTCACTAACACGCCTCAGTGACGTAATAGCAATTAGGAAAGCCACTTTCCACGTTAGGAACTGGAGTTCACACGAGTGCAGTGGTTCAAATGGTGGTCCCATCAGTCTGGTGAGGACCACATTGAGGTTCCACACCGGAGCTGGCGGTGTTCTTGGGGGAATGACTCGTTTCAGACCTTCAAGGAAAGCTTTGATGGCCGGCACTCTGAAGACAGAGAGGTGCTGCCTATTCTGAAGATATGCTGCGATGGCGGATAGATGTATCCGAATGGAAGTGTACGCTAGATTGCACTTGTACAGATGTAGCAGATAACAAATGATGTTAGGGATAGATGCATCTAGCGGGGTGATGTCATTAGCCGTACAGTAAATGACAAAACGCTTCCATTTTGCAGCATAGCATGCTCTGGTAGTTGGCTTCCTTGCCTCCTTGATGATGTTCATGCATTCTGGAGGTAAGTTAAGGTATCCGAACTCTAGGACTTCAGGAGCCAGATCGCCAGGTTGAGCTGTTGCGGATCTGGATGCTGAATTTCTCCATGGTTCTGCGTCAAAAGTCTGGGCGTGAGGCGCAGTCTTTGATGCGGCACCACTGAGAGTTCGAGGAACGTGGTGTACCATAAAGGTTCTCCCGATGCTTCCTAAGGACAGTAGGCCTGAAGTGGTGAGGAGCATTATTGTAAGCCGTTTGGATTATTGCAATGCCCTATTTCTTGGAGCACCAGCCACCCTGATAGGAAAATTACAACGGGTGCAAAATCTTGCAGCCAAATTGGCACTTGCTCGCCGCCGCTATGACTCCTCTTCCCAGGCATTAAGGGACCTTCATTGGTTACCGATCCTTCAACGGATCGATTTTAAATCTGTATGTATTGTTTTTAAGGCCCTCCACGGACACGGTCCTGTACCACTTCAGAATATGTTTCATTGGTACACTCCGTCCAGATCCCTTCGCTCGGCTTCTGCTCATCTTGTTGTGGTGCCTAAAGTCTTGAGAGCTCGGTTGGGTGGCCGTTCTTTCAGCTTTACGGCAGCCAGATTATGGAACACTCTTCCGTTTGAATTGAGAAGTACACAAGACCTTGCCTCTTTCAAGAAAATCTTAAAAATACATCTTTTTCCTAGGACTGTATCTTCTTAATTCCTAATTTCCAGTAGAATGTTTTATCAGGATTTTCATCAGTCAAAGCGCCAGGATACCCGTGGGGTGACAGATACGCGCTATAAAAGATTATAAATACATACATACATACATACATACCATGCTTGGCGCGCCCACGTTGGAGCAACTAGGATGAGAGTCATCGCGTGCTGCCTTAGCTTTCTTGCCACCAGCGGTATCAGAGGGGCTGGCGGAAAAGCGTACGCAAATTTGCCTGACCAGTTCATCCATATCGCATTCCCCTGCGACTGTGGGTGAGGGAACCTGGCGGCAAAGTGTTGGCATTTTGCGTTTTCTTTTGTTGCAAACAGGTCTATCTCCGGATGACCCCACTGCTGGAAGTACGGGTGGAGTACAGATGGGTGTAACTCCCACTCGTGCATTTGATGGCTGTGTCTGCTGAGCAGATCCGCCATTAGATTGTCCTTGCCCGGGAGGTGTTCTGCCATGAGGAAGATGTTCCTCTGAATGGCCCACTTCCACATGCCCTGAGCCAGATGAGACAGCTGTGGCGAGTGGGTGCCCACCTGCTTTTGAATGTAGTACATCGCGGTCATGTTGTCCGTCCGGACCAACACTACCTTGTTGCACAGATGTACAATGAAGGACTTGAGTGCCATGAAGATTGCCATCAGTTCCAGATAGTTGATGTGCATCTTCTGTTGCTGCGTCGTCCATAGTCCCTGCACAGTGTAATTGAGCAGATGAGCTCCCCATCCCTGGAGAGATGCGTCCGTTGTCAGGGTAATCTGTGGCACTGGCTCCTGGAACAGTCGGCCCTTGCAAAGGTTGTGTGGAGTCCACCAATGCAGAGAGTCGTATGCCCGACTGGTAACCAACACTAGGTCTGTTAATTGTCCCTGAGCCTGTGTCCACTGATTTGCTAAGCACTCCTGGAGCGGGCGCATATGTAGCCGTGCGTGAGGGACTATGAAGATGCAGGAGGCCATCATGCCTATCAACTGCATGAACACTCTCGCTGGAAGTGAGTGTTGTGATCTGAACTTCTGGATCAGAGACTGCATGCTGTCTATCCTGACTTGGTTTGGTTGAGCCACGGCTGTCAGGGTATTGATCGTCGCGCCTAGAAACTGCCGGACATGTGCTGGTTGAAGGTGCGACTTTGGGTAGTTCAACGAGAAACCTAGATCGTGAAGGAGGTGAATGGTAGTTGACATGTCCGCGGCACACTGTTGCTCTGACTTGGCTTGAACGAGCCAGTCGTCCAGGTAGGGGTAGACATGGATGCCCTGCCTCCTGAGGTGCGCCGCTACTGTCGCCAGACACTTTGTAAACACCCTTGGGGCTGTGGTGACTCCGAAGGGTAGGACTTTGAACTGATAATGTTTGCCTTGGATAGTGAACCTGAGGTATTTTCTGTGGGACGGGTGTAGCGGTATGTGGAAATAAGCATCCTTGAGGTCTAAGGTTGCTAAGAAGTCCCCCTGGTTTAATAAGGGAAGAATCTGTTGCAGTGTGAGCATATGGAAATGTTCTGACAGTATATACAGGTTTAGGGGACGTAGATCCAGAATGGGTCTGAGAGATCCGTCCTTCTTTGGGATAAGGAAGTACAGGGAATACACCCCTGTGCCTTCCTCCTCCACTGGCACGAGCTCGATTGCGCCTTTTTGCAGCATCACCACTACCTCCTGCTGCAATAAGTGCAAGTGCTCTGCGGACATAGGCCTTTGCCTTGGCGGGATGTTGGGTGGAGTGGATTTCAACTCTAGGCAATAACCATACTGGACTAGTTGACGCACCCACCTGTCTGTGGTGATGTTTCTCCAGACAGGCAGGAACTGCTGCAGTCTCCCCCCGACAGGTGTTAAGTGGTCGGGGGGCAGTGACAGAGAGTCACTGTTTGCTTGGGGTAGAGGAGCGGGAGCTGTTGTTTCCTCTGCCGCAACCTCTGTTGCTGTTATTTCTGTAACCTCCCTTGTTCTGTTTTGTGAACGAGGATTGTGCTCCACCTTTTGAGAATTGAGATTGTTGACCCATTTGTCCTCTAGTGACTCCACGTGCACCTGAGCGACGAAAATTGTTGCCACGAAACTGTTGTGACTGTAGGGCCCCCATGGACTTAGCAGTTTCTGTGTCCTTTTTTATCTTTTCGAGGGTGGTGTCAACATCTGGACCAAACAGTCGATCAGGATTGACTGGCTGATTAAGGATGGTTGTCTGAATATCAGGTTTAAACCCAGATATGCGGAGCCAAGCCTGTCGTCTTAGCATGACGCTAGTGTTGATCGCCCTAGCTGCTGTGTCTGCGGCGTCAAGAGCACACTTGATGGCTGCGTTGGAGATCAATTTTCCTTCCTCTATAAGCAGTTTTGTGCCCTCTTGAAACTTTGGAGGCAGGTGTTGTACAATCTGTTCTAGGGTGTCATAATGCGCCCTATCGTAACGTGCTAAGAGTGCTTGTGTATTAGAAATACGCCAAAAGTTGGCAGCCTGTGCAGCTACTCTTTTGCCCCCTGCCTCTAGCACTTTGGACTCCTTATCCGGGGGAGGAGCTTCACCCGTTGTTTGGGAGTTGGCCCGTTTGCGGGCATTGGCGACCACCAGGGAGTCCAGCGGCAACTGTCCCCGAATGTATGCAGGGTCTGCAGGTGCTGGTCTGTACTTTTTTTCAATACGTGGATTGACTACTCTCGCCCTAGTGGGTTCCTTAAAGATGTCCGCAGCATGTTTGAGGACTCCCTTGAGCATAGGCAGTGTCTTTACAGTCCTCTCAGAGACTGAAAACGTGTCAAAGAGAAAGTCTTCTTCAACCGGGTCAGCATGCATGTCCACATCATGATTAGCAGCTGCCCTCTCAATTAGTGCATGAAAACCTGCAGAATCCTCTGTTGGGGATGCACGTGCACTGAATGGTTGTGGATCTTGCCCCACACTCTGGGTGCCTTGGTCACCAATGTCATCATATGCATCTGGATGTGCATCTGGTTCATTGATGGGGAAGGTATATTGGTCCTGTTCATCATATCCCTCACCCTCAGATTGGTCTGGTGAGGGAGTAGGGCTTCTTCTAGGAGGAGGCTGGATAGGCTCTATCAGGTTAGAAGCGTCCAGAGGCACCCTTTTCTTCTTTAGTGGGATGACATAGGAGTCCAGAGGCTCCGAAGTGATCCTCCTCTTGTATAGGGTTAATTTGCCTGTGTTGGCGTCGATGAAGTGCTCCGAATTGTCCTCTGATTCGAGTTCTCGACCTGAAGGTGCACCTGCCGTAGAAGAATCCGACTTCTTTGGCGTCGATTTCGTGGAAAAAGCCTTCGGAGCCTCTTTCGGCGGCAGAAGGAAGAGAAGCTTACTCTTAGGCTTTGCCGGAGCGTCCGTCGGCGTTTGAGGCGACGGCAACGGAGCCGACATAGCAGCGGCCTTGTCCCTGATTCTCTGTAGCGAAGCGGGACGCTTCACTCACAGTGTCTTTTGGCGCTGACGAGGGTGTCTTGACCTTCCCCTCGGATCCGACGTCATGGTGGCCTTTCTTAGGTTTGGACGCCGATGCAGTTGTCGCCGACCCAGAGTCCTTGGATCGATGCGCAGATGTGCCAGCTGTCGATCCGTGCGCCTTCGTCTGTTCCGCGTCCACTACGCGACCGACCAACGGAGTCCCAGGCGTAACCGGAGCCGTGCCGCTGGCCTTGGCGTGCTTAGCCGGTGTCGCCGCGGTCGATCCGTGCCGACCACCTTTTGTAGAGGATCCCTCCTCTTGCGCCGATTTTGACCCTTTGGAATCGACCGGCTTCTTCGACTTCTGCGGACCGGAGGTCGACGGAGCCGATGCGGCGGCGGGTGCAGTAGTTTTCTGTGTGCCGGCCGCCATTTTAGGGACGCTCGAGTCCATAAGTTTCGGTTTCGTTTTCGGGTCGGCCATTTTAGGTGTAGTCGACACTGTAGGTTTCGGTTTCGGTTTCGATGTGGCCTGCTCAGCAAGTATGTCCGTGGCCGGGCCTGATGGCGGGGCCGTGGCTTGCGGCACGGGGTCTTGGGTAAGGCCGACTGGCGATCCCGTGACCCGATCGTGATCTTCGAAACCTTCGGGGCATAGCTCGTCCCCTGAGCTATCTTCCGCGGCCCCATAAATTTCTTCGACGTCCCCTACCTCGTCGACGTATTCAAGGCCTTGACCCGCGACTCCGTCGTCGTCCGCCGGATCCGCCTCGACCTCCGTTTCGGGTGGGGATATCTGGAGATGATGACCCTGTTCATCTTCTTCTTGGTCGCCGAAGATGTTTTCTGGATCCGGGGCCGCTTGTCTGGCCTCCAGGCGCACCGCGCGCCGGAGCTTAAGAGTTTTCTTTGACCGGAACTGAGCGCAAGCCTTGCACTTGCCGTCGTCATGGTCCGGTGAAAGGCATTTGTTACAGACCGGGTGCAGGTCTATATGTGGGTACTTAGACCCACAGAGCGGACAGTACTTAAACGGACTCCGCTCCATGCTTGAAAGTAGCGGTCGTGTCGCGATGAGAAGGCCTCGACGTCCGAAGAGTGAAAAACTCCGCTGAATCCGACTCCAAGAGTTGGAAGAACTCGAGACCGTGCGCAAACAATACCGACGCTATAAAATATAAGACCTTTTGGTCTTAAAAAGTAAGTTTTACTCGGTTCCGACAGAGAGAAGTCGAGACCGCATCCGAACCCAATGGCGGAAAAAAACAATCTGAGGATGGAGCCGATGCCCATGCGCACTGTAGTCCAGGGGAGGAGCCACCTATCTCAGGATACTTCGAAGACTCTTCCAGGACAACAATGTGCGATCATCCGGACCCAACACTAGGCGGCGATCTAATGCTAAGATATGAATTTAGCAGCCCACATGCCTCGAACTCTTAAGATTTCATGAGTATTGTCAAAATATTGGTGTGTGGTGTTGGTAAGAGCTTTCCAGAGTATCAGTGTTGAAGATCAAAGACGAGCGTTTGAGCCTTGACAAACAGACGTCATCAATACAGGGTGATCTGGATTCATGCATTTGCTTTCTATTATTTAAAAGAGATACAAGCTCAAACACATTCTTGTGTGTTGGTAAACAGAGGATTGTTGACTGCTTTAGATTTTCCAAGAGATAAAGAAAAGTCTGTATTGAGGCCCTCTTTGTTGTCCTTCATAATGTGTTTGTGAAGCACATGTTCACTTGTAGGCATGTTGCAGCTAAATTACAGACATTTATTTTCACCCAACCTATTGACGCTCATTTCATTATCTTCAGAATTATGAAAGACTGAGTCGGCCCACCACAATCTGAACCTATGACCATGAGATCCATGCACGGTGCATTAGTTAATTCTGCCAATCCATGGTCTTCCCTATGGTGGCTGGATGAACTAGGTCCTCAGCCTAGTCCTTCTGGCAGTGCAACAAATCTGGGAATCCTCATCGGACATTGTACTCCCTAAATGTCTACTGGCCAGACTATTGTTAATCCAAAATGCTGCTGCTAGAGCTCTCCTTAACATCCCCTGCTTTGTCCCGTTCAGAACCAGCCTTTGCACCCTGCATTGCTTTCCCCTTGACGAGAGATGCCTTTTTAAGATTTTGTGGTTTTGTCATAGAGGATATTGTGGGGGATATCCCCCTGTCTTGGACCCTTTTCTGCCTTTGTTCTTGTTCTTAAAAGTTCCTTCAGTTTGCTATGCTCACAGATAAAGCGTGTCTTCTCTTACTTTGCTCCCAAATCCAGGAACCATCTTCCTTACTCCTTATAGTCCAAGCCAGCTTTATATGTTTCTAGAAAATGATTGTGCATTAGAAAACAATGTCCTGATAGGTAAGAATGCGTAGACAATTAGTTGTGCATGCATTCAGCATTACTTGCAAGGAAAGAAGGAGACACTACATCACTTTAGAAAAAAGATAGTTAATCATCTTTATATAGTAACATGTGTTATGGTCGGAGGATATACAGTTGAAAGCAGCACTGCATAAATAAATTAATGACAACCATAAAAACACTTGGTGCTAAAAGTGATTGTGATAAGGGTGGCAACGCAAGTGAAGAAGTGAACAGCGAGAACGGCGCACTGTGACAGAGTGCAGATAATTTACAGTGAGTGGCTCCGAGGCAAGTGACAACGTGATATCACAATACATAAATTTTCAATTGGTTGTGGAGCCACAGCGGAAAGGTACGCCTATTATTATGCTGTTAGGTCGACGGCGTTTCGATCCATATAAGTTTAGATCGTCATCAGGACTGGGTTGTCTGGATTGGGGCGTGCTTGATTCAGATCTGTACAATGGGAAGTGCATTAGGAATTCCCAAGGATCCAGTGTGGGCAGCCTGAAGAATAATGTAGATCGCCAAGCGAGGTGATCCAAGGTCTGCAAGGGTGCACTGACTAGGTCGGATTTGACGCGGCCGTCAGTGATCGGCCGTGTTGTCAGCAAGCCATCTGATTAAATCAGCGTGTTGCCTCGGGAGTAAATCCCCACGCCGAGATTCCCTTGGGAATTCCTAATGCACTTCCCATTGTACAGATCTGAATCAAGCACGCCCCAATCCAGACAACCCAGTCCTGATGACGATCTAAACTTATATGGATCGAAACGCCGTCGACCTAACAGCATAATAATAGGCGTACCTTTCCGCTGTGGCTCTACAACCAATTGAAAATTTATGTATTGTGATATCACGTTGTCACTTGCCTTGGAGCCACTCACTGTAAATTATCTGCGCTCTGTCACAGTGCGCCGTTCTCGCTGTTCACTTCTTCACTTGCGTCGCCACCCTTATCACAATCACTTTTAGCACCAAGTGTTTTTATGGTTGTCATTAATTTATTTATGCAGTGCTGCTTTCAACTGTATATCCTCCGACCATAACACGTTACTATATAAAGATGATTAACTATCTTTTTTCTAAAGTGATGTAGTGTCTCCTTCTTTCCTTGCAAGTAATGCTGTATGCATGCACAACTAATTGTCTACGCATTCTTACCTATCAGGACATTGTTTTCTAATGCACCTTACTTACCCTGTCCTGAACTGGTCTATGGGTTACACTCCTGTAAAATTTACAAGATCTAGAAAATGATTAACATCCATCTCAAATCCAGCTAATATGTTCACGTCTATTTACTCAAATATCCAGTCTTCCTTAGTTCATGAGGATTCCTTAGAAATAACTGTCCATTCTATAAATATTCACCATCACAGGGCAACCAGGCTTGGTTGGTACAAAGCACAATATCTGCTAATTGTAGGGTAACCTCGAGGCCTGGTCTAAAGCATGACTGGTGAGCTCGCTGGAGGGGTATTCTAACAAATTCTGTACTTATGGAGGCCCCTCCACTTTCCATAGAATAGGATCCAATTATGGTATAAGATTTGCTGAGGGTTCTTTTAAGGAGAGACAGGTCACGAAACTGGTATGTCTTGAAACTGGGGGTTTCGAGCCTAAACTGACAGACATTTCCCCATTTGAGGATTTGAGGGGAAGATTTCCTTTTAGGCGATGTAGGGTGGCTGGAGGGGAAGGGCTGTGTCTATATGAGCCAAATAGAACTAGACAGTGCATTCACAGAAGTATCAAGCATGCTCTGTTTTTGAGGTGGAGTAGCTCTTCTGTAACCAGGGCGGTACTGTCTAGTGCCATGTCAGTTTTCATTCTTATGGACTACTAGTGGGGTAATATTTCCTCAAGTACACCTCGGCAACAGAAAAGAAAGCAACTACCTTGAATTTGCTACGATGGTCCCAATTATTGGTCTGTATCCATTTTTTGTGACAGGTACCAGGCCATCTCATAGTTTAAAATACTAACAAAATGAAGGGAAGTAGATGGTGAAGCACTGAATGTTTTGGGAGAGAGGCAGAAGAACCTTAAACATGAAGATACATTCTAAAAATTGGAGTAGAAACCCCAATCAGTTGAGGAGGTGGGAGGACAAGGATTAAGACCACCTGACTCACCATTAGAGTAAGTTGTTGTGAATTTTCTATAGCTGCATGGCCATAAAATCACTGGACTATTATAGGTGTCATGTGGGAAGAGCGATGTGTAAGCCCACTGGATAATCCTCTCTATTTTTGAATAGCCCGCCAAAATGCTCATTTTACATAGTAATCAAAACTTAATGCAACATTTGCAAAATGGTGCAAAACAGTACAGTGTTAAAAGACCAACCTGAATATATCGCTGCCTGTGATTTATAACCAGGGGCCCTCCAGAGTCACCTGCAAGACAGGGAATATGAACGAACAAGAACATGTGTATATTATATAATGCAGTCTAAATCATCTTGGATTATTGGAACATTTGAAACCTGACCAAATGTTAGCTTTTTAAAGCGTATGCCGGCATACCCTGAGAATAAAACTGTTTCAGCTCAATAAATCAAAGGTAAGTCTGGTGACCTATACTGCACTCCGTAGCTTGGTCACATGTTCTTTTTGGGCACATCAGAAAGTCTTCTGTTCCAAGTTTATAAAACTCATCATGACGTTTGCTTTTACAATACAGCTGCTATGATGCAGGTATCAAAGACGTCCAGTTTTGGCTTATTGACCCCGCACACAACAACAATTGCTGCCTTGCATCCGGTGCTCCACAGCAGGAACATTCACCTGTCCACTGCCGATTCACCTCCACCCCAGCACTGACCAACACCACATCAAAAAGCGCCATGCCAGAGTCAGATGTCAATAACCCCACCGACGGAGCAACTCAACTGCATCCTGATCAACGCCAGATCGCTCTGCAAACAAGATATAGAAATCTGGGACACCATCCCCATCCTCGCCCCGTCATGACCTTCATTACAGAGACCAGGCTCATCCCCCGCATCGGCCCCAGACATCGCCATGACAACTACTAGTAGCTACAAGATGAAACACCATGAGCACACCAACAGGCACGGAGGTGACTTCACCAACGCACACAAGGAATCAATCACCTGCACCATCACCATTGCCAATGACAAATACAATGCCAATCATGGAACACATGAACTTTCAGCTTTGCACCGATACCAAAGCCACCATCAAAGGCACCCATAAATACAACCCACCTGGACCACGAACCTGCCTCAGCAAGGCCATTGCTTAATTCATCACCCCGCTCGCCATTGAATCTGTTCAACGAGTCATTCTGGGAGACCTCAACTTCCACCTGGATGACTCCTACGTCATCAACTCCACCAACCTCCTGGAAAGAAT
The DNA here is from genome assembly GCF_964261635.1 of Lissotriton helveticus. NCBI lineage: Eukaryota > Metazoa > Chordata > Amphibia > Caudata > Salamandridae > Lissotriton > Lissotriton helveticus. The sequence goes on from NC_136065.1 coordinate 2,049,401,225, forward strand.
TGATAACATCGGCCTCAAGCAAATGGTCACCGAACCCACACACATAACAGGACACAGACCAGACCCCATTTTTATGTCCAGCAACAGAATTAGATACAGCCACACCTCGGAACTCACCTGGACGGACCACTTCATCGTACACTTCTCCCTCACCGTTCCTCCCTGCACCGCTCCCAACCAACACAACACCCCCTACTGCAGCTGGACCAAGGTCACTCAGCAGCAATGGACCTCTTCACTGCACAGCCCAACATCACAAACAGCCTGGACCAGACAGTAGACAACTTCAACGCCTGGATCACCAATGCCGCCGACCAAGTCACCACCACCAAACCAGCCAAACAGCCAACCAAACGAGCCAGCTGGTACACGCTAGAACTCAGCGCAAAAAACGCAGGATCAAACAACTGGAAAGAAGATGGTGCCTGAGCAGGACCCACACCGACTGAGCCACCTACAAATCAGCCCTCAGCGACTACCACCGCCAGCTGATAGCAACAAAAATGGAGACCCTGACCCACTGGATCGAGATCAGTGCCAATTAAACCAAGGAACTCTTCACCAGCAGAAAATGTACCTGCTTGTAAACCAAAAAAACTCAATCAAATTCTCTCAGGAACTGTGATGCCCTTGTCGACCACTTGCACAACAAGATAGCGACCCTTTATAGAAATTTTGATCCCTGACCCTTCAACCTCTTCAGCAACCTATCAACCAAAAATCACCTGCTCACCACATGGGAACAAGTCCGCACACACTGACCACAACCACTCTGAGGAACTTAATCCACTCGGGAACATCCACCGACCCATGTCCCCATATACTTTTCAGCCTCGGAAGAGACGAGATCAGCCACCAGCTCACCACCATCCTTAACGCCTCCATAACAGCAGCCACCTTTCCCAACACATGGAAACACGCAGTGGTTAGACCCCTCCTCAAGAAACCTTCAGCAGACCTCAGCAAGCTCCAAAACTATTGTCTAATCTCCCTTCTCCTATTCTCTGCCAAAGTCCTAGAGAAGGCCATCTACTTGCCGATCATCTGGAGAGAAACAAACTGCTGGACCCCTCCCAGTCAGGTTTCAGAACAACCACAACACCGAGAAAGCCCTGATCGCCGCCACAGACGACACCGCACACTACTCGACACAGGAGAATCAGCTAACCTATTCCTCCTGGACCTCTCTGCAGCTTTTGACATGGTCTCCCACCACACATTCATCGATCGATTATGCCAGATTGGAATCACAGATGATGCGCTCAGATGGATAGCATCCTTCCTCACACAACCCACCCAGAGACTCCGCTTCCCTCTGTTCACCTTGCAACTCAAGCACACCATCAGTGGCGCACCCTATGGCTCATCCCTCAGTTCAACAGTTTTCAACAGATACATGACACAACTCGCAGACACCGACAGATCGTGCAACATCAACATCATCTTCTGCGCCAATGATACAGTTTGTCCTCCGCTCTCAGCGCACCCCACCTTGACGAAGACCAACTTCCACTATTGCATGAAGAACTTTGCAGCATAGATGAAAGACAACTGCTAGAAACTCAACAAGAACAAAATGGAAGATCTGATCTTTGGCAGATACACCGTCCTCTGGAATGACTCATGGTGGCCAGCAGAGCACGGACCCACCCCCACGCCGAAAGGCCAAGCCCACAACCTCAGCACCATCCTGGACAGCAAACTTTCCATGAAAAGTCAAGTCAACACTGGTTCCTCAGCCTGCTTCCACACGATCTGCATGCTCTTCAAAGTCTTCAGATGGCTCCCCATCAACACAAGGAAAAATGTGACACAGGCCCTTATCACCAGCCGACTTGACTACTACAATGCACTCTATGCAGGCACCACCACCAAACTCATGGAAAGACTCCAGACAATGCAGAATCCAGCAGCCAGACTGATCCTCAACCTGCCCAAGAGGACACACATCACCCAGCACAAGAAGGACCTCCACTGGCTGCCCGTCCTGAAGAGCTGCTATTTCAAGCTTCTGGCCCATGCCCCCAATGTCCGCCACAACCAAGGACCAGCTTACATGAACCACCGCCTGCTCTTCCACCAACCAACCAGAAATGTCCGCTCCGCACATCTCGCCCTCGCTCAGACACCTCGTACCCGCTTCTGCAGCTCTGGAGAACGCTCTTTCTCCCACCTTGCCGCCAAAGCCTGTAACACCTTCCCCCTTTCCCCCTTCTCTGCACGGTACCGTCACTGAACCACTTCAGGAAGGGAATCAAGGCCTGGCTCTCCGACTGATCCCTGCAGCACAGCGCCTGGATACCCCCGGGATGAGTAGCCACGCTATACAAGTACGACTTGATTGATTGATTGACAGTTGGCTAATTGTTATCACCACAACAGATCTCTAAACAGAACCTAGACTGCAAATGTGCATCGGAACCATACAAACAGTAGAAAAGCGATATACAAATGCAGGTAAAATAACATATGAATGTGTTTCCACAAATATATATCACAAAACTATTTTGACAACTGGTGCTTTTCACTGGTGCCCATATAATCACTATATATTTTTTATCCTTAGCTCACAGATTTCAGTGTTTTCATTGAAATGCTCATTATGCTGTTGGAATCTGGAGCAGTATTTTTGAAACTCATGGGTGCATACCTATTTAGTCTTCCGGAGCTTCAGTCCTTCGTTTAGGATAAAGTGAAATGAAGTTGGATTAATTAAAAAGCCCCCCTTTTTTGAATGAAGCAATAACTCCACCCTTTCCACACTATCAAGAAAAGCGGTTCTGAACATGTGCTGAACAGGTACAGCATCCCCAGTCAAAACGATCTTATGTTCAAATTATGTTGCAACCTCATTATAAATACTTCCTTGAGGTCATTAATATCATTGTACGAGATGGATCTTCCAACAGCAACTACTGACATTCTCACGGCACCAGCTCCCCACCACCCCAACCTACCTTTATGTTCTTCCTTGAATTATCCCACAATATCAGCATTAGCTATATCCCCCAACAGCATCTACTGACATAATCATGGCACCAGCTCCCCACCACTCCATCCTACCTTTAGGTTCTTCCTTGAATTATCCCACAATATCAGCATTAGCTGTATCCCCCAACAGCATCTACTGACATAATCGGGACATCGGTCATACAACCTATCTTTAAATACTTCCTTGTTACATTACTTGTGAATTGCAGGACATGCACAGATGTTGGCTACCATTTATCAGTCTGTTCTCCCCTCCTGCTTTATGTTCAGTCAATGAGGCTATGTATAAATGATGCATGCACGTGTTCATGAGTCAATGTAGCATCACCTCTCCTAAGCTCGTTTGCGTCTATTCTGGAACACACTATACCATTGCACTCAAATCAAAGGAGCTGTTTTAGTGTCTTTTTACAAGAGTAGTTAAAAACAGTTTGGTCCCGTAGATACTGAACAGTACTTTCCTTTAGCACACATGATTCTGCTAGTATTCTTGGAGCTGCTACATGGTCATTAATGTCCGAGATTCTTTCTTTAATAGGCATGTCAGGAAAGGCAGGAAACTTGATCAATCTGTGACAGGATTTTCAGACTTGCTGACTAACCCTCACAGCAGAAACTGCTGGGCATATTACCAAGCAGGGTGATAGGCAATTATCGCCGATTTTGCGGCCTTTTTCGGCCGTTAAGCGGAGATAATTCTATCGCTCTATCAGCAAGCTGTCGCTAACAGCAGTTAGCGACAGCTTTAGGCAATAGCGAGCGGCTTGGGTCCCGCTTTGCATGTCAGCGATATTTATCGCTAATGACATGCAAAGTGGGCGTACCCAACCTGTTAGCGACTGAAAGCAGTTGCTAACGTCGCTATCGCCTATTAGCAAGGCAGGCGTAGCGATGGAAATATTGCCGCTATCGCCAAAAACTAACGCCTGCTCTGACCAGATCTTAGCCATGTTATCCAATGGGAGGTGGATAACATGGCTAAGAGCATTTTGTCGCTAATGCGTGAATATTGCTGTATTCTCAGCGATATTCATGCTATCGCCGGAAAATGTATCGCTTTGGAGATAAACGTTGCTAATAGCACATCATCTCAACGATAATTTCCGGCGATGCTTAGGGATAAAAAATTTGTGTTGCTACGCCTAGTTAGCGATAAATATCGCTAATCGTTGGTTGCATCCGATAACAGCAAAGGAGCTGCACTAATCCACTGTTTGCAAATAAACTTTGCTAACTTGTGGAAGTGGCCAGAGCTTTGGCTAGCACAGGAAATATGAGTGTTGCTCTAGCTGTAAGTGATGCTGTGAGTTGTGACAGCATCACATGGATTCCAGAGCATAGTGCAGGTAATGGATGGAGCTTGCAACCACTCTGGAAACTCTCCTCACCCCTGGGTGGGTATTGCTAACACAGGGCTGCCGCAGCCTGGGTGTTGCTTGAAGTAAGGAGAGAGACATTGAGCCTAATTATGATTGTGGTGGTCCAACAGACGGACCGCCGTTGCAACGGTCAGAAGAATGCCGTCAAACTGGCGGCATCCCGACCACCACATTACAAGTAAACCACCGGGCCTGCACTCTTGAGGCTGCGGCATACCACGGCTCACATTGCACGCACAACAGTGCAGGCATAGGGGTGCACAATATGTGCCCCTAGCCACAATGCCAAATCAGCACCCGGGGGGGGCCCATTTTGGGGCACCTTCCATGCCTTTCCACTGACCTTTTCATGACTGGGTTCCCGCCATAAAAAGGTCAGTGGAAATGCAACTCATAATTGGCACAGCTTTTAATCTCCCTACCTCCAATCCCCTCGCCTTCCCCACCACTGCAGGATCCAGGATCCTGGTGGTGGCGGAGGTCTTACGGTGGTCCGACCGCCAAACTCATAATCAGGCTGTCCAACTGCCTACACCGCAGAAGTCACGATGGTCCCCAGAGTGAAAAAAATCATAACCAGGCCCATAGCATGTTTTGGGGGAGTCTGGACCAGATGCAGCTCTCACCCTGTGAAGCACCTCACAGATACTGTCAGTTCATCCCAGATCCTCCATAGCTTCACCTTGACTCTAAGCTTCTCTCTCTAGATCAGATGCGGGCCCTCATCCCAGACTCTGCAATGCTCTCCGCTCTCTTCAACATGCAGTATTAACCATGCCCTTGACACTGTGCAGTCCCAAACACTTTGGACTCGTTGCAGCATCCATGACCCATCCACTGGGACAAGTCCCCAACCTCCCCGGAATTCTGCTTTGCACACTTGACCCTCCATTGATTAACGCACTCTTTTCAATCAATTGTACTTTGCATTGCTCTTGTAATAACCCTCTCCTATTTCACTGATAATGCCAACATTTTCGATTTTATATAGTGGAAACCTATCCACCAAGATTTAAAAATATACAAATTAAAGCTTAGCTACGTGGAAGAAATTAATATTGGCTCCTGCTACTGTTTCTTCTTATGCTGTGCATTACTAAAGGTTGTGATTTGTAATTGATGTGAAAACAATAAAACTAAATATAAAAAGTGATAATAGAGCACATTTTTGGCTATTTAGGAGCTTTTGTTATAAAAATGAGTATAAATAATACTTATTGCTCACTGAGTTTATCAAGTAATAACCTTCTAAAACATGGATTCAGTTAATGTTTAAGAAATTTGAAAAAGGTCTTAATCAACACTACAGTCAAAAGACATTTAAAGTAGTACCTTCGTTCTAGATTAAATCACCACTTTACAATCTAAATGCCCATTACCAAGAAGCCCACCATTTCTGCAAGGACCCTGCCATTCACCAGTCCACATTTGACCTACACATTCTCCTACCCACACAAGCACACAAAAGATGTCCTTCATTCATGTCCCAAACATGATGAACATAGTTGACACAAAGGAGAGCCAGTAGAAGTATAGTGGTAAAAAGCCCTAGACTATAATTTTGTAGCAACCTGCACAATTACCAGTTTTGTTTTGGATCATGCTGTACAGCTAATAGTGCTATATTGCACACTGTAGACCACATCTTTCTTAACACAAATAAAAATGGCTTTTCCGTACAACACTGCTGGATTTCTTCTCCACCGTCTGCTTAGTTGACCATCCTACCCGTAACTATACCCTAGAGCTTGTTACCCTGTGATCCGCAAGACCTAATCAGGGGGTTCCCCGACTGCTCAGAAAGTTAGACAATATAACAGATTAATAAAGTGTACATAAATAAAGAAGCAAAGTTGGAAATGTTAAAACTTCCTGTATATGTTTAGGAATTTGAAATTGGTGACTTAAAATTAAGTGGGTATTCTCAGATTAATGTGTGGGAGCAGTGCAAGTGCTACAAATAGAGTATGTTATGGGCAATGGCTGGCCCCAATTAAATTAAGAAAAGCTCCAACCTTAAATTTAGATTTGTAACGAATCTGTTTGTGAATTAAATAAAACACTTCTTTATGTGCATATTTGTTTGATTAATTTGTGTTTATGTATTTTAGTGTATCGTTTTGTGGATCAAATCATCCAAATTGCTTAGGCTCGGGACCCCAGATTCCACTAATGAGTCAGTGAGGGTGCCCGGATTCCAATAATGATTAAGTGGGAGTCTAAATAAGGAACATTTTTAAAAACCACTGCTCTAGAGTCTTCAATTGGAGTCACTGGCAATGTCCTTCACTGGTTCTTCTCCTCCCTTTCCAACCAACACCAGTTGTTCACATAGGTATCTCCAGAACCCAATATCCCCATAACTGGTGGACACTCCCAGGGTTCCATACTATGCCCTGTCATCTTCAACCTCTGCATGGAGCCGATTGGGGTTCTACTCAAAGAAAACAGCAACACAATTCACCAATATGCGGATGATAGACATCTCTACTTGAAACCCTTCTGTTCCAGACATCCAAACCGTCAAAAACGTTCTGCACCTCACGCAGACTGGATGTTAGCACCTACCTGAAGCTAAACCACCACCAAGGCAGCAATCCTTTTATTTGCCAAGAAAAAGAAGGAAGAAATAGTTCAAATCTTTCGCAGTGAGAATAACCCCTTCACTGCGGGGCAGATTCCCCTGCTGTGCTGGGGGGTGGGGGCGCGCACATCGTCTACATGCTCATGACGAGCTCAGCTCGACATGAGCCACGGTTCTCGTGTGCTCATGAGGAGCTGAGCTCGTCATGACCACGCCCGTTCCTTAGAACGCCCAGCACAGCAGGGGAATTAGCCCCGCGTGTGAGCGTTCTAACGGTCATGACGAGCTGAGCTCATCATGAGCGCACAGGAACCGTGGCTCATGACGAGCTCAGCTCGTCAGGAGCATGGGAGGGGTTAACCTTAATAGCTCTGTACCTCAAATTTCCTCAAATTTCACCGAATGCCAAGTCACTTGGATTCACCATGGACACCAACATCACACTCCAGGAGCACACTGACAAAAAATAAAAACAGCCTGGTACCAGCTTTTTAAAGTGAAACCATTTGCTGTTTAAACCCTCGCCTCATGCTCTTGCATATGGATGGAGTTACAGTGTGCACCACGGACTTCCAGATTCCACAGTTGGCTCCCTTAGGCCATCCTACACACTGTAGTATGTCTCTTCTAGTAGCTAATGAAATATGATTACATCCTGATGAAGCCCAATAGGTTCTTGAAGGCCTGCGGCAACTTCAAAACGAATATATGATTTTACAACGCTTACCTGTACCACGCATGGCTTTATCACGCGAATTTTACTTCGCATGTGTCTTTACCACGCAGCAATTCATAACGCAGGATTCTACTCCGCAAATTTTACGTTAACTAACCTCCTACGTCTCTTCTAAATTTACATAATGATACTGATAGGCTACTAAAAATTATTACAAAACTGCCTAACAAAGCAAAATATCGATGTTTATTACATACCAATACTACAGATTACCTTTTTCTAAAAACATTTTTAATTTACAATGCGCTTTAATTATATTTTTTTATGTATAAACATTGGATCCTTATCTCACCTCTCCACTACCCTTCACGGAAACGAGCGTCAAAAAACGTTTTGAAAAATAGAGATAGGACTACTATAATGACCTACACGTCACGTCGCTGGGGAGGCTCTTTTCTTGATCGTCAGAGGCACTTAATATCTTTTTTTTTGTCAGTTTTCTTCTTTTTTTTCAATCCGCTTGTTATTTTTTGGGGGGCAGACCCCTCCAGCCCCCCAAGCCCCCTCAGCCCCCCTTGTTTTTTATAGTTCCTTTTTTTAAATTATGAACGAGCAGGACGAGAGAACGAAGACTGGAAGGAAAGAACGTTGCGTGGTGAAGACGGTCGTGGAATGCACCCGCGTTGAAAAGACGTTTGCGTGGGAAGTGAATCGTACTAAACGTCATGCGTGGTAAAGACTTCGTAGTAAATGATGTTTCCCCTTCAAAACCACCAGCACCCCTGCTTATCTGGCAAACAAGCTCACTGTTTCTGGTGGTTTGTGGCACACCTTAGTCAAGAAAATGTCAGACTGAAGACTAAGAAGTGTAAAAAAACAGCCAGCAATTCCTTTCCATCTATGCACCCAGGATCTGCAGTAACATCTTCAGATCCATCTAGGCTGCCCAAACTCTGCTCCCATTTACAAAAGAGTTGAAAACACCCATCTTGAAAGTACACTACATCACTGTGCATTAAAAGTACCCTCCTGCTACCAGAATCCAGCTATCTCTCCAACCTGTCATTGACTGCATGCTTGCCTACAGTGTGCTGCTTTTTGGCTAGATTTGTGCAATACAAATACTACTTACATGCACACATTCATACACCCCGATCACTGCACAGACTTTGTGACCAGTGGTGTGTCATGACTTCAGAGCACAGCTCTAATTTTGCAAAATCGATAATGACATGATGCAACTGCAGTTTGCTTGCTTGTCACATCTACAAGAGAAACAGAAATGAAGGCAGAAAATAATGTTAATGGGTGGTTGCGGCAAATCTTTCCGAAGTCCTGCCGAGGACATTTGTCTCCACTGTAAACCCTCATCCTTTACTCATCGTTAATCACAGAGAGACAGACTCCTCATCCTATACCACCACTCATCCTGTACCTGTTTTTACTTACAAAGGGATACCCTCTTCATGATGTTATCAATTTTACTTTGAGGGAGACTCTCATCCTGTACCCACCCTTTAATCTCAGAGAGACAACCTCCTCATCCTATACCACCTCTCATCCTGTCCCTGCTTTTACTTACAAAGGGATACCCTCTTCATGATGTTTTCACCTTGACCAAATTTCTACAGATTCGACCACCAGACTGAACGTCTCTTCTCGTTTACCAAAACTTGGGGCAACGATACTCTTTTGGGAGAGGAGACATATTTAAAAAAAATCCACAAAGAAAACAAAGTGGTACTCTTTATTACATGCCCTGAAGAAGTCTCGTGGAGACGAAACGCACCGCGTTGGCTATGATTTTGTATTGTGTTTTTAATGAAATCGAATGAAGTATCATCAAAAAAAGAATAAAAAAAGAATACTTTTCTCATAAGAATTTGGAGTTGGTAATAATTTCTTTGGGAGATTACTTTATGTCTGATTACTACCAATATTGATACTGCGATCTATTGATACTGTTGTACTTTAACTGATATTAACTTTTACTATTTGGGTATGTGCTGAGCCTTTCTGTATCTTGTGTTTTTGGTCATTCAAAATTGTGGGAACTAGGGGGTCAGGTTCCTAGCTCTTGCACTACCATATTTGGCCATATTTTAAAACATATATACTTACTGGTGCAGGCCTTGAGTGCCCTGACCTTCCATTTTGTGCTTTATGTATTCACCTTTACTGTGAGGGAGACACTCATCCTGTACCCACCCTTTATTCTCAGAGAGACAACCTCCTCATCCTATACCACCACTCATCCTGTACCTGATTTTACTTACAAAGGGATATCCTCTTCATGACGTATTCACCTTTACCATGAGAGCGACCCTCATCATGTATTCACCTTTAGTCCCAGTGACAGCCCCATATCCTGCACCCATCTTAACTCCTGAGGCACAGGCTCTCATCCTATACTCACCTTTACTTACATAAGCAAACCCCTTCATCCTGTACCCACCGTAGCTCACAATGGGTAGCCTCTCGTTGCATATCCGCTTTTACTCGCAGAAGGATACCACCTCATCAACCAACCGTAACTATCAGAGGCACAGCCGCTCATCCTATACTCACCTTTGCTCACAGAAGGACATCCCTTCATCCTGTAACTACCTAAGCTCATAGTGGGCCAGCCTCTTGTATCTCCACCTTTACTCACACATGGACACAGCTTATCCTGTCCCCACATTTGGTCACAGAGAACAGTCCCTCATCCAACGGCCTTTTATCACACTGAGACACCTCTTTAATGATGTACTCACCTTTACAAGTGAACGCGTCAACATGAGGGTCTGTTCCACCAGTACACAAGAAGCGATCTGTCACCACTTCGCTGACATCTGTGACATTGACGTAAAGGGGGGCTTTCAGCGCATCCCTGCTGCACACAGGTTTCTGGGGAGGAAACATCATTACAGGATGTCATTAACAAAACACTGTCCATCTTTAAAACTTCTGTGACATACGCACCACCCCCAGACCAGCAAATTGGGCATGCATTGATGATGGCTGAGGCATAATTCATAGAATCCGGAAGTGAAACTACTGTTTCACACTTGCATTCTCACTTCCTAAAGTTTGTCTCATCTCATTCCTGGTCCTCTGTCTTAGCCACTCCCAGCTCTCTTTTGATTCCTTACTCTCTGCCTTGAGGGTCACCTTCTGAAGGCAGCAGCAAGACACGACTTAGGCTATCGTGTGTGTTACAAGCACAACATGTTTTGCCTCCCTCCATCTCAATTTCTCACCTTCCTCTCCCCTGAAATGGTAGAAACAAAGAGTCAGATGTGAGGGATACTGTAGCAATCAGAAATCTGGCCACACCACCTCTAAATCTCTCTTGCTCCCCCTCCTAAGCTCTGTTTAGGTTATTCTGGGACACACTATACCCTTAACAATTGCAATAGTTCCATCTAACAGAGTTTGTACATCAAAGGAGATGATCAATACCTACCTCTAACTTGCCTGATCCCCCCCTGCCTCCAATCCTGCACTGCTCACGACCCTCCTGCCTGTTGTACTCTGCACTGCTCATGTAATACCACTCTTCTAATTCCACTGGTAGTGCCAACCATTATGGGTTTTATAGACACCAGCTTCCTGCTCCCCCTGGTCTTACCTAAAATTATCAAGTCAGGCTTCTCTCAATCAATTTTTTCGACCTTTAACTTTAATATCTGTTTGTGCCCCAGAGGGTGTAGGTGACATGCTAAACATTGCTAGAAGTGCCTACCTGGGACCTCTTTCAGATTTGTCACATAAGCTGCAACAAATTCAAAACTCTCTATTCAGAACCTTGGGCTGCCTAAAGAGGACTCAACAAGCGAGTCCTAATGTGTGCTCTGTACCCGCTGGGGGTGTGGGAAAGTATTCAGTATAAGCCCCTTTACATTGTTCATCACGCCGACCTTCTATGTGGCTGCAAGACACAACAAGATGCTGGAAATGCTCAGCTGCCCATTGTTAATTGGACCTGGACGGTGCTGTTGGCCTCTGCCTACCACCCTGAGAGTCTCTACGGGCTCTCCCGAAATGTACAAGGGGCCTTCTAAGTGTGCTTGCATGGTTGTTTGGGCAACAGTAGAAAGTTTGGAAACTTTTGAAAAGTTTTCCTCCAGAGCTGCAGGAAAATGTATCTAACTGGCAGTATCATGGCATCTGATTGAATTTCGCCTTTCTCCCACCCAAGGCACCCAACACCTTCGATTATACAGCGGAGACTACAATTTCATTAGCAGCCCGCTTAGTGAGGATTTTTCCTCACAAAAAAGTGACAACGTCTTTTTGACTTCCAGACTTTCATCAGGCCCAATCCAGTTATATCTGTCCATCGCGATCTGCCTCAAATTTTGCACTTAGGTGCCCATCTACCACTTCTATAGGCTATCTATGGTGCGATTTGCAAATACGTGTTTACAAATTCATATATCCGGTACCCCTCTTGGATTTATGTCATTTTGGTATCAATTTTGTTACAAAATCTTTCTCTTTATTTTAAAATTGGTTGTGGAGTTTTATTGTGTTTTGTCTGACTTTTTCTACTAGTATATGCACTGCTTAAATACTTGCCTTTGATTTAAGCCAGACTGCTCTGTGTCACGCTTTCTGGGCTGAGCATAGGTCTATTTTTGTGGCATCTAGCAGGTGGGTGGCCTTATCCTTTGAGGTGGACACCTGTCCACCCAAAATAGCAATCAATCTACTTTCCTACATGCTGGCTTTAAAACTGAGAAATATATGACATACTGTTACATCAAAGAGTACCAAAATATACTGGGTGTCACTGGGGATTGACATTTGCATTTTAAAATTGAAGTAATTTCACAGCCTGCAAGAATCGGAAAATCCTAGGTACTCACAAGGGGACCAACGTTTGAATACTAAAATTGATGTGATGTGAAAGATTACTTTGGAAATCCAAGTTTTCTGCTTGGTCATCCTGGATTTTCCGCCTCGTGCTGGATTCTATATTTTTGCTTGTTTTAAAACTCTGTGCACTTTACACCTGCTAACCTGTGCTACCCTTTTAAACATGGTCCAATTGACATACGCCTAATTGATGTATTTAACTTACCTATAAGTGCCTGGGATATGGTATAAGACGTACCCATGGTCTGTAAATAAAATGTTACAAGTGGATAGCAGCACTTATTGTGTGATTCACTAAAGCGACAGCGGAAGACATGGCTTCAGGCCTACCATTGTAGACTGACTGCAACTGTGTAAAAACTGCAATTCAAGTAGCCAAAAGAAACTTTAACAGGTCAAAACCTCCCTTTGAAATATTAGGTTCCTTTTTGCAGGCCTTGTAGCCCACAAACCAGGGTGCATGGTGTTAGAAATGGGGGTCTCTAGTTGGCAATGGTATACACCTTTGTCCAAATAGGGACCCTTGCTTCTAGTCAAGGAACGGGGGATACACTCCTGAATAACCCCTGCTCACCCCCTTGGTAGCTTGGCACGAGCAGACAGTCTTATCTCAGAGGCAGTGTGTAAAGCATTTGTGAGCACATACAGTAATACAGTGAAAACACTATAAATGGGCACCTCACCAGTTTAGAAAAATAAGTAATCTTTACTAGACTTAACACAAGACCAAACAACAGAAATCCACAATACAGTATCAAGAATATGACTTTAAAATGGTAGAAATAGCTTGGTTCAATGTAGATGGAAAATGCAACACTTAACTCTCAAAGTACCTTGGATGCATCACCCAAAAAAAAACACAAGGGTCGCAGAGAAGGCGATGCGTCTGTTCATTGCTTCGGCGGAGGCAGCGCACCTGTTCCTTACTGCTGCACAGGGGAGGCGATGCATCTGTTCCTTACCAGAGAGGAGGCGAAGCTTCTGTTTCTAACCGTAATCCGGCGCGATGCAACAAGATGGTGCACCGAAGCAATGCGACACTCGGGTGAGATGCGACAAAATGGCGTCTTTGATGCGATGCAACAACTTGGATGCGATGCGTGCACGCCCGACGGCGGTGCGCTGAAATCGATGAACTTTGGAGCCGGGACAGGCCCTGCAACATGCTTCTCTGGGGATGCGACAGCGGCATGCTTCAATGGTGATGCTACACGCTTCGTTTGCGATGCGACGGCACGCTTCTTCGGCGATGCGATGGCAACTGCTGCGGCGGCGACACGCTTTTCCTCGTTGCGTCGCGCTTCCAGCTCCCAGCGACACGTAATCTCTCAGAGGGCCCAAACAACAGCAGGCACCTCACTGCAGGTAGAATTCCCAGCAAGGGAATTCAGGGGGAACTGGTAGTGAAGTCTTTGTGTCCCTGAGACTTAGGAACAGGAGGCAAGCTCAGCTTCAAGCCCTTGGAAATCTTCCTCAACATAGTAAAAGTACACACAAAGTTCCTTTTCTCATTCCCTTGGCAATAAGTAACCACTGCAGGCCAACCCCAAACAGCAAACAGAACCGGGGCAGTCTCCTCCTTCAGTTTCCTTGGTTTCTCTCCTTGGCAAAGGGTTCATTTTAGTTCCCAGAAGTGATCTAATGTTCTGGGGTCTGGGCCCCAATATTTATACTGCAAAATCCTTTGTTCTCCGAAGGCAGAGTGTCTGTACCTAATCAAAACCAGTTCTGTCCTCCTGGGTGCAGCTTCCTGGCAGAAGGTGGAGACAGCATTGTTTGAGAGGCAGACCTGGCTCAGGTAGCTGAAAGGAAATTACCTCCCCTTACTCTCTATTCTATGAGGGCTCAGGTCAGTGAAAGTAAATCTCCTCCCCCTACTCTCTATTCAATGCAGGTCCTATTCAACCAGCCCTGACCCATCAGACTGCTGGAGCCAAGGCCCTCTCCAGCACCCTTTTACTCACAAACCAGACTTGGAATAGTCAAACCTAGCAGAGACATACTGGATGGTTAGGCAAGAAAATAATTACTTTCTTAAAGTTGTATTTTCAAACACAGGATGTAAATATCACCCTCACTACAAGATGTATTTTAACATTCTGAGTTCAGGCATACTAAACCTGAATATGCACCTTGTTCCCTGGGTCAGTTAGAATTATAAGATGTTATAATCAAACTGCCCATTCTTGCCTATGGGAACAGGTATTCTTGCAATAGTGAAAAACTAAATTGGATGTAATTCACTATCAGAACATGTCACACACATCAGGCCATGTCCTACCTTTTACATACAATGCACCCTGCCCTTGGGGTGACTAATATGTCAAAAAGGTAAGGCTTAGGGATTGTCAAGTATGTGCACTTGCCAAGTCAACATGGCAGTCCCAGACTGCACACAGGCCCTGCAATGGCAGGCCTGAGCCATATTTGGTGCTTCTGTGGGTGGCACATCCAGTGTTGCAAGCCCACCAGCAGCATGTGATTTACAGGCCCTGGGCACACATGGTGCACTATACTAGGGTCTGACAAGTAAATCAAATAGCCAATCATGGAGTCACTAACCCATTACAACAATTTACAATAGGGAGCACTTGCACTTTGGCACTGAATAGCAGTGCCAAAGTGCCCAAAGCATCTAGGCCAGCAAAAACATAGCTAAAACACAGGAGGTAGCAGCAAAAAAATGGAAGGGAGAACCACGCCAATGATGCCAGGACTAACACATGGTATTGACAAATAGGAAATGTAGATATGTGACAAGTACCCAAAAGCATTTTTTCCACTATGACAGACCTAGCTGTCGTATGTAGAAAACCAGAGTACAGATTAAACTCCTAATGCTGTATTCTGGGAATGGGACTAGTAAATAAACAAATGTTAACCCTTTCGCTGCGGCGGCAATTCCGCCGCAGCGCTAAGGGGGTTGGGGGGCCACGCGGCGCTCCGACGCTTGTGACGGAACCGCTCCGTCACGCCCCTCGGGTGGGCTGTGCTTGTGACGGAGCGGCTCAATAGAACGCGCCGCGCAGGCGCATAATCAGCACCGCGCAGGCGCGGCGGCCGTGACGGAACCGCTCCGTCACCAGCACAGCCCACCCGAGGGGCGTGACGGAGCGGTTCCGTACCAAGCGTGGGAGGGGTTAATAGTTATCAAAAATCTGACTCAATGATGAGGTTGGATTTTTATTAAATAGTAAGGAATGTAATTTTAAGACATTTGCCCTTTCACTGTCTCCAGCTTCCTCCAGCCTGTACTTTGCCTGAATAAAGTGTGAATGGAGTGTCAAATTTCCTCTCAGAAGCTGCATGATAGGTCACTGTGGCTGACCTGAATGGATAGGAAGTCCTCCTTTGAGCTTAGCAGAAAGGTGGTGAATGATTGCATCTTTTTTGACATCTTAATGTCAAATCTTGCTTGAGAGGTCTGCTAGCTTCACACATAACACTTACACTGGGATCTCACGGGTGAGCAGCACCTACATACAATAGATACTGAAGCAACCATGTCATATGGCACCTCACCTCCTTCTGAGGTGAAAATAAATCATTGATGGTATTGGAGAGTGGTGCCAGTTTAGCTCTCAGTACTGTAGCTGGCTTGATAACCCTTTGGCAATCGCTCATACATGTATATTCAATCCATATTTTGGGTACAAGAACCTGTGCAAATCTACAAGTCCCAAGGAGCAAACCAGCCATTCTGTAGCAGGATCTCATTTCTTACCACGGATTGTGGTCTATGGCATTTTTGACTTTAACCATGGTTGGATGCCATAATACAAATGTCATAGACTTTCCATTGTTATAATCAAACTGTGATTCAGAAAACTTGACTAATAGTATTGCAATGTTTCTAATCTTCTTGAACACCACAATTTATGTTTTTATTGATATTAATGTTTTTTGTTAGCAGTAGTATGTATACACCACCTGTGAAACAGATGTATTACTGTTAGTGTTGTACCATAGACAAGCATAGTTCGATACCTCCCTCCCACAAGCATCACGGGAAGCAAGAACTGTGCATTGATGCAAATTGCAGCACAGCACAAATAGCTTGTGATTTGGCTAGTAAGACTGAGAGGAGACATATTGTTGGAGAGCAGTCTGAAGGGGTGTGTGACAAGCTTCTAATATCCATGGACGTGCATAGTGGCCATAGGAAATTAAGTATATTTTCTCAAAAACGTGAGATAATCACACTAGATATTAGGTCTTTACTAATGCTCTTGTTATATGATAATAATTGATTGTCACCTTTTGTACACTGGCACAGTGACTGGAAATAATTTGTAGCTATAACATTGTGTGTCCCTTGACTTCTCAAGGCCAAGTGGGAGCACACGAACAAATAATCCCACTAGCCCACAACCGGCTCAGCGAGAACCCTGTTTGTCTGCTCTAGATTGGCTCACATGCTGTGTCCAGAAGTCTAGGGGCTAAGAGACATCAACTGGGTAGGCCAAATCCTTTTCTTGCATCTTGTCCTTTGAACCTTGAAAAATAACCCCAGCTGCTTCTACCACAGGTCTGGATGGCAATTTGGAATAGCTCCTGCTCCTTGCTGTTTCCCAGCACCCACCAGCAAATAGGAGGATTTGGACCCAAGACTGGGATCTTGTTCTGAGGCTACTGCCTGATTATAAGTGGTTAGATTTATTTACACCAGGTTTTTCTAGTTGTTAAGTAACCAGACCTGATTTTACTGTCCAGTAATTTTGCACTATAAAATGGCATGAGGCTTCAGCTAAAAACCTAATCCTAGTTTTTTCTTTCTAACAGAAGGAACATATAATTCTCATGATGAGAGCAGATGGAAAATGTTTGCTTTAACTCACAGAGAATTGGGAATTCCGTGTTGTGTTACAACCAGGAAATTGTTGCGATTCCTGACTTCATGGGGTTTACCTTGTAATTGCCTGGCACTGGGGCAGATTTAGAGCATGTAATGGTAAATGTGCATGCAAATCCCCTGCGGCCTCAGTACCTTTCATAATGTGTTAGTTCCAGAGGAGTTAAATCTATCTTCAACTAGCATGTGCCATTTTTAGTGAGATGGTTCCCATCTAATTACTTAATCTGCACCTCTCTTGAAAGTTTGTCAACACAAACTTCATGTATTACTGTGGTAGGAATTGGGGTTTCTAAAGGTTCCTCAGATCCTCTGGGAGATAACTTTCTTTCCAGAAGAAACATTTCATTCTGGTAAAGAAAGACAATTTTACCCGCCCAACCAATAGATGTTTACTGTTAATGGCCATGTATGTCACTGGGTGCGGACTGAGATATATCTCTGTATTAAAGCGAACAATGCTTTCTAAATCTTCCATTACCAACGCTTCTTGGTCGCTGTCACTATTGCAAAGGCTGTCTCAGTGTTTTTTGTAAATTACCCTTGGAGACACAAAGGCCATATCACATGCAAGGCATCATTCCCAGGCACACCAACTACCTGGGAAAGGCATGTTGAAGCATGTGCTGCTGTAGATCACATGCTTTGCACACTCCTGCCAACTAGTGTTGACCATGGTTGGTGGAAGTTGTCTTTCTTCAAAGATATTTTCAGTCTCATGATACTCCATGACTCCTCCATAAAGCTCACACTACACCAAGACAAAGAGTATAAATCTGAATCTTTTTTTCCACTATCTATTTTGAGTGTGCTTCTAGACCTCTGGGACCGTGGAGCTACAGTCAAGATAAGGACAACTCCAAGGAACAGAATCCTCAGCAACAACATCAAGAGACCCATCTTTGAAGACACAGTTTATAATATTACCCAGATCAGCGGGGTTCCTTTGGCTACAGTTCGTATTATAATGGTTCAAGGGGCAGGGAAGCATTATGGGGTAAATGCGTTGGACTAATATTGGTAATAGTGAGAGTACTGCTAGTCAGTGATCAGTGGGGAGCGTGCACGCATAAGTCTCACGCCCTCAGAGCATTTGGAGCAGTGGAGCTGGTTGTCAGTTGACCGTTGCTCCAAGACGGGGACACAGGACGATTACGTAGGACACACAGACTTGGTCAAACACAAGATGATGGACGGAGAGCTGAAACTTTTCAGACACTCACCCCCAGTCAAAGATATGGGTGGAACCCATCCTCGTTCTTTAGCTCACTTCACCACCCCAATTCAGACCCAGCCATAAGCAAATCAGTCTTGTCCCCATTCCTCATGGGAACAGTCTAGCCCGAACTGCCACGCCAGGCCTTCCCTGGACTGGAAACAAGAATCCTGGGACCGGTTTCGGAGTAACACCCCTCATCAGCCAGGCTAGCTTGAATCCAGTGGCAAAGAGAGCAAGGGACCCACGTCTTGGCATGCCCTTCCAACTTAGGGAAACCCAAGGAGATGATGGACGGAGCGCTAACATTTACAGACACTCGCCCTCAGTCACAGATCTGGGATGAATCCATCATCATTATTTAGCTCACTTCGCCACTCCAGTTCAGATCCAGCCATATGCAAATCAGTCTTGACCCTGTTCCTCATGGGAACAGTTCAGACCGCACTGCCATGCCAGGTCTTCCCTGGACCGTAAACAAGCATCATGGGACCGGTTTCGGGGTAACACCCCTCATCAGCCAAGCTAGCTTGAATCCAGTGGCAAAGTGAGCAAGGGACCCATGTCAGGGCATACACTGCCCTGCCAACTTAGGGTGACTAAAGCAGACACAATTTGAACCAATCATCGTTCTTTAGCTGGTGTTCCATCTGAATACCTATCTTGTATTGAAAAGATCTTATGTTCTATTTTGTCTCTATTGGATAAATCTGTGCTAAGTTCTGATCATATACTGGAATTGATGTCTTCAATTTTGTTTGAAGTGCAGAATGTAAATAAGATTTACCCTGTTAAATCTATACCAGCAGTGTATTCTCCTTTAGAATCATCAGAGAACTATAGCCTCATACTGCCAGTGCCCCTTAGAGGGTCGAGAAACACTTTAGTACAAGCTGGTATACCTCTCCATCTGCTGCCTCCCCCAGAACCTGCAGGTAACCTTGAAAATGAAGAGTTCTGTTGAAATACGTTTTTTTGGGGATTTGGATACATGCTACTCCCTGGGAATTCCTAAATTGGAGATTTTTCACGAAGGGTTTGAGAAAAGGCACTGGAGAAGTTGGGAAAGGAAGTGGGTCCGTTTCACAGGCTGGTACGTGATGGGAGGGTGCACCGTCAATTGCTAGTACCTCTTCTGCCCCGCATTATAACATGTTGGGGGTCTGTGGTATGAAGGAAGGGGAGAGGGACAGCCCTACAAGAAATCAAAAGAGCAAGAATTAGAAAAAGAGCCACTAAAAAACAAGAGGATTCCCCAGACGGAAAGCTAGAGGGTTACACTTTCCGAGGATCATTAACGCCCAGTATGATATACAGAGTGCGAGGGAGGGAGGAGAATCGAACTCTCCCTCTGATAGGGGTATTTCCAATGTGCTTACTACGTTGCATATGGCTTCAGCAGGGATGGTGGGGTGCTCTGCAGTGGTGACGACTTCCCCAGTTCTGCTGCCTCCTTACCCTCAGGAAGTACAAAATCCCTCAGTTGGTTGAGACTCTGGAAGTGGAGGGAGGAATGAGTTGTGGGGTAAATGCAGTTCCAGTTTTGCCCTAAGTGCAGTTCCAAGTTCCTGTGGTCAGCCCATCACCTAATTTGCAATCTTACCTCAGAACCATGTGGAATCAACCTGCTCAGCCTGCAATGCTTCAAACACAAAGAAGTAAATTCACTACAGAAGGAGAGACACTTGACACATTATAAAATGCAGCATTGCGATCCTACTGCGTTGACACCGGTCTTTAGACTCGAGGATCTAGAGAGGACTTATTTTGCAGAGGAAGGATGATCTGGATAGATGGCAGGTCAAGAAGAACATAGGGGCATATTACCAACGATTAGCGATATTTATCGCTAACTAGGCTTAGCAACAAATGTTTTATCGCTAAGCATCGCCGGAAATTATCGCTGAGATAACTTGTTATTAGCAAGGTTTATCTCCAAAGTGATAAATATTCCAGCTATAGCGTGAATATCGCTGAGAATACAGCGATATTCACGCATTAGCGACAAAATGCTCTTAGCCATGTTATCCACCTCCCTTTGGATAACATGGCGAAGAACTGGTCTGAGCAGGCGTTAGTTTTTGGAGATATTCGCGCTTAGCGTGAATATTTCCAACGCTACGCCTGCCTTGTTAATAGGCGATAGCGCCGTTATCGACTGCTTTCAGTCGCTAACGGGTTGGGTACGCCCACTTTGCATGTCATTAGCGATAAACATCGCTGACATGCAAAGCGGGCCCCAAACCGGTCGCTATCGCCTAAAAGCTGTCGCTAACATCAGTTAGCGACAGCTTGCTAATGGGGCAATAGAATTATCGCCGCTTAGCGGCCGAAAACGGCCACTAAATCGGCGATAATTGTCTATCGACCCCCTTGGTAATATGCCCCATAGTTTCAACACTTCTTCTGTCTCTGGAATGAAGGAACTTTTGGGGCTCAACGAAGCTTGCTCCCGGAACAAAGACAACACAGAGAACACCCACTCCTTGCACAACAATCATGAATTAACACTGGAATAGGTGGAACTGATAGTTAAGCTTACTAAATACAACCAAAGAGACAAGGAGTAAACCAGGAGGGCAAGATCATCTCTAACACCAATATCTGTTGTCTATTATACGCAGGTAAGACTGCCTTCAGGCAGGTGCATACCAGCATCATCCTCCGTAAACATGGTTGGCTAGTTGTCTTTGGGTTCCATTAAGAGGTCCAACAAAATCTAACCAATGTCCCCTGCGATAGTGAGCCTCATTTCAGCCACTGGCTCATGCTATGTATAAAAAATATAGTAAGACACTAATACTGAAAAGGCCATGGGAGTACTCCAGTTGCAACCTGCCAAGTCTGGGTTTGACGTCCGTCACGAGCGAGTGCAAAATTTGAAATCACACTGTAGTCTTCCAGGTATCATCAGAATCAGCCCTTTCAGCAGCGAGAGGCCCAAAAGTTGTGGATCCATGGGGATTTTGAGTCAACCGTCAGGGAAGGGAATAGGTGGCCATGAAAAGGACACTTCCACCTCCAAGCTGTAACCCATCCACCTCCGATCACACAGTACCTGTTTGGAGAAGAATCAGACTATTCCTTCCCCAATGGGAGAAAATAATATCAGACAAGTGGGTTCTGCCCATAGTACAGCAAGGATACTGCTTGGAGTTTCACTCCCCACCACAGAACACTCCACCTCTTCATCATGATATCAGTCAGGAATACCAACTCCTGAAAAAGCAAGTAAATGTCAGCAAAGGTGCCATCCAACCAGTGCTCCCACACCATCAGGTCAATGGTTGTCATCTCTGTACTTCCTAATTCTGAAGAAGGATGGCACATTGTGATCTGTCCTTGATCTCAGACCACTAAACTGCTACATCTCATCAGAGTATTTCAAGATGACAACGCTACTCTGCACACCTGAGCACCTGGTGACCCTCGAGCTCAAGGATGCCAACTTTCACCATTGCTACCTCGGGTTTGTGGTAAAAGGAGGAATATGCCAGGTCAAGCTTCTAACCCTTGGAGTTACAATAGCCTAAAAGTCTTTACCAAGTGCCTAAAGGTGGTTGCAGTGCATCTGCATCACAGCTCCATTTGTGCCTTTCAGTATCTGGATGCTTAGCTGATGAATACATTGCAGCAGCCTTCAGCAAGACTAGCACACACAAAGAAAGCTATTTCAATCCCGCACAGGTAAGGATTTACTGAGAATATCAAGAATTCTGATCTCTGCTCTCAAAGGTAGACCCCTTTTTATGTGCAGTCCTTATCTCTGTAACATTCAAAGTTTCTTCAGAGCAAGGGAGAGTGATGGCATTTCAACTGCTTCTTTTTTAGACAGACCCATTATGTCTCAGTTCGGGACATAATATATTATTTGCTGTATCTACAATAGGCAGGATTAGAATACGTATATGTCAGGCTACATTTGACAGCAGTCACTTCTTACATGCAGAACAAGCAACAAACATTTACTTAGGATCCCAGGCGTTAAGGCTTTCATGGAAGGTCATAAGAGAGTCATTCCGCCAAGGACACCATTAGATCGGATGTGAGACCTCAACGTTGTCCTTACTGGACTCATGGGACCCCCTTTTGAGCCATGACAATCATGTGAAATGCAGGATCTGTTCTTGGAAGGTATCATTCTTAGTGGCAGTCACTTCTGTGCACAAGGTAAATAACGTGTAAGCTTTAAAAATTTGAGGAGCCTTTCATCATAGCTCAGAAAGATCAGGTAGTCCTGAGGACAAATCCTCGCTTCCTAGTGGTCTCCCTATTCCATGTTAATCAAACCATTGCCTTACCAATTTTCTTTTCACACGCTGAGACAGTGGCCGAAAGAGTATTACACACATCATACATTTAAAAAAATGTGGTACACTGGTTGGACTAAATCCAAGAAGAAGCAACTTTTTGTTGCGTTCGCAAAACTCCACTTAGGAAGTTCAATTCTAAAGTTAGGTCTTGTCATAGGGCTAGTCCAGCACATTCAAGTCTGTTATGCGAAAGCAAAATGATTTCTATTCTGCTTGCTTAGACCACAGGCTACTAGAAAAGAGCTACAATGGCTTTCCCAAACTAGCAACATACCACTAGCAGGTATATGTGGGATACTAGATGGTCAACACCACACACTTTCACAAAGCATTGATGGGTGACATTCAAACCTAGCAAGAAGCACAGTTGAGCAAACAGTACTTAAAACTTTATTCCAAACATCTGATTGATGTGCTTTTCAAGCTTGATCTTTATTGGGAGTGCACTGCTTGGTCTATTCACAGCAGGTGATCAACCTCAGAACATGCTACAAAGAGCAAATGTTACCCTATAACTAACTATTAGTTTGCAGCTTGTAGTAGATGTGAGTGCAGTTTGAAATTAAATGAAAAATTTAATTAAATGAGATTTGTAGAGCGCACTTATACCCATAGGTGTCTTGGCGCTGAAAACAGCTACCAGGAAAACAGACAGACAAAAGAAAAACGCCTAGGGAAGCAAGACGCTAAATCGAAAATAGCCGATTTGTTTTAGCTTTCCTGAAGAGAGTGAAGCTTGGAATGGATTTGATACATAGAGGGAGTTTATTCCATGCTCTGGCTGTTGGCCAGGACAAACATCTACCACCCCACGGTGAATGGGTAACTATATGCACTACTACATTCTTATATGGTTAGACCGAAGGCTTCTTAAAGGAACATACATACACATTTTGTTCAGAGAACCTGGGGCCTACATGGTGTAGGGCTTTCTGTGCCAAACAAAGAGATTTGATTCCTCACTGAAAGTCAATGTAGTATAGGCAATTCTTTAGAAAACGATTTGAATTTGGGTATATCCAATATGAATCTTTCAGACCCATTTTGCACTGCTTGAAGCTTCTTAAGAGACAATTGCTGTATGTTCAAATATAGAGAAATCCAGGACAGACTCTGAGCAACCACCACTGACTTCCATAAATCAAGCCGAATCAAAGAGAAGGCTTTCTTGAAAATTCAGATAAGGTAAAAGCAAGAGGAAGTAACCTGATTAATCTGGGCAGAAAAGGTGAGTTTATCGTCAAAGATTACTCCCTAGTTTCCCACTTATTTTACAGGAGTGAGAAGGGAACCCAGCTCATATGGCCGCCAATCAAGGAACCAGAATGTTGGATTTTTGACGAAAATTAAAACCACATTTTTTCTGCCTTGAGCTTTTAACAATTCTTCTTTAGCCAAAGTCCAATTTCTTGCATGCAGTTATAAAATCTCAGGGTCAAGTCTTGTTCATTGCTTGACATGGACACAATAATCTAAATGACACTACTGGAAAAACCAAAGGTTCTGACTAAATTAGTAAGAGGAAAAACCTAATATTAAAAAGTGTCAGTCTAAGGGATGCCCTTGAGGCATTCCACCTGGGAGATACAAAAAAGTAGTGGAATGAGAAATTGTTAATGGTGTCCGTCTGTTCTCGATCTATAAGATATGAGCTCAGTAAGTCCATGGCTTTGTCTCTAATAACTAGCAGATTTGGGCAGTTGATCAACACAAAGTGGCTAACAGTGCCAAACACCGCTGAGAGGTCTAACAGGATAAGGACTGCTTTTCCACTGCCATCGGCCATGGATCTAATTTCATCCTGCCAATTTTGTACTATAGTTGCTTCTAAAACCAAACTGAGCTGGATCTAGGAGCTCATGCTTAACTAGGAAAGATGTACGATTTTTATTGATCACGTTTTCCACTATTTTAGCTGGCAAGGGTAGGAGTGATATATGGTAATAGTTTTTAGGGTCCAGAGAACTAGCACAAGACTTTGTAATTAAAGGAATGACTGTAGCTGGTGTTTAGGCTTTCGGAATGCTGCCTGCGCTAATTATATTGTTAAAATATTGGTGAGATTCCGAGCGAAACCTTCAGAAGCTTGAGGCAAATCTTTGGGGGTGCAGGGGTCAGAAGGAACTCCTGACTTAATGGAACAGATAAGGTCATGTACCAGCTTTACCATAATATTAGAAAAATGATATAGAAAACACGTAGACTCATGAGAGGATTCACTAGTAAACAATGACACAGTGTTCTCTTGCCTAGCTGATGCAAATGTTTGGTAGACTACATTTACTTTATTTGGAAAGACGTTTGCTTGCTTATTAACTAATACATGAGAAATACCACTATTATTGTTATTTTGGAGATTAGTGGGAACTTTGTAGTAAAAAGTTATTTTAAAGAATGTTTTTCTAAGGAGATCTTAGCCGAGGAATAATTATTTTTTCCTGGAAGATAAGGGCTTTTTTTAATTAACAATTTATATTTTGCTTTTTCAAGGAGGTAATGATTTTCACGCTATTTGTGCTCTAGTCTCCAGCATTTTTTTTAAAACCCTGAGAGTTTCAGAAAACCAGAGTGCCATTTCCTTACTCCACTTGGTCGCCATTGGTTTAAGTGGAGCTATTGAATCCAGGGTTTTGGTAACCCAGCATTCAGATGTTGTATTACACATTATCAATTCACAAAGTACCTGTACGGGTTTACTGTACTATTCCGCTTACTTCATTCTTCCATTGGCTAAAACAACAATCTAAGATTGATTCTTTATCCTGGATGCTTATGACTATCTATTGCCAGATGACAGCACAGATATCCTATAAGGAGTGCCTTTCATGCCTTTTCAATTGTTTAAGGGCACACATCTTGAGGGCCCTTTATACCTATTTGTTTGCCTATAGTATAGAAATAATCGTGTCACATATTAGATTTTCCAGGACTATATTTGGCATACGGTTTGGCTCCGAAGAACCTAAAATTGCGGTCTATGCATATGATGGCCTCCTAATTCTTGCGAACACTAAAGTCTCATTTCGTTTTTCAAAATTGTATTAATTTCTAAAGACACAATATTTTAGACTCTAACATATCACTTTTGATTTTTGGCTCCTAATCCATGCTCTCTTTTTTCAGTGCATAGTGGTGCTACAACTGAGGTCGACAATCGTGCATACTAGATCCTGTTTGCTGTGTTTGAGCAGCTCCCACGAATCAAGCTAAGAATACCATCTTAATTTTAGCCTCCAATATCAAATTCCTAACATTTGCAGAGCCTTTTAAAATTTGAAGTTCTCAGTTTTGCTTTTTTTGTATATATGCTCTATTAATTACATTTTCTAAACAGTCATGGGCCCCCAGGACTACTTGGACCCAGATTAAGAACCATTGCACTATGTGATGTCTTTGTCTAAGTTATCATTACTGGATGATAAACAGTTTTTCCATTTTAGCAGATGTTCAGTCGGTTATCCATAGGTATATATATGTAGATATATATATATATATATATTACCTACTGGCAATAGCCAGTAGGTATATATAGTTAGGATTGTTTTCCATAGGGAAATCGCAACATTCTATTGGGAATAACTTTGGCGCCGGTTGAGGAATCTTCCTGAAATTTTCCTTAACTTTGCCTCGCGGCGCTCCGCTCCTTCCCTAAAAATTTGGGGGGGATTCGTCAAGCGGGGGCCGAGATAAAAGGGGGGTCCCAAAACGTGTTTTCCCCATGTTAATTTCCATAGGGCGGTTGGACTCACTTTTAGACCGAACGGCTGAATGGTTTTCCACCAAACTTGGCAAAATGGTAGGGACTGGTAGCCCGATGTGCCTTTGCTATGTCTCAAGATATGTGCTCCAGTGGTTTTTACGAAAATTAACTTTGAAAAAATATATATTGGGCTACATTGGGCTATATATATGTTAGAGCCCAAATGTAGCCCAATGTAGCCCAATGTAGACCAAAGATGGCCACCAGAGGAAAAAAAAAAAATGTAGCCCAAATAGCAGCCAGATGTAGCCCAACTATAGCCCAATGACAGAATGTCCCAGAGTGTTCTAAAGAACAACTAGAGCGCTAACAGTCTTACTTATGACAAAAGTATGGCACACCTGAAGTCATCTTGATTGGAATAAAGTGTTAACACTTAAAACATTTAATTTGCAAAGGAACAAAATGAGGGGGTTCATTTTGCCATAGTAATTATGATTAGTGCTGAAGAAAGAAAAATTAGGGCACATTTTGAGTGACTTCTCAAATCCTCTTATATTTCATTAAAAAAATTCTGATATGCAGTCTCCCAAGATGACCACCAGAGACAAAAGAGCCCAAATGTAGCCCAAATATCAGCCAGATGTAGCCCAACTATAGCCCAATAACAGAATGTCCCAAAGTGTTCTAAAGAACAACTAGAACGCTAACAGTCTTACTTATGACAAAAGTATGGCACACCTGAAGTCATCTTGATTGGAATAAAGTGGTAACACTTAATACATTTAATTTGAAAAGGAACAAAATGAGGGGTTTCATTTTGCCATAGAAATTTTAATTTACCGACTGGCGATAGCCAGTAGGTATATATAGTTAGGATTGTTTTCCATAGGGAAATCGCAACATTCTATTGGGAATAACTTTGGCGCCGGTTGAGGAATCTTCCTGAAATTTTCCTTAACTTTGCCTCGCGGCGCTCCGCTCCTTCCTTGAAAGTTTGGGGGGGATTCGTCAAGCGGCGGCCAAGATAAGAGGGGGGTCCCAAAACGTGTTTTCGCCATGTTAATTTCCATAGGGCGGTTGGACTCACTTTTAGCCCGAACGGCTGAATGGTTTTCCACCAAACTTGGCAAAATTGTGGGGGCTGGTAGCCCGATGTGCCTTTGCTATGTCTCAAGATATGTGCTCCTGTGGTTTTTACGAAAATTTACTTTGAAACAATATATATTGGGCTACATTGGGCTATATATATGTTAGAGCCCAAATGTAGCCCAATGTAGCCCAATGTAGCCCAAAGATGGCCACCAGAGACAAAAAAAAACAAATGTAGCCCAAATATCAGCCAGATGTAGCCCAACTATAGCCCAATGACAGAATGTCCCAGAGTGTTCTAAAGAACAACTAGAGCGCTAACAGTCTTACTTATGACAAAAGTATGGCACACCTGAAGTCATCTTGATTGGAATAAAGTGTTAACACTTAAAACATTTAATTTGCAAAGGAACAAAATGAGGGGGTTAATTTTGCCATAGAAATTATGATTAGTGCTGAAGAAAGAAAAATTAGGGCACATTTTGAGTGACTTCTCAAATCCTCTTATATTTCATTAAAAAATTCTGATATGCAGTCTCCCAAGATGGCCACCAAAGACAAAAGAGCCCAAATGTAGCCCAAATATCAGCCAGATGTAGCCCAACTATAGCCCGATGACAGAATGTCCCAGAGTGTTCTAAAGAACAACTAGAACGCTAACAGTCTTACTTATGACAAAAGTATGGCACACCTGAAGTCATCTTGATTGGTATAAAGTGGTAACACTTAATACATTTAATTTGAAAAGGAACAAAATGAGGGGTTTCATTTTGCCATAGAAATTTTATATTACCTACTGGCAATAGCCAGTAGGTATATATAGTTAGGATTGTTTTCCATAGGGAAATCACAACATTCTATTGGGAATAACTTTGGCGCCGGTTGAGGAATCTTCCTGAAATTTTCCTTAACTTTGCCTTGCGGCGCTCCGCTCCTTCCCTGAAAGTTTGGGGGGGGATTCGTCAAGCGGAGGCCGAGATAAAAGGGGGGTCCCAAAACATGTTTTCCCC
Organism: Lissotriton helveticus; assembly: GCF_964261635.1. NCBI lineage: Eukaryota > Metazoa > Chordata > Amphibia > Caudata > Salamandridae > Lissotriton > Lissotriton helveticus. The sequence continues at coordinate 2,049,429,901 of NC_136065.1, forward strand.
ATGTTAATTTCCATAGGGCAGTTGGACTCACTTTTAGCCCGAACGGCTGAATGGTTTTCCACCAAACTTGGCAAAATTGTAGGGACTGGTAGCCCGATTTGCCTTTGCTATGTCTCAAGATATGTGCTCCAGTGGTTTTTACGAAAATTAACTTTGAAAAAATATATATTGGGCTACATTGGGCTATATATATGTTAGAGCCCAAATGTAGCCCAATGTAGCCCAAAGATGGCCACCAGAGACAAAAAAAAACAAATGTAGCCCAAATATCAGCCAGATGTAGCCCACTATAGCCCAATGACAGAATGTCCCAGAGTGTTCTAAAGAACAACTAGAGCGCTAACAGTCTTACTTATGACAAAAGTATGGCACACCTGAAGTCATCTTGATTGGAATAAAGTGTTAACACTTAAAACATTTAATTTGCAAAGGAACAAAATGAGGGGGTTCATTTTGCCATAGAAATTATGATTAGTGCTGAAGAAAGAAAAATTAGGGCACATTTTGAGTGACTTCTCAAATCCTCTTATATTTCATTAACAAAAATTCTGATATGCAGTCTCCCAAGATGGCCACCAGAGACAAAAGAGCCCAAATGTAGCCCAAATATCAGCCAGATGTAGCCCAACTATAGCCCAATGACAGAATGTCCCAGAGTGTTCTAAAGAACAACTAGAACGCTAACAGTCTTACTTATGACAAAAGTATGGCACACCTGAAGTCATCTTGATTGGAATAAAGTGGTAACACTTAATACATTTAATTTGAAAAGGAACAAAATGAGGGGTTTCATTTTGCCATAGAAATTTTATATATATATATATATTCACTGAAAAAACCATAGGTTACACACCAGTTATAGTTAGGAATTAGCATTTAAAAAACCTTTGAAATTCACTGAAAAAAACATAGGTTTTACACCAGTTATAGTTAGCTGGAAATTTTACTCGCATAAAACCATTGAAATTCCCACGTTATAGTTAGTTGGACTCACTATAACTTGCACGTCTGCAATGCACTGCTGATGACGTCACATATTACATCACTCATGCATATATTTAAATATTTAAACATTACTCGCTAATATATGTATTCACTAAGATACACTTAATAAGCCAGTTAACCAATCAATTTTTTTTTTTAAAAACACTGAAAAAACCATAGGTTTCAGGCCTTATATAGTTAGGAATTAGCATTTGAAAAACCTTTGAAATTCACTGAAAAAACCATAGGTTTCAGGCCTTATATAGTTAGGAATTAGCATTTAAAAAACCTTTGAATTTCACTGAAAAAACCATAGGTTTCAGGCCTTATATAGTTAGGAATTAGCATTTAAAAAAACCTTTGAAATTCACTGAAAAAACCATAGGTTTCAGGAGTTATATAGTTAGGAATTAGTTTTTAAAAAACCTTTGAAATTCACTCAAAAACTATAAGTTTTAGTGGTGTTATAGTTAGCTGAACATTTTACTCATACAAAACCAATGAAATTGCTCCTATATAGTTAGTTGTACTAACTATATTTCGCGCACCCGCAATCCACTGCTGATGATGTCACATATTAGATCATTCATGACATGGTCAGTGACATCACTGATGACATCTCAAATGACATCACTGATGACATCACTGATGACATCATCCACGTGACAATCACATACACCTTTTCATACACTATTACAATTTTTCATCACTGTTTGTAAAATACAGAGTATCATATTTAAATCCATTGTCACAGCAATACAAGTATCTAAAAATCCACTCAGTGATTCATAGATGTATACACACATCTAATCACTTACCTATGGATTCACTCATACATGCTGTCAATGAACAATAGAACACTATCAAAAATACTTATACATCTATATCGACTTTAAACAACAGCACGCATCTTATTCACATATGAAGTCATCCTACTCACTTATGCAAACAATGGATCATACTTACATATTTACTTAGCAAAACACTTATACAAACACCACTTCTTCTATTCATTTAGATAGTAAGTCATACTTAGTGAATTATAAAATCATTATTACAAGTATACAGTTATCCATACAGTCACTCACACAATCATTGTGTCTTATGTATACTTATTTATATACAACAACTGACACATACACTGCCTTTTATTTTTCTAGTTTGTTGGACCTGTACCTTTGAGAAATATATTTGCTCATCACCACACCCATAAAGAGATTCCCTCACCCAAACTGTTAGAACATGTAGTTTTAACTTCATATATCTACTGGATCAACTATTCACACATCTTTGGACAGTCACACACCCCCCACCGAACCACACACACTTTCACACTCCCATACAAATACTCAGTTAACTAATAAATAACTAATATAGACTTTCACATAGCTAGTAACCAACTGTAGAATCAGTTTACACAACAACTGACAAAGTGATACAGATATTCACACAGTTTAGTCACTATCCACTATATTTAGTGAGACATTACAAATTGGTCAAGTAAACAGTCAATTACACTGCTACTAAATCCTCCATCCAAATATATATTTATATATATCCACTCATTCTTCAATGTAAATTGCTATATATATAATGCATATTTAAATAACGAAGCAAACCACATTCACTGGATGATGTCATCAGTGATGTCATCAGTGATGTCATTTGAGATGTCATCAGTGATGTCACTGACCATGTCATGAATGATCTAATATGTGACATCATCAGCAGTGGATTGTGGGTGCGCGAAATATAGTTAGTACAACTAACTATATAGGAGCAATTTCATTGGTTTTGTATGAGTAAAATGTTCAGCTAACTATAACACCACTAAAACTTATAGTTTTTGAGTGAATTTCAAAGATTTTTTAAAAACTAATTCCTAACTATATAACTCCTGAAACCTATGGTTTTTTCAGTGATATATATATATATATACATATGTATGTGTATATATATATATATATATATATATATATATATATATATATATATATATATATATATATATATATATATATATATATATCATAACAGTCTTTATCCTGAAAATGTGCTATGGGTCCAGCCTCCTGGGGCTACTTCATGCACCTCTTTTCCACATTAGTGACCAGGTGTCCATCCTCTAGTATATTCCTCTGGATTTGCCTTTCATTTACGTCAAGGTACAAGTGCATGCACTCATGCCAGTACAGTATCAATAGCAAACATCAACAATGGCACACATGGATGATGTGTGAGCACAAAGCGTTGCATTAGGGTACATGGTGGTACATCTAGCTGTGCTCATGTGGAACAAGTGTACATCCGAAGATATTGTAAGTCTGGCTACAGATGAAGTAGCACTACCTTAGACTACAGGTCCATAAAACCTGTTCCATACCTGGTCTCCAGTTTTAATTGTCACATCTTTTCTGGTCAGCTCGTCGTCTCCGGTGTCCCTGTTTGTTTCTTGTGTAATGAACATGGCTTCGACGAGTCCCCACTTCAGCAGTGTCGCCTCTGCAGGTAACAAAGAAACAATGCTTACTTACAGCTTTGAGAATACCACTGCCCTCCCTCTGCCAGGCTGGCACTCTGGAACAATGCAGGTAGGTATGATAATAGGGAAGCACAGCAAAAGGGATGTCTCCGCTAGGCAGATCTGTGGAGGAGAGGCGACTGGGGCAGCAGCCAAACATTGCCAGGGCCAGGGCCATATGCAGAGGCACAGACCGAAAAGAGTGATGGGTAGGACAGACTGCCAATATCAAAGACAAAGCAATCCTTGGATTGCCCCTCATTCAATGAACTTCTTTGTTAATAACTGGCTGCTTTAAAGTCTCTTTTTGCTCACCCAGCATCACCAAAATGGCTACCCTGCCACATACACTGTCTCGGATTGGTACAGGCGAACCCCACATAAGTTACTGTGTTACAACACCTACCGTGCTCATCGCAGGTGGTCTGTGCAACTTTTTTCCTCAAAGCTCGGGTGGTGCCTTCTGTGCACGGGATGCAGATAGGCCTAGAAGAAAGGTGAATGTGAGGACAGGGTCCTGGTGGATGCACACTGCAGAGTGAGGTTTCAGGCAGAAGCTTTGCGGTGAGAGGCAGTCATAGAACCTATATAAACATCTAGTCAGTTCTTTATAGATTTTTTGCACCTTGAGAAGACATTTTCAGGTCTGATATACGAGTCCGTTGAAAAGAAACCATATATACATGGGACCATACAAACATGACATACAAGGACCATCCCTGTGTAAAGGGTGAACCTAATTTAAGAGCGGCAAGTGCAGTGTAAAGTGTTTTTTTCCCCAAACATTTTTATTAACCCAATAGCTGTAACAACCAAAAGTAAGAAGGTCATATCAGTGGTAATGGAAGCAGATAATACAGTAATCCTCAATACTTTCAGCTTCCGAAGGAAATCAAGGCATTCGGTCTACAGCTCGTGTCAATTCAGAGTATATTCAGTAAGAAAGCCGGGGGGTCCTATAACTTTTGTGCCCTTAACATCATTCGCCACCACGTCTGTCTTTAACTGAGTGCTCTATTAAGTAATTTTCCCATAATGGGATTAACTGTGAATCTAAACTCTGTGCTTACCATGTACTATGGCCATTTGTAAAAATTCTCAATTAACATCCGTATTTTTAATGACATTGGCTGCCAAGCCCAATAGAAAGTGCAGTACTCAACATTCATCATGGTGTTCAGTCATTTTCTTACACATTATTCACCTATTGGCCGCCAGGCCCACATCAGGTATAAAAAGATAACATCTGTCTCAAAGCATCTGAAACAATAATTCTGTAGTTGGAGTCAATTTTCATTCTGAGAGTTTCGATGATTGTAAACCCAAAGTAACAACGGCGGGCCTCCTAATCCGCACCTCGTGCCAGGTCCTAAATGTTAAAATGCTGTGCAAACAACCCCTGCACCAGCCGTTGAGTGGCGTCGCTGTGCTCCAGATCAGAGAATCATGTAACAAATGGGGGTGCGCAGCTCAAAAAATCCAATAGGCCAGTGTAAATGGAAAAGTAACTTCTTTATTTGAAAATGTTTTTTTAAAAAATCATTAAATTTAGACCACACAGCCAAAGCGTTTCATTCCCATATAGGGAACTTCCACTATTCAGCATCACGCCACTGAAAACAACGAAGATTCCCAACATGACTTGACACCTATGCACCGGGCTTCCCTGGTTTAGGTAACACGGGTACTCTGGTACCCACAAGGGTGCTGGTCTTAGAACCTTCTAAGTTTGAAAGGGTTTGCTCAAAGTCCTCTCCGAAGTGTCCTTAATCTTTAAAATTCCAACTGCAACTTTACCATGAGTTGCACGGAGCTCGCTCCTGTGTTCTCACACTGCGCCTGTCCACCGTGGGTCCCCTGTGTCACTACCTGTTCTAGGCACTGTGTCTAGTCAATTCGTGGTTGTTATACCACTTTCTTACTATATGGTTCAGTCTCCCCCTAGGAGCCCGCTGTGTATTTTGCTATTTACTGTCATTCTAGTGATTTAATATTGTGTGCTTTGTTCTCTAATCTCATAAAGAGGTTAGTAGATAGTGTTTAGTAATACATTCATATATATGTTATATATTCCTTGTGTGGTTCTCCTATCATTTGGTCATTCAGGAGGTTCTGATCTGGTAAAAAAAGCTGCTTTACATTCCTTCAAGACTTAGCCTGAAGGCTGCTCTCCATAGCTACCACTACTATAGCTTTTAATAAAGGTTGTCTTTAACCTAATCATCAATAAGGGTTGTTTGGACTATAATTAGTGGTCAGCATATACCAGGCCAACTTCTCACATGCATCAGATATAGAAAGCCCAAAATTGATTCCTATTTCATATGGCCCTTTATGCTCTGCATCACTAATAGCCACATAAAAGAAAGTTACTTTTGCCCCAGACTGACAATGTGTAATAAGTGAATGTCAAGCGTGCATTCAGGAAACCCAACAAAAGCAACACCATATCCTAGAAAATTTCTCAATTGGATATATGTATTTGGGTCTCCTGTCAAACAATCCCACCATCAGTGAAGCCACCAACAGAAGCAGAACGCTTTTCAAGACAATTGAGCACAGCGTCAAAACCCTGCAAGACCCACCTATTTCTCACTCCACAGAAAAGTGCAATGTCATCATCCTCTTTTTCTGTGAAAAAAGATACAGAAGATCAAACAGCACATCGACAGCACCAAGCCTGCTTCATCTCTTAAGCATACACCTATAGAATTCTGCAATGGTCAGCATACAAAGCCTTATCTACCGCAGATCTGGCCAACATACTCAACTCCCTTAAAGTCACTTTTTATGAAAATGTTTACCCTCATCCTTCACCAAAGCAGTCTCTCTCACTCCCACTCACTTTTATCAATGCCTCCACCACTCAAGGTACATTTCCAGAAGTTATCAAGAAAGGCCAGATAATCCAAATCCGAAGAAACCTACACTAAACCCTGATGACTTTGCCAACAACCTCACCAACTACAGGCTCGTCACTCACCTACCATTCATCTGCAAGATCATTGAAAAAGCAGTCTGTTTTTAGCTCCCAGGTCACATCAATGCTAACCTTTTCCAGCGCAACTACCAGTCTGGCGTCAGATCACGCTGCAACACAGAGACTGCTAACTTACACATGGTAGACAATACCCTATTGACCACACATGATGATCCCTGCCTCCTGATATTGCTGGACCTCTAGGCTGCCTTCGACATAATTGACCATCCCATCCTCATATGCATCCTGGAGTTTCAAAGGGGATCCACTGAAAATATCTTTCACTGGTTCTCCAGCTTTCCAACCTACAGCTGTTTGTTCATATGGGCACCTCCAGGTCCCAAAAGATCCCTATCATCTTCTATTCTGTCTCCTATCATCATCAACCTCTACCTGAAGCAGCTCGAGCCGTCAGAGATAACACTAAGATTCACCAATATGCCAATGATACACAACTCTCTTTGAAAGTCTTTTTTTTAAGCTGCTTTTGCTTCAGATGTCCAATGCATCAAACACACCCTACACATCATCCAGACCTGGATGTCCATGGCCCTTCCTGAAACTCATCCCAACCAAGACAGAATTCCTGTTATTTTCCAAGAACAACAAACAAGAAGCAGTATGAACAAGGCTTAATGACATGAACCTTGACAGCTTCAAATCCCTGAATGCCAAGTCACTTAACATTAACATGAACATTAACCTTGCCCTCAAGGAGCACACTGTCAAAAAATTAGGATGGTTTAGAACCAGCTCTCTCTTCTAAAGAAGGTGAAACCATTTCTTCCAGCAAGCATCTACAGAACTGATTTCAAGCTCTTGCGCATCTGGACGGTGATAATGTTCTGCTACATGGCCGGCTCCACATGTTCACCCGTTAACGGCATACTACGTTTTGCAGCATGTCCCATCCACGAAATATGAACGCATCCTTATGGAACTCCATTACCCCCCCTTGCCGTCCAGGACCATCTTTAAAACCAGCTGCATCATGTACATAACTCCAACCAGCAACCCTGCTTATCTTGCATACAAGCTCCCTATGTCTGGCTGTTCTCAGCACCCCCACAGCCAGGTCACCAGCAGTCTGCAGACTAAAACGTGTTTAAAAACAAAAGAGAGAGAAGGCAGGAGACCATTTCCATCTATGCACCCAGGCTGAAACACTGTGCCTGTATCCATGAGGACGTCCCAAATACTACTCTCTGTTTTTGGTGAGGAGCTGTTCACCAGCAACAAATTCCTGACTCTTGTTTCCCTCTATTTTGAGCCCGGCTGCAAATCTTTTTTTTTATAATAAACTTTATTGATAACAGAAAATGAATACAATGTTTTTTACCGTGTACATTACGGCATTTTCGTTTTTTGTTTTGCCATCTTAGACAAATATCTTCCTATTTGCAGATTAATTCGACTGGGTGTGGATAACAATACATCGTGGTACAATCCATACAATTGTTAACAAGTAATGCGTCCTTATAAGGTACAATGTTATCTCTTGGAACGATTGCATACCCGGCTGCAAATCTAATGATGAAAAACAAACTCAGGTGAAACATCTTCTAGGGCTACGTTCTCTGAGCTGAAGTTTGCACCACTAACCTTCAACATAAAATATAAAGAAATATCGCCATATTGATTAAGGGGTTGCAAGTAAAAAAAAAAAATCTTTGATTCGACATTAATAACAATATTTGATTAAAGTGGAAAAATAAAGTTTTTTTTAATGGAATGGATATTGAGGTTTTGAGACGTAAACAATGGTGGTGCTTCTGCTGGCAGGAATGATTAAATAATTTAGGGAAGACTCCCTCACTGTGATGCTATTGTTACTTGTAAGTAACTGCTTTACCCTTTACTTCCTGATAACAACCCTAGCGCATTCCCCTTGATCACAGGATAATCTGTCACCAACCATCGAATGTGCATAATTTCTCTTGCCTTCCCCGTCATACAACAAACATCTGACTGTCTCCTCCTACAGTTCAACTTATTTTCCTAACTTCCTTCGAAATGAAACTCCGAAAATTTCACTCACCTGACTTTTGGGTTGAATTCTATCTTTTCTTTTTTGCTTGATTCTTTGTTCTGATCACCAATTTCCACCAAAGCAATGTCATAGTCATAGAATTCTGCAATTTTTGGCTTCTTGGCATTGACATTATAATTAGGATGGGATATGACTTTTGCTACTGAATACCTCTTCCCTGTGAAAGCAAATACATCACCATATATTACACATGAAACACATGAAATAATTTCTGTGATGCACCACATGAGATCGCTCTACTCCGATCCCGGAGAAAAAACGAGCTTATCTAAAATTAGCCAGGAGATAAAAACATCTAATTCAAACTGAAAAGAAATGCTTTATTTATGAATAGATTATTCCAATAACCCTAGTAAATATTCTGAAATATTTTGGAGAGAGTTAAGGAAGGGGATAGCTTGAGGACTCTGAACCCCCCTGATTATTTCTGAGAGGCTACTGTCACCAATTTTAAACATAAGATACAATTCACAAATGTGTATTTGATGATAGCTCGAGAAGAATCCAGAGATAGCACAAGATCAACAGAAAGCAAGATATCATGGGGCAACATTGTGTTTTTTAGGTCAGGCCGATCAGACAGCTACGCTGTCTGTTGGGATGGAAAAGCTGTTGCGACAAACATGTACCCCTGCCCTGAGAGTCCAAGTGTACTATTGTCTGGATCCATTATGCTGATTTATTTTTGTCATACATAAACACGGATCATGCGTTTGCACCATGACATAGACCTGTCTCATGGAATGCGGTCTTGATGGAGAGCCCAACTCATACCCTCTTTGTGGTGGAAGGCTACTGCCTTCACCTGAAGTTAAGGAGCATGAGAGCGATGGTGGCAGCATATCGTGCAGGGATGAGTAGGAGTGAACAGGTCCTTTTGAACTTGTGTTACAGGAGTGAAACTTACAGGCTCACTCACTTTTGAAAGTTCCGCTGCTGTGTGCTTAACTCACCCTTGGCCTACATCAGTGAAGTGCAGCGCAGTGCAAACGAGGTGACTTTGCACTGGTTCTAAGTGTTTCCAGGAAGGGCATAGTACAGAGATAGAGTGCTGTGAATTGTGAGTGTGTGTACTGGGTGTATGTGTTCCTGTGAGGAGTACAGCACATTAAGGGTGTAGTGTTGTGCCACGCATGCAGGACGAATGCTTGCGCTGGCTGAATGTGTTCCTGCAAGAGGCACAATACAGAAAGGCTACAGTACTGAGCAATGCACAGAGTGAATGTATGTGCTGAGTGTATATGTAGACATGATCCTGCTGGACAGAGTGTGTGCTGTGTATGTACACTGAGTGCAAATGTGATTGTAATGGTACATTACATGGAGGATCCTAGGTTCCATTTTAGGAGGCCTTCCTGGTGAGGATATGATGAGGTAGAAGAATTCCCTAGACAGATTTGCATATTGCTGTATTCCAGTGAGCTGGGTGAGACACACTGGAGACGGAAAGCAGAGGCTCTCTCTGTACATTGATTCAGTGGAAGATCATAGGAAGGGACCTGGACACAGGTCAGGAAGCCTATGGGACTGACGAGTCAATCATAAAGAATGGGACTTAGAGCCCGAGATTAACCTTTTGATGCGCATATCACTGTGGCTTACAGGGATCACCTGTAAACTGCTTTCTGCTGTCTTCCGTGTCGCTGGCTGAGGGTGCGCCTCTCCGAGGGATCCTGCTCTCATTGTTTGACTCCTAACCTCTGGGGGCTTTCCTGACCTCGCCGGACCCGCTTCGCGGGTCCCGCAGCGCTTGGACATCTGGGGCTGCTGACTGTGGAGAGTTTGCGGCGGAGGAGCGGGCAGGCAGAGGAGCCGGCGGGGCTGCGAGCACAGGCAGGGACTCCAGTATCCAGGAGCCCCTGCGCGCCCATTGCTCACACCTGGGCTGCTCTCCCCGCTGGCCACGCCCCCCGCTTCGGTGCTAGAAAACTGGGTTGTGTCCATTGTCCCGTGGATCACCTGTAAACTGCTTTCTGCTGTCTTCCGTGTCGCTGGCTGAGGGTGCGCCTCTCCGAGGGATCCTGCTCTCATTGTTTGACTCCTAACCTCTGGGGGCTTTCCTGACCTCGCCGGACCCGCTTCGCGGGTCCCGCAGCGCTTGGACATCTGGGGCTGCTGACTGTGGAGAGTTTGCGGCGGAGGAGCGGGCAGGCAGAGGAGCCGGCGGGGCTGCGAGCACAGGCAGGGACTCCAGTATCCAGGAGCCCCTGCGTGCCCATTGCTCACACCTGGGCTGCTCTCCCCGCTGGCCACGCCCCCCGCTTCGGTGCTAGAAAACTGGGTTGTGTCCATTGTCCCGTGGATCACCTGTAAACTGCTTTCTGCTGTCTTCCGTGTCGCTGGCTGAGGGTGCGCCTCTCCGAGGGATCCTGCTCTCATTGTTTGACTCCTAACCTCTGGGGGCTTTCCTGACCTCGCCGGACCCGCTTCGCGGGTCCCGCAGCGCTTGGACATCTGGGGCTGCTGACTGTGGAGAGTTTGCGGCAGAGGAGCGGGCAGGCAAAGGAGCCGGCGGGGCTGCGAGCACAGGCAGGGACTCCAGTATCCAGGAGCCCCTGCGCGCCCATTGCTCACACCTGGGCTGCTCTCCCCGCTGGCCACACCCCCCTGTCCACCAACCAACGATAGCCACTACTAGTGTATAAAACAGACCATAGTTCCCGCTGCGCGGGAGCGCGCGGGAGGGCGCCGGGAGAAGCCCGGGACAAGGGCGGGACCGTTTGAGGCCGTTCGAGGCGTAAGAGGACTGGCCTGGCCCACCCCCCTTGGTTCGTGTCATTGTGCCTCCACATTGTGCCTCTACATCGATACTAGTGAGTACACTTCTGGAACTGTAACTACCACACATGATGTGCTCTCGGGGTAGTCGCAGCAAGACTGCACTGGGATTGAGCAAGCCAAATGGGACCTTGGATGATTTTCTTGTGAAAACAAATTTGGCAATTGACGCCGAAATTACCAAAATCCAGAAGAGGGTTTCAATTGAGCTAGATGCTGCGCGCAGGCTTTCTCAAACTTTTGCAAACTCCAAAAAATCTTCCTTGGGAAAAATTGCGTCTGCTGCATCCCCCCAACACGCCTCACGCCCTCTTCCTTTGATAATTCACGCCGATATCCATCATCCTTCCCCTTCTTCTCCACTCCCACCAGAGCCCACTTTTATCTTTACCTCCATGCCCTCTAAACCTTCTGAGGGACATGTGCCCACTGGACCTGGAATCACTATCACTCGGTCGGACATCCCTGCCCCCGCCCCCCCCTCCTCTGTAATAAAAAGCAAAAGTCTACATGGCCTAGCCCTGAAAAAGAAATATAATGCAAGATCTGCTTATGCCCGCAAAAAAGCAAAAATTGCAAGGCAGCAGCTTTTCAATCACAGAAGAACACTGCCCAATACAGGGGAGCTCACACAAACATCAAATTCGGTCATCCAGCTAACAGGGGGTGATAGTGAACACAACCATTCTAACATCACTCTCGCCCCTGCTTTAGAGCACCTCCCTGTTTGTGGTGAGAACTTAATAGGGGGAGGGCAAAACGAGCTAGGGAGGGACATGGACAAGGCAGGTGACAATGAAGACTTTCTCAAAACAGTCTGGGTTACTTTAAAACAACTACTGTCACCTTTTGAACTCAGACTGTCACGCATTGAGAATCATCTTCTTGAGATGGATAAGACCTTAGTATCCTTGGCCACTCTTAGCCTAAAACAGCTGGAGGCCACATATCCCCGTATTGCTGAGGGTGTCCCCCAGGAAAGCAATGATGGCATCCAATCGGCTCTAGACCCTAACGCTGGCATCCAACCGGCTCCAGATCCTAACGCTGCCTCCCCTGTTCTTCAAACTCTGCTCCCACCACTACCAAAACCTACTCCAATTCCCAAACCTCGGACAATTCCAAACGTCTCTGTTCCCCCCACATCAATCCCATTAAAACCAGACATAAAACCCCCCAATAAACAGATACAGCCCAAAACTATTTCTAGGGCAGCCCATAAGCTGAGTAAGATGACCAGCCCTCTTCCCCAGCGTATAGTCAACCAACATCAAAGTCACCAGAATTTTCGTGGGGGCTACATTGATCTCCCCCCTGATGCCGGGCCCTATGTTGTCATCCTGGCTGGGGTACCCCCACTTGATCCCCATTCTGTGGAGACCCAGTGGTCTCTAAAGAATAAGGTGATCTACTGGCTAAACGTCAATAGGCAGCTCCCTAACATCTCCAGGAGCGGGGTCCTAATGGTCAGGCGAGTCCCATGGGTGGGTCGCACTCATAAATCCATACCTGGAGACTGTATTGTGGTCTCATTTGCAGACCCCCATACAGCTCAACTTATCACCACATGGGATCCATATGTTACTGACCAATCTATCGTCACCAGACCCCTTACCTTCTTTTACCCTCCTAAACAGATTGCAGAGTTACCTGGGGCCTGGTCTATAGCCCATAATCACAGATGGAAAGGTCAGGGGCATGGATGGCAACCCACTAACAACTGGTGGGAAGGAGCACCTACTAGGAATAGGTTTGAATGCCTAGACCAGGTGGATTGACTGGGAACTACTGTTCCTTCATCCCCTTCTAGCACCCATAACCACCCAAGGGATGCCATTAAGAACGATAAATTATTGCCCATTAACAAAAACTCAACCCTAATGGGGGTAGATCAGTCCCGCCCTGAATAGCATGCCGCTCCTGTACAGGTCACACAACAGACAGAGATGGCACACTCCCTAGATCCGAAAGATATAATGGGGAACGAGGGTCAACTCTATCAAAAAAACAGAAACTCAACGCACTCTCTCCTATCTTGGAATGTAGCAGGCTTGGGTAGTAAGATCACCCACAAACCTTGGTTGGAGATTGTTAAGAAGCATGCCATTCTTTGTCTCCAAGAAACCTGGCTTATGGAGGAAACTCACATCCAGGGCTACCGAACATTTCACTCACCCGCTGTCCCATCACCCCAGGGTCGCAATAAAGGGGGCCTGTGCATATACATTTCGAATGTAGGGGATGTAAAAGTATATAATTTTCATTCTGATCAGTATTTCCAAATTATTTTATTTAAATGGGGCACCACACAAAAGGTGATACTAGTAAATTTTTATAATAACATGCCAGCTAAGGAAGTGGAATTGATCTTGAATAAAATGATTCACCATATTCACAATCTGAGAGATCAAAGTACGGGGGACCACGTAGTACTGTGGGTGGGAGATTTCAATTGTGCCATCTGTCCATCTTCTGAGTTAGGTTTGTGCGGCCTTTCAGACCTCGGGGAGGATGGTCCTTTTCATTTCTCCCACACCAATCTGGGGACTCTCCTTAACAACATCATATTCTCTTTTGATCTTACTTTCATCAACCAGGCATGTTCCCCCCCGGTTCCCTTTGCCCCAACATATATTGGAAGAGGCTGTGAAACTACAATCGATTTTGCACTAATATCGCCCACTAATCCCAATTTTATAACTTTTTGGGAGATTGGGGATGACCCAATAAGCGATCATTATCCTATCACCTTTGGGGTAAGGTTGACAGAGGGGATAGCAAAGGAATCTAGCGGGGCTCTTTATCCACTTGAGGTAACCCTAACAAAGATCAATGGGTATGTAATAAAATGGGAGAAAATGAATCCTACAACTTTCTTCCAGAATTTCATTTCGTCTTGTTCTACAGACATATTTGTCTGTTTAGAAGAAGACACTGACCCAAAGGCCATCATGGCTGCTTTCTCTAATATCCAGCAATTCATAAAAGACGCACTAACTAGGAGTCACAAAGAGAATGGGAAGCACAAACGCGGGTGGTTTGACTCCAGGTGTACAGCTGCTCTGAAAAAACTAAAGAAAGCTCTATCTGCTATCCCAAAAGACAGGGTTCAAATTTGCCATGCGAGACGAGAGTATAAGCAGGCAATTAACCAGCGCAGGGCGAAAATGAAAATGGAGGCCTGGGAAGCCTTGGGTGAAGCCGCTAGGAACAAGGACACCAATCTTTTCTGGAAAGTCATAAGATCTGTATATAGTTCAAAAGATAGTGACAATTCCATAGACGTAGCAATTACGGCAGAGCTCTGGGTAGAACATTATGGCAACCTTTATACCAACAGCCAAGGTGACACCCAGAATCAACAAAAGGCGACCTCATCCTTGGATGAAATAACGGAGGATTACCCGTTAAGTGCCCTCCCAGCATCCCCCTATCCAATTGAACTGGTTTTTACCACTCTAGAAGTGGAAGATGCCCTGAGGGAAAGCCCGTCAGGGAAAGCCCCCGGCCCTGATCAGACACCAGTGGATGTCTATAAATCAAATCTGGTTTTCTGGGTTCCATTGTTAACCAACGTTTTAAATATGGGAAACAAATCTGGCTTTATTAATACCTGGTCAGATGCAATCGTAGTGCCCGTTTTTAAAAAGGGGAACAGGGACGATCCTGCTTGCTACCGTCCAATATCGCTATTGGACGGACTCATGAAAATTGCAGGAAGGATCGTCCTTAAGAGGATTCAGTACTGGGAAGCAGAGAAAAAGGTCATCTCGGAGCTCCAATATGGGTTCCGAAAGGGACTGGGGACACAGGAACAATGCTTAAACCTGTCTTTATTGGTCTCTAAATACACTGAGGCCAAGAAAGGGGACCTGTTCGTTACCTTTGTTGACCTTAGCTCCGCATTTTTTTGGGACTTCTTTTTTAAGAAGGTGGATGATATTTATCAACCATTTCTGGCAAATATCCCACATTCGAACGAAACCGATATTACTCAGGAAAACTTAACACCAATAGAGACTCCATCTTTTTCAGAGTTTCAACCACTGACAGAAGACCAAGTACTACAAATTGTATCGACAATCAAAGCAGGATCTAAGCTAGATCCTTGCCCACTATCGGCTCTTCTACCGGTGATGGAGTCAATCATACCAGTCCTGACACAAGTTTGTAACTCCATCCTGCTTTCTGGGACATATCCCCTTAGTCTAAAAACCACCCTGCTCAAGCCTCTGCTGAAAAAACCAGGAGCTGATAAGTCAGAACTAAAAAATTACCGACCCATTGCAAGTCTTCCATTCATGGCCAAAGTGGTGGAAAAGGCCATGAACCAACAATTAACTGAGTATATAGAAACCCACAAGAAGCTAGATGATACTCAGTATGGATTTAGGAAATACCATGGGACTGAAACTGCCCTTATTAAAGCAACCGAAGACATACGAACAATAAGAGACCAAGGCGGAACAGCGGTGTTGGTACTGCTGGATCTCTCAGCAGCATTCGACACGGTCGACCATGGTACTCTGGTCGGCCGTGTTGGAAAAATAGGCATCTCCTCCACGGCAAGATCTCTCCTCGCCTCCTTTCTCTCGGAGAGAACGCAGGCTGTCTCTTTGGGCCCCTATCAATCTTCCAAATTGTCACAACCGTGTGGGGTACCTCAAGGCTCATCCCGGAGTCCGACACTTTTTAACATATATGTGTCGGACCTGGCCAATGTCATCAAGGCACACGGGATGAGCCTTACCTCCTACGCGGATGACACACAATTAGTGTTGGCTATAAGGGGTGATGGCGAGGAAGTAGCTAAAACATTCCAGAGGGGATTGACAGAACTGGGAGACTGGATGGCAGCAAATTGCCTAAAACTAAACTCGGATAAAACCGAAGTTATGATCTTTGGGCAACTCTCACCAGAATGGCCTACCTCGTGGTGGCCCCAAACCTTTGGTGCCCCCCCTAATCCAGTGACCAAAGTAAGGAACTTAGGAATAATTTTTGACAATCATCTGAATTTTATGGACCATGCCAGCAGAGTGGCATCAGTTGCCCACCATAAACTGCGCATGATCCGAAAGATAAGTCCCTATCTTCCCACTACTGCCATCAAAACTCTGGTGAGCTCATTAGTTCTGACATCCTTAGATTATTGCAATGGGCTCTTTATTAACGCCCAAGCAAGAGTCTTAAAAAAACTGCAGACTATACAGAACGCAGCAGCACGTCTCATTCTGGGAATTCCAAAATTTGCTCCTTTATCCAATGCCATTCCCAAACTACACTGGTTGACGATTCAGAACAGAGCCAGATTCAAATCCCAATGCATTGTATACAAAGTCCTAAACAAACAGGGTCCACAGTTCCTCAAAGACCACCTACGACCGTACCAACCCACACGCCAACTGCGCTCTACCAACAGTAACCAACTTATGGTACCTCGAACCAAAACTGTGATGTGGGGAGACCGACGGTTTGTAGTGGCGGCTTCTAAACTTTGGAATACCTCACCCCAGGACATTAGGGCATGTCCTACGCTACTCCAATTTCGAAAGAAATTAAAAACTTGGCTGTTCAATAAATAAACTTCCACATGACTCTAGGTATAGAATAATCATCAGAGCAAGGCAGTTTCAACCAGCCGGCAAATTATTTAGCGCCAAGACACCCCAGGGTATAAGCTGCGCTTTACAAATGCCAATAAATAAATAAATTTGATTGTGTGGACCATGCGCAGCTCTGGTCAACATTGGAACACATTGGGGTGGATCCAATTATTATCATATTCATAAAAGAATTATACAGAGATGCCGGGGCAAGAGTGAGGTTCGGGACCCAGGGGCAATGCACTCAAAAATTTGCCATAAACAGAGGGGTTAGGCAAGGCTGCATACTTGCGCCCCTGCTGTTTAGTTTTTATATAAATTCCATCGCAGAGAATCTAATAAACTTGGCAAGTGATTACCCAGCTGTCAATGGTAGGCCTGTACCCATCCTTTTATATGCCGATGACGCGGCAATATGTCTAGGACAAAGTTGGGCTTGCAGAGAGCTGTAACTGAATTTTCATCCTACATGGGTAAAAGAAACCTGAGGGTGAATATCTCTAAGACTTTCTCCATGTCCTGCTCCCAAAAATATAAGACACCACAATGCTCAATATACTTGGACCAGCAAAAAATTGCGATCACGGACACCTTCTGCTACCTGGGCGTTGTTTTCAATAGGAGAGGAAGGTGGAAACATGCAGTATCTGCTAGGAAACTTGCCTTTACCCGCGCTATAGGGGCCCTACGAACCTTTACAGCCAAAATTGGGGGTAAACCTATCGCTGAGATGTTACAGATCTATCGGGCAAAGTGTATAGCGACGGCCACCTATGGAGCGGGTCTATGGGGCTTCGAGAATGTGTCCTCACTACAAACTTGCGAGAACATTTTTATCTGCTACTTACTAGGCGTGCACAATACCACTTCGACTTTTAAGATCCACATTGAGGCTGGCCTCAAATACCTCAGTGACATTATAAAGTTATCACCCTGTTTGCTTTGGCATAAAATTTGGACTACTGTGGAATGCCAATTGAACAGAGAGCTCATCAAAGACTGTTTGACTTTGGATGGTGTATCAAAGGTTAAGTGGTTACGATACGTTCAGACGATGTTCTCTAACATTGGACACCCCGAATTTTATGATGATCCAGAGTCCTTAGAAACCCTGTCTAGGCCGCCTCTCAAAAAACTTTTAATTACACACCTAGAAAGTGCCAGATGGAACACTGAGAAACTTAAAAGTACCACCCTGAGCTACCAGCAAATTTCTCCCACTGAAGGCCTCCAACTTTATCTCAGGACTGAAACTGCACCCTACCCTCGCATGCTCCTTACTAGGTTGCGCTTAGGGATTTTCTTTCGCATGGTCACTTTTCCAAAACAGAACGATTGGGCCTCTTTGAACTTAATTTGCCCATGCGATGATCATTCAGCACAGAGTAACATCCATATCATGTTCTTTTGTAACCTGTACACCACCCCGAGGAAACTGTTCCTTTTACCACTACTCAAACGTTGGGGGATAAGAACATGTAAATCTGCATATTTGAAATTACTCTTGCTGGATGAGGAGTACGTCATTTTTGTTGTTTCTCGCTTTCTAATGTCAGTGATGAAATACAGAAACTCAATGACTTAAGCTTTACAAGTTTACATTAATTGAACACTGCAAAATGAGGCCTTCCGTTCAAATGTCTATTATAGACTTTTAATTTTTGGAAAAATGTTTTATATATTTCCTGCTTACGTGAAAACTGTTTTTAGATTTATGGTATAAACTGTACTTGTACGCTTTTATGATTTTCTGATAAATCGAATAAAGCTTATTTTTACTTACTTACTTACTTACTTACTTACTTACTTACTTACACTGTGGCTAACATCCAGGTGTGAACTCTAGTCACTCCCATGGCCTGTGTTGTTGGACTATCAGGTTTGAAGTCCATCTTGCTGTGACAGACAGCATTTCAAGTAGAAAAGCTTCAAAAGAAGCAGAACCCCAATTATAAAACTTTAAAGACCCAGACCTCTAGTCACATTTGGTGTCTCGTAATGGACTATAAGAAGTGGAGGTTGGGACCCCAAAAATTGACATCTGCCAAGCCTGTGTGAGGAGGGGAAGATTTGCTATACTTCTGCCTGTGGCCAGGACTGGGGGCCAAGTCCTGCTAGTCTCCCTGCTGGGTGAGGGGACATCCCCAAGGGGAAACGAAGAGCACCAGCTCTGGAGCACCAGCACCTGCCTGCCTGCTTGACGAGACCACTGTGCCCCCATGGGGAGGAGGAGAGTATTGGAGGGAGTGAGGTCCAGTGGGTAGCCCTGTTGAGTGGACTCTCCGTGTGAGGAGACAGCTGCTGCACCAATTGGGTCGATGCCTGTATGCAGATTTAAGTTGGCAACCCCTGTATGCTAGCAGAGGGCCACTGTGAAGATTGCAGTGGAAAGATTTACATGGGGTAAGGGCAGAAGACTCTGTGGCACTGTTGCGTTGACCTGCATGCCAGGAGGGCACACTGTGGAAAAGACTGCCTTGCGTAGGCGGGTCAAAGATTGGGCAACACAGTAGCAGTGACACCATATGTCAGGAAGGGCTGCTCCAGTAAAGACTGCCATGCCGTAAGGGCCAAAGCCTTTTTGGAAGTGATGTGGCAACCATGTATGCCAGGAGGGGCTGCAGGAAATGATTGTGCCATGTGGATTGGACATGAGCCCATGAACAGTGAGCAGCGGTTCCCCGCAATGAGGTAATGCTTTTGAGTTTGATCCCCCTCCTCCTTATTTGTATTTTAAAGAACACGAAGAGATCTCATTTCCTTTTGAAAAACTATTTTTTGTAATCTTCTTTTTTATGCTTGATGTGTAAGTGCATTGTGACGTTCAGTACAGAAATAACATCCTTCTTATTCAAAGGTTTCTTATTGGCACATTAATAGAACTGCACCAGCCCATCAAAACGCTGCATTGAGGGATTGACCCTGGACCTACACTCTTCGCTCTCCGACAGAAAATACAACATCGATAATGGTAAAATGAAGATAGTAGACGTTTTTATTGATGAGCACACGAACCATGCTGTGTTACCAATGACCTAAAAAGCCTTGAGAAAGCCCTGGTCAGACTGACTGCTGTGGGTGAAACACGTGTCGGCTGGTGCCTAGTAGCCCCTGCGTGCCCAATGGCCCTCTGAAAGGGGTTCTGACAAATGGCTGCAGAAGTGGCATTGGCCATTTCCAATTTGCACCAGTAGTACACTAAGTACATTTTTTATTTTTATTTTTTTTTCACGTACAAAGGTGACACACATAGACAATGTAAATCTGGGGTTGGAAACTGACCTCAGCATCATATCCATAGATCAGATTAAGGATTTATGTAGGGACAAAGGGTGGAGAATTCCTGGAAGTAGGGACAGAAAGGTCCTTGTTAATTTCATTAGGGACCCGTTTAAGACTTGGTGAAAGGGATGAGGCTGTAGTTGACTCTGGGAAGGGAACCTTTTTTTTTTTTTTTTTTTGGGTGTAAGATGTTTATTGCACTTTCCATAATAAAACAGTTACAAACAAGGCGCCTACAACCGCAGTGGGCCGGCTTCAATTATACTCAGCAGATAAAAGATGACATTAAAGTTACACAGCCCATCAGCCGACATCCAACGGACCGGCGGCGTCCCGGTTGCAGATCTTAGATATTTCTGTCAGTGCTGTTATCGTTTACACGCATGTGTCCGTTCTTACTTTTGTATATTTTAAAATTCAATTAACATAACATTACATTACTCAACCAGCAATGAACCTTTAACTACTAGAGCTCTGTATCACAGCATCCTCCCTCCTCAGTGCCATCTTTACATTTTAATCCCAAGCATATGTCTGTATTCGCAGTTTGTACATTTCAGCCCTCATCCACTTCCGATTCTGACGTACTGTGTGCAAGCAGATAGGCACGCAAGAACCCCCAATAATCTTTGGGTCTAGCCCCAGTCGGCAATTCTTCCTCATACGTATTGAGTGTGTCTCGACAGTACGTCATATCCTCCAGCCACTGCGTCACCTGTGGACCCCGTTTGCTATTCCAGTGGAGGGACACCCTTCTTTTGGCCAACAAGAGTGCCACCGCACAGAACTTACGCTTCAAGGCCCTCAGCTGCGGAACAATACCCAACAGGCAGATCTTCACCTCGCACGCCATTGATATTCCAAGCATTTCATTAATAACTTGTATAACTTGTTCCCAGTATCCCGCCACTTTACGACAATGCCATGCCAGATGTATGAAATCAGCATCTTCTTGACCACAACGGTAACATTTGGAGTCCTCTCTTAGGCCGTATCTGTGCAATCGCTGTGGTGTGTAATACACCTGGTGCAAGTATTTATAGTGAATGATTCTCAAATTGCCGTTAGGCGTCAACATGTTAGTGAGCATACAACAGGCATTCCACTCGTCATCAGTTAGCGGCATCTCCAACCCAGCACTCCACCTATCCTTAGCTTTGTCCGTATTACCACCCACCGCGTTCTGTAAGCTTGCGTATAGTTTGGACACCAAGTGTGAAGCTGCAGGCGTAGTGAGGAGCAATTGTAGTGGATCCAGTGTTTTAGGTTCTTCCGGGTGTGTAGGATAGTGCTCCTGCAGTGCCCTTTGCAGTCTATAGTAACTAAGGCTGAACAACAGGGATGGGTTGCTTATGTATTGTAATTGGGCCAAGCTCTGAAATTGACCCCCTTCATACACGTCACCCAGTGTGTCTATACCAGCCCGTTTCAAGAGGTCCATACCTACTTGCTCCTGCGTCACCGAAATGGCCGGGTGATGTGCTAGTGGAAGAGCTGGTGCGTATAGCGGTAGGCTGCTCGCCACCTTTCCCATCAGTCTCCAAGCCTCAGTGGTAGTGTTTACCGTATTAATATCCCGGTCGTGCAACCTGGGGCGTCTATGTGGCAATATATTAGCCAGTGGTATTGGGGCGGTGTCGCCCGCTTCCACCGCCACATGGGTCAGAAAGGGTATTTCGTGGTACCAGTAGTGCGCGAATTGCGCTTGTGCGCATAAATAGTAAAGATAGAAGTCTGGAACCTTGAACCCTCCCTTAGCATATGGTAGTGTCATGGTGTGCAGCTCCATCCTTGCCTGCTTCCCCGCCCAAAGCAAACTCAGTACCAGTGTTTTTATATTACGGAACACTGCTGCTGGCGGCCTTATCGGGACATTATTAAACAAGTAGAGGAACTTGGGTAATAATACCATTTTAACGATCGCGGCCCTGTCAGCCAGTGACAGAGGAAGTCTATTCCATCTTTTAACTTTGTCTTCAAGGGATGCTATGGCTCTGCCGTAATTCGTCCTGATGACCAATTCAGGGTCCCTATGGAACCAAATGCCTAGGTATTTCGTTGGCTCGTCTTGCCATTCTAATGGGTAGTCTAATCGCGTGGGGCGCGTACTATCTGTTAATGACAGGATCAGAGATTTATCCCAATTGATTTGCAACCCTGATTGCTGACCGAATTTCATGTATTCCCTTAACAGTGGATTTAAGTGCTGTTCAGGGTCCTTCACATATAACACCATGTCATCTGCATATAGCGAGATGTGAATGGGGCGTGTAGGCATTTGTAGTGCAGAATAATGGTGGTGTTGCCGTATTTTACAAGCCAGCGGCTCTAATATTAACGCGAATAACATCGGTGAGAGCGGGCAACCTTGTCTGGTGCCCCTACTGATTGGTATTGGTTCCGAAACATACCTGTTTACTCTAATGCGAGCCGTTAAATTGGTGTACAGCATCGTTATCCACCCCAGAAAGATAGGGGGAAACCCCATCCTCTCCAGTACTGCATGAATGAAAGGCCACCCAATAGTATCGAACGCCTTTGCTGCGTCCAACAGCACCGCCACTGCCTTCGTCTCGGGGGCCAGATAGTGCGCCAATGCGAACAATGTCCGGGTGTTATGTGTGGTGGCCCTATCTGGGATAAAGCCGGACTGATCAGGTCTTATTAATAGGGGCATTAGTGGTTTCAGCCTATCCGCCAGCAGACTTGCTATTATTTTCGTATCTACGTTCAATAGAGATAGGGGGCGATAAGAATCACACTTGTTTATCTCCTTGCCCGGCTTCAGAAGTGTAACTAGTAACGCTTCCCTCAGAGAAGCCGGCATTGTCTGGGCTTCGTGCGCTGCGCCGTAGAGCCTCACCAGGTGTGGAGCGAGCAAATCTGCATACTGTTTATAAAATTCTGTCACATAGCCATCAGGTCCCGGTGCCTTGTTATTGGGCAATCGCCTAATGGTGTCCGTGACCTCTTCCACCGTGACAGGGCGTGCTAAGTACTCCCTATGACCATTTGCTAGCCATGCTAACTCCACATCTTCCATGTATTTGAACAATTCCGCGCGCGAGGGCGATGGGCGCGCCTCGTAGAGTGTGCCATACGTTGTCATAAATTCCCGCATTATCCCTTTTACATCAGTAATCTCCTCTCCGGTCGGTGTGCATATGGATGAGATATGTTGAGTTGTCTTACCGGAACATATTTTCTCAGCCAGCGCTCTACCTGGCCTACCTCCCTCACCATAACGTCGAGCAGTCGCTCGCTTCGTAACATACCGAAGTTCATCTAGTGCGAATCCCCTATGTTCCGTTAACAGAACTTGGATGTCCCCAAGTACTTTAGTGTCCCTCGTTTGCGCGTATTGTTGTTCTAATACCTGTATTGCTTTTTCTCGTGTGTGCAGTTGGTGTCTGATATCCTTTAGTATGCCTGAAGTTGTACTGATGCACACCCCCCTGATTGTGGCCTTAAAGGCTTCCCAAAGTAATCCTGGATCGTCAGTCGTCGGGCCATTCAGATCAAAATACTCTACAATAGCCTCATGTATTGTGGTGACATATAAGGGGTCTCTCAAGGCTGTTGCATTGAAGCGCCATGTGAAGGGCGGTGGTTCGTAATGTGGGATATTAACTTCTAGGAGCACTGGATTGTGGTCTGATAGTGTTCGTGGTAAATGTTTGATACACGCTACCCAATTCAGCACTTCTTGCGTACCCAACCAATAATCCAGTCTAGCCCAACTATTGTTAGCTGCGTTAATGTGTGTTGCTGTTATCTCCCCAGGGTTACCAACTCTCCACAAATCTACCAGTCTCAAGTCCACCATTGCATCATGCAGCATGTTTCTGGCATTCCCATGTTGTTCCGACGTGTGTGCCGCCCTGTCTAGCGTGTCGTGCCGCGTTACATTAAAATCGCCTCCCCATATCATGTGTCATCTTGAAGTCATCAACAGTATGCCAGACCTCTCTGAAAAATCCCGGATCATCAACGTTAGGGCCATACGTATTTACCAACAGGAGCTTCTGTCCTCTCACCCTACCCGCCACCATCACGCTCCTCCCCTCCGAATCCGTGTGCACCTGCATGATCTCAAAATTCGTACCCTTCTTTATTAATATGCTCACTCCCCTGGAGTAAGTCGAGTAGGTCGAGCTGGACACAGATTCAGCCCATTTAGTTCCCAGTGTGGTCGGGCCGTCTCGTGCCAAGTGCGTTTCCTGTAAGAAGACTATATCAACATGCATACGGTTCAAATAAGCGAACAACTGCCTGATTTTTTTCGGGTTACCCAGGCCCCGGACATTCCACGTTAAGAATTTCAGTGCACTACTACATGACATTTGTACGTTGGTGGATTGCATTCAAATAGGATAGGCGTTTCGTATGCAGTGGGTGGCACAAGTGAAAATCACCAAACAGCATAAATATCAAAAGTATCAAAGACATATATTCGAATAAGTTCGCTGAGCATTTCGCAACCAAGGAGTTCGCCATGCCTCTCAGACACAGAGATTGTAGTTGAGTATAACTAGAACATTTTCCCCTCCCCCCGCCCACTTTAGCGCCCAAACTGTGCCAAAGCCATTCCCAATTAACTTGTAACTTCAATGAAAAACCTGTCTTGGGGTGCACCCTCATGGGGGTGTCACTAGGTTCGCACGACTCCATCCACATAGTGGATGTGGACGGACGCTTACACAGACGATAATATATTGCATACATGTGTCCTTCTTACTCCCTCCAATCCCTCAAATAGAAGCAAATGGTATTGCATTTCGTAGCTCTATCCACCTAGATCCCTCACGTCACCGTGACTTACATTTACAGCGACTTAGAGCCGCATTCGTCCCACATCTTGCATAGTAGGCAAGCAGTACCAGCCACAGTTCAATCAGTACGTGTATTAGAGGTCTACAGTGTACTCCTGGCGTCATTCAGTACCTATCACATCCTCCTGTTCTCGCTCTCTCTTTCCAGACACTCACTTCGCAACAATACCTGCAGTGTTATTCCGTTGATGCCGGCCATAGTCTCAACACGTAGGGAACTGCAGCGTCATACCATTCCCCAGTTCATTTGCGGCCGCCACGTGTCTCAATAGTTCCCATTGTATGTATGAGCGAGTGCAGGCCACAGTCCGTGTCTGAAACCCTGCTGTGATGTCCAGAAGTGATACAAGCAGAATATCACTCAACATCGCTCGTAGGTTCGTGTCGCTCTTGATCTTTACGTTCTTTTACGTGTCTCTTGATATATTCATGTGCCGCCTGCACTGTCAGAAATAGAACTGGCTTCCCTACATTCGTGAGCTTGAGCTTTGCCGGGTACAACATGGCGTATTCTAGACCAAGGTCTCGTAATTTCTTCTTCACCAGAGCAAATTCCTTCCTTGCCAGTTGAACTGCCATGGTGTGATCAGGGTAGAACTCCAGAGTGTTCCCCTGATGAGTTATCTTGCCCATTTCCCTGGCCAGCCGTAAGATCGTGTCCCTATCCCTGTAATTGAGCATGCGGGCTATGATCATGCGCGGGGCCGCTCCAGACTTTGGTACAGGAGCCAGGGACCTGTGAGCTCGTTCCACCAGGAACACTGAGGATAGTTTTTCGGAGCCAAAGATGTCTCTCATCAGTGTCTCAATGTAAGTTTCCATCTTCCCTGTATTGGTGGATTCCGGCAGGCCAGAAATGCGGACGTTGTTGCGTCTGGACCTGGCTTCCTGGTCCTCCACCTTGGCACGCAGGCTCTCCACTGTTTTCTCCAATCCACTGCAGGCCTTTGACGTGACTTTGTGGTCGTCTTCCACCCTGGAAATACGCTGTTCCGCTTCCACGATACGGCCATCGTGTTTTTCAATCTTCGCTGCCATACTGTCCACTCTTTGCACCACATTATCTAATTTGCCATTCATGTCTTGCAAGCTCTGTTGGATTGCGCGCAGCACTGACTCCATGCCCGTTCCCTCTGCCATCTCTCGATCACCCTCTGCCGCAGGGTCTGTTGGGGGAAGCTTGTCTTGGCGTCGCGCTTCAAACGGGAGCTTGGTTTGCTGCTTGTCTGGTTTCCCCATTTCCCCCCGTGGTTGTGATAGGGTCTTCCGTGGGCTGTCAGCCGGTATCGACCTAACAGTGGACGTAGCTGGAATGGTCGCTGTCGCTGTCCTCCACCGCGACGTGCGTGTAGACATCTACTGAGTTACTGGTTGAGAAGCTGTTATGTTGGGTTTTACCTTCAAGGCTCGTGGCCAGAAGCGCCGAGGAAGGGAGTGTGCGCTGCAAAATTCAGTGTTATTCGCTGCCCAGGCGGCACATGTGGCCCTCGCAATATTGGGCGTGTTTCACTCGTTCCCCCCCGCCGCCTTGACGTTATTCACCCATTGTTGTAAATATTTTTGACGTTATTCTGGTCTGTGGCCCGGGGTCATTCCAGACGGGGAGGGCCCTCTGGGCAATGCTTCTTTCTCAGGAGTTTACCACTGCTGATGCTCCTCATTACCTGCGGGGTTTGCTACCGCCTTCACTCCCACCATGTACATCGCCTTAATCACGCTGTGTGTTGGAGACAGCCACACCCCCCACAGCCACAGCCGCTCCACACGTGCGTCTCCCTTTTACCTCCGGAGCTCGCGTCCACTGACAGTTAACTATGCGGGGGCCCCTAACCGCCGTCTTGATCAGCCGCCGTTTCGCTGGTTGTGCGTTTCAGCGGCTCCGCCATTTTGTGCGCGCTGGAACGCACGGCAAAACACAGCGACAACGCTCGCCGCTGCTGTTCACCTTCGCTCTCGTGCTTCGCAGGGTGCCTCCACCCAGGCGATGCCAGCAGGTCAGGTCGCCAGTACCTCAGCTGTTGTCGCTTATTGGCGAGTGCATCAATCCTCCCTGGCCGCCATTTTGGAGAGCTCCCGCGTCCGCTGCACCATTCGCCCTGATATCTTCTCTCATGTCCATCGCCTGGTCACCTGCTGGACATATTCGTGCGCAGGCCGGGTTCCGACGCCAGATTCGTATTTTTTCGGGACGGTCTGCGGGGATTAGAGGGGTCAAAGGCCTCAAATGTCGCGCCCGTCCGGCGGAGCTGACGGGTCAGTCAGCCATTCCGCAGTGCGCCCTCTAGCGCCCCGGGAAGGGAACCTTAGTGGGTACCCAGGAAGAGATCCTCCACTCTCACACACACCTAGTATTAACACCAAGGTCATACTGGTCGTACTAGGCATTTCCCCTGGAGGCTGGTAGGGTGGGCAGCAGCTTTTGTTACTGGGGCCAATTGTGTAGTTGTGCAGCAGTTTAAAAAGCACTGCTGGGTTCCTTGTGTATCTAACAATTTTCAAGCAAGAATGGTAATGCAAAGGGGGGCGTGGCTTGATCGCCGACGGGAATGGTGGCGTGAGCTCGGAGCTCCGCGCCTGATCCCCCTATTATCCTGTATTTCAGTGCGGCAGACCGTGCGGATGTGCCCGGCTAGACGGCAGAAGGGACCGAGACTGCTGCGGCGCTGCCTGAGGTGAGCAAGAGTACTCCGCAAGCTGGTAAACGAGGGTGCGGGGACGGAGAAGCCTGAGGCCGGCGAAGAGGCAAAATGGCGCCCGTAAGCTGATCGGGCTCCTGGGGACGGTGACCCTTGCTGGTGAGTGGTGGCTCCGATAAGACCAGGCAAAGGAGAGTGCGAACGCCGCATGGTTAAGGAGTGCGAGGTGTGCTGCGAAGCGGGGGAGAAACGCGACCCGCCCGAAGCCGGTTCCTGGTGTATGCTGACTCCCAACATGGCGGAGTTCGAGGAGCGGAGAAGCGGCTGATGGTAGGCGGTGCGGGGAGACCAACGGAGAGCCAGGGGACTGAGTACTGCGGTGTGCGGGAGAGGCGGAGCAGCATCGCCAAGCGGGAGCGGAGACCTGGAAACGGCGAATCGCTCAGCGTTAGGATTGTGGACTACTACGGGTGCAGAGGACGGTGGGGTGCGCTGGCACTGAGCGGGGCCCGCTAGCACTGGGCGGGGGCTGACCACCCGCCGAGAGGCCATTGATATCCTACGGCAAGGGGCAGGAGGATGTACGAGCTGGGCCCCGTCTTGCACTTGTCACACTGCGACCAATGGACTAGTGGGCTGGAGTGGAATCGCCGACGGTCTCCTTTGGGAGGAGGACGCCCGGGACTAGACTCAGAGGGGGCCTACCAGAGGGAGCTGGGTGTATTCCAGCGGCACCCCCCGGCGAAAGTGGAGTGTTGTGGTCGTGAGAGAGTGGCCCCCTGATAGACTGGAAGACGAGCCGGGTAACGGGTTAGGAGGGAAGGAGATTGGAGGCACTGGAGGGCCCCCAGAACGTTGAACTCGAGGAATCTCTTGTCCCGCTGGTGGTTTCCCTCCGCAGGGCGTGGGCCCCTCGACGCACGCAGTGGAGCGTACAGGTGGATGAACGGACTAACCTGCTATTGCTGAGGGGCACCTCTCCTGATGACAGAGGGGATAGAGGCCTTAGCCTAATACGAGGGAATCCCGAGATGGGAGCTGCAACTTGGGCCACGAGGTTGGCGGGAGCCAGCGCTTGAAGGGAACAGCACGTTCGTGCCTGGCGGTCACCGATATCAGAACTGCACAGAAGACCGACACTTAGGAGTGCCCTACGAGTTGTGCGACCAGCCCAAGGTCCCCCCCTACACCCTCAGACTTGAGCTGCCCCATGCGACATTAGCGGTATGTTGGAGTTGTAGGGAGCCCTGAATCATGGGGAAACTTAAGGGGTAAGCAGATGGCACCGCAACTACGGAATCCCAGGAGCCTACCACATCGGGGCCCACGGACCTCCAGCAACTACACGACCGCATACTGGAGGCCATTGCGGCAACAAGAGATGCATTGCAGCAGGACATTCCACAAGTGGCATCTGGGCTGGGGCTACTCCGTGCGGATCATGCCAAGCTGATGGATAGGGTGAAGCAGAATGAGGTCACGCTGCAGGAGTTGACCCCCGCTCACTCAGCCCTAGAAGTGAAGATGGAAAATGCCTTAGCTCGGATACAAACACTGGAGAGGAGAGCTGAGGACGCCGAAAATAGGAACAGGCGTAACAACATCCGCTTGGTTGGCCTTCCAGAAAAAATTGAAGGGGGGGACATGATCGGCTACCTGGACTCATGGCTTAAGGCGACAGTGGCCCCGGAGGGCCTGTCGCCTTTTTTCACACTCGAACGGGCACACCGGGTCCCTGCTAGGCCTCCTAGACCGGGCCAGCCACCTAGGCCGGTTATAGCAAAGCTGCTCCACTACAAAGATAGAGACTTTCTGCTCCAAAAAGCCCGCGACACAGGACCCTACCAAGTGGTCAATAGCAAGGTGACCTTGTTTCCTGACCACACCTACGAAACACAGCGGCTCCGAGCCTCCTTCCTCTCTGTTAAACGAGCATTCAGAGATGAAGGAATACAATACTCCCTGCTCTTCCTGGCCAAATTGCGAGTCGAGCTGGACGGCATGGCTCATTTTTTCCACACACCAGAGGAGGCCTGGTCATGGGTCGAAACCTACAAAGCTGGAACCGACCACACGCAACGTCAGTAAGAGGAGATACAGAGATTGACGCAGGTGCGAAAATCACAGAGACTCCGCAGAAAGAGGCGGGGCACCCGAACACCGTCAGCGTCGCAAACAGTAGAAGAACGGAAGGCGGCATTGCAAGCAGTGGTGGCGCTCTCGGGCGCTGGTCCGCCTCTATCGAAACACGGCACAGAATCCGAGGGCAATCACACGGGCTCGGAGACGGACTTGTTGGAGACGCATGGCCCCAAGGGACCGAACTTTGTATTTGTGATGACTGTTTGAGTGTGATGGGGGTGGAAAAGATGGGGTTGCTACCACACACGGGACTGCCGCAAGCCCTTTATGGAGGATTCTGGGGGCGAGGGTTACGGGTTGGCGCGGCTGCCTGTCGGTCTGGAGCCATTCCCTTAAGGCCCTTACGGCCCCTGCAGTGACGACTGCAGGATAGGCGGGAGTTAGAGTTGAATGGTGGCAGTTTGGACGGGGTCTTATGGGTTGCTGTTGGGTCCTGTTCTGGGGGGGAGGGAGGGGTAATTGTTGGGGAAGTTCCTTTGAGGCGATGGCTGGTATTTGTTGTTTGGGGGTTGGGAGGGAAGGGGCAGCAGGGGAATTGTTGGGCAGGTTCCACCACTGAAGCAGAGTCAACGACCGGTTTGGCCAGCTGTGAGATGGAGTGGGACAATGGCTGAAATTGATAATTTGAGATGTATGACCTGGAATGTGAGGGGGCTCCATACGATGGCAAGGAGACACAAGGTCCACTCTTATTTAACTCGCAGAGGGGTCCAGATTGCTTTTCTTCAAGAAACGCACCTGACAGCAACTGAGGGGCTAGCGCTGCAGCGTAGATGGCGAGGCCAGGTGTTAAATACCACCTATTCTGCGTTTGCTAGAGGGACACTGATCTGGGTGAGGGCTGGAGTGCCATTTCAGGTGACCCGATAGGCGATTGACCCTGAGGGAAGATTTGTGGCGGTTGTGGGTAAACTACGGGGCCGCGATATTACACTATGCAGCATATATGCACCCAATATGGAACAACTGGTTTTCTTGGGGAAACTGTCAAGGACGCTTGCACACTTCCTGACAGGCCCGGTAGTGGTTGGGGGAGACTTCAACTCGGTGACGGACGTCTCGCTAGACAGATCTCACCCATCGCTTGGTGACTCCCCGGTACACCGGTTGGCCAAGGGTAGGCTAGAATGGCAGGCACGCTGGAGTTTGGTGGATGCTTGGCGCGTATGGCACCCGACCGATCGGGATTACTCCTACTTCTCTAGTGTGCATGAGCTGCATGTTCGGCTGGATACAATGCTATGCTCCCCACTGGTGATTCCATCTGTGGTCCGCGCCGAATATCTCACCAGAACAATCTCAGATTACAACCCCCTATTGGTCACTTTAGACTGGATGTCTGAGACTCCATGTATTCCCACTTGGAAACTACGCCCTGACACCTTGGATGACCTGCCCTTTCATGCAATGCTAGAGGAGGTACTTACGCAATATTTTGCAGACAATGCTGGCACCACCGCGACCAGGGCAAATGAGTGGGACGCCTTCAAGGTCGTCATTAGAGGGCTCTGTATCGGGAAGCAGGCGGGGGTACCGAAGGTTCTCCTAGGAGACCTTTATAAAGCGGAGAAAAACCTGAGGGACGTAGAAATAGTGAGACCTGGGCACCCTGAATTACAAGAGAGAGTCGGCACAGCTCGGGAGGCAGTGGCCGTCGAAGTAGAGCGACTCCGTAGCTTTGACTACAAGACCTACTCGACGAGGGTGCATGCAGAAGGTGATAAAGCGAGCACACTGCTAGCATGGTTGGCCAACCCCACACGGCGGCATTCCCCCTTCCGGGCTTTAGAGGAAGACGGGGGTTCTATGGTGCATACTCAGGCTGGAATACTACAGGGCTTTACACATTACTACGAGAAGCTTTATAAAAGCATGCTGGCGAACGGAGATCCAGCTCTGGACGCCTTTTTGGACAAGCTGGATTTGCCACAAGTAGACCACGATCAAGCGGAAGACCTAGGGAAAGATATAGAGCTGGGGGAGATTCGAGGTGCTATAAAGCGTATGGCCCGCAATAAAACACCAGGGCTGGATGGTCTGCCGATAGAATTTTATGGTAAATATGTGGACCTTTTGGCGCCGAGGCTATTGGAGGTATATAAAGAGGCCAAGGAAGCGGGTCGCTTGCCCCAATCAATGAGAGAAGCGCTGGTGATCCCGTTGTTGAAACCAGGGAGGGAAAGTAGCAGCACGGATTCGTATAGGCCGTTGTCCATGTTGACGACTGATTACAAAATTCTTAGTAGTATATTGGCAGCCCGATTACTGCCATATATGACCTCGTTGGTCCACAAAAATCAGTCGGGTTTTTTCCCTACGCGCAACACCACTTCGAATATTCGAAGACTCATACGTCTTATGAGCGACGACAACTCCGAGGCACAAATGCCATTGATCCTGTCCGTCGACATAGAAAAAGCTTTTGATAGCTTGGAATGGGACTACTTATATAATGTTTTGAAGCGCTTCGGTCTTGGAGAAGAGTATATACAATGGACGAGAGTCTTATATACCTCGGCGGTGGCGAGGGTACGGGTGGGGAGGCTGATATCGCGCCAATACCCGGTAACACGCGGTACGAGACAAGGATGCTCGTTGTCCCCCATCTTGTTTGCCCTCGCCATAGAACCTCTAGCTAGCGAGATCAGGACGGGGAGACATTATAGAGGGCTGGACGGCAGGGATGGGCGACACCTTATATCCCTATATGCAGACGACCTAATCCTATTTCTTGAGAATGCAGAGGCGGCCTTGACTGGGGCAGAAAGACTACTTCAACGTTTTGGAGAGCTCTCAGGCCTAAAAGTCAATTGGTCCAAGACGTGTATGTTTCCCGTGCGGCAGGGGGAGGTTAGGCCCGATGGACACCCGTTAATAAAATGGGAACCTACCCGTTTGAAATACCTCGGGTGTACATATACCACACACCGGCGGACATGTTGGAAGGCAATGTGGGTCGTTGTATACGGGCACTGAAGGGCAGTATGGCCTTTTGGGCGACTCTGCCACTATCACTGATGGGCCGGATCTCCCTCTTGAAAATGGTAGCATTGCCGAGACTTCTGTACTATTTACACTGCCTGTGTGGATACCCTGTTCCCTTTTTAAAGCGTTAAAATCGCAGATATCCTCATATCTTTGGGGCGCAGGGAGATGCAGGGTCGCCCAGAACACGCTCCTCCGACCGAAAGATGAGGGGGGACTTGCAGTCCCGGATTTCGAACTTTACTATTTAGCAGCTCAGTTGCAGCTCTTTACACAGGAAGTGGCGAGAGTGTTCAGAGGCCCAGAGCAGGAGAGGAAGGGAGGCATACCGCGCCATGTCTTGGCTTACATAACACTACAACAGAAGCTAGACTTGCGAGACCTAACCATGGAGGAACAAACACTCCGCCTTTGCTGGAACAGATCCCAACGCCTGGCGGGAGTGCGTCCCCCGTACGCGCCGGAAATACCTATTGGAATGGTGACGGCGTTACCGCATGGTGGAGACTGGTCGCAGCTGCAGGTCTGGGAAGAGGCGGGACTACACGTGGTAGGGGATTTTTACGAGGACGGGGCGCTGCTGCCTTACCAATCGCTCCAGGAAAGGTTTGACCTACCAAGGGGGGGATTCTTATTGCATGCTGCGATCACTAGAGCCGTGCAGGCACACTGGCAGGAGGGATTACTGGAACCCACGATGTCTATGGCCTGCCAATATACCATGATGGCGGCGGGTACTTACAAAGCGGTCACATGTCTCTATACTATAATGCTCCGAGACAACTTGCCGCCTTTGACCGGGTTGAAAAACAAATGGGAAGAAGATATAGGAAGGGAGTTCCCGGAGACGGCTTGGGCGCAGATAATGCGACGAGCCCGCAAGAGTACTAGGAACGCACGCTTCCAACTAGTGCCCTTTTTCATATTGCATAGAGCGTATTTAACACCAGGGAAAATTCGTAAGTATTTTGGAGCGAATGAGGCAGCGTGTCCTAGATGCACTAGAGAGGCGGTCGAACTGGACCACATGCTGTGGACTTGTCCAATGCTGGGAGACTATTGGAAGGCGATAGGAGATACGCTGAACGAGGTGACGGGGAGACAGTTGCAGTTTGACATGGCTATCGGTGTCCTACATTGGTTCCCTCACACCCCCAAACACAAGAATACCAGTAAATTTATTGACATGGGCCTTATATTAGCCAAACGCGAAATCACTCGGCATTGGAAGGCAAGAGCTGGTCCTTCGTACAGACGTTGGATGAATGAATTCCTGAAATGGGCTGCATGCGAAAGCTCCCTTAGGTATCAGATGGCGCGTAGGCGACAGGACGACAAAGCATTGGACGCAGCGACGGCGTGGGAGGTGTTAGCACAAGCCCTAAGGGACCTAGAGACACATGACGAGGAGGAGGAGCAGGATAATGAAAGGGAACCCCTCCGACACACCCAGGACACATCGCACTCCGAAACACTTAACGCTCCTGGCACATAGCTCTAGAAGACTGACTGAGATGACACGCGGAAGTGGTGAGACATTGGGGAGGGGGGGGTGGGAGTGGGGAGGCCCCGTCGGGAGCACTAAGGGACTGTAGATTGCGGAGCAGCACCCCCTAGTGAACACAGCAGAAGGAACACTCAGGACACGGCACACAATATCGTAAGGTTGGCGAGGGACACTCTAGAGGAGTGTTACGGAGGTCGTTCCACTTAACACGGAGATAGGGGTTTTCCTATCGAGCATAGCTACCCGCTGGAGGGTTCACAGGATTGGGGGGAGAAGTGGTATGGCAGCTACAAAGAGTATGTTATATTCAGATCACAGAACAGTGTTTTATGTGCATAGTTCGGTGGGTTGCTTTTGCCACAGTGATCCTTTTGTTAATGTGTGAATCCTGCATCTTGTACTCCCCTTTGTTTTAGGTTACATTTTTTATCCACTGATTTACACACATGATTCATTGTCTCTATAGGTGCGTGTGATGTAAAATGCTCCAAAACCTTACACTGGTATGAAAAATGCTATAAAATAAATGAAATCGATGTGAGAGCGGGTTTATGGCGAGAGGAGAGGCACTGTTTGATGGTGATAGTGAAGTAATCACTGAAGAGCCCCAATAAAGATTGCCATGTCCTGGTGCACTGTAAAGTATCATTTACTATGCTTTAAAAACAAATACAATTCAACATAAAACAAATACAATTTTCCCAAGTTTTCTTTGGGGTAGAACCCCCGCTTCCCTCCCCCACAGGCCCACTTGTAGTGGACAGGTTTGCTTGTTGCACTTGCTCACTACGCACCAAATGGGGGCTTGTCTGACTAAATTTGCCATGGGTGCTTTGGGTTCCTAGTCTGACCCTGATTAATACTGCCACTCACTTCTCACAATGGCTGACCCACTGGGCTATCCCGCCCTACCACGCGAGAATTCTCTTTCTACTTGTTCTCACACGACTGACAAGCATCTCTAGATCGCTTCCTCTACTGCCACACTACACAGGTCACTATAAGACAAGCTGAATATCTTGGAAAAACCATTTCCAACCATAACCCTTGCTTGCAAGACTCCCCTCCCCGATTCCGGCATTTGTGGCTCCAACCCACCATACTGGAAGATCAAGCCTTCTGCAAGACTATGTACGAGTTCATCATCCGATACTTTGAGGACTCGGAGAACAGTGGCGCAGCGACTCATTGAATGGGACGGTTTTAAATCTGTTGCGTGTGGTCTTTGCATTCACTTAGTGGTCGGAGCTCAAGCCCAGTAAACCAAAAACTGTGTGCTCTGGAGCGCACTCTTGCTAAGCTAGAGCAGAACACCAGTGCCAAATAAGAACTCCTTGCCGTTAAAGACAAGCATGCCCAAGT
Organism: Lissotriton helveticus; assembly: GCF_964261635.1. NCBI lineage: Eukaryota > Metazoa > Chordata > Amphibia > Caudata > Salamandridae > Lissotriton > Lissotriton helveticus. The sequence goes on from NC_136065.1 coordinate 2,049,465,566, forward strand.
AATTAAATAATCACATCCACGTGGTGCCTTGATTATAAAGGCGACTTCGCGAAAGCACATACAGAGATAGTTAAATCGTGTTAGCTCCTTGCCTGGTTAATATGCCTGACACAGCCAATACTCATATTACTACAATCCAACTTTTCCTTGATACCCTGACTGTTAGACCTGGCATCATTGGTGTGGGTTTCCCCTATATTTTTTGCCTTTGCCTCCTGTTATTTTGCTGTGTGTTGGATCCTGTTTTTGTTGGTCTAGATGCTTTGGGCACATTGCCACTGCTGTTCAGTGCCAAAGTGCAAGTGCTCCCTGCAAATTGTGTTTATGGATTGGTGATTCCATGATTGGCATATTTGAGTTACTAGTCAGTCCCTAGTACAGTTTACTGTGTGTACCAAGAGCCAGTAAATCAAATGCTGCTAGTGGGCCTGCAGCACTGATTGTGCCACTCACGTACGCAGCCTGTAAATGTAACTCAGACCTGCCACTGCAGTGTCTATGCGCAGTTGGTACTGCCATGTCGACCTACAAGTGCACCCACTTGTCAGGCCCTAACCTTCCCTTTCCTTACATGCGAGTCAACCCTAAGGTATGCCAAAGGTACCCCTGTGGGCAGGGTGCAGTGTATGTGAAAGGTAGGACTTGCCCTGATGTGTGTGTGGCATGTCCTGATAGTGAAATACTGGCAATTTCTTTTTTCACAATTGTAAGGCTATCTGTCCCATGGGATAGCATGGGAGTTCATTTATAACATCTTATAAACATGACTTCCCATTGGGACAAGATGGGAAAATAACATTTAGTATGACTGAACTCAGTATGTAAAGATGCATCTTTTAGTAAGGATGATTTTTACATTCTGTGTTTGAAAATACCACTTTTAGAAAGTGAGGAGAAGTACTGCCCCTTTGCTGTGTGCTGTCTGGGGTTTGCCAGCAGTGGCTGTTTCTGCCAAGGAAAGGACAAGGACTTTTATGTGTGCGGTGTCACCCTGCTTGAGGAAGATCTCCAAGGCCTTGAAGCAGAGCTTACCTCCTATTTTTGAAGTCTCATGGATAAGAAGTATCTACCCCCAACTCCCATGAACTTGCTTGCAGGGAGGTCTGACCTTCCAGGAGTGCCTGCTGCTGTTCTAGGCCTCTGCAGGTTATTCGTGCTGTTGGGAGCTGGGAAAGCAATGACAAGAAGTGTGACGCATCTACACCAGTTTCCGGCGCATCGCCGAAGAATGGATAGCTCGGATGAGCGAGGTGACGCCTACCTGCGGCTCGAGAAATCGCTGCATCAAGTGCATCGATCTACGGAGTCCAAGATCACAGGACCGATTCCAACGCATGCCCGGCTGTGCGGCTGCAAGAACCAAAGCATTGTGGGACCGTGGCTGCAAGAGCCAATGCATCCCCGATCCTCACTCATCGCATCTGGGTGCCACACCTTCAAGAATCCCAAGGCCGCAGTAAGAAACCGACACATCACCTCCCCGCACAGTAAGAAACCAACGCATTACCTCCCCTTCAGTAAGGAACCAACACATCACTGCCCCTGTGTGGCAGTAAGGCACTGAAGTATCGCCTCCCCTGAAGAAAGGAAGCGATGCATCACCTTCCCTGGGCGTAAGGAACCGAAGCATCACCTTGCCTGCGACAGTTTTTGTTTGAGCGCATGATGCATCCAAGTTTTGAAAGCGTAAAAAGTTTGCATATGCAATTTGCTTTGAACAGAACTGTCTCTACCTTTTCAAAGTCATATTTTTATTACTGTAATGTGAATTTTTGTAGATTTGGTCTTATTTGGTTTAGATAAAGATTACTTATTTTTCTAAACTGCTGTGGTGTCCATTTGAAGTGTTTTCACTGAATTACTGTATGTGTGCACAAATGTTTTACACACTGCCTCTGAGATAAGCCTGTATGCTCTGCCCAAGCTAACAAGGGGGTGAGCAGGGGTTATTTTAGAAGTGTATCCCCTTACCTTGATTAGGAAGAAGGGTCCCTACTTTGACAAAGGTGCAAACCGTTGCCAACCAGAGACCCCCATTTCTAACACTGACAGACTACCAAAAGGCGATCCACACCGCTTTTTGTGCTGACTACTAAATCTCTTTACAGTCCTGATTCCACCCCTTCCCTGCTCACATCTTGTACTTCTTAAATAACGTGACCATGCCCACAGATTAAGACTCTTGATAGCCCCATAAAACATTCAACATGCTACATTGCGAATACATGTTCACTGTGCTGCACAAATTAGGTCTCTGTGCCAGGATACTATGTTTAAGTAAACTTCTCTACTCTGACCCAACGTCCAGGGTCAAAATTGGTGAACTTATATCTGCCCCCTGCCCTGTGTGGAGTGCACTCAGCAGGGTGCCAGCTTTCGCCTCCATTTTTTGTGCTGGCGATTGAGCACCTAGCCATCTGCTTGCGACAGAGTGGAGAGAACAGGGGCATACCGCTGGGAGACGTGGCACATGGCATCCCTCTATGCGGACAATGTTTTGCTCTACTTCGGAGACATCCATGGAGAGGTAGGCTCAAGAACAGGCATCCTCTGCATGTTCCGTCTGGCTATGGGAGTTAATTGGGCTACATTATGCCTGTTTCCCAGGTACCCTGCGCAAGCTAGCACAGTTGATGACAGCCGAGTGATATGGAAATCTTCTACGTTCTGCTACCTTGTTATAAACATCTATCCTTTCAATGTAGATATGCTTGATGGGAACCTGATGAAGGCGGTGTCGTTCCTCCAAGAGCAGGTCATGCTCTGGCACTCGCTTCCACTCACTATGCAAGTCCAAGTTGCTCTAGCAAAAAAAGGTGATGCTGCCAAGGCTGCTCTACTACTTTGCAAACCTCCCCATATCAATCAGTAAACTATGAATACCATATTATGTGGCTTTGTTTGGAGCAACGGATGACGTAAAGTTGTCCTGTCCAAACTTAAACTTCCGGAGAGGTCTCGGAGCACCAGACTTTGAACACTATTACCTAGTGGCGCCACTTCAGTGCCTTGCCCGCTCTTTGCCAAGGCATTATCTAGCTGAGGTGGGACTGCCTGATACAAGAGCAGCGCACAACCTTGTCCACAAGCTTTTCGTTCCTATATCAAGCCCACCCAAAACCTCTCATAAACTAATGCACACTGTGTATGAAAGCTAAATTAGGGCACAAAAGACCACACCCTCCATCCTGCCTTACACATCGAAGATCCCATTGAAGGCGTATGCCGTTGTTGATAGGCCACACAGGGGGAGATGGGAAGACCTTGAGTTAACGCACGTATTACATTCATCAGTGCAATTTAACTCTGATAAACCAATTTTGGCTGCTGACGGGCCAATTCTTAACCGATACGGATGCCTCATTGCCAACTCAGGACACATTTGGGGTACCACTGACACAGCACCCTTCCCACACCTTCTGACCCGAGCTCTCTACAACATCGGATCTAGTCAGCTACTTATCACCTCGCTGCTCTGAGCTATCCGTAACCGTACACAACCCTCACTTCCACAACTGCTGACTCAGCGGAAAGAGACCTTGTGTTCGCTCCCCCCCCCCCCACCACCACACAGAGTGAATGGACAGGACCCTATCCCTCCTCTACAAAATCTCCTGAAACGCCAGATACCCATACATTCAACATAACATACTTCATCACACTTGCCTTAGCCCAAAGCAGCTCAGCAAAATTTATGCAATGGCCGCCCTGTCATGTCCACGATATGCGAATATAAAGCACATGTTCTGGGGCTGCGCCCACTCCCACAGCTTTTAGGGACACCGTCTGCACCACCGTTCCGACAGCCATCGCCTGCCAGAGCCTGAAGAAACTAGAAGGCTGCCTACTGGGTCTATATAGTCGCCCCAAGACTGGTTGGTGTTGTGTGTGGACAGATACCAGTTCTAAGCCAGCACCCCCAGTGTTGTGTGCCTTTTATTGATATTTAAAGGGCGGCTATGTGTTTACTGCACCCATTCTAAACACATCAACTAAAAGCAATGCTAAATTAGGACAGTTGTTTGTCTGCACTGTGGCTGTCCTAATGCTGTCCATTTGGATCCCTTGTTTGAGAATCTCCGAGTATGTACGAGTCTAACAAAGGGGAGGGTGAGAGAGACGTGCCTTTATTGAGCCCCAAACCTGTAGGTACTGGGCACTTTCATGCTTCCTACAAACACCCAGGCTCCTTCCTCTGTCATCATTGGGTGTCCTGCTCTATACTACTGGCCACTGAACCTGCACACAGCACGCGTGCTCCCATAGAAGACGTTACTCAGGTTATTAACAAAACTGCGCAGCACAAGTATATCTCATGATGAAGACATGATGTTTAGCTTGGGCTGGGTCACAGTCCTCAAATGTGACTCATTTAAGTCATGTCATGTATTTCATATGATGTGGTCTGGGGGAAAAGCCACACTTGTTTCCTTCCATCTGGACCCATTATCATATAATGCCATTTCCTGTAAAGTCATCACTGGGGCTGAGGTCATGTGATGTCATTTCTCGTCATCATCATTCAAACTAGTGGGTTTGTACCTGTGAAATCCCACCTTTTTTTGTCACAGGTTGTTGGGAATTGTGCGTAAAGGTCCAAATGCTTAGTACTGGTTGCACACTAGTTACAAAATATGAACAGTGTGGGAAGCCTCTGTGTAGTTTTGTGGGGGGAGGGATGGGGTTGTTGGTGTGAGTAAATGCCCTTAATAAAAGTACTAATATTGAACAGGAGGCGTGCTCCGTCATATTATTTTATAAAGACTTTACAACATTCCAGAAGGTTCAAGCCACCAAGTTAATTTTAGATCTCTTTTAATACATTTTTTACCTGTGTTGTCAGATACTGTGTACGAGATGAAGTGTCATTAACACAGGAGGGCACACATTAGCCACAGATAAAACTCGTGAGGCCTCCTATAATTGTTTTAAATTCACACATACACACACGCAAACACACTTTATAGGTAGTTTGTACATATATATTCACTGAGAAAAATGTGACAATATAGTTAGGTGTTGGAATGAGACATGAGCCAATGTTATAAAAACCCCAAACTACTCAAATATGCAACGTTCAGTTTAGTGACTAACTGTAACGTGCACCCCCCTCATGCACTGGTTATGACCTCAAATATTGGATCATTCATGACATACTAAAAATGACACCACTCATGACATCATTTATGGCCTCTTAGTCAAAACCTCCAGCCAGACCCTGCATCCAACCCACCTCAGAACTTGGACTCAGTGCCTAGGCTAGGGCAAGGCACTCAACTGTCCGCGAGCATCAAACCTCCAGTGCACGCGATCTTCAGCCATCTGTAGGACATCTGACTGTTTCTGGACTTTGAGAATGCTGGATGTATTATACTATATACATAGTCCATTACTTCTATCACAAGCCATTCGAGAGCCAAACCCCCAGGTGAAACTAAGAGTTTGATGGGATTGATATGGAGACAGTAATGGTGAAATACCCTAGGAGGATGACACAGTAGCAGGAATAGAAGGGGATGGAAGTGTCGCCTGGGCTTACAAGTTACCACAATTAACATTCTGGCCCTCTCGTCCTGAACTTTCCTGAAAAACTCTAATGGTAAGCGATCAACAGCAGCATGACTAGAGCAATGTCACGAAAGGTGCATCTTAGGTTTATATTTTTGTTAAAGAAGCAGAAACAGCTTAAAGTCACAAATAAATATGGCTTTATCCACGGTATGCTTAGGGAGTGACCTAACTTTTACTGCAACTGGATTTAAAACCACAGGAGTGACACCACAAGTTGAGTATACTTTCACATTTGTAGAGTAGATGAAGCCTTAAGAAGTATTGACAATGAGTTGTGCTCAAGTGAAGGCATTTAAAGAGCAGCTTTTAATAATCTGAAGGTTTCATGCTCATAATGTCCTCTCTGCTGCGTCAATGAAACCAAATGACAGACCTGGGAGACCAATGAAAAACAAAATGGAGTCTTGATGTGTCTCCAGTCCTTCAGTCCCCCAGAGGTCTAAGTGTGTACAGTATTGGAAAATAAAAATGGAGTAAGTGATTGGTGATAAAGTAATCAAACAAAGCAATGGCTATTAAAACAAGAACGTTCAAGGTTCTTCAACTGAAATAACAGGAGAATTAAAACATGGATATGGGATCAAGCCAACCATACTATTAGGAACAAAAGGAGTGGGCCAAATTAACAATAGAAGTACTTTAAAGGGCAGGGGTACTATCACATAGGACCAGTCACATCTGGAGTCCAGTCCTTTTGCCTCATTTTTTTCATAATTACAGTATACCCCCTCTACTGCACAATGGGTTGTTGCTCTGTAACTAGTTTCTCGCTATAAAAAGCCATAAACATGAATACAACAAAGATGGCAGGCATTTGAATTGCTTCACTTACCATCATTTGTGGATACCTTGATTTGATGCGCCTGGTCGTCGATATCGAAGCAATGCGCTGCCGTCAGAATAAAATGAGGGCTTAGCACGGTCGCCTTGCATTTCTCCAAACCACTTGCTCTCTTGTGAAGAAGGGAGAAGGCATCAGTGAGAAAGGCACCAGCAGTACTGATTACCCCATCCACCTTTTCATGAACACCAGCAAACCTATGCAAAGTATCAGACCTTCTGTTTAGCCTGTCTCTTCCAATTCTTTTGGTATACACCAGATTATGGTGTATACCAAAAGTATTAAAGTGCTACCCAGAGCACTGCTCATACCCATCATGAAGTGGATTCTGTACTCATTGTCTGAGCTACTCATAATGGCATCAAAATGCTAGGGATAGAGGGAAATCCCATCACCATGGGATTACAGGTGGAGCACCAGAACATGAATAAGTGAACCTGTTAGTGTGTTCAGCCTGAAAGCGGGCAGCAATGAAAGGAGTCTGAAAGCTCCTTGGAGGAATACGAGAATCTGAGTAGCTCAGGCAGTCCCAGGTAGTCTCAATTAATTCATGTACAAGGTAGAGGTCATTCACACAAGACTGTGGGATTCATTCTGAAACTGAAGTGACTGGGAAAGACAGCCTCTACTTTGCTGGTGGGATGTTGCTTACCAGAGGGAGAAGATGGGATGGCATTGTGTTGAAGCTTCCAGGCGCACATTGTGCCAAAGGAGAAAAGGAGTGAACACCAGGAAGATGATATGCTAGACTGCTAGAACCCTCACCAAGTTTACACTGAAAGGAGTGTTAAGGCCAATGTTAAACCTCAACTGTGTCAGAGAAAACGTTCATCCTTATGCGATCTTTACGGCATCAAAATTGTACTACACCTCATTCCATAAATGAAAATGTGTACGAGTTTTATATGATTGATAATTACAAACATCTGCAATGAGACTAGGTCATTTGTATAACCCGGAAATCAATACCAAGAGACGCTTTATGCTAGTGTGCAGATTAGAACGGAAGTCTATCAGTACATTCCCTCACATTGTCAAAAGAAAGTAGATTCACAAATATGGAGAATTAACCTGTCGGTGTAGCAGCCCATCTACACAACAGTTTGCTATTTTAACATATATTGTACCCGCCTATAGCACACAGCATATAGCTCTCCAGACTCACCGTGACAGAGATGGTGGCAAGCCATGGGTTCTTTTCCACATCTGGCGCGTCAATATACTGCTTCGCCATCCCACACATGTCCATGGCAGAGCTTTCATCTGTATATCGGTAAAACATGAAAATGGTATTAAAATGGAGACTGTGGGATCGGTGCTCTCTACTGGGTCCCCCCCAAACATTTTGCCTTCACCCCCACTGTAGCTGAATTTGTTTTGTTGGCCATAGGGCCCTGCACACCTTACCAATGCAAACCACTGGTAAAGTCTATGTGCTCTCTCCTTTAAACATGGTAAAATTGCCTTACACCCAATTGGCAAATTTAATAAATGTTTAAGTCCCTATTCAAGTGGAACTACATGTACCTAGGGCCTGTAAATTAAATGCTACTAATAGCCTGCAGCATTCATTCTACCACTTACGTGAGAAGCCGCTTAAACACATCTCGGACCTGCTGTGGCGCCTTTTGTGTGCAATGTTAAAGAGCAATTTTGGCCTGGTAAAATAAACCTTTTGCCAGGCCTAAACCTTCCATTTAATACACATAAGTCACCCCTAGGGTAGGCCTAAACAGCCCACTTAGCTACCTTAGTAAACATTTTTAAGTGAAAACGTTTGTTTGGGAGTAGGTAGGAATGTCATGTTTGGTGTCTGAAGCATTGTAAAATTGAAAACCCTCTCTAATGGTAAAGTCTGATTTTGAGTCACAATTCTGAAAATGCTACTTTTAAAAAGTTGGCTTTTTCTTGTGCTAACCATTTGTTCCCTGTAGCTTGTACCCTGGGTCATGATTAGATGTAGTAGGCAGTTAGCCTTTATGTATTCTTCCCAGACAGCATCACAATAGAGGGTCTGAGTTTTGGCAGGAAAGGCTTGATATGGAGGGTTGGGGGGAGGTGGAGCTGTCACCTACCACACCTGCACTTCAAAGGCACTGGCCCATCTCACACAGAAAGGACTACATAATAGCCTGTTGGTCCACCAGACAGGCTAGGACCAGGGCTAGGAGGCATGAAATTCCAGACACGTCTTTTTTTTTTTTTTTAAACTTTATTTTGTTTCTCAGCAACTTGAACATCACAATCCCCCCCCCAAAATGGCATCAGTAGAAGAAAAATACAAGTGTACACAGTTCCCGCCCCAGTATAGCTCCAGCAGGTGCAGATATAGCAGTAGTCACAATAGTCACATTCTCGGGAATCAAATCAAATATACAAAGCTGACATTAAGGAACTTGTGCATAGACATTAGGGCATTACAACGACATCTACCCTTCCCCTCCACCTCCCACCACCCCATCTCCGGGCTCCGATTCCACAGCCGAGAACAAGTCCGCACTAGTTGCATCAGAATCGCTATCAACCAGCCCCTCAACGCACATCATTCTCCATGCAAGCAGATCCTCTTGCAGACGCTCATCTTTACGCGTATGCTGCATGTGAGTCTCCTCCGCCAATGTCCACTCCCCCACATCCCGGAGCCACAATGAGAAGTCTGGTGCCCTCTGCCCCATCCAGGTGATAGCCACCCGTCTCCTAGCCAACACCAAGAGCAGCTGCAACATTTTATATGAGAGGTTCCTCTTCCTGGGTTTAGGGACTAGGGCCAGCAAGCAGTGAAGAGGGGTCAGGGCGATAGGCAGGCTCGTGACTTTCCTAATATGGACCACCACTGCCCTCCAGAAGTCTCCGACCAGCGGACACTCCCAAGCCAAGTGAAGGAATCCGGCCCCGGCCGTACCACATCTAGGGCAGGTATCCAATTTATCAGCGGCAATGCGGTGTAAAGCAATTGGGGTTATGTAAGTACGATGGACGAAGTTAAAATGGATCAATTTGAAGCGTGCGTTACACAGCGCCTTCCTAGTGAGTGTCCCTATGCGTTTGCGTTGTCCCGGGTCCAAGGCGACCCCTAGATCCGCCTCCCACGCAGCCCAGGCCGGAGATATCGGGGGCGCCGAGTCGCATCTCATAGCCGTATAGAACAGTGTTATTCAAACGCCGCCCCCTGCCGCACGACAACAGAACATTCAGAGTTTGGAACACCGGAGGTGCCTCCGGATATTGCGGCCAGGTCGCCCTCGCTATGTCCCGCAGGGCCCTATAATGGAGAAACTGTCCCCCAGTGAGACCAAAGGCCTCCGTGGCCCTTTCCAGGGTCACAAAGGAATCATCGGGATACAGATCCGCTAAAGTATCACACCCGCCCTCACGCCATTCCCGGAACGACATGTGGTCTTCCATCAACGTCACCGGTGCCAATATCCACACCGGTAGCTCCCTGTGAAATGGGGCCCGCTTTAATATCCTCTCCACGACTCGCTGCCAGAGTCCAGCCGTGTGTCGAACAATATATGGCAGGGAGTCATCCGCTCCCCTACCCCGCATCAGGGCCACCTGTAGGGCCCACTCGTCTGCTCTACCAGACAGGAGTCGCAACTCCCAGTTGTCCGCACCCGCAAACCAGCGCGCAGCCGGCAGCAGTTGGGCCGCATAATAATACAGGTCAAACCTCGGGGCCCCCAGGCCTCCCTCCTCCCAGCGTCGTACCATCGTGTGCAATGCAACTCTGCTGAGTCTACCCACCCAAAGCAAGGAGGTGAGCAGCGTATCGAGTTTGTGGAATATACGAGGAGGGAGAGGGCACAGGGTATTCTGCAAGGTATACAGCACTCTGGGCAGCATAACCATCTTCGAGACGGCCAATCGTCCCGTAAGCGAGAGTGGGAGCGTGTTCCAGAAGGACACGGACTGTTGTAGGGAGCTGAGCACCCGTTCGGCGTTCCGAGCCAGCAACTGCTCGTCAGACACGGCCACCTGGATCCCCAGGTAGCGGAAGGCCTCCACTTCCCATCTAAGTCCCAGGTGCGGGAATCCCACTCGTGGGTCCTCACCGCATCCCGCCAGGGGGAAGATCAAAGACTTCGCGGGGTTAAGGCGCAGTCCAGAGGCCTCACCAAATCGATCCAAGTGGTGCAAAAGGAGCGGCAGCGATTCCCGGGGGGAGGTCAGGTAGAACAGCGCGTCGTCGGCGTATAACGAGATCAAGTGCACTGTGTCCCCCACTTGAATCCCCCAGGGGGCCATCTCGGCACGGAGTGACACCGCCAGGGGTTCAATCACCAATGCAAAGAGGAGCGGCGACAGGGGGTGCCCCTGCCCAGCTGCCACTCCTCGGACCGGGCCGCCCCGAGTCTGACCCTGACCGTAGGCGCACTGTATAGGAGTCAGATCCAGTCGCGGAAGAGGGGTCCCACTCCAGCTACCTGAAGCACCTCCAGCGACAGGGGGTGCCCGTGCCCAGCTGCCACTCCTCGGACCGGGCCGCCCCGAGTCTGACCCTGACCGTAGGCGCACTGTATAGGAGTCAGATCCAGTCGCGGAAGAGGGGTCCCACTCCAGCTACCTGAAGCACCTCCAAAAGTTACCCCCAGCTGACAGTATCAAAGGCTTTAGCCAGGTCTATCGACACCAGGACATGGGGATCCCCTCTACCACGTACCTCATGGAGAACATGGTTTAATCGCCGAAGGTTCATGGCGGTGTTGCGGCCCGGGATAAACCCGCACTGATCTTGGTGAACCAAGTGCGTCATGTGCGGTGCCAGCCGCGTGGCCAAGATCTTAGTGAGAATTTTTGCGTCAGTGTTAATGAGGGTGATAGGCCGGTCGGCCGCGGGATCACAGTCATCCCCACCTGGCTTCAGAATCATGCAAACCTCACCTTGTTGCATGGTGGGCGGGAGTGTGCCACTTTGAAGAGCGTCATGATAGATCTGGAGGAGACAGGGAGCGAGGATATCTGCAAACGCCAGATAAAACTCCGGCGGGAAGCCGTCACCACCGGGCGTCTTAGCCATTGTTAGGGCGGCCAACGCCATCTTGACTTCCCGGAGCGTCACCGCAGCGTCTAGGTCCTCCGCATCTTCCTTCGAGAGGGTCTGGAGGGTCAAGCCACGAAGGTATGGCTGATACGCTGCCTCCGTCACTAGGGGGTCCGCGGTATACACCGTCTGTAAATGTGTGCGAAGGGCCGCAAGGAGGTCCACTTCTGAGTGCACCAGGTCCCCAGCAGGGTCCCTCAAAGTCACGATCCGTGGAGGCGCCGATTCCCTACGGAGGATCCAGGCCAATAGCCGGCCCGATTTGTCCCCCTCACGGTGGAGTCGCTGACGATAGCGGCCGAGGGTGAACTTATCCAGCCGGGTGAGAATATCGTGTATGCCCTCACGGGCCGTCCTTTCGGATTCCAGGTCCGGCCCGTCAGGATCCGATAAGGCTTGACATCGGCAGAGGCGCTCCTCGGCACTCTTGAGCTCACGGAGCAGCTGTCTCCGGACCCCATAAGTCAGGTCCATACACGCGCCCGCACAACCGCCTTAAGGGCGTCCCACTTGGTCGCATAAGAAATGTCGTCAACCCCCCAATTCAGATCCAGATAGGTTCGAAGGGTCGTCTCCACATGTTCCCTTCCCACCGGGTCCTGCAGGAGATCCCCAGGCATTCTCCAGGTCCGCGGACGGGATTACGCACGTTACGGGCGAATGATCGGACAAAAACCGGGCCTGATGAGTGACCGAGAAAACAAGAGAAGCATCAACATTGGCAGCAAGGACTCTATCGAGCCGACTATGAGTGTTGTGTGTGGGGGTATAACAGGTGTACAATTTCAGTCCCGGATTATCCAGTCGCCACAGATCTACAGCACCCAGATTATCCATTACCTCACGGAGACGAGTCGTCATCCGTGGTTTCGTGCCCTCACGTGGAGGATGCCTGTCTAGCAGCGGGTCCAGCACACAGTTAAAGTCTCCAAACCAGAGAAGGGGGGCATCTAAAACAGTAACTACAAGCTCCTGTAAGCCGGAAAAGAAATAATGGTCATCCACATTGGGTGCATAAGAATTCAACAGTAGGAAATCCCTGCCATCCAGCTTCACCCGCAAGAGTACATATCTACCCTCAATATCAGCCTCAACAAACTGGACCGCCAGTGGAACCCCAGGTGCCACCCAGATCAGGACCCCCCTAGCATAGGTAGAGAAGGAGGAATGGAACATTTGACCCCTCCACTTCTTCGCCAACTTATGAGCACCTTCCTCATTCAGATGAGTTTCCTGCAAGCACGCCACAGAGACTTCATGACGGCGTAGAAAGGACAAAACCCTGTGTCTCTTGGTGCAGGTGCCCAAGCCCCGCACGTTCCAAGTTAAAAATATGTATCCCATAAGCATTGAGCTGGCCCATCCGGGCAACCAAGTCCAGCATCTGCAAACAGCCTTCCAGGGGCCTGAACCACGGTACACTTGATGCCAAATACAAACCCCCCCCAAACCCAAAGCTGCCCCAACCACACAAACTCTAAAGAAATCCCCCCCCTCCTATTCATGAGCAGAAGTAGGGCAACATCAAATCTCGCGACCCCGCCCCACTCCAACCAGTGCCAGTCAAAAACAACAACAGAACCCAGAACCCCTCTAGAAACAGTTTCCCCACCCCCACCCACGAGCAAAAGGACAGCAAAAACCAAAAACGCCACCCTGCCCTTCCCCTGCCAGTGCCAGGACGTACACAGCCACCCCATACAACCCACGAAACCCACACTCACACACAACCAATCAGACCCCCCCCCCCCCCCCAGCTCCCCGAGGACCCAATGTTCCAGGACAGTCTCCGGGTACGTCCATTGAATAGAGTCTCTATGCTGGGCGACGATCCGCCTTAGACTCTTGTGGCCCACAGCGTGACACCCCGGCGAAAGGGGCCACAGCTCTCCTCCACAGTCCAACACCCCTGAGTTCCAACACCAAGGAAAAACAGCAATGATCTGACAGAGACCCAGAAGGGGACGCCCCCACAGCGGAGGACAACAACGCAGTAACAGAACAGTACCTTAGGTCAGGGCTCACTCAAGCTGTGGACCAGAAAGGCCAGTTTCCGGGATCACCGGAGCAGTGGAGTCCGTGTCCGGCAAGGTTTCCTGCAAAGTATCCGGGACCAGGACCTCAGCAGGGGCAGATGTCTCAGGGAACTCCGGGTCGACCTGCGTCGGCGATGTTCTCATGCGCAGCGCTCCGTCCACCCCCACAGTCATCCGAGGCTGAGCAGAACCCCGGGATCGGGACCGGCGTCGTCCTCTGCTTCGACGGCATCGCTGGGGCCGGGTCCCCCAGGTCTCGCGGGGGCCGCCCCGCTCGCCAGGGGGCAGGTCATCACCCCGGATCTCGAGCCACTCCCACACCTCCGCCGGTGACTCAAAGAAGTGTGCGCGGCCCTGGGAGAGCACCTTGAGCTTGGCTGGGTAGAGGAGCATGTATTGGAGCTTCATGTCCCTGAGTTTTTGCTTAACTCCCAGGAAGGACTTCCGCTGCTCTTGGACCTGCTGAGTATAATCAGGATAGATAGAAACTCGGCTATTTTCAATTGTGAGGGACTCCATTTCCCTTGCGGCCCTTAGTATACAGTCACGATCTCTATAGTTCAGGATCTTTGCGATCAGGGCTCTAGGAGGCTCGCCTGGTCGCGGAGGGGGAACAAGGGCCCTATGTGCCCGTTCAATGACAAAGACACTGGACAAACCTGTCGAGCACAGTTGGGAACGGATCCAGGTCTCCAAGAAGCGCTCAGCGTTTCCAGCCTCCAGGCGTTCCGGCACGCCCAGGACCCTGATGTTACTTCGACAGGCCCTGCCTTCCGCGTCTTCAGCTCTTCTCTCCAGTGCACGGGTGGTGGACGTCAGGATCGCAACAGATTTTTGCAAGGAAGCCACCTCAGTTTGTAAGTGGGCAATATTGCCCTCCGCATCAGTGACCTTGTCCGCCACTTTACGGAGATCCGTCCGGAGTAGATTAACATCTATGGACACAGTTTCGATTTGCCTCTCCAAGGCAGAGTGGGATGCCTGGATAGCCTTAAGGATCTCCGCCCTGGAAGGCTCAGGCGGGCCATCCCCCCATCCTCCGGGCCCGTCTGCCGCGTGATCCTCTGTGATGGCAGACGAGGCGTGGTATACTGGACAATGGTGTTGGGTTGGGAGGATTTCGCGGACCTATCCTTACGGGCCGCCATCTGGAGGGGTAAGTCGTGAGTCCCCCCAAGGGGTTCCAAAGAGTTACAGCTTGGTCCCACCAGGTAGGTGTAGAGCTCAGTGGCGGTGCCCAGGAAGGATGAGCGGGCGAAATGCCAGTATAGTAGGCGGCTCTCGGCAGTGTCCAATCCAGGCAGGGGAGCAGCCGAGAGGACCCAAGCAATCCCCACGCAGGTGGCCCCACAAGGGCGGCAGTCCGGCACTCCCCACTGTAGTGAAAAGAAAGCGGGCAAGTAGTGATCCCCGATGCACTCACCGGGCCAGGCGGCAGGACAGCGGACAATCCAGGCAGGCGGGAAGAATTCGTAGGCCTCCAGAGGCGCTCCCACGGGAGGACACAGAAGCACTGTATCGCGGGGGCCAGGGGTAGCGCAGCGCACAGGCCGCTGCAGCGCCCGGCAGCCGGCGCAGTGTAGACGGTCGCCGAGGCAGGCCAGGCGACCCAGCAATCAGGGCAGAACGGATGTAGCGTGTCCTCGCCTCCTCTTCAAGTTGGGAGCGCAGTGGCGGCCAGAGTCCGGCACTCGTCCAAGCATCAAGGATAGGGACCGTTGGCACACCCCCAATCGATCATAAGGGCCCCCCGGAGGCACCCCCTCAAGAGTGGCCCACAGTCGCAGTCCAACCAATGGGCTCCCCGCCACATGCACGCACAGCACCACCAAGGAATCACCGGGAGGAGCAGTCAAAATGGCGGGTGAGTGGGGGAAGGGAGCCAATGCGGTCACATCTCCAAGTCGCCGCACTCCACGACCCCCTCCGAAGTATCAAGGCACCAGGAACTCCTAATGGGGGAGGTGAGTTAGATTGTGCCCCCGGGGGGGGGGAAGCAAGGCCTCAACTCCCGTGGGCCACCCCGAAGAAAGCCGGCCAGGCCGACCGCCCAGTGCCACAGGGTCCGGTTCACAGGAGGCACGGCACCATCAAAGGCTAGGGAAGCAGTACTCACGGCCACCACGCTCACCCTCGTCCCACGTGGGTCTCCTGAGGCCCCGGCAGCCGGACCAGCAGTCTCTGGCCGCTCAGCGCCCGGGGCGAAGCTCCGCCGCAGGAACACAGCCCAGGATGGAAGGCGCCCCGCCTCCTCCACCACGATTGCCAGAGACCTCCGGGGAACTCCAACACCCGCTCCTGACTCACCAACCGCGGATCGGCAGCCGCCGGTGGAGAGCCGGAGTCCGCCAAGGATTCGCCCGGCCCGGAGCCCAGAGGGCGTCAGATCAGGGCGAGTCTCTCACAGGCCGCCTCCGCGACCCAGGCCCAGACCGCGGCGTTGCGTGATTCATCACGTCGGTCCAAGCTCCAAGTGTGCCTCTGCGCCCGTCCACGGAGGAATTCGAGATCGCTCCCTCAACACGGGAGATCCCTGGCAAGTCAGGAGGTCCACCGACTCGATTCCCAGACAATGGATAGCCCGGGCAGGATTTCACAGCAGGATTAGCGGGTCCTCGGGACGGAGCTGGTGGAGCTCACGTCCTGCCGGCCATGTTGCTTGGCCACGCCCCCCCAGACACGTCTTTAAGGAGAAAACTTCAGGTTCTTCTTCCGCTTCAAAGGAGACCCTCAGACCCACTCTTCAGTACACTCCTGGACCTGGGAATTCTAAAACGGACTGCCCTGCTGCCAGAGGAAGACTCTGCTGCCTGCTGTCAACTCAGGCTGAGTGACTCCAAGACTCGGATGACTGACCTGTTCTGGGCTAGAGGGACACAACAATCTCCAGAGGCCTTCCTGCAATTGCTCAGCTGACCTGCTGCACTGGACCTGCGTGAGCACTGATGGCCTCTGCTGGAGTGCGTTACTGATCCCCATGACTGTCCTCCCCAGGCATCAGAAAGAGCTCCTCTTGTCTAACTGAAGGTTCCACCAGATCCCGCGCAAAGTGATGCGAAGCCCTGCAAAGCCTTGCTGCACAGTTCATAGTAACCGACACAGAGCAACTCAAAGCCTTACTGTATAACTTTGTCGAAACCGACGCCAGACGATGCAATGCCTCACAAAGCAACACCGCACCAAGGACATAATTCAATAGTCAGTGGGCCAAACTTGGTCCTGTGCCTAGACTGCGCTCTATCGCGCTTGGCCTGAACTTCGGACTTTGTCCCAGTCCAGCGCAATCAGATACCCTCAGTTGCCGATTTGTGCCTTTTTAATCTAAAATCCTTAAAATTGCATATCTCCAGTTCTACTGATTAGATTTTTGATGTTTAGGTGTCAAATAATTTCTTGAATGTAACTATATTTTACTAAATCGGTGTGGGATTTTTCTTGTGTTGTCTTACTATTTGAGTGCTGGATAAACACTTTTAGATATTGTGTCTAATAAGCCTGACTGCTTTTTGCCAAGCTACCAGAGGGTTAAGCACAGATTAATTTAACAAGTTCTTGTGGTTCACCCTGACAAGGATTGTGGCTGTTGCTTGAGAAGTGTTCACACACCCCCATCAGCCAACAATCTAATCCTGCAGATTGGTGCTGAGTGGTGGGATTTAGTACTTCTGCTTGTGAAGTCTCATAAAGTGATTCATGTAACACAAAAATCCCATATTAATAATTTTACACCAAATCTGACCTCATTTCAAATTCACCTTGATTGTCCTCTTGTTTTTTCAAATTCACTTCCATTCTACCTGACTTGTGCGCCTGAAAACATGGAGTTTGAGCTCAGCGACTTGGACAGCTAAACTGTGGCTTGGCTCAGAGGATTTTGCAGGGAGAGGTGGGTTTCAGCACTCCAGGGCTTCAAAAAAAGGAATTTCAGTACTCCTGAAGGCCCTCAGGGTCTGGTGGAAGGAAATCCAGTTACAGGCTACAGAGGCGGAGGTGGATGTTGAGGAGGAGGAAGTGGACTTTGAGAGGGAGCAGGAAGAGGAGATGGAAGGGAAGGATGGCAGCCCACTAATCATAGCTCCAGAGATCAGAGGAGGGCCCACAGGAGTGAAGTCCCCTGTCAGATCCTGTGGCAGCGGCAGCGACCCAGCCCACACCCTCTCCGAAGAAGAGCTAGTGGACAAGAAAGCAGAGAGAGAGAGTTCAAGCAGAATCTTGTTAAGTTAATATAGGAGGCAGCCAAGGAGAAGACTGCAGCCAAAAGGACCACTGAGTTAAGGAAATTGGCCATGCAAGAAGAGAAGAGGGCAGCAGAGGAGACTGCTGCCCAGAGGGCCCTTGAGGAAAAGAAATTACCCTGGAGGAAAGGAGAATGGCCCGTGAGCTAAGTCTCAAAGAACTGGACATCAGAGCCAAACACATCAAGTCCAGCATCAGTGGTGGCAGTGCACCTGTAAGTTGTTGGACGCTACCCGAGTGTACAGGTATTTAAATCGCGCCCTCCCGCCCAACCTCAGATTTACTACTACTCACCCCTGAGGCGAAAAGCCGGGGGCTCTCCTTGCTATCCCTTTCATTCCTGGCAATTACTTGATAAAATTGAATTGTTTGCAGAAATATTTTTAAATTGTGTATATATTTTAAACAGCCCGTTTTTAGCTGCTGACAAAGACTATTTCCTCGTGGCAAGATTAACATTGGCCCGAGGCCCCCCGAGGACTTTGCCTGACCGGTGCAGCCGATTTTAGGGCTGACGCCGGCAGGTTAGAACGGTCGCCATCTTGGGGAGGAAGGAAGGAAGAGGGTAGCGGTCCAGTTGTTGGACGCTACCCGAGTGTACAGGTATTTAAATCGCGCCCTCCCGCCCAACCTCAGATTTACTACTACTCACCTCTGAGGCGAAAAGCCGGGGGCTCTCCTTGCTATCCCTTTCATTCCTGGCAATTACTTGATAAAATTGAATTGTTTGCAGAAATATTTTTAAATTGTGTATATATTTTAAACAGCCCGTTTTTAGCTGCTGACAAAGACTATTTCCTCGTGGCAAGATTAACATTGGCCCGAGGCGTCCCGAGGACTTTGCCTGACCGGTGCAGCCGATTTTAGGGCTGACGCCGGCAGGTTAGAACGGTCGCCATCTTGGGGAGGAAGGAAGGAAGAGGGTAGCGGTCCAGTTGTTAGGACGCTCCTTACCTCCCCCCACTGGATATAAGGATGACGTCTTCCCGTCCGCGCAGCGGGCGGGCGCAGCGGGCGCGCCGGCGGCGCGCCAAAGGCAAGCCCGTCTGCGCCCGTCCGCGGCAGTCCGGGGCACGGGGCCAGAACCCCTGTCCATTCCACCCCGAATGCCATAAACAATAGGACACATATTAGGTACACCGCCAAGGATCTGCTTGCCATACGCCCCAATGCTAAAGAGAGTTGCTGCCACACTATGGCAGTAGACTCCCCCACGATGCACTGTGCGTCCTGCCATTTCACGATCAAGAAGGGAAAGGATGATAAGCTAATAGGGAAGACCTTGAAAATGTCACTACTTAATTGTAGATCCCTCAAAAAACACAGAGTAGAGATACATGATCTTGTGTTAGATGGTGATCTCGATGTACTCTTTTTAACCGAGACGTGGCTTGATACAGCCTCGACTCCAGAAACCTTGGAGGCGGTCCCGGTAGGATATAGCCTGCTCAGAATCGATAGAGAAAAACAGATAGGAGGAGGACTGGCTATAGTGCATAAGAGCGACCTACACTGTACCTTAGAGAAGGCTACTCTGCCGAACAGTGAGAGTGGGTTTTTTGCGATAAAGACTAGTCCCAAAAGTAATATCAATGGTCTTCTAGTATACAGGCCCCCGGGTAAGTCTTCACAATTTGCCACTCAGCTGATAGAACTAATAACGCAACATGCACTTCGACATAAGAAATTTCTTATTCTGGGAGACCTTAATTTTCATTTTGAAGATTTTAAATGTAGAGAGGCACAGGCCGTGGTAGAGGCTTTGAATTCATTGTCACTAACACTGCAATCACTATCTCCATCTCATCAACTTGGCCATCTTTGGACCCTGTGTTTGCTAACTGGGAAGATCTCAAAATGAACACTCCGTTGCAGATCACATGGTCCGATCATTTTGTCATCCCCTTTGAGGTGCAAAATAATCTACAGGAATGCAGCGTGATTAATTCTAATGTGCCCAATTCTAGACCCGTGAAACGCAGAGACTGGAAGAACTTTACAGAGGAAAAGTTTAAATCTGCCTTAGGTAGAGAACCTCCTCCCTCCAACGACACCCTGCTTAAGTCATGGGAGCACTATGAAAAATGGATGTCCAGGGCTCTGGACACAGTAGCACCATGGACATTTAAACCCCCTGTCAGAAAGACTCAAACGGCTCCATGGTTCTCCAAAGAACTTAAGGAAGCTAAGGCCAAATGTAAAAACATTGAACGAGGATGGAGAAAAAACTATGATCCAGAGGACAAGTCAAAATATAAAAAGGAATTAAAAATCTATCATAAACTTATTAGAGCAGCTAAAGGTGTGCATTTCAAAGAACGTATTGAAACCGCAAAAAATCCTACTAAGGAACTTTTTTCAATATATAAAGAGCTCACGGTTCCCACTAGACTTGAGGCTCAAGACACATACTCTAATGAGCTATGTGATGAGATTGCGGATTTTTGTGTGAAAAAAGTAGATTTAATACATGCCACTTTCACAGACAGCCCACATGACCATCACTCAATAGTGAGAAATGTTCCCGATACCAAGCCCCAGTTGACAAGCTTCTCGGTCCCTAAGAGATCTGACCTGCTTCCTATTATGAGAGGAATACATTCTGGATCCCCTCTGGATATAATGCCCCCTAATCGATGTATGGGGGTTCTTGATGGTATGATCGAGCAGATTGAACAGCTTATCGCTCTCTCTTTTCAGTAGTGCCATGTGCTGGAGGCTTGGAAAACCGCACAGGTTATACCCCTGAAAAAGAAAACGAACATTCATATCTCTCAACTGCAAAACCTCCGTCCTATATCCCTCCTCCCCTTCTGTGGGAAAGTTGTGGAGAAGGTTGTGAACAAGCAACTTATGCAATTCATCGAAGAGAACTCTTGCCTCCACTCAACCCAGTCAGGTTTCAGAGCAGGATATTCAACTGAATCCGCGGTCCTCTTTTCCACAGAACGCTTGAGACAACTTGTTGATGGAGGGCAGACAGCAGCGTTGGTGTTATTAGACCTCAGTGCAGCATTTGACACCGTGCTGCACTCAACGCTGCTGTCGCGCCTCTCTGACATGGGAATAGAGGGCCCAGCCCTGGAGTGGATAAGATCCTTTTTGGAAAACAGGAGTTTTCAGGTACATTGCCCTCCTTATAAGTCATCTCCTCGCAAGTTGAGGCATGGGGTTCCACAAGGCTCAAGTCTGAGCCCCACGCTGTTTAATATATATATGGAGCCTTTGGCACATATTGTGGAATCCTATGGTGTGGATATCGTCACATACGCTGACGATACCCAATTAATAATTCAACTTGCCAACAACCAGCCTGAGGAAGCCATTAACTTTTCCAATTGTATGCGGGCAGTGGCTGGGTGGATGAATAGCAACTGCCTTCGCCTAAATGGCGATAAAACCGAGTTGCTAGTGGTCGGTAAGTCTCCCTCCACCTGGTCGCAGGACTGGTGGCCGACGGAATTAGGGCCAATCCCCCGCTCAGCAGAGGTTGTAAGAAACTTGGGAATTATGATCGATGCAGAGCTTTCCTTCAAGCAACAAATTAGCAAAATCACTGGAAAATGCTTTGGAATATTAAAAACCCTCCGCAAAGTTCTCGACCTGCTCCCCTTTGGTGCCAGGAAGAAACGTATCCACGCCCTAGTCACGCCACACCTGGATTATGGCAATGCCCTTTTCCTGGGCCTGAGCAAAAAGGGCATTCAACAACTACAGTGTGTCCAAAATGCCGCTGCCCGCTTGGTACTGAAGCTTCCACGCAGGGCATCCGGTACAACGGCATTGCGTAAACTTCATTGGCTCCCTATTGTGGAGCGCATCAAATTTAAGGCACTATGTATGGCTCATCGTATTGCCCAGGGAAAAGGCCCAAACTACCTGCAAAGACTCCTTATCATCCATCGCCCTACTCGAAATCTTAGATCCGCTGGAGTGATGTTATTCAAACTCCCCCGTGTTCACAGGTCCAGAATGGGAGGTAGCTCCTTCCGTTTCTTGGCTAGCAAACACTGGAATAGCCTCCCCTTGAACCTTCGGATGGAGCCCTCCGAAACAAGATTCAGACAAAATTTGAAAACTCATCTCTTTCCCAAGTAAATAGTATCCTGATATATTCTAGGATTTTAGTGTGACTTGGTTTTAGCTTCATCTGGGAGCAGTAGTTTTTCAGCGCGGGGACACACCGTCATAGGTGTAACCAGGCGCTTTAGAAATGGTCTTATTATTATTATTATTAAGTGTCCACTGGAGACAAGAGAGTCCACATTCCCAAGGATCTGGTGTCCAAAGTTGTTGTGATGGATAGCATAGATAATTGGTTTGAAGACTATGAGGTTGCCATGGAGATAACCAAGGTCCCTGAATATGGGGGGGGGGCAGTCTCTGGAGGCACATACCTAGTGAGGAGAGGAATGCCCTGCTGGCCCAAGGAAACCAGGACAGGATGAGGTACCTTCCCCCCCATGAAGGACACACTTATCAGAAAGTATGGGCTTACCCCAGAGAGGAATAGGCAAGTGATTAGGGCCAGCCAGAAGATGCCCCAACAGTTCTGGGTAAATTGTATGAATTACTTTTGTAAGGCAATAGACGGTTGAGTAAAGATTGGTAATATAAAGGGCTGCACAACTTATTTGCCAGAGAGCATATGTTCAGCAATTGTTTACCAGAGCTGAGCCTAAACCGAGTGGACTGTAAGCTCACGGGATCCCTGGAGCTTGCCTAGGAGTTGAACCACTGGCTCAGCACCAGGGGTCAAAATAAGGTACCTGGGAGTAACCCCAAGTAGGGTGGTTCCGGTTCCCCTAGAAGAGTGAGTGGGAGGTCCTGAGAGAGATAAACAAAGTCCCAGAGTAAAGTGGGTGAAACTGTTTCCATGCCCCTTCTGAAAAACCAGGGGGTAGGTTCTTGTGGGCAGTGGCCCAGCATCCCATTTCCGTTAACGCTGCTTTGATTGTTTCCCGTTAGGACGCAGGCAGGGGGGACTATATCTGTACAAAAGAAAACACCCACTGGTGGGAACTTTACAGGGGAGGTCAATGTGGACTTAGGCGCAAACAGTCCCCAGGTCAGATGTCAGAACGTGCCCTCATTTCTCTTAGTTGGGAGATAGACTCTGACGTTAGACTTGTGATCCCTGACAGTGGGAGATATCACTTTCAATAAGTCATAGTGAATGGGATCCCTGTCACTGCTATGAGGGATACCAGTGTCAGCCAGACCATGCTAGTGGAAAGGCAGGTTTGACCAGATCAGTACACCGGACAGGTGTGTAGGGTACCTCAGACCCACGGCAGGACTGTTCCTGCCCCATGGCTTTGGTATCTCTGAAATGGGGTGGGGAGGTGACCCAGAGAAGGGTCGTACTAAGTCCACAGATGCCCATTGACTGCATTTTGGGAAATGAGTTGCCGCCGGTATTGAAAGAGCTATCGCTCCCAAAAAGAGGGTACAGAGACCGAAATGGAGGGGCTGGTGGAGGAAAGGATCCTCTTTGACTGCCGTTCAGCCTAAGTGTACAAATCCTGGACTGAGTGGCCAGTCTCAGGATACCACCCCTGAACTGGCAGAAAGGAGAGTGGAACAAAAGTGCCTAACACCCGATTCTGTTGCCCCCCACTCTGAGAAACCTCAAAGGTCAATGCACCCTGGATGGTCCGGCGCCTGGCTCTTGACAGTGACAGCTGTCAGTGGCCTCTATTGGTTACTGTCATTATGGGCAGAGTTTTCCTTGGGTTGGGGACAGACGTCTGATCTAAGGGCGGAATGGGCCACATCACTCTGCTGGTCATGGTGGTACGGGATGCATCTGTGAGCATGTTAAGGTTAGGAGCTTCACAGATGGGGCCAGAAGTAAAGAGAAGGGTTTCACCGGGGATAGCCCAGTTGCTCCAGATGGTGTTGACAGAGAGATGCTTATGAATTCAGAAGAGCATAAAACTGAAAAAAAATGACAAGTGCCTCTGTAGTAGAGGGCCATTATCCACGTTCTATTGCCTGAGCAGTGAAGCCCACCAAGATATTGATTAGTCTACCCTGGCTCTAGGCTGCTGGAGGGTCATATTGGACCTTCTCTACGCTTCAAGCTCACCCCAAACATGTTGCCTTCACCCCTACTTTTTTGCCAAATTAGTGTTTGTTGGCCTTAGGACTGTGCACTTTAACACTGCTATCCAGTGCTAAAGTGCTTGTGCGCTGTCATTTAAACATGGTGAAATTGCTACACAATTACACTATAAGTCCCCTAGTCAAGTGGTACTAAATGTACCCAGGGCCCTTAAATTAAATGCTAATAGTGACCCTGAAGCACTTATTGTGCCACCCACTTAACTAGCACTTTAAACATGACTAAGGCAGGGTGTGTTGTATATAAAAAGTTGCGTATGTACTTTTAAGTTTTACATGTCTCGGTAGTGATAAACTCAAATTAGTATTTCTCTATTGCAAGGCCTACCTCTTCCATAGAATAACACTGAGTTTCCTTATTACATATAATGTCATAATGGTTTTTTTGGTAGTGTGTTTAGGAATGTCATGTTTGTTGTATGAAGAATTGTAATTGTACACCCTCCTTAAAGGTAAAGTTGGATTTTATGTCATAATTCTGAAAATACCCCTTTTAGATTAGCATGGTCTTGTCCTAACTATTTTGTGCATGCAGCCTGTATCCTGGGTCACATGACTAGGTGTACTTCGCAGTTGGACTTTCTGTATTCCTCCCAGACAGCATCACAATAGAAGGTCTGAGTGTAGTTGGCAGGATGGGCCATCCTGGCTTAATGAGGGGGAGAGCTGTACCTACCATATTCGCACTTCAAAGGCACTGGCCCTTTTCGCACACAAAAGGCTTCACACTAGCCTATTGCCCCCTAATACAAACTGGTCCCAGGGCAGGGAGGCAGGAAATTCCAGACACCTGTGTAAGGGGAAAACTCCAGAAGTTTCTTAAACGTCAAAGGGGGCACAGGTTTAAAAATGAGATCTCATACCCATTCTTCAGTACACTCCTGGACCTGTGGATACTACAGACGAAGGGCTGCCCTGCTACCAGAGGATTACCCTGCTGCCTGAAGCCTGCCTTGCTGTCTGAGAAGGAAGACTGGACCTGCTCCCTTCATTCCGGGCTGAGTGACTCCAAGGGTCAGCTGACTGACCTCCTGTATTGTGCTATATGGACACAACAAGCTCCAGAGGCCTCCCTACAAATGCCCAGCTGACCTGCTGCACTGGACGTCCCTTGACCTGCAACTGGACCTGCCTGAGCCCTGCTGGCCTCTGCTGAAGTGAGTCTGTGGTCCCCAAGCAGTGCCTCCCCAGGTACTGGGCCCTTGGCTGGCATCAGAGAGAGCTTCTGTTAGACCAGGCATCCTTGGTGTATTTTCTCCTGTTTTTTTGCCTCAACCTCCTATATTTTTGACTGAGTGCTGAACTTCGTTTTGGTGGTTTAGGTACTCTGGGCACTTTACCACTGCTTATCAGTGCTAAAGTACAAGTGATTCCTGTGTAAATTGTGATTATGATTGGTTATCCATGATTGGCATATTTGATTTTCTGGGAAGTCCCTAGTAAAGTGCACTATATGTGCCCAAAGCCTGTAAATCAGATGCAACAAGTGGGCCTGCAGCACTGTTTTTTCCATCCACATGAGTAGACCTGTAAAGTTTTCTCAGGCCTGCGATTGCAGTGTCTGAGTGCAGTTTTAACTTGCCATGTCGACCTGGCAAGTGCACTTGCCTGGGAAGTGGCCTTGCCAGAATCAAACCTTCCTTTTTACTATATGTAAGGCACCCCTAAGGTAGGAACCCCCATGGGGCAGGGAGCCGAGTATGTGAAAGGAAGGACATGCACTGGTGTCTTTGACATGTCCTGATAGTGAAATACTGCCAATTTCATTTTTCACTACTGCAAGGATTAGCTCTCCTATAGGCGATCATTGGAACTACCTTGTAACATTTTACAGGTGTAACTTTTGATTGGGAACAGTTAGAGATTCGGAGTCTAGGTTCCCCGAACTCCAAATTTAAAAATACATCTTTTACTAAAGATGGTTTTTAAATTGTATGTTTGAAAATGCCCCTTTTAGAAAGTGGGCATTTTCTAGCTTTACTACTCTGTGTGCCTCTGCCTGCTTGTGGAATTAATGTCTGGTTTAGACTGACAGGGGATGTTTGTGCATTCATTCCAGACACTCACACAAAGGGAGTTGTGGTGTGCCCTACATATCCTGATGGGTGTTCCTGAGCTAGAGTGGTGGGAGGAGTTGTCATTGACATCGGAATAGGGCTGTGTCTGTCTTTCACAATGCTGGCTCCACCCCCTGTAGTGTGGCTGGACTAGAAAGGACAGAACTGGTTCTAGTAAGCAAGGGAGACCTTCTTTGAAACCTGTACACTTCAAAGGCTGAAAGTAGCATGACGCCAGAACTTTAGATTAAGAGGACCTTGCCAAAAAGAAGAGCTACAAACAAATGTACTTCCCTTGCTGTGTTGCATTGCTGGGTTGGCCTGCAGTTGCTGCTTCTGTCTGTGGGCCCTGGAAAGGACTGAACTTTAACTTTACTTTGGTATTCTGCTTAAGAAGATTCTCTTCATGTAGAGCTTGTTTGTCAGGGACACAAATACTTCACTTGTAGCCTCCCTGAACTCCACTGCTGGGAGTTCTGACCTGCTTTGTGGTGCCAACTCCAGTTCTGGGCCCTTGGAAGTTGTTTTGCTGCTCCTGATGCTGAAAATACACACATTGCCCTTCAAACGCTGTTGAGGGAAAAACATCTGACACAGCAGCAGGAGGATGACACTATGTAAGCCACCACTCGATCCACCGAGAGGGTTCCCTGTGACCACTGGGAGAACCAGTATCCCCAAACTCTAAAAGAGATGGTGTAGGAAGCTGGCTCTCTGTAAAGTGGACCAAAAGGAGGATCGCTGTGTAAAGAGTCCAGGCTAACCCCAAAGAAATTACAGAGGCATACATGACAGCCCAAATGCTCACTTTTGTGGTAGTGTGGGCGAGCAGTTATGCATATCAGAGGGTAGTGCTAAGTATTTATTGCATACACAAATACAGTAAAAGATACACACACCCAATAAAGAAATCCGACACCAATTTATAAAAATAATACATACTTTTATATAAATTCAGATACCA
The DNA here is from genome assembly GCF_964261635.1 of Lissotriton helveticus. Lineage (NCBI taxonomy): Eukaryota > Metazoa > Chordata > Amphibia > Caudata > Salamandridae > Lissotriton > Lissotriton helveticus. The sequence goes on from NC_136065.1 coordinate 2,049,492,441, forward strand.
AGATCATCGTAATCAGGTAAGTCGTTTTTGAGTTATGAATTTTTATAATTTTCAAAAATGGACAGTGCAATCTCAGGATCAGTAATGTTATCCTATGGAGGAAAAACATGTATTGCATTTGGGCACTGTTAGACCTGGCACCATTGGCGTGGGTCTCCCTTCCATGTTTCGCTGTTGTCTCCTCTGCTTTTGCTGGTATTAGATGCTCTGGGCGCTGTGCCACTGTCATTCAGTGCCACAGCGCAAGTGCTCCCTGTGTAAATATGACTGTGAATTGGTATATCCCTGATTAGCTTATTTGGTTTACCTTTTAGTCCCCAGTAGTATGGCCTGTTTTTGCCCAGGGCCGGTAGCCCAAATGCTGCTGGTGGGCCTGCAGTGCTGGTTTGCGGCACCCACAGAGGCAGCTTGTAAAGTGTACCTCGGACCTGCCACTGCAGAGTCTGTGTGCAGTGCAGAACTGCCATCTTGGCTGGGAAGTGCCCACACTTCCCAGCCCCTAAACCTTCCCTTGGCATCATATCAGTCACCCCTATGGTAGGGTGCATTGTGTGTGCAAGGTAGGACATGGCTTGCTATGTGTAGCATGTCCTGGTAGTGAATTACCCCCATTTCGTTTTTCACTAATGCAAGGCTACCTGTTCTCCATAGGCTAGAATGGGCAGTTTGACTATTACATCTTATAGTCCTAACTGACTCAGGGAACACGGTAGAAATTCGAGTTTAGTATGCCTGAACTCAGAATGATATAATACATCTTTTAGCGAAGTTGGTTTTAATATTCTGTGTTTGAAAATACCACTTTTAGAAAGTAGGTATTTTCTTGCCTAAGCCTAAGCCTAAGCCTTCCAGTGTGCTCTGCTGTTATGTGTATTGACTGTCTGGGTTTAGAGGGGCAAGGCAGGCTGAGTCAGACCTGGGTTGAATACAGAGATCTGCATTGAGTACTGGGGAGGGGTAGCTCCTTGACCTGAATAGGGCTGTGCCTGGCAAGGTGAATGCTACCTCCACCTCCTACTGTGCGTCTGATGGCAGACCCCCTCTTTCTGAAAGGAAGGATGCAGCCTGGTAAACAAAGTGCTCCAGGCGTGAGCAAAACTGGTTTTGGCTGGGTTCAGTGACTAGTGACTTTTTAGAACAAAGACTTTTGGGGTATAAATATCTGTGCCCAAACCCCTGATGTTGATATTGTTCCTGGATGTTAAGAAGAACCTCTGTCCGTGTCACTGAAGGAATCTGCAGGATTGTGTGCTGTTTCCTGGATTGGCCTGCAGTAGTTTCCCCTGGACTTGGAAGAAGAGGGAAAAGGACTTTGAGAGAACTTTTATTTTGCTAAAGCAATTACCCAAGGGCTGATGGAGTCACAGGCACATCTGACTCCCCCACCAGCCTCCTGATTCCTCCCAGCGAGGATTTCTATCTGAAGGTGAGGCCCTTGTGAGTTGCAGGGCCTCTAGTTCTACTACAGAGAAGAGATTGCTGATATTGTCGCAAACACCCATTTGCAAGCCGCCGCAGCTGAAGAGCGTAAGAAAAATCACTGCGCTGCTGCCGCCGAGCACTCGCAAACCAAGAACCATCGCATCGCTCGCTTGCGGGCCACAAAGGGCTCGCTAACACCCAAAGATCATCGCATCGCACGTTTGCGGGCTTTCGAGTGCTCACTAACCCCGGATCCTCGCATTGAGATCATCGCATCATGACATCGCAGTGCGGGAGCTGTGCGTCAGGCATTTTCATTGCATCACACCCGGAGCGTCGCTCCCTCGTGGAGCGCCATTTCTTCTCAACGCAACAAGGCCCCACATGCATCAGCGAAGTTTGTCGCTTTGTCCCGCAAGCATTCCAGACCGGTGCATCATCCTCCCTTGCGGCCAGGATTCAACGCATCGCCGGCATCGCGTGAGGAAAATCATCGCTACAACCTGTTCTCAACATTTTGCTTGTTTTGCTACGAAACCCAGGTACTTTGTAAGTAAAAGTGTCGCAGAGACTACTGCTTTAAACTGAACTCCTATTCGCACACTTTGAACTATTTTCACAGCATTTCTAGAGTAACCCTATTTTACAGTATTGTGGCTGTTTTATCGTTATTGGTGAATGAATGAATGAATTTCGATTTCTAGAGCGCACATAGCTGCCCTGAGGCGTCCAAGCGCTGAGAATACCAACTGAGAGTTAAAACAGGAAAAGGAAGTGTCAAGCTCCACTATCTACATGGTAAACAGGAGCGTTTTCAGCTGTTTACGGAAGGAGAGGATATCGGGGTTAGATCTTAGATGCTGGGGAAGGGTATTCCACAGCTTGGCTATGTTATGAGAAAAAGAGCGGCCTCCAGATCTTGATTTCTTTATTTGCGGCACAATGGCTAGATTTGCAGAGGTAGAGCGCAGCTGTCTGGTGGGAAGATAGGGTGTGATAAGAGGGAGATTGATTGCCGGACCTAAGGACCAGAAGGTCTGGTGTGCAATGCAAAGTGATTTGAAGTTTACTCTCTCCCTTACGGGAAGCCAGTGCAGTTTCCTTAGTCCGGACTTTACTGAGGATCTGCGGGGGATTTGTAAAAGAGTTCGTGCTGCGCAGTTCTGTATCAGTTGCAATTTGCGTAAAGTAAAGTCAGGAGCTCCGAGGTATACTGCATTTCCATAGTCCAGCCGTGATTGGATCAAACCCAGAACCACGGTTTTTCTTGCTTCAAAGGGGAGTAGAGGTAAGATCTTCCTGATGACTCTCAGGATGCCGAAGCAAATGGCAGAAAGTTTTGTTGCCTGTTGATCGAATGACAGGGACCTATCAAGCCAGACGCCAAGGCTCTTAATAGCGTCTTTTGGAACAGGGGCAGGACCTAAGCTGGATGGCCAAAGAGTGTCTATGGAAGATGGTACAGTGTGACCCAAGAGCATGAGCTCGGTCTTGTCTCCATTAAGTTTGAGACAAGACTTGGTCATCCAGCTCTTGACCATCTCCAGGCAGCCAGCAAGATCTACACTCGCCGAAGATCCCCCTGCCTGTGCCAGAGATACCACCAGCTGAGTATCGTCCGCGTAGGTGACGATCTTAATACCATACGGACGGACGATCTCAGCCAGTGGCCTCATGTAGACGTTAAATAACGTCGGGCTCAATGATGATCCCTGCGGGACTCCGCATCTCAGAGGCTTGCTAGAGGAGGTGACATTGCCCTCGTACACCTGGAAAGATCTGTCACTCAGGTAGGACCTGAACCACTCCAGAGCTCCGCCAGATATTCCGGTGTCCAGGAGACGCTGCAAAAGGATACCGTGGTTAACGGTATCGAATGCCGCGCTCAGATCGAGGAGGATAACTGCCACCGATCCTCCCCGATCCAAGATTCTCCTGGACTCCTCTGTAACTGCCAGCAGTGCTGTCTCGGTCCCATGCTTGGGGCGGAAACCAGTCTGGGAGGGATTGAGCAGTTGGTTTTGCTTGAGAAAAGTTGTTAGTAAACTGTTTATATATTTCTCCAAGATTTTGGCTGCCCAAGGCAGTAAGGAAATCGGGCGGAAGTTGTTGAGATTCTTGGTGTCCAGGTTGGGTTTTTTGACAAGAGCCTTCACCATAGCCTGTTTCCACGCTACTGGGACTGTGCTGGTGGAGATCGAGGTGTTGAGTACTCCAAGCAGTGTGGGAAGGATGGTCTGTATAGCAGAGATTAGAACATGCGGGGGTGCTGGGTCTCTGGGGGAGCCTGACTTTACTGGTCTTGTGTTAAGCCTATATATAAAGATACTTATTTTTTATAACTACTTGTGTGGTGCCCCTTTATGGTGCTCTTCACTGTGTTACTGTGTATGATCATAAATGCTTCACACACTGCCTCTGAGATAAGCCTAGCTGCTCGTGCTACGTTACCACAGGGTTGAGCAGGGTTTATCAAAGGGTGTAGCCCCCTTACTCTGACTTAGGAATAAGGGTACCTACTTGGACAGTAGCCAGCCATTGCCAACTAGAGACCCCATTTCTAACAGGCACTTAGCAGCAACTCATGGGGCTGTTCTTCAAGACTTAATGTGAGTATGGGGCAAGGTCCAAGGCCACACCAACAGGTCACTTTGGGAGGCTCTGGGGTATACGGGAGCAGAAGTCTGTCACGGCGTCGGGTGTCTATTCACTTCAATGGGAGCAAAGTCCGTTTACAAAGAGGCTGCAAACAGGGACTGGAGCAACCAGACCTGGGGACCCTTGAGATCCACGGGCACATGGGGACACCTTTGGCCCACTTCTCCTTGAGCTGTGGGTCTCAGGTGCAGGTGAGATGGAGTCTCTTGCGGCAGGAGGGGGTCTAAAGAAAGAGGCTGCAGGCGGTGACTGGCATTTCAGTCTGGCAAACCCAAGGATGAGCTTAGCTCATGTGGGTCTGGGGACCCTATTGGCATGATCACCTCCCTTGGATTCAGGCTCTGGAGCGCAGCTGCATAGGTGCTTTGAAGCGTCGGGTGGCGGCTGTCACAGACTCACTTTTGGTCTTTGTTTCTGCTGCAGAGGGGCAAACAGGGCAGCAGGGCCACTCTTGATGTGGATCTCACTGTTCCTGAAATCCCTCAACATGCAGGTCTGTCTTTCCCAGGGATTTAGGGCACAACAAACCTTGGCAGCTGCAAGGGGTCCAGTACTCCAGGCACTAGTAATGTGCAGCTTCGGTCAGTCCTGGCATCCTCACACTTGGAAAGAGGGCAGATATGACCTGTAGGGTCACCTCTATCTCTTTCTGGGTGGCTGCTGCTTCGGTAGTCCCTGTAGGCAGCAGGTCGGTGTACTGAGCCTTGCTCTTTGGTGCCTGCGGCTGCAGGGGATTAGCACCTCTACTCCAAGGGAGTTTCTTTGGCAAGTTGCGAAGAACTGACAACCCTTTGGGTTTATTGATGTCTGCACAGCAGCAAGACAAATCAGTTTCTCCACGATGGTCAGGTGCAGCAGGCGGGCTGGAAGGGTTGGCACCAAGTCAGTCGTGCTCCTCAGTTCTCGGGTCAGCAGTTTTCTTTGTCCACTTATTCTTTCGGTCCATAGAAATCTGACGTTCAGGTATCAGGGGGCCCCCCAGATACTAAATTTAGGGGCATTAGGAGAGTGAGAGGTAGTAGCCAATGGGCTACTTGTCCCTGTAGTCACTAACCCTGGATATATGACCACTTCCTGTGGGACATGACTTCCTAATTCCACCACACACAATATGACTGGAATTTCTAAAGTCATGTACACGTCTGGCTTGGTCACCCTAGAGGTGTCCCATCCTGGCAGTGCAAAACGCCCCCTGCACTGCTAATTTTCTCACCTGCCTGGTGCCAGATGGCTCAGGACAGGGGGGGGTGACATCCTCTCCTGTGAGGGAAGCCAAATTCGCAAAACAAAGGTGGTGGGCTATTTGAAGCTCACTGCCTTGGAGTGCTAAATCGCAGGTCATCCTGTAGGAGGGGATGTAAACACCCTCTGCTCGAGCAGGCTTTGTTCCTGACCTCCTGAAAGCAAAGGTCGTCACACCTGGGGGGCAGAAACTCGTCTGTGGTGACAGGCTGGCTACGAACAGTCCGTTAGTACACTAGTAGTTGGTAGTTTTTCAGGGGGCACCTCTAAGGTGCCCTCTGGGTGCATGTATTATGAAATTCATCACTGGAATCAATGTGGGTTTATTATTATGAGGTGTTTGATACCAAACACCATATGTTTTAATGAAGTCATTATGCAGCTGGTAACGTGTTTTGACCAGTGTCCAGTACATGCCTTAAGATGACTTCCCTGCTCACTTGCAATATCTAGTAATAGAACTATACATCACAGGGGCATATCTGCGCATGCGGAAATGTCCTCACATACAATATTATGCACCATACCTTATGGCTCAAAATCCTGCTACAAGGGTGACTTACATATATTAGATGCAATGACTTTGGTATGACACTCAGGAGTGTGTCATGTCATGTTTTCACTCATGGTTTGCACCATTTCACGCAGACTGCAATGGAAGTCTGAGTGGAAGTTGTGTGTGTTAGGGTGGCATAAGATATGCTGCAGCCCCTAGGGGCCTGCTTTAGTATCCCTGTCCAAGGTGCTGGAGAACCATTTACTAGGAACTTACAGTGGTCCTAAAGTTTTCTCTGATACAGTCCTAAAGTCCTAAGCCAATTGTAGCAAAATTAAACAATACCTTGTTTTAGGGGAGGAGCACTGGCACTGAGATCTGGTTAGCAGGCCTCAGTGCACTGCCAGAGTCGAAAATCAGCATCTAGTCGCTAAAAAGGAGGCAAAAAATGGGGGAGTAACTGCAACAAAAGCCCAGTTCTCTACAGATAGGGGATGCAATGGCTGAGCTGATTGAATATTTCCTATTTTTATATGAATGAAATGTTACCACCTTGCCCTGAATGAAGGAATATAGGACATTACAACGCGATGTATTGCATTGCGTGCTTTTACAACGTGGTCGTTACAACAACTTCGTTGTTAGTACGTGATACATTTGGATCGCAAGTCATTACAACGACTTGCAGTAGGGGGCGCGCTGGACTTACGAATAGTATTATCTACTATTCCTACTCCAGTTTGCGAAACAGTAGGGAAGGTGTTGGAATTCTATGGCAGGACCGGAGGCTCGGATTATGCTTTTCTTTCTCCGCATTTTAATAAAACAGATCTCACAGCAGCCTCAGAAAAGCGTCATCAAAAATGTGTTTTTCCTTTTTTATCCCAAATAAACATAGGATAACAACATATTCCTTTTGTTGAAACTACAACTCCCAATAGTCCAGGCAACAGTCCAACTGCAGTCCTTCCTCAGTGTTAACCAGGGCTAGAGAGCAAGTCCCTCCTCTGTGTTCCTCCTCTTTCTTCACTGCTCATGCAGCCAGTTAAGTCCTTTTTTCTTGCTCTCCTGTTTTTCTGTGTGTTTCCCTGTACGGGGCCCCATAGGGGGGGAGCGCTTTGTGGGGGTTATCGCTTTATTGCCTAACGGTGTTTGCCTTCACAGAGCCCGTTTTAATCGCAGGAACGTTTAGTTTCCTGACGCGATTTTTCCTTGGTGAGTGCAGCGCATAAACGGCCGCCAGGGGGAGCTGTGGCGTCTCGTTGCTCCGCAGCGCGGGGTTTTCTTCACATAGAGGAGCCGCGCTGTGGAGTTGCGTCGCGTCAGGAGCCTTGCCCCAACCCTCTCTTTACGCCCGGTTCTCGGGTCAGTATCGCCCCGTGTTATCTTGAAAAACGCCTCGTGGGGGTCAGTATTGCGGCGGAGACCACGTTGAGCGCCTGAGGGCGAATTTGGCACTCTGCTGTTGCTGGTGTGGTTGAGCGCGGGGAGAGGGGTTTGTGACCCGGTCTGTCTGTCAGAGGGTCTGCGCGCTCCTAAGGTGTAGTGATGCCTTTACTGCCTATCACGTGGGCCCAAAACAAATTGCAGTCCTCCGGTCTGCCCATAGCTTAAGCGCAGCCCCATTCTGTTCAGGCCTTGTCCTTTCATTGCATTCCAGGTGCCTGGGTGCTTGCCCGTGACGGTCATGAACCAGGACGACTATTATGAGGAGGAGTCCTCTCACTCTTACCTCAATGATGATGAGTTTTTCCAAGCAGTGGATTTGTCCATTTACCGCTGCGTTACTGAGGTAGTGAGTCCCATGGAGGACCGCTTTTCGGCCCATATAGTGGAGGAATGCGCTAAGATTGCGCAGGCTCACTTGGGGGCACCTGGGGAGCTCCTGGGTCCCTCGGGAGAGGGTCCTCCTGCCCCAAAGAAGCATTGCAGGGAGGGGGTCCCTGGGGGTGGGCAGGGGGTGGAGATAGGCGCCTTTGAGCGTCTTCGCAAAGGCGACCGCCACCACCCCTCCGGCGCCCTCGGTACCCGACCCTTCGGTGGCCTCAGGTACTGCTCCTCCTTCCCCGGGTATGGATTCACCGGACTCTGATGACGATGGAGAATCTGTGCGGTCTTGGCGTCCGTTGGGCTCCGCCGCTGAGTTGCCCCAGGACAGTTCAGGCATGCTGGATCCGGATGAAATCATCCATCCGCGATCCGCGGCCTGGACCCCTGGGGACAAGGTGGCGAAGTTTGTGGCAAGCCAGCTCCGCAAACCCCTTGAGAAGGAAGCGAGAGGATGCCTGAGGGGCGAATGTCCTAGTCCCACGTTGGAGGGGAAGGTGGCGCTAACGCCAGAGCTTGACCCTAAGATGGCCACCTTCCTCGCGAAATTTATCAAGGATCTGCGGAAGGGCATAGAACGCTCTTGGCGGTCTTGCCAAGATAAGTTGTTAGACGCGGTTGGGCCTATAACTAAGATTCTGGACATGGCGGAGGCGGCGAAGGCCTAGGGTGCCGCCATCTCACCGGAGGTTCTGTCGAATTGGGCGCAGAGGGTAGTTGTTTTCTTAGGAAACGCCAACTGCGCCCTATCGACGGAGCGCCGTAGGTCCCTCTTAATCAAATTGGACCTGAAGTTGGGGGACTTGGCCTCTTCGGAGGCGGGGGCTGTGGCCCAAGGGGGCCTCTTTGGAGAACCCTTCATAAAGGAGCTAGGTAAATTTGTCTCTACATTCACTTCCCTGGACAAGGCTCAGTCAAACATCAAAAGGGTTTTTCAGCAACGTTTCTCCCAAGGGGCCGGGCGTGGTAGGGGACGCACGCCCAGCCGCGGCGGACAGAATGCCGGCAATAGAGGGCAAGGCTCCGGGCGAGGCCAGTATAACTCCTCAGCCAATTATAACAACTTTTACCCAACAAGAGGGTAGCGTTTTTGAGGCCGTGGATTCAGGTCCAACGCAAAAAACAGTGCCAACGGTGAGTGTCATCCCAGCAGATCAGGTGCAGATTGGAGGTCGGTTATCGGCCTTTCGGGGTGCATGGGAGGCGCTTACGGCAGACGCGTGGGTTTTACAAGCGGTTCACAGATTCCACATAGAGTTCTACGATTATCCCAGACAATCAGGAATCCCGCGCCCCATAGTTTTTTCAGTGGCCGATGCCCAGTTGATCGACGAGGAGGTCTCGGAATTACTCCGCAAGGGCGCTGTTCGTCGATCAACGCTTCACCCCTCAGGTTTCCTCAGCAACATTTTCTTGGTGGAGAAGACCGACGGGGGCAAACGTCTGGTGATCAACCTGAGGGAATTCAACGGATGGTTGGTTTATCGGCATTTCAAGATGGAGGGTATTCACCTTCTTCGGGATGTCCTTCTGCCTCACGACTGGATGGTGCGGTTAGACCTCAAGGACGCTTACCTGGTGGTACCCATCCATCCCCCTCATCGTCGTTTCCTCCAGTTTCTCTGGGGGGCCACCTTTTTGAGTTCACCGCCCTTCCATTCGGGCTTTCCTCGGCCCCATAGTGTTTCACGAAAGTGTTACATCCGGCGATAGAGTTTCTGCGGGGCCAAGGGATTCGGATGATTGTCAATCTAGACGACATCCTGTTGATGGCGCAATGTCCCGAGAGGCTGCGCCTTCAGCTGCAACAGACCGTCTCCCTTTTGCAAGGGCTAGGTTTTATTATCAACGGTGACAAGTCGGTTCTCGAGCCTTGTCAGAGGGTAACTTTCCTAGGTTTTGTCGTAGATTCAGTCCAATGTTGTTTGAGCCTTCCGGCTCGGAAGATGGCGAAGATTCACCTCGGGCAATTGTTCGTGCTCTACAAATCGCATAAATAAATAAATAAATAAATAAATACTGCGGCAGACAATGGCCAGGTCTCAGACCTGCCTGAGGCAGATTGCCAGAGTGGTGGGGCTTCTTTCCTCGTCCATTCAGGCAATCTTCACGGGGCCCCTTCACTACCGGGCGCTCTAGCGTCTGAAGGCTCATCACCTCAGGAAAGGTATGTCCTACGATCAGGTGGTTCCTCTCACGGAAGATGTCAAAGGCGAGATGGCTTGGTGGTTGTCCCACATGGAAGCCTGGAACGGTCGGGCGATTTTTGGTTCAGCCCCAGACTTAGTAATAGAATCCGACGCAAGCAGGTCGGGTTGGGATGCCCGCTGCGGGGAGTGCTCCACGGGCGGCGCCTGGTCATCCGAAGAACAGAGGTTACACATCAACTGTTTAGAGCTTCTGGTGGGCTCCTTTGCCGTGTGTTGCTGGACCAAAGATTCGGCGAGATCGTGTGTCCTGCTGAGGATGGACAACGTGTCCGCTGTTCGCTATGTCAATCACCTGGGCGGACCGAGGTCCAGATGGGAGTTGTTCCCATCTTGAATTTTCTGGCTGAACTGGCGTCGGAGGGTTTGGCCTACAGGACAATTTTTTTTTTTAACTCTTTTTATTTTCAATAAAACATAAACAAACAAGGCATAAAAGGCAATACAGCTGGATACGTGTTCAAGGAGGAAGGAAAGTGCGTTACAATTTAATACAAATCATCAGTGTGAGGTGGCGGGGGGAAAATCAGGGTCACAATACATTGAGGCTTAAACAACACTAGGAATGTCGGGTCAGGGGGAAAGAGGCACATCCGGAATATCTGATAGGGGAGGCGTACATATATCGCCTCGGTAGGAGTTCCAATGGCCCCAGATTTTACCCCATTTCTTACGTCTGCCGCGTGCCACATACACTGTCTTCTCTCTAAACATACACCAGTCCATGTTTTCCTTCCATGCCAAGACCGTGGGCGGTCTCTGGGAACCCCACAACTGCGCAATATCTCTCTTGGCAACCATATTCCCAAGGGTCGCCCACTGAGTCTGCGCCACATCATAATCAGTCGGTTCCCAAACATTCAACAAACAACGCCTGGCTTCAGGCACCAGCGCAACACCCGTGACCTCCTCCATTACAGCATGCACTCGATTCCAAAACACCACCACTTCCGGACATTTCCAAATTATGTGGAGGAAAGTACCAATTAAACCGCATCCACGCTTACACAACCCATCCATAGAATAACCCATACGAATCAGGCGAGGGCCGGTCACATAAACCCGATGCAGGATCTTAAGCTGTACGAGTCGGAGACGGGCCCGAATCGCGACCTCCTTAGGTGAGGATATCGCCGATTGCCAGTCCTCATCATCCAACACTAGACCGTCACTGGTCCAGGCCTCTCTGAGTTGCGCCAACAGGTCGACTCGATCGTTAATCAATTTCTTATATATCAAAGAAATAGTGCTGTCGGGAACATATCCGTCGAGCACCCGATCTTCGAGTGGGGATGATTCCGGGATAACAATACCTTCAGGAAAAACCAAACTTAACGCGTGGCGAATCTGTATATAACGGAAGAACTCCTTGTCACTCAGCTCATATTCCACCTTCAACTCCTCAAAGGTCTTGATCCTACTCTTGGCTCACTTATCAATCTCAAGCGCAGGATTTTACGCAGGACCGTACATGCCATGATTAATCGCTCCTAACTAAGAGGCCTAATAGTTTCGCCTAATATCCGGAAGTGCGATACCGCCGTCGTACCAGGGAAGCGTCAGCTTGGCGAGGGCGATACGCGAACGCCCATCCCATATCAACCGCCTCTGCAAACTCTCCACCTCCCGGAAATAGCTCGCCGGAATGACATCAAACGTGTTCTGAAGCACGTATAAAAACCGCGGCAAGGACATCATTTTGAAAAGAGCTGCACGCCCGAGGGGGGACAATGGCAGTTTGCGCCAGGCCACAACGTCAGATTTTAACCGTTGGAGGGAGGAAGCAGATTAGGATCGTAACGGACCCCGGGGTCTAATGTAATAAAGACCCCCAAATACTTAAATCCCATCTGCGTCACCTGTATGGGGCAACCGCACGGCAAAGAGGGAGTGTCACCCGAGAGTACGTAAACACAGGACTTGGTCCAATTAATCACAAGGCCGGAGTTCCTCCCGAACGAGTTCAGCACATCAAACAGTACTATCAACGACTTTCGAGGCGAAGTGAGATACAACAAGATGTCATCTGCATAGAGTGATATTCGATCCTCAAAGTCTGGGGTCCACTGAATACCCCTCATCGATGGCTCCCACCGCAGCCAAGCAGCCACGGGTTCCAAGGCGAGGGCAAAAAGTAGCGGGGACAATGGACAGCCCTGCCTCGTGCCCCTCCCAAGAACAAAGGACTTAGAAACCCGACCATTCACCACAATCTGAGCCAGTGGTTCCTCATACAAAAGTTTCACCCAGCCAATGAAACCAGAACCGAAACCAAACTTTGCAAGGGCAGCCCAAAGATACGGCCATTCCACTATATCAAAGGCCATCGTAGCATCCAAGGAAGCCAAGATGGCCGGTTCACGCTGTGACGCTGCTCTCGCGAGAACGCCATGCAAGCGTCGCAAGTTCAATGCTGTATTTCGATGTGGAATGAAACCAGATTGATCCGGATGGATCAGGTCACTGATCACTTTTATTAAGCGGTTTGCCAGCAACTTTGCGAGAATCTTAGGCTCCGCATTTAGAAGCGAAATAGGCCTATAAGAGGCACAGCAATCCCGCGGCTTCCCTTCCTTGTGAATCACCACAATGGTCGCAAGTCGCTGATCACGGGGGAGGGAGCCGATGTCTCGCGATTCCAGGAACATATCACGAAGATACGGCACCATTTTGTCAGGACGCAGCTTGTAAAGCTCGATGGGGAGACCATTAGGGCCCATAGCTTTTCCGGAACGGACAGAACGAATAGCGAGTGCCACCTCGTCAACCGAAAGTGCTGCGTCCATCAGGTCCCTATCGGAATCCGACAGGCAAGGCAACACAATATCTCGTAACAGCAGATGCGAGTCTTCCTCCGGCCTATCGGAAACTGGGGAATACACATTTCGAAAATGTTCAGCAAAACACTCAACAATCTCAACCGGGTCAGTCACTCGCACTCCATCAGTCCTCTCAATCACAGGAACCACACGACTCGCCCTCTCCCTTCTGTCCAACCAAGCAATCAGTTTCCCAGCCTTGTCTCCCACATCATATAGCTGTCCCTGCTGCTCTCTACTCATAACTCTAGCAGCGTCCGTTACCAACGCCCTATAATCAAATTGTTGGAGACTGAGGACATGAACCCTATCATGAGTGATACCCAACTCCAAATCCCCTTCCAGCTCAGCTATTTCGGTCTCGAGGCGGACGACTGCCTCATTTTTGCTTTTCTTGGCACCAGCGATTAACGATAACGCCTGTCCACGGATAACCGTCTTGAAAGCCTGCCACAGTGATACAGAAGAGGACACAGACCCCACATTCTCAGCAAAATACTGATCCAGAGACTTGACCAACTCTGCCCGGGTTTTGGGGTTGCGAAGATACCAAGGATTAATCGGGGCCACTCGACCCTCAGCCCCCATCTTCGTGTCCATCAAAAGCCACAGTGGGGAGTGATCTGAAATACCCCGAGCCAGGTGTCTAACTTCCCTAACTGACGAGGCCTGTGATGCCGGCATCAAGACATAGTCAAGTCTAGAATGACTACCGTGAGCACCAGAGTGGAAGGTGTATTGCGCCTGTCCCGGATGCAGCAGCCTCCAACAATCTACCAGTTCCAGCGTCTCCAGAAAGCCACTCAGCCAAGACTGTGATCTCGGGAGGTCCCTGGGGGGGTAGCGGTCCTCCCTACCAGAGACGACAGAATTGAAATCTCCACCCATCACTAGAATGCCATCTGGAAGCCCCAGAATTACTCCCCAAATCAGCAAAAGTCGTAGTCTGTAGACCAGGTGGGACATATACAGAAAGCAGTGAGATAGTCTTCCCCTCCCATCTACCAGTGAGAGCAGCATAGTGCCCCCTGTCGTCGAGGAGTATGTCGTCTATCTCTAGGGGGAGGGAGCTCTCAACTAGAATACCCACCCCCTAGAACCAGTAGTGAATCCGGAGTGTGCAGCAAGAAGATATCCTCGCTGATTCATAGCATGGCATGTGTTTCCGATCAGATGTTGCTCTTGCAGTAACACTACATCAGGGGAGAGGCATCTCAGCAGTTGCAACACTACCCCACGTTTTATCCTATCCCCCAACCCGTTAACATTCCAACACAGTAACTTCAACCCCCTACCCCCATCCCAAAAGTGAATGCAGAACCCACCCCATAGTGAACACAACACCCAGATCAAGAAGTAAAACAATACGTTGCCTTGAGAAAAAATGAAACACACCCAAACCCCCCACCCCCCAACAAATACCCGATACAACCCCCTCCACCCTGCAACCCTGCGTTAGACTCAAAAGCCACCCCAACTTGCAGTGTGCCTGTAGCCCTAACATGAACTATTCTACAAAAAGAAACCCGGAGGAGGAAAGAATCCCACTCCCCCCTCCACCCCTGGGTATACCACCATAAGTGACGCAAGTGTAAATGTCATCGAACCACAGCTGCAATTATGCACAATGTCCGGAAACCAGAAACCATTTCTCATTCTTGCTCCAACGGGCCACCTTCAGCTCCTCCAGAATGTTCCGTGCGATCACGCTGCATAGGCAAGGTATCAAGCCAGTCACTCACTCTCTCAGGGCGGTCAAAGAAAAACGTCCGATCCTCGTATTCAACACGCAGCCGAGTTGGAAAGAGCATTGCGTATTTCATACCCATGTCCCTCAGTCGTCGCTTCACCCCCTGAAACCCCTTCCTTTGCTTCTGAACGAACTGGGTGAAGTCTGGGTAGAAGCTCACCGTAGTGTTTTCGAACTTCGTGGGGCCTCCCACCCGTGAAGCCTGCAGGTTAGCGTCTCTATCCCTGAAGTTGAAAATCCTGGCGATGATAGGCCACGGAGGGGCACCCTGCTTCGGCTTCCCACCCGGCACTCTGTGTGCACGTTCCACCGCAAAGAAGTTGCTCAGGCCTTTGGGGGCGAGATGATTTAGGATGAGGTCCTCCACAAGGAGATCTGCAGCAGGTTCTTCCGATTTTTCAGGGACCCCAATAACACGTACGTTATTGCGTCTGGCCCGACTTTCAAAATCCTCTAGCCGACGAGCAAAGAGATCATTGGAGGATCGTAGGTTGCGAACCTCCGTCTGTAAATCGGACACATCAGTCGTAAGGCTGGAGGTCTTCAAATCTAAGGATTTGACCTTTTCGTTAGTCTTTGATAAGTCCACCCTGATCAAATTGACGTCCATTGCCACAGTGTCAAACTTGAGGGCAAGTGCTTCATATTGCTGGCCAATGGAGGTCTTCATGCTAGCAATGGCGCCCATGACGTCCTGTAGAGTCAAATCATCCGCCGCGGCTGAGTCGACACCTGCCTCTTCCAGAGACCTACTCGCCCCACCGGGGGACCCCTTAGGATGGGTATAGCGATCCATAACGTTCGATTGAATGGTACCCCCCGGTGAATGGTCTTGGTCTTTCGTTTCTCGCTATCGGGTTTGCCCGCCATAGTGGGTGTTGCGCCCCAGAGGGGCCTTTGAGACCTGGTAAAAATGGCTCCACACGATGCACCCACCGGGATCTCCAAAAGCGAATTTCAGCAGGATAACACCACAACCAAAAACACTCAGCAGTTGGCAAACGGTGAAGTTGCGGGGTCCGGCTGCATCCCGGGCTACCAGAGCGGTCTTGAGATAGGAGGAGGCCGAGGAACCAAAAACGAAACCAAAAGTTAACTCCAAGGTTGTGTACTGAGCCCCGCAGGCCGTTGTTGTTCGACTACTGCCTGGGCACCATAATGACTCGAGCCCCGGGTAGCTCCGTGGAGCAGGCCACAAAAGTTCAAAGTATCGTAGTTACGGTTCCCGGAGCCCAAATCGATTTTTGAAAGCAGCTATTATATCACCTGGGTTGTGTCTTCAATAACCCGTCTTCGTGGCCAGTATACAATTCAGGATAGATGCGGGAGGTGGCGAGGGTCCCGGGAGCCCTGTGCTCACGCGGCCATCTCGGATGCGCGCGAAGCTCCTCCCCCTGTAAGATTGCCTACAGGACAATTAACGCTGTACGTTTGGCTATTTCGGTAGCGCACCGTCCGATTGACGGGAATTTGTTGGAGAACACCCGTTTGTAAGCAGGCTCCTGCGAGGTATTCGACTTTCCTTACCTCCCTAACCGCGCTTCTCGGTCCTGTGGGACGTTAATGTGGTTCTGAATCTGTTCCTAACCTGGCAACCCAATGCCTACTTGTCCCTGAAGGAGCTTTCAGCGAAATTTGCAATGATTTTGAGCTTAGTTTCTTGTCAGAGAGTTTCAGATGTCCATGCTTTGGACGTCTCAGCTGGAGTTTTCTCCTCAGATGGGGTGACGTTCACAGTGGGGCGACGTACTAAGTCTGGGTTGCGTTCTATTTATTACAGGCCTTTGTGGACGTTCCCAAATTGTGTGTCGTACAGTGCCTAAAGGCATATGAGGATCTTACCTTGGACATTCGTCCTCCGGGCGAGAGAACACTATTAATTGCCTTGCGAAAGCTGCACAAAGCAGTCTCTTCCCCCACCATAGCGAGGTGGGTGCGCTGGAGGCAGGCATTGACACTAAGCAGTTCGGAGCTCACTCGGCCAGGGGAGCCATGGCTTCGAAGGCTTTTTCTGTAGGAGCTCGGTTGGAGGACCTCATGCGAGCAGGTGATTGGTCCTCGGACTGTACGTTTAAGAGGTTTTACTTTAAACCTGTGGTGGATATTGCTCATTTGGTGGTGAGTAAGCTTTGAACAAGCATAATCTGAGCCTCCGGCCCTGCCATAGAATCAAAATTTGCCTAGCTAAGTAACGGTAAATTTCAATTCTATTAAGGACACGGAGGCGAGGATTATCCCTCCCAGTTTCCTGCGATGTGAACCCACCCGTATGCCAGTAAGTACTTGTTTTTCCAGCTAAGAGTTTTGATTGTAATGTCTAACTCACGTGCCTTCGTCTTCTTGCAGGTGTAAGTGTTTGATGTTTTACAATGCTTACGCTGTTGTGTTTTCTCGTTAGGGAATGATGGTTCCAAGCAAGAACAGTAGACGATTGGCGTAGTTTGCACGAAGAAAGAGGAGGAACACAGAGGAGGGACTTGCTATCTAGCCCTGGTCAACACTGAGTAAGGACTGCAGTTGGACTGTTGCCTGGACTATTGGGAGTTGTAGTTTCAACAAAAGGAATATGTTGTTATCCTATGTTTATTTGTAATAAAAAAGGAAAAAAAAATGTTGATGAAGCTTTTCTGAGGCTGCTGTGAGATCTGTTTTATTAAAATGCAGAGAAAGAAAAGCATAATCCTCGCCTCTGTGTCCTTAATAGAAATGAAACTTACCGTTACTTAGCTTGGCAAATTTCGATTCATTTCCAATACCTCAGTGCCCCCAACTGCAAGTCGTTGTAATGACTTGCGATGTAAATGCATCACGTACTAACAACGCAGTCGGTGTAACGGCCGCGTTGTAATAGTACTGCGATATAATGACAGAGTTGTAAACGCTGTTTCCCAAATTAAGCCTTATATCTTACTGTAGACTTTATCTTCTCTTTTATTATAAACATTTGCAGTGTCCTCTCACAGATTTCCCTGTACACAAAAATCATTCACTCTAGGGCTCCATTCAATTCTTCATTTCGCCCATTTATGTGGTTGATACAATACCGTGCGGTATAAAATCCTCTTACACCGAACATTACCTCTTTCCTTGAAATTCAAATGTTCTGGTGAAGTGTTGGACCAGTTCCCCATACTTCATCTGATTACTTAAAAAACTGGATCATAGGAAAAAGCCCATTAAAAATGTTCACGTTTTGTTTCAAAAGACTTGAGAAAACCCCCAATGGTGTGATTCCTCCACAGAGTGAAATTCTTCCATCACCTTTTGAGGTAAATCAAAGCATTTGAATACCGTGGATAATCAATACTGGTATATTTGGTAATATCCTCTCATTTTATACCTTCATACACTCCACACTCATAGGCTCTCATATACACAATAGTTTCATACTGCAGGGCTTAAATCACCATTTTGTAATTCTGGTAACAACTCAGTTCTATCAACTGCTTGTGTATCCGAATCCTAAACCTTTTCATGGATCACGGGAGCTAGTCTGTCACTTACTGTCATCATTTGAGGTTATCATCATCTAACAGACCACAGATTAACTTATTTTCCCCATATCCTTTCCTAATTGGCTGCAGCAATGAGTAATGCTTTAGAAGCTGGAAATCAGAGTACAAATCGCGAATTGAAGGTCCCCCCAGTACTGGAAGATACCTTCTCACATCTTGTGCCTGCTATTCTCAAGTTCTGTAGCTAGTTCAAGAGAACTGAAAATTAAAATCTGATCATCAGGTGTCACTTTTCACAGAATACTATTTTATGTTTTTGTGGATTTTATTTTAGGAAGTGAAAATCTGTCAGCAAATTTCTATTAATATCAAAGTATTGAAAAAGCTGTAAACGTTTTAGGATATTACCTATTAAGTTCGCCAATTACAAATAATGCCTTTTGGAGGACCTGTAATCTGTGAACAGACAGTTTGCCTTTAGTTTTACCATAAAAGCCTATGCTAAGGTACGGTGTAATATATAAAAACATATACAATCATAACTTCTACTCTAAAATAATAGCCTATTAAAACAATATTGAAGGTTTAGTATCAAGCTACAAAAATATTGACTGCAGAGCCTACATTTTTTTTTTGTTTAAATCTTTTTATTAAGGTTTTACATTTCAAAAACCCCCCGATGGGGGCAAAACATTAATCATGAATCAGTTATGTCACACATAGAAGGGTTACATGAGATTCCGAAATAGAATTCCTCTTCAACGGGTAGAAGCCACCTCGTCCAGCAAGATTGTACAGAGTCACTCGCTGGTGTGCAGGCATAGGATCTGATTGTTTCATGGTGTGGCTTGGTATGTCATATCCCTTGGACCGCGAGCTGGCAGGTGTGAATGTCATCCCCGTGTGTGTCTATGTGAACCTTTACCAAACTGGCAGTTGCGGTCAAGTGAAATGTGTGTCGATGTCCAAACTACCGACTGAAACTAAACATGGAACTATGGGGAAAACTTTCCCTAGATCCTTATGTGGACTGCAGAGCCTACATGACCTTCTTTTATGAGCAAGTTCCTGAGTCCAGCAATACGCTGAGAAACCCTGGCTCACCACAGACCCAAGGCTTAGCTTCAAGATGGCGTCTAGTTGCCCTAATGCCGCCACAGAAAGGGGCTATGCAACACGTTCTGCCCAGCAGCAAGATATTCTGGGAAGACATATTCCACAACAAGAGAGAGGGAAGAGTTTGCTTTGATCACATTGTGAGCATTCGGTGACACACTAGAGCTGCAGAGGGTCTTTCTCCTCTCAGTGCGCCAGTGTTCAATTGAAGGTTGCTGAGGACAAAGGAGCTAATGCCACTGGAGTTGGCCTGACTAAGATCCACATAATATTTGACTACCATCTGTCTGTCAAAAGCATAGTAAAAGTGGAGGGTGCGAACTCCACCTCCAATGGAATGGAAATTAGCGGTGCCTTTAATTCTAATTTTGTGAACATTCCCTATTATGATACTGGTCAAAGAAAGTTACCACAAGAGTAAATAGTATACTCCATACTTTCCACTTACAACACTGAAATACCACATTTGAATACTGAGGGCCATGCCTGGCAAGTCTTGCCTAGAGAGAGTCTACTGTGCTGGAATACTATATAAATTTGAGGATCAAAACCCTGAAAAGAGACAGAGAAAGGAAATTTGTATAAATTGGAAGCGCCATGGAGGAAAAGAAGACTCCAAACTCGACCACAGAGAAGGTATGAAAAAGGTCAAGGGAAAAAATGATCTGCTTAAAAAAACCATTTTTCTTTTCAGAATTGTGTTATCAAATATACCACGGAGCTTAAACAAGAAATGAAACTCCTGAGAACACTACTAGAGCATCTAGACAAAAGATCCTGGGGGACCCATTGATCTCAGAAAGGGAGGGTGTTGGAACACTCATTTGCCACTACCTTTAAACAGAGTTACTGGGAGGGCAATGCAGAGACTTGGGATGTAGATGTTCACTGACTTCGTATTTGAGAAGTTGGCCACCATACTGCTGGAGCCCCGTCCCTCATCCTCCCCAGCGCAAACAATCACATGTTATGCTTTCAAGACGTCTCTGAATAATAAAATCCAAATTTTTCCTTGACATGAGTTGTGCAACACTGGAGTGGAGTAGAGAATTGCAGAAAAAATAAAGAGTTAATAACCTTCATTGTAGTTAGCAGCACAGCTGAGATGGAAAGATGCACACCTTTACTCAGCCAAAGATAGCAACATTTTCCATAATCAAAAGAAACAAATTTGGCAGTTCACTGCGGCTGAGGCTGGACCTGAAGTTTGATATTGATCAGTTGTGATCTTTTGAATCCGGGTGCTGCCTGATAGAACATTTTACTTGTGCACTGGTTCTGCGTCATATGAATCCTCACTGAAATCATAAACGACGAATATTCCCACCTATGCCCGGGGACCCCAGACCTCATTTTATATATGTGAAAGTCAATCTGTAGTTGGAGGTAGACACCTCATTGTTAAAGAGGCCCGTGGTGCCTCCTCCAATAAAAATACAGCACTTTTTCTAAGAGTGACCAACTGCCAATTAAAAAGGCCTTAAGACTGCATTTTAGCACTTAACTGAATATATGTGCAGATGTATCACAAATACCCTTTCACCTTCCTTCTCTGTTAGGGAAGACATGCAGGGAAAAGGTGCCTGTGAGGTCATAGGGTGAAAATACCAATAAAAAGAAACTGTTTCTTTAAGCAGCTTCCCTGTCCCAGCATGCACTGTACTGGCAGTTTGCCTCACAGCTCCAGTTTGGACAACTATATGATGTGACTCTATTTTCCAAAACTACTGACAACCAGGGAAGTGGATGAGTTGTTTATGACTTCAGTGAGGATTCCTGCAATGCAAAACAAAAATTACAAGTACGTAACATTTTCTTCTGCATGGTAGGATCCTCACTGATCGTCATATACGTAGAATAGAAAGCCAAGCATATCCCCCAACTGCAGTTGTCAATATGCCGAATATTATGAAAAAATAATAGAATTGACTTTGGGTAACAAACATGGAAAAAATAGTTTACCAAACAAATTCTTTAAAGCTGCTTGATCTACTAGTGTGTCAGCTCTTGGGTCTTCGTCGAACAGCAATGATTGGTAAAAAGTGTGTATTAATTTCCATGTGGCTGCTTTATAAACCTCTGCTAAAAGCTACATTTTTAACCAAGCAATGCCTGCTGCTTTTCTGTGTGTAGAATGTGCCCTGTATTTCCATGGGAGTTGTTTGTTGGCTAGTTGATAACTACAAGGAATGCAAGAAACTATCCAAGTAGATATCAGCCCTGCCAGTGCCACACATCTTGCTTTATAACACTTTATAAAATAGTACTACTACTACTACTACTACTACTACGACTGTTTTTCAAAGGCCTAAATACATGCCAAAAACGGGTTCAGTCTAAACTACAATAAAAGAGGGGCCTAATTGGAGAATTGTACCAGGAGAAGAACGAGGAGGCGGGATGAGATGTGGCCTAGCCACCAGAACTGTCTATTTTACTGACTGCCTTTTCTAGTATCCTCCTAATAATTTAATTTACTTTTAAGAGTGTGTGACACGTCATGATCATGATGAACCTTAATAATCCACATTTGTAAAGCGCGAACAATCACCCGTAAGGGTCTCTAGGCACCGTCGGGAAGATTAAGCAAGCTATTGCCCAGAGTCACATGGTGCTGGGCTAATCTACCGCCAGTGCTGGGGATCGAACCATGATCCCCAGATTCCAACGTCAGTCGCCCTGGCCGCAGCGCCACACCTCTTCCCTTCCCTTAATGTAAAGTTCCAGCTGCTGTTGAGGCCTAGGAGCTTAACTATCAGGCAGCTGAGATCATGATCCACATCTTGTAGTCGGCTTCAGGTCCCACGTGGCAGAGAGCCTCAACAGAATCTCTCAATTGATCATGATCTGATTATGCCATTAATTTGATTGATTGCCTGCAAGGGAGGAACCAGTATGATCGGTCTGGGTCAGCGAAGGCTGGCTAAGGCAGTGAATCTCTGTTTAATTGATAGTTTCTCTGCTGCCCACTGTGGCAACAGGTGTCCGACCTTGGCTGTGGGCTGTGCCATGATACTACAAAGTGTAGATGACATTACACTGTTCGCGAGAAAGTGTCACCCATAGTCGTTGAATGTCACTCTTAATTAGACTGTAATTGTGAAAATGTCACACATAAGAAATTTGAAACCTTGACAGCTTTGAGATATGGATTGCTTGGAAGAAACCATATTGGTCTTAAGTGGACCATAGTTAACAAACATCTAGGGAGTGTACTGGCAAGGACATAGTCTGATTTGTATGAAAATCTGATACTACCTAGAAAGGAAGGTTGTGTTCTGCGGACTACTAATGCTATGAAAAACAATATAAAAGCTTGACTGCTGAAAGAGTTTGAATTTCACTGACTCTTCTTGCAGAGGTTATTGCTACTTAAAAGCTATCTTCTGTGAAAGGTACTGCAAGGATGCCTTATCCACAGGCTCAAAAAGTGGAGCCATTATTTTTTGAGAAAAACAGATTCAGTTCCCAAGAAAGTGGTGGGGATCTGATTAAAGGAAGAGTCTTCTTTAGTCATCTGAGAAGTCCTTTAGTAGTTGAACGATAAAGAATGATATTTGGGTAGATCCTTTTCTATAAGCTATAACAGCAACAATACAAGCTTTAATTGAAGACATTTTGTAGCTGGCCAGATGAAGCAAATAAGGTACTACAACTTCTTCTTGCCAAATAATGGGATCACGGCCATTTTGTTAAGCACCATAAAACAAATCTTTTCTGTTTGAATGCATATGATGCTCTGATGGATGGGCACTTGGCTCCCATGCTCCCAAATTAAGTGAGTGTATGTTGGGGTCAGTGTCTGTCTATGCATTCTGGAGAGCAGGTCTTGTTAGCACATCATCTTCTTGTGGGGAGATAGGTGAAGAAGCTTTGGATACCACCATTCTCTTGGTCATTCTAGGCCCAATAATATAATTTTTGCATTGGAGTGTCTCTGTTTGATTAACACTTTTGGTATGTAGAAGAGGTGTGGTGCAGCGGCCAGAGTGGCTGACTCTGGAGATCGGGGCTCACAGTTCGATCCCAGCACTGTTGGCAGCTCAGCTCAGCTTCATGTGACTCTGGGCAATAGCTCACTTAATATCCCCGACGGCCCACAGCACCTGGATACCATTAAGAGTGATAAGCCACGCTTTACAACGCTGGAATTTAATTTAATAATGGGATCAGAGGTATAGTGTAAAAGAATGTTTTCTGATCAACTGACCAGATATTCTGGCTCCCAGCCCTCGAGGCATAACGTAAGAACTTTGCACCTGTTTCTTTTGCAAAGAGGCCTATATCTGGGACGTCATAGTCTTGGAAACTATATAATATGATTTCTTCTGTTGGTTCCTGTACATGATTATCTTAAAAATACCTGCTAAGAAGATCGGCTTGACGATTCTGTAATACTAGTAGGTGATCTGCTTTGATTTGGAACCCTCTCGCTAGTAACCAAAGCCAAATTGACTGAGATTCAAGTTATAGAATTCGGGAGCTGGTGCTGCCTTGTTTTTTTAAGGTAATGCTTGTTGTTTTATTGTCTGTTTGGACTACAATTCTGCTAATTTTCAACAAAGGTAGGAAAGTTCTGAGGGCTAGATGAACTGCTTTCATTTCTAGAACATTTCTGTTGTTTCTCTGACCGTGGTTACATCTTGAAAATTAGCTTCCCAACCTGTCAGAAAAGCATCTGTGACAATCGTTTAGTTTGGGAATTCCTCAGGGAAGTAAATTCTTTTAGGAGATTCAGTTTGTAAAACAACCATTTGAGAGATCACCTCATCTATACAGAAAGACTCAGTCTGTCATCCCAGTTGTCTTTTCATTGAGACCACTGATCCTCTAGCTATTGATGTAGTGGTTTCATGGGGAGATGCGCATTATCCCAAATGTGCGTCTCAATATGAGTAAATGCATAAAGGCATGGACCTCATCTGGGAAGAGATCTGACAAGCTGCAAGAAAGGATTTGAGTAGTAACTGGTGACATTTTAACAAAATGCTAGATACTCTCTCCTCTGAAGGACACACTGCTCCCTTTTGTATGTGTAGAGTTGATCATAAGCAGCTGAGAATTTGTAATGGTATTGATGTTCATGTTCCTAAATTGATATACGGCCCCCAGCAATGCAATAGTTTGGGTATTGTGTTGAAGTCCATTTGTGTCTTATGTGCGGATTATCCTTTGATCATCTAGTCTTCCAAGTAAGGATAAATGTAAATGCTTTTCCTTCGGAGTAGAGCTGGTACTATAACCATGCACTTGGAGAACAACCTTGTATTGAAAATGAGTCTTTCCGACTATGAACCTGACAAACTTTCTGTGTTTTGCTGCTACAGGAATGTTGAAATGAGCATCTTGCAGATCCACAGAACACATCCAGTCTAATTTCATGAGCTGTGGGTAGATTTTATGCAAGGCTAGTATTTTGAATCTCTCATGTTTTTCATCTTTGTTTGCTTGTCTTTCATCTAGACAAGGTCTGAATTCTTGTTTGGTACCTTTCGTGGGTATCAAATTATGCCTTTTCCTCTTTGACAAGGAGGAACAGGGTGTGCACTTTTTGGGAGGAGGGATTGTATTTTCTGATTCAAAAGTTGTAGTTGGTATGTTGGTGCTAGTTTTGGAGGGATTGATGGAGGTGGAGCACTGGAATAAAGTCAAGATGAGACAATGAATTAAAGAACAAAGACAGGCTGGATGATCTGTAGGATCCACTTGTCGTTGGTTACTGTTTTCCACTCTGTCAGATGGTTTGTAATACATATGCATTCATACCTCTCACTGGTGTTGGTAACAGATAAGAAGGAGTGGGTCATCCACTGTTTCGACTGTGAGCGAGATTTTGACTATGATCTCTGCTGTTGCTGATGCTGTTGGTCTCATTCTCTACCATTTCTCCAATGGTACTCTAATGAGACTGTTGTTGTTGATGTTGTTGACCTTGAGTAAGTGGACCACTCAGGGCACAAAACCTTCTTTCTGGGTTGGCATCTAGAATCCGTCTTTCTAAATCAAAATCTGTAATGTTTGTCTTCTGCTCCAAACCAATCGCTTTTAAGTTCCCCGATTTGTTTTTTCATGCATTACATGTCCTCATCCATGTGAGGACCAAATAGTACTACAGTGAACGGCACATACATGATCTTTAAATCTGCTTTAAGTTATCATTCTGAGCCAAGAAGCTCAATGAAGCGAAATCCCATGGCTGTATGAAGTCACCGCTTAGTCTACTGAATCTATTGCAGTCCTGATGAATTGGTTGGAGGCTGTCTGTCCTTACTGTACAATTTCTAGGAAGTCTTGTTTCCTTTCTGGTGACCGTCCTGCTCCCAGCAGAAGAGGTCGCTCCACACGCTGCTCCCTGCCTCGCCTGGTATCGTAGCGTTTACCGCCAGACTGCTGAGTGCCTATCTCGCCTTGCACCCACAACTGCTTTAGCCTGCATAATTATTTATTAGAGTTCGTAGCGCTAGATTGCCCCGCCTGTTTATTATTATTTATTAAATTGCTGATGTAAATTAGATCGTAGCGCTTGATTGCCAAGGTGCGCTTGTACGATATTTGAACTTGTGCTGGGCTGCCTGCAGACTTATTTGTGCCTGATTGTGCCGGCGCCACTGCCATTTGCATCGCGCTATTTACAATTGTGCCCCAATCCTGTTGCGATATTGGCTTGCTGCCATTTTGTTTTTTGTTGTTGTGTTGTGCCTCCCTGCCCTGATCTCCACCCCGCTCCGGCCTCCCAGCTGATCCTCCCTCCCACTGATACTGTTTACCCCCGCTCTGCCGTGGTAGCGCTGTGACCGTCCTGCTCCCAGCAGAAGAGGTCGCTCCACACGCTGCTCCCTGCCTCGCCTGGTATCGTAGCGTTTACCGCCAGACTGCTGAGTGCCTATCTCGCCTTGCACCCACAACTGCTTTAGCCTGCATAATTATTTATTAGAGTTCGTAGCGCTAGATTGCCCCGCCTGTTTATTATTATTTATTAAATTGCTGATGTAAATTAGATCGTAGCGCTTGATTGCCAAGGTGCGCTTGTACGATATTTGAACTTGTGCTGGGCTGCCTGCAGACTTATTTGTGCCTGATTGTGCCGGCGCCACTGCCATTTGCATCGCGCTATTTACAATTGTGCCCCAATCCTGTTGCGATATTGGCTTGCTGCCATTTTGTTTTTTGTTGCTGTGTTGTGCCTCCCTGCCCTGATCTCCACCCCGCTCCCGCCTCCCAGCTGTTCCTCCCTCCCACTGATACTGTTTACCCCCGCTCTGCCGTGGTAGCGCTGTGACCGTACTGCTCCCAGCAGAAGAGGTCGCTCCACACCCTGCTCCATGCCTCGCCTGGTATCGTAGCGCTTACCGCCAGACTGCTGAGTGCCTATCTCGCCTTGCACCCACAACTACTTTAGCCTGCATAATTATTTATTAGAGTTCGTAGCGCTAGATTGCCCCGCCTGTTTATTATTATTTATTAAATTGCTGATGTAAATTAGATCGTAGCGCTTGATTGCCAAGGTGCGCTTGTACGATATTTGAACTTGTGCTGGGCTGCCGGCAGACTTATTTGTGCCTGATTGTGCCGGCGCCACTGCCATTTGCAACGCGCTATTTACAATTGTGCCCCAATCCTGTTGCGATATTGGCTTGCTGCCATTTTGTTTTTTGTTGTTGTGTTGTGCCTCCCTGCCCTGATCTCCACCCTGCTCCCGCCTCCCAGCTGATCCTGCCTCGCCCCTCCCCTTCCACTATGCACATATGACAGATGCCTACGCGCGCAGCGTTCACGCGCAGCGATCGCGCCCTATGCGCGCTGAAGGTGCGCCAAAGGTAAGCCCGTCTACGCCCGTCCGCGCCTGGACCGCGCCCAGCGCCAGCCCCCCTGGTCCACGCAAATCCCATTCCACCCGCATAACATACGACGCCGCAACCCTCTCAGCACTTAACCCCGGCCCACTCCCTAACTGCTACCAAGCCGCTCCAGGACACACATGGACCCTTCACCTGCCACTCCTGCAAGTTCGACTGCATCAGGACCCACACCAAATCCACAAACTCCAAACAGAGCTCCGACACTAACCACCTAAAGTGCTTACTGCTCAACACCTGCTCAGTCCACAGACACTCCATCGAACTCTGGAACCTACTCGACACTACATCGCCAGACGTCGCCTTCCTTACAGAAACTTGGATGAACGCCTCATCAGCCCCCGACATCGCCATAGCCATCCCGGACACCTACAAGATCATCCGAAAGGACCGCATCAACCAAACAGGAGGAGGCATCGCCATCGTCCATAAGAACACCATCCGCATCACAACCAGCTCCGACGATAACCTCGCTACCGCCGAACACCTTCACTTCCAGATTCACACCGACCCCAAAACCACACTCAGAGGCACCCTTATCTACAGACCCCCAGGACCCCGCTCACAATTCAGTGAAGACATCGCTGACTTCATCAGCCCACATGCCATCTCATCCGAGAACTACATTCTACTGGGAGACCTCAACTTCCACCTGGACAAGAAAAACGACAACAACACCACCACCCTTCTGGACAACATGGCCAATCTCGGACTCAAACAACTCGTTGACACCCCCACCCACTCCGCCGGACACACGCTTGACCCTATCGTCACCTCCAGCAAGCACATCTCCTTCGATCACACCACAGCTCTCCACTGGACGGACCACAGCTGCGTTCACTTCTACTACAAAAAATCCACGTCCCATAACCCCCCACAACCTATTCCCCGAAGAAACTGGAACAAAATCACCACCGACCAGCTCTTCTCATCACTTCAACAAAACACCCAAACCAAGCAGCCACCAACCTCACACAATGGATCACCCACAGCGCAGACGAACTAGCACCCTTGAAAAACAATCTAATCAAGCAAGGGAACAAAAAAGCCCCCTGGTTCAACGATGACCTTAAGAAATCCAAGAAGCTCTGTCGGACTCTCGAGAAAACCTGGAGAAAAAACCCTACCACTGACAACCTGGCCTTCTTCAAAAACGCCACCCGCAAACACCACCAACTCATCCGATCCACCAAGAAATCAGCATTTAAGGATCAACTTGACAACAATGCCCAAAACAGCAAGAACTATTCAACATCGTCAAAGAATTCACTAACCCCTCCACAGGCACTAACGACATCACCCCCTCCCAAGACCTCTGCGACTCTCTATCATCATTCTTCCACAACAAAATCGCCGAAATACACAACAGCTTTCAAAACCAGTCCGAACACCGGCCCACTCCACCCACCTCCGAACCAAAACCCCCCTCTAACAACCTTTGCGTCTGGAACCCAATCACCACTGAAGACACAATCCGCCTGATGAATTCCATCCACTCAGGATCGCCAACCGACCCTTGTCCCCACCACATCTTCAACAAAGCAGACTCCATCATCGCACCCCATCTCCGAGACGTAATCAACTGCTCCCTCAACTCCGCCACCTTCCCAGAAAACTGGAAACATGCCGAACTCAGCGCCCTTCTGGAGAAACCCACGGCTGACCCAACCGAACTTAAGAACTACCGCCCCATCTCGCTCCTCCCATTCCCCGCCAAAGTCATCGAGAAAGCCATCAACAGTCAGCTCGCCGCCTTCCTAGAATCCAACAAATCCCTCGACTCCTCTCAATCAGGCTTCCGAGCCAAACACAGCACCGAAACCGCCCTCATCGCAGCAACAGATGACATCCGAACACTAATGGACAACGGAGAAACAGTTGCTCTCATCTTACTTGACCTCTCCGCAGCCTTCAACACAGTCTGTCATAGCACCCTCATACAACGCCTCAGCAACATCGGAGTACAAGGAAAGGCATTGGACTGAATAATATCGTTCCTCACCGGAAGAACCCAGAGAGTCCGCCTCCCCCCTTTCAAATCAGAGGCCACCGAAGTCATCTGCGGCGTACCACAAGGATCGTCACTCAGCCCCACCCTCTTCAAGGTATACATGAGTCCCCTCGCATCCATCGCCCGCCAACACAACCTCAACATCATCTTCTACGCAGATGACACCCAGCTGATCCTCTCCCTCACAAAAGACCCAAACACCGCCAAAACCAACCTACACGAAGGAATGAAAGAAGTAGCCGAATGGATGAAGAACAGCCGTTTAAAACTAAACTCGGACAAAACAGAAGTCCTCATCTTAGGACCATCCCCCTCTGCCTGGGACAACTCATGGTGGCCACCGGCCCTCGGAACCGCACCCATACCTACGGACCACGCACGTAACCTGGGCTTCATCCTAGACTCCTC
The DNA here is from genome assembly GCF_964261635.1 of Lissotriton helveticus. NCBI lineage: Eukaryota > Metazoa > Chordata > Amphibia > Caudata > Salamandridae > Lissotriton > Lissotriton helveticus. The sequence continues at coordinate 2,049,521,708 of NC_136065.1, forward strand.
CCTCTCGATGACCAGACAAGTCAACGCCGTCTCATCAGCTTGCTTCAACATCCTACGAATGCTCAAAAAAATCTTCCGTTGGATCCCCACCGAAACAAGAAAGACAGTCACCCACGCACTGGTCACAAGCCGATTGGATTACGGCAACACCCTTTACGCCGGAACCACAGCCAAACTACAGAAAAAACTCCAACGCATCCAAAACGCCTCAGCCAGGCTCATTTTGGACATCCCTCGGCAAGCTCACATTTCCGACCACCTGAAAGACCTCCATTGGCTCCCTGTCAACAAGAGAATAATGTTCCGTCCCCTCACCCACGCACACAAAGCCCTCTATGACCTAGGACCCAAATGCCTCAACACGCGTCTATCCTTCTACACCCCCTGCCGCCAACTACGATCGTCCAATCAAGCCCTCGCCGCAATCCCGCGCATCCACAGATCCACCATGGGGGGAAGATCCTTCTCCTACTTAGCGGCTAAAACCTGGAATTCTCTCCCCACCCACCTCCTCCTCACTCAGAACCACCTCTCTTTCAGAAAGCAACTAAAAACCTGGATATTCGATAAGTAAATTCACCTCCCTCCCTCAAGCGCCTTGAGACCCTCTGGGTGAGTAGTGCGCTATACAAATTTCTGAACTTGAACTTGAACTTTCTTTAGATAGGTATTTTCCAAAAGCAAGAAGAAACTCCCACTAAGCTCTGTCATATCTGCCTAGCAGCACCAAGACACGTGATGTTTTGAAAGCCACAGCTTTCGATCCACAGATCTTTCTGCCCACTGAATCTGAATTAATGATTCAAAAGCATGTCTTTTTTGACCACACACTATGACATAATCAGGTTTGCATTCTTGTCTGAGGTAGATGGGATTTTGAACTACTAATTTGTATCCTCTGGAAAGTTTAGGTGTAACTAACTTTACAATTGTTGGTTATAAGAATTATTCCTCAGCTAATTCCGCAAAACCTGACACCAATGGAAGTTTAGGTATTTGAGAGACTCTGGGTTTTTAAAATCTCCCTGATAACGATACTCCTGTTTGTGGTGCTTACATTTGAATGTTTAGTTTTGAGGCTCCTCTTATTAGGACATCTTGAAAAGTTAGTACATCATTGGCCAAAGATTTTCAGTTTTTTTTAAATAAATGTTTTCTATTTGTTTTTTAAATCGATCAAGTAAAGTACAATTACAGCCGCATTTCATTTTCACATCATAACTGGCTGAATGTTTTTCTAACTGGTAATGCTGGTGGAGATGTTAAGTGTAAAAGAGATAAAGAAGTCCATGGAATGAGACCTTGAGGTTGTGGGCAAGAAAGGAGATTGTCTATGTTTCCTCCCCTTACGGAACCGGTGTTGCTTGAGGTTTTAAAGGCCAGTTGACAAAGATGCAGCCCAAGGAACCATAACCGGACATTGTGGTGAAATAAGATGTGGAAGAATTGAAGGAGCTGGAGACATGAGAGGATTTGGAAGAAGGATCTTCAGCTAGAGTTGTGAATCTTGGAGATGATAAAATGTCAGTGTGCTCCAAAGTAATAGCCTCATGTTAAGAAATTGAGAAAATTGATGCTGAAGAAACATTTGACGTAGATCTGCCCAACTGTCATCTTGATGGTGACATCCTGGATCTGTATTTCGTGGACAGCAAAACATGATGTCTTGATGTAGAATATCGTGATGTTGAAAAAAATCAGCTTCGTAAGGTGCAACGTTAGTGCCAGAGTTGACACCATAGGGGTAGATGGAACCATGGGAGTATATACCGAGGCATTGAATGCGGAGATGCCATCACACTCCTCGATGGTGAACATTTAGGTTCTGATGATCTCAACATCGACCCCTACTCCCTGGTGTGGCAAGAGTGCTTAGAATGATGGCAATGTTGTTTTCTTCACCTCTTCTCTATAGATCTACTTTTGTGTGAATATTTTTCTGTTTCAGAAGAGGAAACATCCTCTCAGTTTTGTCTTTTTTGTTATTTCTGCTCTTCCTCTGCTGTGATGTCTTCTAGCTTCCCCCTTAGCCTGATTCTCTCTCTATCTTTGAGGGCATATTTTTTTACTGAAGGTGTGGGTTGAAGATGCACCACACACACACACACAGCATGAGGGTCTAATGCAGCCTTCTTTCTTCCACATGAAGGGCATTCCCTCCAGTGATTAAAGAAATGGAAAAAGAGGCAGCAGGAACTCGAAGATGTTGAATAAAGATGAAAATCTTCAATGTTGAAGTAAAAACCTGAGAAAAAACTGGCATATTTATCCTGAGGTGTTTTGAGATCCTCTCAGCAGGACTTGGAATAAAGAAATGGATCTGTAAGGCAACTGCCAGTACAGGGCACGCTGTGACAGGGAAGCTGTTAACTTCTGAAATAAACAGTACTTTTTTAATAGGTATGTTTACCCTCTGACAGGCATTCCCTGCATTATTTCCCTAACAGAGAATGATGGTAAAAGACTATTTGGGATACTGTTGCATATATCTTCATCTATGTGCTGCAATGTGGTCTTAGAGCCTTTTTAAATGGAGTTGTACCCTCCTAGAAAGGGAAACAGCCATTAAAACACAGTCAGAACCAATCAATCAATCAATCACGGGTATATGTAACGCACCACTCACTGTGAGGGTCCCAAGGCGCGTGATTGTTACCACAAAGCCATTATCACGCATGCCTTTAACACACATATGCATTTACCATGCATGCCTGTACAACAAATGATTAAGGCTTATGCCTGGTAATGGCGCTGTGGTAAATAGAAGTCCAATTTACACTGTGCAATTTACATACATACGCATCATTACTTTTTAGGTCGAGCTGGCGTTGGAGCGCGAAGCGCTCCCGCCAGCGAGACTATAGTCACCTTCCTCCCTGTCAAGGGAGTAACAGCTGTGAACGAGCCCGATACAGACCTGGGCACGAGCCGACCCAGGTCTGTGAACGCGCTTCAAGGTTGAGCAGCTTGTGCACGTTTGTTGGACGTCAGGCGCTGCAAGCCCGCCAGACCAATTATCCCAGCATGAAACTCTACTTCCTGAGGCGCCACAAGATCAATTATCCCAGCAGGAGTCTCCACTTCCTCAGGCGCTGCAACAATTATCACAGCATGAGACCCACTTATCACAGCATGTCAACAGGCGCCCCAGGCTGCTGGAGCACTCAACTATAATTAATGTGCAGTTGAGTGCTCCAGCAGCGTGGGGCGGCTCTCTGCATGCTGTGATAATTATCACTTTGGGGCCTCATGCTGTGATAATTAGGGCGGCATGCTCTATTTGCAGCACTGAACATTTTCAAAGAAGGCGAAGCAGTGACATTCATTGGAGACACTCACCCTCACGCCCTCACCCCCTCACCCCTCACACACCTCCTCACCCTCACACACCTCCTCACCCTCACACCCCCTCACACACACCCTCACATACCCTTACCAGCACAGCAAAACACAACACAACACAGCACAGCAAAACACAACACAGCACAGCAAAACACAACACAGCACAGCAAAACACAACACAACGCAGCACAGCAAAACACAACACAGCACAGCAAAACACAGCACAGCACAGCAAAACACAGCACAGCACAACACAGCACAACACAATACAGCACAACACAACACAGCACAGCACAGCACAGCACAGCACAGCAAAACACAGCACAGCACAACACAACACAGCACAGCAAAACACAACACAGCACAGCACAGCAAAACACAGCACAGCACAACACAACACAGCAAAACAAAACACAACACAACCCTCACGCCCTCACCCCCTCACCCCTCACATACCTCCTCACCCTCACACACCTCCTCACCCTCACACACCTCCTCACCTTCACACCCCCTCACACACACCCTCACATACCCTTACCAGCACAGCAAAACACAACACAACACAGCACAGCAAAACACAACACAGCACAGCACAGCAAAACACAGCACAGCACAGCAAAACACAACACAGCACAGCACAGCAAAACACAACACAACACAGCACAGCACAGCACAACACAGCACAGCACAGCACAACACAGCACAGCACAGCACAGCAAAACACAGCACAGCACAACACAGCACAGCACAGCAAAACACAACACAACACAGCACAGCAAAACACAGCACAACACAACACAGCAAAACACAACACAACACAACCCTCACGCCCTCACCCCCTCACCCCTCACACACCTCCTCACCCTCACACACCTCCTCACCCTCACACACCTCCTCACCTTCACACCCCCTCACACGCCCCCTCACATACCCTTACCAGCACAGCAAAACACAACACAACACAGCACAGCAAAACACAACACAGCACAACACAACACAGCACAGCACAGCAAAACACAACACAACACAGCACAGCACAGCAAAATACAACACAGCACAGCAAAACACAGCACAGCAAAACACAACACAGCACAGCACTGCAAAACACAACACAGCACAGCACAACACAGCACAGCAAAACACAGCACAACACAGCACAGCAAAACACAACACAACACAGCACAGCACAGCACAGCACAGCAAAACACAGCACAGCACAGGACAGCACAGCACAGCAAAACACAGCAAAACACAGCACAGCAAAGCACAGCACAGCAAAGCACAGCACAGCAAAACACAGCACAGCAAAACACAGCACAGCACAGCAAAACACAGCACAGCACAGCAAAACACAACACAACACAGCACAGCACAGCAAAACACAACACAGCACAGCAAAACACAACACAACACAGCACAGCAAAACACAGCACAGCAAAACACAACACAGCACAGCAAAACACAACACAGCACAGCACAGCACAACACAGCACAGCAAAACACAGCACAGCACAGCAAAGCACAGCACAGCACAACACAACACAGCACAGCAAAACACAACACAGCACAGCAAAACACAGCACAGCACAGGACAGCACAGCAAAACACAGCAAAACACAGCACAGCAAAGCACAGCACAACACAGCACAGCACAGCACAGCACAGCAAAACACAGCACAGCAAAACACAGCACAGCAAAACACAGCAAAACAAAACACAGCAAAACACAGCAAAACACATCACAGCACAACAAAACAAAGCACAACACAGCACAGCACAACACAGCACAGCAAAACAAAGCACAACACAGCACAACACAGCACAGCAAAACAAAGCACAACACAGCACAGCACAGCAAAACAAAGCACAACACAGCACAGCACAGCAAAACAAAGCACAGCACAGCACAGCAAAACAAAGCACAACACAGCACAGCACAACACAGCAAAACACAGCACAGCAAAACACAGCACAGCAAAACACAGCAATGCAAAACACAGCACAGCAAAACACAGCACAGCAAAACACAGCACAGCAAAGTACAGCACAACCAAGCACAGCACAACCAAGCACAGCACAACCGAGCACAGCACAACCAAGCACAGCACAACCAAGCACAGCACAACCAAGCACAGCACAACCAAGCACAACCAAGCACAGCACAACCAAGCACAGCACAACCAAGCACAGCACAACCAAGCACAGCATAACCAAGCACAACAAAACATAGCATAACAAAAAATAGCATAACAAAAAATAGCATAACAAAAAATTGCATAACAAAAAATAGCATAACAAAACATAGCATAGCATAACAAAACATAGCATAACAAAACACAGCATAGCATAACAAAACACAGCATAGCATAACAAAACACAGCATAGCATAACAAAACACAACATAGCATAGCATAACAAAACACAACATAGCATAGCATAACAAAACACAACATAGCATAGGATAACAAAACAAAGCATAGGATAGCAAAACAAAACATAGCCTAACAAAACATAGCCTAACAAAACATGGCATAACAAAACATGGCATAACAAAACATGGCATAACAAAACATAGCATAGCAAAACATATAATAGCATAGCAAAACATAGCATATCAAACACAACAAAACATAGCATAGCAAAACAAAGTATAGCATAGCAAAACATAGCATAGCATAACAAAGCATAACATAGCATAGCATAGCATAACAAAACATAGCATAGCATAACAAAACATAGCATAGCATAGCATAACAAAACACAACATAGCATAGCATAACAAAACACAACATAGCATAGCATAACAAAACACAACATAGCATAGGATAGCAAAACTAAACAGAGCATAGCATAACAAAACAAAGCATAGGATAGCAAAACAAAACATAGCATAACAAAACATGGCATAACAAAACATGGCATAACGAAACATGGCATAACAAAACATAGCATAGCAAAACATATAATAGCATAGCAAAACATAGCATAGCAAACACAACAAAACATAGCATAGCAAAACAAAGCATAGCATAGCAAAACATAGCATAGCATAACAAAGCATAACAAAGCACAGCATAACAAAACATAGCATAGCATAACAAAACATAGCATAACAAAACATATCATAGCAAAACAAAGCATAGCATAGCAAAACACAACACAACACAACATAGCATAGCATAACAAAGCATAGCATAACAAACACAACAAAGCATTGCATAGCATAACAAAACAAAGCATAGGATAGCAAAAAACATAGCATAGCAAAACAAAACAAAGCATAGAATAGCAAAACAAAACATAGCATAGCATAACAAAACGAAACATATCATAGCCTAGCAAAACATAGCATTCCAAACACAACAAAACATAGCATAACAAAACATAGAAAAACAAAGCATAACACACACAACCACACACACACAACCACGCACACACAACCACGCACACACAACCACAACCACACACACAACCACAACCACACACAACCACACACACAACTATCTATCTATCTATCGCCCTCACTCTATCTGTCTATCGATCTATCGCCCTCACTCTGTCTATCGATCTATCGCCCTCACTCTGTCTATCGATCTATCGCCCTCACTCTATCTGTCTATCGATCTATCGCCCTCACTCTATCTGTCTATCTATCGCCCTCACTCTATCTGTCTATCTATCGCCCTCACTCTATCTGTCTATCTATCGCCCTCACTCTATCTGTCTATCGATCTATCGCCCTCACTCTATCTGTCTATCGATCTATCGCCCTCACTCTATCTATCGGCCTCAGTCTATCTATCTAATCGCCCTCACTCTATCTGTCTATCTATCGCCCTCACTCTATCTGTCTATCTATCGCCCTCACTCTATCTGTCTATCTATCGCCCTCACTCTATCTATCTATCTATCTATCTATCGCCCTCACTCTATCTATCTATCGCCCTCACTCTATCTATCTATTGCCCTCACTCTATCTATCTATCGCCCTCACTCTATCTATCTATCGCCCTCACTCTATCTATCTATCGCCCTCACTCTATCTATCTATCGCCCTCACTCTATCTATCTATCGCCCTCACTCTATCTTATCGCCCTCACTCTATCTATCGCCCTCACTCTATCTATCGCCCTCACTCTTTCTATCGCCCTCACTCTATCTATCGCCCTCACTCTTTCTATCGCCCTCACTCTATCTATCGCCCTCACTCTATCTATCGCCCTCACTCTATCTATCGCCCTCACTCTATCTATCGCCCTCACTCTATCTATCTATCGCCCTAACTCTATCTATCTATCGCCCTCACTCTATCTATCTATCAATCTATCTATCGCCCTCACTCTATCTATCTATCGCCCTCACTCTATCTATCTTTCTATCGATCTATCGCCCTCATTCTATCTATTTATTTAGATACTGATCGCCATCACTCTATCTATCTGTCTAGCTATCTATCGCCCTCACTCCTATCTATCTATCTATCTCGCTCACTCAATCTCTCTATCGCCCTCTATCTATCGCCCTCCCTCTATCTATCTATCGCCCTCACTCTATCTATCTATCCCACTCACTCTATCTATCGCATCACCACAGCATCACTAAGGGGCACAACAACATCACTATGCGCTACCACAGGATCATTGAATGCCACAGCATCACTAGTCGCCACCACAACATCTCTCAGCCCCACCACAGCATCAATCTGTGCAACCATTTACCAACAACTGGGTCAAATATGATCTCTCAATGTTTCAAGCTTTATTACAAATGTGACAAAAAGAGGTTAGTATTTCACTTCTGTTCTTGGATTTTCGTCACAATAAAATACACTGAACATATTCTTCACAAAAGTTATTTACAAAAGTTTAATCTATTGCCATTATAAATTACAATAACTTTTATTTAAGTATTAATTATTTAAAAAAATTCAAAGCCATTGTTATTTGTAATATCAATACATCTAAGTCACGTGAATACAACACATATTGCATTACAAATGCTATAGGTGTCACAAGTTATAACTATTGGCATTGTAAATGACAAAGCTATTATTTTTGCTATTTTCAAAACCAACACATATATAAAAAATGTGTCATTTACAATACCAATAGCTCAAACTTTCCTAATGCGAGACCTTATGCATTGCAAATGCTTGTTGTAGAATCTGGTCAGAAGTTTCCAAGTAGATGATCAGCAGGTTCAGTGAATGAAATGAATGAAATTGGAGTAGCGCACTCCAATGATGCAGGAAGCTGATTAAACGCTTCAGGAAAGCATGCCACAGCGCACAAGAAATTACGGTGAGGGCGCTAATTTTACTAACAAGCATTTGCAATGCAATAGGTCTTGCATTATTAAAGTTTGAGCTATTGTTGTTATATTCTTTAGCAATGCCAATAGCTCAAAATTTAATAATGCGAGACCTATTGCATTGCAAATGCCTGTTTATCAATGTTTAGGCACCAAAATGAACAAAATCTATAGGAGGATTCGGGAGATAAAAATTATCGCTGCAGGGAAGAGGCGTGACGCTGTGAATGTAAACAGAAGTGACGTCACGCGGTCAGATTACCCATTACTGCAAATTATCTAGTACAAGTAATGTAGATTTTATTGATACAGTAAATGTTAATACTGGGGTGGGGTTTAGGGATGGGAGGATCATTTAAGGGGAGGGTAGATGACTCTGCTGAGAGAAGGGGAGAGAGTAGAGGGAAGGCGATAGATCTCATAATTTTCTTTATTTTTTATTATATAGCGTGAACTCTACCTGGAGGTCTCAGGCCTTTTGTCGCCTGTGGCGGTCCCAGTGTTTGCCGCCCGTGGCCCCCGCATGTAAGAGCCTTGCGATGATGCACAGGTCCATTGTCCTTCAAAGCATTGATGTTTCTGGCCCTAACCTTAGGAACAAACACGACCATATGTCTACGGCATTCCAGACTGAGTTCTGGGTAAAACAACATACATATTTTTCTCCCTCGGATGACGCAATCGCCTTCTTGAGCCTGTGCCGGGAACACAACATTTAATTCAATCCTGGAGGCACACGTCCTGAAAACCGAGTATCTGCTCAGAAACACACGCTGCACTTGCTAGCTTCTTGTGCTGCTCCCTGGGGACAGGCGGTACACTCTCTCTTTCAGCCCTAGGGCCGCGCGAGAGAGCTGCCGAGTGCTGCTCGTCTTGCACATGATTCAGGGCCCAGAGGAACAAAGAGAGGCAGGACTAGTGGGAATCACCACCTCTTCTGCCAAGGGGTGGGAACTGAAGTGTGGTGCCGCCAAGAGAGCGGACAGCCTATCGTAACTCCTAGTCCTGCGAGGGTTTTTTATGCACTCTTGCCACCTACGGTGTAAAACCGAACCGCGAGGTTAAGTTCTGTCATCAGTCTAAAACGGATCCCGTTCATACATTATAGCTTTTGATTGCGCTTCAAATGCGCTCATATTCCGCCATAATCGTACTGTATAGCACCAACTTCAATAGGAACAAGAGATAAGCGGAGACTGGAAAATGGGAGAAATGGGGGAGGAGGCATCCGAGACGAAAAGAAATGCAGACAAAGTGACAATGGGAGTTGAGATACGCAGATGGAGTGGAAAGGGAAAACATTTGCAAGGAGAGGTGGAATTGGAACGGGCGTCAGAAGCAACAAAAAAAAAGAAACAAGCGGCAGGAAAGCATTCGCTTTCACTTCCTTTTGAGAAAAAAAAAAAGCCCGCAAACGGTGCTCGCGCGTGCGCCACTGCGAGACATGGCCTACTGGTGTCTATTACGCTCACCACGCACGTAATAGACACCAATAGGCCGTGGGCGGAGCAATGCGCCCGCCTTTGCCCAATAGCGTGCAGTCTTCAATTAAAAGATGCATGCTAGGGTCAATGGGGTAGCTGAAAAGGAAATGCACACGCACAAGCGTGTGCGATTCCTAGGTTAGCTTAGATTCCCCGTTTTTCCCTTACAAAATGTCTCATGCTGCGCAAGCACTGCTGCACAGTGCACCGCTAGGCGCGAGACCTAAAAACAGCAGGCATGTAATTTAGTAGCTGTGCATCTGGGCTGGGCTGAAATGTAGCTGGCTGTGCACCATGGCATCAGTAATAACTCACACACAGCCTTTGCAGTATGAGGGCTCAAGTGGTAAACTATAACGTCTGAAACTGTAGATGAATGAGCACCCAATTTAACCACAAATAAACAGGCACTAAATTAATCTGACGAAGCAGTAAACTATGCTGCTCAAACTGTAGATGAAGGAGCCCCCAATTTTTCCACAAATAAACAGACACTGAATTAATCCGAACTAACCTAAAAATGTCCGTTCTTAGTGACAAGTGCGCAAATGCCACATTCAGCTTTTCTAAACAGGTTGAAGGTGCTGAGAAGATGCTATAGCCTGAGCTTTTACCACACATGCTCAATGTTAAGCACCTATATGCCTTTATCAACCATGCCTTTACAATGAAATATTCATAGTAAAGGCATGCATTTTAAAGGCATATGCGTTGAAAACATTTTCGTAGAATATGAATGCATGGTAATGACCCATGCTTTCAATTGACGGCGTTGAAAAAGCATGTGTGGTAATTGCATAGGTGGTACCCCTAGAAAAGATGCTGGTAAAGGTGTTTTCAATATATACTAGAGGTAGCACCACTATTCTGTTTAACAATGAGGTATCTACCTCCAACTACAGATTGACTTTCATATTTATGAAAAAGGTGTTCCAGGGTCACGGGCATAGGCGGGAATATTCTATGTTTATGACAACCTGTGAGGATCATGAGATGCAGAAACACGATTTACAAAAAAAGTGCCAGCTGATTGAATCCAATCTTCGACAGACAGCCTGAAAGATCCCGTCTCTTCTCATATCAGCAGTATCCCCCTGATGAGCAGCAGCACATAAGACCTCTTAAGCAGTGTCTCCAAGAGCAGTGGGGCCAAATGTCTAGGACCCGGGAGAAGAAACTAAAGCTAATCCCTTCTCAGACCTCCATCAACTGATGCTAAAACCTTCAGATTGCAATAAGTAAAGTTTACCACTTCAGATCCCCAATAACATTTAATATCTCTATTAACTGAAGCTAACCCCTTCATATCTCCATTTACTGAAGGTACTCCTCTGATCCACATTAACTTAAGTGAAGCTAACTCCTTCAGATCTTAACCCCTTGATTCCTCCTTTAAGTGAAGCTAACTCCTTCAGATCTAACCCCTTGATTCTTCCGTTAAGTGAAGCCAACTCCTTCAGATCTTAACCCCTTGATTCCTCCTTTAAGTGAAGCTAATTCCTTCAGATCTCTATTAAACGAAGTTCATCCCTGAAATCTCTATTACCTAAAGCTATCCTCTCCATTAACTGAAGTAAATCCCATCAGATCTCCCTTAACCAAAGCAAACCCCTGAGATCTCCAATAAATGAAGCTAACCTTTCAGATCTCTATTAAATGAAGTTCACCCCTTATATATCTTTTAACTGAAGCTAACTCCTATTATCTGCATTAACTGAAAGTACTCCTCTAATCCCCATTAACTAAAGCTAACCACTCATATTGCCATTAACTGAAGCTAACACATTCAGATCTTTATTAAATTAAGCTAACCACTTCAGATCTCCATTAACAGAAGCCAAATTCTCATATCTTTCTGTTAACTGAAGCTAGCCCCTTCAGACCTCCAATAACTAAGGATAAGCCCTCACATCTTTATTAACTTAAGCTAACTCCAACCTCTCCACTGGTGATGGCAGAAGAACATGGATTGAATGCAGTCCTTCCCAAACTGATGGGTCCTTCATTAGAACTTATAAAATGGCTTTAAATTGGCTGACATATCTTTAAATAAATATACGCATAGAGTGTAGCATCATTAGTAGCCATTACATTGCCAAGAAGAGTGAGTGGAACCCAGGCCATGTCTACAGTTGTACACTGCTTCCATATTAATACCTTTTTCCTCAGAACTCGTCCTTCATTTTTGCTCAATAACTTTAGTCAGTTCATCATACCTGTAGACATGTTTTAAAGTGAATACTAGAGACATGATGTGAAGATGTTTTAACATTTACAGTTTTTGTCTCTGGCTTATTGGGTCCTCTTAACACAATTTATGTACATGTCTATCAGATCTCAAATGCACCATTTAGTTTTATCTAAAAAAAGAAACACATTTCAATCTCTTTAACAGAAGAGATACAGTCACTTTACAGGAAGTTGCATCTCTCCGGCCTTTCCAAATTCCACAGGGCAGTGTGCTTTGTAGAGCATGAAAGGCCAACCATGCCTGTCCAATAGTTCACTCAACTCATTTGAGTCCCCTTCTCATTATTCCCCTCTTTATGAAGTAACAGTAAAAGCTTACCTATCATGGCATTAAAGGTCTTCTGGAGATCTTCTATGTCAATCAGTTTGAAGACGTGAATCTCTTTCGGCTTTTTAGAAGCTAGCCCATTGATCTCCTCATCGCTTACATCATCACTCAGGCCAAACACATACACATCTAGGGTAAAGACAGTGCAGGTATTCAAGTTATGTTTTTGATGTTTTGTTTGAAAGCTGTTCAAATATATGGAAATATGGGAAGAGTTGCATACATAAAAATGGGGGCAAGCGACAGAAAGAGGGAAGACAGGAAAACAGAAAGAGAGAGGCACCCACAAAGAGAAAGAGACATAGACAAAGAAGAGAGACAGACAATGAGAAAAATAGGAGATAGACCTATGGATAGAAAGGGGAGAAAATCATATAGAGAAAGAGGAGAGATGAACATATAGACAAAGAAAGGATACAGGCAAAGAGAAAAAAGAAATATAGACTAATGAACAAACACAGGAGAAAAACATATACAGAACGAGGAATCACAGACATATTGAAAGAAAATGGGAGAAAACATATAAAAATGGGTGAGAGTCATCAATAATGAGTTTGTTCATCATTTGGATCTCAAAGATACTCTCAGCATATGTGTTGGGAAAGACCTTTCCTTTCTGCAATTGTCTCCTGTAGGCTGGGCTTGAGCAACCAGGCTTTACCCCAGTATCTGGAAGGGTCTCTCCTCTTCCATTGACTTTTTTAGAGATGGGTCTGCTAGTCTATTCAGTGCTTATGATTATCAATGAAGATCCCCTGAAGGAGAAGGAAAGGTTTCTTACCTGTAATCCTAGTTCTCCTTCTGAGGAATCTCAAATTAATTCATAAGAAACCCTCCCTCCTCCCCATTGGAAGGGACAAAGATTATTATTCTCTAAATTAGAATCCATTTACTTGCCCGTTAAAAAAGAGATGAGGTAACTGCCATTTGCTGGGCATGACAGCGGCGGCTGGTCATTAATGCATGAATCTAGTCTTGACCAGATTTTTAGTTTTTTCTTTGATGAGGTTTTCATGTAGGTGTTTAGGGAATAGTCCGCTCTCCTGGTATATTGGACCCACGCCCACCAAGTATAGGATGATAATTGGGAGAGGTCCTTACATTCTGATATGATGGATTTCAGGCGAGTTGAGACTAGCATGTCCCATAATATACATTCTTCTTCATTCAGGCGGTGAGTTATTTGTGAGGGGGATTGGGTATCCGATTGATACGCAGAATCTGGGATACAGTTTCCCTGATCTCAGACCAGAATTTATTAGAGAATGTACAATTGAGAAGCATGTGCTGAAGATCCCCCAATCTTTTCTGCAGCTCCAGCAAGTGTCTGAGTAGCGGAGACCCAGTTTAATGAGTTCAGAAGGGGTCCAGTGGGCCCTATATGTTGTCCACAGTATATATTGAGCAAGGAAGAGTGCAATCTTATTAGCCGTCAGATTAGACCAAATGGAGAGTCAATTTAGGGTCTTTAAATGAGAACCTATAGTTTTGTCCAAAATAGCTTCCCATTTACACATTTTGTGAAGGGTGAAGGTGGTAGCCTTTGGTGTTAAAATGGAATAGAGTTTGGAGGTGATTTGTCCCCCTCAAGCCAATTTCCTCAGAGTGTCTGTACGGAATATAAGGGCGTTTGGGCTTGGCGATGATAGCTTTGATCCTGAGAAAAGGATACAAGTCTGTTTCTGCTGCTTGTAGTTGAGTTTGACATTGTCCTATCATCTGATTTGAGGTGATTATTTTATTTTGCTCACAAGTTTGTTGTCGACTTTTCAGAGGACCTGAGCTGTGACGGAAAGAATGATTGAGGAGTGGTCAGGCATTATCTTATGGTGGTGATTAAGAATATAAGGGAGAATGGTTGGGTGAGGTTTTGATCAATGGTGAGCCAAATTGGTGACAAGGGACTGAGCAAGTTAAACAGAAGAAGCCTTGTCTAGCTAAGTATGCTGTTTGAAATCTACATTAGTCTCGAAGATTCAGACCACTGAGCTTTTTTCAGAGCCTTAGTTTTTTTAGAGCGATTCTTGGCTTTTTAGATTGTCATTGAATTTTTTTGAGCAGGATGATCTTAGTAAAAAAGTTATCTGAGACCTGGATTGGTGACATTCTTATTAGGTAGTTAATGAGTGGATAGATCATAATTTTGATGGTTTAAATCCTCCCCCACCATGTGATAAATGTAGTTGTCTATTTATCTAATATGCCCTTAATCTTTTTCTTTGTGGTCGATAGATTCCCAAAGGTCTTGATTGAACCATATCTCTAGGTATTTTGTCTTCTCGGGTACCCATTTGACCCATGACTGAGCCACTGCAGTGAACATTTGAGGGGAGGGTCTTTGTTTTTTCCTTGTTAAGGGTGTATCCAGAGACCTGAGCGTAGTCGTTAATGGTTTATTTAATATTGGGCATTGCAGAGTCTGCATGAGCTGTGAAGAGTAGAATGTCATCTGCATATGCTGCAACATTTTGTGGTCCAGCAGCACATGGGATACCAGGGATAGAGGGGTTCTCTCTAAATGTAATAAGGAGTGGTTTCATGGCCAGTAGAAAGAGTATAGGGGGCACCCCTATTTAGTCCATTGCTGTAAATTGTAGCTATTTGATAAGGTATCATTGATATTAATTCTAGCTTTAAGATCCTTATATAGTGCGAGCATCATGATGGAGAGGATCGGCCCAAAGTTAAATGCAGTATGGGTACCATGAAGCAAAAACCAACAGACTTTGTTGAACGCCTTTTAGGCGTATAGTGCTATCACACAGGTGGTTGGTTAAGGGAGTGAGATCTCTCTGTGACATGACTGAATAGCCTGACATTGTCTGCACTGAACCTACCTTTAATAAAGTCTGTTTGAGAGGGGTTAGTTGTAGAGTGGAGGATAGATTTCATCCTGAAGGTAAGACTTTTTGCATATATCTTGCAATCTGTTTTTCAACGATATTGGGAGATATTTCTTAGGAACAGAGGGGTCTTTGTCATCTTTGGGGATAACAATAATAGTGGCTTCTGAGGCAGTACCAATAACGGCTCCTGGGTTAGCCAAATAAGAAATGAGGTCCATGAGAGGTTGGGTAAGATGTGATCCCTAAGTGTGATAGAATGAGCAAGAAAAGCCGCCTGGCCCTGGTGCTTCCCAGTTTTAAGTTTATGTATAGCTTTTACAATCTTGCATTGGGATATAGGTACTTCAAGTAAGACTCTGCTTTTTAGTTATAGGTATTGTATGAAGGTACAGTAAGCATGTTTCATAAAGGGTGCAGTTACTTTTAGAGTAAAGGTTTCGGTAAATTTGTTCGAAGGAGGAGATGTCCTTCTCCCTGGTAGTGGAAGAACTGTGTTAAATGGTAATAGATGTTATCTTTGAGTGCCTATAGTTATTTGAGAAAGGACACTAGTAATTTCTCCAATTTGCTACATCCACAAAATGCAATACCTTTGTTTCCGTTTACAATAAGGGGTGCCTTGTTCATTAATATTATAGTCATATTTCAGTTTTGATAGCTGGTTTAAGCATGATTTGTCTGGTTTTTGTTCAGGTTATTTTGTGTGATTTGCGAGGACATTAGTTTAATCATGTGGCCTAGGACGGTGGATTTAATGGCGTTCCACATTATGCGGGGGTTGGGTCCTGAATTCTTATTAATTTCCAGGTATCGTGTGGTCACATTTGATGGCATCTCTAAATATAGAGTCATCTGGGAGTAAACTGTTCATTATCCAGGATTTTCGTTTGGCTACGGGGTGTGAAATGTCATAGAGAAGAGTTATGCAAGAGTGGTCCGATATGAGTATTGGTTCTATAGTGGGGTTGGCTGTATTGGGGCTATGGGATTCGTCCACTAACGTATAGTCAGTACGAGAGAATGAGTTGTAACGATGAGAAAAGAATGTAAAGTCTTTGCCAGTTGGATTAAACAGTTGCCATGTGTCCCATGTGTCCTTTAGTCTATGGGCATGGCATAGGTTAAGCATCTGTTTATGAAATGTGTTTGGTCTGAAGGTACAGGATCTGTTTCTGTCTAAGATACCATCCCAAGGTAGGTTGAAATCTCTGCCCACAATAATTTGAGTTGTCTGGGGCAAGTGACAGCTTTTTATTTAATTGAGACCAGAATACAGGAAGATCATTGTTAGTGGCGTAAATCTTTACTACATACATTTCAGTGTTTTTGGAGTCTTGTTATTAGCCATGTACCTTCTGGATCCATTTCTGTGGAGATCATTTGTAAGCCTTAGGAGTTAGAGTTATGGGTGACAAGGCCATTTTTCTTTTTGACAGCTGGGGCACAGGTAAGATCACTCACCCAATTTTTAGGTAGAAGGATGGCATCTTTTTTAATAAATATGTTTTTTGTTAAAGGAAACCTATATCACAACTACAATTTCCAGCCACCACCATAGGTACACTAGAAGAAATTCAATGTAAATCCAACAGCATTAAACCAGCTTTAATATTGACAGTAACTGACCCCCCTAGGCATACGTTCAGACATTTACAGTAGAATACCAAAATCAAAGTGGTCCCACCATTTACTCCTGATCGAAGCATGCTTTTTGAGGCGTCGCTGGCCTTGTACATCGGTTTCTCCTGTTGCACATACCAGGGCCAGGGAGGAGATGTGCGCTTTGCGGGCAGCTACGAGTGAGATATGCATAGTGGAGGTTGTATGTCTGTACAAGTTGTAACCTAGAGAAGATTGTGATGATGCGGGGACCATCCTTGCTACTCGCCAGTCATCATCCTCCGTGGGTCCAACCAAGTCCTCCTTTTGATCTTGTAGCGGGCGCACATGTGTAAGGGGCATTAATGGTTTAGGAGCAGTAGATTTGGGAAATTCCCCCTTTCAACAGTGTACCCATGACCAGCATCCCACATCCAGGCGGAACCTGTGTGTCACAGCGAATAGGTTGCACCAGTGGTTCTGTAGCCAGGGTGAAGAGGAAAGGGGAAAGGGGGCAGCCCTGCCTTGTACCCCTATGAATAGAGTTTGAGAAAAAGCAGTCGGTCTGAGTAAAGCAGTCTGACATACCCACAGAAGCATGGGCCCATTCCTGACTTCTGCAAAACTTGGAACAGGAAGGGACTAGTCCACTGTTTCAAATGCTTTTTCAAAACCTATCAGTAATAGGGCATTGGGTGGCGTCAGGAGGTGTTGGCGCACCAGCGCAGCATAGAATCCCCAAAGAAAGCACCTTGTGTCCCATGTAGACATTAAGCCGCATTGGTCAGGGTAGATAAGGGTAGTCAGAGCTGTTTTCAGGCAGGTGGCTAGCATCTTGGCGTAAAGTTTGATTTCCCCAGTGATCAGGGAGATGGGTCGGTAGGCCCTACAGGTATTGAACGGCGGGTTCGACTTTGGAAGTACCACAATGGTGGCCATGTCAAGTTCCTGCAGGAATTGACCTCTTTTAGCATCTTCTTAGTAAAGTGCAACCACATGCGGGAAAAGGATGTCTGTATATGCACCGTATAACTCGGTGGGGTAGCCGTCAGTACTGTGCATTTTCCCGGTCGGCAAGTGAGAGTTGGCAGCGGCTCTCTTCTCGACCATGAGATCACATGAAATGCCAGAGGTCTAGTGGCCAGCCAGTATAACAGTTTGCCCTTTTTGTCTCCCCATTCATATATTCCCGCTGTGGTGGCGCATATCTTCCAGCGATAATTGCTGAATTTCTGCATGGGCAAGTGCTAGCTGGTGAGAAATCTCACCTTGTGGTCGTCTGGAAGCTGTCTCTAACTGCAGGGCTTGGGGCTCCAGTTGGGGCAAGCGTTGGAACCTATCCCTCTCCTTTGTCCGGATAATGCTTCTGGCGCACCCTCTAATGGTAGCCTTACAGGACACCCACAGGGTACCTGCTGACTCCACCGTTTCTCTATTTATTTGAAAGTAGACCGTCAGCTCTTTGGCGAGAGAACATGAACAGTTTTAATCTTTTAGGTGCCAGGCATTAAAGCGCCAAATGGGACGCTACTGGGGGGGCCTGGATCGGCGACAGAGTACCACAGGGGAATGGTCAAAGATCCCTATGAAGTGAATTTATATCTCTGAAACATGCAAGCACTCGCTGGCCAGCATGAGTATAAGGTCAATGCGTGCAAGAGAGTGGTGAGCAGCTGAGGAATGCGTGTACTGTCATTGTTGGGGATGCCACAACCTCCACACATCACATAATGCCAGGATGTCCACCCACCGGGATAGCTGGCAGGCCTTAGTACATCTGTGTCTAGAGGGGGCACCTGTGGAGTCAGCTCTAGGGTCCAGGACAGCATTGAAGTCCCCTTCCACCACCCTGGTACCACATGGGAGCGCCAGGATAAGGCTAGATAGAGGGTGAAAGATTGACTCACCAGTCGAGGGGGGTGTCGACGAAAATCAGATTGAGACCCTGCCCTTCCACTCTACCCCCAAGGGTGAGGTAGCAGCCCTGTTCGTCAGGGATGCCCTGGGTAACCAGCATGGGAAAAGAGCAGTGAGCCCAGCACCAAGACGGCATGGAAGGCCCTGTCATACCCATGATGGAGCAGAAGAAGGCAAAGGGCACCCATCAAATGTGTCTCTTGAAGCATCAGGATGGCGGAGAGGAAGTGGTGAGCATAGCGCAGGACTGCAGACTGTTCAATTTGGTCCAAACAGCCAATTAATATTCCAGGACAAGACTTGAAAATCTGTTAGGGTCGGCATGGTGGAGGAAGGAACGCCTGGAGGCTTGGCACCTCGTGCTATGCGCCGGTGGCAGGGCCTATCACAGCCATCGCCGTGCTGGCCAAAGTGGGCAAGCTGCTGTATGCGTTGGTGTGGTGTAGTGGCAAACTAAGAACAGTATGTGTAAACAAAACATTGTCAATAAGAAACGAAACAATCCCTCCCTGTCACCCGATGAACAGTAACATAAACCGCAACCATTACTTAAAAGAGAGACGTGGAGTGGTGGACTCCCCACTTTTAGAAGCATCACATACTAGCTATTGTGTAGTATAAAGGTATGTTTAGTGTCAATTCAAGCTGGCCATCCCAAGTTGTCAAGCAGCCAGGCAGCCCCAGGAGCACAGCAAGGTGTCACTTGTAACCCACATCAGCATTAGTGAGTTGTGAAAGGGATGAGTCTCCGGTAGCCGCAGCGGACAATGCAGGATGCTGGTTATGGAATCCACTAGCGATGCTTGAAACAGAGCCTTTGACCACGGCTCAGAAGTATCCAAGCCCACCGCTGAATGATCATCACCTTTGCAGGAGCAGGTCCAGATTCTCCATCTCGATTGACCTGTTTTAGGTTTATTCTGTGGGCCCGCTCCCCCAGAGACTGGGAAGGATCAAGTTGGATGGCGTATCTGCCTCTCCTGGTTAAGCCAGTCCCAAGCATCCTCAGGTGTGTCACAGAAAACAGTTTTACACTCAAAAATAACCTTCAGACATGCAGGGAATAAGAGCATCTAGGATAGATTCTTGGCTCTCAGATTTTGTTTGACTTCTGTGTAGGACCTCAGTTTGGCCTGCATGGCTCTTGTGTGGTCTGGAAACACCAGTATTTTAGAGTTGTGCTGATGTAGGTCTTTGAGTTGGTGGGCCTCTCAAAGGATGGAGTCCCTGTTTCGAAAATTTAGAAGGCTGACAATCATAGGTATATGTGGGGCTCCGGGAGGCGGCCTGGGCATCAGTGCTCGGTGTGCTCGTTCCACCACAAACCAGGCTGACAACTTGTTGGCTGGCATCCAGGATCTAACCCATGATTATAGGAATTCAGCTGGGTAATGACATTTCCAGGCCTTCAGGGAACCTTTACCCATCTGATGCTATTGCAACGAGAATGTTTTTTGGTGTCCTCCGCCCGATCCTGCGGCTCTGCAGTTTGAGAAGGAAGTCGAGAGACCTTTGATTTCAAGTCGGCGACGTCATCCTCGACTGTCGATATTCGGTCCTTGACCTCGATAAATCTGCAAGCAATGTTGTGCAGGTCCTGGCGAGGATAGAATCCTTAAGTACAACTTCTGTTTCTGGTAGGAGGATCAAGTCACCTTTAAGTTTGTGTAGGTAGTCTAAGATTTTTTGGTGTTTTCATAGGGTGATTTAAGCACTTGACATTGAAAGATAAGATTTTCATATTATGCATTTATGGAGGATGGTGGAGCATGTAGGATGTGTCAACAGGTGTCGAAGGAGATAAGGGGGTTATTAATGTCCACCCAGAGCAGGAGGAGGGCACGGATGTATGACATAACAACGCATGCTATTACCACGCATGCCTTTACATCTCAGTTTTTACAACGCATGCTGTTACAACGCATAGCGCTTAGGGGTGCTGGATAGTGAATAGTTTAATTTACTATTCCAACTCCAGTCCCCGTGGATAGTAGGGAAGGTGTTGGATAGTAAATTAAATCCATTCCCTATCCTAGAGCGCCCCCCAGCGCAATGCGTTGTAATGACATGCGGTGTAAAAGTTGCGTCGCAAAGGCACTGCGTGGTAAGAGTTGCGTTGTAAAGGATGTTTCCCGGAGGGCACACTTGGGGTGTGATGATTTTGGCAGGGATAGATGTGGGAAGGGAGAAAAGGGGGAAGAGGTTCGAAAGGGAGTGTAAGGGAAGGAAGTAAGAAGAAGGAGGTGAAGAAAGAGAAAGAGGGTAGGAAAAAAGAAAAGAAAAAGTGATAAAGAACCCAGATTTCCCAAAGGAAATCGTAGAGACAGAAGCAATCATGTAGGCGGTGGAGGGCACAAGAGACCAGGCCTAGGTGCATTGGAGCAAGAAGCTATGCCATTTGGATAGCATCAGGGGGCAAGTCATAACAATATGGCTAACCTCAGGAACTGCTTGTGGCTGGAGTCAAGTAGAATATAGTAGGGTGTTGAACAGTAACTGTGTGGTTATATCTATTTACAGGATTAGAGATGAGTCTTGAGAAAGTATAGACACATTTTGGGATAAGAACTAGCACAGCATGAAAAAGGTAGCGAGATTTAAGGAGCATAAAGAAAAAACTGTAACAGTTTGGGCACAACTAGAGGCAGGTAGGTGGTGGGAGCACAACAAGAGGTAAGTACCGGCCTAACATGACGCAAGTACAGACAGAACTTGTGATATGAACAAGCACATCATGAAACAGATAATGCAGTTAGGAGTGCACACAAAAAAAATTTAACAGAGTTAGGTCGCCATTATAAGGTAACTGGAGCCATGTTAAACGAATTACTATGTTAATGCACATATTATCATTGAAAATCCTCAGAGATTACAAGCAGTTGGACCAGCAATTGTAAGAAGCTTCCTCTATTTAAAGGAATAATGCATGCAATTGGTGGGTGCTTACACCTTGTATCCGGTAGCTGTAACCAAAAGATAATATGTAAGTAGTAGCTTACCCAGTTAGTTGAAAATACAAAAGAGAGAGAAAACAGGTCTTAGTAGCTGGTGTGGAGGTACAATCAAGTATTCATATTTGAGTCCAGAATATCAGCAATGATGATTTGGGGTCATCGATGATGGATATTTTCCCTTTATAGTTGATTTTTAGGCAGGCTGGACCAATGAAGGAGAATTGTATTTCGACAAACTTAAATGTCTTCCACTCAGCAAGGAACGTTTTCCTCCTTTTTACAGATTCTTTAGAGTAATCCTGGGAGCTTCCAATAGACGAGTCATGTCAATCGATCTTCTGTATCTTTTTCAGGTGGGATAGGATTATTTCCATATGTGAGTAACAAAGAGGTCTAAAGATTAGTGCCCTGGGGGAGGAGTTATTTTTAGGTTTGTAAGTGGGAACCCTTTGGGTTATTTCAAACACTTTCATAAAGTTAATTCCCAGGACTTGGAGAATCCACTTTTCCACTAAGGCAGCACATGATGAGTCATGGTCTTCCGTTCTCTCAGGGGAGCACAAAGATTCCGGAGTTGGTGATCCTCAAAGTCTGTGAGATTTCTCTCCAGCTGTGCCAGCCTTAGGGTGGTGGCAATTCGGGCTTTGGATGAGCCCTGTTTATGGTCCTCTAAGAAACTTATATGTTACTCTCCTTCTGGTATTCTTCCTCCTAGTAGCTGGAGATCTTGATTAACGCATGAATGGTCATTTTGTATCATGTCCATGGTAGCTGTTGCAGGTTGAGCCAAGACATAGGGAACCATGTTTTTGCATAATGAGTTGTAGAGTCGATCCAGAGTCCAACTTGGGTTTCATTGGTGAGTCCGGAGCAGGATGATTCTGTTTGGATCTCTTTTGGGCAGGTGTTGTGTCCTTCTGGCCCTTTTTGACATCTATTGAGTCGTGTGACCTAGATTCGGACATTCTGGTGGGTCAAGACTCCAAAAAGGAAGGGAAGAAGGGACACAGCCAGTCAACCAGAGACCTACATCATATGGTGTATGTCATATGAGGCATTATATCAGACCCAAGCTCCACAATTGGGTATTTAGTATACCTTTCTTAGTACGAAAACATCCCTGAGCTCCTCCCTCTCAGTGAAGCTGTTGTAGCCCATATCGTGATTAGGCATCACTATACAAGGAGGTTCACAATGATGAAGCATGCCACCTACGGTGGGTGACGGAAACCGTCCTATAAAAGGGACACTCCATGATGGTTAGGTTTCCAGCTATGCTACTAAAGTACATAGAACAACAGGTTCCATTTTGCGTTTTATTATATCAGCCTACAAAGGTATTACAGCTGTAGGTTGTGTGCCCGGCTGCAGAAGAGTTTGTATCTGTTGGATCAGAAGATAGGTCTGCCATTCTACAGCGGTGAATGTGTTGGATAGGAGATGTCGATCGCAGTGGGTGGCAGACAAACAGGTTGTATCACTGGGGAGTCTGGTTCGGGGAGTAGATAGCGTGTTTTGGAGCCAGGGGTGTTCAGCTGGAATCCATCTTTAGGTCAGGCACAAACTCTTAGGTTAGCTTCTGGAGTTGTCCACCTACCCCACTGGTAGCAAGATGCTGATTTTGGGTGGTCATGACGCCGGTACCAAGAAAAAAATAGCAAGGGTCATCGGATGAAGGATAAATATGTCCCGCTGGTGGGCATTTTGAGGCCAGGCAATATTTCCAGTGTTCACCAGAGGGCCATGCGGTGCTCAGGGGCTCCTCCTGTTTCATCGGGAAGCCGGGAGCAGATGCTTGCAGTGGCACATGAAGAGCACTACATCCTCAGGGCCCAGGATCCCGTCCTGGAAAAAGTCTGCAACGCCCCTGGTCGTCAGGGAGAGCCGAGGTGAGAACAGTAACAGCGTAGCTCAGATACTAGGCTACCATCTTCGCAAACACACACATATTCTGCTGTGCGTTTCCCTTGGCGATGCATCATCCTCTTCTCCCGTGTCTGCTTTGGCTGCTTCTGATGATGTACACCAACACACTAAATAAGTACAGTGGTGAAGTCTTAGATGGCTGTCTGTATGTCCAGGTCCAGAAACCACTGAGTCATTCACAAACGGAGCCAAGAAGACTATACAGCAGCGATCCTCCCAATACTAAAAGTGCTAGATCATTGTAGAAGCCATTGGGCTAACAAACTCAAGCAATTACAACAAATGCTAAAAGGAGAGCCTTTCTAAGTCTCTCAGATGTACACCTCACTGATTTGTCCAAAAGCAGATACTAGAGGGCTGTACTGGAGAGATAATCCAGAGCCTCGTCATGGTAGATCTGAACCCGTAGACTGTTGGTGAACCTCATATGTGTATAAAAAATCACAGGACCCATGAGACTATAATGAACAGATCCTCCATCCTCTTTTATTAATGGAATCATTTTCTAAGCTTGGTAACCTACTTACAGCACTCTCCTAAGCGGCTCCGGAGGAGGATGCAGTACTCTCTGAGCCACCCAAAGGGCAGTGCAGTAGGACCCAATGTTGTTTCTCTAAACTGCTTTTTTCCCTGTGTAGCAAATGTGCCACTAACCCTAATACAAGCAAGGAAAATAGCCCCCTGCTGCCCACTAGTTGGGAACCAAATCTGTAATTGGGATTCACTGAGCTATTCAGACACTTTGGCACTTGTGCTACTACACCTGCGTAGTGCGCTGTTCACGATGATTGCACAGTGCCGGATGCTTGTCCGCACTGTGCAATCATTGAAAACGGCATCTTGCACAGTGCGAGCTGTAGTTTTCTGCCGCTCAAGTAGATTTTTACTCGAGCAGCAGCTTTCTCAGCGCGGACTGGTGTTTCTCACGACCACTCGCAATGAGAAACCTGACCTTCCCGCGTTGAGAATCTTATTTTCCACGCTCGCGATCGCCGCTCGTTTTAAAAAAAAAATTTTTTATAAAATATTTTTTTTATATTTTTTTATTGCCTTTTACAAAACATGTGAAACAATCATCTTCTCATAATAAGCATGTTTCCTAATGTTACAGACTCTTGAAAAGAAAATCAAACACAAGAAAACTAAAAGGTACCGATACTGACAATTCTGCAGATTAGCATTTTACATTACTTATTTATGGGTTACAACGTTACATCCAATAGTTATGCGTTACGAAAGGGTGACTTGTACTTCATGCTAACTCATACAATATACTCTCAGTGCGCTTTACAATATATGACCAAGGGCTCGTGCATTTGCATCTTTCCTTCTCGCCTATTTTCGGAGACGTCTCCCAGCACCACATGCCTAGTTGGCGTTGAACAATATGCAACCCTCATCTTTTATCTGCGTTACAACATTAACGGTCTTCAATTAGTGTCAGGAGTGAAGCTACGTGTTGTGGAGGCCTCTCTGGCGCGTGACCAGTTCAGAAACGGGCCCCATATATCTTTTGGTCTGGAAGCTGGTGGCATAAGTTCCCAGTATATACCTAGTTGGGTATGCCCGTAAGTTACATCAGTCAACCACTAGGCCAGAGTAGGCACCTTCCTTCTACCCCACTTAAGAGCTATTTGTCGTCGAGCGTATAGGAACAGAAGGGCATGAAGTTTGCGCCTCTGAGGCAAGGTAGCCTTCACTAAGCCAAGAAGGCCCAAGGATGGGGAGGCGACATCAGTCCTTTCTACTATCTGATTCACTGCCGTGAAGACATCCTGCCAATATTCTGACAGCCTAGGGCAGTACCATGCCATGTGTAAGAAGGATGCCGGTTCGAACCCACATCTCCAACAGCTCGCGTCCTCCTTCAGTCTCATTCTATGCAGACTGATGGGCGTGCAATAATACAGATGTAGAAATTTAAAGTGTATCAGGCGCAATTTATAGTTTGGGGATAATTCAAGCATTTGTTTACCGCAATAATCCCATTGGTCTTCTGTCAGTGGGGGGTCTAACTCACTGTTCCATATCTGCATGGATTTGGGCTGCGTGACTGGTGCTTGACCTTGCATCGTAGTGTATAGGCGAGTTACCAATTTGCGCGGGGATGACCTGGCAAGAATGTTTTCTAGCGCTTAGAGTGTCTGGGGGGCCTCTGGGAATCCCTCCCAGAGCGCGCGGCATGCTGCTTTCAGTTTATAATATGTAAATCTTTCTGCAAACGACAGTTCCTGACCATCGTCTCCAGCCGGTTGGGGTCTAAAAGTGCTCTCAGGGTATAAATCAGCAAACGTTAGCAGTTGTGTGTCTCCCATTTCTATCATTCCCCCTCCATGTTCTAAACATGGCAAAATCGGGTTATCTCGTAATGGCATGGAAGGTGCGTAAAGTATTGGGAGATTATCACGCCTCTGGAGTTCTCGCAATGCCCACCTAAGCATGTCAGCAGTGTCTACATCCTGTCGCGTGCGCGGTGCTTTTTTGTATGTCGCTACTTTCAGTGGAGTGGGTGCGACAGCGTCCATTTCGACCGCAACATGTGGTTGATATGGTGTCGGGTATATCCAGAAATGTAAAAACAGGGCCTGTGCGCATAGCGCATAAAGGCGCATATCTGGAGCACCAAGTCCTCCCTGGCTTAGCGGTAGGGTCAGCAGGTCCCAGGATACTCTTTCTTGTCCACCTGCCCATACCAGGGATAGCAATTGGGATCGGAGACACTTAAAGAAGTGTTGCGTGAGGGGAATGGGCATGTTGGTAAATAAATACAGAAATTTTGGCAAAACGACCATTTTCGCCAGTGCCACTTTTCCTGCAGTGGATAACGGTAACCTGGACCAAATTGCCACCTTAGATTCCAGCCATGTCACCGCCTTCCCAAAATTTAAATTCCATAAATCTTGTAAGTTGCGGCTAAGCCAGATGCCTAGGTACTTGACTTTGTCTGCCGCCCATCGCAACGGGTATTCCGACAGGACCTCAGGTGTCTCATCCGTCAATGGAAAAATTACAGATTTCCTCCAGTTTATGGTAACACCAGATAGCCCGCCAAATCTAATAAATTCTCGCAGCACTGGGTCCAGGTTTACTGAGGGATTTAGGATGTACAACGTTACATCGTCGGCATATAGTGATATTAAAAGACTCCTATTGCTTAGACCTATCCCCCTCGCTGTGTGGTTTGGCGTATTCTGGCCGCTAGTGGCTCCATGGCAATGGCAAATAATAGCGGTGATAGGGGACAACCCTGCCTCGTTCCTCTGGTGATTTCAAAGCTGTCAGATATCAGGCCATTCACACGTACCCGAGCTCGTGGCTTAATATAAAGCAATTGAATTCGACTTATAAAGAGTGGACTAAAGCCCATATGCACCAAAATCCTAAATAGGTATGTCCATTCAAGTGAGTCGAACGCTTTTGTTGCGTCCAGGAAGACTGCAGCTGCTTGTACACTTGGGTGGAGATAGTGTAAAATTGCAAATAGTGTCTGAAGATTGTGCGATGTGGCGCGTCCTGAAATGAACCCTGACTGATCTGGGAGGGCCACCATTGAGAGGAGCGGCTGTAGACGGTTTGCCAGTAATTTGGCGTAGATCTTAACATCCACGTTTATTAAGGAGAGTGGTCGATATGAGTCCATTTCCCTATTGTCTTTGTCAGGTTTTAACAATGTCATTATTAAAGCTTCTCGCATGGAGTCAGGAAGGGTCCCAACTTACAAAGCTTCAACGTATACTGCCAGTAGCTTCGGAGCTAGCTTGTCACTATATGTTTTGTAAAAGGTCGTTGTTAGGCCATCAGGCCCAGGGGCCTTGTTAAGTGTCAGGCTTTTTATAACTTGTTTGATATTGTCTACCGAAATGGGGAGGTCCATATATCGTCTGTTTACGTCATTGAACTAGACCAGACTGACAGAGTCTAAAAAGTCCTGCAGCCCCTCAGAGTGTGTTGATTGAGTCGCCGTGTACAGGGAAGAGTAAAAGGCAGCAAATTCCTGCAAGACTTCCTTCTGGCCCGTGACAGTAGTGCCATCGGTTCGTGTTACTGTGTTTATATATGTGGTGGAGTCAGCCTTACGGAGCATGTTCGCAAGCGTACGGCCTGGCCTATCCCCTTCCCCATAACATCTAGCCTCAGCAAGCTTACCCAAGAATTTAGGCTCCCTTTGTGCCTCTTCTGCAAATTCCAATAGTTTGCCTTTCAGCTCCGTCGCCAGTTCCGGGTTAGACCCAGAGCAGAAGCGCCGTTCTAGATCTCTAATTTGAGTTTCAATCTGTGTTATAGAACCTCTGATTGCCTTCAAAACGTCCGCTTGCTTGGCTATGCATTTTCCTCTTATTACCACCTTGAAGGCATCCCAGAGTGTTGCCTCAGAAGAAACCGAGCCAGAGTTCAGTTTAAAGTACTCAACTATATCATTCCTAATCTCTTCATCTAATAGGGCCTGCGGGGGAAGCCTCCAGGTGAAGGCACGTGTTGGTGCATCTGGGAAAGATAATTTGAGTAAGCAAGGGGCATGATCTGACAGGGATCGTGCAAGGTGCATCACATCTATGGTCCAGGTGGCCACATCAGCCGATACCAACCAATATTCTATCCGTGACCAAGCGGCGTGTTGACTCAAAATACATGTTACCTCTCACAACTGGGGGTGTCTATCTCTCCAGATGTCGACCAGAGCGCCCTCAGACATAATCTCGCATAGCGCCAAAGTAGCGTGGGGGTGCAACTGTCGTGTCGATCCCTGCCTAGCTTGGGTATCATTAAGCACTTCATTAAAATCTCCTCCCCATATGATCATATTACATTAAATGGAGACTATCCGTGCCCAAACATCGCGAAAAAAATCTGGGGAATCTGTATTTGGACCATAAACGGAAACCAACACCACCGATGTGCCTCCCAGTTGGCCTTGTAGTATAACATATCTTCCCATGGGGTCTGTAGATACTGCAGTTTCTTTCCAATCTAGCCCTCTATGGATAAGTATAGCCACCCCCCAAGCATAATTGGAGTAGAGTGCAGAGTATACCTCCATCCATCTGTTATTTCTCAGTTTTGGTGATGGTGTGACATTTAGGTGCGTTTCTTGTATAAAACATATGTCTACATTATGTCTCGACAAATAAGCATGTATTAGCCTAGCTTTCCTGCCATCATTAAGCCCTCTAATATTCCATGTGAGGATGTTAAATGTTACCTTTGCGACTCAAGCATTGTTACGATCTACAAATATAGAAGTCCTACACCCAGCCGTACAATATCTTCTAGGGTAGCCTAAGAAAAAGCAATGAACGTGCAGGTCAGTACGTACCAAACAACTAACATTCCCTTCTCCCCCCCCACCCGCTCCAACCTCCCTATCAGGTTGTGTCAAAACCCCCCCGCCCTTACTTCGAAAACAACTTGTAATAAACATGGGGAGATTTCCCGTGGGGGCATGGTGTCTCTGGCATACACCCCTGTGGGTACAGGGTTGCTGGGGAGGTACATTATCATGCCTGTGGGAGTACCTTCTGGAACAGTAAGGAACTAAGGACTCTCGGTTTAGAAAAGTCGGAAAAAGATAGCACCGCTCCGGAATACAGGTATTATACCACAGGAGAGGGCTTCAGAACATGTTAAAGTGGTCTACTGACATTTAGTGAGCATATATGAATGATTAGCAACACAAACCATAGAAGGGTTAACATTTAGATATACATAGGATGTTTCAGTCGTTATCACTGAGATTATCACGGCTTGTATCGCCATTAGTGTGTGCTGGTACTGAGACCGTTCTGGACTTGCACACATGCTTGGCAAATTTAAGAGCCGACTTAGCAACTGCAAAGAAATGAGCTGGTCCATCATGGAAAACTTTAAGTTTCGCTGGGTACAGAAGAGAGTAGGGGATTTCCGCCTATCGTAAAAGGCGCTTTGCCGGAAGAAACTCTCTCCGTGCAGCCTGTACCACTGGAGTAAAATCAGGATAAAATGAAATGTTATTGCCTTTATGGGTAATCTGTCCTTTCTCCCTCGCCAGGCGTAATATCAGGTCTCTATCTTCATAGTTTAACAATTTAGCCAGGATGGGCCTTGGCGTTCCCCTCACCGGTGGTTTCGGGCCGAGGGCTCTGTGCGCCCTTTGACCACGAATACTTGTGACAAATGTGGATCAAAAAGCTTGTGTAACAGGTCCGCTATGTACGTCTCCATTTTCGAGATAGCTGTTGTTTCAGGAATTCCCGTGACACGGAGGTTATTACTTCTGGAGCTCGCCTCCAAGTCATCATTCTTCGCTCTTATAACAGAAAGTAGGTTGTCCATATGCAGTAGTTGTTCTTTCGTGTCAGCTCTAATCTCTTGAAATTCAGTTTGCCTGTTCTCTAATCCGTCTAACCTCGTTTCATGTGTGGCCACCTGAGTCTTAACTGAATCCAGTTGAGAGGTCAGTGTATCCAATTTTGCATCAATGTTCTTCAAGCTAGATCTCATCTCCAGCATTAGAGATCTAAGGTCTTCCCCCTTGTCACCTGCAGCGTCATCGTAGCCCACAGCTCCAGTGGGCACTTGCTCTTGTTCAGCTTGCCTGGCATTCCGTTTATTTTCAAATGTTATTTTAGGCTGCCGTGCATCTTGTTTACCCATCGTGACCTCAGTTTGCTGGTTCTGCAGCTGTATAATAAAGGGGCCTCAGGTGGGCTTATCGAAGCTGTGTGTCCCTTTTCTGGGCTGTCGACAAATCTGGAGATGAAGTAAGCCGTATATGACCACATTCAACCGCGTTCTAGGCGTCACTTCAGGGGTGGCCTCACAACCCTGGGGCAACTAGAAAGATCTTCGCCTTCTTCGCTCTGCACTGATCAGCAGCGCCACCATTAGACACTCAGCCAGAGCGATACGCTATTCAGCCACGCAGTTGTGGGGATCAGTGCGCGTCAATGGCCGATAGCTTCTTCCCCCTGTGGAGCACTGGTTGATTTGCAGGAGCTGATCACGGCATACAGTGGGGCTCACAACATCCGCATTCGTACGACTGGTATACCCAGAAGGTTATTCTGGCGCGCGATTTCCGCTCACACAAAATGGAGGTGTGGTACCTCGGATAAAGGACGGGCAAAATGGCGGATGGAAGCTGTGGACGTGGAATGTTCAGACTCCTATTCTGGGGCCTTCGCACCGGCATCAGCAGTGCGCTCGTCAGTACACGCACAGGAGTCAGTAGCAGGCAGCCAGGTTCACTAGCGTTATCCACATGCATCCGCTCCAGACGCGGGTTCTATCTCTACGTTTCCCCGCACATTAGGCCACACATTCAAGTTTACGGCGGCAATCGAACGCGATCTGTTGTCGTTGCACACAATCACGCAAAGTTCGTAAATACAGTTCTGTGAATGGGGATCGAGCAATAGTTACGCTGCTTTATCGGAGTCCCCGCTACCACCGCTTGTCGTCCTCCCCACAGCCTCAGGTATTAGTCCTACGCTCAGCCGCGTCTCAGTAGCTCCGCTCACAGTACCTTATGTTGTCACTCACCGCCTATATGTAGTTCTGGGCCGCTGCGCTCTGTCAGCTTTTTGGCTCACCCACCGCCTTTAGGAAATTGACCGTTTCAGCTTCCAGATCTGCGTCCGTTCGGGAATAGGCCCCAGCAGCCCCGGGCTCAAGTTTGGCGTAGCGCCGCGTTCCAGGATACTTCTGGCGGGCTACGGCGTTGTGTACGCTCGGTCGTCTTGTCGGCACTCACAGAGCACCGGCCGTAGTGTTTTCCCCGATTTTCTCCGGAGCGCCTCCACCTCCGTACCTTAATTAAGCAGGGCAGTACATTTGAACCTCCTCGGTGACGCTTTTGAGAGGATTTATTCAGGATTATTTTCCCCAGCTGGCGGAGCTCGCTAGAAAGCGCCCATCTCGCAGCTCAGTTGGCCACGTTCCCCTCGCGATCGCCACTTGATGTTGCTGATTGCGAATGAGGAAAAAGTCTCGCCGGGATGTCATTTTGCTTGCTTGCGGTCACCAACTTGACGTTGAGGACCGAGAGCAAGCAAAAAATAACCGCTACGCTACGCGTGTTTGCATTGTGCTGCGTGCAGTTCGAGTAGTGCGAAGTAGCGCAAACTTCGCAAACTGCACAAGCGTAGCGTAGTGCTTCGCCCAGGGTTAATTGCAGCACCTTACATGGCCCCATTGATTCTTAAAATCTCAAAGTTTCCTTTTTTGGAATTGACAGGGTACCTGCCAAGACTCGAGGTGACGGCAGAGAACCAGTACTCCGAAGACCGGAATCCCGTTATATCATCAGTCTCAACAGCAAGCACCCGGGAGGCCTCAACCAGGATGAGGAACTCCATGTCCACTTAAGACAGTACTGTCTTTCCACTGTCACTTTGATCTGTATCTGACCCCTTCCAGCATCGTTTAGATTGAGATTTTCTTTTCCCACTTTCATGCACCACATCTTCTCCTTTCTCTCCTCTAGTGACTCCCTTTCTTCTGTCGCCCTTGTTCTTCCCTTCCACGGTACCTCCATACCCTGAGAGCTGATCAAGTTTTGCTATCCTCTTCAACCCTGATATGAGGAACGTCCCAGCCCGCCCATTCTCCTGGCTTGCCCCACACTGCTTTCAGGCACACTCTGTGCTTCACTTCTTCTCTCCACCCCATTTTCTTTCGGGGCAACACTCTAGTCATGAACAAGCTTACACGGAAAGCGTGCCTGGTTTTCCTCACCCCATGCTCACTTTTTTAACATAAGATTTTATTAGTGAAAAAGCAGAGTCAGAAAATCAGTCACAGACATGATAATATTTGTAGAGCAATACAAAAAATCAGATATATAGTGAAAATTGGTGCGACATTCAACCTATGGGTCCAACTCGGGACATAGCCAGCTCGGAGGTAGGCGATTCACAGAGTTCTCCCCGATATCCATTCCAGTGTCCCCACTTCGTGTCCCACTTTTTAGGGCAACCTCTAATTTTATACACAGTCTTCTCAGCAATCATGCAGCGGTCCATATCAGCCACCCAGCCCACCACCAACGGCCTGTCTTGGGAGCCCCACTTCATTGCAATGGAGCGTTTGGCCAACAGGAAACCCAGCGCTGCCCACTGTAACTCCTGGTCATTCAAATCGTTAGCCCCCCATATGTTAAGGACACATTCCCTGGGCGTTGAGAAAAGGGGCTTACCCAAGGACCTACTCATTTTCTGGATCACTCCACTCCAGAACTGTTGCACCATCAGGCAGTCCCACAGGATATGATAGAAGGTGCCAATTGAACCACAACTCCGCAGGCACAGTGGATCAGGACGTCTCCCGATTTTGGCCAAGGTAATAGCGGACATGTAAGCCCTATGCAAAATCTTCAATTGGATCAATCTGAACTTATGGCAAATAGCCGATTCTCTAGGGGACATTAGGGCTGAACGCCAATCCTCCTCATCTAAAGGACCCAAGTCCGCCTCCCACTTGGTCCGCAGTGACTGGAACGAGTCAGGGAGATTTTTACAGAGCTTGCAGTAGGTGTAGGAGATGGCCTTCTCAGAGAGGGGCTCTGACAATAACCTGTCCTCTAAGGGGGAGGTCGCAGGTATAGAAGTGAGATCCGAAATGGCGGCTAGGATGCCATGCTTGATTTGCATGTAGCGGAAAGATTCTGCAGATGCAAGGGAGTACTTGGCCTGGAGATCACCAAATGTCAGTAATTTACCCTCATGAATAAGGTCTCCCACCTCCGAAATCCCTATATTGTCCCATTTGTTGAATCCCTGGAGGAAGCAGAGGGAACCCAGACGCTGCGATGACCACAAGGGTGTTGTTTTAGTGATCGTGTCTATCCAGCCCAAACATTTGTTGGCCCTATGCCATATCGCAACCGTGTGAGCCATGGGTCCGACGTACCTATTCCTAGTTGATCTGCTGTAGAGTGCCCCTAGATATCCCTCCCGTCCAGTCTGACATCTGTCCAGAAGAAAGGCCGGATTCAAGGGCGAGCCATGAATCCAGTGGTTAATGGCCACCAACTGCGACGCCCAGTAATAAAGGCGGAGATTAGGTAAGGCTATGCCTCCATCATACCTACCCTGAAAAAGTTTACAAAGAGCAATACGGGCAGCTCCACCGTCCCACAACAGAAGACGGATTTCACTCTCTACCGTACGAAAATAGGAGTCAGGAACTAAGAAGGGGAAATTCTGCAAAACGTACAGGAAGCGCAAAAGCGCTAGCATTTTGAACAATGCCGCTCTGCCTGGAAGGGACAATGGAAGGGACCGCCAGTGGGCAACGTCATTGTGAAGTCTGCGCAGGGGGCCCAACAAGTTGCGATCATGAAATATCTTAGGATCAGGCGTGACATATATCCTAGCTACATAAATCCATCAGTAGCCACCGCGATGGAAAACCCGCGGGGTAGACGGGGTGGGGGGCCATGCAGCATGAATAAAGTAGATTTAGTCCAGTTGATCGAATATCCAGAGTACTTTCCAAAATTGGTAAGGACATGAAATAAACTGTTTATAGAGGATCGGGGGGAAGACACATAGATCAGGATATCGTCCGCATATAGAGAGATGGTGCAATGAGCAAGGGAGTCCCTCACCACCCCTTGTTGTAAATATTTTTGTCCACCCTAAGCGTGGAAGGGTATACTCAGACATGAGTCCCTTGCTCATTGCACCATCAGGATTCAAGCAAGCCGGGCCGAAGACGGCTGTAATGCCAGAAACCGGTCCCCGGAAGCTTGTTTCCTTCCCAGTGTAAGAATTGGCTTTTGTAGTTTGGTTTGCCCTGTTCCCATCATGCACTGGGACAGGAACAGACTAATTTGCATACAGCCAGGTTCTGAAACTGGGATGGTGCAATGAGCTAAAAAACGGTGTTGGATCTAGCCCTGATCTTTTGACTGGGTGAGAGTATTCTGCTTTATTCAGAGACTCTGTCCCTCACCACCCCTTGTTGTAAATATGGTCCCTCTGTGGAGGCGGAACCGCCGCGATGTGTGGTTGTTGACTCGGACTTGGCCCAGAAGGTCAGTGTACAGGAGCCGCACCCAGCTAATAAAACAGGGTCCAAAACCAAAGCGAAGCAAGACCTCGAAGAGATAGGGCCATTCGATCGAGTCAAATGCCATCGTGGCATCTAGGGATAGGATAGCCGCATCCTGCTGTATAGTGGATCTACGACTCATGACATTATGAACTCTGCGAAGGTTTAACGCCGTGTTGCGACCTGGGAGGAAGCCGGACTGGTCATCGTGTATTAGGGAGGGAAGTACCAGAAGAAGGCGATTCGCAAGACATTTAGCCAGGACCTTTGCCCCGGCGCTGATGAGGGAGATCGGTCTATAAGAGCCGCAATCGGTAGGTAATTTATTAGGCTTGAGAATGACCGCAATGGAGGCCAGACTTTGGTCAAGTGGGAGAATACCGTTGTCACGGCTCTCTGTAAACATATTTTGGAGATGGGGACGATTTCCGGGGCCATGCCCTTCAAGAATTCGATGGGGACTCTGTCGGGGCCCATAGCCTTGCCGGAGTTAACAGTGAAAAGCGCCGTGTTGAGCTCCTCCGCAGTGATGTCGGCATCCAGGGCCTCTCTATCGGAGTCTGAGATGACAGGGAGGCGCATCTCATCAAGAAGCTGCCTGGACTCCTCCGGGCCATAGCGTGCCCCAGCAGTGTAAACGCGCTCCAGATGGTCGGCAAAAGCCTCCGTGATGTCTTGCGGATCCACCACTGTGGACCCATCTGATTTGATTATGGACGACACCCATCTGGCTCCCTGCTCACGGCGCTCCAGCCACGCGAGCATTTTGCCCGCGCTGTCACCAAATTCGTACACACGATGACGCGTATGAAGCAGTCGCGCTTGTGCCTTTTCCTGCGCCAGTGCCTTGTAGGCCAGTTGTTGGGCGCGGAGACGGCAAGCAGAGTCATCCAAGGGAGCAGTATTATGGGACGCTTCAAGGCGGATGAGGTCAGATTCAGCCTGAAGGATCTGCTCGCTATGCTTCCGCAAGTGTCCCATCTTAAGTGCTAGTGCCTCGCCCTTCACCACCGCCAGGTACGCCTCCCAGAGCGTGACCGCCGAGTCTACAGAACCGACATTTTCAGCGAAATAAAGTTCAGTGCGCTCAGTTAGGGCGTCTTTGATATCCAGAATCTGCATAAGCCAGGGGTTAATGATAATGGGGCCTCGCGTGTATTGGCGATGGTAGGTTAGGTCCACACAGAGAGGTGAGTGATCGGATATGCCCCGCGGGAGCCCCTTCGGGCGGACAAAGCAACCAATATCTGCGATGGGTCAGAAGAGATAATCGATGCGGGACATACTGTTATGGGCATTGGCGTAATGTGTAAAATATGGCGTATCTGGATAGTGTAGGCGCCAGATGTCTTCCAGTCCCATAGCATGCGCGAAGTCAGACAAGTCCGAGTTCAACCGGTGGGAGCTGCGCTTGGGTTTGCGGTCTAGGTCGTCGCACATTATGGCATTAAAATCTCCGACGATCAGGAGCATGCCCGCTGGGAGGCCCAACAGTAGTATGCCCAGTTCCCTAAGGGAGTCCCGGACCAATGTCGGTGGAAGATAAGCAGAGATTATGTTCAGGGGACGCCCTTCCCAAGCTGCCTCAACCAGAGCAAAGCGGCCCAAAGGGTCAGCCCAAGTCCTTGAGTGAGTAAGGGCGAGGCTCTTCCTCACCAGAATCCCGGTGCCGCGTGACCCAGTGGTGAACCCTGCGTGGACCAGCAATTTATAACCCCCTCTCTGGAGAGCTTGACAGGTGTTACCGATCAAGTGTGTCTCCTGCAACAGAACGATGGCAGGGGAGTGGCGCCGCAGAAATTGGAGGACCACGCTTCTCTTGATTTTGTGCCCCAACCCGTTGACTTTCCATGACAGGACCGTGAGGTTTCTAGTGAGGGACTGCATAATAGTAGTGGAACAGACGGAATAAGTGGACAGGGAGATGGGAGAAAGGTTGCCCGGGCCGTTGAAACGCCGGGACAGAATGAGGCACAGGATCAGGAAGTTTAGGGACCGCTCGGGGGCCCGGTACTGCCCAGGGTGGCCAACCCGCTGTCAGTGGACCCTGAATGAATAGGTAAGTGTGACAAGAGAGAACCCTGCCGAAGGTACAAAAAGGACATTGTCCATCCCCAGAGCGAGACAACCCCCAGGGCGGCCTATCCTTCGTTAGTGGACCCCAAAGGAGCAGTGTGCTGTGACAGAAAAAGACTCTGCGCAGAATACAAAGGAACAATAGAACAACAAAAAAA
The DNA here is from genome assembly GCF_964261635.1 of Lissotriton helveticus. Classification (NCBI taxonomy): domain Eukaryota; kingdom Metazoa; phylum Chordata; class Amphibia; order Caudata; family Salamandridae; genus Lissotriton; species Lissotriton helveticus. Next base: position 2,049,558,930 of record NC_136065.1, read on the forward strand.
ACAACATTTGCCCCCCCTTCCCCTAACCCTACCCCCTTCCCTGCTTCCCTGCCCGCGGATTTAAAACTATCCACACCTCAACTAGGCAGAGTGCCTGTCGACCTCCCAACCATATCAGGGGTACCTGGTGAGCCGTTAAGACCGCTCGCCCACCCGCCAGCAGTAGAGTAGTAATTGAAGTACATGGAATACACCAAAACCCAATTGGGTGCACCATTCACATATTAGAAAAGATACTTTACAGTCAACATATGCAGCCTGAACTGGACCTGTGGAAGAGCCACTCGGGAGCCGTGTTGTACATCAGGTCGCATCTCGTTGCCCATATCTGCGACAACACCAAGGAAGTAAATTCAGTGTGGCAGAGCTAGCAATAATCAGTCCAAAGTTCTCTAGCATATCGAGGGCAGTTGTTCCGCTACGTCAGCAGTTCCAGTAAAAAGTTCCTGACTTTCCGGCATCTGGCCATCGTGTGAGCGGTCGTCTGGAGGGTTACGGTTCTTGGAGATCTCTCAACTCTGCTCCATCCCTCGAGCCAATCCCATACTTCATCCGGCGACAAAAAGAACCACATTTTACCGTCCATTTCCACCCGCAACTTCGCTGGAAAGAGCATGGAGTAATTTATTTGTTTATCGCGCAGTGCTTTCTTAACCTCCAAGAAGCTGCGTCTACAGGCTTGCACCTTCATAGTGAAGTCCGGAAACAGCGTGATTCGGGCGTTGTCTAGGCGCAAGGGCGGCCCTGATCGAGCCGTTTGGAGGATGCTGTCTCGATCCCGGAAGTTGAAGACCCTCGCAATGATAGGGTGGGAGGGGCTCCCGGTTTTGGCCTTCCCCCCGGGACTCTGTGGGCCCGCTCGATTGAGAAATAATTCGAGAGGTGTTTTGGCTGAAGGTGTTTAGTGACTAGATCTTCGACCAAGAGGTCCGCCGCTGGCTCCTCCATCCGTTCCGGAACACCTAAGATATGGATGTTGTTCCGCCTAGCCCTTCCTTCATAGTCGTCCCGCTGGTCGCTCATCTGCTTCTGTTGTTTTTGAAGTTGGGCGACCTGTGTTGGAGGGTGGAGGTGTCGTCGATGAGGGCCGCGGTTTTAATTTCAACATCCTTGACATTTGTGTCCATTTTTCGAAGGTCAGCCCGTAGTAGAGTCACTTCTATACAGCCGCGTAGCTGGGGGAGGGCGAGGGGGGCAGTCGGCCCCAGGCGGCACCTTTTTTGAGGCGGCCGCGCGGGCCGGCATTCACTGTGATAATAAACCCGGCCGGCCGTTACAAGTGAGTTAGCACAGAGTAGACCATTTCTAGCGTTTGCAGAATATATATGAATTACATGATATAAAAAGAAGTTATATCTATATCGATTGAAGGCGCAATGGAATAAATACTATAACAATCGGTTTACATCAAAAATAATCTGAAGTGAACCTGACCGTTGTTGCCCCCCTCCCCAGCCTCGCTCACACTAGTCCAGGGCCGTCAATCAGTGGTAACATGCGCGGCGCGCTCGAGCGCCACCAATGACGGCCCTGTAGGACATTTTTGGCCAGCCCCTTCGCCGCACCGTAGCAGTGTGATGCGTTAAGCGCTCACTGCCCCCTACGCTCGGCTCGCTCGCCCCGGCGTCGCCCCTCGCCAGAGTCGGAGTGCGTGGACGGTGGACTCGGAGACCACCATTCTGTAGTGTGACTTGCAGGCAGTGTGCAGCTTAATTCAAGGTGAGACAGACTGAGGTAAAGAAATAATCCGTCCGTGGTGGTGGCCCAATTACAATGATTGCACGACGACACCAAGTTACACTCTAAATCAGAGTCTTATTTCCAAAATAAATTCCAACAACAAGCACGCACGCACCAGCGCACCCAGACTCGTTTAGTTTTGCACTCCGCCGCGGCCCGTAACCGTTAGATCTCATTCTAGGCCTGGCGGCTGGCCTCCTTGTATTCAGTGAGCATGGAGGTAGAAATTACAGAAATCGAGGAGATTATCTAATACACTGTCCTGATATGCAGCATGCGATGCTAATTACATTTTCAAGGGCTTCTCTCTCTACATTAGAGCAATATTCAATAGGCTGATGAAACACATTCTCGGCGTTCGGCACTCCGCAGTTCCAAATCAAAACTATTGCAATCGTTCATATGATCCCTAAAATGTTCCTAACGTTACATTCAGAAAATGACAGTGTCCTGCAGAGTCTGATTGATCTGTGGAGACAGAGGGTGAGATCCTGGAAATATTGGTGCATTAAACACAATAATACCTTATACTTCCTTTCCTCATGCCTTACAATGTGTCTACAGAGATTAATGCCCTGGTTAGGACCAAAAACATTTTTTCATTCTCACATGCGGTCATGCAGAGGTCTATTATATGACGGTGGGTTAGGAAACAAACTAAAATCTCAAAATAATGAAACATAATGAAAAGGAAGCAGAATGATGGAGTGTCATCAACTAATGTATGAGGTCCGTTTTATGCAAAGAAGAAAAGGATGTTAGGAAGAGTTTACACTACAGAATGAGGGTTAATGACTGCCAGATAAAATATATGACTAATAAGCAAATAGTTGGATTGCAGATGTGTTCGTTTTACTGTCTGAAGTGCGTCTTAGAGACCTTGGAATTTCTGGCATTGATTTGGAAAATATGTGGCAAAAGATTACTGATATTGCTGTTGGCAGAAAGTGTCCCCCTCACCAAAACAACACGTGGCATATCACTGTTGGGGGACACCCACCCAAGTCGCAGTCTATGACCGACCAGAGTCTTAAGACAGCAGCAACGGAACAGAGGATGTCTGATGCCATGGCGTACAGATTTAAATTTGCAAACTCTCTTTTTAGCAGCAGAGTACATGCTTCCAGCGGTGGAAAGCGGCATCAAGGGTTTTGCAGGGGTGGGGTACATAAGATATGTACGAAAGTGGGCGAGAAGAGTTGTGGGAGGAGGAGGGCCAAATAATTTCTGGGTTAAGAGGACCACAGGAGTCACACGCAGGGCCGGCTTTAGGGCAGTTCGACTGGTGGATGGCCTGATCCAAAATGGAGGACGTCACTTGGTATAATAAATAAAACAATACATTTTGGATTGTGCTAAACCACATTTCAGCAAATGGTGCAGGCTGGCAAAAATGCAAAGCTGCCGTCCCCTTCAAGACATAATTAGAAAAATTAAAAGTTGAAGAACTGCGAGGGGTGGCCAAGCAACAGAGGCGTACGAGAGGATGTCACAGGAATGAACTAAAAATGAAACTAGGGTTGAGTGGGGGGGAGAAGGGATAACATTGGGAATGATTAGGATAGGCGTGAGAGAGCAAAACTGAGCGTGGGGGAATTTAATAGGAGAGAAGCATACAGGAGAGAGCAGAAAGCGAGCTACGAGAAACACAGAGTGTGGGAGGGTGGGGATTTGGAGACCTGGAAAACACATGCATTGTCATGGATTTCTTAAAGACATCTTTCAAGTGCTCACCGTCCTTTTTCCCCAGCACCCCCCCCCCCTCTAGGGTTGAGTAGGGGGAGAAGGGATAACATTGGGAATGATTAGCATAGGCGTGAGAGAGCAAAACTGAGCGTGAGGGAATTTGATAGGAGAGAAGCATACAGGAGCGAGCAGAAAGCGAGCTACGAGAAACACAGAGCGTGGGAGGGTGGGGATTTGGAGACCTGGAAAACACATGCACTGTCATGGATTTCTTAAAGACATCTTTCAAGTGCTCACCGTCCTTTTTCCCCAGCACCCCCCCAGGGACGGCAATCTGAGGGGTAGCCCCGGGCGCCACAAGCTCTAGCTACGCCCCTGCTTCTATATTGACCGAGTCAATACGGGTTTCCAGGGAGGTCCGGACCACAGCTATCGCCTCCATGACATCCTCCAGGGTGAGAGACTTCGCCCCTGGCGAGGGGGATGCAGGCTTGGGGTCGCCGGACAAGGTCGTGTCCTTACCGTCCCGCTTAGGGCCCCAGGAGAGCTTGTTGAGTTGCCTTTGAGTGGACGACTTATCCCCTCTGTTGGACGCCATTCGGAATTATGATCCCCTCCCTAGAGAGCAGCAGGCTGGACACGAGGCAAAACGCAAATCAGGGGAGCAGGTCCGCCCCCGGTCGTGGCTGAATGTCACTAGTCTTTCCAGCCCGGCTCCCACCGGGGGACCACGGGAGAGGAGCTGCGCAGTCCGTGGTCTTCTACTCAGTCCCGACAGGGTGCAGGGCAGCAGGTAGGCCGGTCTCTTCCACTCCAAATTCAATCCTGGGTAGCGATGTGAGCTCCCAGCTAGGTATGGATAGTCCCGTATAGTTCAGGAAGGACCAGTGGAGTCCAGTGGCCAAGCAGACTGTGTATTGGTCAGGGGCCCGGGCCGTCCGGTTCCCGAACTCCCAGAGCACGGAGATAGGGAAAGCCACGGGTGAGCCGTACCCCACCGCCTCCACCAGCCAAGGCCTATAATGCCGCCCAGCTCCAGAGCAATAGCGCTGCAAATAAGGGCCAGTACCTCCTAAGCATCACCGGGGCCCCAGTCTCGTCGGTAGCCGCAGGATCCGCCCCTCAGGTCCGCGACATTGGCGGGATACGTTGCCCGTATAGCTCCAGGTGCCCCAGGCCTTGTCCTTCAAAGTCTGAAGTTCGTCTGCTTCGTGGGGGCAGGAAACCAATCTCCAACCCCAGCAGCGCGTCGGATGGCTGTCAAGGAGCCTGGGCAGGAGAAGGCCGCGGTCGGCGCCAGGAGCAGGAAGTTCCGAGGTCGGGGCCTCCAGACCACCTGGGCAGCAAAGTCGGGACGTTGCGTGTTCGGTTCCCCGGGGCGTGGGCGGGGATCAGCGGTTCGCTCCGCTTGGGATGCGCGGCCCTCCGAGCGATGTGGTGAGCCTCTGGCAGTCGCAGAAGATGTCTAACCCGCTCCGGTGGGTCCCTGAGGGGTGTGCCTCTTGTCTTCGGGTCGACTTACGCCTCAGGCCCCGGGGTCAATTCGCTATCCATCCGGACCTTCACAGTGCCCTTCAGCGAGGTCCTTCTCCCTCACAGCATCCTGCGTCTGATCAGAGCTGCAGCATAGAAGTGCACCACCCGTTCACGCTGGCGATCACCCGGTTTTCGGGGGGTGTCTCCAGACAGGTAGCGGATCTGTGACTTTTATTGCAACACTAGGTGGTATATTCAGGCTCTTACCACCACTGTATGCCTACTTAGGTCACTGGACCGGCAGCTATGTACTTTCATGACACCGTTCTGGGCACCCCATGAGATGCCGCAGCACTTTTGACTACATGCACTTGCATTTTCTTCTAAATAGTTTTTTTAACTTTAATTCATTTTATTTTGGTAAGACACCTGGGGCCATATCATCAAGAATGGTGCAAACATTATCACCGCTTTAGAGGCAGGAAACTGCCACTAAAGTGGTGATAAGGGGCTTGATAATATGCCCTATAAAATTCTAATAGAAACCTAGGTTCTGGTGTCAAGGACATCAAACCTGGGCTTCAATTGGAATTCTCTGCACCAGGGCAATTTGCGGTATTGCCCAAACAGTGTTCTATATTTAGACATGCTGGCCTGCATGGGCCAGGCCAGCCAGTGCTTAATTTGTAAAAGAATAAGTGCCGGGCCTTAAGTTTTGTTCAGAAACTGTGTTATCGAAGGTCTGGGTGCTGAATACCAAGGCTGCATAGTCTTGAATCCACCTCATACCACTTTACTCCACCACCAGACACTCCCAGCCTCTTTATCGCACAGTTTCTTTGTCAACTCTTACTTCCCAGTCACTGTTTTTTTCTTCCTTTTCCTCCTTCAATCCCCCTTTTTCTGTGGATCAATGTTTGGGGGAAAAATAAGAGCTAGTACCCAAATATTAATGCCGGAGGGCCCTACCTGCAACCACCGGCTCAAATTAAGCACTGTGCCAGCACATTCGTGGGACTGAGAATGTATAGGCGGGCTGATTTGCACACCATCCTCACAAGTGCGCAATCCAAGGAACTCTGCAAAAGCTCCTTTACCAGTGTGGCTGACATGCATGCTTTACCCTGTCAGTACCCAGGCCTCATAAAAGTAAACACATGAAATAACTGATATGTCAATTTGTCTGCTTTTTTCAACTGCTCGAAAAAGTTAAGAGTAGGGCCCCTTTTTGCCCTTGCCAGAGCTGGTAGGAGCTTGCCCTCGACTCAAGCCCCCAAGCATTTGCCTTCCCTCAGGCATGATGAGATACTGGAGGGCTGTGTGCCCAAAGAGGCGCAATGTCAGTTTTCATGTTAACATAACTGTAGCCTATATGTCTACATTGTCCTAATTCCTTCACCTGAATTTCCTTTAAAAATAGATTTCTGGATGAAGTTTTTAGAAAGAATTAACATTTTTGCAGTTACATTATTTTTCTGTTTTAATTTTGCCTTTTTAAAAGTAAATTAGAGTAATTGGCCAATGTTGCCTGGTTAATTGGCTACAAAACAACTACATGCCGTATGTGAGAATTTGGCATTTCTGAAATAAGGTGAAAATTGAACACAACGTAAGATATATCTGAAAGAAGTGCTCCAGCATGCAGCACATGGGCGGAGTATGCAGTGCTTATGGTTTCAGTGAAGTTTAACACCTTTCTTTTGCCTTCAGGGAATCTTCATTGATAATCATAAGCACTGAATAGACTAACAAAACCATCCTAAAAAAAGTCAATGGGAGAGAAGAGAGGTAATTTACAGAGGCAACTAAGAAAGGAGACTCCTCCAAGAGAATTGATCCTCTTGGGAAGTAGTCCTAGAATCTGAATCATAGGCAATAACGGCTAGTAAAAGTCTGAACTGATCACCATGTGGCTGTCCAGCAGAAATACCTCTGACAGAGTGGGCTGTTGGTTTAACAGATAAGGTATTGTTTGCTGTCTAATAGCATAAGAGATTAAAAAAAAATATTTTTCTGGACACAGATTGTTTAGATGGGGCCAAGTCTGTGCATAAAGGGTCACACTTAATAAACAATTGCTGGGACTTACAAATATCTTTAATTTTGTCAAGGTAAAATATCAAAATTGTTCTCTCATACAATTTGTGGGGAGCATTTTCTGTTGGAGTAGTAGGGTTCTGGAAAAACCTTGGTAATGTAATGACCGAATTCACGTGAAAATCCAAAAACACCTTAGGAAACATTTTGGATGAGTCCTCATGACTACCATATTGTAATGAAAAACTGTATGAGGTGCATGGGAACATAAACCCTGTATCTATATACCCCTGTTTGCCTATGTAATTGACACAAGGAAAGTGACTTTACAGGGAAGGTGTTGTAAGGAGGCTTTATGGATTGGTTCAAATGGTTCACGATATGTCGTAACAGTACAGTGTTCAATTCCCATGGAGCAGATGCTCTACGTACTGGATGTCTTCTAGGAAGTCCTTAAATACGGGGGTTTGTGAATGACATTTCCTATAGGAAGTAATATCTGCCAAATGGATCACAGAATACACTGTGAATGACAGAGACATTGAGGAGCCGCTCATTGATTTCGTAAATTGATCTCTTTAAGGAGTTCTTTATCCCCAGGAGATAGGCTGCAGTGATCCTCAAGCCCCTGGCTATTCACTCATTCCAGAAAGTTCAGGCTTCCAGCTTCAAGGCTGTGTACGTCATTCCTCGCTGCTTGCTCAGATAGGACATCATTTTTGTGTTGTCTGTCTGAATAGCGAGGGAGTCCATTCTGAAGGAGGGAAGAAAGAATTCAGAGACAGGCGAACAACTCTCCGCTCCAGTAGATTGATGTGGTATTTGATTTCTTTTGAGGACCTCGTTCCTGAAATTGAAGGTGATCCAAATGCTCACCCCAATCGTTAAGGGAGGCACTGGTTAGTACTGCTTGGGTTGGATCTTCCGGATGAAAACCCATTCCATGCAGGACTGAAAGCACTCCATCCATTCAGTGGAGCAGCGAGATCCTACAGTGTTAAAGATAGCAACTGTGTAACAGCGAGAACACGCCATTATTAGATATATGGACTGTGTAATAGGGGGAAAGCTTGACACCATAGATTGAGAGAGTGTGCTGCATTAAAGGAACGGATGATCTTGTCTTCCAAATTGTATGAAAACTGATTCCACTGACCTTCCAGACATTCCTGTAATGGCATCATATGGAGGCAGGTGTTCAGAACCAAACAAAATGCAGGATGCCATGAAGCCTAGTAGAGATGATACCTGATTTGAAGTAAGATGGGTGGCTTGCAACAGAAAGTGACATTTCAGATGTTTAGATAATAATCTCTCCGAAAGATAGATATTTACTTTTATGTTATCTAGAATCATTCCTAGAGTGTGAAGAGACTTCACCAGGGAAGATGTTGATTTTTCATGATTGATGTGGTTTTGACTGAGAGTAGACAGTGATTTAGAAATATTGATGCCTCAATGAGCTAGCCATCTAGATAAACATAGACAAAGATCTTGCACCTCCTGACATGCGCTGCAGTAACAACCATGCACTTCGAGAATAACCTTGGGGCTGATTTGAGGCCAGATGGAAGTACTTTGTACTGGCAGTGATTGTTGCTGACCACGCATCACAGGAATTTGCAGTGCTTCTTGGATATTGATATATGGAAGTACACATCTTGAAGGTTTATGAAGCAGTCCAGTCCTCTTGATAGATCTGTAGCTACATTTGATAAAACTTGATGGAATAGTATCCTGAAATTTTCCTTCAGTATCAATTTGTTTGCCACTTTTACACCTAGCGCGGGTCTGAGTTTTGGACCTTACTTTTTTACCAAAAAATAGGAATACATTCCCATTCCTTTCTAGGAAAATGGTACAACCTCCAGAGAGTGCTTCAGAACAAGGACATTTCCAGTTGTAGCATGAACAACTTTCTTTGAATTGGTAGCTGGTGGAGGATGGGAGAATCTTAGAAAATAGCCACTATGAACAATATTCAGCACCTGAATCTTTTGTGATAGAACTCCACTCTTGGAGACAAATGGAAATGCTTTGCCCCACCAAAATGGGTAACTGAAGAGGGAAATGTAGAGGCTCACAGTTTAGTGCCTGCAGAAGGTTTTCCTGTTGTAGCCGATCGGAGACCGCTTCTAGCTTTTTGTTGGTGCCTTTATTTATTTGAGGAGTTTTATAACATGAATTTGAAAAAGGTGAATGATATATCAAGCAAATAATCAAGCATAAAAAGGAACACAAACAAGAATGAGTGTCAAACAAAACAGAGTTATATACCAAGCTGTCCGACCTAGATAAGGCCCCAGAGGTGTTCAGAATGGAAAAGTCAAGCTGAAGTGAGTTCAAATCACCTATTGATGGAATCTGTTCAACAGAAGCATTTTTACTTCTCTTTTGAATTAGTTGAGGTATTTGATCTGATTTCAGGAGATAGTGCATTCCATATCCTTAGGGCTAGACACAGTGAAGGAGCGGTTGTACGGTTTCATTTTATTAAACTTCTTAGGTTTGAACAGTAGGGAGTTAGCGCTTCTTACGGAACGACAGCCACCAGACAATTCGAGTTTCGTGGCCAAATAGATGGCCGTGTTATAATGAATGGCCTTGTGGGTCATGCAGGCCATCTTCCATTTGATATTTGCTACAAATGGTAGACATTTTAAAAGTTTCAGATCAGGTGTGATGTGGTTGAATCTTATGGAATTGAAGCATGGTACTAAGGTGGTACTTGAGCCCAAGTAACCAGACCTACAAAGTTTCCGGAAGGAACTTCGTATCACGAGTATGTTTGAACGTTAGGTATGGATCTCATTCCATATGCAGAGGATAATTATCAACAGAGTCGGGGACTGATGTAGTCAAACTACACAACTGTTTGCTCCTCAGATCTACAAGGTGATCTCCACGATAGCTTCCGCATGGAGTTCTTCCGGCTTCCATAGCTTCTGATCTTTTTGAATTGACATCTATGTGGCTCTTCCTGAACAAGGCGTCCTGTACGCCGAAACGCGCGTAGAGAACATCACAGACATCTACAAAGCCTAGCCACACGTGGTTCATGCCACTTGAATAATTACTTTGTTTTTGATATTGTTAGTTATTTGTTTCATGGTTGTATTCAAACTGATTAGTCCGTTATGTATATTGTTGCATTGGCTATCATGGTATGTATGTTTCAACATTGCTGTTTATGTCAGAATTCTAAATTTTATATGAATAAAATGAAATAATTTTAACTGATAAGTACACTGAGTTTATGTAGACATCAGTTCTTAATGTACAGGATTTGATTTTCTTATTGTCCCTAGTTGCTTAGGAATGTTACTCTAATTTGAATTATTTCCCTATCCTAGGAACTTCTAGTCATTTCAGGGGGTCCTTTATTTTTTCATTGAGTTGAATCTTATAGATCCAGTGATTAGCCTTGCAGCAGAGTTCCATGTGTCCCTAAGAGGTGGCAATCTTGCTTTGGGTAGGCCTGCAAGAGTAGCACCCCCATAATCTAACCTAGAGATGACTTGGAATTGGACTGCTAACTGAAAGTCATCAGGTGGCAAGAAGGGCTCAGATGTTAGTTAGCTCCCCTAGTGGTTGAACTGATATGGTCTTGCATATAGGTGTTTATCCAATGTTATACCAAGTGATCTACTAGTCATGACATGGGGACACAGTTGAAAGCTGTAAGTTTTTGAGCCACTCTTTTATGGGGGCTGAGCGATTGTAAGGGGCGATGAAGAGGAATTCAGTTTTGAGTGTTTTGAGCATAATGTGATTGTGAATTTGTAATTGTGGGTTAACAATTGTTCGGTATTTGGTAGGGTGGAGTTGAGAGTTTTGATATGATCGGGAGAGGAGATTTTCAAGTACCATTGTATATCGTCAGTGTACACATGGTATTGAATGTTAGAAAGCTTCAGAATATCCGTAAGAGGTTTCATGAACAGGCTGAATAATGTGGGTGGCAAGGTAGATCCTTGAGGTACCTCTATTGATACCGGTGAAATGTCTGAGAGGGTTTGATTGACTTTAATTCTTTAAGCTCTATTATGTAGGAATGAGGCAACCAGTTAAAAACAGGACCAGATATATGAATCCTATTTTCCAGGCAGTTGATCTACTTCTCATGTTTGACCATAATAAACGCAGATGAGAGATCCAGTAGAATAAGCAGGCAAGGTTCATTCTGATCAAGCAATCTCAGAGGATCAACAACAATGTGAGTTAGAGCCATTTCAGTGCTATGACCAGCTCTGAAGCCTGAGTGGCAGTGGTCAAGGAGATGACACTCATCAATGTGTTTGCTGAGTTGCAGGTGCATGTATTTCTCTAGTAATGTTGCTAGTGACAGAATGTTGGTAATTGGTCGGAAATTGTTAAGGGCCACTGAGGGGTTTTGTAGTGTAGTTCCTATATTCCCAATAGGCTATGCGCATTGGAATAATATAAACAGCAGTGTAGACGTAGGACTGAGGTCGACTAGGTCTCTACTAACTATATTAGACTTAAAGTTGCCAGCTAGCTCAGAGGTCACTAGAAACTTTCTCGAATAAACGAGGAGGAGTTCAACCTCCTTGGATAGACAAGAAGGTATTAGCTTCTGACAACCATAAAACATGACAACTTTGCTCCCCCAGAATAAGAGTGTATCTCTAGCGTCGTGTGAAAACAATAGACAGCTATTTCACTCAGTCACGTGTGCATACTTAGTTTCACCAGAGTGCAGAGAAAAGAGAGACGGGCGTTTTCAATAAAAGGTGTTATTTATTGAGCAGTCTTCTTTCTCATGCAAGAGAAATGAATTGCCACGATTGCAATACTCGTAGTAAAGTAAAGTGCGTACAGTAAAAGGAGGATTATAAAATACTACTGTAAAAGCATTGATATGGTTTCTTAGCCATATGATACTTTAAAATAGATAAAATATATACATACATATATACATTGACTAACATACTCAACTGGTGCTTCTAAATACGCCTACCCCGGTGTACCTGACCTAAGCCTAATACGTGGGAAGGAGTAAGTAAGTAGCAGTTTAAGTTAAGTTGGTTTTGCCAAGAATCTGACTCAAGAATTCTCTTCAAGGGTTTAGTCAGCTCCGTACCTGGGTAATAGAAAGCAGGAGGTCTTGTATCTCTCTCTCAAGACTCAATATCCCAGTAACCCGCGAAGGTATCTGGAAACACCAGAGCTGGATTTCTCGGCAGGAGAAAAGACAGCGTCTCTCTCAGTGCGTCAAAAGAGGAGGGGCTGCGTCCGTGGGCTCTCGCATCAGCTGGGCTCTCGGGCAAGTAGATAGCTGCTCTGCTCCAAAACCACCACCGTGTGTTTGCTTAAGGCAACGTTGGTATATTTATACCTGAAAGGTGCCGGGTTTGACGTAAGGTTGGACATAAGACGTCAATAAAGATGTCACTAAGAACTGGCCGTTCTTACAGTGCTTTACAGGAGTTCTAGGACGAAATCAAAACAAAAGCAAAGGGGGTTTCCCAGGTTGCTGGAGGTTTGGTTTGTTTAGAGAACTCGTTGTGCTTTCTAGGAGTCCGGGGAAGTAGCCTTGCTCAGGGATGTGGAATTCCTATAGCCCGACGCCCAGGACATATTGTTTGAGGTCAAGGGCAACAAGTTTGAATGTGTATTTTGTCCGTGGGACAAGTAGGCCCAACCCCCTGCAGCACAAACCCTTTGGCTGCCAGTTTGCAGTAGCACATTAAGGGCCAGGGAAGGGCACTGCCTGAAGTTAAGTTATTATTTGTGTGCCTATGTTAATGCTGTTCAAACTTGTATTTATGGTTCAATAATTGAAAGCCTTTATTATTAGGGTGAGTGCTCTAAGTAAACGTAAGTTCTGATCGCACTACTGACAGTGGTTACAGTATAAAAATGTGTACTCACAGTTTCAAAGTTTAGCAATATGAGGCTATGCATAATGCTCCCAGAATGCTCTCTGATTAGATGCAAATATTTGCAGAAGCTTGAGAGCAAGATTAATGACTCTTTGCTTTCAATATAAAGGGTTCCTAAATAAATGAAAGTAGGCAAAAAAAACACATTTTGCTAAACTACTGTGAAATTTCAGGTACCGTTTTTTTGCAGCATCATTTAGTAAAATGTGTTGATGCATGCTAGTATTTCGCAAAAATATTCATATTGGAAAATCAGTGTAACCAGTTTCAATAAGATTATGAGAAACATAAGAATAAACAAGCATTGGCAAAGCCAGTAGGTCTGAAATTAGTGATCAGCTTTTTAGTTTTGCCAATACGTGACTTGTTTTGCCATGGTTTTTGTAAAGCCTTCTTCATGTGAGAGCTGCCAGGCCCTCACCATTATAACAAACATTGGCAAAAGCAACAAAAAAATGGGTCTAAAAAAAGCACACACTGCCACCTTAGTTACTGCCACTGAACAAAACTACTTTGCGTGCCAATATACTCCTTGTGAAAGAGCTTAATGCCGTCACTCACATTGAAGCCAGCCGATACAGAGAGAGGGAGAGAGAATTTTAACAAACACAAAAGGTTGTGGTTAACCCCAGACCAAATTAGGGCCCGTATTATTAAAGAAAGTCTCAAAAGTGCACCCTAGGTATATGTCCTTGCATTAAGTGCAGCTGTATGGCTTTCGTGAATTTACAAGAATTTATAGAAGTAGGGCAAGAAATGTACTCCTGGAAAATATTTGTGAACTGCAGTTTATCATGGGCAAATTTGCATGTGTAGATTTGCTCATGCGAAAACCCGAGTGTTTGGAAGGTAATTTTTCCATCAACCACTTTTTCCTAACTCTGGAAAAAGGTTTACGTCTGCCATTGTCAGGAGTAAATTTCCAACATTTCTCAGTATGGGAAAAGATTAGAGAAGAGTTGTTGAAAACCTTTAAAAAATGCAAGTTAGTAGATTTGCACAGACTTACAGGGCATTTCAACCCTGGAACTATTGCTTACCACTACCTTCAGTCCCAGTATGTAGATCTGCAGAAACGTGGCAACATAAAGGGATTGCTAGTATTCAAAAACTGCTATGGTATGAGCCCTGGCATAATCAGAGAGGCTCAGCGGTATTCGTACAAGCGCCGAGATGCCTCCGGGTAGTCGTGCGCTATGCAAGTACCTCTACATACATTTACATAACAGCACTTATATAATGAGATTGCTGCCATAATTTGTCGCCAAACCACATGGCACCAAAGGGACAAGTGGTTTTTGTTACAGGACAAGTAGATTTATGAAGCAACTTGCCCCATGGACAAGTAGATATTTTAATAAATTCCACACCCCTGCTTGCTTAATGTGACAGCATGTGCTACGACTGAATACGGATATGATTACTATGCCGTTATAGGGATATTATTGATTATAACCGAACAAGGGCATAAAATAGAAATATCGATTTAGGTTCCTAGATAAAAACACAATACCCACTCCACGATCTAATGTCCATCATTACTAAAACTAAGCAATAGTAAACATATAAAAGGTGCATGTGTATTCCAACCCACCCCAAAATACATTTTTTTTTTGCATTGGAAATGGTGTATGCGAAATACATGAAAATGATATTGGTACTGTACGCTTTTCAAGCAGTGTAATCATTCAGTTAAAACAATGCATATATATGATTAGCTGAACGATTTGCGAAATTTACACATGAAAATGGCTCTTTAATACAGAAAAGAAGGTCGAGACCATTTAATCACATATAAATACAGTTGCTGTAAATGTGCTAGAGGCTGAGGTAATATATTGTCTCTAGAGTTCCTAAAAATAGAAGCTCTGTTCTCTAAGAATAGTTCTACTTTAAGCAGAGTACATGTGCCATAAAAAAGGTAAATATTTTGGAATTGGAAAAAAATAATTTTGCTTTCAGGGGAAGAAGAAAAAAATAGTTCCAAATATTTTCAGTAGCTTTTGTTTATCAAAGCTGAAGGCCGAATTCAGAGTTCAGGGAACGCCGTGTGCTTGTTGCTTAAAAGTTATTCTTTTTGTTCAGGGGAGAACATCATTTCAGACAGACTTTCAAAAAAGCGGTTTACCGCTTCAGGTGAAAGTTCGACCAAGTTGGAAAATACCGCAACTGTGCAGTCGTGAGAATGATTGCTATCGTCGATGTCAGGATCAGCAATGCTCACAGAAGGTCTTACCTGGGTGATGTTGCTCTCATCTCGTACTTCACTACCCCTAATCGTAGTGGTGAAGTCTCAACGAATGCCGTCATCAGAATGGGTAGCCGCTAGGGACAACACGATGCATGAGCCGTTACAGGACTTAGCAAAGTATCTGTATCCAATAGTACTGCTGATGGTAGTGTAAGACAGACGTCCAACACGCATTCTTCTCCGCATAGCATACATCGAAGCACAGGTAAGATGCAATTCTGCCAGATGGGTCTGAATGAAAGAAACCAGGTCATATTCAGATCTCTTAGCCGGGCTAATCCAAGGACTTTAGTTATGCGGTCCCGATAGCGTATAGCTAGGATCGTTTCTTCCATCGTTGCCGGTGTCTTGTCTGCGACTTGGCTTGCCATATCGGAGCAGAAGTATCAAAAATTAAATTCCTGCTACGAGTCCCAAAAGGAGTGGTAGGCCGCCAAAGACAGAATGGACAAAATTAGGAAAAATGCCCAGAACTGTTTTGAAGGGTGTTAACAGTCCCGAAAAAATTGTCTTAAATATATGTGGGATACCACTGGTATCAGACATATTTAGGATTTGGCTTAGCATTTCTGCGAAATGTACGGGGCAATTTGTTGATAAAAGGCTATGTATCTCTGCCGTTGTCCTTGCAACTTGCAGATCATACGTTTCTTTTGATGACGTCAAGGGCACTGTTGTCTGTAAAAGAACAGACTTCATTCTGCTTAAAGTATCAATTCGAATAGAAGAGATATTCAAAAAGGGCCACATTTTTTGCCTCCCTGTCTGGAGTGCTGTTTGGATACAATACTTGCATACAACAAGTGACCATGGAACTAACGCTCACAAGATAAGCTTTTTCTGGCACCATGCCACAACAGCTGTGGTCCACTATTAGAATGTAGCTCCCGTTAGAAAGCAGTCTAAAGAATGGCTCTATTTGTGTTGCAGGTGTGCCATGCTGGTGACATGAAAGGTTATTTGAAGTCCCTCCACAGGCCCCATGCAAGTTAATACCTTGACACAGAAGTATACCACTTAGTGATCGCTTACAATTGTTACCACTAAGAAATACATTCTGTTCCTTTTCACTATAACATGTGTGTGTGTAAGGTAATTTCCATGATGACTTAATGTACCCTTTACCCAACCTTTCATACTGGCCTGCTGGTATATACTCTTGACAGTATTTAAATTGGAAAGTTGTTATCGGAATTGTTATTATTCCGTGTATTATCCATTCAATGACAGGTCTTTCTGACATTGTTAATGGTAATCTCTCAAGTTTTTCAATGCTCAGAATCGTATAGTCTGCTCCTTTTTGTGCCAAACTGATTTGTTTATCAGTAAGGTTAAAGATAGAAAATAATGACGTTGTGTTGATTAAACGCCATGGTACGTAGCCAGAATGAAGATTTTGCAACGTTCAGCCAAGCTGTACAATAGAACATAATTGGGCATGACCGTGTTGTAACATTAGTAAGTCCTGCTCTATTATATCAATAGCAGATGATACAATACTGTCCAGTGAATATATTCTGGAGGACAGAGTCATTAACCCATTGTCCACAACAGAAAGTGATTTTTCCAAATTAATACGGTCAATTTCCCGTATTTTTTCTGCTGTTTTAATTTGCGTTTCTTTCCAAGCTTCGTTGTACACAGCGTATATACCGGCCGCTATGAAACGTTTTTGACGCTGTTTGCGTGGTCCCATTATGAAATCACGCAAGTCAGCACCGTCTTTAAGTAAAGTCAAGTGTTGCTTGATTTCTGCCAGTGTGGATGTCTGTAGCCATTCGAGGCAGAGTTTTCCTACACTGTATGTTGTAACTATCCCTGGATGTTGTCTCTGGAAGTATCTAGGGTCTGGCCTGGTCAATTTGAACCCCTGTATTTTGTTCAGGAATCTATTTTGACAGTTATTTGTGTCTATGGGCCAGATCAACCATTTTTTCCAATCAGGATGTGTTCTGTTTTGGTTGAAAATATGTGATACGTCTATCTCAACATCTGTAGTGCTATTACTGTCAGGTGTTGGCTTTGGAATAGACGGTTTGTTTAAGTCTTTAATTTTGGCTAGGCCAAGACAGGTTGTCTGTTGAATGGTATCATTCAAGAATATAATTTGTTCTGGGATCATGCAGGTTCTAAATAATGATTCTATACCTTGGACCTGCCAATCTTTGGTACCCCAGATTGTTTTTGTTTCAATGTTGTTTTTCCAAAAATCAAAACCAAATGTAGTCATTTTTTCATAAAATGTTTCCGAATAGATTAATTTAGTGTTTGTCAGCATTGTTTTCACCCCTGTCTTATTTAACATTTTGAAATAAAACGTTTCTGCTTCACTTGTGTTAAACCCTGAGAAGTATGGGAATTTCTCGTAAAATGTTTTCGAACTACCTTTTGGTGGAGTTGCACAATGTTCCCATTGATTATAATTAAAAACATTTCTAGGCTGAGCAGATTTATGCAAATAGTGATGTACAAAGTGGTTGTTGCAGTACATTTCTTCATAATTCGATGAACCCTGCAAGTAATCATGTTCTGTAAATTTTGCTGACATTACTAAATCTGACATCATATCATTAATACGTTCAAAGTACCAATCATCAGAGAATGTGCTCGGTTTTACAAAGTCACTTAATGAAACCTTAAACTGGTGTGGATATATCAAGAGTCCGACCGGGCCATAGATTTCATAATCAGTTTTGTCCGAAGCTACCCCACCGGGTTTTGGATTGGCTGTGACATTCACGGATGATAGTTCTCTTTTCTCGATGTGAGATGACTTGTGTGGCTTTAGGACCAAGTTAATGTTCTGACTTGCTGTGTCCATTGTACTGTATTTTCCCTCAATGAATTTTCCCAAACAAAGAACCATGATGAGCCAAAGCAGGAGGAAAAGTACACCTAACACAATCCAAAATTCAATCCATGGAGAAATCAGATAGGTATCTTTGAGTTGATGAAAGAGTTCAATTACTTTGTCTTTAAAAGTTTTTGTTGTTGGCTGTTCTTCAGGCTCGCTTGGATCTTCAGAAAAGTTATCGAAATCGATGAAGTAGCCAGATGCAGTTCTGTCAATTGTTGGAATCGTTTCCAGATTTTTATTTGCCTTTGGAATTTTCTTTGTTTCATTAGCATAGTCTGAGGCTACATCGTTGTAGACTGGTGTTTCTTGACGAACTGTTGCAATTTGGATTCCAAGAGGCACAAGTTCCATGGCATTGTTGCATAGTCCTTTTTTATTCACTGCAGGTTTATCAAATGTGATTAGTCTCTCAGTTTGAACCTCTTGTATTGTAGCAAGTTTTGGTGTTCTGCTACTTCTTGGGAGTCCACTGGGCCTACTACTTATTATTGGCCACATGATTGTGGTTTTACCAGGTCGATGGATACAACTCCGTTCTCCTTTTTACCAGCAAGGGGCGGTAGCACAACTGATCTTGTTCCGCTGACAGCTAAGACAGGTACTGCTTTTCTGTAAGAAGGCCCAAATTCCTTCTTCACCGCGATCTTCTCTCTGACCAGATCCCCATTCTTTGGAATCCAGACAGGCCTTGCTGGGACAGGTGGTTTATCTTCAGTGGTTGTTGGCTGCTCTTTTAACTTTACGTTGCTCAGGCCTTTTCTTGTTTCATTTAAGTCCTGTAAAATAGCCAAACGATCTTGGATATCAAAGCATTTTTCTTCTACCACTGAAGTCTGACTATCTAAGTCCTGAATATGCATTCTAGTACCGAACAATAGTTCGTACGGACTGAAACCTTTTAGAGAATTTCTTGGCAGATTGTTAAGACTACGTTGGACACTTGTTAAATGTTGGACCCACCCATCACCCAAACCTAATACCCTCGCCGTTATAGATTGCTTTATGTCCCGGTTTTTTCTTTCCACAATCCCATTTCCCTCAGGATGGAAGGGACAAGAGTACCGCAATGCAATGCCCATGCTGGTCATGGCCTCCCTATAAGCTCGAGAGCTAAAAGCAGGACCCTGGTCAGAATGTAGCATGCCAATTGCGTATGTGCCGATATAGACTCGCAAATCTTTTATAACAGTTCTGGCGTCAGCCGAGCGCTGGGGCCACATCCAAATGAATCTCGTGCAGGAATCCACTGCGACCATGATATATTTATAGTTTCCATCCCTTTGTAAGGAACCACAGTGGTCCAGGTAAACGCAAGCTAATGGTTTATCTGAGATTAGAAGGGGCGTCTGTGCTGGTCTTTTCACTGTTGATACTTTCATTCTTTGGCATATTTCGCATTCTAGAACATAGTTTTTAGTTTGTATTCTCATGCCCGGCCACCAATATCTCTGTTTTAATAATGATATTGTGGCGGAACCACCAGCATGTGCAGAAGCCAGCCCTTCGTGTGCCGCTGTAATTAGTCCTAACCTGTGTTCCATGTTTGGAATTGCCCTATCCCCCACTCCAGGGATTCGAGCAAAAGGAACATTATTCGCATCAGTTATGTATGAGTACTTTACTGGAAAGCCCTTTGGGAGTGTTTTTCTATCATCTTTTACTGAAGCACTGACAGCTTGCATTATATCGCTGTCTATTTTTGTTTTTGACCGGGTGATAGCAGCTACGGAAGCCGTTTGCACAGCTGCCTTCGTGGCTTCATCAGCCAATGAATTCCCCGCAACGTGAACGCCATCACGTTGATGACTCAGTATATGGATCACGTGAGTCTTTTGTAGTTCCTTCGGTAAAAGAACTACTTGTTCCCAAAGCGTTTTATGCTTGATTGTGCCACCTTTTGCATCTTTGAAACCGTTTTGAACCCAATTCTGCAAGTATTCATTGTAAGACTGGACACAGTAATATGAATCGCACACTATTAGTGTGGGGAATTTGCGATCGGTGTTTTCAAGTGCCATCTTAAATGCTAGTAGTTCAGCTCGCTGAGCTGTACAATCTCCTAGAGATTGGGTTTTAGTGACCAGTGGTCTAAATTTTCCTTCGTGCCAACGACCTTTAACAATCGCGCACGCAGCACTGTAAGCTTGTTTACCCCCAACTGCGGGTTGTGCTGAACCGTCTGTATATATTATACAGCCGTAATGTTCTAGAGGCAGAATTTCAGTCGGCAGAGGACATTCATATTCATATTGTAGAAATTCTTGTGTTTTCAAATTAGGATCAAATTCGTACTACGTCTGTTGCAGCAAGAGAATTAACCCATTAGATCCATACCGGATGTAGTGCTTTAGCATTCGGGATGCTTGCTTTTGTTACCGCTTCTAGGGCTGGTACTGGTGTAACGATTATTATTCGTTTACCTTGTGCTAGGGCTCTTTCTTTTGCTACAGCAGTCTGAACCGCAGTTAGAATTTTTTCCGTTGAACTAAATTTCATTTCAGCTTTTGTGTACAAATGTGATTTGTAAGCTATTGGTACCGTTTCTCCTTCATTAGAGGTCAGGTACGTGAATCCGCATCTTCCTGGGATGACTCGGATTCCAAGGTTGCGTGTGTTATCGCGAGTTTGCAATTTTGTTTTAGCTAACATGTCTGTTTGCAATGATCTCAAAATTTCTGTGTGTTTTTGAGTCCAATTGATTGGTTTAAAATCAGGTTTTATTAGTTCATAGAGAGGTTTAACCCTCTCTGCATAATTTAGAATGTAAGTTCTTCTGAAATTCAGGAAACCTAATATTGATTGTAAGTTCTTCAGCGTTTTTGGTGCTTGGAGTACAGCACATTTCTCTAAGAAATTGTCTGCTAGGCTTTTGCCTTCACTTGATAATTCATATCCTAAAAACAGGACAGTTAGATGGGCAATTCGTGACTTTTTAAAGTTGAATTTGTAACCCTCCGCTGCAAACCCAAGTATTATGGTGTTTACTCTTTTCAAGTGAGTATCCAAGTCGTCATCTGTCAGACAGATGCCATCGACATAAGATATTGCCTCATCATCATATATTTGTAGTAACTCTGTTACTCTTGCTGAGAATAATCCTGGGCTATTCTTGAATCCCTATGGGAGTCGACAGAAATTTTTCTGCGACCCCATTATTGAGAAAGCGGTCAAATACCTGCTTTCAGGTGCAATGTTTTGACAAAAGAATCCATTAGAGATGTCTAATGTTGTTTTGTATTTTTTGCGCACGATGTTATTCATTAGTGCTGCACTGTGTGAGTTTTGTACTGCAAATGTCTTGCAACAAGAGTTAAGGTGTCTGTAGTCCAAAACTAGACGATATGAATCGTCTGGCTTGGAGACAGGAAACAAAGGATTGTTCATTTGTGAGGTGCATGTTTCAATCACCCCCTGGTATTCAAGTTGATCTATGATCTCCCTGACTTGTTTTTTAGCTTCTTGCTTAATTGGGTACTGCCTTTGTGCAGTTGGTTGACATTTTAACTGGATTTTGTGAGGAGGAGAGTCCTCATCCCATCCTACATGATTTTTATATAATGCAGGAGCTTGGGCTACTGCCCATTTTCTTGCATATGTATATTTTTTATGAATTGGAATATGATTTGAGAAGACAGGCATAATCATTTCTTTGCCATGAGGGCACTCCCTGACAAACTCTGGTGGCCAGTCTTTCTCAGCTAAAAGGATGTCATAGCCTTTGGAAAGATTATCCCAAAATAGACCCCTTACTTTCCTAGTCTTATCTCCCTCTGTGCGTAATGTTATTTCGTATATTTTATGAGGTTTGCTAACTCTGGTGTCTGCAGTTTCCACCTGAATGTATTCATTCGTGTCCACTGTCTCCAGATGATTTATCAGGATCTTGTGAGCTATGTTCACTTCTGCTGCGCTGTCTAGCATTGTCTGGGCCCACTCTCCGCTTTTCAGTTGTGTCCTCAGTATCCTCGGCATGTTTGATTATTTTAATACTGGCTACCTTCTTTCTTGGAAATTTTAATTTTTTACTTTGAGTAGGTTCCTTGTCTTTGGACTTGACGTGCTCTTCCCTGTGTTCTGACCGTCCTCTTCTTTCCGATTTCTGCAAGGAAATATCTTGATATCTATCAGGTTTCTTCAAATTATCCCTATTTCTAAGGTTGTATCTTTTCTCAGAGGGCTCCCTCTGGGGAGACTTGTGTCCTTGGTCCGGAGATCTTTCTCTCCGCCGAGGAGACCTTCCTCTGGACTGGAATCTTTTTTCTTTGGGAGTGGATTGTTTATTTCCATCCCAGCTCTTTTTTGGAGTGTTTAGATTATTTTTAATAAATATCTTTTCAGGATTTTCAGTTAGTTGGGGTTTTACTGGTTTCCCACCAAACTATCTCTTCCTAGTTCTTCATAGGATTTTTCTATGATTCTGGCAAGTTCAAGAGGTTGTTCTGCTATATCTGTTTCTTTCAATTTCTGGCGGATCGCCACAGATGCTGCTTCTCCTTTTATGTTGGCTAATAATATAGCCGAGACCTGCTTGAAGTGTTTCAGTAATTTCATACCCAGAGTTAAAGCAGGTTCTGGACCGTATTCATTTTGAATCTGTCTTAGCACATCTGGTATAACCGCCATGGATGGAACACCGTGTGTTTTTGTGTAAATGGAAGCAAAGACTGTGCCCCAAGTGTCACAGTCCTCCACATGTGGTGCGATCCCCATTGGAAGACAGATAGTCAGAATTCTGTGTTTCTCAGTAGGTGTAGTATCCGGAAATACTGCCTCTATTTGAGTTATTTTTTGTGCTTACCAGAATGGAATTTGTTCCCGTTTTACGGGTACTTTCCCCAGACATGATTGTATGTTCTGAGGTGTAATTTTGTTAGTGTTCCCCTGATGAGGGGTCAGCTGTGGAATGTTAATAGCTGGTTGAACTGTTGAAGTCCGCATTACATATTGGACTAATTGTCTATGTATTTTAATTAGTACTTTTAGCTGGGCTAAAAGTTCCCGGTCTGATATTTTTTCGATGTCTGGATGTGGTGTGTAGCTGGCTAGAACCGGCCACGTTGCTCCTGGTCTACCTAGTGGACCGAGCCTGGTGATGTGATTATTATGTTTTAGGGTGCCTTTAAACCAGAGCAGGTGCTCTTGGTATTTTAATGGAATTTCAACCTCCTCGAAAGGAGTGTATTCATCCGGAGGTTCCTCTATTTTGTAATAGTGGAATTCGTGTGTGATAGCGTTTGCTGCTGGAAAGTTTATCCATGAATAGAATACCTCTGTCTGCCGATATTCATGGGCCTCAATTACGAATACGACTATACCACCTCTCGATGTTAGTCCATTTTCTATAAGATTAAGAGTTATAGTTTTTCTTATGTTGACCGGAATGAGTATAGCATTCGGGTCATTCTGTAGGAGACTTGTGTCATCCTCTAGGAGTCGAGCCGCTATTCTAGCCGCCTCCCTTTCTTCTTCACTTTCTGACATTTTTTCTGACAGAAAAGTTTTTTGTTGCAGATCAGGTTTCAAGGAAACAAAGATTAGGTGCACAATATTTTGGAACACTGTATCCTTCAACGTTGACTAAACCAAAAACTACACATAGAAATCTCTTCCCACTAAGTTCCGGCCGATTTTAACCTTTTACCCACTCCAGACGTCTTTTGGAGTATTTACGGGAAAAGGGTCTGTGTGAAAAAGCACAACTGAGTTACTCTAATGTCTTGCGTTAGATTTATCGCCTTACCAAACGTTGGGCGCCATGTAGTGTAGTTCCTATATTCCCAATAGGCTCTGCGCATTGGAATAATATAAACAGCAGTGTAGACGTAGGACTGAGGTCCACTAGGTCTCTACTGACTATATTAGACTTAAGGTTTGCCAGCTAGCTCAGAGGTCACTAGAAACTTTCTCGAATAAACGAGGAGGAGTTCAACCTCCTTGGATAGACAAGAAGGGATTAGCTTCTGACAACCA
Organism: Lissotriton helveticus; assembly: GCF_964261635.1. Classification (NCBI taxonomy): domain Eukaryota; kingdom Metazoa; phylum Chordata; class Amphibia; order Caudata; family Salamandridae; genus Lissotriton; species Lissotriton helveticus. Next base: position 2,049,582,853 of record NC_136065.1, read on the forward strand.
TAAAACATGACAACTTTGCTCCCCCAGAATAAGAGTGTATCTCTAGAGTCGTGTGAAAACAATAGACAGCTATTTCACTCAGTCACGTGTGCATACTTAGTTTCACCAGAGTGCAGAGAAAAGAGAGACGGGCGTTTTCAATAAAAGGTGTTATTTATTGAGCAGGCTTCTTCTCATGCAAGAGAAATGAATTGCCAGGATTGCAATACTCGTAGTAAAGTAAAGTGCGTACAGTAAAAGGAGGATTATAAAATAATACTGTAAAAGCATTGATATGGTTTCTTAGCCATATGATACTTTAAAATAGATAAAATATATACATGCATATATACATTGACTAACGTACTCAACTGGTGCTTCTAAATACGCCTACCCCGGTGTACCTGACCTAAGCCTAAACGTGGGAAGGAGTAAGTAAGTAGCAGTTTAAGTTAAGTTGGTTTTGCCAAGAATCTGGCTCAAGAATTCTCTTCAAGGGTTTAGTCAGCTCCGTACCTGGCTAATAGAAAGCAGGAGGTCTTGTATCTCTCTCTCAGGACTTGATATCCCAGTAACCCACGAAGGTATCTGGAAACACCGGAGCTGGATTTCTCGGCAGGAGAAAAGACAGCGTCTCTCTCAGTGCGTCAAAAGAGGAGGGGCAGCGTCCGTGGGCTCTCGCATCAGCTGGGCTCTCGGGCAAGTAGATAGCTGCTCTGCTCCAAAACCACCACCGTGTGTTTGCTTAAGGCAACGTTGGTATATTTATACCTGAAAGGTGCCGGGTTTGACGTAAGGTTAGACATAAGACGTCAATAAAGATGTCACTAAGAACTGGCCGTTCTTACAGTGCTTTACAGGAGTTATAGAATGAAATCAAAACAAAAGCAAGGGGGGGTTTCCCAGGTTGCTGGAGGTTTGGTTTGTTTAGAGAACACGTTGTGCTTTCTAGGAGTGCGGGGAAGTAGCCTTGCTTAATGTGACAGCCTGTGCTACGACTGAATATGGATATGATTACTATGCCGTTATAGGGATATTATTGATTATAACCGAACAAGGGCATAAAATAGAAATATCGATTTAGGTTCCTAGATAAAAACACAATAGTTTAAACCCTCTGTGGGTAGAAATGTTGATACTAAGGTCTGTAGGAGTGTTTCCTTTCTTCCTTCCATTTCTCTAAACCAACATCTTTCAAGCTCTCCATTTCGGCTTTCATAACGAGCGATCTCCTAGACCCTGTGACTCACAAATAAAGTTGTGAGTATTCTTCTTCTGAATGACTGATGCTGATGCAGTATCTCCTTTGTGAAGATGCTGTACTTGATTCTTGTTTGCGCCTTTCAGGACTGGTGAAATATCACTGCTCTTGGGCGGCTGTATGTTTTTAGAATGCATGCCATGACAATACATATGTGTGTGAATATATATTTACACACACACACACACACACATGTATGTATAATATATATATATATATATATATATATACACACACACACACATATATATGCTATAGAGGTAAAGGCAGGTAAGTGTCATTTTAAGATTTGGAGTGGGTAGTGGTAAGGGGAGGTAATGAGTAAAAACACCCACCCACATGCATTTATAAATATGTGTTTGTGAGTGTGTGTATAATATATATATATATATATATATATATATATATATATATACTAGCAGCCCGCAATCAGGCTCTCAAACTTCCCCAGCCCGTCCCGATGTTGTCCGGGAGCAATCAGGCTCTCAAACTTCCCCGCTCCTCCCCGCGCTCCTGTCCCCTCCACGCTGCAACCCCACACTCACCTACGTCAGGGCGCCGCCGCTCCTCAGCCTCAAACTTCACCGCTCCTGTCCGCTCCACGCTGCAAGCCCACCGCGGGCGCCGCCGCTCCTCAGCCTCTGCAAACTTCACCGCTCCTCTGCGCTCCTGTCCGCCACTCCTCCCCGCGCTCCTGTCGCTGCTCCTCCTCGCGCTCCTGTCCGCCGCTCCTCCCCGCGCTCCTGATGATGTCAGCACGCACGTCGTTAGCGCACACGGCCGGCGCTACTTCCAAGGGACTACTTTTTTTTAACGTATATTTTTTAAAGAACGTATATTTTTTGGTGGTATATAGCCTATGTCACTCTGCAGACCCTGACAATTCCAATGATGTATTGGGTGTTTGGATTGGCACTGTGGTTCCAGAGTTTACCCGCCTCAAAGGTTCCCAGTTCGCTCTTTATAATAGTAGTATAGATTACTATGGTTTTAATTAACTAAAAATAAACGTACTTACTGAATCCCATTTACATTTTAGAAAAACTGGCTGTATTTACAAAAAAAATATAGCTTTATTTAAAAGCTGACTCCAGCAGACCACCATGCCTGTGACTAACCTTTCGCAGTGGGTCTCAATTTGCGACCTACCTCACACACTAATTGGCTAGCAAAAACTGCGACCCACTACGAATATGTATTTTGTGAACTTAATTTGCAGAACAACACATCTGGTAACTGGTTCTTCAAGCTTCTTTGGGAAATACGTCGGTGAGCACTTGTCTGCAGTACATGAAGTCAGTTTCATGTTTGATGATGAGATATGAGGAAGGCGGTGGTGACTAATTTTCATGAGACACTACTGTTGTGCTAAAGTAGTTTCATCAGTCAGTACCGCCTTCTGGAAGGTTGCAACTGATTTTTAATTGCATCAATGCATATTTGACAACTTTTCATGACATTGTTAAATGATGACGCAAATGGCAGTGTTTTCACAGTATTTACAACATGGATTGTTGGGCCCCGTTTGGATACATTATTCTAGGAGCCACTATCTGTAGTTAACATGTAAGTAACCACAAGACCTGAGCGGGGAAAGACATCTAATATGGCACTGTTATCAGGGATTTATCACTGCCTCGAATTTCATTGCTAAATCCTAATTCTGACAAAATGGCAAAATTCCATATTCTCCCCTGATTTTTTTCTACTTAAGGGGTAACAGAGCCCAATTGTTCTGGTCTCAAGCTAGAGGCTCAGGGAACAGTCAGTGTACTGGTGGCAGTCTCAAGGTCAAGTATTCATGTGTCCTTGCCAGAGAATTTGCCTGATCAGTTTATCGCCCTCTACTGAGATTTCTTTTTATCGGATGTAGGACAGCAGTCCTTCCTATAAGTAAAGTTCAGCAGGTTGTAGGCATGAGCTGGGATACAATAAAGCCAACTCAGCCTCTCATTCTTTCGATTTCGGTCAAGATGAAGGTCACTTCACTGGAAGAAGAGTAGAGTGAACACACCATGAAAACAATTTAATTATTTGCAAATGTGTGTCTACCGCATTGTATCAAGTAGGTATTTGCCTCCAACTGTATGTATGTAGAATGGATAGATCCTCTTGTGGGAGCTGGAATGTGCCTTCCTCTAATGTTCTCGTTTGTTGTATAGTACTCTTGCCCCTTTTCTTGGTTATCCTAAATTGTTTTAAATGCTGCAGACCGAGTGTCGACCTTTTATTGATCGAATGCAGCAATGTTTGGTCCTTGGAGTGTGTACGTTTCGTTACACTGGAGACAGGGCAGAGTGAAGCGTCACAGGCTCAGGCGGGTGGACGCTAGCCAAAGGCCTTTGTGCAGTGCACGTGGTGTTTTCTTATTCCATATCTTGGGGTTGGAATATACTCCTTCCGGATACCGTTTCTCATAACAGTAAAAAAAAAAAAAAAGCTACTTTTTTTAGTTCTGCGTTGTACAACTACATATTTCTGTTCCTACTCATTATATATTGTGCCTGGGATGTGATCAAAACGTGGAAACAAACTGTGTCGGGCATGATCCTCCACGAACCCTTTTTTTAAGAGTTGGGGGTCACTTGTTTAAGCTACTTACTTGGTAAATATTTTTATTATCATACCTCCTGAGCCCAGTGACCTCAACCTCACACCATCACTCGAGTACACTCACCTCAGACTTCCCTCATCTAGTGTACAGACTTCCCGCTATTGCCGTCCATCTGTGTACGTTAAGGAATGCACTGAGGTCGCATCTGCATTTGGAATCTGCACTGCAGCCCGTCCCGAGGTTGTCCGGGGCAGAAGGGGGCTGGGGGCATCAGAGCGGTCATCAGCGGGAGCAGCAGAGCCGGGGAAGGAGCGTCCTGAGAGCCATGAGGGGCGGAGGAGGGAGTGCGGCTGAGAGCCTGGGGAGCGAGCAGGGCCGAGGACAGGCAGCAGACTATGTGGCTTTTGGTTGGCAGGCTTACTGACGTTGCTGGTGCTGCTCTGGGCTTCCGAGGCCGGGGCCCCTACGTGCGGAGAGCAGGTGAGTGCAGCATGGCGGGGCTCTTACTGACGTTGCTGGGGCTGGTGCTGCTCTGGGCTTCGGAGGCTGGGGCCCCTGCGTGCGCGCTCCTGTCCGTTTGTTGTGCATGTCGCCCTCCGCAGGGTGTCGTTTCTGTGCTCCTGGACGCTCCTGCCCGCTCCTGGCCGACCGGTTTACTTTACCAAAATAGCCGACCCGTGATGTCAGCACGCCTAAAATTCTACGTCGTTAGCGCAAATGCCCACCTCAGAGATGGCGCTACTTCCAAGGGACTACTTTGGCAAATAACGTACTTTGCCCTTCTAAGGTATATTTTTTTCTGTTATATAGCCTATGTCCATCTGCTTACCCTAACGTTTCAAATGATGTATTGGGTGTTTTGATTGGCGCTGTGGTTCCCGAGTTTACCCGCCTCAAAGGTTCCCAGTTCTCTCTTTATAACAGTAGTATAGATATATACATATATATAGTATACATCCTAACCCTAAAATCACCCTTACTTCCCTTTAGCTCCACTCACCCATGAACTCAAGAATCACCCTTACCTCCATTCACTCCTAAACCATTACTTTTAAATAACATAATTATGTTATTATACATATATATTTACTGTATGGTAAATACTGTGATGTACCGGCATAAATACTTATATGTGTGGTACTTACTATGTGCTAAAGGCATGCATGGTGAAGACACGCTTAGTAAAGGATCCATGGTAAAGACTGTGGGTCAGTCTATAGTACTCTCTCACGCAAGTCTTCCAGTAAGCTAGACTTTCTGCGGGCCTTCCTCAGTATGAAGACGCAGTTTGCAGTCCAGCAAATTGGCAGGCAGAGAGGCCTCTTTTTTACCCCCAACTCATACAAAAAGCTGACTCTACATGTATCCTATCAATCGAACAAAGATTCTACACCCAGTATGGTGTTTTCTCTGCTATATTTGTGTACAGGCCTGAAGTACAGATAACAAATAGTGAACCAATTAGTGTCTAAGGGTTCCATCCTTATATCATTCTGGTAATAAAGTGTGACCTACTAATAGGGCCTGCCACATTCAAAGGTTCATAGGTTCCGTAAAAACCTACATCAGCCTATGGTCTTTGTTGCTGACCATATTTCATGGGTTTCTAAGCCCAAGATTCAGACAGACCAGTCTCACTGGGCAAGGTGTCATGTGTACTGGGCTCAAATTCAGACCAGTATAAGCTCTTATTGCATACAGAGTTGAATATAACAAAGAAAAGGGGAGGATGATTTTCCTCAGGGTATGGGAAAACTATACTAAAGAAAGATAATTACCTGAATATATCCCCGCCCACCAGGTATACGGGTTTCGGGAGGGTGGCAGGAATGGTGTATGTTCAGAAGCATTGTCCAATATGAACATCTTCCTGAAATAGAGATGAGACCCTACCATACACCAGTGTACCAAATTAAGCACACATAGATATATATCCTCCTACCTACTCCAAGCAAACTTAAGGCAAGGAACCAGCACATAGGCCTGGACACACTGTTCACTAGGGCAATGCATCAGCCAGTCTCCGCACAGGGGCCCTGATAGAAAGACCTTCGCTCCTCAACTATATTTTCTCTGCCACTATTGTCAGACATCGTATAGCATGCATTGAGGGGCACTAGTCACCTTCATACAGCTGAAATAGAACACACTTTTTATTGCTGCCTTATATTAGAGCTCCAATTAGATGTCAACAAAAGAAGAAAAATAAAATGGAGTACATTCAGTGAGTTTGCAAAGTTGGAAAACCACAAGGTAAACCAGAAAAATGTTAGTTACAAATATGAATGTGAAGGCCAGTATGCAAGCGGAGAAGGAAAACAAGTATGCAAATGAAAAGGCTTATGGACATATGGAAGTAGAGATGACTGGGCATTCTGCATTATCTATTTTCTTAGTACAGTGAAAAATGTAAATCCTGCCTGTATCATTTTTATATATTTTTATGTAATATAGTACTGATAACCACACATATAATCAAGAATGAACCAATATTATCTAATCAAATATGGATTTAGTTTTATATTAGTTTGAAGCCTCTGCATTTTATATTTTCTTAGTACTATGAAAATGTAAATCCTGCCTGTATCCTGTTTATATACTTGTGTGTAATATAGGGGGGAGATCACGTTTTGGTTCTCGTGATCCCACTCCCGCTTGAGTGGGACTCACCACTCGTTCTGGAGTGTTTTATGGACTCACCTGTGTGTTAGCATTTTTAGTAATTTCCTTTCCTTGTAACACCCTACGGTTTGGGAGGTGCCTGGCTCCTGTGTTTTTAAAAATCAACCCACTTCCTTTCCTTGTAGCACCTCTCTGGGGAGAGATCACTTTTTGGTTCTTGTTATCCCACTCCCGTCTCAGTGGGACTCACCACTTGTTCTGGAGTTTTTTATGGACTCACCTGTGTGTTAGCATTTTCATTAATTTCCTTCCCGTGTAACACCCTCGGGTTGGGAGGTGCCTGCCCTCCAATGTTATATATACTGGCTGAGTGACAGTGAGAGAGCTCCAGTGTTAGATGCAGTGCAAACAGTGATAGTGCTCCAATGTTCTATATACTGGCTGAGTGACAGTGAGAGAGCTCCAGTGTTAGATGCAGTGCAAACAGTGATAGTGCTCCAATGTTATATATACTGGCTGAGTGACAGTGAGAGAGCTCCAGTGTTAGATGCAGTGCAAACAGTGATAGTGCTCCAATGTTATATATACTGGCTGAGTGACAGTGAGAGAGCTCCAGTGTTAGATGCAGTGCAAACAGTGATAGTGCTCCAATGTTCTATATACTGGCTGAGTGACAGTGAGAGCGCTCCAGTGTTATATATAAAGACTGTAACAGTGGAAGAACTTCAGTGTAAGATATACGAGTTTTACTGGCTGTTTAACAGTGAATGCTCCAGCCTTACTACCAGTGTTACAGTAAGCGTGCATCAATGTTAGGTTGATTGACGGTTTAACAGTGAGATCCCTCGCATATCAGGTACACATACTGTGTAACATTGAGAGCTCTTCTATGCTAGATATACCAACTGGAAGACAAAAGAGAGCTGGGTGATCCCTTGCAATTATATTTTCCAGGACCTTCCGAAAGCAGGCCACGTTTAAAAACAGCAACAAGATCAGTTCCTAATCACAATGGAAGCCGTTCATTTTTTAGGTCTCGCATAGGCAGCGCATGCGCTGCCTCTTCGAGGCATCAAGTAGTCAGCATTACTAGTGAAACTCCACCCATTGCGTTTCTCTTTGTTTTGTTGCTTGCCATTGGTGAAATCTGGCATTGCTCCTCTTATCTCGCTCATTGTTGGCTAGTCGTCCGATAAGTCGCTTCCGGTTTCTTCCATTTCTGGAGGAAGCAGCATCGACCAGCTACAGTCAACTTAAGCTGCAGGGCGGTATCTTTTATTGTAGGGACTACTTCGTTGTTGCCTGGTGCCTCCTCTCACAGCCGGACAGGAACAGGACGCACTTGGGTCCCCAGTACTTCTCTCTGTAAGTACACAGCACTCGGGACCCTTTCTCTGTATTCCGTCCACTCGTGGAGTCTGGAGTATGCTTTGCTACAGCGGGCCTCCTTGGGAGTGATGAGCTGGCCTTAGTCAGAGTGAGTCACTCCTGCAAGCAGTGCACCGGCCGGCCTCTGCTCCTTCCTGGGTGTGTTAGCGCTTCCAGCTCAGTACCACTCCCTTTCAAGCCAACTTTGGGACAGTTTGGGGGTGCGGCACCCAGAGGCGAAGCAGGAGATAGCTGCCGTTCTGGGGCTTCTGCTCTGGTCCCGCAGTTGGACGTGCGGTGAAGTCTTGCACTGAGTGCCGGGCACAGGATCCCTCCCGCCGCTCGCACTGTTGCTGTTGGGAAGTTTGCTACCGAGTGCTGGGGACCGGAAGCAGGGTTCCGCAAGTGCTGGCAGCACACAATGAGGTTCAGGTGCACCCTCGAGGGGCAGAGCAGTCAGAAGAGGACAATCTAGATGGCCCCTACCTCCCTGCGCCAGTTCCCCTCATTTCGGCCAGCATTCAGACGAGCAGTGCGAGTGGAGCTCTTTGTGAAAGTAAGAGGCAGCTTCCCGTTATCACTTGTCGCTGACCCCTGAGGGTGGGGATCCCGGCTACCACCCCATATCTAACAAGCCCCTCCCCATCCGCACCTCTTTTCTGCAATAACTGTTTTTTTTAAAACTTTCTCTGATTCGCATGTGCCCTCCCTAAAAGCGCTTTAGACGCTCACCTGTTGGAAGGAACTTTAAGTTCCTCTCTATAACAACCTAATTTGTGCCAAGGTAACACCTGTAAAGCACGCCCTGAAATAGAAAAAAACACAATGAATGGATGCCTTTGTTTCCAAGCGCTACACTAAGAGAGTGCACCGCTGGATGAGAGACGCCATTTGAGCTGAAAATGAACGTCTCACCCTTTGAACACGCGAAGATAGAATAGTGTAGATGAACCCTGCCTGGGGCTTGTGAAGGTCTCTTTTCTACCCAGTCCCATGGACCACAGAGATCCGCATGAAGGGTTGCTGGCCGCTCACTGTGATGTGTGTGCACTCTGGGGTGGTGGGGTTACTGATTAACCTGATCTCTGTCGGGTTCAGTGACTTAACCCCCTTGACTTTCCAGCTACAACCAGTGCATTTCCTGCCCTCCACTCTCTTGCTGCAGTCCGTGTGAGGTTCACAAGAGCTCTCATGATATTTGTATGGGGAGGGCGGAGGCTGTACACTGCAGGATTAAAGAAGCATGCTTTCCTTCCTGTTTGGCAGTTTGCCAAGAGGATGTGATGCAAGGTTGTTCAAAGAGGCTTAACTTGATTTTTGTTAAAGCAATTCTCTGGTGTGGTTTTTTTTGGGGAGCTTGTGCCGCTTTGTCTTGTGGTACCTGTAGTTCGGCATTATTTATCATTGGAAATGGATAACAGTAGTAAAAACTGGGGCAAGCACAAAAACGGCAGCGAGTGGAAGTCGTGCTACGTGTAGTGGGGCACTCAGTTACGGCCTTGCATTTGTAATGCAATAGGTCTTGCATTTTAGGAACTTTGACCTATTGGTATTGTAAATGGTAATGCCTTTTAATATTGCAGGTTTTTTAAACACCTTAATAAAAAAGCATTGTCATTTACAATGGCACTTCAAATGCTTGTTTAGAATGTTGTGTGTCCTTGTACAAATAGGTTTGTCCTTGACACACAATGTAAATATGTATATTAAAGTAGGCAAGAGATATAATGACTAAATACATCATAGAACATGGTGCCACTGTACATCAGTGGCATAGTTGGCATTTGCTCCCCTTGGCTCCAATCCTGCTTTTCTTACCCAGATAATCTTCTCTCCCCTCACTGATTTTCAAAAAGTCGTGGATCCTCAACATGGAAAGTTTGGGGTCTCCTCCCATGTTGGATTTTCCTAAAAAGAGGAAAATAGTTATGTAATGGTACCATTAACAGTGTGACAACAAGTTGTGAGTCCATTTAAAGGCTTACATGTGATTTGTAAGACCCAAAGAACATTAACAACAATAAGAATAAAGTCCTGCTGCAGATTAGTGGCTGAGGTGGGTAAGCCCAGTCTTTGCACAGGATTTAAACCAGAACTTTCTACCAAGTTGAGATGAAGCAAAGACAGAACTCTAACTCGGTCTCTGCTACCAAATGGCAGTTTCTTACCTCAGACATCCTCATCAGCTTCTCTCTTGTCCACAAAGGGACTCACCACCTGTCAAGCCATCCCTTCCTTTCAGGCTTTCTAGGTAGGGATGCACAGCTTCTAAGATATATTAGTAGGTGGGACCTACCGTCAGTCATGAGAATGATCACATGCCGGATATCATCGAACTTGTCGGCGTTACGCTGTGAGTGCAGACTCATCATGTTGTAAACAGTTTCAATCGCGAGACGGGTGTTCGTGCCCGACTTGCCTTCGTGCTCTGTGGAATAGAGAGAAAGACTCAGGCGTGTACTTCAAATGGACATCCATTGAAAAGCAAAGAGCTTAACCTCTAATGGTTCTTCAATGTCCCTTTGCTTGAGATTGTCCGTTTGGGTTGTAAAACCTATTGTGACATCATTCACTTGATGGAAACTATAAATAGGCACACACATTACATACAAATGGCCATTATAAATATATATTCCAAGAAACAGCTAGGGACTTATAATGTCCCCCCAATAGAAAAAAGTTAAAAGAGAGAGACATAATAGGGACTCTTAGCCCTTCTATTTCCAACAATTAAGGCCCTTTAACATCTAGTGGTGAGAGAGATAATTATCACACGTCTCACAATCTTAAATGCACTTAAGCTTTCACCTCTGATGTGACCTCCAAGTGGCATGATGGTTCGTAGCACCTCAGCCACTGTCTTTCCAATGCAAACATAACAGGGAGCTTTATTGATTCAACGCCTCAAGTCCATTATAGAATGCTGTTGATATGCACACCATCTGCACACACGATAACACACTTACTGTATAGACACCCGGAAGAGGATCGACATCTCATGCAACAGGTCATGGAAAAGTCTCAACCTCCCAAAATCGCAGTGCATCTTCAGTGCATCTTCTTTCTTTTCCCCTGAGTTAGGCACCCCATTGAGGATAATCCTATCTGAGTTCTTTTAGACTTGGAGGAACGTTACTTCAAACAGTATAGTGTTAAATATTTTTCAAATGTTCTGGTTAGACAGGGTAACAATCGGTGGTATCTACTCAAATTACAACATGAAATGAAGATCATCTGCATCCAAGAGGCACAAAACAGTAGTTTACTCAATATGCTTCCTTATTCTGTAGAGAGCCCAAGTTGGAGTCTTTACCTGGAGATCAGTGGTAGTGCTACAAACAGGAGCAATCATGTTTAGTGCCAGGTTTTCGCTTAGGGGTAATTAGGTGTGGAACAATTGATCAGGTTTATGGTAATTTACTTAGGAAAGCTGTTATGTCCCTCTTTTTAGTGGTTCAAATGTGCGCTAGGGGTAGCAGGCAGTTGGCGAATAAACAGATTAACTCACAGGGAAAGATAAGAGCAGCTTTGGTAGAAAGCAAGGATGCATTATTAGCACCTACACTGTCCTTATGAATCTACATGAATAGCTCTTTGAGTGACAGAGACTAAAGTTTGGTAGCTCTCAGCAGGGAACAGATGGCAACTAAGAACCACTTACCTGGAGAGGAATCCAGGAGGACAAGAATGCTGCAGCTCAAATAGTAAGTGAGGTCTTACTTGGGGATACCACTGCATATGGAGATGGCATGCTTGTTAGTGTGCAGTTCCATAAAATCCTTTATAGTAGGGTACGAATAAACAGACTGGTGTTCTCTACTTTTAAGATATGCTGCAGTTGAAGCTAGATTAACACATATAGATGTGTATGCCAACCCGGAATTTTCCTTATGCAAAAGGTGGAAGGTGAACTACCGAGCCATTAGAGGGTTCATGTGTTGAGGATTTAACCACCTGACAAAACCATTTAACTACATAACATAACTCTTGTGAAATGCTTTACCTAGATTCTTTTTTTTTGTTCAATAATTGTATTAGTTTTGCAAAGAGGCATATAACAAGTTAAATACAAAAAAAAAGTGATATAATTGCTCAAAAAAGAAATACAAGATTTCAGCTGCAAATGCAAATATATCTCATATAGTTCCTTCAAAAATTTTATCGGTGTGTTGCAAAAAAGTGAGAAGAATGACAACCAGGAACCATAAGTCAAAAGTATCACTTTGATAAAGAAAATTGTTTAAGGGGTGAAAAAAGGAAAAAGAGAAAGAAAGAAAGCTGAAGACAGAAAGAAAAAGAAAGAAAAGCACAGGGGAGAGTTAAGAGGGAAGGGAGGAAGGAAGGGAAGGATCTCCTGCAACACTACAAAAATAAAGAAACAACAGTAATCATATAGACCCCACAAAGGGATATTGCTCCACCAACCCTTTTGATGCCAAATCCATATACTCATCTAAAGCTCTCCAAACTCCATTAGAAATAGAGGGGGAGAGATGAGCCTCATCTACCGAGGTATGCGCTCCTCGTAAAAAAGATACCCACGCCCACCAAGTATGTTAAGAGATGGAATTAAATGATTTCCATTCCATAAGGATAATCTTCACCACAATTGTCAATAGTAAATCTATTAATTGCAAATCTAAGGAGTCCAAAGGTAATGGTATAGGTGAGGCCCATAGGCCCAACAAAACCATGGTAAAAGAGAGCTGAAATTGAATCTTAAATATTAACATGAGATGTTTATGGACCAAATCCCAAAAAGGCTAGAGTAAAGAACACTCAAAAAACATATGAGGATAATTACCTGTAGCCAAATCACAACTCCAGCAAAGATCATCATCTTTAAGACTAAGAGAATGTAAGCATGCTGGAGTCCAATGTAATAGATTAAGAGAGAAGAATTTAGATTGAATTAGAGAAGGGGCAATTTTATTACGAAGAGAAAGCCTCCCAATCAACTGCCAAGTATCTGAGGAGATATGCGTGGTAAGATCATGATCAAAATGATGCAACCATTTCCTGTTGAGTAACAGTAGTCAAGGCAGGTGGATTGGAAGACAAAAATGTATAAATCTTAGAAGCCACATGGCCAGATCTAAGCCACAACTGTAATAGAGCTGTAGTAGGAGAAACTGGATCAAGACGCAGCTTACCAAGAGCAACTTTTTTTTTAAAAAAGGTATAAAAAACAAATTAGTAAGAGAAAACTGTTGAGCTAAGGAAGAAAAAGGTAAGGGGTCATTATTAGAATCATAAAGATGATGAACCAACGTAACTCCTTTATTAGCCCAATAAGTCATTAAACTGGAATCAATAGCAAATTTAATTTTAGAGTTGCGCCATAAAGAGGACCACCTAGATTTATGAATTGGTGTAGAGACTTTCTTATCAATAGTTTTCACCGCTGCAATGGTGTCTGAGATAATGGATCGAGAAAACTGATTAGACAACGTGGATGTAGTTAAGAAAGAGGAGGAAGGTAAGGGGGAAGAAAGTTCTTGTTCAATCAACACCCAAGATTGCGTGTGGTGAGTATCTGAGGAAAACCACTAAGAAAGCTACTTGATACTTCTCCCAATTGGGGAAATTACAATCACCCATAACATAGGGTTTCCTTAAAGACCTATAAGCAATTCCTGCTCTCTTATCACTACAGAGGAACTTAGAGGTGAGAGAATCAATTTCATGAAAAAAAGATGAAGATAGCCTAATAGGAATCATAGAAGATACAAAATTAATAATGGGTGTTATCATCATTTTCAAAGTTTGAAGGCGTCCCCACCAGGAGATATGCTTAGGAGACCACGTATCTAAAAGATGACAAATTTTGAGTAAAGTTTGAGCCTCGTTATAGGCTACAGTGTCATAAAGAGTACTACAAAACCAAATCCCCAAATACTTAATCTGCTTTGATTGCCATTTAAAGCTAGCATTCCCCATATGAGCTGGAAAACAATAAGCATTGAGCGGAAACATCTCCGTTTTGTCTTTATTAAGGGAATACCCAGAGACACTAGAAAAAAGATTAATAGTATCCAAAATAGCAGGAATTGCAGAAACGATATCATCAGAGAAAATGAGTACATCATCTGCATAAGCAGATGTTTTGATGCAGTGTGGACCAAAATTAAACCCTTAATATCTTGATGAAGATTAATTAACTGCAGAAGTGGATCAATAGACAATAAAAACAAGAGCGGGGACAAAGGACATCCTTGTCTAGTACCTTGACAAAGGTTAAAGAACGAGGACGTAGCACCATTAACTCTGATATTTGCTCTCGGATGTGCATATAAGGACATAACCATATTAACAAAAGAATCACCAAGATTGTGGGCACAAAGCACTGCATGTAAAAAAGGCCAGGAAACCTTGTCAAAAGCCTTCTCGGCATCAAGGGCAAGAGCAGTCGCCGGAAGGGTAGACAATTTAGCTTTCCCTTTGATGTGGCAAAAGGTACGAATATTGTCTCTAGCCAATCTACCTTTAACAAAGCCCGTCTGAGATGGATGAATAAGCAGTAGGATATAGGATTCCAAATGTTTGGCCAAGATTTTAGCAAAGATCTTTGCCTCCATATTGAGTAGGGATATGGGGCGAAAATTCTTAGGATCCGAATGATCCTTGCCTTCTTTTGGTTTTACTACGATACTAGCATCAGCAGCAGAGCCCGAAACCGAACCTGATGATATAAAGGTGTCAAAGACATTTTTAAGGCGAGGAACAACAGAAGTAAGAAAAGTCTTATAGAACATGATGGGAAATCCATAAGGTCCCGGAGCCTTCCCCGAGCGTGTGGCCTTAATTGCATGTATAATCTCTTCAGCACTAATCGGACCACCCAACTTCACACCGTCATCATCCAAAACAGTCTGAATAGGAATCATCTTTAAAAATTGTTGACATTGATCAAATGGGATGGATTAGGAGGAGTGTACAATTTGATATAATAGTCACGAAAAACCTCAAGAATCTCCTTAGTTTGAAATGTCTTGGTACCAGAGCTATCAGTAATACAAGAAATCTGAGATAACCTAAGGTTAGATTCCTGACATTTTAATGTCGCTGCCAAAATCTTACCTGCGCGGCTTTTCAAAAGTAGGCGTTTGGATTTCTGAGCTTGAACCCCAATTTGAGCTCTTTTAGTGACAATAGTATTGTAGTAATATTTAAAATTCTTAATGGTTTGTAGTACTTGTTTGTCTTTGGAATGCGATAAAGAGACTCTTGCCTCTTAATATCATCAGCTAAGTCTGTAAGTTCTTTCTTATTATCAGCATTCCTCCTTGCCATACGTTTAATAACTTGTCCTCTAAGCATACATTTAAAAGCATCCCACATAACTATTGGAGAGCTGACTGAGCTTTCATTATCAGAAAAATAATTATCAATCTCCTCATTTAAAGCCGCAACCTGAGTCTGATCATGCAGAATTTCCGTATTTAACCTCCAGGTACGAGGTTCTTTCTTGTCAGTAAGATTGAGGAGAGAAAAGGATACTTCAGCATGATCAGAGACAAGAATAGGATGGATGTAAGGAGACGACGAAACCTGTAAAAGAGCTGAGTGGACTAAAAGATAGTCAATACGAGAAAAGCTAGAATGAGGTGAAGAGAAAAAAGAAAAATCACTTCCAGTAGGGTTATGTAGATGCCACAGGTCTTGAAGATTAGCAAAGGCACACATATTGATCATCTGTTTGTGAGCCCTAGGGGGACGGAATTTAAAAGCAGAATGACTATCTAAAATCGGGTCCATAGGAAGATTAAAATCTCCACCTACTATCAGATTACCCTTATGAGGAACCTCAGACAATTTTTTGGTGATCGACCGCCAGAACGATGGATCGTCACTATTTGGAGCATAAATATTCATAACATAAAGATCAAGAGAGCCATTAGAAAGTCGGGACAGCAGACATCGCCCTTCCGAATCATGCTTTGCAGAAACCACAGATAACCCTGAATTTTTAGAAATTAATATTATCACTCCATTCTTTTTACCAGAGGCATCAGAGCACACCACATCAAGGACACACTCTTTACTCAATAATAAAGCTTCTTTGTAAGATATTTTCGTTTCCTGTAGTAACACTAAATCTGTAGAAAGATGCTTGCAATAATCCAAAATCTTAGCCCTTTTCACCGGGTGATTCAATCCACGTACATTAAGCAACAATACGTTCAACCCAGGCATAAAAACAGAAGAACATAAAATCCACGAAACACTGATCTTAGAGAAGATAATCCAAAAGGAAAAAAAGGAAAAACAACACAGACACAGCAACATGAAAGACACCACAAATAATAGGCGCCAGCAGGAGATCCAGGAAAAGAAAGAAAGGAAGAGGAGATAGAAAAGAGAAAAAGAAAAAAGAAAACCAGAAAGGGGAAATAGGAAAACAAGAAGAAGAAACCCACCAGGGGAGGTCTAGAAGAGACCAAGTGTAATAATCCAAATCCAGTTAAGTTTTAAGAGATTTATTTCAGCAGCACAGCATGTAATCCAAACATGGCAACAGCAGCAAAGAACTGACAGGTAGTATGGAATGATACATGAGCAAAGCTCTGTTGGAACACAGAACCCATACAGAAACATAACATGCCGCATGCACTTAAAGAAACACAATATGAATGTGAATAATAAGTATAAATACATATGTAGAATGTAACACCAAGTTCATACGAGGGGGGAACATGGAGAGGTAAGCAGAAAGGACACCAAGGGAAAGGAAATAACAGCCCATTACCTCATACGGCTATAAGAGATATAAGAAGAAATACAAGGATTGATAGGAGAGATTCGCAATTATACAATATAGCTAAGCATAGGTATATCTAGTAATAGAAAGAAGAGAAGCATGAACAATCAAATCAGGTACCATCACACAGTAGAAAATAGAAAAACATCTACATAATAAATATATAAAAACAGATAAGGACTAAATCCCAATGTATAACAATAGAAGAAGTATCCTACGTCAAGTATAACAAGAAAAAGGAAGACATATAAATTCTTCAAAATGATCAGTAGGATCAAAGAGCTATCAATTCATAAAACACAAACCGTAAAACGGATATCATAATACAATTGATTCATAGTTCAATAACAAAGAAATAGAGGAATATCAATAAATACCAGTAATTATAAAGCCAAATCAACAAGCAAAATGATCAGAAGGATCAAAGATATATTAATTCATAACTCACAAACCATAAACAGAGATCAAAATACAATTGATTTATATCTAAATACCAATAAATCAGAGAAGTACTCAATGAAGAACAATAAATAGAAATCCAAATCAACAAGAATAAGCAAGGCAAGAAAGGAGGACAAATTATATATTCACATCAAAACATATAAGGATAGAGAGGAAGGGTCATCTAATGAACAGAAAAATATGAATACATATCACCGAAACTAGAGCAATGAAAGAAAATACAAAGAATTCTAGACAACGGTATAATAAATCAGAACAATACAACAATAAAGAAACTATAACTATACAGCCAAAAACAAAAAAGAATGATATAAACATGAATCAAAAGCAGATGACATACTCACAGAAAAATAGATAAAGGCATCTATTGAAGGTCAAATAATGTAGAAAATACTATAGAAGTATAAAGGAATCGACAATAAGAACAACAATATATATAGGATAATCAACAAACACCGAATCACAAAAGTAACGAACAACATAAAAAAAGAACATGTAAAATAAACAGTGGAACACCATCATTACATATCAATGTATCCATCAGAATATAAAAGGAAAGAGGCACAGAAAGTGAAAGACATATTAACAGGATACCAGCTATGAAACATGAGCAACAAACTAAGAGTAAGCGAAATAAAACATATAGGCAAAAAGAGAAAGAGAACAAATAACACAAAATCTGCAATTCAAAACAAGGTTAAAACATGGCAACCACGGAGATATCATAAACCATATGTATGTCTAGGAGCCTGGTAAGTACAGCATTAGACTACAACAAGACTTATACACCAAAAACATTACAAGAGAGAAGACAACATTCCAGAAAGTACTCAAGAACCGGAAGGTCCAGGAGAAGGTGAAGAATCCATCTGGGACTCCATCTGGTTATCCAGGAAGGTGGAAAGATCCGCAGGCTCATAGAAAATTTGAGAGCGACCTCTAAAAGTTATATGGAATTTTGAAGGACCAGCAAAGGAAAATGGAATGCTCATGTCGATTAATCGTCTTCGTAGATTCAGGAAGCCTTTCCGTCTAATAACAGTGTCTCTGGCAAAGTCTTGGGAAATAGCAATCCTGTGGCCCTCCGATGTAATCGCATTGTTCTTACTCATTTGAGCTAAAATTTGTTCAGAGTGTTGATGACGCAGTGGTTTAAAAATCACCGCCCTAGGATGAGGTGAAGATTTGGGGCGAAAAGTGGGAACACGATGGGCACGTTCAATCTCAAAGTCTTTTTGAAAGGAAATCTGAAGAACAGAAGGGATCCATTGATATAAAAAGTCTATCAAAGAGGACGCAGACTTCTCTGCATCCTCGGGCAGACCAAAAATACGCAGATTACTCCTTCGATTGCGGTCTTCTTGTTCCGTAAGATCTCTCCGTAGCGCCATCATGGAGCGTTCCATCTGTTGTATTGATTTAGAGTGTTGTTGCGTAGTATCCTCTGCACCACTAATCCGTGACTCAGCAGCCGAGACACGAAGAGATAAGGATTTGAAATCGTTTCTGATGGCTGCAACCTCAACTTGAAGTAAGTCAGTATTGGTTTTGGTCGATTGCGCAATATCATGAACAGCATTTAACCTGGACAGAATGGTATCTAACGTAGTGCCAGCATCTTTCTGAGCTGATTCTGGAGTAGGAGAGGTCTGCTTAAACCTCTTAAGGTTACCTTTCGAGTCTTTGGTTTTGGGAGAAAGACCCATGTTATCAGCCATTAGAGAGTGCGCGAAAAAACAAAAATACACACAGGTGCAGCCTGTATGAGTATAGTTAGGAAAGGTGCAGATATGTCAAAAACAAAAAGTCGCACCCTAGGGCACCAATAGCGTACTCAGAATATGTTTAGAGACATATGCACAGTACATCAAATAGTTCAATAGAATTGCACCATTGAGAATATCTCAGTGAAAGAGAAAATATGGCACAGGCTCCATTAGTAGAGAATACAAACAGTGTTGCATCTAAAATACAGACGTCGCCAAATTAAGGAACATGACTGTGGAGACAGATATCAAGAAAAATAAGGTATCAGTGAAGTACCACAAGGTTAGCAGTAAGCCTTCCGTGGGACGAGTTAGTTGCCACAAACAAAGAACATTCTCCTAAAGTGAAATGTCAGAGTCCCAGATATCAATGTCGCATCCTCAATGATGAACAAAAAGAACACCAAATAAAAGGTGCAACAGCTGAGGTAAAACAGAGTTGCCACTAACAGAGCACAAAATGGCGCCCATTTGTAAAGAAAAAATATAAAGAAGGGCACTGCGAGAGCAAGAGTGGCAAAACGGGCAACAGGAGCAGTAAAATGACCCAGATACCTCATTAATTAATCCAGAGTAAGGTTCGTTGAATTGTCACTGAAGACAGTCATTCAAAAAGGTCACTAATCACCATTTCATTACAGCTCCAAAAAACATGTTAGGAGAGAAAAAAACCTTCTTAAGAAAGCCAAAATAATCAAAGTGAGCAAGTATCACCTCATTCCCTGCATGCAGCGAAGGTTCCGGTGAAATACCCAGCACTTGAGGAGAGAAACGCGAGCGCCGCCGCCAGGATATAAAATGGCGGCCGCCCGCGAATTCCAGTGAGAAAGGCACTGCGGCGATTATCGAAGCCTGTCTGAACTGGGGTGGCAGAGTGGGCTAAAGAACGGTGATGGATTAAACCCAGATCTTTCGACTGGGTGTGAGTGTTTGATTGGTTCAGATGCTCCGTCCATCACCACTCCCTTTTGTACCGTGTGAGCAGCAAAAGTCACACTAACTGCTCACGGCATGTTCCGAAGCCGAGAGCGCCGGTTCCGGGCAAGTTTCGCCGCGTATGAGGGATGAAAATCTCCCCGACGGCCTCCGATACCCCGGAGCTCAATCGCAAACCGCCATCACACAGTGGCGCGCAAGCCACGCCCCCACTTTACCTAGATTCTTTTAAGATTTGGGAACATCTCATTCTAAGACTTCTGGTGCCAAATCATTGTATTCCAGAATTTGGGATTGACGTGGAGCATTTCACATTGATGCAGACTGAGCCAATCTGGACATACGGGAAGTCTTTGATGTGGATGCATGTACATTGCCTAGAAAAAGGAGCTCCATGGTCCATGATAATGAGAGTCATTGGTGCTTGCATCTTTTTGAACACAGCATAAGAGATCATTGGAAGTGGGGGGAGAGAATATGCAAATGTCCTGGACCAATCAATCCATAGTGCATTCTGAAAGACTGCATATTTAGAGACCCTGAGGAGAAGTTTTGGCGGTTGACGATTGTCTACATAGTGAACAGATCCATAGTTGTGGTACTCACTGGTAGAAGTACTAATCTATAAGGTGGGAATTGATCAACTATTCATGAATCTCCTAAAGGGGTCTTTTTAGGAGATATGCAAAACTTGCTCCAAGAGCAAGTGCAGGTGATTGTACTGTGACCAATGCCATATTGCTTGGGCCATCTTGGACAGCTGTGTTCTTCCTAGTTGTTAAATGTAGTACATGATGGTCACATGGTTTGTTCAAATTAAGACCAGGTAGTTATGCAGCCCGACTGAAAATCCTGACAGATTTAACACACCGAAGTGTTGAAAGCTCTCCGGAGGAGACCATTAACCCTGAATTTTGTTGCCAGGTATGTGTGCTTCCAACTCTGCAAGAGATACCTTTAAACTTTGAGCTCTGTTAACACTAGATCCTCTCAATCACGTTCCTCTTGTGACCATCGTTTGGCCAGACATTCTAGCAATAGACACATGTGCAGTTGAGCATTGGGGACCAACACAATGCATGACCCCATCAGTTTGATCCTCACTGTCAGAGAATAGGATGTCTGGTAAAGAGGAAGGCATTTCTGAAACTCCATGACTCGCTCTGTTATAGAAATGCATGGCCCAACACTAAAGAGCAGTGCCAAGAAATGTTTGAATCTCACATATGCCATAATTTGTGATATTGTTTGTGAAGCCTAATTACTGGATAATTCAAACTGTTTGTTGTGTGTTGGTGAGACACTCTGAGCGAGGTGTCCCCTTTACTAGCCAATTAGCTGGATAGTGATAGACATTTATTTGTGATGCAGATCTGCTGCTACTACAGCTAGTAATTTGTCGAAAGGTAAGACTTTGAACTGGTAATCTGTTACACTTGCCACATATCCTAAGTACTGATGATGCACTGGATGTATTGGAATGTGAAAGTAGACATTCTAGAGTTTAAGTGTTGTCATGTAGTCTGGTTGCAGATCTGAACCGTTGCTAAACATGAAGGTTTTGCTCGGCGTGAAGCATTTTTGGCAGCGAAGATTACTGAGGGTCTTCTCAAAGCTAAGGTTAATTTCAAGTCTCAAACTTGCCTTAATGTTGAGTCTCCTCCAAAGTTAAAATTGTTCTTCTATGTGGAATTTCTTCAGTGAGTACATTGGGCATTGAACCCAAGTGCAGAGTCAACTCTTTTTTGAGGCAGTTTCTTTGTAGGGAGTTAAGACTTCATTTAAGTTTGATCCTCAGGGGAACAGTCGATGGGTTTGCAGGGCTGTACCGTGTTAAGGGCAGTTTTGTCTCCGCCAGTTTTCTATGTTGAGTACAGAAACGCACGATGTACTACTTGTTCCTGGGTGCCGGCTGCAGTGGTGTTCCTAGAGCTTCACCTCCAGAGTCTGAGTCCTCAGAGATATTGTAGACACTCCATTCCTGTTGCCCTTCTACATTATTGAATGTTTACCCCTTATTGTCATTGGACTCACAGCACCAGCTGGTAGTGGACTCAGTAGAATCTTGCTGATGTATTAGGACATACTGTGCCCACCTTCTTTCCCTTCAGCGAAGGATGGTATTTTTGGATCGAAAGGCTTGAAGTTTCATAACTCTCAGCAGGAAGCTGATGGCAACCAAGAAAACCACCTGCTAGGAGAGGAATCGAAGAGGGCACGAATGCTGCGGCTCAAATAGTCTAGTAAGGATTACAGCCTTACTTGGGTCTGGCGATGCAAAGGGAGATGTCACTCTCAATAACACGCTGTTCCATAAAATCCTTTATAATGGGGTATGAAAAAACAGACTGGTGTTCTCTATTTTGTAGGTAAGCTGCAGTTGCAGCTAGATGACAGCATATAGATGAGCAGGCCAACCTGGCCTTTTCCTAGTGCAAAAGGTGGAAAGGAAAAATGCTGAGCCATTAGAAGGTTGATGTTTTGTGGATGAATGAGTCTTTCCTATAGAAACTAACCCTAGGCTCTTCAGCTCGATCCGGTCTTACAAGATGCTTGATGATGCGTTGGAAGTCCTTGGTGTTCTCCGGTATTAATAATGGTTTTGTAACACAGCTTTGTACTGAGCACTCAAAAACACCTCCAAGCCTAATGGCAGAAAAAAAAACAATCTAAGGTGAAGTCTTTGAATTTTTTTTTCAATAGTTCCATCAGTTAGCAGTCTGAAAGTTATAAAATATAACCATCATAGGGAGGATGTAGCTGAATGTAAAACACTAAATATAACCAAGGACAAAAAAGAAAGGAAGAAAAATAGAGGCAATGGAGATGGGTGGTCATGACTAAACTGCAGTCACGCAAGAAAACCCCTGAACGGCACCCATACCTTCCTGAGCTGAGCACACTGCTTAATATTCAGGCACTCCAAGAGGCCTATATTGATAAATTCATGCCATCACAACATGGCATTGGGAGCCTGGGCCAGTAGCCAATATCAGCCAGAATCATTCAAGCTAGAGCAATAGCACAGAAATAGATACCACTTAAATAGCCGGGTATTAGAGGTGAATGGCCCAGTATGATTAATGTAGGGTTCCAGCTCAGGGTAGTCGGACAAAGCATATTCTGCTTGCTAAAAATTGGCTGCCAAAAGTGAGAAATAGCAGGACAGTTGGCAAAAATATGGACTGAGTATGCCTGATTGCCAGAACACTGGAAGCACTTGGAATCCTTCCTCAAATTCATTCATAATAGATAGACGTTAAGGAGTATAATGAAAATCGTTGATAAATTTAAACTGAGTTTTAACCCGGGAAACGTTCAGAACTGTGTTAACAGAGCAATCAATGTCTTCCACCTTCAAACCCATAATGAAATGCCACAATTGCGGGTAGCGAATAAAACCTAAGCCAGGAAGAGAGAATCGCTGGGATAGTGCCTCGAAGGAGAGAAGGCAGTCACCCTTGAAGAAAGGGTAGATTAGTAGGATGCCTGCCGGTAATTAATGAAACTTTTGTGCAGTTGCCGGGAAAAGTTGGGATTATAACCTGGATAAGAATATGTGTTGAATAATGTAATCCCCGTTTTCAGAAAGGCCCAAATAGAGTCAAAGTCGGGACGTGAACGCAGCTAGAAAGTGAACACGTAGATCTGGCAATGAGAGTCCACCCTCCAGTCATGGCCTCTGCAACGTTCATATATAAGTCCTAGTTTTTTTTTGCCCCCAGATAAAATTTTGCAGACAGCCTCTATCTGCGTAACAAGGGCTTTGGCTAGATACAAGGGAATATACCGGAGGAGATACAAGCAGCGAGGGAGAATGATCATCTTAATTAAGTAACATCATCCGATTAAACCGATGTGTAGACTATGCCAGTTGCTGAATATCTCCTGAATTCTACTGGATAGTGTGCCATAATTAAGCTCGATTATATCTTTCATTTCCAGGGAGACTTCGACCCCCAAGCAGGTTGCCGACTTGTCCCATCGACCTGTCCCTCCGAGAAGAAACAGTGTTAGCTAAAAACTAGGGTCAAGGTTAAGTTTGTACCCAGAAATAGCCCCATACTCCTTTGCCATTCTTTTTTTAATAGCTGCTAAAAAATCCTCTGGGGCAGAGGTCAAGCTAGCAATATCATCTGCATAGGTGAGCACATTAAGCTCCAGCGGATGATTCTAAAGGGGAGCAATGTCCCTTGAACTCTTGAGAGCTTGAATATAAGGTTCTATATAAAGCGCAAATAGCAGAGGTGAAAGTGGACATCCCTGACAGGTAACATGATTTATCTGAAAATCAGCAGAAGAACCTAAACATAAAAAACACTACCCTTAAGATTCTGGTAAAGCTGTTGAACCAGAGCAATAAAACGCAGTCCGAACCCTGAGGCAACAATAGTGTCCCAGAGAAAAGGCCACGAAACCTGATCGTAAGCCTCTTCGGCATCTAACATTATCACCCCAACCAGATTTCTATGAGCACAGCCTGCCTCTAAAGCAGTGATTACAGTATTAACGTGACTAGTGGTATCCCACCCGGAACAACACAGTGTTGATTCTCATCGACAAGATCAGAGATAGCCATTGCAAGCCTATTAGCCAACATCCGAGTATAAATCTTGGAGTCAGCATTGATCAGCAATACAGAATGAAAAGAACCACAGAGAAAGGGATCTTTCCCTTTCTAAGGGAAGATAACGATATTGGTCTCCGTTCGTGACCCGGAAACCTGCCCAAGTAACTCAGAAGAGTGAATTAGTCAAGGAGGACCGGAACTACCAGATGTAGCAATCTAACATAAAATTCCAGGAGAAGTTGATCGGGCCACAAGCCATGCCTCGTGCCAGCTGGCCAAAAGTGACTTCTACTTCAGAAGCTGATATTGGACCTTATAGCCTATGCTCCTGTACAGTAGACAGTTTCCGATGATGGAAGGCCCGTAGAAACTGGAGTTTGGTCCAATTTTTGATTTGCTTGCTGACCCACTAAATAGAATGGTTACAAGCAATTCAGCTAACTAATTGAACTGCAGAGTAGGGAAGAGTTTCTCCCTCCTTCTGGACGAATGTTTTGAATCTATGGACCTAGAGGTATTCTGTTATATTTAATGTAGCTAACATGTCAGCATATTTTATTTAACCTGTTAATATAACCTGTTTGGTATTCCATTTAAATTGTGCATGTTAAAGTATTTTTATGTTCCAAGTAAAGCACTGTGTTGGAGAGTCCATTATTGCGCTGCTGGGTGGTTATTGAGTCCTGAGCTTGCACCACCCCGCATTACGTCCGAGATGCCTGTGACTGCTCACCATTGCTACCACTGAAAGTCAAGTGCTGATGGATTAGTTACTTACCTGTAATCCTAGTTCTCATCCAGGGGTATACTCATCAAAGTCATAATCTATGAATAATCCCCGCCCATGTGCGGGATCCCGGAGCATATAGAAAATACATATAAATATATATGTATATATATATGTGAAAACATATATTTGCAGCCTAAAACATTTCCTAACTGGCAAAATTGCCGCAAAATTACCTAAATTAGCATACATACAGTAGTACTCTTCCAAACCCTAAGGAAGAAAGAGAGCAGAAAACATTTGTATACAACAATGCTTTATTGCCATAGGAAAAAACCTGTAATTGCAAGCATTTGCCAGTAGGCTGCAGTAGAGTATAAAGCAAACAAAGAAAACTGACACCTTGCCTTTAAGGCATTAGAGTAGGGGTACCGTGCCTTTAAGACCTGAAGGCAACCCCCTGCTCCCATGGTGCACCACAGGTGACAGTTGGGTCAGTTATTTTTGGAGGTGCATAACACCTGAGGAGATCCACAATAAAACATCTCATAACTGTGTAACTCTGCTCGTCCGGGGAGGTGGGCGGGAGCTTATGACTTTGATGAGTATACCCCTAGATGAGTACTAGGATTACAGGTAAGTAACTAATCCTTCTCATCCAGGGGATACTCATCAATAGTCATAATCTATGAATAGATTAGCCAGCTCATACCCAAAGTCTCGCGGACGATCAAGAAGTATAAAAACTTCACAGAATGACTAAGACATATATTGCAAATACATCTTATGCAAATAAGTTCCTTAACGAGGCCTGCCCTACTCTGGCATCGGCCTGAGTATCTGAGTCCAGGCAATAATGGCGGGTAAAGGTATGGACAGACCGCCAAGTTGCCGCTTTACAAATTTCAGAAATAGGAACATTACGAAGGAGAGCTGTAGTGGAAGCTTTCCCTCTAGTAGAATGTGCACGTGGTTTACCCTGCAAGGTCTTGTTAGCTAGTTGATAAGCTAAAGCTATACAGGAGACAATCCAGCGAGAAATGGACCTTTTGGAAGCTGACAGGCCAGTATTAGTACTGCCATAATTAACAAAAAGCCGGTCAGACTTTCTAAGAGGCAGGGTTTTTGACAAGTAGAACTTCAGGACCCTCCGGAGATCTAGGGAGTGTGAGGACCTCTCCGGGGGAGTGGAAGGATTAGGAAAAAAGGTAGGTAAGGTAATAGACTGGTTGATATGAAAGTCTGAAACTACCTTAGGCAGGAAACTTGGGTGCGTTCTTAAGACCACCCTGTTGGCATGAAAAACTGTGTAAGGCTCCTTACAACACAAGGCCTGGATTTCGCTGACCCTACGGGCAGAGGTAATCGCCACTAAAAAAAGCAGCTTTCCAGGTCAAGTGCTGTAAAGAGTCCTTATGTATAGGCTCAAAAGGAGCACTAATCAGCTTAGTCAGGACGATATTAAGCTCCCAGGGAGGGGAGGGGGACCTCACCGGTGGGAAGACTTTCTTAAGACCTTCTAGGAAATCTTTAACTACAGGCATAAGGAAGAAAGATGTCTGATTAGGAGACTTCCTATATGCTGTGATTGCAGCTAAATGAACCCTGATGGAGGGGTATTTCAGGCCTGATCTCGCTAAATGCAATAGATATGGAAGAATCCCCTGCTCTTGGCCATGTACCGGGTCAAGAGAGTGCTCATGACACCATAAGAAGAACCTCTTCCACTTGAAAGCATAGGACTTCCTAGTGGAGGGTCGTTTTGATTCCTTAAGAATAGTCATGCAGTCTGCTGGGAGGTCTAAATGTCCATACTGGATGACCTCAGGAGCCATGCCGTCAAGCGAAGTGAAGGAAGGTTGGGGTGAAACACCTTCCCCTGGTCTTTGGTCAACAAGTCTGGACGGCATGGTAGACGCCGGTGCGGAACCTCCGACATCTGTAGAAGATCTGGGTACCACCACTCGCGTGGCCACTCTGGTGCTATCAGGATCATTCTGGTGTTGGTCCTGTAGAACTTCTGGATCACCGCCGGGATCAGAGGCAGGGGAGGGAAGGCGTAGAGGAATGTCTGCGACCAGCTGATCAAAAGACCGTTCCCCAGTGATCCCTGTTGGGGAAACCTGGACGCGAAGACGGGGCATTTTGCATTGGCCGCGTCTGCAAACAGATCTACGTCCGGTACGCCCCAGCACCGAAAAACCTCTTGCGCCATTTCCTCGTTGAGCACCCAATCGTGCGCTTCTACGAAGACTCTGCTTAGGCAGTCTGCTCGGACGTTTTGAATTCCTGGTAGATGAACTGCCACGATGGACAGGCCTCTTGCTAGGAGCCAGTGCCAGATGGCTTGTGCTTCCAGAGACAAGACTCTTGATCTCGTGCCTCCCTGTTTGTTCAAATAGAACATAGTTGTTGTGTTGTCCGTCTGAACCTGGAGGTAGTTGGTGCGCAGAGAAGGATAAAGAGACTTGAGAGCCAGATGAACTGCTCGAAGCTCCAGGAACTTGATATGGTAGCCTTGCTCTACCTCAGACCAGAGGCCTTGAACTTGGAGTCGGTCCATGTGAGCGCCCCAGCCTTGAAGGGAGGCATCCGTGACTATTGACTGGGATGGAGGAGGACGATGGAATGGCACTCCCCGGAGGAGATTGGATCGTTTTAACCACCATCTGATCGAGTCCCTGGCTTCTTGAGGAAGCAAGACCCGGTCTTCCCACTGATCCGATCTCTGAGACCACTGATCTTCGAGGGCTTGTTGCAGAGGCCTCATGTGAAGGCGAGCATTGGGCACGATGTAAATGTACGAGGCCATCGATCCCAGAAGAGAGGACACTTGTCTGGCTGTGGGGGCCTGATTGTCCAGAAGAAGGCGACCCTTCAGGAGCATAGATGACAACCTCTCCTCCGAAGGACACACGCTTGCCTGTAGTGAGTCCAGAGAAGCACCCAGGTAGTGGATCCGCTGGGAAGGGTTGAGAACTGACTTTTTCAGATTGACTTGAAGACCCAACGAGTCCATCAGTTTGAGGCAGAACGACAGATGCTTTTGAAGCAGCGACGGAGTGGAGCTTTTCAACAGCCAATCGTCTAGATGTGGATAGACGAAGATCTTTCTTTTGCGAAGAAAAGCAGCCACCACCGCCATGCACTTGGAGAATGTCCGAGGTGCAGATTTCAGGCCAAACGGCAGCACTCGATACTGGTAGTGACGGCGTCCGATCTGAAACCTTAGGAACTTCCGATGCTTGACTGACACTGGTATGTGGAAGTAGGCGTCCTGCAAGTCGATGGCACACATCCAGTCTCCCTGATGAAGATGCGGGAAGATCTGGTGCAGGGCGAGCATGCGGAACTTTTCTTTTCGTATGAATTTGTTTAGCATTCGAAGATCTAGAATGGGCCTGTATTCCTTGGCAGTTCCTCGTTTTTGAACCAAGAAATACCGGGAGTACACTCCTTGATTTCTGTGAATGGAGGGAACCTCCTCTATGGCCATCTTCTTCAGGAGGACGGAGACTTCGTTTTGTAGCAATTGACTCTGGAAACGTGGGAGGTGTCGCGCCTGAAGGAGGACTTGCGGAGGAGGAGATTTGAACCTCAGCAAGTAATCATGCTGCACAATATTCAGCACCCATCTGTCTTTTGTAATGTATTTCCACTCTTTCAGATGATGAGAAACACTCCCTCCCACCGGAGTGGCGAACAGACGTGGAGGAAGCAATGGCTCAGGGCTTAGGAGGTTGTTTGGAGGAAGACTGCTGCTTGTTATTGCCACCTCTTCCTCTGCCAGGACAACGCTGCTGGAACTGCGTCTTCTGCTGAGACTGGGATTGCCACTGAGGGGTTTGAACCCTCTGCTGGAAAGACCTCCTGTCTCCCTGGCGAAAGCGTTTCTTGAATTCCTTGCGCTTTTCTAATCCCACATCTTTGACGGTGTCCATTTCCGCTTTCATTTTGGACATTTCGTCGTCCGTGTGTGGACCAAACAGAGATTTCCCATTGAATGGCAAATTCAAAATTTTCTTCTGGGCGTCTGGCTTGAGCCCTGT
Organism: Lissotriton helveticus; assembly: GCF_964261635.1. NCBI lineage: Eukaryota > Metazoa > Chordata > Amphibia > Caudata > Salamandridae > Lissotriton > Lissotriton helveticus. Next base: position 2,049,611,908 of record NC_136065.1, read on the forward strand.
CAGGCGGAGCCAGGCCGAACGACGGGAACAAATACCATTTGAATAGCCATGGGCCGCAAGGTCAGAGGCATCCACTGCGGCGCTAATAACTTGATTGGCTACCAGGCCTCCCTCCTGTATAATCTCCAGAAAGTCTTGGCGATCTTCCTTGGGGAGCTTGTCTGTAAAGCGAGTCAGGGAGTCCCAAAGGGACCTGTCGTACCTTCCAAGCAAGGCAGAGGCGCTAGCCACCTTCATAAATGAAGAGGAGGTGTTGCATACCTTCCTACGAAACGAGTCCATAAGTTTACTATCTTTTTCAGGTGGTCCTGAGGAAGAAGTAGAGCCTGCATGGGACTTCATGGCAGCCGCCACAATAATGGAGTCCGCAGGAGGATCAGATCTGAGGAACAAGGGATCCTCTGCAGGGGCCTTGTACTTTTTGGCTATCCGAGATGGAACAGATCCCACCACTGCTGGTGTGAGGAAAGTAGCCATAGCCGGTTCTAGGACGCCGGGGACCAGGGGCAGAAGAGGCCTGGGCGCTGTGCGATGATGAAGAGTATCAAAAATCACAGAAGTGGGAACCACTGGAGTATGCAGCGTAATGTTCAGCTTTTTTGCTCCCCTGCTCAGAACATCGGAGAAAGTCGCGAGGTCATCAATTGGAGAGACTCGGGAAGGAGGCGTAGATGAGAAGGTCGGAGAGTAATCTCGGTAAGACGACCTAGATGAGGACGACCTTGTGGAAGATCTTGTACGCCGCCTGTTATGGGACCTGTCACGATTCCTGCTGTGACGGTCTCTGGACCTAGAGCGATGTCTTGATGGAGACCTCGGTCTTGGCCGGATTGGTGAACTTGGCCTGACAGGTGTTCTTGGCCGTACTGGAGAACGTGATCTGATCCGAGATCTTGGCCTGGGTGAAATCCTGGGACTCCGAGGAGATCTAGACAGTCTGACCGGCGTTCTTGCCGTAGACGGAGAATATGTACGGGAGTAACCCGAGCCCGGGCTACTCTGAACTCCAGATAGAGCCCCTTGAGGATGCTGAGACACCAAGCTGCGTGGTCTGTCCGCAGATCTGGGCGAAGGTTCCGGGGAGATTTCCACGATATTGAAACGAGGAGATGATGACTTGCCTCCTGACGATCCGGAACCAGGGGATTCCACCACTGCCGTCACTTGATCACTCGACCGCGAAAGCCTCGACGTCGAAGATGTCTAGGTGACTAGTGGCGTCGAGTGGTATGCTCTCGACGGCGATCGATCACGTCGAGAAGGGCTCGACTGAGAACCTCGACGTCGATCCGGAGACATGGACGTCGATCTCCCTCGACGTCGACCAGATGGAGATGCTCCATGACGTCGTATCGACGATGACTCTCGACGTCGTGTCGACGATGACCTTCTTCGACGTCACGTCGACGGCGACCTTTCCTGGCGTCGCCTCGGCGTCGACCTCCTTGACGTCGAAGGATGGGATCTGACAGTCCCTCTCGACGGCGGCCCGCCAGCCGGCGGCGACCTGGATGCCGTCCTAGCTCTCGACGCCGATCCCCTCCGGGGCGGCGGAGAGTGTCTCGACGTCGACGGAAGCCTCGACGTCGACGGAGACTTAGATGTGGTAGCAGCCATGGACTTCGAGCCCGAAGTATGGCGCCTCGACGCCGACTTACTTGACTGCGGCGGAGATCTTCGACGTCGTGAAGATGATCTTGGCCTCTTCGACGGCGATCTCGAAGTCGACGGAGTTCTTCGACCTTCCTTCCTCTTCCTGGGGACATGAGAAGCGGAATGACGCCGTTTTTGGCCGTGCTTGCTTGTAGGAGAAGACCTGGGGGCTGTAGAAGCACCCACCTGGTGAATTTTGTCGATCTCCTGCATGAATCTTTTCCCTGTTGCGAAGAGTTCGACTTTTAAACTTTTGACAGTGATGGCACTGAACAGGATTGTGTGTAGATGGAAGGCACACAATACACACAGAATGTGGGTCAGTCAGAGCCATCTTTTTGTGACAAGAAGGACATTTCCGGAACAGAGCAGGCATTCTGACAGGAAATTCTTGTGGGTTACCACAGAAAATAAATCAGAAGCCTTATTTATCCAAAAATGTCAAATAATAAGAGAAAATTCTCTCAAAAAACACAATTTCAGTTGAAAACTGAAGAGCTCAAGCTCCAGGATCCTGACAGAAGGAGCCGGAAAAAAGAACTGACCCAACTGTCACCTGTGACACGGTACCCCTACTCTAATGCCTTAAAGGCAAGGTGTCAGTTTTCATTGTTTGCTTTATACTCTACTGCAGCCTACTGGCAAATGCATGCAATTACAGGTTTTTTCCTATGGCAATAAAGCATTGTTGTATACAAATGTTTTCTGCTCTCTTTCTTCCTTAGGGTTTGGAAGAGTACTACTGTATGTATGCTAATTTAGGTAATTTTGCGGCAATTTTGCCAGTTAGGAAATGTTTTAGGCTGCAAATATATGTTTTCACATATATATATATATACATATATATTTATATGTATTTTCTATATGCTCCGGGATCCCGCACATGGGCGGGGATTATTCATAGATTATGACTATTGATGAGTATCCCCTGGATGAGAAGGAGTTTTTACTTTGGCCCAGTGTGCCGAGCCATAGAAGGAAGTAATGCTGGGCATTAGAGGCCCATGCCTGCCCTAAAGACAGAATATTAGTGAAAGGCAGACTGGATGTTTGAAGCTACTGGTCTTCCTTTCTGTTTGTAGTCTGCAATCGGGTCTGCATTATAAAGGGGGCAAAGATCCCACTGTAGGCAAGTACAGCAAGTGACTGCACCCATCCGCGGCAGGGATGCTGGGAGGGTCCACGATACTCCGTATCTCCCTTTCAAGGAGCACTCTCTCTCTGCACCTGCTTCTATACTATGGCACAAGTAAAGAGGCAAAGCGTTCCCTTATTTGCATGGAGCCACACCCTCGTGGAAATGATCTTTAGGATGGTGCCAGAGCTACATGTGTGCCGCTGGCATGATCTGCATTACAGAAGGACTTTTCAAGTGTCTGCAGCCCCTTCTGTAATACAAAAGTGCCTCACTGGAGCAGAAAATGTATGCACACCCCACCGTACCTCTTAGGCCCCTTTGTATAGTTCGGCACTTTGCACTCATTAATCAGGGACTGCATGCTGCATCATTAAAGAACTGTGTCAACAACTCACCACTGTAATCAAATTCCTGAAGCAGTTCAATGACCTTGGCAGCATCAGTGGCTGCATCATCTTCCAGGTCAACTAATGTCTTTGTTTCTGTGGCATAGGTAATGATGGTGTACCTTGGTGTAATGTCGTAGGTTGAGATCTACCGAAGGAAAAATATACACCTTACTGAAATGACCTGCAATCCCAATCTTCTCTGCTCAAGGTTAAAAGAAAAACAGCTAACAGAGGCACATTCACGTTCAATGATAATTGGGTTTTTGTATAGCTCCATTTCCATAGATTTGCATCTTATTTGATCTGTAAACCAATCGGTGTCTGTGTTAATATTGTAGTGCTGTAGCTCTTACCCTTTTAATACATGTGTACCCTCACTGACTCGCTAACAGAAGCCATGAATATCACCCTAAATAATATTTACGATTTGAACCTCAAAACAGTCCATAACAAAAGAGAAATCAAGTATACAGTAAGCAGATATACACATTATTAAATACTTAATGTTATTCATAAACAAAAAACAAAATGTAAATTTTAATGTGAAGCTTGGAGCTTTTTAAAATGCGATTTTTTTCTAACATATGAACCAATATGCTAGAGTCTAGTATATCACCTCTTTTGCTAACAGAAAATGCTCTCTTTTTGTCAGCGCCAACCAGTGCATCAATTGAAGCCATCAATTGTCCTTGCTAGATGCTGTACTTGTACTGCTCCCATCAGTCAAGCTCAGGTTTGAACTTAAATGTTAGCCTCTAATTCCTTCACATATACTGACATTTTCGATTTTCAGTTTTGCTTCCGTCATATATATACACTTTATCAATCTGCTCATATTATGTAATTTCTCAACCTGTCGTGGACCACCTAAGTAGAAGTTGTAGACCCTCAGGAGTCTTCAGACCAGATGTTAATAAACTGTCTTAGTGGCACTCCCTTTAGGATATGATACAATAGAATTTATAAAGTAAACAGTTACCTGTGGTTTTCTGGTGCTTGGACGAGCAGTGTAAAAAGGATCCACGGGGGAGAGTTAGAAGAGTCAAGTTTTCAGCTTTTTACAAAAGGCTTATGTAGAGCAATCCTATTCAGTGTACTCGAGCAAGTTGGCCAGCACGCAAACATCTAAGGGGCATATTTACAAAGGCCATATCTCCGCTTTTTTGGCTTTTAAAGCCAAAAAAGCGGAGATAAAAATATCGCCCTTTTTACAAGAGGGTGATAACATGCATTGGCGCATGTTAGCACCCTTTTACCCGACACCTCCCTTTGCATCTCCAAAGAGATGCAAAGTGGGCGTCACTGGGCAGTACAACCTTGTAAATATCGCTGATGTGCACATCGCAATATTTACAAGGCTGCCCACGCATTTTAGCAGACGTTAGTTTTTGGAGAAAACGCAGACTTAGCTATACTTACCATGTAAATGTAAATGTAAATGTAAATGTAAATGTAAATGTAGTTGAGCTTATATAGCGCACAGCTACCCGCAGTGGGTGTCCCGGCGCTTGCTTAGGGAACCCTTCCTGGTATTCCCCTGTGAGATAGCAGGGTATCCACAAGGTGAAAGTCAGGCATCCCGCCGCGAGGGGCCATTGTGGAGATTAAGCAAGCTATTGCCCAGAGTCGCAGAGTGTGAACCCGTGAGTCGAGGAGGCACCGGGGCGAGAATTATCGAGTCCGTGGAATTTTTAGCCCAAGACCCCGCCGAGGCGGGGAATTGAACCCTGGTCCAGGACCGATCTCAGCTTCCGGGTCTGCTGCCTCTAACCCCTGAACCACACTTCTCCACCATTGGAGGTGCATTATGCTGATACGACCACAGGGTCGTATCAGCAAGGTTATCTCTGTTTTCCATGGAACATAGCTGGAAAACCAGCGATGTTCCATGGAAAACATCGCTATTGCTGGGAAATTATCGCCATTGCGCTATGAGTTGTTAATACAGCGCTAGCATTGCAATAATTTTCTGACATACTTTTCCTTACGGAGACATGGCTTACCAATGATGCGACCGCCATCCCCGCCCTGGCCCTTCCGCCAGGTTACTCTATGTATACTCAGAATAGGTCTAAAGGTAGGGGTGGCGGGCTAGCTGTGATAGCTAAATCTATCTTTGCCTGTGTCCTGTCTCCTGTGACAGTACCAGACTGCAAATGTGCGCAATTTAAGATTAGGATCTCAGACAATTTTACTCTCACAGGGCTCCTCATTTACCGCCCTCCGGGATCCGCAAGGGTCTTCCAGGAAGCCCTACCTCAGATCACCTCCTCCCTGGCTATGCAGACGCCCAACTTCAGTATATTAGGGGACCTTAATTTACACCTAGAGCGACCTGACTCCCAGGACATCTCTAATTTCCACGGAGATCTAGTAGCCTGCCAGCTATCCCAGCTGGTTAAAGGTCCCTCCCACTTAGCGGGCCACCAGCTCGACCCGGTATTTTCGAACATGAGGGAATCAAAGCGTATGCTCCCCTCCCCCTTGCCTGGACGGATCATTTTCTTATTCACATATGTATCAATGATCCTCAGGAATTTTATGAATACCTAGGTCTGAATATAAATTCAACAAACAATGAAAGATATACCCTTCACGCTCTGTACCACCCTCCAGGAAATAATGAGATCTTCATAGATCAACTGATGGAGATTATAACTGATAACAATAACACCCACTCCAACGACATTTTCCTGGGCGACTTCAACTTGCACTGGGAAGACAAGAAAGATAAACAGATCATCGCGCTAAAAGATTTCCTGGATGAACTAAATCTTTCCCAAGTCTGCACACAGCCAACGCACGCAAAAGGAGCCACACTGGACTGGATATTATCTAGGAAAAAGAACATAAGTGTCCAATCAGTTACGCCATGCGATTGGTCGGATCACCATGCCATCATCTTCCTGATTCCAACACAGGAAAGGAAAAAGAAATCACAGCCCGTCAAACGCAAAAAGTGGACGCGGGACACGAAAGAACAGAACATGGAGCAGCTCGTAGAATATTGTGAGAAAGATTTGAAGCCACCAAACAACCTGAGGAATGTGAATGAACTAACGGAGGACTACACTACAACTGTAGCAAACATAGTTAACACCACCATGCCACTAAAACTGAAAAGAGTCTCGGAAAAAGACAAGAACCCATGGTTCAACGAATCACTGAAAGATGATAGAAGGAAACTAAGAATGGCTGAAAGAAAATGGAGAGACCACCCATCAACGCATGAACTGAAATCACTCAGAAAAATCAGAAACGAATACAACAAAAAGATCCTTAGGTCCAAAAAAGAATATATTAGTTCGGAACGGGACAACGCCAAAAATAGGCCACGGAAACTATTCGAAATTCTTAGGCAGCAATCCAACAAATTAGCAAAATCGGCTCAAGAAACCACCATAACCCAGATAAGCTGTGAAGAATTCTCAAAGTTCTTCACCGAGAAGGCCACCAAGCTGGAAATAGAGCTCAAGGCGGCAGCAGACCAATTGCACAGACAACCACAAGATCGGACCATTGCCACAACCACACTCAAACACAATGAAGCGAAAAATAAAGCACATTGGGACACCTTCGAGACCTACGATCAGACCGTCATCGCCAAAACACTTGCGGATATCAAACCGAATAACCACTACAATGACCCTCTCCCCGCCAAATGTCTACAAAAAATAAACCACGTCATCATCCCAATTTGGACTAAAATAATAAAAGCCTCCCTATCGCAAGGGATCCTTCCAGACTGCTTGAAAACGGGCCAAGTTGTCCCGATCATCAAGAAACCTACAATGGACCCAGCAGATCCTAACAACTTCCGCCGTTACCAATATTCCATTATTGGCCAAACTAATTGAGAAATGCGTACAGAACCAACTGAGCCAACACATCTCAAAGTTTAGGTTGCTGGACGACTGTCAATCAGGATTCAGAACAGGATACAGCACGGAAACAGCGATCCTGCACATTGTTGACGACGCAGTACAGGCCCTTGACTGCAATAAGACGTGTCTACTAGTCCTCCTTGACCTGTCAGCGGCGTTCGGCACTGTAAATCATGAAAAACTGCTGGAAAGACTTCACAATAGGATGGGAATGACAGGAACAGTGTTGAAATGGTTTAAATCATTCCTGCATAACCGATCACAAAGATTCTGGGTCAACCAGATGCTATCCACATCATGCCCGAATTCAATCGGAGTCCCCCAAGGATCGACACTTTCTCCCTCACTCTTCAATTTGTAAGTCGAACCCCTGACAGAAATCCTCCGAAACGCTAACATATCCTATCACATGTACGCGGACGACACACAAATATACTTAAGGATAGAATCCCTGGAAGACATCAAGTTAATGAATGGAGTCTTGAAAATGACATTAAGCTGGCTGACAAGTAACCACCTGAAGCTCAATGCACAAAAAACTGAATTCCTTTTAATCGCATCCGCAAAGAAGTATCTAGAGGCAAAAGAATGGACCAATCTGATCACAGCTCTAAACTGTACCCCTACGTTAGTGGATTCAGCGAAATCATTAGGAATCACATTAGACAAGAACCTAGACATGAAAGCTCACATCAACTCAATGGCAAAGAACGCTCGCTTTCACTTGAATTACCTAAGAAAAGTGAAACCATTCATCACATCGGCAGACCTCAAACTAGCAATACAATCGTTAGTAATCTCAAGGATTGAATATGGCTGTACATCCCTAGCAGGCCTGCCAAAAATCTCCACAGCCCCGCTGAAAGCATGCCTCAATGCGGCAGCAAGACTCCTTACCGGATCGAGGAAATTCGACCACATCTCCCCGCATCTAAAAGCATTAAACTGGCTACCATACGAAGCCAGAATCCATTTCAAAATGGCATGTGTCACCCACAAAGCTCTTCACTTCAAAACACCCAAATACCTGGCCCAGAAGATTGAGCTGTCTGGTGGAGACAGACCAGTGAGAAGCGCGAATCTGCTGATGCTGAAACCACCTATCTTCAGGAAAAAGAAAACTTATGACAGAGCGTTCACAGGGGCAGCCCCCAGATTATGGAACTCGCTTCCTCCAAGTATCAGAAAAATTACAGACACGACAAGGTTCAAAAGGGAAACTAAGATCTTCCTAATGAGCAAGTTCCTGACATAAAAAGATGTGATCTAGTCGTCACCAAGAATCTGGAGGAGACTCAATCCTGGAGGAGACTCAGTCCCCTGAGCCGGGAAGAAGATCTCACTAAAAAAAGAGCGATGATGAGCACGTTGTACAGGAACACTGACTTTCCGATACAAATCCTTGGGCATACGCCAGGAGTTTCTATTGACTTATATTGATACTACCCCACCCTAACGAGAAATGTTTACTAGTTAGCTCGACACGTATTTACAGTATTTATATGGTAATCTCAAGTTATACGACACTTATATACCTCAATCAATATATTATTGAGAATGTTTATGTTATTCGAGTATAAGACACACTAGACTTATCTACCTCACTCATTCTATTAGTTGTAATTGCTTTATATGTGAAGTACAGCTCTACATAATGTATAACTTTATGTGAAGCGCTCTGATACCCACGGGTCAAGTTCGCGCTATATAAAACTCTCTAAATAAAATAAAATAAAATAAATCAATGTCCCGAATTCCGCCCATCAGAATCCCTTCCCTCCCCTCTGGAGACGGCCTTGGCATAAACTGGATGCCCCCAACCTATAGTCCAACCTTCTATCCCCCCATCCGGTATGGTCTAACAACCTGTAGGAAGCTGACAAAGCCTTTAGGGGATGGATTAATAGCTCCCTGGACCTCCAGATCCCCAATAAAATGTCCCGGCCGAAGCGGGTGCAGTCTCACCCCTGGAACACTGAGATGCTGGCCCTAGAAAGAAAACACTGTAAGATTCTTGAACGCGCTTGGAGGCGCTCCTATGACATTTCGATTCAGAAAAGGGGGTGGTGATGAACAGAGTGTCTGAATTAAGCAGACCACTCTTACCCAGTCCAAAGATCAGGGCTTGATCCATCACCGTTATTTATCTCACTGCCCCATCCCAGCTCAGAACCTGGCTATATGCAAATTAGTCTGTCCCTGGCCCAGTGCATCATGGGAACAGGGCAGACCAAACTACCAAGCCAATTCTTCACCAGAAAGGAGACAAGCTACAGGGGACCGGTTTCTGGCATTTCAGCCTCTTCGGCCCGGCTTGCTTGAATCCTGATGGAGCAGTGAGAAAGGGACTCATGTCTGAGTATACCCTGCCACACCTATAGTGGCCAAAAACGATTCAGAAAAGGGGGTGGTGATGAACAGAGTGTCTGAATTAAGCAGACCACTCTTACCCAGTCCAAAGATCAGGGCTTGATCCATCACCGTTATTTATCTCACTGCCCCATCCCAGCTCAGAACCTGGCTATATGCAAATTAGTCTGTCCCTGGCCCAGTGCATCATGGGAACAGGGCAGACCAAACTACCAAGCCAATTCTTCACCAGAAAGGAGACAAGCTACCGGGGACCGGTTTCTGGCATTTCAGCCTCTTCGGCCCGGCTTGCTTGAATCCTGATGGAGCAGTGAGAAAGGGACTCATGTCTGAGTATACCCTGCCACACCTATAGTGGCCAAAAACGATTCAGAAAAGGGGGTGGTGATGAACAGAGTGTCTGAATTAAGCAGACCACTCTTACCCAGTCCAAAGATCAGGGCTTGATCCATCACCGTTATTTATCTCACTGCCCCATCCCAGCTCAGAACCTGGCTATATGCAAATTAGTCTGTCCCTGGCCCCGTGCATCATGGGAACAGGGCAGACCAAACTACCAAGCCAATTCTTCACCAGAAAGGAGACAAGCTACCGGGGACCGGTTTCTGGCATTTCAGCCTCTTCGGCCCGGCTTGCTTGAATCCTGATGGAGCAGTGAGAAAGGGACTCATGTCTGAGTATACCCTGCCACACCTATAGTGGCCAAAAACGATTCAGAAAAGGGGGTGGTGATGAACAGAGTGTCTGAATTAAGCAGACCACTCTTACCCAGTCCAAAGATCAGGGCTTGATCCATCACCGTTATTTATCTCACTGCCCCATCCCAGCTCAGAACCTGGCTATATGCAAATTAGTCTGTCCCTGGCCCAGTGCATCATGGGAACAGGGCAGACCAAACTACCAAGCCAATTCTTCACCAGAAAGGAGACAAGCTACAGGGGACCGGTTTCTGGCATTTCAGCCTCTTCGGCCCGGCTTGCTTGAATCCTGATGGAGCAGTGAGAAAGGGACTCATGTCTGAGTATACCCTGCCACACCTATAGTGGCCAAAAACGATTCAGAAAAGGGGGTGGTGATGAACAGAGTGTCTGAATTAAGCAGACCACTCTTACGCAGTCCAAAGATCAGGGCTTGATCCATCACCGTTATTTATCTCACTGCCCCATCCCAGCTCAGAACCTGGCTATATGCAAATTAGTCTGTCCCTGGCCCAGTGCATCATGGGAACAGGGCAGACCAAACTACCAAGCCAATTCTTCACCAGAAAGGAGACAAGCTACCGGGGACCGGTTTCTGGCATTTCAGCCTCTTCGGCCCGGCTTGCTTGAATCCTGATGGAGCAGTGAGAAAGGGACTCATGTCTGAGTATACCCTGCCACACCTATAGTGGCCAAAAACGATTCAGAAAAGGGGGTGGTGATGAACAGAGTGTCTGAATTAAGCAGACCACTCTTACCCAGTCCAAAGATCAGGGCTTGATCCATCACCGTTATTTATCTCACTGCCCCATCCCAGCTCAGAACCTGGCTATATGCAAATTAGTCTGTCCCTGGCCCAGTGCATCATGGGAACAGGGCAGACCAAACTACCAAGCCAATTCTTCACCAGAAAGGAGACAAGCTACCGGGGACCGGTTTCTGGCATTTCAGCCTCTTCGGCCCGGCTTGCTTGAATCCTGATGGAGCAGTGAGAAAGGGACTCATGTCTGAGTATACCCTGCCACACCTATAGTGGCCAAAAACGATTCAGAAAAGGGGGTGGTGATGAACAGAGTGTCTGAATTAAGCAGACCACTCTTACCCAGTCCAAAGATCAGGGCTTGATCCATCACCGTTATTTATCTCACTGCCCCATCCCAGCTCAGAACCTCGCTATATGCAAATTAGTCTGTCCCTGGCCCAGTGCATCATGGGAACAGGGCAGACCAAACTACCAAGCCAATTCTTCACCAGAAAGGAGACAAGCTACCGGGGACCGGTTTCTGGCATTTCAGCCTCTTCGGCCCGGCTTGCTTGAATCCTGATGGAGCAGTGAGAAAGGGACTCATGTCTGAGTATACCCTGCCACACCTATAGTGGCCAAAAACGATTCAGAAAAGGGGGTGGTGATGAACAGAGTGTCTGAATTAAGCAGACCACTCTTACCCAGTCCAAAGATCAGGGCTTGATCCATCACCGTTATTTATCTCACTGCCCCATCCCAGCTCAGAACCTGGCTATATGCAAATTAGTCTGTCCCTGGCCCAGTGCATCATGGGAACAGGGCAGACCAAACTACCAAGCCAATTCTTCACCAGAAAGGAGACAAGCTACCGGGGACCGGTTTCTGGCATTTCAGCCTCTTCGGCCCGGCTTGCTTGAATCCTGATGGAGCAGTGAGAAAGGGACTCATGTCTGAGTATACCCTGCCACACCTATAGTGGCCAAAAACGATTCAGAAAAGGGGGTGGTGATGAACAGAGTGTCTGAATTAAGCAGACCACTCTTACCCAGTCCAAAGATCAGGGCTTGATCCATCACCGTTATTTATCTCACTGCCCCATCCCAGCTCAGAACCTGGCTATATGCAAATTAGTCTGTCCCTGGCCCAGTGCATCATGGGAACAGGGCAGACCAAACTACCAAGCCAATTCTTCACCAGAAAGGAGACAAGCTACCGGGGACCGGTTTCTGGCATTTCAGCCTCTTCGGCCCGGCTTGCTTGAATCCTGATGGAGCAGTGAGAAAGGGACTCATGTCTGAGTATACCCTGCCACACCTATAGTGGCCAAAAACGATTCAGAAAAGGGGGTGGTGATGAACAGAGTGTCTGAATTAAGCAGACCACTCTTACCCAGTCCAAAGATCAGGGCTTGATCCATCACCGTTATTTATCTCACTGCCCCATCCCAGCTCAGAACCTGGCTATATGCAAATTAGTCTGTCCCTGGCCCAGTGCATCATGGGAACAGGGCAGACCAAACTACCAAGCCAATTCTTCACCAGAAAGGAGACAAGCTACCGGGGACCGGTTTCTGGCATTTCAGCCTCTTCGGCCCGGCTTGCTTGAATCCTGATGGAGCAGTGAGAAAGGGACTCATGTCTGAGTATACCCTGCCACACCTATAGTGGCCAAAAACGATTCAGAAAAGGGGGTGGTGATGAACAGAGTGTCTGAATTAAGCAGACCACTCTTACCCAGTCCAAAGATCAGGGCTTGATCCATCACCGTTATTTATCTCACTGCCCCATCCCAGCTCAGAACCTGGCTATATGCAAATTAGTCTGTCCCTGGCCCAGTGCATCATGGGAACAGGGCAGACCAAACTACCAAGCCAATTCTTCACCAGAAAGGAGACAAGCTACCGGGGACCGGTTTCTGGCATTTCAGCCTCTTCGGCCCGGCTTGCTTGAATCCTGATGGAGCAGTGAGAAAGGGACTCATGTCTGAGTATACCCTGCCACACCTATAGTGGCCAAAAACGATTCAGAAAAGGGGGTGGTGATGAACAGAGTGTCTGAATTAAGCAGACCACTCTTACCCAGTCCAAAGATCAGGGCTTGATCCATCACCGTTATTTATCTCACTGCCCCATCCCAGCTCAGAACCTGGCTATATATCAAATTAGTCTGTCCCTGGCCCAGTGCATCATGGGAACAGGGCAGACCAAACTACCAAGCCAATTCTTCACCAGAAAGGAGACAAGCTACCGGGGACCGGTTTCTGGCATTTCAGCCTCTTCGGCCCGGCTTGCTTGAATCCTGATGGAGCAGTGAGAAAGGGACTCATGTCAGAGTATACCCTGCCACACCTATAGTGGCCAAAAACGATTCAGAAAAGGGGGTGGTGATGAACAGAGTGTCTGAATTAAGCAGACCACTCTTACCCAGTCCAAAGATCAGGGCTTGATCCATCACCGTTATTTATCTCACTGCCCCATCCCAGCTCAGAACCTGGCTATATGCAAATTAGTCTGTCCCTGGCCCAGTGCATCATGGGAACAGGGCAGACCAAACTACCAAGCCAATTCTTCACCAGAAAGGAGACAAGCTACCGGGGACCGGTTTCTGGCATTTCAGCCTCTTCGGCCCGGCTTGCTTGAATCCTGATGGAGCAGTGGGAAAGGGACTCATGTCTGAGTATACCCTGCCACACCTATAGTGGCCAAAAACGATTCAGAAAAGGGGGTGGTGATGAACAGAGTGTCTGAATTAAGCAGACCATTCTTACCCAGTCCAAAGATCAGGGCTTGATCCATCACCGCTATTTATCTCACTGCCCCATCCCAGCTCAGAACCTGGCTATATGCAAATTAGTCTGTCCCTGGCCCAGTGCATCATGGGAACAGGGCAGACCAAACTACCAAGCCAATTCTTCACCAGAAAGGAGACAAGCTGCCGGGGACCGGTTTCTGGCATTTCAGCCTCCTCGGCCCGGCTTGCTTGAATCCTGATGGAGCAGTGAGAAAGGGACTCATGTCTGAGTATACCCTGCCACACCTATAGTGGCCAAAAACGATTCAGAAAAGGGGGTGGTGATGAACAGAGTGTCTGAATTAAGCAGACCACTCTTACCCAGTCCAAAGATCAGGGCTTGATCCATCACCGTTATTTATCTCACTGCCCCATCCCAGCTCAGAACCTGGCTATATGCAAATTAGTCTGTCCCTGGCCCAGTGCATCATGTGAACAGGGCAGACCAAACTACCAAGCCAATTCTTCACCAGAAAGGAGACAAGCTACCGGGGACCGGTTTCTGGCATTTCAGCCTCTTCGGCCCGGCTTGCTTGAATCCTGATGGAGCAGTGAGAAAGGGACTCATGTCTGAGTATACCCTGCCACACCTATAGTGGCCAAAAACGATTCAGAAAAGGGGGTGGTGATGAACAGAGTGTCTGAATTAAGCAGACCACTCTTACCCAGTCCAAAGATCAGGGCTTGATCCATCACCGTTATTTATCTCACTGCCCCATCCCAGCTCAGAACCTGGCTATATGCAAATTAGTCTGTCCCTGGCCCAGTGCATCATGGGAACAGGGCAGACCAAACTACCAAGCCAATTCTTCACCAGAAAGGAGACAAGCTACCGGGGACCGGTTTCTGGCATTTCAGCCTCTTCGGCCCGGCTTGCTTGAATCCTGATGGAGCAGTGAGAAAGGGACTCATGTCTGAGTATACCCTGCCACACCTATAGTGGCCAAAAACGATTCAGAAAAGGGGGTGGTGATGAACAGAGTGTCTGAATTAAGCAGACCACTCTTACCCAGTCCAAAGATCAGGGCTTGATCCATCACCGTTATTTATCTCACTGCCCCATCCCAGCTCAGAACCTGGCTATATGCAAATTAGTCTGTCCCTGGCCCAGTGCATCATGGGAACAGGGCAGACCAAACTACCAAGCCAATTCTTCACCAGAAAGGAGACAAGCTACCGGGGACCGGTTTCTGGCATTTCAGCCTCTTCGGCCCGGCTTGCTTGAATCCTGATGGAGCAGTGAGAAAGGGACTCATGTCTGAGTATACCCTGCCACACCTATAGTGGCCAAAAACGATTCAGAAAAGGGGGTGGTGATGAACAGAGTGTCTGAATTAAGCAGACCACTCTTACCCAGTCCAAAGATCAGGGCTTGATCCATCACCGTTATTTATCTCACTGCCCCATCCCAGCTCAGAACCTGGCTATATGCAAATTAGTCTGTCCCTGGCCCAGTGCATCATGGGAACAGGGCAGACCAAACTACCAAGCCAATTCTTCACCAGAAAGGAGACAAGCTACCGGGGACCGGTTTCTGGCATTTCAGCCTCTTCGGCCCGGCTTGCTTGAATCCTGATGGAGCAGTGAGAAAGGGACTCATGTCTGAGTATACCCTGCCACACCTATAGTGGCCAAAAACGATTCAGAAAAGGGGGTGGTGATGAACAGAGTGTCTGAATTAAGCAGACCACTCTTACCCAGTCCAAAGATCAGGGCTTGATCCATCACCGTTATTTATCTCACTGCCCCATCCCAGCTCAGAACCTGGCTATATGCAAATTAGTCTGTCCCTGGCCCAGTGCATCATGGGAACAGGGCAGACCAAACTACCAAGCCAATTCTTCACCAGAAAGGAGACAAGCTACCGGGGACCGGTTTCTGGCATTTCAGCCTCTTCGGCCCGGCTTGCTTGAATCCTGATGGAGCAGTGAGAAAGGGACTCATGTCTGAGTATACCCTGCCACACCTATAGTGGCCAAAAACGATTCAGAAAAGGGGGTGGTGATGAACAGAGTGTCTGAATTAAGCAGACCACTCTTACCCAGTCCAAAGATCAGGGCTTGATCCATCACCGTTATTTATCTCACTGCCCCATCCCAGCTCAGAACCTGGCTATATGCAAATTAGTCTGTCCCTGGCCCAGTGCATCATGGGAACAGGGCAGACCAAACTACCAAGCCAATTCTTCACCAGAAAGGAGACAAGCTACCGGGGACCGGTTTCTGGCATTTCAGCCTCTTCGGCCCGGCTTGCTTGAATCCTGATGGAGCAGTGAGAAAGGGACTCATGTCTGAGTATACCCTGCCACACCTATAGTGGCCAAAAACGATTCAGAAAAGGGGGTGGTGATGAACAGAGTGTCTGAATTAAGCAGACCACTCTTACCCAGTCCAAAGATCAGGGCTTGATCCATCACCGTTATTTATCTCACTGCCCCATCCCAGCTCAGAACCTGGCTATATGCAAATTAGTCTGTCCCTGGCCCAGTGCATCATGGGAACAGGGCAGACCAAACTACCAAGCCAATTCTTCACCAGAAAGGAGACAAGCTACCGGGGACCGGTTTCTGGCATTTCAGCCTCTTCGGCCCGGCTTGCTTGAATCCTGATGGAGCAGTGAGAAAGGGACTCATGTCTGAGTATACCCTGCCACACCTATAGTGGCCAAAAACGATTCAGAAAAGGGGGTGGTGATGAACAGAGTGTCTGAATTAAGCAGACCACTCTTACCCAGTCCAAAGATCAGGGCTTGATCCATCCCCGTTATTTATCTCACTGCCCCATCCCAGCTCAGAACCTGGCTATATGCAAATTAGTCTGTCCCTGGCCCAGTGCATCATGGGAACAGGGCAGACCAAACTACCAAGCCAATTCTTCACCAGAAAGGAGACAAGCTACCGGGGACCGGTTTCTGGCATTTCAGCCTCTTCGGCCCGGCTTGCTTGAATCCTGATGGAGCAGTGAGAAAGGGACTCATGTCTGAGTATACCCTGCCACACCTATAGTGGCCAAAAACGATTCAGAAAAGGGGGTGGTGATGAACAGAGTGTCTGAATTAAGCAGACCACTCTTACCCAGTCCAAAGATCAGGGCTTGATCCATCACCGTTATTTATCTCACTGCCCCATCCCAGCTCAGAACCTGGCTATATGCAAATTAGTCTGTCCCTGGCCCAGTGCATCATGGGAACAGGGCAGACCAAACTACCAAGCCAATTCTTCACCAGAAAGGAGACAAGCTACCGGGGACCGGTTTCTGGCATTTCAGCCTCTTCGGCCCGGCTTGCTTGAATCCTGATGGAGCAGTGAGAAAGGGACTCATGTCTGAGTATACCCTGCCACACCTATAGTGGCCAAAAACGATTCAGAAAAGGGGGTGGTGATGAACAGAGTGTCTGAATTAAGCAGACCACTCTTACCCAGTCCAAAGATCAGGGCTTGATCCATCACCGTTATTTATCTCACTGCCCCATCCCAGCTCAGAACCTGGCTATATGCAAATTAGTCTGTCCCTGGCCCAGTGCATCATGGGAACAGGGCAGACCAAACTACCAAGCCAATTCTTCACCAGAAAGGAGACAAGCTACCGGGGACCGGTTTCTGGCATTTCAGCCTCTTCGGCCCGGCTTCCTTGAATCCTGATGGAGCAGTGAGAAAGGGACTCATGTCTGAGTATACCCTGCCACACCTATAGTGGCCAAAAACGATTCAGAAAAGGGGGTGGTGATGAACAGAGTGTCTGAATTAAGCAGACCACTCTTACCCAGTCCAAAGATCAGGGCTTGATCCATCACCGTTATTTATCTCACTGCCCCATCCCAGCTCAGAACCTGGCTATATGCAAATTAGTCTGTCCCTGGCCCAGTGCATCATGGGAACAGGGCAGACCAAACTACCAAGCCAATTCTTCACCAGAAAGGAGACAAGCTACCGGGGACCGGTTTCTGGCATTTCAGCCTCTTCGGCCCGGCTTGCTTGAATCCTGATGGAGCAGTGAGAAAGGGACTCATGTCTGAGTATACCCTGCCACACCTATAGTGGCCAAAAACGATTCAGAAAAGGGGGTGGTGATGAACATAGTGTCTGAATTAAGCAGACCACTCTTACCCAGTCCAAAGATCAGGGCTTGATCCATCACCGTTATTTATCTCACTGCCCCATCCCAGCTCAGAACCTGGCTATATGCAAATTAGTCTGTCCCTGGCCCAGTGCATCATGGGAACAGGGCAGACCAAACTACCAAGCCAATTCTTCACCAGAAAGGAGACAAGCTACCGGGGACCGGTTTCTGGCATTTCAGCCTCTTCGGCCCGGCTTGCTTGAATCCTGATGGAGCAGTGAGAAAGGGACTCATGTCTGAGTATACCCTGCCACACCTATAGTGGCCAAAAACGATTCAGAAAAGAGGGTGGTGATGAACAGAGTGTCTGAATTAAGCAGACCACTCTTACCCAGTCCAAAGATCAGGGCTTGATCCATCACCGTTATTTGTCTCACTGCCCCATCCCAGCTCAGAACCTGGCTATATGCAAATTAGTCTGTCCATGACATCTCAGCAAAGAATAGGTCTGCCACCAAAGCTTACCTCAAACATATTCGAGAAACTATAGCAGCATTCTACTCGGATATGATCAATTCCAGTCATAACCCCTCCAAAATCATTTTCTCTTTAATAAAAGATTTGACTAAAACCCCTGAGGGAACCAGTAACTTAATTGGCTCTTATTCACAGTGTGAAGACTTGGCTACTTATTTCACTAATAAAATTCAGGAGATTTATATCTCGCTGGAAACTAGAAAGCCCCTCCTCACCCCCAACTCAGCGACCCTCCCTCTTGTTTCCTTCGTTCCTTTACATACTCTCCCTCCTATCTCTCACAAAAATCTTGATTCCCTTGCCACTAAGGTTAAATCTGGGGCTCCTCCAGGACTCCATTCTGAAAGAAGGACAGGTTCTGATTAATAGATCGCTTCAGTCCTCCACTATTCCTAGGTCTTGGAGGCATGCTAAAGTTGTTCCCCTGCTGAAAAAGCCTTCCCTTGACCCCTCGCGCCCTGAAAACTTCAGACCTATCTCCCACTTACCCTATTTGGCCAAGATTATGGAAGCTCATGTGAATGCCATCCTGACTGACCACCTGGTATCCAATAGTATCCTGGACGATTCCCAAAATGGCTTCCGGGCTAATCACAGCACGGAGTCAGCTCTTATGGCTGTCTCGGAACATCTAAGGGGCGCACAAGATGTAGGAAACACCTCTGCTCTGGTCCTGCTGGATTTGAGTGCGGCGTTTGACACGGTCTCTCACGGAATGCTGCTTAAGCGTCTAGGGGAGATCGGGGTCAAAGACGGGGCCCTGGCTTGGTTCGCGTCTTTTCTACCTGACCGTTCCTTCCAGATCCACGCCCCACCATACTCACCATACTCATCCAGCAGGTTCCCCTTGGAATGCGGCGTCCCTCAGGGATCTGCCCTTAGCCCCACATTGTTCAACGTGTACATCCGCCCACTGGCCCTTCTGGCAAGGGAACGAAAGATCAAAATGATATCTTACGCGGACGACACGCAACTTATTTTTACTTTTCCCAAGGATACCATGCCTGACCAGGCTAAATTTCAGGAAGACATCTTGGCCATCTCTAACTGGATGGCGGAGAATTATCTCCAGCTCAACTCCTCTAAAACGGAGCTACTTTGGCTGGGAGGTGACTCTCAGAAGTGGGACCATCAGTGGTGGCCCCCTTCGATGGGTCCTCCCCCCCTTCCCAAAGAGGTTGTTAAGAACTTGGGCGTTCTAATGGATAAGTCTTTGTCCTTCGAGCTCTATGCTAAGAAGGTTGCAGGCACATGCTTTGGGCGCCTTCGCAGTATTAAACCTATTCTGGGCTTCTTTGAGCCACCCACCAAGTTATAGTCCAGTCCCTGGTTCTCTCCCACCTTGACTACTGCAACGGTCTCCTGTTGGGGGCCAACAAGTCAGTGGTCAAGAGACTCCAGAGAGCCCAGAACGCCGCGTAACCCAGAGAGCCCAGAACGCCGCGTAACCCGTACCCTTTTTGCCCTCCCCAAACACTGCCACGTTTCTCACCTCCTTCGCCGGCTTCATTGGCTACCGGTGAAACAGAGAATTGAATTTAAGACCCTCTGCCTCACCCACAAAATTCTACATGGCCAGGGCCCTCACATACTACAGGATCTCTGCACACCCTATGTTCCCACCCGAACCCTACGTTCTGCTGATCTCCACCTTGCCCGGACCATCAGAGTACGCAAGAGTAGAGTATCTTTACGTCCCTCGCCCCGGCCCTCTGGAATTCTATCCCCATTGAGGCACGTGCCACTCAAAACCACTGGCACTTCCGGAAATTTATCAAAACCTGGCTGTTTGCCTCCATTCAGGGGATCAATTCTTAGGCCGCTTTCTGTGCCCTATACCTCTGCCCCGTCTTTCTGTCTGGTTGTCCGCAAGCGCTGGGACGCCCCGTTGCTGGGGCAGCCATGCGCTATATAAGCCCATTTAACATAACATAACATAACATAACAATAACCAGCGATAACTATTTTCTCACAAAGCGCGGCCAGCGATAATTATCGCTGCCGATTGTTAATATGCCCCTAAATTGTGAGGTGATGCCTTTTGCTTAAATTGATCAGTAATTGAGTTGTGAGGAATGTTTGATTAGGTGTGTGGCTTTGTTAATTGGGCCAGATGTTTTAGGAACTAAGGTGCCTGATCTTGCTCATTAAGGCCACTTTGAAACACAAGCTATGAAACATAGCGTGAGCTGGACTTTTGGTGCCCTGGCGATGATAAGGCAGTGAAAACATATATACAAGATTGAGATTTTTGTGTTTTGAGTGAAATACACCTAAGTATGTATTTGTTTTAACTGACTATATGTCCAAGAGGTCACAGGTTAAATTAGTAGATAATGTCAATACCCATGCAGTCACAGAATTTTAATATGTAGTATTCTCAAGAGAATGATTTCCTTCCAAATTGGTGTTTGACCATAGCTTGAGCTTTGCACAAGGAATTAGTTACTTACCTGTACACTATAGTTCTCCAGTATTATCTTTCATAGATTCACATGCTTGTATCTTCCCCGTCGTCATGGTGGGAGTCTCACGGTAACAGAATGACCAAAGCAGTATCATAGAGAAGAAAACTGCATAGAAAAGCCCCTAGGGACTGTAGTATTTGGTAACCAGACCTCCTCATTGTTTGGTCCAAAAGTCAGCCAATCAGCATTGCTGCCCTGCCCTCACACTCCCCAGCAGAAGCTTCCTGCCTCAGATTTCCAGCCCCAAGTGAGAGACATGGATAAATACCAAGACAATAGGTTCTGCCTGAGAAACGGGGAGGTGGGCGGGCGCATGTGAATCTATGAAAGATAATACTGGAGAACTATAGTGTACAGGTAAGTAACTAATTCCTTCTCCAGTATTACATCTTTCATAGATTCACATGCTTGTATCAGAGTAGCAAGTAGTACCCACAAAGCCTGCAGCGTTTCCAGTTTAGAACCGAGAAGGAAGTTCTGCAGCTGAAATATATTAGAACATGATCTGAAAATACACAGGGCAGATAGGAATAAAAACCATCTATAACCCTAGCAGATTTTACATATACATATACTGTATAGAGTATTAACAGAGAACCAAAGAATACCTTATTGAAATAGACGTTTCAGAACAGCTTGTCCCACTGCCGTGTCCTCTTCCCACGCAGTGTCGAGACAGTAGTGCTTGGTAAATGAATGCACACTCTTCCACGTCGCCGCTCTGCAGATGTCAGGTAGAGACGCTCCTGCAAATAAGGCTATCGATGTCGCCATCTTTCTTGTGGAATGAGCAGTCACTCTGGAATGAAGCGGCTTTCCAGCTTTTTCATGACACTTAATGATAGCTGATGATATCCATCTGGCGATACTCAGTCTTGACAGAGGGAGCCCTTTCCTCTGTCCTTCAAATGCAATAAATAACTATTTAGATTTGCGGAATGTTCTTGTTCGTTCGATGTAGAATTTCAAACATCTAGCGATGTCCAAAGAATGCAACGCTCTTTCCGTTTCAGATGAGGGATTGCTGAAGAAGGTAGGCAAAATAATTGGCTCATTCAGGTGAAAAGAAGTAGGGACTTTGGGTATAAACGTAGGATTCGTCCGTAGTATAACTCTGTCCTGTCGAAATTGCAGAAAAGGCTCTTCCACTGAAAAGGCTTGAATTTCGCTAACTCTCCTCGCCGAGGTAAGAGCGAGCAGTAGGGCTGTCTTCCAAGAGAGGAATTGTAAGTCTGTCTTGTGTATAGGCTCAAATGGTGGCCTCATAAGTTGCGTCAAAACTGTATTGAGATGCCAGGGTACTGGCGGTAGTTGAATGGGTGGAAAAGCTCTAAAGAGGCCTCTAATGAACTCCTTTATCAGTCTGTGAGACCAGAGAGACGGCTCGTCTGGCATTCTCCTGAATCTTGATATTGCCGTCAAATGCACCTTCAGCGAGGCATGAGACAGACCTGCTTTTGATAACGACAACAGGTAAGGCAGAATACCTTCTGGGGGTACCGTCAACGGATGTAGACTTTGACTGGTACACCAGTGACAGAAGCGTGTCCATTTGGCTGTGTATGTCTTGTTGGTTGACATAGCTCTGGATTGTGATAATATTTGTCTGCAGTCTTGTGGAATGCTCATGGCTTGGAATTCCCGCTCATGAGGTTCCATGCGGATCATTTTAGCGATGCTAGGTCCGGATGCAGAATTTGTCCGTTTGGTCCGAGGCTCTGGAATGTCGGGAATTGCACTTTGTTACCTTTTGACATCTGCAGTAGATCTGAAAACCATGTCTGCCTCGGCCAAGCTGGTGCTATCAGAATGACATGACACGGTTCTGATCTGATCTTGCGAAGCACTCGCGGTATTAAGGGAATTGGTGGGAACGCGTAAGCGAACATTCCCGTCCAGTCCATGTGAAACGCATTGCCCTTGGAATCCTGCTGAGGGTACCTGGACGCAAACTGATCTGGATTCTGGGCAGGAAAGCTTGAAGTCCCAGAAACACCGCCTTGAGCTCCAACATATTTATGTGAAGCTGTGCTTCCCACTCTGACCAGTGGCCCTGGATTTCCAGCTCCCGAAGGTGCGCGCCCCATCCTTGCAACGAGGCGTCCGTCGTCATCACATATTTGTGATTCTGAGGTATAAAATTCAGACCCTGATTCAAGTACTTCTGAACCTTCCACCATGACATGGGCACCTTCATACGGTGAGTGATGGTAATCTCATCTTCGAAGGTTCCTTTGGATTGGACCCACTGCTCGTCCAGATGTTCCTGCAAGGGTCTCATTCGAAGACGGCAGTTTGGAACCAGTGGGATGCAAGAGGACATCATCCCCAACAAGGATTTGTACATCCGCACAGAAGTGAACCTTTTTGTCTGAAGGGAAGTTGCCAGACCCATTATCTTTTTCATCCTTTCTTCGGACGGGTATACTTTTGTTTCTTTGGTGCATATCATGCCCCTAGGAATTGAATGCCCTGAGCTGGAATCAGTGAAGACTTTTCCAAGTTGGTTCTTAGGCTTAACCGATGGAATAGGCGGATGCAGCACTGAAGGGACCTCCTGGCTCTTGTGAATGATGGAGCTGTCACCAGCCAATCGTCTAGATATGGGTAAATGCAATGTCCTCTTAACCTTAAGTGGGCCGCCACCGGGGCCATGCATTTGGTAAACACCCTCGGGGACGATTTGAGGCCAAATGGCAACACCTTGAATTGGAAATGGCGACTCACCATGGCAAATCTTAAATATTTTCTGTGCTTCTGATGGATTGGGATATGGAAGTATGCATCCATGAGATCCAGCCATGAAGTCTTTCCTCTTTAACATTAGAAGGATCTCTTGTAACGAGAGCATTCGGAAGGGAATTTTCTTTATGTATTGATTCAGATCCCTCAAATCCAATACCTGTCTCCACTTCGTAGTCTGTTTCTTCTTGATGAGGAAGAAATGCGAATAGAAGCCTTTCACTCGGTGTTGATGAGGTACTTCTTCTATAGCCCCATTCTGCAAGAGTGATTGGACTTCCTTTTGCAGCTCTTGACGATGTTGATGGTGTCTGAGCACCGGGGGATGATCTGGTGGTATTTGTACAAACTCCAGGATATGGCCTCTGCTTATTACATCCAAAACCCATTTGTCCGATGTTATGGACATCCAATTGTCGAAGAAGAGAGACAGATAGTGGTCGTTTTCCGGGATCTGCTGTGTGGGGAGCTCCGGCATGAAATCATTGTCGTCAGTTAGATTGTTGATTCTTTCCTCTATTGGAGGACTTGCCCCTAGATTGCTGCTGGAAAGAGGAGTTGGAAGGCCTATATTGATTGCCTGAATTGTATTGCCTATATCCTTGCTGGTTATAGGGCTGATATCTGTTGGATGGATATGAAGATCTCTGATTAAATTGACCCCTTGCACCTCTTTTACGAAAGAACTGGAACCTTCCTTGCTGAAGGGATCCTAGCGCCCTAGCCGTGTCCGTATCTGACTTGATGCCCTGCAGCGCCTCATCTACATGTTTGCCAAAGAGATTTTCGCCATCGAATGCCATGTCGACAATCTTCGCCTGCACCTCCGGACGAAAGGACGTAGCCTTCAGCCAACCCTGTCTCCGAAGAGAAACTGCTCCTGCCATCTGCCTGAAGGCCATAGAAGAGACATCCATGGCAACATCAATGGATTCCGAGGCCGACTTTGCCCCATCACGGAAAATAGCAGCGGCTTCCTCTTTTTTATCCTCCGGGAGTGCAGCCATAATGGGTGCCAAATCCGACCACATTTGCCTGTTAAACGGCTAATTAGGGCCATAGCATTGGCTGCTTTAATCGTAGAGGCTGCCATGACTGCAAACCTCTTCCCGGCTCCATCCATCCTCCGTCCCTCTTTGTCTGGCGGCACCATCGAAGTAGCAACTGGATTCTTGGAATTCCTCTGAGCTGCTTGTGTCACCACCGACTCCGGTCTCGGGTGTCCTATCAGACAGGCCGGAGAAGACTCTGGTGCTCTATATTTCTTTTCGATTCTAGGAACCAAAACCGCGATGGAGGCCGGTGTCTTCAAAATTTTTAGTACCTCTTCCCAAAGGTGAGGGATAATCGGATTGAGCGAGCAGACTTTCTGGCGTCATCCTTGAAATCATATAAGAAACATTCAGTTTCTTTAACCTCCATCTCCAGATTAAATCTCTTGGCTGCTTTTTCCATAATGTCATTGAAACCTCCAATATCCTGAGGAGGAGAAGTGGTTGGCGGCGGAGTAGGTGAAGGAGCCGACGGCAAAATGTACTCATTCCATTCCTGACCTCCCGTAGAATCTTGTATAATTTCACCTTCCTCAGGTTGCTCATCATCATCATCAGTGTCCGTTAGATCATCCCTGATTGTGACCACTGGAGGTGATCTCACCTGCTGCGTGTGAGGAGTAGAATGTGTTCTCGGAGGCTGTGTTGTAGGTGCTGGCGTAGATGGTGTACGCTTATTCGCCTCTTGAAAACGACGATAATAGTCGTTAATCATGAACCTCAGGTCAGAAACCAGAGCTACAGGTATGGAGACTGATTCTTCTCGCGACTCCTCTCACGATTCTTCTTGTTGCTCATCATCCTCACCATAGTCGCAAGTCTCCTGGAAAGATTTGTATCTAGCAGACTGAGACTGAGCTCTCTCCTTAAAGGAAAACACCTCCTCATCATCTGTGTCCTGGCTCTTTATCTTGAGTTGCGAAGGACTCTAGGCCACTCCAGACGACTCCTCCCCTTCTGAATCCTGCTCCAGCAAAGAAGATGGGGGTAGAGGCGAAATCTGCGTCCACGACGTGAATTCTGCAGATTTGCTTATGGTCGCCGAACCCCTCGACGACTGAAATGACCGAAAAGAGATCAAAGTCTTCGATTGTGGTGATTTAAACGCCTTTGCCGTTGGAATTACACTCTTCGTCGACGGAGTCGTCGTCGACGAAGTCATCGTCGGCGAAGCCGTCGTCACTGAAGCCATCGTCGACGGGGTCGTCGATGACTTCGACACTGATTGCATCGTCAACGGTATGATCAAACTCGTCGACGTAGTCGTCGTCGACACTGTCTTAGCTCCCGTCGTCGATGCAGCTGTCGTCGTCGAAATAGTCGTCGTCGACGGTGAAGTCGTCGACGGAGCTGAAGTCTTTGTCACAGATTTTACAGCAGAAATCAGGGAAGTGGTCGACGGAGCAGACCCTGCCCCCTTCTGACCTGACGACTTCTTGATGGGAGTAGGAGGGAGAGATGAGGCCTCCTTCCCCTTAGATTTTACCTTCTTAAGCTCCACCTTTTCCTCAGAATGTGAGGCCTTTCTCTTCTTAGGTGTTAAACTAGTAGATTCCTCACCAAAATCTGAATCTGTAGCGGCCTTCTTTTTCTGAAGCCACAACAGCAGACGAGCCTCTCTGTCCCTCAGAGTTTTAGCAGAGAAGGTTCTACAATATTTACAATCCTTAGCCACATGCTTTGGATGAAGACAATATAAGCAGTCCTTGTGAGGGTCTTCAGAGAAAAGCCTTTCCACAGGATCTGCAAGACCTGAAAAGCCTCTTTTTAGAGCTTTCAGCCATCATAAAAGAAATAGGTACACACAATACCTTAATCCAGAAGATAAGACAGTCGAAAAAACAAAGGTCAATAGTTCACACAGGAACAGCAAACTGAGCAGAGCTCAGGGAGATTCCTTTCTCACACGAAGGCGGTTGGAAATCTGAGGCAGGAAGCTTCTGCTGGGGAGTGAGAGGGCAGGGCAGCAATGCTGATTGGCTGACTTTTGGACCAAACAATGAGGAGGTCTGGTTACCAAATACTACAGTCCCTAGGGGCTTTTCTATGCAGTTTTCTTCTCTATGATACTGTTTTGGTCATTCTGTTACTGTGAGACTCCCACCATGACGACGGGGAAGATACAAGCATGTGAATCTATGAAAGTAATACTGGAGAAATGAGAAATTAAGCATATTAAAACATAAATATATCATCCCAGGAGCAATGGTTTAGTAGAACGCATAAATAAGAATTCTAAAGGAACAGCATTAGTAAATCGAGTGTCTTGAAAATAGGTTTTTAAGGAAATATTATGGGCAATGAGAACAACACCTTATGAGTATGGACATATCACCTTTTGTGCTGTTAAGTGGTATAGATCCAGGATGAAAATTGAAATATGGATGGGTTGTGGGAGAGGAGATGAAGATAAATTAAAGAAAGTTGTTGATGCGAGCAATAGAGTACAAGAACAGTATGCAGGGAAATATAAAGTAATACTAAAAGTATGTGAAGTAAATTGGGTAAGGATAATTGGGTAGGATTCTTTACAAATGAGAAACAGTTTTCAGCAGCTGCAAGTGTATGTGTGAAAGGCGTAAGAGAGCACACAATTATAATTGAAGATGGTTTTATTTGGAATTTTTCTAAAGTCACCAGGGTACTGTCAAACATGTCTGAAACGATTCAGTAATGTTGGAATAAAGCCAAGTGTGGCAAGGGATCTGATGTAAAACAAGGAAATGAGGTATGCAAAGGTACTACTGATGTTGGGTAAATCAGGAGGAAACATCGTCGTATTTGGAAGATTTTATCACAGTATAATATATATTATTTAGCCCTTTGGGCCTTCATAAAGAAATTCAGTTTGCACTGCTTATGAAATGAAATACCAGTATTTGTAAAGCGCACAGCTACCTCCGAAGTGGTGTCCCGGCGCTGGGGGTCCTCGGGAAGATTAAGCAAGCTATTGCCCAGAGTCACATGATGCTGGGCTGACCTGCCGCTGGTGCCTGGGATCAAACCGTGAGCCCCAGATTTCAACGTTAGTCGCCCTGGCCGCTGTGCCACATCTCTTCCACTCTATCCAATTAAAGATTATTTACTAGGGGCAGATGATGTATTGACTGGAAGCAAGTTCCAGTGCTTGGCTGCTGGAACTATATAGGCTCCGTGCCCTGTTCTGGAATGCTTAACCCTAGGGAGAATAACTTTTAAGTAGACAGTGAACCTAGGGGTACAGAAATGCTGGTAAATAAGGAGGCTCTAAGACAATGTAGGCCAGAGTTGGTTACAGGTCGGTAAGCAAAACAGAGGTACAATGCTTTATTTAACAATGTCCTATGCCCAGGACTCCCCTTACATCATACTCGCAGAATGGACTCAACCACTGTAAAGAAAACAGAGGCACTTTGCTGGCACGAAAACAGAGCAGCACAAAGGTGGCCCATCTTTCTAAGGCCCTTCCCTAAAGATGTCCATTAACCTGCCCTTATTTGCTCTGCTGAAACCACCCAGCAAGTGAAATATTAAAGTATGTCCTAGGAAAGAATTTGTTCTTACTGTCTCAACAATAGGGACACTATGTCCATATAAATGGATTAAAGAAAGAGTTGTCAGGGGGAGGAGCTATGCTAGCAATCAAGATGGCCGCGTAAGCTCCCGGCTCCGCTGACCTCCGCCAGCAGCTCGAATATCCTGCCTTTAATCCTGAACTTACATCAGATTTCCTTGTTCATGAAGTTTTTCTGCGTCTAATGGCGCAATCCCGAGTTTTCTACCTCATCGGCTGACGAAGATACGCCGTGTTTCCATTCTCGGCCTAACAACGTGTGGAAGCCGGGGCCTCGATTTATAGCCTATCCGGGTTGGAATTGATCAACATCGGCCATGAGACCTGGACTGAGCCCGGTCTCTCGAAGTGTGCCGTGAATTGTTGATTTTTGGTGCCGATCCTGTGCATGACCTGCACCGAGGACATACCAGCGTGTCACGCCGGCTGCCGGGGTGGGGGTCCGGTGCCCGGGGACCTTGTTGCCCTCCCGGGGTCGATGGGCTGGGGCCCTCACTGTCGGTGAAGGTGTGTTCTGCTAGACGCGGAGCGCCCACTGTTCAACGTCAGATTTGCGTGGCCTGTTACCCCGGAGTAGCCGGCCTCCGGGGTTCAAGTCCTGCTCTGTCGCCTACTGAGAGGGGATGGAGCGGACGGAAGGCACGCCATCGTTGCGGGCTGTTATGGCTGCCATTGGGGCGCTCCATTCGCATACCATCGCTGTGTTCCGGACACTGATTGTGAAAGTGGACGGTATCCTGGAACCGGAGGACGACTCTGCGTTACGTTTCCAGCTAGCTGTGGTACCAGCGGTGCACCGAACGTCTGGAATCGAGGTCCCCATGCAGATCCCGGATTTAATGAGCCTTGGCGGTCCCCAATCAACAACAAGCCAGCCCGTGCTTACCGCCAGCGTCTCCTGCTCGATTCTGCTGCTGCCTAACACATCTTTGGACGGTCTTCTGTGTGGTAAAAAGTTCCTCAGTGACTGTTCGAGATACTCGCTGTTCTTGGACACTTTTCCTCGTTCGATTCGTGAACTTTTATCCTGTATTCGATCCTACTGCACTGACATGAATTTTCATGAACGCTTTGCCTTTTCCATCAAGATGGTGGCTCGAGTGAAGAAGACTCTTATGAAAGATCGTACTGGCCAGGGCTGAACTTGATCGCTTAGATCTGATATAATAGCTTTATGCAATGCCGGGGTTGTGCCTATACTGGGACGGGAGTTAGGTGGTTATCGACTATACTCCCCCGACTGGTTTGTATATTTTGCTGACTATTGGTTTTACCACGTCTCGGGGTGGTCGCTGTTGGCGGGGGGTACGGGAGACCGGGAGTGTGTTTGCTTTCTCCTCCTCCACTTTCTCTCTTTTTCCCTTCTTTTAGGGTGGTTCTTGGGCGACAGGCACGCTGTTAGTAGGGTTAGGCCGTAGCCATTGCAGGGGTGCAGGGTGGGGGGTTAGGGGAGGGTTTTTTTATTTTGCCTTTGTTTTGTTCTATGGCCCTTTTGTCTTTCCTTTTTCCTTTCTACGAGAGGTGGGCTGTTTACTCTCCACGGATCCTTTATTGTCCGGGTGTCTACTCTGGCTTTAATTATCCTGTATCATTGAGGACGGGGTCGCGCGGGTGGGATTGTTTTGGATTGTGTAATAGACTGTTTATATCTCCTTTCTAATGTGCGTAATCGTGATGGGACATGTGTTCCTTACGGTGGTTTTTGTATGAATATTTCCCCCGCCTGTCCCTGTTCTGCATTTTACCGTTTGACACCTGATATCTGTAATGCCAATTCTTGTCTTACTGTTAAAATAAAAATATATATAAAAAAAAAAAAAGAGTTGTCCCGGGGTGGTGGTTGGCCTTCATTTAAAGTTGCCATGGAAGGTGGTACGGCTGAGAACCAGAATCTTCATAAGGGTATGCCTTGATTTGAAGGAACTGAGGCGGCAGCTACAAGCTTATTCTAAGAAACGTGTTTCAAGGTCACTCAGAGAAACAAAGGGTTCAATGGATCATATCATAATATATTTCAAATCTCACTGGCACAAACTATGTCTTTCAAGCCATAATTTGAGAAGAAAAACTTTGGAAAAAAAACCTGACTGGTTTTACCTTGGGCAAACTTTAATGCCCAAAACGGATGCAGTGTCTTATGTCATGGCTCAATATAAGGGAACCATGTGTATGCGATCAACCGCACGTTTCGGCCTATGCTTGAATACCACACCTTCCCCTTTGTGTGGGTTTTGGCTGGAGGTGTGCAGGTTCAGCCTAACGTAGGGGTCATTATAAAGAGGATGAATGTGACCTTGGTGCCTTCTCTTGCTGATCTCCATAGTGGCAGTGTTAACATGGCATAATAGTGGTGAGACAGCTCTATGTTCATTTTGTATTTTATTTGGATCTTTTATAAAGAATAAACAATGCACCCAATGGCAGCAGAGCACTCTGCAAGAACAGGATAGAGATCCAATGTGTGAGGTTAGAGAAACCATTGGGTAAGTTTACAATGTGAACTGGGCGTGGCTACGCAGGCGATCGTCATGGCCGCCTGATTGTAGAGCTCCGCCGGACGGGCTGGAAGAAGGCAACTTTCCCATGTGATCCGACGCTGCCAGGAGTCTGAAAATGCCC
The DNA here is from genome assembly GCF_964261635.1 of Lissotriton helveticus. Lineage (NCBI taxonomy): Eukaryota > Metazoa > Chordata > Amphibia > Caudata > Salamandridae > Lissotriton > Lissotriton helveticus. The sequence continues at coordinate 2,049,642,603 of NC_136065.1, forward strand.
GCCTCTGTCCCCGGGGGCCGTGGAGTGCTGATGGTCGCTGCCTGAGACTGGGGGACGGCGTGGACGTTGAGGATTGCGGAGGGGTGGTGGGGCCTGTCGGGTCCTGCCGGACGTGCACCCTATCGCGCCGGAGCGCCTGGTGAGTCTCCCTCGGGTTCCCGCGCCCCCCCTTGGCATCCGGGTCGCTGTTGTGCCCCCCCCGGTCCGTTGCTGGTCCTGGGCGGGCTCCTTTGGTGGGGGTTTTTGGCCCCCTGTGCTGCTCCAGCCCTTCGGGCCTGGTCCGGCCTCGGGAGCCGGGGCCTCGATTTCTGGGCCTGCCTGGGCTGGGTGGTGACGGGCGGGGGCGGCGGGCGGCTGGTCCGGGGTGCGTTCGGGGGGTGGCGGGAGGCGCGCGGGGGGAGATCTCTCGGGGGTCTCTCGAGCGGCCCCGCATATCTCCGTCTGGTGGGGGCTCTACATTCTCGCCCCCACCGTTGTCTTTTGCCATCGACACACGCCTGTTCCCAGCGCTGCCCACACCTCTGCTCCTGTTGCTGCTCCCTCATCCTCACGGACGGCTGGAGGCGGGATGGGCCCACCAGCTACAACGCGACGGAAGGAACCCACACAGAAGAAGCTCAGCTTCGATAAACCCCCCATCTGCTCGGCCGATAATCAGGCTACCAGACCTGCTGCTTCGGCTAGCCCTGTGCCATCGACGGACATGGCGGGGATGGTGGCTGAAATGCTTGGTGAGATGCGAGCGGGGTTCAAGGCCATTGACTCCCGCTTTGACGCCCTTGATCAGAAGATGGCCGAGATGGGCGCGAAAATTCAGTCTCACGACAGGCGTCTGGATGTGGCTGAGTCCCGAGTCTCTGACCTTGAAGATGGCGCTACCTCCTCGCTGAAGCGACTGGAGCGAGTGGAGAAGATCCTCAAGGAGGTGGCCATTAAGAACGAGGATTTGGAGGCGCGCAGTAGGCGCAGTAACATTCGAATTCTTGGTGTGGCGGAGACGACGACCACTGGCCGCTTCGACACTTTTGTGGAACAGCTCCTGATCGAATTGTTTGGCAGAGACACCTTTACAGCCGGCTACGTGGTGGAACGGGCACATAGGTCATTGGGCCCTCGTCCTGCCCCGGGCCTGCCACCTCGCCCCATCATTGCCAGACTCATGAATTTTAGAGATAGGGACGCTGCCCTGAGGGCCGCTCGTGAGGCGGGCGAGGTGAAATGGCAGGGTGGGGTACTTTCTTTCTTTCCAGACTTCACGATGATGGTGCAGGACGCCCGTCGCAAATACACTGGCGTTAAGGCCTCGCTGCGCAAGCTGGGACTGCGCTATGGCATGCTGTACCCTGCCAGACTGAGGGTAGACGTCGATGGCAAGTTTCGCATCTTTGATTCCCCCACCGAGGCACAGGAGTTCTGCCTAGCCTATAAAAACAGAGGGTCGCCGCGGTCCTCGGACAGAGCGCAGCAATCCCCTACGAACATGAACTCGCAGGCTAGCGCTGACCTTTTTGCTGAGAGCGGGCAGGGCTGACTTCTGCCTATTCTTCGCTAGGCCGCTCACTAATGCACTGCACTGCTAACTGCTCGACTCTCCTGGCAGGGCTTTTTACACGCTGATACGATTTGAATGTCGACCTGATTGTTGCGTCTGCCCGGCGGAGCGTTGCCTCCCCCCATGGCGCGAGCCGTATGGTGCTCTTTTTTGAGAATGTTTTTTCTTTTGCAAGATTTGCATTGGACTCTTGCTTCTTTCTGCTACTGTTGGTATTGTTTTTTGGGCCGGGTGGTGCCTCCGTGGGGTTTACGTGAGGCTGGGTGGTGGGTGGGTAGGGGGGGTGTTTCACGCATTAGTTGGAATGTTTCTGTGCATGCTTTGTTTTTTGTTTCGAGAGATGTCTGTTTTGCGGGAGGGTGGCGGCGGGTACGCACAAGACTGTTCACTGATATCCTGTACGGTTTTGCATGGCTAGGGTAGGTCAGCAACCTGGTCCTTCCAAACTGGTTCTGATGTCGTGGAACGTTCGGGGACTCAGAGACACTAGAAAACGGAAGCAAGTCTTGAACTATGCAGCTCGACATGGGGTGGATGTGTTGTTCCTCCAGGAAACGCACCTGGGGCAGGCTGATTCCGCTATGGTTGCCAGGGGCTGGGGCGCGCACAGGTTCTTCGCCAACTACAGCAGGTATGCGAGAGGGGTAGCCATTTTAGTGCACCGGCGGGTCCCTTACGTGCACTCTGATAGCATTCTTGATAAGGAAGGTAGATATGTGGTGGCCACTGGGACTCTTCTCGGCTTTAAGATTACTTTTGTTGGAGTGTATGGGCCCAACACCGACTCCCCTGCCATGCTCCAGTGTCTTCATGACGATTTGCTACGCATCGACACTGACATGTTGGTGGTGGGTGGAGATTTTAATTTGTTGATGGACCCTGCACGGGATAGCACCTCTACATCACCGGACTGCAAACCTCGCTCTCGTGCTGTTCTCTCAACCATGTGTGCACACTATCCCCTTATTGATATCGAGGCCCGGCTTCATCCCCACTCGCCCGCTTACACACATCATTCTGGGTATCATAATACTAGCACCAGGATCGACTATTGGCTCCTCTCCCCGGGTGTGGTTGGTTGGGTGGATACGCACTCTACACTTCCACGTACCTTTTCAGACCACTCTCCTTTACTTTTGACTCTACTGGTTCCTAGACTGGGAGGGTACGAGAGACAGTGGCGCTTCCCTGGCAAGGCATTGGCTGACCCGGTTTTTAAAGAGGACATTCGCAAGGCGATTGAGGACTATTTTGAGCTTAACTCAGGCACTGTTGACACATGGGCCACACTGTGGGAGGGTTTCAAGGCCACCATCCGGGGGGTGTGCATCACGAAATACGTTGGGTCATTGTGCGAGATCCGCGCCACAATGTCTCGTATCGAAGATGACATTGCAGCGTTGGATAGTTCCAGCCTCCCGGACCCTGATGGCGCCTTGGAGACCAAACGTCTGGGATTGCTGCAAGATTTCAGGGACGCCGCAGACAGGGAATTGCACTACTTGCATACACAACATGCAGCCAGACAGCACGGGGAGGGTGACAGACCTGGCAGGCTCCTAGCACAGCTACTACGCCCCCCCCGGCAGGCCTCCTATATTACCGACTTGCTTGGTGACTCTGGCGTTTGTCACCAGACCACCCCTTCCATATGCGCTACTTTCCTGTCCTACTATAAAACGTTATACACCTCCTCCTTGCCTGATGACCGTCGTGATCCTGGCCCATACATTGATGAGATCGCCATGGTGTTTTTGGAGAAGGGCATGCAGGATTTCCTTGCCGATCCCATCACGCCCGAGTACATTATTGAGGCTATCGACGCCTTGAGGGGCTCCTCGGCTCCTGGGCTAGACGGCTTTTCGGCTGACTTCTATAAGGGGTTCAAAGACGAGCTGGTGCCCCACCTTGTGGAGATGTACTCAGAGGCATTGGAAACCGGCGTCTTGCCTCCCACACTTCGAGAGGCGGTGATCGTGCTGCTGCCCAAGCCTGGTCATGACCCGTCCCTCTGTGGCTCTTACAGGCCCCTATCGCTGCTCAACCTTGACTACAAGATCTTGGCCAAGGTTCTCGCAATTCGCTTGTCGCTCCTGATGGAACAGATTATTTCCCCTGCCCAATCCGGGTTCGTCCCCCACCGCTCCACCTCCCTTAACCTTAGAACTCTTTTTTCTGTCCTACACAGAATAGACCCGGACACCCCGGCGGCGGCGGTTTTTTTGGACGCCGAGAAGGCCTTTGACTCCCTGGAGTGGCCTTTCTTTCTGTCCGTCATGCGGCGGATGGGCATGCCCGCGATGTTCATTGCCACTGTAGAACTGCTCTACACCGCCCCTCGGGCGAGACTACGCCTTAATGGCACTATCTCTGATAGCTTCCCCCTCTCGAGGGGCACCCGACAGGGCTACCCTCTCTCCCCGCTGTTGTATATTTTAGCCATGGACCCTTTGGTCCGACACCTTCAGGAGCGGCATTTGCATCGTGGCCTCCAGTTTCGTACTGGTCCGCTCCTCGTCTCTTTATATGCGGACGATACCATACTTTATGTCCGGTTTCCTGAGACGAACCTGGAACCCCTTCTCCTCGAGATAACCCGGTTTGGGGAGTACTCTGGCCTCCGTATCAACTGGCGCAAGTCTGATATCTTCCCCCTTACGCCCGCCACAGTTCGTTGGGATAGTCCATTCCCACTCGACTGGAACGCGGACTCGGTGAAGTATCTCGGTATCCACATACACCTGGATACAGTCTCCATGGTCCGCCTGAACTACGGTCGGGCCTTGGACTTTCTGGAAGATAGCCTCGCCCACTGGCGTCGCCTTCCTCTTTCCATGGCAGGACGCATAGCTATCATTAAGATGGTGGTGCTTCCCCGTTTCCTATACCTGTTCCACAACTTGCCGATCCCACTGACCAAGGTTTTCTTCACCCAGCTGCGCTCGTTGTTGCTGCGGCTGGTTTGGGGAGACAAGAACCAGAGAGTCTCCTGGCGAACCCTGACTCTGCCCTATGAACGGGGCGGTTTTGGAGTACCGGACTTTCACCTTTACTATCTTATTGCCCAGTGCGCTTACGCACACCCCTGGTTTCACCCGGATGCCCGGATACCCCATTTGCGGCCGGAGGCGGACATGGCGTGGCCTGTTGCCCTCGGGATGCTACTGCCCAAGGGCCTGCCCGGTGACCCTCGGGATATCCAGACTGCCTCCACTACTTCCTGGGCTTGGATACAGCTGCGTCGCCTGCTCCGGAAGGAGGTGTTATACTCACCAGCCCTCCCACTCCCGAACCCCCACTGGCTCCCTATCACTTCTGAAGCGGTGGTCTGTCGTACTCTTTCCAAGTACCAGCTTAACACCGTAGGAGATTTGTTCCCGGAGGGACACGTCTTTTCGGTCACGGAGGACCACCGTTTTACCGATCGGACGCTCATGGACTCGTTCGTTCTTACTCGGTTGAGGTCCATGCTCAGAACACAGTTTCCTTCTTTCCCGCTCCCTCCCGACGACTTGGAGGCCCTGACCTTCTTGATACAGTCCCCCAGTAGTGCGCATGTTGTGTCAAAACTGTACAAAATATGTGTGGCTGCACTTCCTGCCTCAGACACACGGGTACGTGCAGCGTGGGAGGCGGATCTGGGCGGACCCATTACTGACGACCAATGGTCCGCTTGCTGCCGGGTCACCAAAGACGTCTCCATCAACACCAGACACAAACTGATTCACTTCAAGTTCTTGCGGAGGCTGTACTTCACACCTGCCTTGGCTCAGAGACTTGACCCGTCAAGGCCGCATCACTGTCCCAAATGCAATGCCCCACACGCTGACTTTGCCCACCTTGCATGGACGTGTCCCAAACTGCAGGACTACTGGTTGCAGGTACACCACATACTGGGTAGCATTTTAGATTGTGTCCTGAGTCCCCTGCCCGAGATTGCATTGATGGGGTATGTTGTTGAATTTCCCAGCACCACGAGGAAACTGGCTGCCATTGGTTTTCTGCTTGCAAAAAGGGAAATTGCTATGCTCTGGGGTTCTACGCCCATTCCCACCTCGAAGACATGGCTCCGCAGTCTGGCCCAGTGTAACATAAACAATGTGGAATACTCCGCACAGCTCCCAACCGCCTCGCGCCCAGTCGACATCTGGGGCCCCTACAGACAGTACATTAGCAAGCTAACACAGGCGGCACAGTCCCAGGCGGCGAGCTCTCTGGTGCCGGAGGGGGTGGGTTAGCTGTTCTTCCCCCGGCTGGCCTGCATTGTCTACTGTGCTGAAATTGGCTACTGTTTGCCGTGCCTGTTCTGCTTACACTCACTTCTTGGTTACCCCGACATCCTATGGTCACCCATGCAGCCGTTATTACCACCGTGTCATGATCGATGTGTTGTTGCCCGCTCTCTCTCCCTTGTAGACATCTCTCTAGTTGATGGTTTTTTTGCATTGTACTTGTACGTATTATTGTCAAACTAGAAAACGGAAAAATGGAGTTTCTAGAATGTGTTGCTCTGCTCATCATATTGTTGGTCACATCTAACCATGTTTCATTTTGCATTCCTGTTAATACTGTCGCTGATTTTCTCTGCACGCTAAGTGACTGTTCGCTCCTATGTACCAACCTGATGCGAATAAAGAGATTTAAAAAAAAAAAAGTTTACAATGTGAACTCGGAACATCAAATATGCGCAATGAAGAAGAAACACAGCATCACATTGAGGTGTGATGGCCACAGGAAGGGGTACAGTTATGGATGGTAGGAAGCTTGTGAAGCAGTGGGTTTTGAGATCTTTCCTAAGCTCAGCACTGAAGCAACTATTCTAAGGTGCAAATGGAAGTTAGTCAAGAGTCTTGGTCTTTCTGGAGAGGAAGCCTGTTGGTCTGTGTGTTGTTTGTGAGTCTTTTGAATTTAAAGCCTGGTCAGGGAGTTGCTCGTAGTAGCATGTGAAACATCAAACACGTTGACTTTACAGGTGAGGTATTCTATTCAAGTGGTGTGCCTTATGAATCAAGCAACATCATTTGAAGTGGACTCTGGCAGAGGGAGGGAGCTAATGTAGTTCCTTCAAGGCAGGGGAGATGGTCTTGACGGTTCTTTGGCTGGCAATTTCTTGAGCCGCTTTGACGAATGGCTTTTATTCATGTCACTGTCCTAGGATGCTTGTTGCCGGTCCAGGGAAGACATGGCTTGGCAGTTCGGTCAGGACTGTTCCCATGAGGCACAGGGTCAAGACTGATTTGCATATGGCCATGTCTGAACGGGGGTGGCTTGGTGAGCAACATAACGATGGATTAAACCCAGATCTGTGACTGGAGGTGAATGTTTTGCCATTGTGCACCATTCCGTCCATCATCTTGTGTGTTTTGCTGTTCACCCTATGTGGGAAGGGTATGCCCAGACATGGGTCCCGTGCTCACTACGCCACTGGAGTCAAGCTATCTGAAGACGGCTGATAGCCAGAAACTGGTCCTAGGATGCTTGATTCCGGTCCAGGGAAGACATGACTTGGCAGTTCGGTCTGGGCTGTTCCCATGAGGCACAGGGTCAAGACTGATTTGCATATGGCCATGTCTGAACTGGGGTGGCTTGGTGAGCAAAATAACGATGGATTAAACCCAGATCTGTGAATGGGGGTGAATGTTTTGCCATTGTGCAACATTCCGTCCATCATCTTGTATGTTTTGCTTAAAAAATATTTTCCCATGCATTCCCAAAGGGGAAGGGGTTCCTGTTTGTGAATGCTTTACCCCCTACTTGAAGTAGGTGATAAATGCTTCGCGACTGCAATTGTGGTCGAAAAGCGACGCCCTTGAAATGCCCCTTCCTAATAGCGAGTCGCAAATCATAATTAGCGAGTCACTAATAAATTGTGACTCGCTAATTAGGGTTTGTACATGGCCCTTAGGTATTTTTGTATGTGCAAATGGGTCGCAAACCCATTTGTGCATGCAAAAATACGCCGTACATCAGGCCCAAAAACTTCTATATGACATTCCGAATACAAGATATGTTTTAGTACAATTCCCCCATTTTAAAAATTCCTAAAGTAGATTTTTCAGTATTTGTTTGTTAGCTAGCACCATTGTTGGGCTAATCATTGTACCAGTGTGCCTGGTTGGTGTTTTCCAGCCTTATCTTACCTTTTCTATAAGGCTGACAACACAGTCCTTAGCTTTTTCGTAGTCTTCCTTTCCAACACTTTCAGATGCATCCAGGATGATGTAAATGTTCATGTTTCCATCTTTCTCTATATGAATTTTTCGTGTACCTGTCCCTATTGATAGAAGAAGAGAGAACCATAGAGGAAGTTAATAGATTTGGCAGAAGTGCTATCAGCTGCTACTGATTGCAGCTAGACTCCTGCAGATCTTGACCACTACGCCAGTAGGCAAAAGTTGATTTGCTAATAAGAGGATCCATATGCCATGCTTACACCAATGTGCACTGTGACATACTGCACATAAATGGAAGCACTCTTTTCTGTCTTCTTTAAATGTCATTACACATCCTCATTCAACAAGCCACAGCTCGTCATCTAACTTAAAACTTTTGTCTCCGTAACCCTCATTTTTTACCCTCCAAATGATGCCCTTTCCATCTTTTTTTGCCTCCTACTTCCTCTTCAACTACCTTGTCTAGGAGCCGCCTAAACAATAGTTTAAAACACCAAAGCCCTGATCCACAAAGGACTTCCACCCTCGTGGTGGACGCCCTGCAGTCGTGTGGGAGTCTATGCACTCGGGATGGAATTTCCGCACTGAGAACTCTCCACATTGAGAAGTGCGGAGGCTCTTTGTGAATCAGGCCCTTCGTAATTGAAATTAGTGGACCTACCTTCAGCCACTTTGTCCGGATCAGCAATTTCTACAGCAGCAGATAGGGAGGAAACAAAGGACGTGGCAACTTCTTCTGCTGTGTCGAATGTGTAGAACTCTGGTAAGGAAGAGCCAGCATCTCATTAGACAAGTGTTAATGCACTGGAATTTACACAGTAAGAACATAGCTGCAGAGCCAAGGAATGAAGTTCATTATTGGGGATCTGGGAGACAATACAAAACTGTGTACAAATAAAGCTCAATTACAAGTTGCCTGTATTTCCAATTATGGAATTAACAGCCCCACTGTAAATAAAAAACAAAACAGCAGTAAAACCGTGGCTTTGAGGTTCTTTATCTGGACATTTTGCCTGCTCAAGAAGGCAAAATGTCCAGGGGAAAAAAGGCCCACCAACAAGGACTGTAATTCTAGGATCTGTGTGAACACTCTTGAGAAAGTGTCCCTATTTGACATGGTCACCCCCACTTTAAGCATGGTATTTGATGCAAGTTTGACTGAAGTGCACTGAGTTCCTGCTAATCAGGTCCCCAGGGCCAGTGGACTTTCTCTAAAGCAAGGTAACTGTTCAATTGTTCCCCAATTGGCAAGACCTTTAGCTCCTCTGTAAGTCCCTAGTAAATGGTAACCTGGTACCTAGGGTATGGGTACTAAAGAGGGTCCCTAAGGGCTCAAGCCACCCTAAGGGAACCACACACAAATTCCACATAGATTGCCATTGCAGGCTGCGTGACATGGTGCGTACCATGAGTAAAAACATGACGGCACATTCCTGTGTGCCATGCCAAAGTCAATGCATTTATTATAAGTAAGTCACCCCTTCAACAGGCCTTTGAGACCTAAGGAAGGGTGCATTATATTTTATGTGAGGACATATCTGCAGAAGCAGATATGATATTGTGATGTCTAGTTCTATTACTAGATATTGTAAGTGTACAGGGAAGCCATCTTAAGGTATGTCCGGGGCACTGTTCAAAACAAGTTACCCAGCTGCATAATGGCTTTACTGAAACATACGGTGTTAGGTATCAAACAGCTCGTATTTACAAACCCACACTGATTCCAGTGAAGTATTTATTAATACATGCACCCAGAGGATACCTTAGAGGTACCCTTTGAACCCTACCAGTCCTCTAGTCTGCTGGAACAGCCCTGATTGTGGGATTTAGACTTACTATGGAGGACTACAGGATTACGTTCAGGGAGACTCACAAAACTTCATTCCTGGGCTGATTTTGTGGACTTTTCAGTCAAAACACTAGTTGGTTGATTAAAAGGGAATAAGGTGCTAGACTATGATGGGCTTTAAAATGTAGTTATGAAAGGTCATCTCTTAAGTAACTGTACTTCTGAAAAATTGCATCAATAATTGATGGATCTATGTTGGTCTCTCCCTAGGAGTTGGAGAAGAAGGCTGACCACTGGGTCAAGACTAGGGTGTCCAAAAAGTCTCAAGGTGGGTGTGACCAAAAGAAAGGGGTTGCTAATGCACCCAATGGAAAGATGTGGGACAGTCTGAAAAAAAAGGTAAAGAGGTCTAACTAAAGAATCCCTCACAGCCCAAAAATGTGCTGAACCAATTCCGGATGGAGACATTACTCGTGATTGGCTGAATAATGCTGACTGAGACTGCCCACATATACATCAGAACTTCGGACAAGTGATTTGTAATTATGCAAATCTGATGGTCTAGAGTCTGATGCCCATAGTTGCAGAGATTCTCTGCAGAGAAAATACGACTCTACTCTCCCTTGCTTCTTTATATACCACATTGCAGTAGAATTGTCTTTTAGGTCTTGAACTGAATGACTGCAAAAGGGAATGGATGAAGGCCTTGAGAGCCAGACGTATCGCCCTCAACTGCAGAAGATTGATATGCAACAATCTTGCTCTGGAGACCAAAGACCTTTGATCCCCAGATCTCCCAGATGAGCTCCCCACCCGAGAAAGGAGGCATCCGTTAGAACTGTGGCCACCAGAAGTGGAGGGTGAAACAGCTTCCCTTGAGACGGATTGCCGGGTACACCCTACCATTGAAGATCTGCCGCAGTGTCTCTGGAGATCCTGACCAGCTTCTTGAGATCTTCATTGTGCTGAAACCTCTGTCTGCTGAGGCACTACTGAAGAACCCTCATGTGCCAACATGCATGGTTGACCAACAGAATGCAGTAGGACAACAGACCAAGCAGGCGCAAGACCTTCAGTACTGGAACTAAAGCTCAGTTCTGAAATAGCGGAAACATAGCATGAATGTAAACAACCCTCTGAGGAGGTGGGAAGGTGCGACTCAGTGTAGTGTCCAGTACTGCCCCTATGGAGAGTTGCGCTGAGAGGGCTCCAGGTGAGACTTGGGTACGTTTATTGAAAAACCCAGGCTGAACAGTTGTGCTGTCAACCGCAAATAGCACAACACTATCTCTGGTGATTTGGCTTCGATCAGCCAATAGTCCAGATACAGGAGTACTAGAATTCTTGACCTTCTGAGATGTGCCGCCTCCACTGCCTTCAGCTTTGTGAAGACCCAAGTCGCGGATGTAAGACCAAACGGAAGGACCGCAAACTGATAATGCTGAGACCCCAACGAAAAACAGAGATACTTCCGATGTGATTTCAGAATGGGGATGTAAAAATACACATCCTGCAAATCAATCAAAACCATCCAGTCTTCCTTCTCCAGCGCAAGAAGTACCTGTGCCAGGGTAAGTATTTTGAACTTTTCCTGTTGGAGGTAGATGATCAAAATACTGAGGTCAAGGATCGTCCCTAAACAACCATCCTTTTTGGGAATCAGAAAGTATTGGGAATAACATCGCTGACCCCGTTTCTGATCTGGAACCAATTCTATTGCACCCTTCTGAAACAACATTTGCAGCTCCACCTGGAGGAGCAGAAGACGCTTTGCCGAACAAAGCCTTTGTCGGGGAAGGGGCAGAGATACTCCTGAAAGGGTAGGGAATACCCATTCTCTACAATGCCTACAACCCAGAGGTCTGTAGTGACAGACCTAAAGTGAGGCAGAAAATAGGCTAACCGTCCTCCCACTGGACAAGCATGATCTAAGATAGTTTAACTAGAGCTGCTTTCCTGCAACATTTGCAGAGGAGAAAGAAGAGGAGGAGGAGGAGGCTGGCTGATGGGCAGATCATTGCTGACTTCCTCTGCCCCTTCCCCTTTAGCTCCTATAAAGGGGATTCGAGGCCTGCTGCTGTTGCTGTCAACTTCTCCCTTGAAAGGACAAGTTCTGGACGATACCTTGAGACCTTCGGGACTGTCTGTAACCCTTAAGTTGCGTCTGAAGACCCCTGCCACAGATCCTTCACCATCGACAAAACCCCCACAATCGCCGAAGGCCCGCCTGATGCACGCACCGACGAAACCCTTACATGCATCCTCCTCAACGTGCGCTCCCTGTACCGACACGCCATAGAGATCTGGGACCTGATTGACATCCTCTCGCCCGACGCTGCCTTCTTCACGGAAACCTGCGCCAACGCCACCTCCGGCCTCGACATCCCCACAGCCATCCCCGACGGATACAAGATCGAGAGAAAGGACCGCCCCACCGCCCAGGAGGAGGACTCGTCATCGCACACAAGACCCCCCTCCCACTCTCCATTTACAGCACGAGTGACCCCCCACTCCAACACAGAACACCTCCACTTCCAGATCCAGACCAGCTACGCGGCACCCTCATCTACAGACCGCCGAGACCTCGCACCCAGTCCGCAACTACCATCGCCGAGCTCGATGCACCCCACACCATCACCTCCACAGACTACATTTTACTCGGGGACCTGAACTTTGACAACTGCAACGACCCCGACTCCACCACTCTCCCCGACAACCTCAGACTGATGCAGCTAGTCAACATGCCCACTCACAGAGCTGGACACACCCTCGACCCAATCTTTGTGCGAGGGACTAACATCCGCTTTAGCCACACCACCCAGCCCCACTGGACGGACCACCACTGCGTCCACTTCACCTTCAACACCACCACCGCACCCAAGCCTGCCTGCGCCCGCCACGAAGGAACTGGAGCAAGGTCACAGAGGAGAGCCTCAACACCACCCTCTTCCAAGACCCCCCTCCCCAGCGCCATGACCAACACCAACTCCGCAGGCATGGAATTTCACCTCTGGGTCTCCCGCTGCGCCGACAAACTCGCACCCCTCCGGTACCCCGCCAAGCAACGCCCTCTGAAGGCCGCCTGGTTCACTACGGAACTACAAGAAGCCAGATGCTCCTGCAGACGCATAGAGAAAAACTGGCGAAACCAGAAAACCACGGAAGCACGGAACAACCACAGGAGGGCCCTGAAGGAAAACCACCAGCGCATAAGAGACACCAAACGGACCTTCATAAGAGACAAAGTCCAGACCAACAACGCCAAGGAACTGTTCAACGTCATACAGCAGTTCGCAAAACCCCCCAGCGAAGCCACGGACGTCACACCTTCCCAGGAATTCTGCGACAATCTCAGCTCCTTCTTCCAGCTGAAGATCAAGGTCCTCTACAACAACTCCAGTAAGTAGACGCCAAATACCATCCCCCGAACGCCGCCGATAAGCCAACCATCATGACCTGGAATCCCGCCACCATCGAACACACCACAGTGACCATGAAGAAAACCCACTCAGGAGCCCCACCGGACACCTGCCCAGCTCACATATTCCAGAAGGCCGCCGCCGTCATCGCCCCTTAACTAGGACAGATGATCAATGCCTCCTTCATGACCGGCATCTTCCCTGATGACTGGAAACAGGCGGAGGTTAAACCCCTCCTCAAGAAACCAACGGCCAACCCAAAAGACCTGAAAATCTACCGGCCCATCTCTCTCCTCCCCTTCACAACCAAAGTCACAGAGAGACTCGTAAACGCCTGGCTGACCGCCTTCATCGAAGAGAACTCCATCCAAGACGCCTCCCAGTCTGGATTCCACAGCAACCACAGCACCGAGACTGCCCGCCTTGCCGCCACTGACGACATCCGCATGCTACTTGACCAGGAACACCCTACAGCCCTCATCCTTCTGGAGCCTTCAACACCATTTCACATTGCACGCTCGTACCCAGACTTCACGATGCAGGAATACAAGGAGCCGCCCTCGACTGGACCCAATCCTTTCTCCCCGGCAGAATCCAGAGGATCAGACTCCCTCTCTTCTTCTCCGAACCTACTGATATCAACTGCGGAGTACCCCAAGGACTATCCCTCAGCCCCACGCTCTTCAATATCTATAAGGCCCCCCTCGCCACCATCGTCAGACAGCATGGGCTCAGCAACGTATCCTAAGCTGACGACACCCAGATCATCCTCTCACTCATGAAGAATCCTGAAGACACCAGACTCTGCTTCCAGGAAAGAATGAAAAACGTGGCAGCCAGGATGAAAGACAGCTGTTTAAAGCTCAACTCAAACAAGACCGAGGTCCACATCCTCGGACCCTGCACCTCTGCCTGGGACAACACCTGGTGGCCTTCCGCCCTCGGGAATCCACCTACCCCTACAGACCACACACGAAAGCTCAACATCATCCTCGACTCCTCCCTCTCCATGAACCGCCAGATCAACGCCGTCACTTTCACTAGTTTCAACTGCCTGTGCATCCTCCGCAAGACCTTCAAATGGATCCCCCTGACTGCAGAAGGACCATCACCCACACGCTCGTAATCAGCAGACTGGACTACAGCAACGCCCTATACGCCGGAATCAACAGAACTCTCCTACACAGGCTCAAGACCATTCAGAACGCCGCAGCCAGACTCCTCCTCGGGACACCGCGTAACAAACACATGACCCAACACTTACGAGACCTCCACTGGCTCCCCGTCGAGAAGAGGGTCACCTTCAAACTTCTCACCCACACCTACAAACCCCTCAACAACATTGGGCCCAAATACCTCAACAAGAGTATCCTTCCACGTACCCAAGAGGAACCTCTGCTCCGCCGATCTCGTCATGGCTGAGGTCCGTCGCATCTGCAGAAACAGGACAGGTGGGAGAGCCTAAACCTACACCGCAGCCAAGACCTGGAACGAGCTCCCTGTGAACATCAGCCACTCCCCGACCCTGCACAAGTTCAGGAAGGACCTCAAGACCTTGCTCTTCGACTGATCTAGAGCTGCCTATCCTCCCCCCCCCACCCCCGAGCCTTGAGACCCTCACGGGTGAATAGCGCGCTTTAGAAACCACTGATTGATTAATTGAAGGACATCGCAGTTGCCTTAGTACCTTTAAACCTTTGCAGAGCAGAATCCGCCTTGGCACCAAACAGCCGTGATCCATCGAAGGGCAAGTCCATCAATTTTGCCTGTAGATCTGGCCCGACCTCCTCAACTAGGCCTGTCTCCTTTTGGACACAGAGGAACCAATAGCTCTTGCCACAGAGGCAGCTGTGTCCAGACCCAACTTTATCATCTGGTGAGCTGCTGCTTGAGTATCATTCAAGAGCTCTGAAAAATGACCCAGAAATCCCCAGGCAATTTCGGAACTACCTCCCTTAAAGCATGAATATAGCACCCAAATAAACATATAGCATTTATTGATTTTAGGGCCATATTTTCGTAGGAGAAGGCCTTCTTGGCAGACTGTTCCATCCTCTTAGGTTCCCTGTCAGCCGGAATATAGCACCCAAATAAACATATATCATTTATTGATTGTAGGGCCATATTTTCGTAGGAGAAGGCCTTCTTGGCAGACTGCTCCATCCTCTTAGGTTCGCTGTCAGCCGGAGCTGTCGAAAAGGAGTCAGTAGACAATTTAATGGAACAAGAAGCCTGTACTACCAAGCTTTCAGATGTGGGGTGTGACCACAAAAACATTGGATCCCCTGGAGCCTGCTTGTACCTCCTGGCAATGATCCTTGATATCGCCGCCGAAGACATGAGCTTTTGCCATATTTCAAGGATAGGTTCAGTAAGAGCATCATTAAACTGCCATAACAGTTCACATAATGGGGACGAATGAAGCACCTCAGTCAACAAGTTGAACTTCAACTCCACAGAAGGAAAAGGCAACTCTAATATCTCTGCTGCCTTTCTGATCACAGTGTTATAAGACATGACTTCAGGTGGCGCAATACCTTTCGGGGATAGCAATCCCCACTCTAAAGAGATCTCCAAACTACTTGCCAGCTCCAGTCCTTCAAAATTTGGATCCCAACCACAATCTCACCCTCTTCAACATCCTGATTCTCATATAAATACGGCTCTTCCTCCAAAAGCCTCTGTTTGATTCCTTATCTTCAGCATCGGTGGCGCCGGTGACTTCGCCAATGGTGCCGGCAGTTGCTCTGAAGGTGGTGTAATTGGCTCCAGGTGAAACTCTGCCGGTTCAGATGCAGACTGCGCCGATGAAAGATCAATTGGCATCAAAGACTCTCGGCCTTCTTGCACCTGCAACAGTGCTTGTTGTCTCAGTGCCAGGGGAGGCCACGACACCGGAGTCATCGGCATGAAAGGCATAAAAGGTGCCTGTTGGAAATATGCCGGAAAGCCTTCTAAGGAATATGAAAGAGGACCCATTGGGCCAGCTGCCCCACCAGGTGGAGTTGCAGCCCTTGCAAAAATGCTAAAAATAGCACTTAAGAAAGTCAATGGATCCGATCCTGGAGTCGGGAACCCTGGATACTTTTGCTCCTGGATGGGCAGCATCGCTGCCTGATGTGGCAGAGGGACCACTGGATCCGATTCTGGCTTCAGCAGAGGCCGTTCAGTCAGAATCACCAGCCTTGAAGCTGGAGACAACGCCAGAGTCACCCTTGTAGATGGAGTCAGAAATGTTTTCTCTCATTCCTCATGAGTTTTCGGACCCGGAGACACAGACCTAGGCAAGGCATTCCTGGAAGTGCGACGTGGAGAACCATAGCACCGCTTCTTCCTGTACTTCTGTTTGGACTAGGGGTGACGGAATTTGTGGAGTTGCCCTACGCATAATTACGCGAAACGGCAAGAAATCTCTGCGAGCACGCGGAATTTCATGTGCTCGCGGAGATTTGGCTGCGCCTGTTGTAATCTATGCAAGGTCACTTTCAGGGGCAGACGAGCATCATGCCAGAATGAATCATGCCATGCATATTTATCCAAGAAGAAGCCACCGTTTTGTGCAATTCCTCTACTCAGCTGGAGTACTTTCTACTGGCTAATCAGTAAGTGCTACCTCATTGGGTAAATGTATAGTGCTTTTCCTACACAACAGCTGCATACAGGGACAGAAGAGTTGTCTCCAGTGACCATGTGTGTCTGTAATACACACAACTGAAGGGCAGTGGTGGCAAGTACAGTAGCACATCAATCCTATCAAATAGACAAATAAGTTACTGTCAATAACTAATTCCAAATCTTGGTGCCTCTCGAGAACACAAAAACATCCCACTACCCAAGGATGTTGCTGCACGGAAATTCCTCAGAGTTCCCGTGTTACTAGAACAACAAACAATGCATCTCGGCACTCTATATGTCCATATTCCAGTCTATGCTAATCAGCAAAAAACCGTCTTAACTCTGTTATTTGAAACTGCCTAAAATCATGTAAAGCTTTCAATAAGTCATTCTTTAGATTATTTGCCAAAAAGTTAAATTTTTTTTAAATTATCCATGAGTGGTACTTCACATGATAATCAAAGGTCAAAAGGCTCAAGTTACATGAAGCATAATAGCTAACATATAGTGTGTAAATCAACAATGAACATAATCCCAGTGAGTCCTCGGTGTTTATAGAGGGATGATGTCAGCCGACACGTGTTTCGTTACACACTGTAACTTTTTCAAGGCTTTTGACAATAGGTCCTTCCACTACTCAAGATAAAGAGCCATAACAATTTGAAGTGCATCAAGATATGCAAGGAATACTTGGAACACTAAATCCTTCCACTACTCTAAAGTAGAGAGTCGTAACCATTAAACATGCATACGTATGGGAGAGAATTCTAATTTCAGAAAACTAGTCAAAAGCTGGTGTTCTAAGAGTCCAATCCTGTCCTTATTTGATGATCTTCCCGTTATTCCTAGGAAGATATATTCCGATCATTCTGCTACGTATGAGAGTTGTTCCTGTTGCTTTGTAGACAGGAAGTTCAATTAAAATTTTCAAATTTTGGAGCATGTAAGTAAACTAGAGAAATCTCCCACCCTGGAGCAGGGTCAATAGACGCCAGGGTTTAGCAGGGACCGCGATATTAAGTATAATCGCTGGGTAATGTGTCCAATGCAAGAGATTCCCAAACTTGGTAATGCCCGACAACTTCGTGGCAAGAGTTAAAAGTGCATCCGGGGTGTAATATGTCCCTGATCCTCCATATTGCCGCTGATCATTTCTGCCCCCAGCACGGTCCCAGGAAGAAAAAAGTGTGTCTGTGACTTTGCCACCGCGCCGAATGGCGCCGAGGTCCCTTGAGTGAGCTGTACATCATAGTGGGGAAATGCCGAGAAGACGTTGCATACCGCTAGTGTGTATGGGGTGTGGCCAAACGGGCGGGGCTTCAATGAGAGTTCACATGCCTCTTGTTTATAAAGGGTCAGAGGCCGATCAGAGCAGCAGATGAGGAGAAAGCAGCCTCCTGGTCACAGGAACTACACGAAGATTGCATTCGAGAAACTCATGGATGCAAAGAACTCCATCAAGGATTGCAGCTAATTTTTGACTGTAGATATGTGGAGAAAGCACACCTGCCCAGCCTCCACCGAGCTCACGATTTTTGGGGGCTGATTAATGCGTTACTGAATTTGAGCTTCTACTCGGGCTACTGCTTTATTTATCTGTAAGAGCTTCCTGGTGAGGTTTAATTAATAATACCTCATGCCCCCGAATTCCGTTCCGCCACGGATCGCCGAAGATTAGACATTTTCGTGTTCCACGCGGAAATGCCGAAATTTCGCAAGTTACACGAGCGGAATGGAATTAGTTTGGACGACCTCAAAGTATGGGGAGACGGTGACTCCGATCGAGGCTGGGACCTTCGACAACCTCTCTTCTGCTTTTGAGCCTTTGCCATTAAAAGCTTCAACTCCCTTTCTTTAAAGTCTTTGGATTCATCTGACGACACGACGAACATACTTCAACATCATGATAAAACGACAGCCACCAAAGGCAATCATTGTGCAGGTCAGTGATAGACATTTGACCACTGCATTCCCTAGCAGGGCTTGAATCCTGGCTTCCGCGGAGGAGACATCTTCACAACAACTTTGCACCTATAGAATAGGAAGAAATCTCCCACAATATGGAGAGCCTAGGAAAAATCATAACGCATCAACGTCGAACTGATGTCAGCACGCCGACGACGATTTATGATGTCATGCAGAGTTGTGGTATTGTGACGTTCTCATCGACGTGGGAGAGCTAGAGAGAATTGTTTAGGTGGAATGCTTCGCCTGGGGGAAATTCAAAAGATGAGGAATCCCCAGGTAGATGTATCTGTTATAATAGTTAAGTACATGGTTAAAGCAACTAAAAACCATCAGGCAAGCCAAGAGCTCCAGAAGCTGGGGTATAACCAAAGGCTGCACTGGTGGACTTTAAACCAGGACAGAGGGTATGGGTGTTGGAGTCTGTGGCACCTATGGCCCTCTAGGACAAATGGAGTGTTCCCTACCCTAACCTTTAGAGGAAAGGTGAGGTCACCGACTTAGTTGACCTAAGCACTTGTAGGAGCAATCACAAGGTCATCCATTTAAACTGCCTGCAACCTTTCTATAGCAACACAAAAAGATGATGGGCGGAATGCTGAACATTGTCAAACATTTACCCCCAGTCACAGATATGGGTTAAATCCATTTTGCTCACCATGCCTCTCCAGTTTAGAACTATCCATATGCAAATCAATCTTAACCCTGCTCCCCATGGGAACAGCCCAGCCCGAACTGCCAGGCCAGGATCTCTCTGGACCTGAAAACAAGCATCTTACGGTTGGGGGTATCATTGAGGCTAGCTTGAATTTAGTGGCACAGTGAGCATGGGACCCACGTCTGGGCATAGCCTTCCCACTAAGAATGACTGATAGCAACACAAAATGATGATGGATGGAAAGCTGAACATTATCAAACATTCACCCCCAGTCACAGATCTTGGTTACATCCATTGTTTTTATGCTCACCATGCCACCCCAGTTTGGAGCCAACCATATGCAAATCAGTTCTGACTCTACTCCCCATGAGAACATTCCAGTTGATAAAGATCAATTCAAAAATGGTCAGGCGATCTCAGTAGATGTTTCCTAAGTTAAATTTGCCCGGCGTAAAACGCCTCTAATACCATACGAAGTTATTCAATGAAGAGGCAGGCGCTGGAGACAGGAAGACAGGAAACAAGTTTTATTCCGTCGGAGTAGAACACATCAGATCAGACAACAAGGTATCGTCTCGAGGTGCTCTCCCAACCTCTCTGAGACCTGGTCTTTTATACACTGGTTTAAGACATGTGAACGTCCTTTATTACAACAGGGACATTGTGAAGTATGAGAACGACATCACCGGCACCCCCCCAGTTCCGGCCCATTCCAACACATGACAACAGTAGAGGCCCTTTCCCCTCATATGATTGGGAGGGGCTATCACGCAGCTGAGTGTTCTGCCGATTCCTTTGGAATGTGTGCGCCTGATCGAATCTCAGGGGATGGGGAGGTCGTGATCAATAGTGGCTCCTTTCAGGAAAGGCGAGTGCATACAGTAATGGGCAATAAACTGTATCCTCGGGCTAAAGGATGACCAGTGGTTCGTACAGGCAGTCGGGCTCAGAGGAAGGGGTCATCAAAGGAGGGGTATTCATGGACGGAAAGGAGGTGTTGGTCAGGCGCAGGGTGTGATTCCTTGAGACAGAGTCATGGGAGGGGAGGGTTCATGACTTGTGCATGTGAGTGCGGGGGCAGCCAGGGTGCGCGGGGAAGACTTGCAAGGTTCAGGGAAGCGAGCTGACGGGCGATCGTGAACAGGGAGACCATGGTACCTAAAATGGCTGTCGTGTATGCTCGTACCTGAGTCTGCAAGATGGCGTAGATAATGTTCAGTACACGAACTAAAATTCCACAGTCCTCCCTTTAACATGTCTCGCCAGCTTGTCAGTTCGGATCAATCCCCATGAGACCACGCACCTCTATCTCGTATAGGGGACTCATGTGCTCAGGTTTAAAGTTCAAAGTCTTTGGGCACATACAGTTAGAAATGAGTGCACATAAAGATGGTAAACATTGAATACCTAAGCAACACCCACACGTATCATGATTGGTATCAATAAAAACGTGAACAATCTCCATCCCCAGCTCTTCAAAGTGTCCCAGAACCAGCCTCCAAGCGACCATCCTTCCTGCTCCTGGTGAACCTCTGAGGACAGTCTGTGGAGGTGTTCGATTGCTTTGTAGACTGAAGGTGAGTCATCTGGCACGTAGGTGCAACAGCTGGAGCCGATGATGCGGCATGCTCCTCCGCGGTCGGCCAGAACCACATCTAGAACAAGACGGTTTTGAAGAGCCACCAGGCGGACGGCCTGAAGCTCAGCCGTGTTGTTGGCGAGGATGCCAGCGGTGATGTTAATGGTTGTTTCTAATGCCTGAGTCAGGTGTCGGATAGCGCGGCTATTTGCCATTGGTCCCCACAGAGGAACAAGTCCCTTTGCTGCATCCAGGAACTGTGCTCCGGTGGAGTCGGCTTGTTCAACATCTCCGGCGCGCTTTTGCCGGTGGTGGTTGGCTGGAGCCACATACGTGGGAGGAAGAATGAAGGCGATGTAGCACGTACCCCTCCAGCCTCTTGGGAGCCAAGTGTAAGCTTTGGTGCCACAAACAAAGTACATATTCGGGGAAGCAACAAAGGAGGGGGGGTCAGCTGAGACCAATGTTTTGGTGATGCGACAAGAACTGTGACCCACCAGCTGCGTTCCTTGTCCTTCGAGGCATACAAGTCCTGTGACATTGATGACAGACAGGGCCACGGTCAGGGTGGCAGCCGTTTGTTTCCGCAGGTGGGAGAAGGTGGGTCTGGCTGGATTGTGGAGCACTTGCATTTCGACCCTTTCTTTGGCAGGGATGTTCGTAAGGAAGGTTGAACCTGAAATTGCAGGACAAAAGGGTTTTCCTGTCTTGTTCAGCCAGAACCCATAGTAGAAGTGTGACACTGTCTGACCAGAAGTGGTGTTGTCCTTGTGGCTTTCCTGCATGAGGATCAACCAGGCGAGGCAGGAGCCGTGAACTGAGAAAGGAGAAGGTATGAAGGGGATGGAGTGTCCGGTAGCATGTGGGAGCAACCCACAGATCCAGCAGTTCGTGGCATTTGCAGCAAGGTTGTGCTGGTGCAACAGTTGTACGAAGGAATTGTTCCAGAACTCCCTACGCCTTTCTCGGAGCTGAGGTGAAAGGGTGATCAGGTGGTGCTCTTTCGTGGTTGGCTGGACAGTGGTTGGCAACATCTGGTGAGCGGGTGTGCTTTCCTCCAAGATCCAGAAGGAAGTCATGAGGAGGAGGCAAAAGAGGAAGACAATGAAGAAAGCGATTGTCTTTGATCTGTGCAAATTGTCAGTCTTTGGGTTCCTGTAGTGGGTATTTCCTGTTGCTTCCGACGTCTTCTTATCTGGCGCTTCCATCATCTTCTTATCTGGCGCTTCCATCATCTTCATCTTCAAGGTGCTCGGTAGTGGGCAGAACCACAGACTTTGTTTAGCTTCTCTCCGGGTAACCCTTGGTTGCTTTGGGTCACCGTTCTGAGATTTTTAACTTAGTCAGTGGCCTACTTAGCCAAAGCTCCCTCCTTTCGACGCAGGAAATACCCTTCTCGAGATGGCACAGTGGGATCAGAGTGTTTTGCAAGTTCAAGTGCCTCAGTATCAGGATAGCAGTTCAGTGATGGTCGGTCTTTGTTCAGGAGCTCTTCTTGGGTGCTGACATTGTCTGTCGTGGCCAGGGTCGAGGAAATCTTCTTGCAGTGGTGCGCATGTAGCCAGTTCTTTTTCCCCTCCACTCGAAGAGCCGTCCGAGTGGTGATCAGTACTTGCCAGGGGCCCGTCCACCGGGGTTCCAGACTCTTCGTTCGTTGAAAGTTCCGGATTAGGATGTAGTCACCCGGTTGGATATCGTGACCGGGACCCCTGGAAGTATCGGGGATGGCCTGCTGCACCTGTTGATGAATGACAGACAATGTTTTAGTTAACTTGTATAAATAATCTGACAGCAGGACGTCGGGGACGTCGTGAATGGAGGTCGGTTTGGGGGCAGTCCAGAGGTTCATAGGCCGCCCAAACATGACTTCGTAGGGGGTCAAGTGGTGCTTAGTGGGAGTGGAGCGCATCGATAGTAGTGCCAGTGGAAAGGCATCTGGCCACTTAAGTCCTGTGGTGGCCACTATTTTTGACAGTTTCAGTTTCAGTGTAGCGTTGTGTCGTTCAACCAGGCCAGCGGATTGGGGGTGGAAGACAGCATGGGACCTTTGTTTTACCCCCAACCCCTTCAGGATTAGTTGGATAACTTCAGCTATGAAGTGGGGGCCATTGTCGCTCCATAAAATTCGACAAAGGCCGTAGCGGGGGAAAAACTCCTTCAGTAGTACTTTGGCAGTAGTCATGGCAGTGTTATCACGGGTCGGATAGGCTTCCACCCATTTGCTGAAGGCACATACAATGACTAAAACGTACTTCAAGCCTTGGCACCTCTCTAGCTGGATGTAATCCATCTGGAGGACCTCAAAGGGGTGGTCGGGGATCCCAAACCCTCCCCGGGGTACCACAGTTCGTTTCCCGGGGTTGTGTTGTAAGCAGATAAGGCACTGCTGGACTAGGCGTTTGGCCGAGTCGGAGATCTTGTTGTTGTGCCAGACTTTGGAAATGAGTTCAATCATGGGGGCAGAATCTATGTGTGCAGGGGAGTGTGCCATGGTCAGTATGGGGATCAAGTATGCATCAGGCAGCAACCATTTGTTCGTGTCCTTTGTCCGCCAGCAGTCTTCATCGTCCCTTAGACCCACCCGCACCCACTCAGTCAATTCGTGTGGTGTGCTGGCCGATTGGATGTCCCTGATCGTTTCCCTAGCGTCAGTCCATTTTTCTGCTTGTGACCTGGTCACATACATGCGTGTCGTTGTCCTATTCTCAGCTGTGGTTCGGGCAGTGATGTTGGCTAGTGCGTTTCCCTGTCCAACTAAATCTGTCACCTTCTTGTGTGCCTGGCATTTGATCACTGCTAATTGTCTGGGGAGAAGAACTGCTTCAATCAGGGCGGAGACTAAATCTCCGTGAAGGATAGGCGTACCGTGAGACGTCAGGAATCCCCTTTCCCTCCACAGGAGCCCAAAATGATGAACCACCCCGAAGGCGTACTGGCTGTCCGTGTAAATGTTTGCCGTGGTTCCTGCTGCTATGATACAGGCTCGCGTGAGGGCAATTAGTTCTGCTGCCTGTGCGGATCGTTGTGTGATGCGAGCGGTTTCAACTACTGTTCGAGCTGTCGTTACCGCATAGGCAGCAGAAGTGGTGCCGTCTGGGAGTTTGATACAAGAGCCATCTACCCAAAGTTCTCCATCAGGATCTGTAAAAGCAATGTCTCGGAGGTCAACTCTACTCCTTGTCTGTTCGTCCGTGAGGGTCACACAGTCGTGTATAGGGGGTACATCGGGGTCATTTTCGGGCAAGGGTAACAGTGTAGCAGGGTTCAATGTCGTGCATCTCTTCAGGGTGATGTGGGGTGCAAGTAGAGTCAGTTCGTACCCTGTTAGTCGTGCGCTAGTCAGGTGCTGAGTCTTAGTCTGGTTCAAAAGGGTGTCAACTGCATGGGGCACTAATACCGTGAGGGAGTTTGAAAGCACAATTCCCTCACTCTGGCGGATAGAGACAGCAGCAGCGGCTACTGCTCTAAGGCAGGCAGGTAGAGCTCTGGCGACTGGATCAAGAGTGGCAGAGAAGTAGGCACAAGGGCGTTGTTTGGCGCCGATGGGCTGAGTTAGAACAGACAATGCACATCCCTCCCTTTCGTGAGTGAAGAGGGAGAAGGGCTTGGAGTAATCTGGTGTTCCTAGAACGGGTGCCGAGCAAAGGGCATCCCGCAACTCCTTAAAGGATGCTTGGCATTCGGGAGTCCAAGGGAGTGGGAACGGAACATCTTTGGCCAACAGGGAAAGTAGGGGTTTTATAATGAGACTGAAATTTGGTAACCATTGTCGGCAGAAAGAAGTAAGGCCCACTAATGAGCGGACTTGCTTCTGTGTTTTTGGAATGGGGGTGTCTAGGATGGTTTGGATTCGGTCGGGCGTAAGTTTCCTCCCTTCTTTGGACAGGAGGTGACCTAGGTATGTTACTTGGGGCTGACAGAACTGCAGTTTCTTTTTGGAGACTTTGTGACCATTCTCCGCAAGAAAGTGCAAGAGTTGGATAGTGGCTGTGATTGCAAGTGGAGTGGTGTCGGCCGCCAAAAGGATATCGTCAACATATTGGATCAACACCACTCCATCTGGTAGCTGGACGGCGTCCAGCTGTCTTTTGAGGGCCTGGCTGTAAATGCTGGGACTTTCAGTGTAGCCCTGGGGAGCTCTACAAAATCGGTACGAACGGTTTTTTAAAGTGAAGCCGAAGAGATAACGGCTGTCTGGATGGATGGGGATAGAGAAAAATGCATTTTTAAGATCAATAACGGTGAAGGTGGTGGCAGTGGACGGGATGAGAGTCAGAATGGTGGCGATGTCTGAGACTACGGGGTACTGTGGCACCACCACTTTGTTGACTTCTCGCAGGTCGATGATGAAGCGGTACGCTTTCTCATCTCCCTCACCTTGCTTCTTAACAATGGGTAGGATAGGGCTATTGCAGACATTACTAACCACTTCCTCTACCACTCCTGCATCTACCAAGGACTGAATAATCGCTACCAATGCCTTCTCGCCTTCGGGCGATATCCGGTACTGTGGGAGTTTCGGGAGTATTGCATCTGGTCGAACAGTTATGTGTACAGGATCGATCATCATTCGTCCTACATCCGAGTCGTTTCTGGCCCATAGGTACAGGGGTAGGGTATCGAGCAAGGATAGGTCAGCATCTGTTATGGCGTACATATGTCGCGCGGGGTAGGGTCTGGTCATGCTCGGGTTGTCGTACAGAATGACTTGGACTCCATCCGGGGAACACCTAATAGTAGCCCGGAAATGTTTCAGTAAATCAATACCCATAATGGCGTCAGGGGAGTTGGAGGAGAGCAGAAATGTTGTGTCAATGGGATTGCTTCCTAGGTCAAAGGAGATAGGTACAGACAGGGGATTAGTGGAGGGCGTTCCATCGAAACCTATCGAGGTAATGTGTGAGCCAGACAAGGGTGCCCTTGGAATCAGTCGTTTTCATAATACACTACGTGTCGCTCCAGTGTCTACCAAAAATGGAGACTTTGTACCCAGGACCTTAGCAGTGACGTAAGGACCTTGCTGGTCAACACAGAGCTCGACTGGATCCCTCCCTTGCCCCTGGCAGTCCTATGCAGAGTCGTGAGCATTGTTGCAGTCGGACTGTTGGCACTGATTCTGTCGGGGGCGGTCAAATGTGTTTGGTCTGCCAGATCGGTCATTGGTGGTGTCGCGGGTCTGCCCTCGTCCCTGCCCTCCAGTTTTGGAGCCATTTGTCATGTCCCTTGTCTCTTTATTTTTAATCATTTCCCGAAGGGCCAGGCATTGAGATTTCCAATGCCCAAATTCTTTGCAAAATGCACACTGGTCCTCATCGAGGTCAGTTCGTGGAGCGCCAGGTGTGGGGTTGCGGTCTCTAGGGGCCGAATTCCTAGGGGCATTCGACTGGTAGTTCCCTCTATACCGTTCCCTTCCTGTAGTCACTCCCTGCAATTGAGCAATCATTACTCGTTCCTTTAAGTCCTTTTTCTTTTTCTCAGTTGCCCTTTCGTTCTCGTTCTTTTGGTGTTCGTAGTACTGAGCCATCTGAAGGATAGCTGCAGGTTTAGAGGCTCCCCAACTACTCTCGCTAGTCTGTAATTTTTGGGAGACCTCTTGCGATAGCCCTTTTACGTAGTTTTGCACGAATAGGTGTTGTCCGGTTGCGGTGGTCATATCTTGGCCACTGTAGTCGGAGAACACTGTTTCAAATCGTGAGAAGTATTCTGATACATCTTCCTGAGGTTTCTGGCGACAAGCCGTGACTACCGACCAGTCTACCTTCTTTTCTGGGATCAACGTCTTTAGCTTCTGCACTATTTTGTCGGGGAGTTCCAGTATATCTTTTACAGGTTTCTTTCCGGGCTCTCGCTGCCTATCTAGGTCATCGAGTTGTTTCCAGGTGTGTCCGAACAGGTCAGTGTGGTCGGCTTTCCGGATTTGCTTCCACACATCAGCCGGCAGACACAACCCGAAAAACAAATCAATGTCCGCTAGAGTCATTATGGTTGAGCCCAAGGCTGTGCCTAGTTCTGTATAAAATGCCGTAGGGTTCTTTCGTAGATCGGGCAGGGTTTGCCTAAAAGTTAAAATATCTTGCCGATCCCATGGTTGGTAAACCCAGTTGTACACAACCCTCCCTTTTGCATCTGCGTGGTTGATATCATCGTTTGTTCCCTGACCTCTTGGGGGAACCCAATAGGGGGCGGCTTCTCTGATAGGCATCATCGTGTTGGCTGCTTCTAATGAGGACTCAATCGTCCCAGGGACTGTGATCTTGACCTCTGGTTTCTGTTCCGCGAGGTGGCGGAAGACCTCAAGCGTTTGCATGAAGAGGTCCGTCACATCGCTCTCAGTTCCATCTCCAACATCGACCCTTCTATATAGAGCCGTCAATTTAGCAGGACCTTTATTCTGGTACCTATCCTCATACGCGTTCAGGGTGTGGTAGCTGAACCGTAAAATGAAATGCCGTCTATGACTACCGGCATGTGAATTGTGCATATTCATCGTATATTCTTCGCTCTCCTTCCGTTCTACCAGGGTCTTTGCTATCTGGTCGATTCCATCCCGCTCATCTTTGCTCAACCTATTCGGTCTGGCTGTTAGGTGCCTGCTAGTCTCATGTTCATCTGCTGTTGTTACCAATGCGGCTGGTGCGAAGGCCGTAAGAGCCGGGGCACTAGCGCTAGGGTCACCCGTACCTGCACCTTGAACTGGTGAGTGTTGTGCTAGAGGCTGGCTGGGAGCATAGGGAGGAGGCATGTAGATAATTGGAGGACCGAGCAGTAACTCGTCATTTGCCCGCTGTTTGGAGGGTATCTCCGGGTAGAGCGCAGAGGTGGTCCTGACAGGGCATTGGCCTGCCAGTCCTGATTCTTGCGTTTGTCTAACTTCCTCTCTTCTTATTATTTCTTCATCTAGTTCTTTTGCGGCCAGATGGGCGGTTTTTCGTAACTCTTTTACTATTTTCGCTTCCTCTCTTTTCCTGCGATGTTCTGCTTCTTTGCGCCACATGCCAATACTATCAAGCATAGTGGGCGTTGCCTTGTTTATTTTTACAGCTGCTTCTAGTGTTTTTATTTTATTTTTATCAAATGAACCTATCAGTGGCCATTGATTTTTAGGATCCTTTTTTGTATATATATGCCATAACTTACTATAAGCTATAGCGACTAGTCCTTGCTTAGTAAACATGTCCTTATTAGGGGTGCCTTCCAGTGGAGCTGGATGGTTCATCTCTAATAAGCGGTCCGGGTTGACCCAACTATGAACCAATGGGGAGAAGATAGGCATGACGGATTACAATGGGGGGGCAAAAGCCTGCACTACCTATCTTTTCACTACTTGCAAAGACTGGACAGAATATTCTATTCTACGCTATTTGCAAATAGAGAATACCTCCGAAAAGAACCAATTCCCAAAACAGTCAATGTTCGGGCAAACAATCAATCAATGAGGAACGAAATAGGTACGACGTGTTAAAGGTTTGCGTTACCTACCCTTCACTATCGGCAAAGGGAGAGAGAATATTCCTATTCTTCCCCGTTTGCAGACAGAGAAGATCCTTAAGAGAACCAACTTCGAACAATTCAATGCTCGATTCAATCAATCAATCAATGTGGAGGAAAAAAAAGGCACGACGTGTTAAAGGCTTGCGTTGCCTACCCTTCACTACCTGCAAAGACTAAACAGAGTATGGCGATTCTGTGTTTGTTTGGAAATAGAGAATTCCTCAGAAACAGTCAATAAGTAATACTAGTATTTTCAAACAATCAATCAATCAATTTCGCAATTTGTCGTGTGTCACGACCTTACCCGGACCGCATGGACAGTTTCTCGTCTTCTGCTTCCAGCGCCCGATCGTCCTCTACTCTCTGTTGCTATCGCGGCACTCCTGGTGGTTCCCAGTCAGGACCGTAGATCACTCGGGAGAGGTCTGCTCGGAATCAGTGAAGTTCAGATGATCGGCTGTCAGACGAGGGTCTATTGGACAGGAGCTCTTCCGATCGTTGCAGTTGTTCACTCTGTCGTCGGGACCTCTCCCACTGGATCCACGTGTCGCTGATGGGCCCCGCGTTTGGGACGCCAATTGATAAAGATCAATTCAAAAATGGTCAGGCGATCTCAGTAGATGTTTCCTAAGTTAAATTTGCCCGGCGTAAAACGCCTCTAATACCATACGAAGTTATTCAATGAAGAGGCAGGCGCTGGAGACAGGAAGACAGGAAACAAGTTTTATTCCGTCGGAGTAGAACACATCAGATCAGACAACAAGGTATCGTCTCGAGGTGCTCTCCCAACCTCTCTGAGACCTGGTCTTTTATACACTGGTTTAAGACATGTGAACGTCCTTTATTACAACAGGGACATTGTGAAGTATGAGAACGACATCACCGGCACCCCCCCCAGTTCCGGCCCATTCCAACACATGACAACAGTAGAGGCCCTTTCCCCTCATATGATTGGGAGGGGCTATCACGCAGCTGAGTGTTCTGCCGATTCCTTTGGAATGTGTGCGCCTGATCGAATCTCAGGGGATGGGGAGGTCGTGATCAATAGTGGCTCCTTTCAGGAAAGGCGAGTGCATACAGTAATGGGCAATAAACTGTATCCTCGGGCTAAAGGATGACCAGTGGTTCGTACAGGCAGTCGGGCTCAGAGGAAGGGGTCATCAAAGGAGGGGTATTCATGGACGGAAAGGAGGTGTTGGTCAGGCGCAGGGTGTGATTCCTTGAGACAGAGTCATGGGAGGGGAGGGTTCATGACTTGTGCATGTGAGTGCGGGGGCAGCCAGGGTGCGCGGGGAAGACTTGCAAGGTTCAGGGAAGCGTGCTGACGGGCGATCGTGAACAGGGAGACCATGGTACCTAAAATGGCTGTCGTGTATGCTCGTACGTGAGTCTGCAAAATGGCGTAGATAATGTTCAGTACACGAACTAAAATTCCACAGTCTGAACTGCCATGGAAGGCCCTCCTCATCTGGGCATACCCTTCCCACTAAGTGCAACTTAAAGCAACACAAAAAGTTGATGGCTGGAATGCTGAACACTGTCAAACACCGACTCCCAGTTAAAGATTTGGGTTAAATCCACTGTTTTTTGCTCACCGTGCCGCCCCAATTTGGACCCAGTCATATGCAAATCAGTCTTGATCTTGCTCCCCATGGGAACAGTCCAGCCCGAACTGCCAGGTCAGGTCCTCCCTGGAACGGAAATCAAGCACCCTGAGACCGCTACATGATGGCTTCACTGAAACCTATGGTGTTTGTATCAAACACCTTATCTTAATAAAACGATACTGATGCCACTAGTAGATTTATTAAGACATGCACCCAGAGGGCAGCTTAGATGTGCCCCCTGAAAACCTACCAGCCTCTTCGTGAGCTGGCTGACTGGTATCGTCAAGCCTGCCACCATAGATGAGTTTCTGACCCCACGGAGATTAGAGCCCGCATTACCTCAAAAGAGAGCATTTGGGATTATTAATTAAAGCCCTGCAAGTGTCTGGAGTGGTGCTGATGACTGACTGAATCCAGGATCCATGCTTTTGCTGCCGCCGCTCTCTGCTTCTGCTCTCTGCTGTGGCCAGGACTGGTGTTCCCGGCTGTGGCCGGCGCACTCCTGAAGCACCTGAGCACCCGGGCCCCTGATCTCCTGACCTCCCGCGCCGACGAGCCGCACTGAAGCCGTCTGTGCTGCCGGTCCCACCGCCTCTGCCTGCCTGCCTTTGCTGTGAGCAGCTGCGATGAAGTCGAGGCAGGCGGGGCAGGCGAAGCGAGGAGAGGCGGGTGAGGCGAGACGTGGCAGGGAGAGGCCAAGGCGGGCCTCGTGAGTAAGACTCGTGAGCAAGATTCGTGAGCAGCCTGAGGTGTGCTTGTGGATTATAGCACAGCCTCCGCCGCTAGCGGCCAAGATGTCCTCATTGCCCCCACCGCTACCTGTGGCATTTTCACAGCAAGTCCTGCTCCAGAGAGCGCACTGAACAGCAAACCTGCAACCTGCTATTCACTTCCCACAACAACGCGACCCGCAGCAGCTTAGGTTGGGGTGGAGTGGATGTGGAGCTGTAGCTCTACCCCCGGTCCAGATTCAGCGGGAGCAGGGGCAGGCATGTTCACAGTTACTGTGACTGTGGGTGTGCAGGAGTCAGCGTGGTTCACCCTCAAGATCATGTTCACGATCTAGTTGACGAAGATTAAAAGCTAATCAAAAGCACGTAAAAACAAAAGCATTTGCCTTTGCCCTTGCCTTTAATCTAACAGAGGATTGATGCCATAAATTGGTTCTAACACTATTGCTTCCTCCTGCCAGTAGTAACCATCAGCAACCATCAGCTGACTCAATAGCAAATACTTAGGTTACTAAACTGTGCGCCAGCTGTAGGTAGGGATGTCCCTCTGCGGATTGGGACTCTTAGAGTTCACCGAAGATACAGCACGTAGGATTCTGCAGAGGATAGCAGTTTCACCAGCAGCACTACCTGCAAGTCAACGCCTGTAGAAGCAGCCAGGGAGGACACGGCTCGCGGCTCTGGGCAGCTCTGGGTAGCTGCCCTCACTGCAGTACAGTGGCAGTGCACAGAGCACCGCGCGTCCCTCCGGTAACCTTCCACTGGACAGAGCCAGGATCAAATTAGGCAGCAGTTTACCAAACCCCACTAAAACCCAAGATAACCATCTCATCAGTCTCCCCAGAACTAAGATTAGGGCGGGTCCACGGGGTGCATAAATCGGCAACCAGAGCAGGCAATGTCAGCAGCAACTCAACATAGCCAAGCGGAAAAGGTAGCTGAAATCCCTGGATTGCATAGAGGGAGAGCCGCAGGTCAAGACCAGACCAGTCACGCAGGTGGAGGGCACCATAATTGAAATAACATCAGATACAAGGAGTCTCAGCGACATAACGCCAGAGTCTAAGTCCTCAAAACAACGCCTTTTTCAGCCGAAAATCGACACCAAATTTTGTTTCTTAAAAAATGCAGGCGATATCCTGCTTTCACGCCCCACTGAACCTGCGGGTCTTCAAACACCACTTCTCCCCTGCCAAGAGGACAAAGGGAAGGTGGAAGGGAACGAAGGGCCTACAGCTCAAGGAGGAAGGGGGGATAGAACAATGACATATTTATACAACCCTGCATCCGCTGCAGGCCGGAACCTTAAAACCCCAGAGACGACCCCAAAGTTAAAGCTTAACGAACTATACCCAGAGGCGTTACAAAATTTGCCTCAAGTTGGGGGGGGCAACGAACGAGCTTAACAAAGCAAGGGAAGAATGGACCAGAAACACTGCTGCTACCCATAACATCCCTGTGGCCACATTGTCCAGGCCCCTCATCCAACACAAAAATGATGGAGGTAACTGTGTATCACTAGAGCCACTGGCCATCTATGAGCTAGAAAATATGACAGCCACCATCCGGCTGGGAACAAAGGCCGACCCTTTAGAGGACAACTTGGAAAGTACCACAGAGAGAACAATGGCAAAAGGGGGGTTAACACCTAAAAACATAAAGGACAAGCCGGATACAGAAAATGAAGTACGCTCTGTCCCTTCACAAACCCAATACAAGCCAGAGCTGTTTCAATCTAGCTTGCTGCTGGATGAATCAGAAGAACCAGACTAACACTCATATTTAGACAAGGAGGAGTGGGAAGCACTTCTGGCAGCCTACCGGGAGGACAGGCACGGGAGCGAATCAGCAGAAAACTTAAAAATGGATAGATGCAAGGAGACGGTGGAGGGGTCGCTTGCGCTGCCTACTTGCACAATTAGTGAAATTAGAGTACACCATGGGAAAATGGGAAAAACAGACAATGGTAACAAAACCGGCAGTGAGGCTGGCAACCTTAAAGAGGAAGGGCAAGAAACTGCCCAAGGGGATGCATGGGCAAGTCTGCTCAAAACTGTGCAGCTCCTGGTTGAGGCCTTGCAATACCAGACTGACAAAATGGACTTGCAACTATCCCTATTGAACACCCTGGCAGTATATGTGGTATCAATTGACGGCAAATTGGGAAATTTGAGCACAATGCTGGAAAGCACTCAGGACCATACCCTAGCAAACCTCCGAACCTGCCGATGCAGCCCAATTGTGGACAAACTGGCAACTCTTCCACCAATGTGAAAAAGGCATCAAATATCAAAAATATGCAGCCTTCAAATCAGCAAACCCTGCTTGCGCGTGTCGAAGTCGTATCAACTCGCCAGCTTGGGCTGGCCAATACCAATTCTAATTGAACAACCAAAAGGGAACACCAACAGCGACATCAGTAAGCAAACAATAGCATTGACACCCAGCTACAACAACACGCTAGAACAAGCAGAGGTAGCCAAAGGGGAATTGAAACTAAACGCAAAATTAAGACCTGCACCAAAACTGAAAGGTTGGAACTAGAAACAAAGCCCCTCCAGGACTGGATTTCAACAAGTCTTTGGGACATCATTAGCGCAAGAAGGAACAGTGCCACTGCTTAATGGGACAATGCAACAGAACAGCCCTTCATCCGAAGTAATTAACAGTATTACAATCATGTCTAGTTGCGCCCAAGCTCCAACGAGCAGAAAGCAAGAAACGAGCGTACCTGAGGACGCACAAGAGACTGTGGGAGCTGACCCCCCCAACAGCGTCTGGTGGTAAATCCCACAGTAAACCACATCAAAATTAGAATTGATGGAGTAAGAGGGATGGGAAAACGAACCTCAGAGACCAACCAGGATTTTAGCGATGTCGATGTCTCAGGGGCATCAATTATAAACAACAGTGTCGCCGCTGGGAGGCACACAAACCAGGGGAACCTGGATGTCCCTCTCAGCAAACGCTTAGCCAAAAGGGAGGTAGAGTTATTACAGAACAGTCAGCTCTTGCCTGTAGGCATATCAGATCCAAAAATAATAATAAAAAATTCTATGACAGCTCAAACACAAAACCGAATCAGTCCCCGGCCCCAAACACCAAGGAAGTCTAGGCTGCACAGAAGCGATCCAAATAGCACCGGGATGCCCACAAAACGAGGCCAGCCGGCCCACCTTAGAAATCCATAATGAAGTTTCTATCTGGGCAGGGGCAAGGGGAACAAACGCAATATGGTTCAAGCCTGAATACACTTCTAAAGGAAGGCACAACATTCTGAACCGAGGCAACATACTGCGGCTATTATCTCACATAACCTCATTGGCAGACATAACGATGACAGACTTGGAGTCAATAGAATTCATTAATTGCGGGGACTTAAAGGAAGGTGAAAAAACAAGAGCAGCATGGACCTTGTCGACAATAGCACTTAAAATACTGAAAGAAAGTGACATCCTAAAGTCTTGGGGGATAACCATCACCCGTTACTTAAGCCAGGATATCCAGATCTGTTAATCCCAGAACCCCTGAGAAGGCCGTTGGCAGACCAATTACATCAGTGCTGAGAGGAGCCATAGGGTACTGCAATGGCGAGAAGAGGCATCAACCTGAGGAATTAAGAAGTCGCAAAGACCTCTTCACACCGCAAGCTCGGGAAGAAGACACAAGATGGTTCCCAAGAAACATAAATAATACAAGAGACTGACAAAACGCTCGCCCACTGAACACAGCAAACACATTAGGGACAGTACGCATCTGCTCCTGGAATGTGAACGGGCTCACCAACAAACTAGCGGACTCGGATTTTATCACCTATGTCAGGGCCTTTGATATAGTGGCACTACAAGAAACGTGGGTGACAAACCTGCCTCACCTTCAAGGATTTCTGCACTTCTTTGTAAATGCCATAAGGGGAGCAAAATATGGCCATCCACAAGGAGGCTTGGTCACATATGTCGCCAATATAGTCGCCTATTCTGCTTGCATCTTCGGCTCCAAAATACAGTCAACTCTAGCAGTCAATATTTCCTTCTCATCACCATCATCAAATAAAAGGGATTCTAATATCATGTTGCTAAATGTGTACATCCAACCAAACAATAAAATCAAACTAATCAAGGAAATTAGCAACTTTGTGGAAACATGTATAAGCGAGGGACCCACATCTGACCTTGTCTTAACTGGGGACTTAAACCACAATTTAATGGGATCCTCCGTGGACAAAGAAGTGCTTCTGCAAAACGCAATCTGGAACATCCCGCAAGGAAAACCTCACACGTGCAAACAAACCAAAAATAGGACAAACTACCGTGGAGGTTTTGGAACATCTTAATCTAAGGGCATTAAATGGTAGATCACCGATAGACAACCCCTCTTCCCCCCCCCCCGTGATGACATACAGCTCTGCAAAAACAAGCTCGATTCTGGACTATACTTTCGTCTCCGTTGGTCTCTTCCAACAAATTGCATCGTTCCAGCTGGGCAACAAAGGAGACAGTGATCACCGGCCCCAAGAAATAGAACTGAGAACAGTCACTCCAACATTCGAACCCTGCCGGGAGCCCCAAGGATCAATTGTTACCATCAACTTAAGAAGAATTAATTCAAGATAGCCGCAGGAAGTGAGATGCTTGTAACTGCAAAACAACACTATGCTGTGAGGGTCTGAGAGGGTGAAGTGGAGAAATGGAGAAACTTCCTATTAGCAATGGAGGCGACTAAGATCAAACCACCAAACCTCCAAAGATTCAGCGGCATTAAACCAATATCTTATAGCGCTAAGCAAGAAATGAAGCTTCCAAAAAAAAAAAAAGGATTCAACAATTATTGAGACACCTTCGACACAAGCCCAGCGATGAACCACACTTACAACATTTACGGGAACAAAGGGCAGTCCTCAAAAAACTAAAAAGGGATGCGAATAGAGCTATGGAGGAGGATTTATGGGCCAACTCGGAATGACAATGTCAAGCATAACAATAGCACCAGATTCTGGGGTACCATAGACCAGTTCATTTACCATAATCATGATGATGTCTCCACAAACATTACAGAAGAAGCCTGGGTAAAATATCTTGGGTCTCACTTTCAACAAGGCACTGAATGTAGCGAGAAGCCCCAAGCCTGTCAAATTGAACCTGACTTTCAAACGACACTCAAGGACTGGGTAAAAATCAATCGCGTCGACTTTGGGAAATCAGGGCCAGACCAACCAAATAATGGCCATCAAATGATTCAAATAGACTCTATCAAAAGGCAGATAGGAAAGGGGTGCAGAGAAGGTGCTCCTGGCCCAAATGGAATTCCACCAGTACTTTATAAACAGGAGACAACCTTCTGGGCAGAAGCACTGGACCCACGCTTCAGAGAAATCAGATCGCTGAACATCCTGCCCAGCTCATGGAGAGGATCAATCATTTCCCCTATCCATAAATATGGTGACAAGCTGGAACCTCAAAACTATTGTTTAGTAGCTCTACTAGACAACAAAGCAAAATTCTTTGCAGGCCTGTTATTGGAGGACCTTCAGGCTTGGGTGAAAGAAAAATCCGCAATACCTCTCCAACGGACTGGCTTCACAAAATCAGTGGGGACAACAACCAACATATTAAGCATGACAATGCTTATGGACAAGGCAGCAGCTACACGATCGTCACTATACCTTTGCTTTATCGATGACAGGGCCGCTTTTGATCATGTTAACCGCACCAGATTTTGGTCTAAACTACATCACTGGGGACTCCCTCAGCCCCTACTCAACCTGATCATAAACCTGCATACGGACACGTGGCTACAGGTGAAGTTGGGCAATGGAACCTTTCAATCAAAACGCATTCCCACGGATAAAGGCCTGAAACAAGGCTGTGTTTTGGCACCCACTCTCTTCAATCTGTATACAGCCGATTTAGTTCCGCTGCTAATCGGCTGTAACTCACATGCCCTGAAATTAGGAGACACGGCACTTCCCTGTCTTCTTTATGCAGATGACATAGTCCTGATCAGCAAAACAAAAGTGGGGTTACAACATCTCCTAAATACAACGCGGGACTACTCAAAAGCAAAATATCTAACGATCAACCCAGACAAAACAAGAACAATGGTAATTGGGAACAAAAGGTGACAAACTGCATCCTGGTTTTGGGGAGAGACCAGATTAGAAGGTACAACAGAGAACAAATACATCGCCGTGAAACTGGATTCCGGCGATCACTTCTTGGCGCAGAAGAACAGCATAAGGCAAAAAGGTTTAATAATAGCAACTTCCCTAAAAACCTTAAATTCTAAATTATCTGGCCCATCTATCCTGCCACTCGCAGAGGTGGTTCGTACAAAACTTGTACCAACAATCGCCTATGGTAGTAAGGTAAACAAAGGCAAGGACACGGAAATACTTGACGCCAGAAACTGGTCCTAGGATGCTTGGTTCCGGTCCAGGGAAGATATGGCTTAGCAGTTCGGGCTGGACTGTTCCCATGAGGCACAGGGTCAAGACTGATTTGCATATGGCCATGTCTGAACTGGGGTGGCTTGGTGAGCAAAATAACGATGGATTAAACCCAGATCTGTGACTGGGGGTGAATGTTTTGCCATTGTGCAACATTCCGTCCATCATCTTGTGTGTTTTTCTGTTCACCCTATGTGGGAAGGGTATGCCCAGACGTGGGTCCCACGCTCATTAAGCCACTGGAGTCAAGCTATCCTGGTTGAAGACGGCTGATAGCCAGAAACCGGTCCTAGGATGCTTGATTACGGTCCAGGGAAGATATGGCTTAGCAGTTCGGGCTGGACTGTTCCTATGAGGCACAGGATCAAGACAGATTTGCATATGGCCATGTCTGAACTGGGGTGGCTTGGTGAGCAAAATAACGATGGATTAAACCCAGATCTGTGACTGGGGGTGAATGTTTTGCCATTGTACAACATTCCATCCATCATCTTGTGTGTTTTGCTGTTCACCCTATGTGGGAAGGGTATGTCCAGACGTGGGTCCCATGCTCACTAAGCCACTGGAGTCAAGCAATCCTGGCTGAAGACGGCTGATAGCCAGAAACCAGTCCTAGGATGCTTGATTCCGGTCCAGGGAAGATATGGCTTAGCAGTTCGTGCTGGACTGTTCCCATGAGGCACAGGGTCAAGACTGATTTGCATATGGCCATGTCTGAACTGGGGTGGCTTGGTGAGCAAAATAACGATGGATTAAACCCAGATCTGTGACTGGGGGTGAATGTTTTGCCATTGTGCAACATTCCGTCCATCATCTTGTGTGTTTTGCTGTTCGCCCTATGTGGGAAGGGTTTGCCCAGACGTGGGTCCATGCTCACTACGCCACTGGAGTCAAGCTATCCTGGCTGAAGACGGCTGATAGCCAGAAACCGGTCCTAGGATGTTTGATTCCGGTCCAGGAAAGACATGGCTTGGCAGTTCGGGCTGGACTGTTCCCATTAGGCACAGGGTGAAGACTGATTTGCATATGGCCATGTCTGAACTGGGGTGGCGTGGTGAGCAAAATAACGATGGATTAAACCCAGATCTGTGACTGGGGGTGAATGTTTTGCCATTGTGCAATATTCCGTCCATCTTCTTGTGTGTTTTGCTGTTCGCCCTATGTGGGAAGGGTATGCCCAGACGTGGGTCCCTTGCTCACTACACCACTGGAGTCAGGCTATCCTGGCTGATGACGGCTGATAGCCAGAATCCGGTCCTAGGATGCTTGATTCCGGTCCAGGAAAGACATGGCTTGGTGGTTCAGGCTGGATTGTTCCCATGAGGCACCGGGTCAAGACTGATTTGCATATGGCCATGTCTGAACTGGGGTGGCATGGTGAGCAAAATAACGATGGATTCAACCGAGATCTGTCACTGGGGGTGAATGTTTTGCCATTGTGCAACATTTCGTCCATCTTCTTGTGTGTTTTGCTGTTCGCCCTATGTGGGAAGGGTATGCCCAGACGTGGGTCCCATGCTCACTACACCACTGGAGTCAAGCTATCCTGGCTGATGACGGCTGATAGCAAGAAACCGGTCCTAGGATGCTTGATTCCGGTCCAGGTGAGGCTGGAATTTAAGATGAGCGACCAATACCATGTACAGAGAGCCAGTTTTTAAAAAATTAGGCGCTCTGCACAAACCGCAAAAGAAGGCTCTTTGAAGAATCTAATCTGGCTGGATGTCCTATCCATAAACCGATTGGCGTTACAAAATGCCTGGTAGAACGCCATCTCTGAAGCCTTGGAGTTTAAAGGCGCAGCAGCTCTTTGGAACTTAAATTTGTCTCACCTGCAGTTCAAAGCAGCTCTAAACAAAGAGGTTCATAAAGGATCCCTCGTATCTGATCGTCGGACCTTCACAATAAGAAAGCATGCTGACCTCTTTATTAGGAGCTTTGCCCAAAGAAGGGTTCAAAAATTCTTTACTAAACCAGTGTTGATGTGCTACAAAGTTAGGTTCTGTCAGCATCCTATGGGCTGCTTCTCATCTTTTGACCTCTTGACTCTATGGGTGTGTCTACCTTTCAGCAACATGTGCTGTCTTTGGCTTGCTACAGGAGGTACTCTCACACTTTCTCTGCATATGCCCTGTGATAATGCATGAACACATTAGGTTTCTACATCATTTCCTGATTAATCAAGGGACATGGACAATACGAACTGCTGTTGAATTTCTTTTGAATGATGCTCACCAGCAAGTATAGCTAGCCTTATAAAACGTTTGGACCGAGTAGACAAAACATTAAGGAACTTAGCCAGACTCTCAACCTCCTCGGGGATATAGGGATATCACTCTGGAGTGTATCTCTTGTATGATCTTTATGTTCTCTGATTGGGATAGCATCTAACGCAATGGACTCCAGTGGCTCTGTTGTGTGCTACTTAAATATTAGGGGAATATTTACAAGGACGGAGTTAAAATTATCACTAAAGCGGCGATAATAGGCTTGATAATAAGCTCTTGAGAATTCCAGAGAATTCCAATAGAAGCCCAAGTTTACACCAGAACATGGGCTTCTATTGGAATTTTCTAGAATTCTCAAGAGCCTATTATCAAGCCCCTTATCGCCGCAGTTTTCTGCCGCTAAAGCAGCGATAATTGTAACTCCGTCCTTGTAAATATGCCGCTAAGTTACTTATCCCATGCTTTCTGTTTTTGCTCAGTCATTGCTGGTAAACTTTGGCCAATGGTTGAACAAAATGGGCAGGCTGCCAGGCTAAATCTGCTATTGCCATAAAGGTCTATTTGAGTTTTCCATTGATTTCCGCTTACTTTTGCTGAATTTCGCCTATGTTGTCATTTTAATGATTTATAGTTTAGATCTTGATTGTAGTAAATTTCTTACCACATCTGTTACTGAATATTTAGCCCTTTCAACACTTTTTAGGACACGGCACTTTACAATTCTGCATATTAGCAATACCTTCCGGTTTTAGACCAATTTCTTTTTTAACAGCAATGAAATGCCATTACGCTCAGCATTAGAACATATAAATCAAAAACAGCTGCATCACCAAACATGTTAGCAATCAATTTGTCGAAATATTTAAGCCTCAGTTTACAGCTAACTAAATCTGTCATGTGAATATCTAGCGAGGTAGTTTGATCTTAGAATTCGATGCAAACTCACTGTTAAATCCCCAGTTATTAGAAAGATATTTTTAAAACACGTTATAAGCTCCTTTTGTTTTTAACTTTTTATAAATTGATTATAATATATATTATGACACTGTTTATTTTAACTTTCTCTCGCATCTGCACAAATTATTACTTCATGTTGTTGGCACTTTAATGGACTTACTTGACTAAATAAAGTATTTCAAATTCTTTAAAATTAGTTTTTCATTGTTTAACAGTTTCAAGATGATCATCATGTTTAGAAGAAACATGTCACACATGTTGGATCGGTACAGTAATGATATGCAACACATATTACCTTTCAAAGATTGTTGCCCAATGCTATGTTTAATTTGTACTTTTTTTTTATTTTAAGCACAAGCCCGCAACATTTATACACACATTTATTTTCCCTTTTTCCAATTTTATTCTTTTAAATTATCTTGATTTTTGACATTTTTTGTGGATGGGTGAGTGGGTGAATGTAAGGATCTATGCGTCCAAGAATGAGTAGAAGCATGTGTCGATGATGAGGTATTTAGTGTATAAATTTATCAGTGACTGAAGAGGTACTTTCACTTACATCTAGATATTTTGGCATTGCCAGTGCTTGTTTAACGAGGTATGTAGTATAGTCCAGATCAATGACAAAGGTGTTGTGATATTTCCCTATTATATAAGAGCATCTCACACGTAAGGTGCTGTGCATACAAGATGGGATGGTATTCCGACACAATATTGTGTGCAAAATATTGTGAAATACAAATATCATGTCAACCAATTCGTGATGTCAAAAATATGGTGGGGTTAGAATATAGGTAGGTATAAATATTGCTTTTAAGTCTTTGATGTCATTTTGTTGCCCATCATATTGTTTTCTAAATTTTAATTATTTATATGAGTATATTATTTTTTATGCTATAAACTGTCATTGTTAAGTATGTCTAATTATTTTTAGAGTCATTTTGTTTTTGTTTGTTTGATTTGGTTATACATTTCAAATTCTTTTTTTATTTTATGCTAGTTTCAAATTTTTAGGTCGGTTGCTGGGTTTGTAGGTAGTAGGGTGGAAAGTATTTCTAATATTTATTTTTTAATCAATTATGAAAATGTTTTATAGATTTAAATTTGTTAATAGATATTTGATTATGTAAATATGTTTTTAATTATTTAATAGATAATTTGAACAGAATTGTAATACTGTATGTGGTTTAATGATGATTGTGTTCATTATTTTTTTTTTATTGTTTGGATATTAATCAATTATATTATGTAAAAAAATGTTGGTTTAACAATTACATTTTAGAGTTTTTTTACATTTTTAAATAAAGTGAAATGTTATTTTTTCCACATATTTTAATTTGTGTTTGAATTTTAAGGTAAAAAGTTGGGAAGCATTTTAAATCTATGGGCCCTATTACGGTGCCGACTGGACGAGCGTCCGATCGGCACAGTAGCGGAAGCAGGGCCGTCTGAGAAGGAGTTGGCGGTCCTGCTTCCATTATTTGCATGCGACCGCCTTGATCGAGGTAGGAAAGTTTATATTTTCCATTGCGACTTGTGCTGCGAGCCGCAATAGAAAACATACACATAGGAAACAACCATGCACTCT
Organism: Lissotriton helveticus; assembly: GCF_964261635.1. NCBI lineage: Eukaryota > Metazoa > Chordata > Amphibia > Caudata > Salamandridae > Lissotriton > Lissotriton helveticus. Next base: position 2,049,684,400 of record NC_136065.1, read on the forward strand.
GTGGCAGGCACCATGCAGTGCCTGTCACATGGTGTAGGGATGTTTAGGGGGGAAAAATAGGTGCCCCCCAAGCCCAATAGCGGAGGGCCAGGGGAGAAGGGAGCGCTGCTATGGGTCCCCAAAGTCACTTTCCACCTGCCTTTTTATGGCAGGGGGACCACCATGAAAGGGCAGGCGGAAAGGTAGCTAGTAATCCCCATGGGGATGCCTGAGAAGGTACAGTCTCCATCGTGGGAAATGCGATCCGACCAACTGCCTGACGGGCTCCTTGAGCCTGTCGGAAACTGTTGATCAGTCCCTGCACTGATGCGGTCCAACCGACCGCATCCTAACGCGGCCATCTGACCGCAGATTCGGAAGTTGGTGTGACCAACACCGACGTGCCGTCAGTGTCGGTCCCACCGACATTGTAATGACCCCCTGTGTTTACATGTTTTAATTTATTACATTTTTAAAAATGAATATGGCATTTTTTATATTCATTTTGTGCTTTTAGTTTTCATATATAAATTCTATGATGTTACTAACATTTTTCAAAATTTGTTTGCGGAAATATATTTATGTTTTTATTTTATATGCATGTAATTTATTTTGTATCAATTTAGGATAAGGAAAATTAAATCTGATCTTTCTAAAGTTAAATATGTTTCCTACTGTTGCTTACACTGGAGAAAGAATACTAGTTGTCACCCCTCAAAAAACTCAACACTTTCCGTAGTGTTGCTTAAGTCGAAATGGGAATACTAAATCTAACCCCTTCAAAGTCCAACACTTTCATTACTCTTGCTCAGCTTGTAGTGGAAATAGTAAATCTGACCGCTCCAAAGTCCAACACTTTCCCTACAGTTGCTCATGGTGGAGTGGGAATAGTAAATTTGACTCTTCCAAAGTCTAACACTTCCCCTTTTATTGATAAGATTGAAGTGGGCGTACTAAATCTGGCCCCACAAAAGCTCAGCACTTTCCCTACGCTTGCTAAGGGTGTAGTGGGGACAGTAAATCTGACCCCTTCGTGGTCCAACTCTTTTCATGGTTGTGTCAGAATGATAAAAGTAAGTCTGGACCCTCCAAAATCCAACACTTTCCCTACTGTTTCTCAGATTGTGTAAGTAGGGAATTCCACCCCACCAAGTTTAATTTTTGTTTCTGATGTTTCAATTTTAAAAGTTAGTTTAAAGTAAATAATATTTTATTGTTTCTTTTTTGTAGTATTTTTTTAAATAATTGCTTACCATGTTTTTGTATAAGTTTTTGATTGTGTAATATCTAGTGCGTGTTAATATAATTAATATTTATTTGTGTTTTATTAATTACATTTAAATAATAATTTTATTTTTGAATATTGTTTATGTTTGGTAATTATTTTGAAGTATATACTTTTATTTTATGTTAGTAAGCTGCACATTTTTCCAATACATTTTTATATTATAAATATATTTTTTGTGTAATATTTTAAAGGTAATGTATGTTTTGAAGCTAATATGGTATACAATAGTAAACATCAATATACACATGTTCTAACAATATTGTAGTCTTCTATAACTTTTGGTGTCAATATTTTTGACTTTATATTCAAAGTGTATAAAGCTGATATTTGTGTACTCAAAAAATGTTTGGCCAATATTATTTTGCCTATATTTTTTATGCCGATATTTCATCAGACAACCAGATGATGCAAAGGTGGTTTACAGAAACAAAGATGTGATCAGGTAAGGGAAGGGCAACCCATTATGAGGACAATGCTGAACAGCACACTGTGCAGTTGTGCTTTTTATGTATTGCACTGCTCTACACACATTCATTAGTCCAGAATAACATGGTTGAGCCCCCAACTCTAGGTGAGAAATATAGCCACTAGACACATCTCATAAACCCGAAAAATCAAGCTTCTGAAATGCTGCGTCTAGTTGAGAACAACCTATCTTTATAGCTGCAGGCAGAACAGGTTTCAAAGAGTATGATGATGCCCATTAGAGATGCTGTCATGCTGTGGTCCTTGAACATTCTCCCGCTGCCTCTCAAGTAGGCAGACATTATTGTGATTCAGAGTAAGTCGAAGCATCCCTCCCCCCTCATCTAAAACCATTCTTGGACTAGCTACTAGCTGCCACAGGGCACTCTGTCAAATGGAAGTGAAAAAACGCCAATGCTGCTGCTACATGAGAATCCAGTTAATGAACAGAAGGGGTGAAAGAAGTTAAAAGGAAAGAAAGGATTATAGTTATTTCAGAGTCTCGTCATTTTAGAACTGACGCATTTTCAATATTATATTCAAGGAAGCCATGGTTGCTACTTTTTTATTTTATGCAACTAACAATCATTGACAAAGCCAATAGTTCTGGCTTGTTGCAGGTGTAACGTTACTTGTTCTAGGTGTAACGTTACTTGTTGTATTATATATCTGGATACAATGACAGAAGAAACAAAAATACCAGGCGGGCGGTACACTATGCTAAGCACAGATTTTTAGGGTAGGTGTTTTAAGCCATGCCCTTAATTACATCAAACCCACCCCCCTATGGAGAGACCCCCCTAGTTTTTTCATCCCCCTGAAAGCTCTGGATACAACACCATGTCACAGTCACAGGTGAGTGAGTAAGTAAGTGAAGGGATGGGATGGATGGGTGGATGGCTGGATGGATTAGTGAAAGGGTGAAAGGATGGATGGATCGTGAGAGAAATGAAGGATGGATGAGTTAGTGGAAGGATGGATGAGAGAAAACGTAAATAGATGGATGTATGGGTGGAAGGGTAGATGGGTGGGTAAAAGGATGGATAGATGTGTGAAAGGATGGATGAGTGAAAGGGTGGATGATGCGCAAGTGAATGGGTGGATGGATGAGTGAAATGATGGATGGATTGATGAATTGAAAAGTGAAAGGGGGAATGGATAGACGGAGGCGTGAAAGGGTGGATGCAAGGCTGGATAAGTCAGTGAAAGGGCGGGTAGATGGACAAAAGGATGGATAGATGAGTGAAGGAGTGAAAGGGTGGATGGATGAGAGAAAGGATGGATGGTTGAGGGAAAGGATGCACGAGTGATAGGGTCAATTGATGGATTCATGAGGGGATTAGTAGATGGATGGGTGGGTGGATGGAAGGATGGCTAAGTGAAAGAGGGATGTAGAGAGAAAGGAAGGATGAGTGAATGGATGACTGAACGGGTGAATAGGTGGAAGGATGAGTAACTGGATGAATGAGTAAGTGAAAGGAGGGTTGGATGGGTAAATGGCAGGGTGGATGAGTGGATGGATGAATGTATGGATAGGGTGAAAGGGCGGATGGATGGATAATGGATGGATTATTAAAAGGGTGGATGGAGGGATGAATGAAATGATGGATGGAAGGATACATGATGAAGCAACATTTCCTATTCATTGACTTTCACATTATATGAGTCATTGCTGTATATAATATGTGTGTAATGTAACACACTCCGACACCCTGCCCTACATAATTGGGATGAGTGCACTATAAAATAGATTAAATACACAAGAGAGAGGGACTATGTGAAGATGAGGGGCACCATTGGAGGGTGTTAGCAAGGCCGGACTGTCTGGATCGGGCGTTTCCCTGGGAGGCTGGAAAGGTGGGGGGCGCAGTTTTGTTACTGGGGGCCCGCACTGCAAAGCTCCTTGTATATACTGCAGTTTTCAGGCAACAATAAAAGCGGCCTCACTTATATTCAGGTGTGGTTCATCAGTGTCTGGTGACTAATGTACCTGCAGGAGCGAGATGGGAGTTTTGAATCATCTAAGGTAGCACAGAGGGCTAATATGCCTGCTGCAAAGAATGTGTACCATGCATATCAAAGAATAGTATTTTATGTGTGGAACTCAGTGGGTTACTACTTTTGTTACTGAGATTCTATTGTTACGGTGCATTTAATAAATTACATACTTAATCTCGCAGTGAGCTATGAACTGCCATCAAAGAGCTGCATGCAAGCTGCATGGTACAGGTTACAAAGTTATGTTTTCTTCCCAGTCTTTCATTATCTTGATGTTGCTAAAAAAGGTTTGTTAGGGTAGGACTAAATTCTTATCATTAAAGTTAACTCTAACCTCGGTGTTAAGTTCTGAATCCTGAGTTTGTGCTACTTCAGACCAAGCACACTTCCAAAATGCCTAGCAGTATAGGTGACATGTGCATCCTACACTGAGTAGTGCCCTTTGCCTTATGTAACATGTCCTACACACTGATTTACACATGTATGATTCATTGTCTCTGTATGTGTGTGTGATCTAAAGTGCTCCGACATCTTATACTGGTACGAGGAGGGCTATAAAACAAATGAAATAAATGCGAGAGAGGGGCTGTGGCGAGTTGAGAGGCACTGTTGGTGACAGCGAGGGAATCATTGAAGAGCCCCATCAAAGATTGTCGTCTCCTGGTGCACAGTAAAGTCATTATTTACTATGCTTTAGAAGCTAATACAATATATAATGACAAAAGTGTTGTAGAATGAAACATGTTTTCCCAAATGTTCTTGGGGTTGCGAAAACAAAGGCTGTGAGCTGAAGGTTTGTTTGTAACACACAACAACTTTTAAATATCTGCAAATAAACTGTGCAAATGTTTCAAAACATATCAGCAGTAAGGAAACGACCAATGGACTCAGAAGTGTGCTGGAAAGAGAGTTTTAATAGGATCAAAATAATCAAGACACTTTACTTGGTGATGTTCAAATGATACATACCTCATTTTCACACATTAGTATTTGTGCGCTATATAGATTTATCAGTAACACTGATGACATTTTGCTTCCATTTCAATAGAAAATGTTCTGTATGTAAAAGATAGTGCCTCCTTCTGCCCTACAATAATGCCTCAACAGTGTATACAGTTTCTAGTCTGTAGCACACTTCTGTGAATCAATGAGAATCTGCAGTTTAAAGCTCACAGAAATGAAATGGACCAATCATTATACTATTTCCAATACACAGCTGAAATAAGGAGGGCCGATATATGGCTAGCCAGGGCAGGATATAGCAATGTCAACACCTATCTAACCGCTGTGACCCACAATAATACCATTACACCCAGCAGTGTGCAGCCGATTATAGCTCATGCAGTCTGGTTAATAACTCCCTTTTCCTGCTTAATGCTCTTACCCTCGCACAAGACCTGTCCACTATGGATCTTACCATTCAATCAATGGGGTTCACCCACAAAATCAAAGGACCTGGGTATGGATAATATAAAAAATAATGATTCGCATGCATTGATTCAATCAAGACACTGTCTTGATTGAATCAATGCATGCAAATTTAATTGCATAACCGAATAACAAATAAACTTCATTTAAGTGTTTACCTAAATCTTAGTCAAGGATCATTATTTTTTACACTATGGATCTTAATCATCACTCAGTACTGTACAAGCTCCTAAACCAGTTATCACCGACAGAACAGACATGGAGTGCTTAAAGCGATCTGACAGATAAAGCTGGTCACCCGGAGAACTGCACTCTAGTCCAGCACTGCATGTCCCAATTAGCTGCATCCTATGTGTGCCCCTTTACATCACACAATGTCTATCCGAGCAGATCTTACCGACCATTTCTCTCACCAAACATGCCTGCTCAGGACCATGAATTGTAAACAAAATATCAGACTGTACAACCAAGTGCAGTAAGCATATACATTGATTATTATCATATGAAATGCCACAAAAAGACATGCACAGTTGCTCAAAGCTGTGCGCATACTGAAAAACTGTGAAGTGCACTATTGTCTCAACCTAATATAATCTTGTTTTGACTTGTACGTAAGTGGTTGTCTATTTGCTTATATACTATTGCGTGACCTCCTCTGATGCGTCTGTAAAACTTACCTTTTGTCCCTAAGTTTTGTCCTGAATTTGGAACCCCTCTCCTGAATTTTGACCCTTTGTCCTAAATTTCTACAATCACCTTCCTGATTTGCACCCATGCCAGTTGGTCACCCTACTAGTGTCCGAGAGAATACCTGTGTCACAGGTATTCTCTTGAAATCAATAAACAGTAGAATATCTCAACTAACATGCATCTCCCCGAAACATTTTTTTTTCAAGTCCTTGCATGTTGTCCGGGCCAGACTGGGAACCGAAACCGGCCCTGGCAAACTACCCTGCCGGTCCCCCCTGGGGTCGAGGGGCGTGCAGTCGAGCAGTTGGCTAGGGCCGGTTTAGGCCGATTTTGTTACAGGGGGATATTGCTGACCCCCGGTAAAAAGAACCACCCCCAGGGGCCCAGAAAGGGCCCCCACCCTGGCGGCCCACCAGGGAAATGCCCGATGTCCAATATACCCAGTACACCCCTGCATGTTGTAGTGTCTTGCATGTAATAGTAAAAACATTGGAATTTAGATTAATCGAAAATGCTGTATGAGGAACTAACAAAATAATATGAGGTCTCTAAAGTGATAATGGCCTTACGTCGACACATGGGCTCCGACCCGCTCCACACGCCACCCTCTAGGCACTCCCTCTCTTTGGAGCCGAACATCGAGAGCTCTTTCCGACACTCATAGGATACTTTGTCTTCGATCCTGTATTGGGTCCCATACTTGATGGATCCAATCGGTATGCCAGGGTTGGGGCAGTCACCAGCTGGGCAGATAAGGCATGAGGAATGTCAAAAGTGTGTACAGTATTCATGCCAAATATATCAATTACTCAATTCAAACACACCCTCATAATGCAGCAGAGCTCATTGACAACCTGCAAATGACTGAGGAAGACATTTTTACTACTTCTACTACTTCTTCATCAGTAGTTCCTCCTTAGAATAATTTCTTAAGAACAATATTTAAACAGTAGTACAGTAAAAAAAAATGAATTCAAAGTGACAGCAGAACTCTTTTTAAATATCTAACCGCATCATTCCAAAGGACCCGCACCAGCTACAACCTTTTCAAGCTATCTTAATGAAACTGGATATAGAGTGGTGCACAGCGACAGGGTTCATCCTGTAGCCTAGTGCCATAGTGTGTCTAATTGTCACACTTCAAATTTCCCGAAGAGTACTAATAACCATCTCTTTCATGATCCATGAGAAAAGGGACAAACACTCATAAAGTGTAATACATTTTCATCACATTCAGGAGTGCAGCAACAGGTCACTAGGCTTGCATCATCTTTAGTCTTCCAGTGATAGGTGGATGCATTAATTCTCCCTAGAACTGAAATGCCATAAGGTTGCTGGAAGAGAACATCAACTGAGAGGATCAGAGTGAAAACACGTCACTTGAGCCATAGGTTATAAGGACAGAATTTGGAAAGCATACTGTGATGAGAATGGCAATTGCAAAGGTTTCATAAGTTACAAGTGAGGGCCTATAAATTAGAGGGACAATGTTTAGTTCCCTATGGTTTTGTCCGGTGCATCGTATCTTATAGCCTCATTGCTATAGACCACCATTGTATATCCTGTAACTTGCCTGCTATGATCTTCCTCTTATTGCTTACTACCTGGTGATTGTTAATGTGTTTCCTTTTTTACAAATTCAATAAAAGAGATTTAAACTAAAAAAGAAAAAAAGATTTTTAATGAAGTTTAAGATCCTGATTACAATCTTGATGGATGGGCTACTCTGTCAGAAATGTGACGGATATCCCATCCACCATATTGCAATTCCATTATATCCTATGAAACTTGTAATAGGGCGGATGGGATATCCGTCATATTTGTGACAGAGTTTCCCATTCGCCAAGATCATACTTTTAGTCATCGCAAAACCCCTCCTACTGCTATGAATTAAAAAAAAAGATACTATCCATCCTTCCCTCTTCTATCCCTCCACTATTACTTTTCAATCAAAAAAACTGAATACATGTCCGCCACTCAAAATAATTTCATATTTCTCTATAGTAACTCCACTCCACCTCACCTTTACTCACTCCAAGCCCCCTCCTACGGCTATAAATTCAAAAAAGAAACGTCTAGACCCTTCCCTATTTTATCCCTCCACTGTTCCTTTTCAATCTAAATAACAGACTAACATGTCCACCACTCAAATTAATTTCATAATTCCCTATACTAATTACCACTAATCCTGTTTGAATTCCAGAGTAGCGTGCTGCTCATCGAAAAGCACTTCAACACCTCATCAGGGGTAGCAAGCGCTATATAAATGCAAACCTTTTCCCTCTTCTATCCATCCACTATCCTTCTCAATCCAAATAACTGACTAACATATCCACCCCTCAAATAACGATCAAATTGTACTATACTAATTCACCACTAATCCGCAATGGGTTCCGGAGTAGCGCCCTACTCTCCGAAAAAGCGATTCAACACTTCATCAAGAGTAGCAAGCGCTATATAAATGCAAACCTTTTTCCCTCTTCTGTCCCTCCACTATCCTTCTAATCCAAATGTCATATGTCAATGTCAAAGGTTCTTATATAGCGCCTTATCACCGAAAGGTCTCAAGGCGCTTGCTTTGGGAACCCGTCCTGGCTTTTTCCCTGCGAGATAACCCCTACTGGGCATCCCCAAGGTGTAAGCCAGGCATCCCGCCGCGGGGCGGCCGTAGTGGAGATTAAGCAAGCTATTGCCCAGAGTTGCAGAGTGTGAACCCGTGATTCAAGTAGGCACCGAAGCGAAAATTATCGAGTCCGAGGACATTTGGGCTCAAGACCCTGCCGCGTCGGGAATTGAACCCTGGTCCCAGGTCTGACCTCTGCTTCAGGGTCTGCCTCCTCTAACCAGTGAGCCACACTTCTCCTGACTGACAAATGACTGACTAACATCGCCAAAACTCAAATTATTTTCATATTTCACTCTATAGCTTCACCATTAATCCTTTATGGGTTCTGGAATAGTGTGCTATTCGCCGAAAAGGCGATTCAACGCCTCGTCAGGGTTAGTAAGCACCAAGACACCCACGGGTAGACGTGCACTTTGTAAGTCTTTTTAACATAAAATAACATAAGCGCTACATAAATGCTATTACAATACAATAAAATACAATAATCAGGTTCTAAGTAGCAGCAGCAGTACAGCTGTTTAAACTGTTCTACAATGGAAATGATTTCAGATGACTGTATTGTACTGTAAATGGCTAAAACCCATAAGATATTCAAACATGTTGGTTAAATAAATGTGGAAATATACCTATTGCAGCTTCACTTTTTTATACTTAGCACAAATTAAAAATGTGTAAATACGGATAAAATAAGAAAAAAAGTAATATGGATAAATATAGATGGAGATATCAACAAAATAAATACCATGAAACCAGGAGTCCTGTTCAGTATTCGGGTTGATGGTAATTTGGGGCATTTGAGTGAGGGGTATACTACATTAACTTATTACAATAATTTTTTATGTATTTTATGATAAATATAAAATTTAATCATGTTTTGTATTGTTCAGGTTTTTGTGTATTATAGGAGCTATATATGGATATTGTATTAAATTGAGTTAGTTGTTGACAATCTTTGAGGAACGTGAAATGCTTGTATTTGGTTTATTTTATTAATTTGTGTTATTTGTTGGAGGGTTTCTGGTTATTCTGGGGTTTTGGGTGGGTCATTTACTAAATTACATTTTTAAAATGGTATAAATGTTTTGGGAATGTAATATTTTAAAACATTTTAAATGTAATTATGTTATTTATAGGTAGGCTTTTATATGGGTTTTGAGTGGGTAGTGTATTAAATGTTTTATTTAACTGAATTGTTTTTAAAACCTTTTATATGTCATTTCTGTTATTTATTCTTGAGATGTTGGGTTTTAGAGGGGTTTTAGTTGCATTTAAATACATTTTCATTTTGTGTTATTATTTAATGATTATTTTGTTTTCTAAAAAGTGTGTTTTATTTATATGGCTAGTTTGATATTTTGGGGGTTGGGGTGGGTAATTTAATAAATTATGTTCATTTTATTTTGGAGATTTTATTTGCTTATTTTCATAATGGATATTATTTGTGTTGTGTAATATATTGGATAGTTAAGTCATGTACTTATGTGTGTTATTTAAAACATGAACTATTTGCTTTAATTAAAAAAATCTAAATATGTTATTTATTGTTCTATTTTTTACCATTTCATAGGGGTTGAGGCACGGGTGTTGCACCTCTTTAATTATTATTTTTTCAGGCACAAGGACAGGTTTTCCACAGGGGGTTAGGGTGGCGGGATTGGTGTTGCACCGGTTTAATAATTTGTTTTTAGGGCATAGGGATGAGCGTTACATTGGGCTACTAATTCGTTTTTAAGGGGCAATCAATCAATCAATCAATCAATCAGAACATTTGTAGAGCGCGCTACTCACCCGTGAGGGTCTCAAGGCGCTGAAGGGGGAGGGGTGCTGCTACTGCTCGAAAAGCCAGGTCTTGAGGTATTTCCTGAAGGTGAGTTGGTCCTGGGTCATTCGTAGGTGTGCGGGGAGGGCGTTCCATGTTTTGGCTGCCATGAAGGCGAACGATCTTCCTCCGGAGGTCGTTCTGAGGATTCGTGGAACGGTGGCGAGGGCGAGGCTGGCGGAGCGGAGCTGGCGGGTGGGAATGTAGACCGAGAGGCGGTTGTTGAGGTATTCGGTCCCATGTCGTGGAGCGCTTTGTGTGCGTGGGTGAGGAGCCTGAATGTGATCCTCTTGTTGGCGGGCAGCCATTGCAGGTTTCTTAGGTGGGCGGATATGTGGCTGTGGCGAGGGATATCGAGGATGAGTCGTGAGGAGGCGTTCTGTATGCGTTGTAGTCGTTTCTGAAGTTTGGCGGTGGTTCCTGCGTATAGGGCGTTTCCGCAAAGTGATAGCAAACTGTTTTTAGGACCCAGGGGTGGGTAGTGTTTTAGGGTTCAGCAGTGTCTGTGTAGGAATAGTCCCTGAAATCGAAATATGTATACATATAAATCTACAAGAAAACCAAGAGAGAGCGAGGAAGGTGAACGGGGTACGTCCCTATTCCCTGATTAAAACTCAAGAACAACGTGGACGGACCCACTGGTGAATCCTTAGACAAGGAAGACTCTACTGTAGGTATTGGAGTGCCAAGAACCACATATGTTTTTAAGAAGAACCCTCACGTCTGGTTAAAACACTAGGTATGTGTTTCCTAGAAGAATGGAGTAGGTGAGAAGGAGCGGTCAGACTTGATGAATGTGTGACTACAGGAGTCCGCCCCTTCTGGGATCTATTACAGCTACCGCAAACACGTAGCTAGTGTTTTAACCCGACGTGGGTCCGTAAGTACGGTTACAGTCTTCCTTGTCTAAGAATTCACCAGTGGGTTCGTCCACGTTGTTCTTGAGTACATATAAATGTAAGACATATATATGAATATTTATAATGATGTTTCCCCATGAAATATATGTTAATTTATTTAACATATATATTTATTTTTTATCATTTTTGTAAATTTTAAAAATAAATTATTTTTTATTTTTTTAATTTAAATACAATTGTGACAACATTTTGCCCTTTATTATAAATGGGTTGGAAAGCCACCCCACCCGTGGATACCATGGTACCCAAGTTACTTATCCCAGGGGAGCCGGGTGCATAGGTGCGAAGTGGTGTCGGAAACCGCTGTCGAAACCAATGGAGGACTTCAGGAAAGTGGCGCTGCTGGAAGAGGAGAAAAGTCCGGAGGAATCCAAACGTAGATTCTTGAAGAGGAGTACCTGAAAGCAGAGGGGACAGTCTATGCCACTCAGGAGTGACCAGGAGACTTGGAAGACGAATGCCCTCCGATGCCGGGTGCTTCAGGGAAGATGTCGATGACCTTGACTCTGCAGCTGTGAGGACCAGGCGTCACAGAGGAAGAACAGTACCTGGATACTAGCTGTCCCACTAAGGATGTCAAGTGCTCAGGGGTCGGTGTCCAGCGGTAGCACCAACAAGCCTTGGCAAATGCAACCCACACAGTCGAGAAGGTGCAAAGTTGGGACCAGCTACGTCCAGGGGACCTACCAAAAGCAGAGGAGTCAGGGCAGGCCCGAGCAATCAGGGGAGCAAAAAGGAAACAAATGTGACCCTCAAGTGGATGCACAGGTTGGAGGCACTGGAGTCACGAGAGGCCCTCAAGCAGCTCAACAAAAGATGCAGACCACGATGGCCACGATGCGGTGGGGCCGAAGATTCTGTTCACCGGAGGTGCTCGAGGTTGGGGCTACTTGGAGCCCGAAGATCTTCTTGCAAAGACGATAACAAGCCTTTGCAACTGCAAAGGGGACGCGGTACTCAGGGGTTCAGTTATTGCAACCCCCACGAGGACTACTGCCCTCAAACTTGGTGAGAGGGTAGAGGAGGCCTCGGGAGCTGTGGAAAACCACCAACTGTGATGCAGAGCCAACAGAGTCTGGAGGAGCTCAGGATCTGCAGACCGGTTGACTTAGTTGCAGTGCCTGCGAATGCATGGGAGTGACTCCTTCAATCCAAGGGAGATTACTTTGGTTGTCCTTGATGCTTCACAGGCCTTGGAAGGTTCCTGTATGATGCATAGGCACAGACGATGCAGCAGACTGGAACGGAGACAAAGTAAGGCCCAAACAAAGTCCAGAGTGCCCAGACGGTAGAAGTGCAATGGTGTCTGATCCGAATCTCATCTCACAGCAAATCTAAAGACCTACACCCAGGTAAACCCTTAACTAGCCTAGGGAAAGGGTTGAGAAGATTCCGGGGACCCTGCCAGGGGAGGGTCTGTACAGGGGGGAGTTCACTCCCATGTTCTTTGTCCAGTTTTTGCACCAAAGCTGGATCCAAAGGCATTTGGTTTGACTGGTTTGAACTGGACAATGCACAGGGACATCACATGTGCCCCTCATGCAGACTTTCTGGCACAGGCAAGCGCACCCACCCAGTCCTAATACACTACATCCATCTCGTGATTTCCTCTGTATAGTCTATGGCTGCTTCACTGACAACCTGTGAGAATGGACTCCTTATGCCACAGGGGTGTCCTCTCACTTAGAACCAAGCACCCAGCCTTCAGGAATGTAAAGGCCTGCTATAGGGGTGAGTAAGTGGTACATGCACCAACTTACACAGGCTGCAATGGCAGGCCTGCAGTTCCATTTTGAATGGTCTCTCATGGGTGGCATAATACATGCTTTAGCTCATGGGAGGCCTGTGGGGTACCTATGCCCTAGGTACATGGGTACCAAATACTAGAGACTTATAAGTGTACCCCAGTATCCAATCTGGGATGTATCTAAGTACTGAACACAGCACTTTTGGGAGAAAGCAGATAGCCTGGGGTCCTGATTACCAGGATCCCAGTCAGACTAATCACAAACAGCATCACATCAAGCAAAAAGTGGGGGTAACCATAAGAAGGATATCCTACTTTCCTACAAGATGATACTCAAATTGTATTATCTTTTTCTTCGTCAAACTGAAGTACCTCATCTTACATGATCCTCTGCTTTAAAAACGTGGCTAATTAGATGAGGTTTAACTGTCTGACGTTAAATGGTAGTAAAATGTAAGTGCTGTTCTTGGGTAATCAGCTCTTGCAGTGGGGCCCTCATTGCAGGCCTGAGGAATTGGGCAACTGTCTAACTCCTAAGCAGTTGGGCAAGGATTTAGGTTTTTAGTTGGAGACAAATTACTAAACTACATGTTGTTTTGGCTTTCTAAAATGCTGAGAAAGATACTAGGGATCATAATTTCTGAGACCCAAAAAACTATTGTGTAGGCCCTTGTAGTCTTGAGATTGTATTATGGCCTTGCGCTGTATCCGTGTGTTACTAACTCCCTGATAAAGCGGCTGCAAATTATTCAGAAGGCTACTGCATGGTTACTTTGCCATGTTCCTCTCAGCACCTCAGTTTCTTAACGTCTTCATTGCTTGCATTGGCTTTATATAGATAAAAGCATAAAGTTTTGATCTTTGAACTATGTCAATAAAGCCTTGCATCAGCTTGGGCCTGCATGCATCTGCGCCCTGATTCATCCTTACATCCCCAAATGGGTGATTCGTTCGAGTGAGTCCAATCAAGCCATTATTTCAAAATTTAGATAGGCTAGGCAGAGCTGGCGGTCTTTTTCGTATTTAGGACCTAAATTATGGAATTCCCTGCCACTCTCTCATCACCTCTGTGACTCCTACGTCACGTTCAGGAAGATGCTCAAAACCTGGCTTTTGTAATTATTCTGGTCTCAGTTCACTAGTACTGGGAAAACCTGTTGGAGTAGCCACATGCTCTATAAATTTGATTTCAACTGAATTATTCAATTCTTCAGAGCCAGTCTGGTTCTGGGCAATCTCTCCAATCTAGATGGATTTGTAGTATCAATGGCATAACCAAGGGGAAATTAAAATCACCTCATATGATATATGGCGAACGCCATGATATCCTTTCTAGTACTGTAGTAGTAAAGAAAGGATCGCTATGAAATCCATATACTGTACATCTAGGCCCTGATTACAATGTCGGGCGGACTGTTGCGGAATGGGAACTGACCGATCTCAGGTCGGTGTTTCCGACCCCATCATTTGGATGAGACTGCACACAGTGCAGTCATAAACATACATTTTTCTATTGGAGCGTGTGCAAGGGGCAGCAAACATTAGTCTCATCGAAGCCGGAAGACATTTTACATCCAGTTCACTGACACAATATTGTGGTAAAAAATATTGTTAACAAACATATTGGGCCCGATTCACAGAACTAACTTAAAACAAAATCCTAAACTTACTACCATTTTGGTATTCACAAAAGGCACTTACTCATTTTGGTATTCACAGAAGGCAATTACTCATTTCGGTATTCACAGAAGTAATTTAGGAGTCCTAAAGTTAGGAGTCGTAACTTTACTACTCCTAAACTGAGAGAAATCCTAACTTTAAGACTTTCGGTATGCACAGAAGGCATTTAGGAGTCCTTAAGTTAGGAGTCCTAACTTTACTACTCCTAAACTGGGAAAAATCCTAACTTTAAGACTTTCGGTATTCACAGAAGGCATTTATGAGTCCTAAAGTTAGGAGGCCTAACTTTACTACTCCTAAACTGAGAAAAATCCTAACTTTAATACTTTCGGTATTCAAAGAAGGCATTTAGGAGTCTTCTGTCCTTCTGTGAATAGCAAAAGTCTTAAAGGTAGGATTTTTCTCAGTTTAGGAGTAGTGGACTATTCAACACCTCACTGAAGGTGCGAATCTGATAAGAAATATTGAGGCTACTACTTGTTGTCACTACAGGGTGTTATGTATAATATAATTATAAAAAATATAAAATTTTGTATTATATTATTGTTTTTAATATTTTAATGTTAATACTATGTACAGTAACCAACGACTATTATTTAAAACTTATCGGAGGATATAAAATACGATCATGATATTTCTAAAAAGAGCCCAGTGCCCTGTATTTAAAGTTTAAAATGATTACGAATAATAAACTTTGGGCACCTTCAACCCCGCAGCTAGAGGAGTGGAAACGAGATCTTGATTGGTGCCAGAGGGCCAAAGAAACCGTGTATAAAAGTAGGTGATGTGTCAAAAAATGGGGAAAAAGTATCGCTATCGTGGTGAAGGTATAGAGGGCTGGGAGCAGGGGACTAGTGATGTGACAGGAAATAGCACACCAAGCCGATTTTATTCATGAATATGTTGTCCCTGATTATTTGGAGGTATTGTGCAGGCTCCTGTGGACCGGCTAGTTAGCCCTTGTGCGGTTTTGGAACTCAAAGTACTTGACAAATAGGGACATCAGAGAGTTCATCTGGGCTAGTTTAACAACCCAGCCCCACTGGGTAAGGCCCACGAAGATGGTGCAGGAAGATAAAAGAAACAAAGCAGTCATCTTGTGGTGTGCCAGGCTTTTCATGTAGCCCATGCTGTAGACAATGGGAACTGTCTGCAGTCCCTGGGAGATAGAAAGAGGGTCTATAATGCTCTTCGACAGCCTCCAAAGTTACCCTGTAGAGGCGTTGAGGAGTGCAATGTGGTTGGAGTCTGGTTAGGGACCTTGGTGTGTTGTCTGCGGATCACAGATCCGAAGCCTCTCTGCACTGTCTAATGCTGTTAGCCCGGAAAAGAGGGAATAGCGGTTGGTGATGAGCATCAGCAAGTTTAGGGCAGCAGCAGACAGATGGAGGCAAGATTCTCTGAGATAATTACATAGCCTGCATTTGGTTGCCTCAGCCCAATGCACCCAGGTGGGGTTGAAGTCCAAGACTGGCAAGGCAATGAGCCTCATGTGGAAGATTTTCCTGCGTGCCTGGACCAAGAGTGCATGTTTTAAGTAGGGCTGGGCCTTCCCCGGTATGTAGGATGCGTTCAATGACTCGGTGGTGGGGCTGGCCCAAAGCCTTTCTATGTCCCGCTTAAATGAAATCTTCAGGACCTACCTGATAATATATTCATTCATGGTACTTGCCTCTCTTGAACTTCTTTCATGGTGCCCCTGCTGATGACTTGCGGTGTCAAGGAACACAGAGTTACATACGTTACCATGACAGATAAAGCGAGACAAAGTCCAATATGCTCTACAATACTACCTCTGTTTTATTGACAAAGCTATCTTTGTCAATCTTGCCAATGATGAAAAAGCTAATTTTGAACAAAGTGTTCACCATCAAGAAAGCAGAGATCGTTGTTTTAGTCACCAAGGAAGTCAAGGTCAAGACACCTTCTTCAGTTGTGTAGGTGGCTATGAGGGTGAAGATGAGGCAGAATACATTCTTAAGCACTGACTTCACATCTTGCATTTAAATTAACATAATGACGGCTTATCTTGTTTGCACAGAACTTTAGGGTACAGCCCAGTCTGTTCTTTGACGCCAATTTTATAAAAACAGTGGCATTCGTGGAAAACTATACGCAATTGTCCCACTAACAGTCCAAAAGTATGACGAATGAGAGTACAAGGATGCAAAATCTTACATTTGTTTTTATTTGTTATGAGTAGGTGTAGGTCAGCTAGGGTAACTTCTGTTTGGCAGAGACCCTGGAATGTAAAATCCAACGTTTCTCGCACTCCGGCACACCTCATCATGGGACTAAAGAAATCTGACCACATCCCCTTCACTGAAAGAACCTCTCTGGCTCCCCCTCAAGGCTTCAAACCCACCTGCATCACCTGTAAAGTGATCAGAAACAGAATGTAACCACCTCAGATGGACAACGCCAGACCAGTAGCTAAGCTAAGATATGGACAGACTGGAGAGAAAATGTGGAGAAAAGAAAGAACCAGAAGGCAGCCCTTCTTTGTCTGCCCCCCAGAATATGAAATATTATACCTACTAACAACAGAAGTTCAAGAAAAAGTTGAAACCGCTTCTCTTCAAGGAACAGGCTCTCACCAGACAATATGGCTCATCCTGCTATCTTCTCAGCAAAGTGCATGAACAGCAGTCCATGGACTCTTTCCTTTTTGTTCAGACTCTGTTGCTACATAGCTTGGTTGCTGCTACGCCACAGAATCTATTTTTGTGTTTTATTATTTAACTGTTCTTGGTAAAGAAATGCAGTTTATCAAACAGCCCTGAAATCAAAATGTGTGGTGGTCTAGTCACTTTACATTCCGGGATTTCTGTAGATGAAACAGGAAGACTAAACGTTACATCGACATCTGACTATGGTGACCTCAACACTCTTCATATGGGATGTACATAAATTACTTACATCCATCGTCACATCTAGCGTTTTCTCCTGACCACTTTCCGTTCGGTAAGCATGTCCGGTTAGCAGAGTTGAGGAGTTTGTAGCCCTCAAAACACTCAAACTGCAGAATGTCCCCAATGCGATAGACGTTTTGCCTGGGGAAGTATGCACCATTGTCAAAATCCACAGGCGTCGGGCACCGGACTTCTACATTTAGGAAGAACATTGAGAGCATGATTAACATGATAAAGAATTTTTAAAAACGTATTTTTTCATAACAATGTCTGTAGCAGTAATTTTCCATCATATGTAACAAGCTTACAATGTCTTACCTGTTGTCAGGCCTGAGGCCTGGGCATGAGCCCTTCCCTGCAGTGGGGACTAAAACTAAACAGTGTGAACTTGGGAGAGACACTTTAAAGCGAATGTATGACGTTGCAACAGATACATTTACAATGCATGCCTTCACAGCGCAGTTTTTACATCGCAACATCCTTTACAACGCATTCTTTTACATAGCATGCCATTACATTGCATTTTCAGAAACTACCTTTACAAGCATTCCATTACATCACGTTATACCTTTACAACGCACACCATTACAATGCATACAATTACATTGCATTTAAGGTAAGTGTTGGATAGTATAGGGGTAATAATTACTATTCTAACTCCAGTGAGTGCAACAGTAGGGTAAGTGTTGAATAGTGTAGGTGTAAACATTACTATTCTAACTCCAGTGAGTGCAACAGTAGGGTAAGTGTTGGATAGTGTAGGGGTAAAAATTACTATTCTAACTCCAGTGAGTGCAACAGTAGGATATGTTTTGGATAGTGTAAGGGTACTATGCGTTGTAATGGTATGCATTATATTGACTTGCGATGTAATGCCTGCGTTGTAGTGACATGCATTGTAATGACATGCATTGTAGTGACATGTAATGGCTGCATTGTAATGACATGCGATGTAAAGGATGTTGTGATGTAATAACTGCTATGTAAAGGTAGTGCTATGTAATGACTGCGTTGTGAAGGTTGTTTTCCCTTTAAAGCTGTTGATGATTTTATGGAGAAGTCACTGAGGAGGAGAGTTAAAGGGGTCTATTAATCTTGAGAGTGAAATCAGGGTATTACTCATATGTTTATAAACCTCCAGGTGCTCAATCATCCTCAAAATATGGTGATATGGTGCCCATGAAGAGGTACAGGCATTCTATTTTTGGGGCACATGCAGGGTGAAGGCGTGGAGAGGCTAGTGAGAGTTCAATGCAGTTGTGTGCTACCCTGGATTCTATACATTTGTAAATATTATATTGTGGATTCTATTTTTGTATGGTCGCGTGGTTTAAGACAGGTGAGGAGCTGATGGTGGGCAGGGAATGAAAACACTGTAGATGAGTATCACATTTGTATGTGTGTGTGTGCACACAATGCACACAGAGATAAAGGGCTTGATTTTGATGTCGGTGGAATTGGCCGGATTCCGAATGGCCGATGGGCTCTCTCAACCGGTCGCAAGCCAGAATGACCGGCCGGTTTACTTTCCGACCACCTATATCCTAATTAGGCAGTCGGAATGTAAACCGAAGAGCCCATTACGATGCGGCTCGGAATGCTCCGGACATCAGTTGCAGCCTTCCGAGCCGCATAGTAATCAGCCCCTAAGTTGTTGTTAAGCAGTGAATAACTAAACAGAGGTTAGGTAAACAGAATATTATGCTATTGTATCTTAGGTTCAGCTTAGCTCAAACTTTAAGGAATTTAGTAGCAAGTGGAAGTGAGTCCAGGTCCTGTATATTATATTATTTACCCTGAAGAAGTCCTTAGTGACGTAATGCGTTGGCTATGGTCGTTTTAAGAAGAAATTAAAAATAGAAAACTGAAACAATACCTGCTGAATGGATTGGAAAATTCTTTCACTAAATACTATATTTGATGGACACTGATTAGAGTTCTGGATCATATTGTTTTGCTTAAAATTTGTAGGATATCATATCCTAGGAGGTTTAGGGGTATTGAGCCTCAGATCCGTACCAACCTAAGAATAGGACTGACTATAACCCCACTGGATGATAGGTGCAGTCACCATTGCCTCATACCTCGTTTTTCTTTTTGTTTGCATACCTTTACGATTACTGACTGGTGGGTGGGAAAAGGTGGCATGAGATTCGTGAAAGGCTGTTGGTGTTACTGTATCTTTTAGTGTCAATCTCTGTCTTGCTATCACCATGAATGAATGAATGAAATTAAACTAATGCACACAGCTATTCAACAGAGTGCCCTGGCGCAGTAGCCAGAGGTTGGACATTAGATAACCATTGTTCAAACCTGATTAAAAAGACACATTTTCAGCCTTTTTAAAGGCTGATTGATTGGAGACGGCACACAAATCAAATTGGAGCTTGTTCCAAGTAGTGGCACCCAGAAAGCGAAAGATCTGCCTCCTGTTATAGAATATAGTATTCTAGGAATCACAGACAATACATTTTTGGCAGATCTCAGATTTCAGGTAGGAGATTGGAAGCTGAACCTGGCTCTGAGGTACACAGCCCCAGACTGGGGCCACACGTTTCAACACCAGCACCTTAAACACAATGTTTTTCCTAATCTGAAGCCAGTGCAGAGCTCGAGAATGTGGGCATATGTGCACACTCAAAGGCAGTTTCAAAAGGAGGCGTGCTGCCACGTTCTGTGCCACCTGCAATCTCTCTCGGGGGTATTCAGACAGGCCCAGGTAAAGCACATTACCATAGTCAAGTCTTGATGTAATAAGAGCCTGCATGACTGCTTTTTTGCATAGGAAGACAGTAGGTGTAGCAACGTTTTCAGTGAGCGTAAAACCTCAAAGCATAAACCCATAGCTGATTTTATTTATGGCTGAAATGACAGATGGCCATCAAATTTTACACCCAAGATCCTCACAATGCCATCCTGAGGGCCTGGAGGAGATGCATTTACAGGACAGAAGGTCTGGCAGTTGTTTAGTAGGATGCTGCCTAAAAATAGAATATCTGTTTTCTCAACATTACACAAATGCGGATGTATTGCCATTCAGTGAAAGACTGCTGTTAGACAGATTTTAATCAGATTCCCAGAGAGCTCTTTGCCTTTGACACATGAGAACAGAAGCTGGCTGTCAACAGCATATGAAATAACTTTGGCACCTAGGGATACTGTTAACTGAGCAAGAGGGAAAAGATCGGTCGCAGCAGCTGCAGGTAAGAGCGGTGGGGCAGGGTGGGGGGTTTTGAGAGACGACCATGCGGGAAAATGAATTATTTATTTAATTTTGCCTTGTAGTTATCTCTTGAAATCCCCCCCAGACCTCACCGATCTTACCTGCAGTGGCCGAGGCTGGATATATATTAAATAATGTAGGGCTCAAGTAGGAATCCTGGGGAACTCTCAGTCAGCTCATGAGGCTGAATTGGGTGGAATCCAGATCTGCTAACTGCGTCTCTAAAAATTGGGAAACCCAGTTTAGGGACTGACCCACTATTCCAACTGACTGCAAGCGCTTGAGGAGGCTGGAATGGGGAACTGTGTCAAAGGCTGATGATAAGTCTAGCGTTATCGGCACCACCTTTCCCCGTCCACCCAATGTGCCTTTGATGTATTCGCTAACCTCCAAGAGAGCACCCTCAGTACTATGGTGGTTCTAAACCTTGACTGGCTGGGGTGGAGCACATTATTGGATTCCAGATACCTGTAGAGTTGAAGATTAACATGCTTCTCTATTATCTTAAGCTAGGAGAAGAGATATTGGTCTGTAATTTGACAAAATCCAAGGTTCGGCTGAGAGTTCCTTTAGTAAAGGCAACATTTTTGCTTGCTTCCAAGAGCTTGGAACCTCAGCATACTCTACCGAAGAGTTTAGTACCTAATTTACAAGAGGGTTAATTACAGATGCACGTAGCACACACACATTGGACGGACAAGGGTCAGATGAAGAGCGAGATTTTAGAGTACTTAACGCTGTCAGGAAGCTCTCCAATAAGTTAGGCTCAAAGTTAGATAGTGATACCTTGATAGGCTGAATCTCAGAGCTCTGTATTATGTCACAAATCTCATCATTCGGTGGGAAGCTGGAGGGGAGACAAGCCTGAATAGACAGACTTTTTGACTGAAAATAGGCTGCAAGCTGTTTACACCAATGAGTGGAAGGTTGGTTAGAATCAATAAAAGGTATAGGTGCTAAAAACTTTTTCACTATGGTAAAGATTTCTCTTGTTTTGTTATCGGAACCCATGATTTTAGGACCAAAGGAACGCAGTTTTAGTATCTGTTATGTTATGTTATGTTAAACTTATTTGTAGAGCGCGCTTACACCGATCGGTTTCATGGCGCTGTATCAGCCCAATACTAGTATTGGTCTAGCGCAATACTTTTTTGGTGTCAGTTTATAATTATCCCTATCTTTCGGGTTATACTTTTCTCCATTGTCTTTCTAGGGCTCTGCATTTTTTCTTCTCTATAAGGCTGTTCAAGAACCAGGGACTAGAGGCCGTAGTTGTTTTCGATCTGGCAGTAAGAGGCAGAGCTAATTTTTACATAGCGTTCCTGATCCAGTCATCTACAGTTAGAGCATCAGCTTCCACCTGGCCAGCCAAAGAAGGAGCACAGTCTTCCAAAATACAATTAAATCCATCCTGTTGTGGTCAGGGGGTCCGAAGGGTGGCTAGGGGCTTGAACAGGGGCCAACCAAGAACATTTTTATAAAGAAAGGATTGGACCAAACGTGAGGCTATGGATCCTCTACCATCAGAGACATAATGGACAATAGCTGGTCAATTACATGACCAGCTTGATGAGTGGGACTGAATGTATATTGAGCGAGATCCAAAGACATCATCATTTTCTTTAGTTCAACTACCTCTCTATTGTCGATTTTATGCATATGGAGATTAAAATCATCTAGAAGAATGTATTGATAGTATCTCAGTGCTAGATCTGCCATTGTATTTCCCAGGGATTTAAAAGCAGGGCCAGGGGGACCAGGAGGTCTATATAACAGCAATCATGACATGGAGTGCTATTGAGACAGGGTAATTAAACAAAATTGCCTCAACTCTCCTTAGAATCTCAATTTCGAAAATCCGGCAATCTAGGTTGTCCCTGAGGATTACAGCTATGCCATCTCCCCTTCCCAACAGGCGATCCTTTCTATGAACTTTATAACCACTTGGAATAGCCAATGCAATGACTGGATTAGAGGACTCTGAAAATGCCAAGTCTCTGTCAAAAAGAGTAAGTCAGGCTTAACCTCACTTTGAGGGTTGAGAATATTATCAGCGTGTTTGTACATAGAGCAGCATTATTCATGCCTACTGAAAACCACACCTAAGCATTTTTCTGCATTGGAGCTACGTCATAATTTCCAAGTGAAGATGTGGACTGAAAATTACAGTGGGGGCATGGATTTTTACTGGCAAATATGTTCAAAGGATCTGCCCTCATACAAACTGACTTTGGTGCAAAACTCATGAGTAAATCTTTACCATACTGAATAGTTGTGCTACTTACTGAGGGTCGTAGGGGCAGCATGGCTGGTGCTGGCTGCTATCGGGACACTGAATGGCGCAGTTGGGCTTGCCTTTGGCATGCCTGCTGCATGTATCTGCGCAGGGTGCCCTATTATATGCATATGATCGAAAACAGAGAGCACGCTACCAAAAATGGCACCTCCAGTTGTCCTAACACACAAAATAAATGTTTTTAGCTGATCCCTCGTCCCTTCGATTTAAGTGCAATTCAGGTTCAAGTTCAAGCATTTTAAAGTGTAGTCCAATTCAGCAGTACGTACAATTACAATGATAAAGAATTGAAAAGCGTTTCTTAAAACAGATCTAGATGAACAAGGTTTTGTGCAAAAAGCGGATAACTGACCTAAGGCTGTCCCAACCATGAAGTGTGGTGTGGGAGATGGTAGTCAAAGTCTTTGGAGATGCAGGGTTTATTATTGCAGGCTGATTTGGCTTTCCATATTCAGAACTAGAAGAGGAAACAATCTGAGTAGTTGCCCTTATAGGTGATGGATTGTTTCATATGTAGTCAAGAGGCACAATTGCAGTAAATAGGATATGGTTTCTTTGAGTAACTGAAAGGTAGAATGAAAGGTGTGGAGGGGCATAATCAGAGGGGAGGGAGATGAATAAAGATGTAGGTATCCAGAACACCTGTAACTCCAGGAAGGAAGAGACAGAAAAAAGGGTGTTGTGTGATGGTTTAGAGCAGTGGTTTTTAATCTGTGGTCCGGGGAACCCTAGGGGTCCCCGTAGCCTTCTCATGGGGTCCGCGACTAGCTAGAAAATTAAATAATAAAAGATTAATAAAATATATATATAAATAAAAAAGCAAATGTATAATTACTTTTTTAAACATTCTGTAAATCCAAAGTAATTTGAAAATGGACGCAAAAAAATTAAGGGTCATATTATCAAGAAGGGGCGATACATTATTGCCGCTTTTATCAGCAGGAAACTTCTGATTAAGAGGCGATAATGGGCTTGATAATATGCCCTTGTGAATTCCCATAGAAGCCCAGGTTCTGGTGTTATCCTGGGCTTCTTTGGGAATTCACAAGGGCATATTATAAAGCCCATTATTGCCGCTTAATCGGCAGTTTCCCGCCGATAAAAGCGGCGATAATGTATCGCCCTTTCTTGGTAATATGGCCCTTAGTTAGTATCCTCAATTTTAATTTGTGGAGTAGTGCAAATGTGTCAAACCGAATAGGATGATACATGATGAGTGGCCTCAATTGGATTTAGAAAAGCTCCAACCTTCCCATTTAAAATAAAAAAGTTACATCTTTTTATTTTTGTTTGTAAATTAAATATTTAATAATTTGTGTATTTGTTTGATGAAAACTTGTTTCTGTATTTTTGTTTATTGTTTTACGTTTCAAATCAACAAAATGTCTCCCCTTGCTTTAATGAAGCAGTAGGGGTCCCCGGATTCCAATAATAATTCAGTGGGGGTCCCCAGGTTCCTGAAATGATTGAGTGGGGGTCTTTAGTAGTCGAAAGGTTAAGAACCCCTGGTTTAGAGCACCCAGGAAGGTTGATTGTGGGGTGATTCAGGGCACTGCTAGAAGTAAACGGATCTTGTGTGACCCAAAACAGTACTTGAGAAGAGTAGGATCCAATCACGGAACTGTGGAATTAGTAACAGGACATGCAGAGGGTCGTGAAAGTTGATTTCTTTAAGAATCTGCTGAGATACAATCCTGATGCTAGATTGTTACCCCTCCCAGGATTTAGGGTGTGAAGGGAGGGACAATTTCTTTTCAACGCGATCCACTGAGGATTCCAGTATATGTGCGGAGATGAGCACCCCTCAATTTATCCTTCAGTCACACAGTGATTAGCCATCAACCTGAATGTAGCAAGGGAAGGATGATTGTGGGATGCACAGCCCCTAAAAAGAGTTACAGAGCATGAACCGGTCTTCATGGGAAACAAAAAAAACACAGCTGGAATTTACCTTTGCAGATCGCTCTCTCAACTGTCTCCTCGTTAGGAGATTTCATAGTTGACCATTTTCCAGCACGGTTGCACGTCCTGCTAAGCACAGGGTAAGGGTACATTCCATCTGGGCAGTTGTACTTCAGTCTTGTCGTATGTTGAGGTCCCTGGGATAAGACTATAGTAAAGTTGCCACCTTTAATCTCAATGCCGGTCAGGCTGCATGGTGTAGTAGGAAGCCCTTCTGCCCCTGAGGAATTAAAACCATGTTAGTGTAAGAATGCTGGAGAAATCAATGCATGTTGCTAAAAACTCATTACTTGGGTCTTCATGCCAAAGAGGACTCTAATGGCCTAATCTAAGCAAGAGCCAGGTCCTTACCATCTGCCTGAGTTACAACTTGTTTTGTAGTGGTTATCCTTGTCGTAAGTAAGATCTAAAGTTATGTCCATGTTAATTTAAGCCTGTTTACCTAAACAGACCAGTAAAGATTGTACACATAAGTGAAATAAATTCAATAAAGTTTTTTTTATTTATATTTTTGCTTCAAATGTATTATTTATTTTAGTAAACATGTATCTTCCTATCGACACCTTGCATTGTTATGGTGTTTGGAAAACTTTCCCACATTTTTTACCAGACCCCTATGGTCTTTTCAGGCTTCATAACCTCTGCACGAAAGATATCATGTGCAGGAAGAAAAACTATTGCTTGTTCAGGTAAATATGCAGTTGCACCATATTTAGTTAGCTTGAGAAATTCAAAATCACAACTAACTTGCAACACTCGGTCTTTCTCCCAATTGTTTTGGCATTATAATATGTCCTGGTAACACTAAATTGACAAGGATGAATGAAATTTGCAAGACATAAACCAGGCAATTGGGCTCAACTAAAGTGTGAAAAACAGCTGCCTGTCTTCCTACTTGGCCCTACAAAGTATGTTGTATTAACACAGAACATGCCTAACCGTGGGCTAGGTACCTTTTCAGCTCATGTCCAAACATCACAGAACATTCAACTTGTGTATACATTCGCATTTCTATAGCAAAAAAACACAAAGGTACTTCTAGCATGAAAGAAGCAATGATGCGGAGATTTGAAGTAGTAACCTAAATATGTAATGGGAAGAGATAGGGCACACAAGATGATTCATGGAGATTTACAAACCACTAAAGGAATAGGTTTCCGACGTCACTTCACACCTATGCACCCGGCTTCCCTGGATTATGTATCCTGGTTTCTGGCGTATCCACGGGTGAGGTTACTCTCCAACCTTCCATCTTCCACTGGGCTTCCTCAGGGTCCTCTAGGTATGGTTCTTCTTGCAAACTGCAACCGTCAATTGCCCTTTGACTTGTATTGCGCATGTGGTCGTGTTTCCACTCTGCACACGGCCTCCTAAGGGTTCCTGGGTACTTAACATGGGTGGTTCCTTGGGTCCCTAGCCATTCTAAGTCTTCTGGGTCTAGTCTCGACTTTGGACGTGGTTCGCATTCCACTTTATTAGTATATGGTTTCAATCAATCAATCAATAAGGGGAATTGTAAGCGCACTACTCACCTGTGAGGGTATCAAGGCGCTGGGAGTGGCGGGGGGTTAGCAGGTCCTATTGGTCAAAGAGCCAGGTCTTGAGGGCCTTCCTGAAGGTGTTCAGGGAAGGGGCACTTCAGATGTCGGTGGGGAGCTCGTTCCAGGTCTAGGCTGCGATGTAGGAGAAGGATCTTCCCCCTGCTCTGTGGATGTGTGGGGTCTCAGTGAGGAAGAAGTTGCTGGAATGGAGGTTTCTTTTAGGTGCGTGAAGGGTGGTTCTCGGTCATTGAGGTATTGGGGTCGGGTTTTGTCTAGGCATTTGTAGGCATGGATGAGTATCTTCAAGGTTACTCTTTTCTCTATGTGGAGCTTGGGTAGGTGTGGGCTGATGTACTCATTTCGAGGGATGCAGAGGACGAGTCTGGCAGCGGTGTTCTGTATCGTCTGGAGTTTGCAGAGAACGGACTTGTTGACGCCGGCGTAGAGGGCATTCCCGTAATCCAGCCTGCTGGTAATGAGTGAGTGAGTGACTTCCTTCCTTGCCTCAGGGGGGATCCATTTGAAAGTCTTACGGAGGATGCAGAGGGTGTTGTAGCAGCTGGAGGCTACAGCATTGACCAGTTGGTTCATGGAGAGGGAGGAGTCGAGTATGATGCCGAGGTATTTGGCGTGGTCTGTGGGGGTCAGGGGATGCCGAGGGTGGTGGGCCATTGGGTGTTATTCCATATTGATGGGGTGAGGACTCCTGTCTTCTCCAAGTTGAGTTTCAGGCAGTTGTTTCCCATCAAGGCTGGGACGTCCTGCATTCCTTCCTGGAATGTTGAGTCTGGTGGTGGTGGGGACTTTGGTGAGAGAGAGGATGAGCTGGGTGTCGTCAGCATTGGAAACTATGCTGAGGCCGTGCTGTTGGACAATGGCGGCGAGGGGGGCCATGTAGATGTTGAAGAGGGTAGGACTCAGTAATGATCCCTGTGGGACTCCGCAGGTGATTTCTGTGGGTTCGGAGAGGAAAGGTGACAGTCTGATCCCTTGGCTTCTGCCGGTGAGGAACGATCGGATCCAGTCGAGGGCGTCGTCTTGTATGCTTGCATTGTATGCTGGCATTGGGTAGTCTCGCCGCGAGAGCACGGGGGGAGACGGTGTCGAAGGCTGCTGACAGGTAGAGTAAAATAAGGGCTGCGGTGTGGCGGCGAGTAGGGTGGTCTCAGTGCTGTAGGTGTTGCGGAATCTGGATTGAGAAGGGTTGAGGATGGCGTTTTCTGCAATGAACCTTGTCAGTTCTGCATTGACTTTCGCCGCAAAGGGGAGCAGCAGATGGGTCGGTAGTTCTTGAGGTCCTTCGGGTCTGCTGAGGGCTTCTTGAGCAGGGGCCTGACTTTTGCACGTTTCCAGTCATTGGGGAAGGTGGTGTTGATGATCCGTTGTAATACCGGTGCAATGGCGGCTTTGTGGTAGATGTGTGGTGAGCAGGGGTCTCTGGGGCCCCGGAGTGAATGCCTTTCATGATTGCGGCGGTCTTTCCGGTCGTGATTGGTGTCCAGGCAGGGATGGTGGGCAGGTTGGCGTGGCCGGAGGGCGGGCTGACTGCGGGGGTGTCACGTTTAAGCATAGTTAGAGTGGGGATTGCACTATAGAAAGCCAACATGAGTGTATGAGAAGCTTTTGGAACTGTGTGTGACTTGTGACTACATCGCCCATAAGGCCAAGGGAGTCCTTAATTGTCCTATCTCTTTTTTCTGTACTTAAGCTCCGCCCACAAACAACACAGTGCTTGTCACTTGTATTCTATCGTCTGGCCGGAAGGTTGCATTCCGCTTCGCCTGCCGTTTAACGGCTGCCTGGATTTTCAAAAGCCCAGGTCTTCTAAAGCTGCAGCGCACCTTTCCTGGAATACGAGGGAGATTGCCATCTGCTCATGTTCGCATTGGAGCACGACCGCATTCCCCCCTGACATCAGGCTCCGACCTATAAAACTCGCTGAAGCGCGAGAACCATAAAGTTAATGACTCACGTTCGCGCTGAAGCGCGATCATTTTTTTTACCTCCTGCCGGCATAACCCGATCTGAGGACTCGCGCTGTAGCGCATTACTTTGTGCATTCCCTTGGGCCAAGTTATGGTCATGTAAACACACTGGTGTGTGATTACGAGTCAAGTTAGGCTCAGTTATTTCCAAGAGCTGTTGAGAGGCTCGGAGTGCTCTTCCGCTTTTATTTGGTTTCCTTCTTTTTTGGCTGCATGCCCACTAACCCTGAAATTGTGCGTTACAAGAGCAAGACTCCCCTTGGACCCAAACGGGAATACCACTACCAGAGGACTATCTGGATTAAGATAAGTACTCATACACTGGCTTCTTTCTGAATCTTTGCTACAGTGTGTACTTTCCTCTTGAAAACCATGGTGAAGAAATGCCTTGATTTCTTTTCTTTATTATTTTTTCTTTTTTGTGCCTTTTTTTGTGACGGGATGAGTGCGGCAGTAATAACTGTAGGAGTATGATATATCATATTGAATATTGATATATCATTGTGACTTAGGGTGGAGCTTTCATGTGTGTTGTATTGTGTTTTGTCACACCTGCAGGGAACACGGGGCGACCGTAGGAGTGAGGTCCACAACTCCAGAACATCTCCCCATTGAGTGTTTTCGCTGCTGCTCCTTTATTGTTTAGTTTGTCCATTTTTTCCCCTTCCCCTACTGTGGTATGACCTGCGGAGTGGGTATATATATATATATACTCACAGTTGGTTCCATACAGGGGAAATGGTTATTTGGCATATTACATCGCTCATGCTATATCCAGCTTTCAAGGTTAGAGGTAAACCTTATTTGGTCACGACAGGGGGCAGGCGTGCGTCATTGAAGTTGTCGTAGAGGTTCTTTATCTTCAGGTGGAAGTAGGATCGGAGTTTGTCACAGAGGTCCTGGGAGGGGGTGATGTCAGTTGTGGATTCCCACTGGAGACCACTGTGTATTTGTGCTACTTACCTGTTTTATTTTTGAAGTATTGTATGTATTGTGATTATACCTTTGGGTAGGAGATATTGCAAGGTCTTAGTGAGTGTTTATAATAAAGACATATTTTCATAACTACACTGTGTGGTTCTTTTTCACTTAACCTACATTATATGATTAGTACTGGTAAAACAAGCTGTTTTGCACTCCTTCTGGACTAAGCCTGAAGCCTGCTCTCCACAGCTACCACTTAGAGAGGTTTCTATGGTTGTCTCAGACCTCTAAAATCACCATAAGGGTTGTCTGGATTAGTGCAGGGTGCTTCACTTAAATAAGTGTGAACCATATTATTATATTATTGATCGACCAATAGCATGATCACAACCAGCATAACATCTCAAATACACACGTTATCACATTATACATTTAAGAACATTTCTTAAAACAATGATTTAAAACCTTGCTTAAATCAATTGTCAATTAGACATAAAAAGTTAGTTTTACAAGTCTAAAAATAGAAATGTAGGTATGAAAACACATATATTAAAACCCATCTAACCCCAGCACTTTCGATCTCTGCTATTGCGCAGTCCACATGTTGTAATGCCAATTCGCTCTTCTGGATTTGGGGAGTCCATGCTTAGTTATCACTAATTCTGACTCCCAGGTAATCGAAAACCTTAACCTGCTCTAGATGTTGGGTACCCAGCATCAGTTTCCCCCTGGTGGAATTGTAAGGGTTTAAACCCATATTTTGTTTCAAATTCAAGTCCCCGATCTTTACAAGCTTCAGAAAGCTTGTTTAGAAAATTCTGGATACCCATCGGGGTCTTAGAGATGAGCAAAGTGTCATCTGCGAATAGCAAGGAGGGCAAGGGGGTACCTACTACTCAGGGGGGATCACCCCCACAGTCACATAGCTCTTTTATTAATCCATTAATGTACAGGGTAAAAAGGGTTGGGGCGAGCACACGACCCTGGCGTACACCTTTAGAAATTGCTATACTATTGGAAAGACTGCCATCTGACTTCCACCTGACTTTGGCGTCATTTTCATGGTGTAGACGAACCAATAACTGAAGTAAGTCACTTAGTAGGTCTAATTTCCTGAGTGTGGCCCAAAGCTTTTTGTGATCAATGGAGTCAAAGGCCATTTTAAGGTCGACGAATCCAACATATAGGTGGCCCTTCCAGATCTTCACTTCCTTCCAAATAAGCAGCAAAAATCTAAACAATTGATTTAGGGTACTTGTGGATGACCTAAAGCCTGCCTGCAAGTGGGAAATAATGTTTTTCTCCTGCATCCATTTTGTAGACGTAGCAGAATTACTTTGCAAAAAACTTTTTGGGAGACGTCTATAAGACTTATCGGTCTGTAAATTGAGGGATCCCCTTTCGCTCCTTTTTTAAACATGGGAATTAGTTCAGCTTCTTTCCAGGTTGGGGGGATATCCCCACCATGATAGATAGAACTAAAGACCTTTTGGAACAGTGGGTCCAAAATATTAGGCTCAGCTTTATACAAATCTCCTGTGAGTTTATCTAAGTCAGGGGCTTTCCCAACCTGGAGTTGATGGATTGCTACTATAAATTCCTTTAAGGAGAAGCTTTCTAGATGTTCATGTGTTGACACTAGGATGTCTTCCCCTACATCTACTGCAGTTCCCTCCTCGAGATTAGGGGCCGCTCCAGTGTAAAGCTTTTAAAAGTATTCTTCCCAAGCCTGTGGTTGTATATAATAGTCATCTTCACTGACCTGCTTAGTTGAGCCCTTGGAGAGTAGGTGCCAAAACAGTTGACTATCCTTTTGTCTAGAGGCCTCAGCCAATAAACGCCAGTTATCAGCCTCCCAGCTTTTTTTTGCTCCAACCTGCGCCCTCTTGTACATCATTCTTCTGTTCTTAATATCATCTTGTACTCCCTGCTTGACTGTAACCATTAGATTAACCTTTGCTAATCTGCAGTCCTCATTCTACCATTGGGCAGTATTTCGTTTGGACCTATTAATACTAGATAATTTACTAAAGTATTGTTTAATGCTATTGGAAAATTTCTGAAAGCTGGCCAAGATAAGATCATCCTCTTTTTGGTCTAGATCACTAAGGACCATAAGAGTCTGTGCCACTTCTTCATAAATACATTTTTGGGAGTGTTTTCCCATCTGCTATAACCCTGCGCCACTTTATTCTTCTGTTGTTATTTGTAGTTACAATCAGGGCTGTTGTTTAGCTTGCTCTTCTTCCTGTACTAGCTCTTGAACATAATTTACCGGCTCATAGGTGTGCCAAAATTTAAATATAGTAGGCTCGGCGGCCAATCCATCTCTGTCAGAGCGGCGAGAGCTTGGAATACCCTTCCTCTTCATTTGAGAACATCCCCATCCATCACGGCGTTCAGGAAAGGCCTAAAAACCCACTTCTTTAACATCACTGCCTAACGGATGTTCCTCAAAAATGGACATAATGTGATCTGTTACCCTTTTCTCTCGCGCCAGGATACTATCTTGTTAGTAACAGAGCGCGCTACAAAAGCCTCTATAATAATAATAATAATAATAGGTTGTATTGAAATCGCCAGTAAGAGTGAGATAGAGCCCTCACCTACAATTCTCTAGATAGTTAACAAGGGTTGTTATAGTTTCCGAGTGCTTATGATAGCTGGTGAACCTGTTATAAATGTTAAACAATCTAATATGGGCATTCTTTTTGAACCATATCAAATCTATGGCAAGAATCTCCTGGGAGTCTACCCCAAGTAGTTTATTTCATAGTCCAGTGTTGTCCTAACCCATATTAACAACCCTCCTGCCGGACGGGCTGCTGTTGACGGCCTGGCCTCAATACAAAATGTGGTGAACCCCACCCTGTGTACCCGCTCTGTCGCCCAGGTTTCCTGAAACAGGCATCCATGATTACCATTCCCCATTCAGGGTCACTTAGCTTAGTTTTAATTCCGGCAATATTCCAGGAAACAATCTGTAGTGTTTGTTCAGCTTCCCTGTTGCCTGCAACTAAGTGTAGAATTTGCATATATTGGTTTCTGGACTGTTTCGTGGGAGGTTAATTGGGTGGGAGGGGTGTTAACTTTCTCATTACCTAAGATATTATCAGTAGTTGTTATTCCCTCGACTTGGGTGGTTGTGGCTACATCAAATACAGCCAATCGACTCCCTTGATTTAGTCAGTCAGGGCTATCCAAGTCAGTACAGGCTTCATATCCATTGCTGACTTCCAAGGGAAAAATGGACTTTCCTACTTGGTAGATTCTGGGTTAGGTGGACATCCAGTGGGGGATATAACCCAGTTAGCTTAAGATGCCTATAGAAGAAGCTAAGTGGCACTAGCTCAATCTCTTTTCCTCTGCCACACCCAGGTTGTTTCATCCTACTTGGGAGCAACTGCCCTGCGAGACCTGCAATTGATAGTGGACTGACCCAATTCACTCTAAGGACAAACAACATATCATGAAAACAAGAATTAGAAAAATCAGTATTCCGTGTTAGCCAAAGGCAGACCCTGTTCTTTAGCGGAGTGGTAGATTCCTTTTGGTTGCTCATAAGTGACTGGACATTAGTTAAGATCATCACATATGGGCAGCAATCAGGGGGAAGATGGAGAATCACATCGTTGCAATTATCTCCACCTGGGGAAACATCGCCCAATCGTAAACTGGACTATCTAGATGATGCAGTTTCATTCCTATTCAATGGTGGGTGGTGGTGTTAAGCCTAATAGTTTCCCTACGTGCAACTTCCAGTACAATGTGACCATTTTTTTAGCATTGGTCACAACTATGGGTTGTGCAAGGTTACAATGATGATTTTCCAACATGGTGCCGGATTTCCTATGACTTTCGGCCCCAGTAGTTCTACATACCAGGGACATAGAGAGCTATGATTGTTTGTCTCTATAGTTAGGGTGGAAAGTGACTTTTTTACATTTTCCACACTAATTTCTAAGCTATCAAGCCTGATCTTAAAGGGAAGCAAACTATTTTGTATAATTTTTTCAAACCCATCCAGTAAGAGCTTAATGTCTTGCGGGCATAAGGCTGCAGAGAGAGATGGCAAAGGGCAGGAATTCGATTTTATTGGTGATACTACAGTAGAAGTATTACTGTCCCCAGTGGGGGCCTGTCTAGCTTTTCTCTTTGATCTGGTGTTAGCTACAAATGCAGGCTCTAAGTGCTTTTGCTTCCTCTTCTTTTTAGCTGGGGGACAAGGTACTGGAGATGCTCGGAGTCGGCGCAAAGACAACACAGGGGGGGACTAATTCCAGTACAGAATGATCAAGAACATTACACTCTAAGTCCATAGCCTTTGTTTGAGCACCTATAGACACTTCCTGCTTCGTAAATATAGTGGGGACCCCCTCTATAGATAGGCAGCGTTGACCTCCTAATATTTCTTTATCTATGGCTTTCGCAGCTCGCATTAGGAAGCAGTCAAGGGTTGAGTTCTGTAGAGACTTAGGTGTACTCTCCCTTTTCCCCATCTGTCTCACTTTTGCCATGGTCCAGGTTAACTCAATTCACACTAAATAGGACAGAAATAAACACAGAAAGTCCGACAGGCTTACTTGTTAGAGTTCTTTTTCACAAGGTCTCACTAGTTCATACAATCCAGTTTTAAGGAAGAACAACCAGAGTGGGCTCCTGCGCTGCGAGCGCCCAAGCCTGCCTTTAATCACTTCCTGGCGCAAAGTATCGTGTTGGCGCCTCCCCGGCGCAAAGAGTTCTGGGGGATCAGTAGCAACGGGCTGGTGTGGCTGGCGGAAAGAAGAACAACCAGAGTGGGCTCTATATAATAAGCCAGCCTCCTACACCCTGCCATTGACAGGGTCAGCTACAGCTTCCAAAAGCCATAATTCAAAACTTTTGCCGCCATTACCATACAGGTATCAATCCTCATGTGTTCCCTGTTTCACACTTACTTATGCAGACCCAAAGGTGGCTGTCACCTGCTCAAAAAAAAAATCTCTTTAGCTCACAAAGCCCTTTAGCATACTTGCCAATAGACCCAATTCAGGCAGAAAACTCCCAAATTTTGAAGCAAAAAAATTGTCGATGTTTGTCTTCATTTTTAGGGGAGAAGTCGACGAGAATGGGAAATTAAATGGAGCACCTGTTCGGTCATTGAAGAAGTGATGCACCGTGTATGCCTGTTTCCCTCGACCCTAGTAAATTCACCCTCAGCGGCCAAAACACCTCTAACTGAAACACTCAAGGACATTAACCTTATTGCCCTCTAACGACTTCCGCTTTGACAGTCTGCTTCCGGTGGAGGGTGACCACTTCCTGCTCCTTCACGAGGCCGCCATGTTTCTGTGCTTGCAATGGCAGGTCTTTCCATCTGGACTCCGACTAACGCCCCGTCCGTGCCGATAAGAGCAGCCTCTAAAGACGTGGCGGACCCCATGGTTCACAGTCCGAATGGTGTTCTTTGGCTGGTGGGCTGTGTCGCGTTTGCACCGAATGTAAGCACTTTACAACTAGGCCAAAATAGGCCACAAAACCCTTTGCCGTGAATTCTTTAAGAAATAATGTAAAGTATTTTTAGTACACTGTTGCCACCTTTTCCAGATAACAATACCCGCACTTAGGGGCTCATTATGATAACGGATAATCCGCATACTCCGGGCCGGCGGAAGCCACCGCCGGCCCGGAGTATGCGGATTATCCGCCGCAGTGACTTGGAAGACCCACCGCCAGATCAGGATGGCGGTGGGAGTGCGTGTGGACCAGCGGCGGACGGCAGGTCCGTCCGCCGCTGATCCGCGGTGTAAGGAGGGATATTTGGTGACGGTGCCTGCCGCTTTGTGCATGTAAATGTAAAACATGCAGTTTTAACATTGCGGCGGGTGCTGCTTCAAGCAGCACCCGCCGCAATGTTAAAACATACAGGATGTGACCGCCAGGGTGGCGGTCACATCCTGATTTGCACGGAGGGACCGCCGCTGCCCCTGCGGACGGTCCCTCCACCTCTGGGGTGGCGGACGGACGCAAGTCCGTCCGCCATTCTAATCGGCCCCTTAATGTTTCAGGGTTCTGCAAAGGACCAGACTTGATTCTTTAGTAGTATTTTCATGAAACCGTCTGAATTCATTTTTAGTAAACAAACTCTTTCTTTGTTTGCTAACATTATCAGCCAGAGTCAGTAGGGCGCAGCTCCAGAACACATTTGAAAGTGTTTTCTTCAAACATTTACCGTTTCATGTATGCACTGATAGGGAGAAAAAGATACCTGCTTTTGGCGATTTTTCTTATTTTTGTACCTTCAGGGATATTAAAATGTCAGTCACGTGCAAGTTGACCCGATTTATGCGGCCTTCCCCTTGCAATTGTCCCAGCAATCAATAGAAGTCAGTGGGGGAAATGTATTCTCGCATTCCCCATTCTACCATTTCCCTCTTCTAAAATGTTGGCATATGTACAGGGCCCTGCCTGTATAAAACTATGGCGGCAACCCTATTTCAGCAGGAATGTTTCCATATTTTTTACTTCAAATACTCTGTTTAACACTGTTTTGAGATGTTTTATCTTACACGTTTTTAATTAAAAAAAAAAAATAACTCAAATGTTGTAGTTTTATGATTGGAAGAGAACTGTCTGAGGTCGGCGAATTTATACTCCACCTCCGAGAAGTGCTTATGCTAAAATATGCACTTGGATATTTGCTTGCCTTACTGGTATTACTGCTCGGCAGGATGCAGGGATGAGGCCAGGGGTTGTAGAACACTTAGATCAAATAGTGTTGTTGATATTTGTGGAGGCGGTTTGTCAGTCAAGGACAGTTCTTCTGTTTGTCTGGGCAAAGATCACACACTGTGAACATCAGGCATCATCCGCCTCTAACTTTTCGAAACTGTGGTCGACCTAACACTGTCTTGCAGCACCCACAGCAGTGAATGGGTGGGACGTGGGCTTGGGCTGCACAGTGATTCATAAAGAACTGACCTGAAAGATCTCCACTTGGGGCTAATAGACCTCTGGAGCTTCAGACCGCCCTGGTCAGTACAGACCAAAACATGCCCTTAATATAGACGTGGCAGACGACCCAGCACAGAGTATACCAATGGAGTGACAATTTGAGCAAGACACTGCACCACCTACGTCAGGTAACACAGTCACGGATCCCTATACCCAGTACTTCAGGTAGCAAATGGCACCCTATGCACAAACTCACAGACGGTCTCCCAAGCATTTGCCGCCTACTCCACAGACCTATACAGGAAAAGGGAACTCCTATCCACAGATTTATTTAGAGAATTCGTACGTGATATACCGCTGAAACTGGTTCCAAATAATGTACATGACCAAATGGATGCCCCCATCACGATAGAAGATCTTACCACCGCTCTCCATGCCATGCGCCCTGGCCAGGCCCAAATGGGTTCCCCATGGAATTCCTCAGAGGATACATTTCCCAGGCCGGCCCTCACCTGCTTAGGGCACGTCAGGAGACCCTCGAACAGGGGATTCTCCCTACAGATTGGCGCCATGCCAAAATTGTAGTGTTCCTCAAACCAGGGCGTCCCCTAGATCATACCACCCCATCTCATTGTTAAATTTCGAAGCTAAACTCCTAGGTAAGATCCTTGCAAATCGTCTCCTACCATACATATTAGAACTGGTCCACCCAGACCAGTCTGGGAAACTGGTCCACCCAGACCAGTCTGGGAAACTGGTCCACCCAGACCAGTCTGGGTTTATGCCACAACGGTTCATGCGCCACATCAGGCAGGTGCACAATGCCCTTGCCATGGTACCAAACCTCGGACGACCTGCGGCAAATCTCCTCACAGGCGTCCATAAAGCATTGGACTTGTTAGACTTGGAGTACTTATTTCTCCTTTTACAAGCTTTAAGCCGCAGCCTGACATTCTTATCTACGTTCACCTCTTATACACCAACCTTTCTGCCTCTGTGCGTGTGGTCGCCTCAGTGTCAACTCTATTTCTCATTAGCAGGGGCTCGAGACAGGGGTGCCCCCTGACTCTGCTCCACTTTGCACTTGCTATAGAACCACTGGCAACATGGGTGCAACGGGATGTCTGCTGCTACGACTGGTCAGAGGAGGTGTCGGACAGGATTGCATTATATGCAGACGATGTACTGTTTTTCCTCACTGACCCATGGTTTATGGGCCCACGGATATTACAGATCCGTAGAATGTTTGGGGAAACGTCGGGTCTCTGCACAAATCCAACCAAATCCATTTTATGTACAGTCTCCGGAGATCAAGGGTGAGGCACATGGGCATCACAGTTGACACACGTATCCGGCAGCTTCAAATACCTGGGCATTTTTATATCACCCGACCAGACAGAGTCCTTGACACACAACATAAACACCCTAATACCTAAGAACCGAGATGAGGTACGGGCTTGGTCCCCACTTCCCTTATCCCTGTATGGTAGGTCCACCATCTTCAAGATGATCCCACTACCGCAGATTTAATATCTGCTTTAGAATTATCCATATAGGATCCCTCAATCATGGTTCACACAAATTAATTCCTGGAAGGTCTGGTAAAGATTTTATGATTTTTGGAGCTCTGGTAATCTAGTATAGTGAGCTAACAACTGCCATGAAAGAGATGCATGCAAACTGCATGGTACAGGGAAAAAGTTGTATTTTTTTGCCAGTCTTTCAATATCCTAATGTTGCTAAAATGGTTTATTTGGGTTAGAAATAAATTCTTATTACTAAAGCCAATCCTAATCACTGTGTTGTATTTTTAATCCTGAGTTTGGGCTTCTCCAGGCTAAGTACTCCTCAAAAATGCCTACCAGTATAGATGACATATGAATCCTACACTGCGTAGTCCCCGTTGTTTTATGTAACATTTTCTATTTACTTATTTACACACGTAATATTTATTTTCTCTATGTGTGTATGATGGAGATTGCCCCAACACGCTACACTGGTATGAGAGGTGCTAAAAATAAAATGCATGTGAGAGAGGGGCTATGGCGATGTTGGGACGGAAATAGTCCTCTGCATGGCAAAAGACATGTATTCCTGCCCAACTATACTGTTGTCTGGATCCCTAATTTTAATTTTCTGTCTTAGTTGAACACTGATCATGCGTGTGTGTCATGACACATGCCTGTCTCACGGATGGTGGGGTTGTTGAACCTGAAGAGTCACCCAAAGCTCTACCCTCCTAGTGGTGGAAGGCTACCGCCTTCACCAGGAGTTGAGCCGCACAATCAAGGTGGTGTCAGAAGGCCCTACAGTGATCAGTAGTAGTGAACAGGACTGTTTTACCCTGTTTCACTGGAGTGAGGCCCATAGGCTCACTCACCGTTTTAAAGGTTCATCTGCTGTGTGCTTAAATCACCCTTGGCCTACATCAGATAGATCTGGAGTGCCACATAGCACAGGAGTAGGGGCTCTACGTGGTTGTATGTGTACCTGGGCTCGGTACAGTACAAGGATGGAGCAGTACTGTGCAGTGCATGTGTGGATAGTACGTGTACTGGTGTATGTATGCCTGAGAGAAATATATTACATCAGAGATGTAATGCTGTGCAGTTGATGCACAGGAGCCACCTGCTGGGTGTATGTGTGCTTGTACAATAGATGAAGGGTGTAGAGTCGTGCAGCACGCACATTGTGAGTGTATATGTTGGCCGTGCATCTGTTTTAAAATCAGCACACCTTGGTTGAATGTAGGAAAGCTTCCGTAAATAGTGCTTGGAGATTGAGTGTGTACTGAATGCATGTGTACAAGTAAGTACATATACCAGTATTAGTACTGGACAGAAAGTTCTGAGGGTGTACACTGAGTAAACACAACTGCAATAGTATGCATTATATGGAGGACCCTGGATTCCATTTTGGGTAGCCCAAGCCTGCCTGGTAAAAACATATGGCAAGAAGAATCCCCCCAGACAGATGTGCTGATTGCTGCATTACTGTGAGCTGGGTGAGGCTCCAGTCAGGAGACAGGGAACTTCCCCTTTGTTAGGGGAAGAGCAACTTGCCTTTTGTGTCTGCCGAGCGGGAGCAGCTTTGATCACTGGAAACTGAACAGAAGTGCTGCTTGACAGGAATAGCCTGCGCCACCGGGTGTTGCTGCGTCCATCACGGGTTGTCTGACTTTGCTGAATAGGATCCATAATTGGGAGTGCCTGAGGAGAGGGCACTTGCTGCACTGTTTAACACAGCCACACTGCCTGAGCGGTTAAGACTGAAACCGGATCTTTGGGGCTCTGCTGAAGGTGCTTTCAGTGCCGAAGGAGCTGCGGCTACGTGGACACTTTTGACTGAAATCCTGAAGAGTCAAAAGGGAATTCTTGAGTATGGCCAAATAGTTTGTATTCCCTGCTGGGGCCACTAGTGAATAGGAAACAACCATGGACATGTTATATGCAGGAGGTTGGGACAGGTATTTACCTGACAACTACCAGAGCCCCAATCTCAAGGGGGAATGTGTTGTTGCTTCTGAATTTGTATTATTTTGCATATGTAGTGATAGAAATAAAATACTATCTTTTCTTATAAAAGGAAATATTTGGCTGGACATGAATTTATTGTTCGTACTGTCTGCACTTGAGTTATAAGTCATGTTCACTAACCTGTATCTACAACTCTACCAAGGGAGCCTTGACTGATCGACTACAGTTACGACTGAGAGTCAAGTGCAGATGGACTACTTGGCCCTGTTGAGCGGGATCCTTAGTAGGTCAGGTCCCAGGACATCAGGAGTAAGAGGCGTCAGTCACCAAGGCCCAGTAGTCCATGCGTGCCTTGTGGCCCTATGAAAGGGATTCTGACAGGAGAGATGAGGGGCACTGTTGGTGATAATAAGGGAATCATTGAAGGGCCCCAACAAGGATTTTCATATCTCAGTGCACTGTAAGGGCACCATTCACTATGCTTTAAAAGCTAATACATTTGAATATATAATGAAAAATGTGTTGTAAAGTTTACCCGTTATAAAAAATGTTCCCCAAATTTTCTTGGAGGTGCGGGAGAGAACTCCCTCCAAAGTAGTGGGTAGGTTGCTCAACGTACGGGGCTGGTCTAAAAAAAAATGCTAGGGCTGCTATGAGTTGTTAGACATTAGACACGCCCTGCCATCACCACACACTGAGAAGTGCATCTGCACTGCAGGCATAGGCACAAGCATCTATTGTGACAGTGCTGTTCCTGAACGAGGATAGAATCTTCAAACCAGTTAATAAATAACAATGTCATGATGCTGTTTGACCCCTGACCCCTTTGAAATTGATGTGGTTACACCAGAACAGTTGGAGAGATTTCAATCTGCTAGTCAGTGTCCCCGAAAAAGACAAATATTATAGGTTGAATTCCTTAACATGATACCCAGAATGCCTGATCCCAAGAACACCAGCTATGGTGCCCTCCACTCACACCTTATTGTTAAACCTCTCCCCTATCCTGCATCTGTGAGTGCTTTGTACACCCCACAAACACGTAACATCTCTTCTACAGTAGCCATGTAACGTAACATAAGTTCCACAGAATGTGCCACGGCGACCTGCATGTTTTCTCCTACTTGGGTGACAAGGTAATGAAGACAACAAGAAGTGTCAGGTACACTGTCTACCCAATAAGTACCTGCTAGACAGAGAAGAGCACTTACGGATTTAACAGCAGTCCACAATATTGTCATCAAACCGGCTGACAAAGGGGGCGCCATAGTTATAATTAATTCGAATGACTATGATGCTGAATGCCAAAGACAACTGGCCAATACTCAACATTATAAAAACAACTCGAAACGGACCCCACAGGTACTTTAACCACATGGATTAAGATCATGGTCAATGAAGCTGCTACTAATGGTTGGATCTCAAAATATGAAGCTGATTTCCTTATAAAAAACATCTCCTAGGACTCCATATGTCTACATTCTCCCGAAGATATGCAAGGACATATACCTTCCTCCAGGTAGAGCAATGGTATCCGGGATCAGATCTCTTCTTGAACCTCTGAGTCAATAATGTGGCCACTACTTACAACCTTTGGTACAAAATACACCATCCTTCCTAAAGAACACAAAGGAAACACTACGTCTCATCAACAAATTACCTAGCCCTCAAGAGATACCATTTCTTGTCACCCTTGATGTGGAGGCCTTTTACACCAACATCCCGCAAGACGCCACCATCAGGGTGATTGACACCATTCTCAGGACAACTATGACTTCCCCATCCACTCCTGTGGACTTTATCATAGAGTGTGCGAGCATTACCTTAAAAAACAACTTTTTCCAGAACAAACATCAACAGTATTACCAAGTAAATGGGACTTCAATGGGCAGCACATTTATGTCTAGTCTTGCATGTCTCTATATAGCCCATTTCGAATCCACACATATTTTCTCGAATACCAACCCCTACCAAACTAACATCATTAAATGGTAGCTGCCAAGATTTCCACAGATGGATAAACTCGGTTGATCCAAAATCATATTTCATACACTCAAATTCTTAGCAGGAAATTCCTTTCCTTGACCTCCTCATTTTTCTGGATCATGGGAAACTTAAAACCAAAACTTTTAAGAAAATGACTGACTGCAACATCCTCCTCCCCTTCAATAGTCATCACCCTAAGGCACTATGTGAAAACCTACCCTATGGACAGTTTTTACGCCTGAGAAGGAACTGCAGCAACCTTACTGACTACAATCAACAAGCAGCTGATCTAAGCAGAAACCTCTGGGACAGACAGTATCCTGAAAAGATGATCAGCAGCGTGAATAAAAGAGCACCTAACAATCACCGTGAAATCCTACTGGAAACCTTTCCAAGATCCAAAGATGATGCCATAACATGCATGACAACTTTCACTCCGATGTCCAAAAAGATTAAGAACATTGTCTTTAAACACTGGAAAATTGTCAATGCAGGGGAGCTCAATTTCAACGCCCAAGATTTGCCTTCAAAAGAACACAAAACCTTAGGGATCTCTTAGTACACACCAG
Source organism: Lissotriton helveticus (assembly GCF_964261635.1). Lineage (NCBI taxonomy): Eukaryota > Metazoa > Chordata > Amphibia > Caudata > Salamandridae > Lissotriton > Lissotriton helveticus. Next base: position 2,049,726,847 of record NC_136065.1, read on the forward strand.
GGCTCGAAAATTCCACTCGACCGCTCGCATAGTCGAGCTAAATTTCACAAGGTCGAGCTGTTTTTAGGTCCTACTCGCCCTTTCTGGCGAGGCGGAAAACAAACCAACTTTTGTCCTCTATCTGTGAAAACGGAACAAATGTGACAAGATAAGATTTAAAGGCATTTTTATTGCTCACAAAGTTAATGAGCAATAAAGATGCATTTAAATCTTGTTATCTTGTCACATTTGCTCCGCTTTCAGAGATGGTAGTCAAGTAGGTTGCAGTTAGGTTGAGGACATTTTTTAAGGTACTAGTCCTGCAGGACTAGTACCATATTTTTGATCTTTCGAGCCCTGCACACTATACCTCGCCCCCAGACCAATGCACAACAAACCCATTATGGAATTTACCAGCAGTGAAAGGCCACTATCCATGTGGCCGAAGAGAAGGGGACGAAGGGTCCAGATATTATGCGCTCCTGGGTATAAGTGAGGGTGTTTGTAGGAGGCTACCTATCCTCTGCATTGGGAGACCCCTTACCCGTTAGTTTGCTAGACTTTGAGATGTGCTGGGACACGTAAGAAAAGTCGTAGTCTATAAGGAATTAGGTCCATTTATTACATCTAGTATTTTTAGTGTATAGCTGGGACTCTTCAGAACTTATTTTAAAGAAAAGGATAAGTAAAAAGTAAAGGTTTATGACGCAGCCATAAAGAATTCTAAAGAGTCCCTGCTATACAGTATCCATGTGGCAGCTGCAGTGTCTGCACCTCTACACACCATACTAAAACCCTAGAAATAGGAAACTTCAGATGGACTCCGAAACAACACACAAATTGTAACACGAAGAATTGTGTGTATCTCATTAAGTTTCCCTGTAGCTTACATTATGTGGGTATGACTACAAGACCAGTCAACACTAGGATTAGTAATCATAAAAGTGACATTTGCTGCGGCTGCAGTGCGACCATAATGTGCAATCACTACATTGAATTTCAACACACAACTGATCATCTGACCTAGACTATTCTGGAGGCGAATCCGGCCTGGAATACCACTACTCTTTAAAAAAGAACAACATTGGGTATTTCGCCTCCGTACACACATACATGGTCTGCACGATGATATACCATGGATTGAGTTACAACAGTAACTAATCTTGTTCTTTCTGACATGTACTTTCCATGCAGAAATTGCCAAGCCGTTTTAATACACTTTATTGTTCTAAATGCTATCTATGTCTTCGCCCTACCTTATGACTACTGCTCCCAGTTTTATGGTATTTATTTTTTTGACATTTCCGTCTGTATTTATCCCAAAAAAAATTCTCATTTGTTCTGTATTTATCCATTTTTATTTTGTGTTTTCTGTATAAATGAAGCTACAATGGTTTATTTTCCACATTTATTTAACTGATAAAGGTATACTCGAATGTGAATGTCTAAAGGTTTCAGCAGTATACATTGCAATAGTATTATCTGAAAACACTTGCTTTGTAGAATAGTATAAAATAACTGTAGATCTGCACTTAATTAAGCTTAAATAGGAAATCTATTGTCTTTTTTCATCTCTCCCACCTCTCAATCTGTACCCACTGATATGGCACTCATGATTGACAGTAAATAAAAACATCAAAAGAAGACCTAATTTCCGTATTTTTCTGTGTTTAAAAATAAATACAGACCGTAAAATAAATTGTTTTCTGTCTGTATTTATCTGTACAAATCAGTAAAAACTGAAAACTGGAGCCCTACTTATGGCATACCTTTTAGACTACGCTTGGTTGATCTTTTTTACATACAATAGGTATAGATTCTCTACCTCCTTCAACTACATGGAACAAGTTTACATATGAGTACTGTGTTTGTTACATGACAGCCTTTGAAAGAGAGCGAGGCCACATACATGTAAGTACTATGTTTTGAAACACCGTAGCCTTTGAATTTCCTACACATGACCAGGCCATACATGGTTTTACCGTCCCCTGTCTGCACCTATCTCTGCTATTCACCACCGTTCCATTAGATGCGAGATGCCTCATATGACATCTTACCAATTCAATATGGCGGCCGTCCTTTACTTGGGACTTAATGAGCATTCGTTTTACTCTTTATGTCCATTTGGCTTACAAATCTATATTTTATCTTCCGAGTAAAGAAAATACTATTCGTTACCTTTTAACACATTGAACTAAGCATTGAGGTTCACACCGGTTGTCCCACATGATACATTTTACCACTCTGAGATGGCTGTCTCTGTCACACTCGATATTCACTTACACACTTTCGGCGCCACACCGGCAGCGATCGTACCGAGCTGCGAACTATAAAAGTTGAGAGCACCACCCCGAAAAACCTTAGGCACTCTAAAGGATGGGTAGGTGCGGCTACATGTGCCTTTCACCAAAACCATGAGTACTTCCCTTGTTTGAAGAGATGATAACGCTAGGCTCCTGCCCGTGCACAACTGTGACATCTATGTTCCTTAATACAGATTGTGACAACATGCAACCTCTCGTTTGACTCAAGGGGACTACTTCTTAGTTCTTTGAGGTAAGAGGTCCCTCTTCCCTCCCCTAGGGATCAAATCTTCACTATGTAAAGGTCTTGCCATTAATGGGACGCACAATGATAATGCTCAATTGATCACCTACCATTGTCTAGATTTTGCCTTTATTTTGAAACGTTGAACATTCTTGAAATGTTTTATACTTTACGCTGGTTAATAGCATATGACTTTGCATTATTTTCTACAGAGCTTAGATGTATACTAATCACTACAATATACTTACCTCGTGATTAATCTTGATAAAGTGTTGGGGTAATTTATACCCAGGTGCCTATTTTTACTACCTCTACTAACTCACCATTGTGTTTAACATTATGCATAGCCACAACATGGCTATGTTTTGATCAGTCGACACAGAGACTGTATCTGGCTACTTCCCGGAAGCCATAAATATAAATGTGGTCCACATAAAAGGGACATTCTGGTTGTATCAGGGTGTATACACCAGACACATGATTAACACTGTTTATATTTACTGTTTTGTCTGTATTCACTTTTTCCCTTTCCCTCTTGTCGTTCTAGATTGGATCACTACAAGGGTCTAACTGGTGGCAACAATTCATTTTGAGGAGGCCATCGCCAACATATCACAATTTTTGACTTTTCTTTGGTCCTGAAGAAGCGCCAGAGATCTCCTCCTGAGACCATTAAGGACGCGAAATATGTCGCCCTAACCAGTATAAAACGTTATTTACATACATGTATGTCAAAGCTACTTAGGGCCATCATAACCCTTCAGCAGCCGCAATGTTTTTTATTGATGACCAAGGAATCTATTCATTAAATTTATAGAGCACAGAAATCCTCTAGCCATTTTTAAACTCACTCACTGCTTCACAAGCACTACCTCGCACTCATCATATGGCTTACAATCAGTAGAGCTCTGCTAAAGCGACCCTTCAGGGCATTGCAGCGCTGGCCCGACGAGGAACACCCCCCTATGATGAAGCATGACATCCCTTAGGATGTGTGAGGGCACCAAGTAAAAGCCAATTTGACTTCCTGTTAGATTTGGGGGTCTCTAATTGGCGTAGGTACTTGTGACAAATATAGGGACCCTCTCCTCTAGTCAGGATAAGGGGATTACACTCCTAAAATAACCCCTGCTCACCCCCTTGGTAGCTTGGCACGAGCAGAAGGGCTTTATTTCAGAGGCGTTGTAAGTTAAGCAGTTGTGACCACATACAGTAACCCAGTGACAACACTACAAATGGACACCACACAGGTTTTTTATAAAAAATAAGTAGACTTTATATAGAGTTACCACTCTGCATCAATGTACCATAGGTTGCGTTGCGCTTCCACGACAAGCAATGTCGCAGCCATGGGAAATGCGGCAAAGTTCAGATACAAAGAAATAAAGACATGCATATCTTCCATATGCAGCACGCTTCTCGGGGATGCGAGAAGTTCTCTGTTCGATACGTGGACTGCAGCGTTGACACACTTACGATGCGACGACAACAGCTCCAGCGGCGACGTTCATCTCCCACGATGCGTGAAGCTTCCGCTCGATGCGACAACTACAGTGGTGACATCCAAGATACGACGGTAGCAACTCTGACGGCGGCGCACTTCTCTGGGATGCGAGGTGCTCTTGATCGATGCGGTGCAATGCGACAGTTCCAGCGGCGACACCCTCCTTTGGAGTTGCGACGGCAGGCACGGCGACAGCGACACGCTCCGACCTTGTTGAGAGACTCTTCTCTCGATGCGGTGCAGTGCGACAGCTACAGCGGCGACACCCTCCGTCAGAGTTGCGACGGCAGCAGCAGCGACGGCGACACGCTTCCTCTCCGTTGCGGCACGCTTCTCTCCGATGCGGTGCAGTGCGACAGTTCCAGCGGCGACACCCTCCTTCGGAGTTGCGACGGCAGGTACAGCTACGGCGACACGCTTCTTCTCGTTGAGTCGCGCTTCCAGCTCCTTGCAACACGCAGTTCCTTAGAAGGCCCAAAACAGCAGCAGGCACTTCCAAAAGAACTCTGGGGAGCTGAGGGGTGAAGTCTGTTGTCCCTGAGACTTCAGCAGGAGGCAAGCTCTTTTCCAAGCCCTTGGAGATCCTTCACAAGTTGAAAGCAAAGTACACAAAGTTCCTTTCTCCTTCCTTTGGCAGTAAGGCAACCACTGCAGGCCAATCCCCCAAACAGCACTTCAGCTTGGGAATAGTCTCTTCCTCAGTTTCTTCAGGTTCCTCTCCTCAGTAAAGGTTTTTTCTTGTAGTCCAAAGTGACCTAATTTCATGGGATGAGGGTCCCAATATTTATACCCCAAAATTCTTTGTTCTCTTAGGGGAGAGGGGTCTTTGCCCAGTCCAAACCAGTTCTGAAGCACTCTGTTTACCAGACTTCTCCTTTCCTTTCACAGTGCAAGGCATGCACATCAGACGCCCCACATGAGGTGGAGCCAGCATTGTGGAAGGCAAGTACAGTCCTGGAGCACTTTGTTTTCGAGGACTCCTTCTCTTCTTTCAGTGTGCCGAGCAGAGACATCAGATGCTCTCCAGGGGGTGGAGCCTGCATTGTGGAAGGCAGGCACAGCCCTATTCAAAGTTCAGGGGCAATTCCTCCTTCCCATCTAGATGCAGATCTCTCCATTCACCACTGGGTGACTCAGCCTGTCTCCTGGAATTCCCCAGCCCTGTCACTCACAAAACCAGACATAGCAATACACAACCTAGCAGAGACAGGTGTGAATGGTTAGACAAGCAAATACCTACTTTCTAAAAGTGGTATTTGCAAACACAGAATATTAAAACCAACTTCACTAAAAGATGTATTTCATTATTCTGAGTTCAGAAATACTAAACTCGGATTTCTAACATGTTCTCCGAGACAGTTAGGATTATAAAATGTAATAACTCTAACAGCCCATTCTGGCCTATGGAGAACACGTAGCCTTGCAATAGTGAAAAACGAAAATGGCTGTAATTCACTATTAGGACATGTCACACACATCAGGGCTTGTCCTACCTTATACTTACAATGCACCCTGCCCTTGGGACTACAATAGGGGTGACTGATATGAAGAAAAGGGATGGTTTAGGGACTGGGAAGTGGGTGTACTTGCCCAGTCAGCATGACAGTACCAGACTGCACGCAGGCTCTGCAATGGCAGACCTTAGACACATTTGACAAGGCTGCTTCTGTGGGTGGCACAACCAGTGCTGCAGGCCCACCAGCAGCATTTGGCTTTACACGCCCTGGGCACACTAAGTGCACTAGACTAGGGTCTGACAAGTAAACCAAATAGCCAAACATGGAACCACTGAATAATACATCGATTTGCAATAGAGAGCACCTTGACTGTGGCACTGGATAGCAGTGGCACAGTGCCCAAAGCATTTAACACCAGCAAAAATACATGAGGCAACAGCAAAAATGGAAGGGAGACCCACGCCAATGGTGCCAGGTCTAACACGTGTCCCCTCCAGCTGAAAAGTGGGGAGAACTACCCTAACTCCTGGGAGCTTTCTTCACTAGGCGGAAAAATCTTGACAGACTATCACTGTTGGCATTTTCTGTACCAGGGCGGTGTTCCACTGTAAAGTCCATACCCTGTAGGGAAATAGACCACCTCAACAGCTTTGGATTCTCACCCCTCATCTGCATCAATCATCTGAGGGGCCTGTGGTCTGTCTGAACCCGGAAGTGAGACCAAAACAGGTATGGTCACAACTTCTTCAGAGCCCAGACCACAGCAAATGCCTCACACTCAGTAGTACTCCACCTCTGTTCCGGTGGAAGTAACCTTCTACGGATAAGGGCTACAGGTTGATCTAGGTCCTCCTCATTCATCTATGACGGAACAGCCCCCACACCATGCTCTGAAGCGTCTGGACGATCGACTCTCTTGAGAAGTTGGGTGCCAGGAGCACAGGTGCCGTGCACATGGCAGCTTTGAGGGCCTCCAAAGCTTTCTGACAGGTGTCAGTCCAGATCACCTTCTTGGGCTGCTTCCTGGAAGTCAGCTCTGTCAAGGGTGCAACAATGTTGCCATACCCCTTGACAAACCTCCTGTAATACCCATGTGAGACCTAAGAAGGCTCTCAACTCTGTCTGGGTTTTGGGTGGCTCTCAAGCCAGGATGGTTTCAATCTAGGGTTGTAGGGGCGCCACCTGGCCGCTCCCAACTTGGTGTCCCAAGTACACCACGGAACCCTGCCCGATCTGGCACTTACTCGCCTTGATCGTGAGGCCTGCTTTCCGCAGCGCCATCAACAGTTCCCAGAGATGGTGCAGATGTTCCTCCCAACTGGCACTGAACACTGCGATGTCATCCAGGTAGGCGGCACTGAACTCATCCAGTCCAACCAACACCTGATTGACCATCCTCTGAAAGGTGGCAGGTGCATTCTTCATCCCAAAGGGCATAACACGGTACTGGAAATGCCCATCTGGTGTGGAGAATGCTGACCTCTCCTTTGCCCCATCAGTCAAGGCGATCTGCCAGTACCCAGACGTCAAGTCAAACGTGCTGAGGTACCGGGCAGCCCCTAGCCGATCAATGAGCTCATCAGCTCTGGGGATGGGGTGCGCGTCAGTCTTCGTGACTGAATTGAGCCCTCTGTAGTCCACACAGAACCGGAGTTCGGGTGTGGCACCAGGCACTGCAGCCTTCGGGACCAAGACCACTGGGCTGGCCCAAGGACTGCTGGAGGACTCAATCACCCCAAGCACAAGCATCTTTGAGACTTCTCTTTGATGCAAGCCCTTACCCTGTCAGTTACCCTGTAAGACTTGTGCTTCACAGGTAAGCTGTCTCCTGTGTCCACATCATGGACGCACCAATCTCTGACACCAGGAACCAGGGAGAACAGAGCAGAAAACTGTCCCAGCAACTGGGGGCAGTCATTCTGTTGCTCATGGGTCAGGGTGGAAGAGAGGTTAACACCATCCACTGACCCATCTTGCTCTGAGGCAGACAGGAGGTCAGGAAGAGGCTCAGTCCTCCATCCCAGCATCTGTTGCCAAGAGCATGCCCACTTCAGACCTCTCTAAGTGGGGCTTAAGGCGGTTGACATGTAGGACCCTCAAGGAGTTCCTAGGAGACCGCAAGTCCACCAAGTAGGTAACTGGACTCTTGCGCTCCACAACCTCAAATGGTCCGGTCCACTTATCTTGGAGCATGCAGGGCTTCACTGGGGCCATGACCCAAACTTTCTGGCCAGGTTGAAGCTCTAACAGAGTGGCATTCTGGTCATACCAGCGCTTCATCTCCTCCTGACTGGCTTCCAGATTCGCCTCAGTGAGTTGCCTGAAACGCCTAGTCTGGTTTCTAAAGGCCAACATGTAGCTATACACATCCTGGGGAGGTTTCCTGGGAGATTGCTCCCAGCCTTCTTTAACCAAACTCCGAGGTCCTCTGACTGGGTGTCCATCGAGAAGCTCAAAGGGACTGAACCCGAGAGATTTCTGTGGCACCTCACGGTATGCAAACAGTAGGCACGGTAAGAGGACGTCCCTCTTACGCCTCATGGGTTCCTCAAGACCCATTATCATGCCCGTCAGGGTCCGGTTGAACCTTTCAACCAGCCCATTTCCTTGGGGGTGGTAAGGAGTGGTGAACTTGTAGGTTACACCACACTCCTGCCACAAGGACTTCATATACTTGGAAATGAAGTTGCTCCCCCGGTCAGACACTACCTAGTGAGGGAATCCCACTCGGGAGAAAATTCCCATCAGTGCTCGTTCCACCACGGGGGCCGTCACTGTCCTCAGAGGTATGGCTTCCGGGTACCGGGTGGCATGGTCCACCAAGACCAGGATGAACCTGTTGCCCATGGCTGTCTTGGGGTCCAATTTTTATTTATGTTATTTTAATTTCTTATATCGCGCTGGATTCAATCCCGTAAGGGTATCTCCGCGCTTTGCCAGCCATAGGATCATCAGGTTATGTGAGACAAGATATTAAAGGGACCGAAAAGCTTCTTGGAAAAGGAGGGTTTTTAGTGCCTTTCTAAAAGACAGGTGGTTGGTAGTCATTCTGACATCAGTAGGGAGTTTATTCCATAAGGCAGGACCAACCGAGGAGAATGCACGGTCTCCTTGTCTGGATTTTTTTGTTACAGGTGGCTTTAAAAGGGCTTGGTTACTTGAACGGAGTGACCGGCCAGGTTGGTACAACTCAAGAGATTGTGATAGGTATTTAGGGCTAACCCCATATAAGCACTTGTGGACAGTACAGCATATCTTAAAATTGATACGCTGCCGCATCGGGAGCCAATGCAGCTCTTCCAACAAGGGCTTAGAGGGAGTCCTGGCCGGTACACTCATGACCAATCTCGCCGCTGTGTTCTGGACTACCTGCAAACGACCCACTGCATCTGCATTCGCTAGAGTCAGCAGGCCGTTGCAGTAGTCCAGGCGGCTAGTAACCAGGGCCTGTACAAGTGTCTTCCTATAGGTGGCAGGCAGATACGGGAAGACACGTCTGAGAAGGCCGATGGTGTGGAAACACAGCCCTGCGATGTCGTTGGTGTGTTCCTTTAAGGTCAGTTTTTGGTCCAAATTCACCCCTAGATTTTTAACATGAGGTTTTGAGGAGGGTACTGGGCCCAGATCTAATGGCCAATGGCCCCACAATGTCAATCCCTAGCCGCTCATAGGGGGCACTGCCCACAGGGAATGGCTGGAGAGGAGCCTTGTGCTTCCTCCCACTCTTTCCACTTGCCTGGCAAGTCTGACAAGTCCTGCAATTAGTATCAGAACTTTTGCACATTTGGAGCCAATAAAAGTGGGTGACAAGACTTTCAAAGGTCTTGTCCTGCCCCAAATGTCCTGCTAACGGCACATCATGATCCAGCCCCAGTAGGAAGGCTCTGAACTTCTGGGGTACCCCCAGCACACGGGCTGACCCAGGTTCAGCAACCTTAGGCTCACTATACAGGAGACCATTCTCCCAGTAAATCAAGTGTGACCCTGACTGATCACCTGCTGCCTGGCTTGCAGCCTGTTGCCGCAAGCCCACAAGAGAATGGCAATCTCTCTGCTCCTTGCAAAATTCCTCTCTGGACGGGCCTCCTTGCTGACAATGGGTCAGCTCAGGCAGGTTCCCAGTTCAGCTACTTGCTCTCCGGTAGGCTCCAGGGCATCCCCCTCAGGGTCTACCTCCTCCTGGGCCCTGTGAACTTCGGGGGCCGGTTTCCCGCACCCCTCGCCACTTCTATCTTTGGCAGGTTCCTGGGCCTCCCTCTCAGGCTCCAGGTCCTGTTGAAAACCCCCACTGGCTGACATTGTCCAGGTGGTCACGCACGCGCAGTCAGGCAGTCCAACCATCTTCAAGTGAGTTGTTTTCTCCACCTTTTACCAAGGGGAGCTCTCCAAATCATTTCCCAACAAACAGTCAACAGGCATGGCGGGCCTCACAGCTACCTGAAGAGTACCAGAGACACCCCCCCACTCAAAGGGAACCTGAGCCGTTGGACAATGACTCTCTGTGTTGTCGGCGTTAACAACTCGGCAAAATGTATGAGGGACAATCTGCTCTTGAGACACCAGGTGACACCTGACAGCTGTTACACTGGCTCCCGTATCGCTAAGAGCCTCCACCTTTTGGCCATTGATGGTCACTCGTTGCCCATATTTTTTTTTTTTGCAAAATACATGAGTTAGTGGAAAATGAGTCATTGTAACACATCACATATATACTTGATAACAGTTAATACAGAAACTAAAAAAAGAAAAGAATTTCGGCGAAAAGGAATTGATAACAATAAGACATACGGACATCATAAAGAACAAATTAGACACAAAATCCAATAAACATAAATGCAATTGATTACAATGAAGTAATAGCAAAGCAAACTCTGGAAGATACCAGCGATTAACCACCAAATATATAGGGTGGGGGATCAAGTTGTGGACTCGAGGTAATGAGTTACACTGCCCCAAATTTGCTCACCCAGCTTTCTTTTTCGATGCCCTTCAAGGGCATATAAGCTATACTCCATATTATATACTGCAAAGAAACGTGCCCTCCATAACTCAAAAGAAGGCGGTTCCTGTTGTAACCAGAAAGAGGCTATAATAAGCCTATAGACAGCCGTGGCTAAGCATATTAAGTTAACATGTTGTTGTGATATACTTGTCGCTACTGAACACATTTCTACACCTAATAAAATCTGCGTTGCACTTAATTGTAATGGAGTACCAGTAATAGTAGATAAGCATTTCTCCACCTGTGCTAATAAACATATTAACGATGGGCACCCAAAAAAAAATATGAAGATCATCAGCAGATGGATATCCACACCGGAAACATTTCCCAATCACATCCCCCGGCCATTTTGAGACCTTATCAGGTGTGTAATATAAGTTAAAAATTGATTTGAAGTGTTGTGCCGATAACTTTGCAGAGAGGAATACATTTATGGCCATTTCCAGAGAAATTTCTATCTGTATATCCTGCCTCCCCAGTTTGCTCCCCCATTTAGAATTTTGACCATATAGCACTCCTATCTTTGCAGCTTTCATGTTATCTTCTATCAAGGGGTTAACTTGAAAAATTCCACCTTCATTTAACAAATAATTCCTAATCTGCAAATACTTTACAAAATTCGCCCTAGGAAGCTGATATTGCTCATGTAGTTGTTCAAAAGATTTCATACAGCCATCGCTATAAAGATCACCCACCAGTCCTAATCCTTTTTGCCTCCATCTATACACCACTTGATCCCATAAGTCAACTGGCAAGAAAATTGAGGATACCAATGGCGTATAACAAGAAATTTTCTCCAGGCCGAACATTCCCCTTAGTGTTCTCCAAGTCTTATATGCAGCCTCCAAGACCTTAAATTTCGTACGCTTGTAATAGCTCCACTCTTGATGCAAGAACAGACAATTTTTAGCCTTCACGCCCAATAGCATCTGGTATATAGACGGACATTCCGCCATATTAAAGGGACCTATCCCTGTTAGCAAAACATTCATTCCTTGGATCATGCAGGCGTAATAATACAACACGAAATCTGGTACCGACCATCCACCTAACTTTCTTGGTAGAATCATATATCGCCCAGCGCGACGGGCCCTGCCCCCGGCCCACATAAAGTGCATACAAAGAGCCTGAAGCTGTGCCAAACCTGCTTTAGGAATTTCTAGTGGAAAACACCTGAAAAGTACAATATTTGCGGGAGTATCATCATTTTTAATAAACTGCAGCGCCCCACTAGGGAGAGATGTAGGCATTCCGGCTGATCCAGCTGTTTCCTGACCCCCACTAAAAGATCCTCTAAATTTGATTTGACTAGGGCCGTTGTAGAAACCCTTAACTTAATTCCCAAATAAGTAGCCTCTTTGCAGACCCTTGGGTCAGAATACTTCGCCATGTTGGCACATAATAGCTGATTTTGGCCGAATTCAACTTGTAGCCGGAGACTGCACCAAACTTTGCGGCTAAATATTCAATCTCCTCCATCGCTACTGTTGGGCTTGGCGTGACAACAGCGACATCGTCCGCATATGCGAGGACCTTAAACTGATAGGTTTGTGTAACCACAGGGCAGATCCTGGAGCTAGATTCCAGCATTCTTAAAAACAACTCAATATATAGTGAAAATAAAAGGGGAGAACAGGGGCATTCTTTCCTAGTACCCCGCTTTATTTGAACCACCTCAGACTCGAGTCCCTTGGTGCTGATACGGGCAATAGGTTGGTAATAAAGTGTCTGAAGTGATGTTATAAACTCTGGCCCGAAGCCCCTCCGCCTCATAACATCCGATAAAAAGCACCATGCGACCCGGTCGAAGGCCTTTTCAGCATCTAATAAAATTAAACATAATGGCTCCCGAGTGACGTTAACATAATCAAATAAAGTAATCGCCCGACGAACATGATTCGCCGTTCCGCGATGCAGGATAAACCCATGTTGTATAGTGGAGACTAGTGCAGAGATAACAGCAGACAACCTGTTAGCCAATATCTTCGAATAGATTTTCCCATCCGCATTCAGAAGCGAAATAGGACGGTAAGAGCCAGGCAGGTTAACCTTTTTTATGGAACACTACTATACATGCTTCATTCCAACTCCTGGGAGGCACGCCTTTTTCTGCCTTTCTCATTGTTTTTTTTTATTTTTATTTTTTTTAAAACCTTTATTATCACTGCACAGTAATACAAGCATGGGCCTACAACCATCCCGGCCGGCCGCTAATCAATTCGTAAGGTAAGCAGAGCAATATAAAAGGAGACGGCGGTCCATAAGCCGGGGTCAGGCAAGTATACAGGATACGACTCACATGCAAGCATACAGCATAATAGGCAGGAGGTAAGAAGGTTAATTTTTCAATGAAGAAATATAAAACAGAAAAAATATCAGAATGAGTGCCAGACAGTCATACATGATCCCACAATAGTAACATGGAACAGTAATCCGCAATAAGTGCGAGTACACTTAAGGACACATGGGCAAGGCATACGAGTCAGGATAAATGTGAACAACACATACACGTCATATCAAAGCAGCACCCCAGCCCAGAAAAACAAAACAGATCGTAGGAAACATGAAGACGACGGCACCTAGAAAAGACAAAGGAAAGGGCCATAGAGACAAAGAAAGGACAAATAAACAACCCTCTGCCCCCTACCCCCCACCCTGCACCCCTGCAGAAGGCTACGGCCTACCCCCCCCCAGCAGCGTGCCTATCGCCCTAAATGAGACCCGAAATATAGAAGAAAGAAGAAGAAAAAGGAAAAGAAAATTTATGAAGAAGGGCCAACAATAAGACCACCCGGCTCCCCCCCATCTACCGCGCACCATATACACCAGAAGCATGGTAAGAAGAGCCACAGTAAGCAGGAGTCACAAAGTCAAGCGATAACATCCTCGAGGAGTGTCCCCCTAAAAAACTCCGACAGCCAACAATATGTCCCACCATATCGTAAACGACATCATCCCTGGCCTTCTCTATCAATAGTACACACACACGGCCATTCAGCAGACGGTTTAGAGTACAATGTGGCGGGTCCAACCGAACCGGGCACCTCGAGAAGCGCCAGTACTCCACGGAACCATGGCCCCCAGGACCCAGGAAGGTATACAAGGTGGAACTCCGTGTGTGACAGTACCGATGCCGGAGACATCCCCCAGGCAGAACTCAGTCTCACCAGCCAGGAGAAAAAGGGCATACAATCCAACAAATGTGGAAGCGCCGCCGGGGCAACCCAAACCATGGATCGATGTTGTTTCTTCCGCCGCTGTACAGATAAAGGCCTCGACGAGTCATTCCCAAACGCAACAGAACAGTCCAAAGCAATGTCACGGACCAGGTCTATCGGCTTCCCGACAAACGTAGGCGCAGCTGGAACGTCCATCACTGACGCAAAGGCGGGCACATCGGCGCTTCCCTGTGATTCAGCACTACCCATGTGGAGCGGTGAGACAACAATGGCGGCCATCCTCCTGCCCAGATCCCGGGCGTCTCGGATCAGGGACAGATGCAGAGTTGTTAACGCAGCCAAAACATCCCTGGGTGTGGGCTCTCTCTCGTGCCGCCAGGCCACAGGACTCTCTAGCAAAGCGGCTTCTCTGCCCGGGTGAGGTGTGCGCAAGAGGGTGTTCTCCGCCATCTTTGCAGCTCCGGCCTCGACCTTCTCCACCTCACCTCGGGAACGGGTCTCACATCGGGGAGGAACAGGATTCACAGCGGGAATCTCACTCGCCAGGGCAGGTTTCTCAGGAGAGTCACCAAAAGGCTAAAAACTCCGCCGCACCCTGGGGGCAACACGCTGACTCCGGGCAAAGTCAGTAACGGGCCCGGAGACGACACCAGAGCGGGGGCTAAGAGTCGGGCACCTCCCTCGACCCAGCTGCATCACACTCCCCACTTGGTCCTCCGCCAGTTGGGTCGGGTCGGCACTGTCGCCATCGACAATCAGGTCGTCAGTCTCCACCGGCCGAGTCCTCACCATCACCAGTGGCCGCTGTTGTTGCATTCGCGGCCGGCCACTGTCCACACTCGAGACCCCGGTCCCAGCTCCGTGAAGGCCGCAGAACAGTCGGGGACACTCCAACGGGTCAGCAGCAAGCAGGAGCCTCAGGAGCAAGCGGTAAGTGAAAGTGACTCTTCGCCTATACTTAGATGCCGTTGCAGCTCAGAATAAGTGCCAGGATATATGTGCGGGGTGAGGAGGCTCCCGGAGCCGAGCGGTTACGCAGCCATCTCGATCGCCATCTTGGCTCCTCCCCCGCCTTTCTCATTGTTGTAAGAAGATCTGTCTTTAAAACGGAAAATAAAGTTTTGTAAATTTCCAGGGGTAATTTATCTGGACCTGCTGCCTTGCCCCTAGCCAACCCATTAACTGCCAAATCTAATTCTTCCAGTGAAATGGTAGCTTCTAAAGTTTCTACCTCTTCTGTAGGGAGATCTGCCATACAATATTGGCTAATAAGAGTAGCCGCCCCATCCGCATCATACTCGTCTCTTTGATATAATACTTCGTAAAATTGTCTAAACACCTCCAATATACCACTTTCATTATCTACGGAATTCCCACTCGAATCCTGTATATTGTCTATCCGTTGGGCCGATTCTCGGAGTCTTAATTTCTGGGCAAGGCATCTGCCACTTGCCTCGCCATACTCATAATGAATTTGCTGTTTGATAAAAAAAAATTGCAATTTCCTGAGACACATTTCTTAGTGTTCCTGGGCAGCTGAGCCTCTGAGACCATCTCACTGTCTCCTAAAGAGACTAAGGTCATCTGTGCGGGACCCCACTCACCTTAGACATCAATCTCCTCCCTCAAGGCTATACTAGCCATCTGCCTGGGCGGAGCACCAGTGGGTGCTTGTTTACCAAACAGGCGGCACCTGGTATCAATCGCCTTGTGACCCAGGTCACCACACTTGTAACACTTCAGGGGCCCCTGGGGAACAGGACTTCCTGTCGGGCCCCTTGCTTTCTCTCAGGAGGAGGCTGGGAACCTTTCACGGGGCTCCCTTGGGGATCACTTTGGGGCCCTTTGCGGAACTCCTTCTGTTTACCCTTGCCCCCCGCACTATTCTGCTGGGGACCCTGCCCACCTTTGGCTGAGTCTCCCACGTGACCCTTGTGGACCCGGGTACTTACCCAGCAGTCCCTCTCCTCAGCAAGTTCCCCAGGGTTAGTCAGCTGGCTGTCTATCAGATGCTGGCGCAGCCTATGGAGAACAGGTAGCCTTGCAATAGTGAAAAACGAAAATGGCTGTAATTCACTATTAGGACATGACACACATTTCAGGGCTTGTCCTACCTTATACTTACAATGCACCCTGCCCTTGGGCCTACCATAGGGGTGACTGATATGAAGAAAAGGGATGGTTTAGGGACTGGGAAGTGGGTGCACTTGCCCAGTCTGCAATGGCAGACCTTAGGCACATTTTACAAGGCTGCTTCTGTGGGTGGCACAACCAGTGCTGCAGGCCCACCAGCAGCATTTGGCTTTACACGCCCTGGGCACACTAAGTGCACTAGACTAGGGTCTGACAAGTAAACCAAATAGCCAAACATGGAACCTGTGGTAAATAAATAATTAATTACCGGTACTATTTTTGATTACGGTGAATAAAACAGATAGCTCAATAAAATAAGAGACAGGATTCGAGGTATCTTGAGTCTACAGGCTTTAATCAGGCATAAAGGACAGGAACAGGACAGCCTGCATGGGAATAGACGGATGGCAGCTGCCGGGGGCAGGATCTGGGAATGAGGGGGTAACTTTTAACATGGGTGCACAGTATATATATTAAAACAATTGCATTACATTCAATACAGTAGGCGTAGCAGTAGGCGTGACTCGTAGCAGTCACGAAAGATAAGGACAAAATGATGTAACAAGAAGGCGTGTACAGGGCGTATACATAGACATGTGATGTAAACGTAACAGAAATGTCATAAACGGGCGGAAACATGGAGGGGGCTACCTGAGCAGCCGGGACCTCTAACCTAGTGGTGCGCGCAAACGGGCAATGACGTGTTACCAGGGAGAACTGGGGGCTATGACTTCTGCGCTAGAAGAGGAGACTACAGTCTACAGTGTCAGAACGACATGTACCTAAGGCATATCTAGTATCTAGTGTTTGGAGTACATATTGATAGAATCCAAAAGTTATCAGGGCAAAAGCTAATAGACACTAAGACTGATGCATGCATAATTCTACATGTATTGCGTGTGCGAGGAATATTCTATGAATATTAATACAGCATTTCTCTTACATGGAGACAGTAAGGCTAGACTATGACGGAAACTATTGATGCGATTCAGTAGCTTAGGAATGCAGAGAAGGAGGGCTGGACTGATAACTAGAAGCATAACATACTCTTGGCAGACTGGGAGGCAGAGCCAGGCCGGGCCGGGCACTGCGAGGCAGAAAGCAAGCGAAGGGTCAGGGATGCAGGTGGGGGCTGTATCGCTCCTCGGAAAGGGTTCAGGAGACAGGAGCTGAATCTGGTGTCCGGGCCCTTTTGAGGCCTAGAAACGGGGACAATTCAATGAATTAACGTGCACACTGTAAAATGTGGCAACATAGGCCTAATACTCGTTGTTTTCACGAGAACTAGAAACTGGCATAATAGAGATGGACACAACTGTAATTGCGTCTTTAATCGATCAGAGGGGGGATACATGCATATCGATCATGCACATATAGCATAAGATGGGGAACACGTAGGCACATACAACATGGCAAAATTTACTTTTCCACATTCCCTCCTTGTGCCCTACGTTTCCATCAGGAAACATCAATATTCATAATACCATCTATCATTTCATATAGCATCATTTGCTCGTCTCGAATTGTCTTGGAACGGGATTTAGGACTAGGAATACAAGCGGTAGCACACATGCCGCAAATCGCAGGGCCACATTGTATACAGAGGCAGCAGCTGAATATGATCATTACTGCAATACCTAGGAATGACAATACTTTCCATCCCCAGGCAGATATGATACTCCAGAGCCAACCGGACCATGTCCAGGTGCCTGGATTCTGGTGTAACTGATGGGCAATTTTATGAAGTCTGGTTATAGCTGAATAAACAGACGGCGCGTTATTAGGAATGAAAATGCAGCAACTAGATCCGATGACTCTACATGCTCCTCCTCTATCGGCCAGTATGACGTCAAGAACGAGACGATTTTGGAGCACAACAAATCTCATAGCAGATTGCTCTTCGGTTAAGTTACCTAGAGCAGAAGTAGTCTCATTCACTACTGCTTCAAGGGTTCTGGTTAACCTACGTATTAGCTTACTATTCTGGACAGGTCCTATAAAGAAGAAGAAACCTTTATTGAAGTCTTGATATTGTTCTAGAGCAGTTTCAGTTTGATCGACAATTGGGGACTCGATCTCCCTTCTATGTCTAACGTTTACTAGATGTGTGTTTCTGTGATAATCAGATGGGGCTAGAAAAACTGGTGGCAGTAGGAAGGCAATGTAACATGTTCCATCCCAATCGAGGGGCAGACGAACATATGCGGTCTGACCACAAACAAAATAAGAATGACGTGAGGCTTTGAAAATAGATTTCCCACTGTCACTATACTCGACAGTAGTAGTACAATCACTATGTCCTACATGTGCGGAACCATTCTTTCTGACACATAATTCGCCTTTGACTGGTAGTACTGAAATAGCAGGCAAATCTGGAGTGGTATCGGACTGAACATTTAGGACCATGAAATTCGAGGAATAATTACCTAAATCATACACTTCATTTTCTAGATCTAACCCTGTTCTATGGGAAAGACCTTGCTTGTCTGGAAAACATGTTCGATTCAGAAGGGACATATCAGTTGAGGATGACGTTAACGTGGACCATGCTCCACATGAACCATTATGTGAAAACGGATAAGGAAAGAGTGGCAGAACTCCCTTCGGTGTCTGGAAAGGGGGGAGTCGACCACACACCCAACAATTAGTAGCATTGCTGGTCTGGTGTGAATAGTGTAACATTCGGATGAATGTGTTATTACACATAGCAAGACGATAGGATAGCTCGTGAGGAGGCAGATCACTAAATGTGTGCTCTACTGTAGCATTAGAAAACATATGTACATGTGAAATTGGAAAACATAAATATAAAGCATAACTTGTGCAGGTAACCATAAGACTCAAAAATAACAAGAAAAATAGAACGATAATACATCTTTTGGAGTTTTGACTAACTCTCTCACTGTGTGGGTCTATCTCATACATGTCAGGAACCTGTCTAACCGTTTCACCCGAGAGGGACTTAGACAATTAAACTGGCTGACTTATTTTACTAGACCTCAATTTATCTTTATACTCCTGCTGCGGAGTTTTCTCTAACAGGGGAAGCTTGAGTTCAGAGTCTGTTTTTAGGCAGTCTTTAGGAATAAGGCAGTCCTTAACAAAAGTCTTTTGTCGGAGTCCATGGAACTTCTTAATATGGCTGGTGTGGACCCATCCCTTCCTGCCCTCTAGTTTCACCGCGGTCCTTGTTGTTAACAACACCATTCGAGGCTCTTTCCACCGGGGTTCCAGCGGACTTGAACGATCAAAATTGCGGACCAATACAAGTTCTCCAGGAACGACTTCATGCGGTTTCACCTCGGTGTTGTCTGGAAATGCAGCGGCAACCTGTGAACGACAAGAGTGTAGGGCAGACATCAAGGAAGCTAGGTAATCTGTCAGCATATTACTGGAAACGTCTGTAATACTACGGGGTCTAGGCGTACCCCACATGTTTGGAGGGCGGCCGAATACGACCTCATACGGGGACAGACCTGATCTGGAATGTGCAACCATCCTCATATAGAATAGAGCAACTGGCAGAGCTACGAGCCAGTCTACACCTTTTCTCCTAGATGTGCTGGACTATGTGCGGTATTGATAATGACTTGAACCATAGAGTCGGGGAGAAACCATGTGGCTTTTCCCTTCGTCAACCATCCTTGATCTGTCTGGACCCCTCCTTGTTCGGACCATTTCTTGATTTCTTCGGGAGTAGCATGTAACTGTATGTCTATGACATCTTGTGTAGGGTCCTTAACTGTCATACAAGTAGTCTGATCTGGGGTGGGTGTCTGTGTCGTGTTAACTGGAATGTCTGGAGTCTGAGCTGTAAGCTTGGCTGTTCGATCTGCTAGATCGTTACCTTGGGAAATGATGTCAGTGACTTTCGTATGTGCCTTGCACTTCATGATAGCAATAGCTGTCGGTAAATGTATTGCATCTAACAGAGCTTGAATGAGAAGACCATGCTGAATCTTGGTTCCATGAGAAGTCATGAAACCTCTCTCCTGCCAGAGCACTCCAAAGTCGTGTACGACTCCGAATGCATAACGTGAATCTGTGTATATGTTTACTTTCAGGTTCTTGGCACGTATGCAGGCTTGGGTCAGAGCGACTAGCTCTGCTGCTTGAGCAGACAGGGTGTCAATACGATGTGTTTCTATAACTTCGGTTTCAGTAGTCACTGCATACGCGGCTACTAGTTCTCCTGTACTTGTTCTCATACATGAACCGTCCACATAAAGTGTCAGGTCTGGATTAGGTAATGCAATATCTGTCAAGTCTTGTCTTGGCTTTGTCATAGTGTTAACAACTTCCACACAGTCATGTGTGGCAGGATTTGAAGTAACTGACGGTAACAGTGTAGCAGGATTTAGAATGTTGCAGCGTCTGATTTCTATGTGTGGCTGAAACAGTGTCAATTCATAACCTGTTAAACGTGCAATTGTCAAGTGCTGAGTCTGGGTTCGGTTTAAAAGAACTTCCACGGAGTGTGGAACTTGTACTGTCAGGGAGTGTCCTAACACTATGGAATCACTTTGTCTGATAGCTAGAGCTGTGGCTGCAACTGACTTGAGGCACGCAGGCAGAGCCTGGGCTACTGGATCTAGTGTGCTCGAGAAATAAGCACAGGGCTTGTATTGTCCTGCTTGATCTTGTGTAAGAACAGATAATGCAGTACCATCACGTTCTGTGACAAAAAGTGTAAAAGGCTTACTGTAGTTCGGTGTTGCTAGAACTGGTGCTTGGCATAAGGCTTTCTTTAATTCATTAAAAACAAGTGTATGTTCCTGGGTCCAAGGGAGGACAGTCGATACGGCTGCCTCCTGTGTCGTTAACTGTATCAGTGGCTTGGCTAGAAATGCATACTGAGGAATCCATTGTCTGCAGTAAGAAGTAAGGCCGATAAAAGCTCGTACCTCCTTCTGTGTCTTGGGCTGTGGAAGACTTGCTATTAACTGGATACGGTCAGGTGTCAACTGCCTACCCCACTTGGACAGTAAGTGTCCCAAGTAGACCACTTGCTGGACACAGAATTGTAATTTGGAAGGGGACACCTTGTGCCCCTGCTCGGCCAGAAAATACAGGACTGTAAGTGACGCTCGCTCGCAGTCACGTTCAGAACGGGCTGTGATCAGTAGATCATCGACATACTGGAGCAGGGCAGTGTCAGTTGGCATGTGAATATTGTCTAGTTGTCTCTTAAGTGCTTGACTGTAGATGCTAGGACTTTCTGTGAAACCTTGAGGAGCTCTTGTGAATTTATAGCTTCTTCCATTTAAACAGAAACCGAAAAGGTACTGGCTGTCTGGGTGAATGGGGACACTGAAAAATGCGTTCTTGAGATCGATAACTGTGAAGAACGTGGCTTCAGAGTCAATGGCTGTCAATAGGGATGAAATATCTGGGACTACTGGATACTGAGGTATGATACATTTATTAAGCTCTCGAAGATCGATCACTAATCGATATACTGGAGGTGCATTTGGATCAGTACGTTTCAGGACTGGAAAAATAGGAGAATTACATATATTGGAGTCAGTTTCTACAACCACTCCTTGAGCAATAAGCTCGTCAATAATTTTGGATAAGGCTGCTACAGCCTCAGGTGGCAATTTGTACTGTCGGATTCGTGGCAAAACTACACCTTGCTTTATAGTCACACGATGGGGTGTGATATGCATACAACCTACATCAGTTGCACCTTGCGCCCATAAATGCTGTGGTACATTCAATAATCTTGGATCAAAATCACGCAATACATAATGACCTTTAAAGTCTCTCAAAAACAAACGAACCCCCTCTGGGGAACAGCAAATCACTGCACCTAATTCCTTTAATGTCTTAATGCCTAACAAATTTTCTGGACATGATTTCGTAAGTAACAAATCAGTAGTTCGGGACAATGGACCAACTTCTAGAGTAACTGGTTTCGAAATTTCATTAACAATCGGCTTTCCTGAAAATCCAAGGGAAACATTTCTAGAGCCTGAGAGCGGAGCCCCTGGAACCTCGTCATGACTGATGGTAGTCCTACTTGCCCCTGTATCAATCAGAAACTTTCTGTCTTTCCCTAATACTTGACTTTGTACATAGGGACCCTCTTGATCTACAGGTATCTCGATGAGAGGCAAGCCTACCTCCCTCTCTAGGCTGTTTCATGAATACGGCTGATAATCTGGATACTCTGTCTGGGCATACTGGTACATCTGCTGTGCAACATGCTGTGTTGCAGCGATAGGCTGCGGTGCTGGAACTGTCTGTTGTGCATTCTGTGGTGGCTGAGAAGTCTGTGAAACTTGTTCTTGTCTAGGCGGACGTGGTCTTTCTTTAGTTTTACCAGTAGCTATGTTGTGTTTCAGAACTGCACACTCATTTATAAAATGACCTGGCTGTTTACAGTAATTGCAAGTCCCTTTAACGGGAGCTGCAGGATGACTGGCTTGATTCGGACCCCTCTTCTGACTGTCTTGTGGAACAGATTGTGCAACTAATACTTTCATTTTCGTGTCTTTCATACGTCTCCTTTCGTGTTCTTGCTCTTCCCTGATTCTATTCTGGTGATACTGGAGCATTTGTAACATTTGTGACGGAGTATTAGCTTGCCAAGTACTTTCGACTTTCAAAACTCGATTTTTAACTTGTGGACTTGAATTCTCGACTAGTTTGGTGACAAAAAGATGAGGGTACGATTCACTACTTGTTTTCAGACCACTGTTAATAATAAAACATTTTTCGAATCTAGAATAAAAATCACTAGTGTCTTCATCCTGTTTCTGTTTACAAGCTGAAATTGCATCCCAATCTTCCTTTTTCGTGGCTAATAATCTTGGCAAAACTTGTATCAATAACTCGGGCAAATCTTTACATTTCTCCCCAAGACCGGTACCTGGTACTCGTATATTATCTTCAGCTTCTAGAGCTGTCCAATCAATCTTTTTCTCTCCCACCTCCCATTCTTTTTCCTTGAGTTTTTCATATACCCCTGCGGGCAACAGGACCTTTAACATTTTAATAATATCAGGATACGTGTATTCTCCCATACGGAGCATGTCTTTTAATTCTCGATGGAACCCTGCTGGATCTTTATCGTGACAGGGAATTAACTTTTTCATCTCTAAGAGTTCCATCTTTGTAATAGGGGTGTAAACAAATACTCGTTCTAGTTCACCACCCGTTCCTCTAACTGGGTGTACTTCTCGTAACGGATGCTGTCTATCTATGTAAAATGATTTACTTTCTGGGGGTGAGACATGAACAAAATGCGGATTCAGAAACGTTCGATATTTGTGGCGCTGTTCTAGAATGATACTAATTAAATCGGTACCTAGACCTCTCCATCTATACTGGAGTAACTCGTTCAAAACATCATGTAGTGGACCTGGATCAGAATGCTGTCCCTCATACAGTGTAATGAGGTGCTGGATCATATACATACCCACCAGTCGCTGCTCGGCTGGGGGCAGTTTCAGAAACATTTGTGCCACTATTTCATCTGGAAAAGTGGTAGAATCAGTAATCCATCGGACTGCTGATCGGGCTAGTTCTTGTTCATGCATTGTACTAAGCTCACTATAGCCTATTCGTGATTTCAGAATGTGATCGGTAGCTTGGAATACTTGTTCGAGAGAACCCTGTTCTGGTGCTGGAGAAGGAAAAACGTTCTTGTGATCGGGACGTGAATGTCGGTCGGGAAGTCTAGTTCTACCTACATACGCTATTCTGGAGGGATTCTCGTCGTCTACCTCTTCATTATCAGAGTTGTCTTCTTTCTCGGTTACTTGTGCTGCTTCTCGTTTCTCGTGTAACTTTATTATTTCCCTACGAATTTTCTTGTACATACTCTCTATACAGTTCTGTGTCTTGTGTCTTCCCTCGGCTATATGGTCACTCCACCTAGTCAGGACTTTCATTTCTTCTGGATTTTTATCCGGATAATCTTGTTCCCTTATTAAACAATTAATTAGAAACTTTAAAAGCATGAGCTGAATCTCGACTTTTCTTTGAACCATGGCGTCGCCAATACTTTCTGGATCTGCTCCTGTACGGATAAAACAATATATTCTGTCTAGATATTCTTTCATATTGGGCAGGGTGTCCAAATATTCTGTCACCCGTCTTAAACGCAATAAATATATGACCATATCACCATCGCCTGAAACTGGATCATAACGGCATTCGGTAAGTGCTCGCTTGATATCTGCAAATGACTGAATTTTTGGCGAACGCTGTAACGCTCGTTCATGTAGCTCAAGTATCGTCAGACGTCTGTGTTGAGGCGGGGTTCCAGGAGGACTTCCCCCCGTGGCTCCTAAACTAGAATCGTCGGTGTGTACTGTACGTGCTGGGAGAGTGACTGATGTAGCGGGTACATGTACTGTGGGCTGGACCGGGGGTACCGTAACAGGTGCTGCAACGGGTGCCCCGGTGGCTGGAGGAACAGGAATTACGTTATTTACAGGAGCTGGCGGAACAGGATTAGCATATGCTGGGACTGTATCGTCCAAGTAGGACGAGAGAAAAATATCAGCTGCGGTCGGTTTGTGACGTAGCTTAATCGGAACTAATGGTGGCGGAAAATTACATGGTGCTTCCGGGGTTGCGTTTGGCAAGCCCTCGGCAAGAAGAGGGTACATACCCTTAATAAGGGCATTTCTCTGTCTGTCTGACTGTTCTGCTTTAACTCGTTCACCTACTTCGACTAATTCCCTTTCTTGGGCTCTTTCTGAAGATTCCCTACTTAATTCTGTTTTTCTGATTTCTTTTTCTGTTCTTCTATGAGATTCTTTGCGCCATAACTCGATGGCATCTTTCTGGGACTGTCTGGCTTTCTTTTTCCATAATGCTTCTTCTACTCGCATGATGCACTCGGCATCCCATGTACCTGACATGGGCCATCTATATTTCTCTTCTAATTCCTTGGTGTAATCCACCCATAAGTCTAGATATAATATGGCACTTAAGCCATGCTTATGATACATAAAATGGCCTGGACTGTCCCTAGGCGGGACAGGGACTGCTTCCTCGAGCAATCCTTTTCTGGTTTTTAACTGACGTAACTTAGAGAATAGAGGCATTCTCTAGGCTGGAATCTAAACACAATACAATACACGATAAACACAATAATGACTGGAAAAACAAATCACTCATACCACGACATGGAAAACATATTAAATAACATTTAGAATAACAGTTCGGACAGAAATATTACCTGGTATACTGAGAACAGAACACATGAATTTCTCGAGAACGGAACTTACTAGAATTACTAGATGCACTGCTAAAACAGTACGAAACATACCGGTCCCATAAAGAGACACGTCAGGACCCGCGTCCACCTAGGTGAACACTTCGTGTTGGATCTGCGTACCCAAACCCACGGACCAGAGACAAATTAATTGACCCTGTCTAGATACTACCCCAGCAACGGTACTCACCGGGCAGCAAGAACGGAAGGCCTCGGACTGGACTGGACGGCTACGACGAAAGACTACGAACTTCGGACTTCAGTTACAGGTGGGCCTCCGGATACCTCGGACCTTGGACTCTCGGCTTGGGCTCTGGTCGGGACTCGCCGCGTTCCTCACCGCCTCGTCTGGATGCTGGACCGCAACCTCCGTCTCCTCCGTGGGCCTGAGGGATACTTGAAGCAGAAATATCTGCCGGTGCGCAGTAGAGTTCCGTCACGGCTGCAGAGGGTCAGGGGGCCTGCGTGACTTCGCCGGCGCGTGGGGAAGGGCAAGTCCCTGTTCGGGCGCCATTATGTGGTAAATAAATAATTAATTACTGGTACTATTTTTGATTACGGTGAATAAAACAGATAGCTCAATAAAATAAGAGACAGGATTCGAGGTATCTTGAGTCTACAGGCTTTAATCAGGCATAAAGGACAGGAACAGGACAGCCTGCATGGGAATAGACGGATGGCAGCTGCCGGGGGCAGGATCTGGGAATGAGGGGGTAACTTTTAACATGGGTGCACAGTATATATATTAAAACAATTGCATTACATTCAATACAGTAGGCGTAGCAGTAGGCGTGACTCGTAGCAGTCGCGAAAGATAAGGACAAAATGATGTAACAAGAAGGCGTGTACAGGGCGTATACATAGACATGTGATGTAAACGTAACAGAAATGTCATAAACGGGGCGGAAACATGGAGGGGGCTACCTGAGCAGCCGGGACCTCTAACCTAGTGGTGCGCGCAAACGGGCAATGACGTGTTACCAGGGAGAACTGGGGGCTATGACTTCTGCGCTAGAAGAGGAGACTACAGTCTACAGTGTCAGAACGACATGTACCTAAGGCATACCTAGTATCTAGTGTTTGGAGTACATATTGATAGAATCCAAAAGTTATCAGGGCAAAAGCTAATAGACACTAAGACTGATGCATGCATAATTCTACATGTATTGCGTGTGCGAGGAATATTCTATGAATATTAATACAGCATTTCTCTTACATGGAGACAGTAAGGCTAGACTATGACGGAAACTATTGATGCGATTCAGTAGCTTAGGAATGCAGAGAATGAGGGCTGGACTGATAACTAGAAGCATAACATACTCTTGGCAGACTGGGAGGCAGAGCCAGGCCGGGCCGGGCACTGCGAGGCAGAAAGCAAGCGAAGGGTCAGGGATGCAGGTGGGGGCTGTATCGCTCCTCGGAAAGGGTTCAGGAGACAGGAGCTGAATCTGGTGTCCGGGCCCTTTTGAGGCCTAGAAACGGGGACAATTCAATGAATTAACGTGCACACTGTAAAATGTGGCAACATAGGCCTAATACTCGTTGTTTTCACGAGAACTAGAAACTGGCATACTAGAGATGGACACAACTGTAATTGCGTCTTTAATCGATCAGAGGGGGGATACATGCATATCGATCATGCACATATAGCATAAGATGGGGAACACGTAGGCACATACAACATGGCAAAATTTACTTTTCCACAAACCACTGATTAATACATCAATTTACAATAGGGAGCACTTGCACTGTGGCACTGGATAGCAGTGGCACAGTGCCCAAAACATCTAACACCAGCAAAAGTACATGAGGCAAGAGCAAAAATAGAAGGGAGACCCACGCCAATGGTAATAGGTCTAACACTTCCCTATCCATTTTCTAGACAGACATCCCCTTTATTTTCTTCTCTTAGGAACAGTGAACCATTGTTTTGGTTTAAACACTACCTTGGAGCACGGGCAGTATGCCTTCATTAGGCCCACTGACCCCTAGCTCTTTTGTTTGGATTATACAATGGGGGAGACACCACCACAACCCAACTAAAGTAAAGTCATAACCGCTGAAATTACATCTCCAGTGGCTAAGTTGTGGTTAAGTTCATTTCTAGGTTAGTGGTTAGGGCGAGATGAGCTTTAGCTGTTATGGTGGGATGAGGGGTAGGGGTTCTGGTGATGAAATGTGGTTTAATTAGTCTGCTGAAATATGCTGCATTGGTAGTATGAAGTGATCTGGTGGTTGAAATGCGATGTGACATATGGTTTAATGGTTAAGGTGAGATGTTGTCTTGTGATTAAAACAAAGTGTGGTTTAATTGTTATGATGAGATGTGTTGATGGGGCGTGGCTTGAACGCCGATGTAAGCTGTAGCGGGCTCCGGAGCTCCCCCGCGGCCGCTCTCTAAAACCATTGATCCTGGGTGGCAAACTCGG
This sequence comes from Lissotriton helveticus, assembly GCF_964261635.1. Classification (NCBI taxonomy): domain Eukaryota; kingdom Metazoa; phylum Chordata; class Amphibia; order Caudata; family Salamandridae; genus Lissotriton; species Lissotriton helveticus. Next base: position 2,049,754,309 of record NC_136065.1, read on the forward strand.
GCCCCGGCGCCGCATTACACAGCAGAGCGACTGGTGCCCCTTCTGAGCACAAATACCGGCGGCGGGCAGGGGCGATCGCAGACGGGAGAGTGTCCGTTCCCTCCTTTGTTGCAGGCCGCTGACTCGGCGGAAAAGATGGCGGCGCCGTATTGAGGGTCTGGTGCCTAGCTGCGGAGGTGGCGACCGAGACCAGCGGACTCCCTGATTCCCAATGCTGGTGACGGAGGGCTGACTCCTGCGGCTGCCTGACATTGCCATGGTGGCCCCGCGACATAACCGGCGCCGTTTGGAAACCGGTGCGAAATTCTCCACTGCCACCGGCCCTCCAAACCATCAGATAGGGGTCCTGGAGGCCTCGGAACTGCCTTGGGGAGACCTGCTTCCTGAATGACAGGCCGGGGTGCCCAGGAGCAAATGGCGGAGTGGCCTGGACCTAACAAGGGGGTCTGAGAGCGGGATCCAGGGCTGCAGCGTGGCCAGGGCTGATTTTGGTGCCTTCGCGGCGCAGGTGTTTCACTAAAGGTCCCCCTTGAGTGGCGCTGCGGGGTGTACCTTGAGCCCTCGTCTTCCCCAGACGCAGTATTGCCCCCACTGCCGACTAGACCAGAGGCCCGGCGGGTACTGATACCGACGCAGAGAAGAGTGGAACAGAGAGCCCGGGATCTGGAAGCGCCTAAGAACTCTCCGACATGGAGCTGCCGAATGTCACCCCACAGACAGCTGATGGGATGTTTGGTTGATGGGGCCACTTGGGATATGTGGGGCATTTGCTGCAAGGGTTGTTGCAATTACTGATATTGGGGGTCGCTCTGCTGTGGGGCAGTAAGGCAGGTGGTGGCATCCCAAGTCTGCTGGGGTCCTAGCTTGCTATGCAGATTTTTCTCAAGGAAGGGGGTTGGGCGGAGTTCTGGGGGCATTGAGCATGAGCTGCCGGGGATGCCTGGCTTCACCTTGGGGATGCCCAATAGGGACCATCTCACAGGGAAAGCCAGGACGGGTTCCCCAGCGGCACACAGCGCCAAGAAACCCCAGGGTGAACGTGCGCTCTACAAATACATACTAACATAACATAACATAACATGAGCTACGAGTTACCTCCTAGTTACAGTTATGGATATGAGCAGTTTGGTTTGGATAGGAACCTGTTCTTGTGTGCCTGCCCTGGGGTGTGGGAGTTGGGGGAAGTTTGAGAGTTGGGTGGGTTGGGGGAGGGTCAGACGTGTCGCTAGGGGGGGTTTAGGCAAGCGTTTGCATGCGTTGGATCCATGGGCACCTCCATAGGGCTTAAAGGTATGGCTTGGAACATAGGGGGGATGCATACCATGTGTCGGCGACACAAAATACATGCATATTTAATACGCAGGGGAGTGCAAATCGCACTACTTCAGGAAACTCACCAGACGAAGGCGGAGGGGGGGCCTTACAACGCCACTGGAGAGGGCAGGTCTTTCACACCTCTTACTCGGCTTATGCAAGGGGGACATTGGTCTGTGTGCGGGCAGGCATTCCATTTCAGTGTGTGAGACAGGTGATTGATCCAGAGGGTAGGTTTACGGTGGTCACGGGGTGACTGGATGGGCGGTACATTACACTAGGAAGCATATATGCCCCAAATATTGAACAGTCCACCTTTTTTACACAGCTCTCACAGACATTGGCGGGGGTGTTGACGGGTCCTGTTCTTCTAGGGGGAACTTTAATTGTGTGACGGATGTAGACCTGGACGTTCCCACCCACCACTCCCTGACGCCCCTACTCGCAGACTAGCAGAGGTCAGACGGGAATGGCAGCGGAGCTGGGGCCTTACAGATTCCTGGAGGGCCCATCACCCCGGGGAGCTCGACTACTCGTATTTTTCCGCAGCCCATGAGTTACACGCCAGGCTGGATGCGGTGTTGTGTTCCCCTGATGTCCATATAATGATCACGATGAGTGAATATTTGGCTAGGACGACTTCTGATCACAACCCCCTACAGGTGACCCTGAACTGGGTTCGAATTAGAACGGCGATTCCTAACTGGCGACTCCGGCCGGAGGTCTTGGAGGATCAGGTCTTCCGAACCACCATAGGTACTGCCACAGAGGACTACTTCCAGAGCAACGTGGGCACTTCTTCGCTCTGCATAATGAGTGGGATGCATTCAAAGCAGTGATATGCGGGCGGTGCATTGGGGAGGCTGAGGGAGCTCGTAGAACTCTATTGAGTGAGGTGCAGCAGGCAGAACAACGGCTCCGGGAGAGAGAAAGAGAGAGACCAGGGCGGGAGGACATTCAGGAGGGGCTATTGAGGGCGAAGGAAGAGCTAGCAACGCAGGTGGAGAGGCTGAGGTGTTTTGACTACAGGGCCTACCTGGTGCGTGCGCACGAGGAGCGCGATAAGTCAGGGACACTTCTAGCCTGGCTGGCGAATCTGGCACGCTGGGGCACGCCGATCCTTGAAATACGGGAAGAGGGGGGGGAACAATCCACTATGGGCAGCAGGCCATTAACGCGCAATTCCTGGATTACTATTCCACCCTTTATCGTAGCCCATTTGACCCTAGGGAGCTGGAGGAAGGGGATTTTCTTGATATAGAGTTACCTCAGATCGAGGCAGCTGAGGCGGACCATCTGGGTCTACCCGTAGAATTGAACGAGCTCAGGGGAGCTCTCAAGCGTATGGCCAAGAATAAAACCCAAGGTACAGACGGACTACCCTCGGAGTTCTACGTCACTTACATTGACGTGCTGGGTCCGCAGCTAGTGTCTCTTTATAACCGTTCAAAGCAGGTGGGCTATCTGCCTGCTTCGACGAGGGAGGCAGTGATCGTACCGCTCCTTAAACCGGGTAAACCGGAGTGGGACCGAACCGCGTATCGACCCCTGGCGATGTTAAATATCGATTATAAGATACTGAGCGGTATTTTGGCCAGTCGCCTGGTGGTGCACATGACAACTCTGGTGCACGGAGACCAGTCTAGGTTCATCCCTACCCAAAACACGGCCATGAACATTCGGAGGCTTTGTCAGTTACTACATGAAGCGGGTGCAGGAGACAATGAGGCATTTGTACTGTCCGTAGACATAAAAAAAGGCCTTCGATAGTCTAGAGTGGCCATACCGGTTTCGAGTTCTGAGGGCCTTTGGCTTAGGTGAGGGGTTTGTGGCATGGACGAAGATTCTCTACTCCCGCTCGACGGCCAGGGTTCGGACGGGGGTGCAATTTCGGCTGCTTGTGACGTGGGCAGAGGGACGAGACAGGGCTGCCCGCTGTCTCCCCTCCTGTTCGCCCTGGCAATGGAGCCGATGGCGACCCGTGCACAGACAGGGGGACATTATAGGGGTCTAGAGGGGATGGGTCAGATGCACTATATTGCCCAATACGCCGACGATTTGTTGATGTTCCTCGCCAATGCTACTGATGAGCTCCGGGGAGCCCGGGATTTGCTGGAGAGACTGGGGCGGGTTGCAGGGCTCAAACTCAATTGGGCCAAGACCTGTCTGTTCCCGATGCGTGGGGAGTGTGGTGATCCTCCCGAGGGGGTCGATGTGAGATGGGAGGGTAGTTGTTTACCGTATCTGGGGGTTAGAATTTACCATGAGGCAGCTGATTTATTTGAGGGTAACATAGGGCAGGCCCTGCGTACCACCAAGAGTAACCTTGACTTCTGGGCTTCTCTGCCTTTATCGGTTGCGGGACGTGTGGCATTACTAAAAATGGTAACCCTCCCCCGTTTACTTTATTATTTTGTTACCCTGCCGCTTTGGATACCTGGAAAGTGCTTCGCCCAACTCAACTCCATGGTTTCGAGCTTCTTGTGGGGAACGGGAAGACGGAGAGTGGCTCTGCCTACCATGATGCGCCCAAGACGGGAAGGGGGCTTTGCAGCGCCTGATTTCGAGGCTTACTACCATGCGGCCCAGTTTCAATGGTTCACACAACGGTTGGCAGGGAAGCTGGGAACGGAGGCAGACCAGAGAGACGGGGACCTGGGGCTTCGCCACTTGATTCGGATTTTGTTACAGCTTCCGGTGCATGAAAGAGAGATGTCCAGGGAGCTCTGGGTCTTGAGGCAATGTTGGTATAGGGCTCTGCGACGCAATAAAAGGAGTCCAGCATATGCCCCCGAGGTTCCGGTGTGGTTCTGTATGGAGATCCCCACGGAGGAGACTGGCAGCCTTTACATGAGTGGGAGGAGCTGGGGATCTCCTCCATTGGAGATCTGTACGAAGATGGCACATTTCTACCATTTCAAGATCTCATGCAGAGGCACGAACTGCCTGCTCAGGACTTTCTCGTACACGCTGGCGTGACGGCCGCTGTGCGCAAGCACTGGAAAAAAGGGTTGGAGGAACCACGGGTCTTCCTCTCTTGTCAATATGTGGTCACCTCCGCAGGTAGGATCAAGGCGGTGATGTGTTTATATCGCAGGTTGACGCAGGGCTTGAGGACTCCTCTAGAGGAACTGCATGCTAAGTGGGAGACTGACCTGGGAACGCCTATAGAGGATAAACCCTGGGAAATGCTAATGGAACGGGCCTGGAAGTGTTCACGAAACGCGAGATTCCAACTCATCCAATTCTATGTGTTTCATCGGGCGTATCTCACTCCTCACAAAATTAATGAGTTCTTTGGCTCCCACGCTACCTGCTCACAATGCAGACTGGAAGGTGCAGCATTCATGCACAAGTTCTGGGATTGTCCATTGCTTCAGGGATATTGGGGAGAGGTACTGGCCAAATTGACAGAGGTGACGGAGAGGGACTTGCAGCATACTCCAGGGGTGTGCCTGTTACACTGGTTTCCCCATACTTCCCGCAACAAAATCACCAGTAAGTTCCTGGACTTGGGGTTAGTCCTAGCCAAGCGTGAAATCACTAGCCATTGTAAGGCGGTCACGGCCCCCAGTGCTGCGCGCTGGCTATGAGACTTTATTAAGTGGGCAGACTGCGAGTGGACACTCCGGCTTCAACTAGCTCGGAGGACCGACAATGACAAATTGTGGGACTCAGCGAGAACCTGGGTGGCGATGGTAGATCTGCTCAAAAACCCGACTGACGATGATGACTGATCTTTCCGCCCTCTTTACTACATGAGTCCGCAGCAGCAAGTGGTGAGGTGAGAGAATGGGTGGGGAGATCGAGGAGGTGGATGCATCCTCTCAGAAGAGATGTGGACTATTGTCATAGGACTCGAATGGAGTGTGCGGAACACATAATGAGCAATCAGTATGCTGTTAGGGAAGCGACATGTCTGAGGGGAGGGGGGAAGTGGGGTCAGGAGTGGGGTCCGGGGGGGGGGGGAGTTGAGTTGTGGGTGGGACGGTTTTCTTTGTTCTCTGCCCTGAAGAATAGATGCTGACAGTGCTTGCATAAGCAAGGTGCAACACGATTCAGCCCTGCAGGCCTATACCTCAGGTCAACTGGGACATGACTCTTGCTATAGGAAAGGCCTCGCTCCTCGCGTTGCACAGACTGATGGACTAAGCAAGTTTAGGCGAGGCGAGGCGAGGCAAAGTCATGCTATGGGCACAACTATCAGACAAGTGTTGCAAGATCACTGTATTGTGTATGAATCTATACGAGAAGTATATGAGCATCTTATGAAAACTTAATAAAGTATGTTTTAAAAGAAAAAATGATGAGATGTGTTGATGGTAAGATGTGATCTGGTTAAGATGAGATTTGAGATACGGGTAAATGGTTATGGGGACCTGCGGTTGTGAGACGATGGTGTGTTGTGAACACGTAGGTAAGGTGAGCTTTGATCAGATGATTAATGTGAGCTGTGGTCCAGCGGTTGAGGTGATGGGTGGTCTAGTGATATTAAGATGTAGTTTACTGGTTAAAGCACGATTTGGTCTATGCTTAAGGTATGATGTGGTTTATCAGCTGAGATTATCTATGGTCTCTCTCTTTTTTATTTTGCAGCTTTATATAGCACGAACTTGGGCCGAAGGTATTGGAGCGCTTTACATGAGCACCAGTTATTTTACACAAGGACACATGAAGTTTTTGGTAGGCACCGGGAGATTGAGTGATTTGCCCAGACTCACAAGAAGCTGGGCCAACACTCAAACCTGGTTCCCCAGTTCTAAAGTCGACACCTCTGGCTGTAAGGCCACAACCACTCCTCTTAACTTCTTGAGTTGTAGTTAAGTGGATACGTTGGGATGTGGTGTGGTGTTTATGTTGAGATGTGATTATTGGCTAAACTGATGTGATTTAGTGGTAGGTTGAGATGTGCGAGACCATTAGGGTTTGGTTGTGACGTGGTCTAGTAGTTAGAATGAGATGTGGTTTAGTGACTAGATTAAGATGTATTATAGATGTAATAGCGGGGGTGACTTCATGCATTTTGGTCATTGTAGTCTTGGTTTTCTTTTACTGACATTTGATTCACACACCTGTTAGCTGTTATTTATAGCAAAACAGCCCAACACCGGAAACAGTGACTGTTATGATGGAGTAAACAGTCCACTTTGGGTGAGATGTGCCCTCCGAGGGATGTTGTCTAGTGGCTTAATTGTTAGCTGTGGAATCAAGACACTTGAGTTCCAATCCCAGCTCTCGCTACAGCACATTGCATCTTGTGATCCTAAGAAAATCATTGTAATTCTTTGTGACGTGGACCTCTTACTAGCTCGTGTTGTGAGACCCTAGACACTAGCAACACTAGGGTGCAGATTGGGTATCATTCGGCTCCGATTGAACTGTCCAAGAGAGTTCTGTAGGGCTCATGTTTGAGCTCTACACTGTTTAACATCTATATCGCTCTGTTGGCCAATCTTCTGAGGATGCCTGGGTTCACCCCCATATCCTATGCCGATGATACCCAGTTGCTCTTTCCATTCGACAAATTTACTCCTTCTGTGCAGTTGGCCTTTTCTAACAGTATGAGAGCTATCTCTCACTGGATGAAGAGCAATTTCCCCCAGTGTAATGTGGGGAAAACAGAGATAATGCTCTTCGTAGAAGCTCCTTTCCAATGGCGCCAGAATGATTGCCGATCGATCTGGGTCCCTGTCCTTCTCCCAAGCTGATAATGGGTGACTTTAATGTAAACCTAATGAAAACCGACCCAGCCCGATCCTCTCAAATAACATCTCTCAACGCAATGTGGGCAATCCCGGAGACAAAATTCCAGTACCACCGAAAGGATGCGAAAGGAATACAATTGGCAACAAAACTGAACCATCTTGGTTTGCGTACTCTTAATGGAAGGATCGCCACTGATCGACCGGCGGCATACTCACATTCATCCTTCTTCCGAATGGCCACCCTAGATTATGTATGGATAACATCAACGGACTTCCACCTGGTACGCCAATTCCTGGTAACGCCCTCTCCAGATAGCGATCACGCCATTCTAACATGCAGCATTGCCTTGGGCCCCCCTCAACGTCCAACCATAAATCCGATAGGGGCGGCATCTAGCCTACAGAGTGTGAAGAAACTCCGATGGTCAGAAAGAAACCAGGACGCAATTGAAGCGAAAGTGGACAAGCTTATGACTAGAGGGCTCCTGGCTGACATTAGCCATGTGACGGCCCCTACTTGGGAATCTATACTGACCAACTTAAGAGACCACTTCACCTCAAAACCTTTAAACACCCGCTCAAAGGACATCCCGACCTCGACAACTCTCTTAGTGCAAGAACAACTCACAACCACTGCCAAAAGTAAATTAAATAAGCTCCAACGAACAACTGTCTACAATGAAAGTGATCATAACCTTCTGAAGGAGGACATAAACGCTGCACGAAAAGCTTACAGGAAGGCTCGCTTTAATCAAAAGAAATTGGAAGAAGAACAGCATTGGGCAGCAGCCTTTGAGATTATAAAGTCTAAAGATCAAAGGAAATTCTGGAACTCGGTCAATAAGGCTACTCAAACAACTAAACCTCCTACCGCAACTAACATCTCCCCAGCGGAGTGGGAGTCCTACGTCACAGCGCTTTACTCTGCACCAGACGGTCAGAGTGCTAATAGCCCGGCCATCTTTGATCAACTAACTAATCAAGACGGAACAACAGTCCTCATCAACACACTAACGGACGATATAACCAGAATAATAAAGAAAATGCGCTCGGGCGGCGCCCCTGGTCCAAACGGCATCCCGACCCAAGTTTTCAAAGCCTTCGCCAGAAAATGGGCCCAGATTCTGACCCCCCTCTACGAGGCCGCAATTTTGGGTGGCCCCATCCCAGAGTCTTGGCAAGGATCGCTCCTCGTCCCCTTCCACAAAAAAGGCTTGCGTTCCAACCCCGATAACTATCGGATGATAGCCCTTTTAGATGTGGAGGGGAAGGCATATGCTAGCATCCTATTAACAGCACTCACCGAATGGGCTGAAAACAACAACTTGGTCCCCTTCACCCAAACTGGTTTCCAAAGAGGGTGCCACATCGAGGACAACCTGATATGTATTGCCCATCTGATGGAATCCACCCTAGCCTCAAAAGGAAAGGCTCTCCATCTGGGGTTCATTGACTTTCGCAAAGCTTTCGACAGCGTAAGTCGGCCAAAATTATGGGAAAAACTTGCAAGATGGGGCATTCCACAGTCGCTGTTGAAAGCAATAATCGCCCTACATACTGACACATGGGTAAAAGTGCGAGTTACATCAAGCTGGTCGACCTCCAACAAAATCTATACCACCAGAGGTTTAAAACAAGGGTGCACCCTTGCACCAATGCTATTCAATCTGTACCTCGCGGATCTTCCAGAATGGCTGTCACGCATCCGTGCTTTCCCTCCAGGAATAGAGTTAAAAAAGATCCAAACTCTCCAATATGCTGATGACACCATCCTGCTAGATCAAACCCAGGTGGATCTTCAAAGACTATTCGATTCCCTTGTCCAGTATTGCACCACCAATATGCTCAAGATAAATGTGTCAAAAACTAAAGCAATGACAATATCTTCCGGAAAAACTAAAAAAATCACGTGGCTCGTTGAAGGGAAGAGATTGGAAACTGTTTCCACCTATAAGTATCTGGGAGTGTGGATCGACCACAAAGGGAGAGCCTCTGCACATATAACTGAAATGCAGGCTGTTGCTCGCTCCCTGGAAGGGGCCTTTATAAGAACGAAAAGTGCTCTGCACTCCCAGGACCTAGTACCACTAATAAAGCTGATTTCAGCAAAATTTCTTCCCACAATCTCCTTTGGTGCAATATCATTTAAAGACAAAATGAATAATTGGTTGGACAGAGCTCAATCGTTTTGCTACCGCAGGGTCTTTCGACTACCAACTTCAACTGCTCACGCCCAAATCCAGAACAAATTCTTACTGTCCTCCCAGAGATGGATAATGAGCGCACGTTACATCAGCTATTGCTTAAAGACCAAGCACGCTAGCCCTTACACCTTAAAGAGCTGTTTATGGTCAGTCTTCAGTAACCACAAAACCTCCTGGAGCAAATATCTGTCATCATGCCTTGAATCCCTCAAAGCGAAGGACATATGGTTATCTCCCGTCCCTATCGATGTGAAAACAAAACTCTTAACCAAACAAGCTAAAATTCTATCAAGCGACTCTGACGAGCAACGTGTCGCCCAGCTCTCCCATGGCCCTTGGGTCTCCAAATTATACACCCCAAAAACCCTTCCGTCCTACCTTGCATCTTCTACGAAAGTCCACACAAAACTCCAACTAATGCGTTTTCGATTCGGCCTAATTCCGCTGATGGCCTACAAGTTTGGGCAAGGATACAAGAAAGAAGTATCATCGCAGTGTCGCTTTTGCAAGCTGGACGATGAAAACCTTATTCATATCCTGTGCATATGCCGAAAACTCCAGGCTCAAAGAAACTTTTGGCTGCGTCCAATTTGGCTGCTTCTAAACATCAGGACTTGCCAAGAAGCATTAGACGCTTGCATGAGGGGCGACTCCCCGCAGTTGGCGGCACGTTTTGTTAAGTTTATCTCAGAAATTAATTCCCCCAACTTTGTCTTTTGACCTAGTCTGCGTCTGTTTCCCCTTCAGTGACATGATCATCTGTCTTTTAATTTCCAATTCCCCTGTGTTCGCAATTGATCTGTGTACCTTTTTTTCTTTTCACTATGCAACGGTCACTTGTGTGAGTGCACTTTGCAATGATTTTAATTAATTGTGCAAATAAAAAAAACTTACTTACTTTCTTACTTACTTACTTCTCCCAAGCTGACGGTTAAAAACCTAGGTATCCGTTTGGACCAAGCCCTTACTTTGAAGGAGCATGCTGACCATACAGCCAGCTCCTGTTTTCACACAATAGGCCTGCTCCATCGAGTCTTCCCTTTGCTTCCTGACTCAACCCGGAAAACTTTAACTCAGGCACTTGTATTAAGCCGTAAGGACTACTGTAAAGGCCTGCTGATATCCGCCAATGATGCCTTGCTCAGCAGACTGCAGGTAGTCCAGATCACGGCGGAGCGATTGGTCCTCAATGCTCCTCCTAGGTTTCCTTCCCTCCTTCTTCTTATGCAGCTGCATTGGCTCCCTATCTGCCAATGGGTAAGATTCAAAATCTGCTGCATTATACACAAGTCACTGTTTAATTTAGGCCCTTCTTATCTTTCGGAGAAATTTACACCGTATCTACCTTCCAGATCTCTTCGCTCGGGTGCTAAACATCTTCTTGTGGTACCTCGAGTAAGGAAGGCTAGATTAGGAGGAAGAGCTCTCTCCCACCTTGGCCCCCAATACTGGAACAAGCTTGCAGTAATTTTGAGACAATGCACTGATCACCTACAATTCAGGAAGCTGCTTAAAACTATTTTTTTTTACGCCTGATTCAACTACAGCTGCAATACATCCTCACGGTCCGTCCTAAGCGCAGAGATACCCCTGCGGGGGTCGATTCAAGCGCTATATAAGTAAACTAGCAGCCCGTCCCGACGTTGTCCGGGTATGAAATAGAATGTGTGTAATAGGCAAGGGAAATTTATTTTAAAATCTCGCGGTAGAGAACATTTTTAGCATGAAGTGTCTCTAGTGTGTATGTACTCCACTTCCGTAGGTAAGCGTTTGTGAAAGTGCATCCAGTTGTAAATTTTGTGTCCCAGCAGGCACGCTGAATCGCGTCATCGCCCGCTTGAGGCCCGGCTCCAGTTTTGTTTGATGTTGTGCTTGTGGTGTAAAGTTGTTGATGCAGAGAGTTGAGTGGGTGACAGCGCGCGCTGGAGACGCTGCGCGTGTGGGGAAGTGCAGTCAGTTCAATGGTTAGTGTCGCAGCAGGCGCGCTTAGTCGCCCAGCCTCAGCCCTGGTTGATGTTGTGTGCCTGGTGTCAATTCGTTTATGCAGAGAGTTGAGTGTGTGACAGCGCGCAGGAGGCGCTGCAGTTAGTGTCCCCGCAGGCACGGTCCTTTATGCGGAGAGTTGGCTGGCTGACAGCGCGCAGGATACTGTGCAGTTATTGTCCCCGCAGGCACGATCAGTCGCGTCTGCCCCCGCCTAAGCCCCAGCAATTGCCACGCCCATTGGCCACGCCCCTTGCTCCCGTCAATTGCCGCACCCATTGGCCTCGGCCACGCCCCCGGCCCAACGCACACGTTTGTTTTCCACACGCCCTCAGGGCACGCTTTTTTTTGGGGGGGGGGGGATGTGCAGCGCGATTGTTGCCAGTTGTCGCGCCCATTGGCCACACCCCTTGCTGCCGCGCAATTGCAATTGCGGCGCCCATTGGCCTTGTTCATGCCCCAGCACTCGCCCCCAGCACAACGCACACGTTTAAGGAACACTTTTTTTTTGTCGCCATTCCGCGCCCCACCCACGCCCACAAGGGACTACTTTGCTGGTAAGGTTCTTTTACCTTTCAAATGTATATGGTGGGCATCTGTATAGTCTATGTCCTTCTGCCCTTTCCAATGCTGTATTGGGTGTTGTGATTGGTGCTGTGGTTCCTGAGATTACCCGCCTCAAAGGTTTGGGCTCTCTCTTTATAATATTAGTATAAATATAAATTGCTGTAGCAAACCCATGCCCATGCGTGTGTGTATCCGGTCAAAGGTGCCCAAGCACACCCTACGCTCTCAAGATCTTGTCCCCCAAAGTACAGGTTCCAAATTCAGGTTAGAAGATTCAGAGCACACGGCCATTTAAAGGGAGCCCGAGGTAACAGAATAGAGACCCCGGTACAGAAAGACGAGGTCACAAAAGAACACCTGGCGAGGTAGAATAAGCAAAGCAGAATTACAAAGAATTACCGACCTAGATGACAAATAAAAAATATATTCACCAGAATTATATAAATTAATCTAACGTGTCAAGTGCTGGTAAGGACGCCTCGAGGCGGCCCTATACTCACTATGAGCTACACTGCGATCTCACCGCCGTTTAGAAAGCGCCTTGACTTGGCGCGTGGTATATATACATCATAGGGTATATAACACCAGCCTCGGTGATTTTCATGTCCATTATTTGCTGGACGTCAAAGTTGCTCTCCTTTGTTACGGGAGGAGGGGACTCCAGCCAGGGCTGGGGAAGCTGTTTGGTGTTTTTAGTCCCTCTTTAGAGAGCCAGCTCGACGGGGCAGGGGTGGGTGTCGGGGGCATGCAAAGATACAATACTTACTGCCGAGGATGAAGAGCATCATCAGCCCCAGCGCCGCCCCCACGAGCGTCTTCATGATCATGCCGTGTCTTCTGTGCGCCGGGCCTCAGTGCGCTGTGTTCCTCTGCGCGTCTCCCGCTCTCTCACCTCTTTCTCTCTCCCTCGTACGTTCCTCTGTTGCTCTCTGACCCTCCCGCCTGCTTCTGCTTCCCTCACTCGACGGGGCTCGGAATTAAAGTGCCCGTGGAGAGAGGAAGGGTGGGCGGAAAGAGGGAAGGACGCGTTTGCGTAATCCTTTCCCCGAGGTCGAAGACCAGAGTACCTAGCTGGTACCTCATTTCAGGCCATGAATTTCTAGGTGTAGGTAAGAAAAAACTGAATTCGTGAGGGTTATGTGGATTTAGGGACTCAGATTCATTTAACTCTCAAATAACTAACAAATGCTTTTACATTTAGTATTACGTTTGCTATAAAAGAAGAATGCGTGCGTTAACTTCAGGTAAATTGTGATGGCTTCAAGTAGACTGTGTTTTTAACTATTCCTTAGACTGTTCGGAGTCTCTTACAGCTACAGCTTAAAGTGGGGCGTGCATGTTAAGAGGCGCACAAGTCCTAAAATAATTGGGGGATTAACTAAATTAGGTAGTATGTAAGTGACATCATGGCGCGGGACATCACAAGAAGTGATATAAAAACTTGAGACCTCACACATATGTTTATCAGGTCTATCATGAGTACATTTAAGCATATTACGAGATTTAACAAATTAGATTTTTCACCAGGATTGTGCCACAAAAGTACCCCACACAAAATCTGGGTCTGAATTTATACTTTTTTTTTTTTTTTTAAACTGCAATAAAGAAACTGGCAACAAGGGAAAACGTGGCAGTAAATGTGTGCTTCTCAATTGGTTGCAAATTCTGCATTTTAAAATATCTTATGGGGTTAAGACACCTGCTGCCAAAATCTTTGTGTGATTAGTAACAGTAAGAAAAGTTTATTGTTTCAGTTAATTAAAACCATAACAATACATTTTGTAAAATCAAGTACTGCGGTTGAAGCTCTTAATGTTTGGCTACATTCTCTTTCGTTGAATCCTAAAACATTCTGAATCTAGTGCAAGTATTTTCTTATTTTTTAAAATATGAACGTTTTGTTGTACATAATATACAAGTTAAAAAATCGATCAAGAGACTTTTGTTGATCCATGTGAAATATGATTCCCAGAGTTCTGGTACTATTCTTTGTTAAGTTCGAGAGAGCCCTCTTCCGCAAAGGCCGCCATCCTATTTCCCTTTTTTAGGCAGGGTACCAGGTTACATTTCAAAGCTTGAACATGAGCCAAAAGGAACTTTATTAATAGGCAGTTCAAACGGGTGTCTGTTGGGTTTAGGGCTGCCATAATCGCCGATCTGCACGTTGTTATGCCTCGATCGTTCTTGGCCTTTTTTAGTGTGATTAGTACATTTCAGGGAATAAAATAATGGTAAAATAACTCTGGTGGTTAACACATTTGCTGGAGAGAACTGTGTTTCCCATTTTTGAATCAGTAGCATAGAAGGTTAATATGTCTCCTGCAAAGCACGTCATGCAACCTGCAGATTACAGATTTGTATTATATGTAGATAGGTAAGTGGGTTACTGCTTTTAACACAGAGATCCTTTTTTACTTACAGTTCATAAATTGTAATTCTTCTAAGACAGCACAGTGAGCTATGGACCTGTGGTATATTAGACTCCTACACCTTGTAACCCTCACCGTCCTATGTAACACACCCTGTACATTGATTTACACACTAATTTGATTAAGTGTCAAAGTATAATGTGCACACATAATGTAAAGCATTCTGACACCCTCTATTGTGATAAGTAGCAGTATCAATCAATCAATCAATCAAGCAATTTTTAGAGCGCACTACATACCTGCAAGGGTTCCAAGGCACCGAGGGAGGGGAGAAGGGGGGTGCTTTTGCTAATGGTCGAACAGCCAGGTCTTGAGTTGTCTCCTGAAGGTTAGAAGGTCTACGGTTTGTCGTAGGATGAGGGGGAGGGTGTTCTAGGTTGTGGCAGCGCGGTGGGAGAAGGATCTGCCTCCGGCTGTGGTTCTACGGATGCATGGGACGGTGGCCAGGGAGAGGTCTGTGGAGCGGAGTTTCCTGTTGGGTACGTAGAAGGAGAGTCAACTGTTGAGGTAGGCTGGGCCTGTCTTGTGGAGTGCCTTGTGTGCGTGGATCAGGAGCTTGAAGGAGATTCTTTTGTCGACAGGGAGCCAGTGCAGGTTCCTGAGATGGGGGTGATGTGATTGCGGCACGAGACGTTGAGGATCAGGCGTGCAGAGGCATTCTGGATTCTTTGTAGTCTGTTGATGAGCTTGGTCGGGGCGCCGGCGTAGAGGGCGTTTCCATAGTCGAGTCTGCTGCTGACTAGGGCCTGGGTGACTGTTTTCCCTGTGTCTGTCGGGATCCATCTGTAGATCTTGCGAGCATACGGGGGGTGTTGGAGCAGGTGGAGGAGACAGGGTTGACTTGTTTGGTCAAGGTGAGTTTCGAGACAAGGATGACTCCCAGGTTGCGTGCGTGGTTGGTGGGTGCAGGGGTTGTCCCCAGTGACGCGGGCCACCAGGAGTCATCCCATGCTGAGGGGTTGTACAGGTACAGGCCAAACCCTGAGTATGCAGAACAGAAGCCGAGGTATTTGCATTCAAAACACTTAAATAGTACAAAATATCAGGATTCACCCCTATCCAAAGGAGCATACTCCATAGCTTATTTCAATTGACCCTGTCAAAGGCGGATTTAAGGTCCATAAAAGGCAGATGAATCGACTCAGACCGGGCTACGGTGTACTTAAGAGTAATCATATATCAATTCAGGCATTGATCAATTATGTACTTACCTGGCCTAAAAGGATATTACAGTTCAAAAATTATATTGTTTTCATCCACCCACTGTATTAACCTCCCTAATAGCACTCTACCCAGGACCTTTACAACAGCATCAATCAAGGATATTGGCTGATAGCATTGAAGATTATCTCTACCACTTATCTTAAATACAGGGACTATTACGGAGGCAAACCATGAGGGCGGCAAGCCCCCTCTCACTGCTGCAATTAGAGCAATTGTCAAGCTGGCCCCCAAATCTTAATATCATCAATAAACCAATCAGGGGGAGTACCATCAGGCCCAGGGGCTTTATTTCCTGACAGAGCTAGAATACCCTGAATAACTTCAGCTAATGTAAAATCAAGGTTGGAGGTCCTTGTCACAGGCCCTCCCACTACGCCCCTTGTTGAAACAGGCATGCAGTTATAGACCCCTTCAAAATGTTCTATCCATTTGTCCACTGAAATATGATGGCATGAAGCGGGACTGTTACCATTTATAAACAAGCATTGGCATAGCCAATAGGTCTCGCATTTGGGACCTTATAAGTTTAGTTAGTTGCGATTAAGTGCTTTGGGATGGGTAAAGCGTGCAGGTGAAAGGGGGAGAATAGTGTGCAAATTGAGAGCTTAACAGGAAAATGGTGGGGATGACATATGGCTTAAGGGCTACAGCTGCCGCTTTTGGAACTGGGTTGGAGTCCCGACGTTGGTTTAACACCCTGTGATCTTTGGCAAGTCACTCAATCTCCACGCGCCTAAAGCAAAGTTAAAGTGCCCTTCTATAATATAAGTGTTGATCTTGTAAAGCACTCCAAATCTATCCAGTTGAGTTCAGGCTATATAGAAACTGACAGAAAGTAGTAAACATCACTAGAAACCGGACTGAAAATACAGAATAGTTTGACATACAGATGTCACTTGCCTGGAAACACTGGCTCTCTAATTAGGTACTAATACCTGTATGTGACTCAGAATAAATGGGACAGGAAAGAGAGCAAAAGAAATTAAAGAGAGAAAAGAGAAGAGAGCGAGGCAGGCATGGAACAAGAGTGGGAAGAAAAGGGGAGAGGACAGAGAATGGTTGAGCGAGGAAGAGAGGAGACAGACAGGAATGAGAAAAAAAGAGAGGGGAAGGTGAGAATAAAAGAGAGAGTGAGCTATAGCAACAATTGATTCAAAAACGAGAAGAGGCCGAATAGGAAGAAAGAGATAAGAGTATGCAGAAAAAGACGGAGCGAGATGAGGAGAGAAAAGGTTAAAAAGAGGTAGTGGAGAAAATAAGAGAAAAGAGATTAAGAGAGAGGGAGAAACTGAGAGAAGAAGGCATGGAGCGAGAGGGGGGATTAGAAAGTGACTACAAAGAGAGTGAGACAGAGTGACAGACCTGAGAGAGAGACTAGAGGGACACAAGGCAGAGAATAGAGAGAGAGCGGCAGGTAGATAGACCAGAGAGAGAGGGCGAGCGAGAGAGTGTGAGAGAATAGAGAGACAGAAAGAGAGAGAGAGAGAGAGACCATGGGGCTTTGGTTAACAGAGGGGCTGAAAAACATTTCAAACCGTTCATCATCACTATCATTTATGGCGGGATTGAAGTGCCCACCAGCGCAGACCTCTATTGTGGCTCAGTAAGCCTCAGAGTTGGCCATTTGGAGGGGATTAGTTCAGTGCGCCTCATTAAAGCTGGGATAGAGTAGTTTATATATACCTGCATGGTAATGAAGCAGATGGCTTGTATTCCGGCGCTGTCCTTTGTTGCAATCTGAAAAATCTTTTCCATTCGCTTTTTATACAGATGATAGCTTTGAAGCTGATAAGCACGTAATGCCTTTCTGCCCCGTGTCCACTTTTTTTGCATTTGTAAGGCGCCCTCCTTTGTTGGGAGGGTCTTCTGTGCTCAAGAGTACACAATTTATTTAAACATGTGCAACAGCTGCTATGTGGAGGTGGGCCAGCCTGTTCACAGTGTAAGAGGTAACGCTCTTCTTACTGAGCCCTGCCCATTCCATTTTATAGTGAAAAAGCAATTGTAAACAAGTACTTGACAGCGGGAGGGGGGTGATTTATAAACAGAGGCTCAATTTTAGAAATACAGTTTGCTTTTAGTGTTTACAGATTTTGGCATATCTGGCGGCAGATGCTAGCACATACTTGTTAAGCTGCTACATATAAAAAGAGCTTGCGGCCACACTAAAGGCATAGTGAAAGATAAAGCTCATTAGAACAAGCGCGGGTGCCTCACGCTGAAAGGAGGCAGCAGGGGGAGGGGAGAGAGGAGAGGGCCTGCACTTCTCTTGCGGGAGTGAGAAAACATATGTTGCTGCCAAAGCTCGCTCCCGCAAGTGAATGGCCAAACGTGCACGCGTTGCCATTGAAGGCAATGGAACGCGTGCATGTTTTTGGCTGAAAAGGTCCTTTGCCTATACAGCGCATCCGCACTGCGTAGGCGAGACCTGAAAAGGGCTTATTAATCACCTGCCAGAAGAGGGAACTGTCTATACTAGCACACACTTGCACTGGATCCTTCCAAGCTGTATATTTTAAGATTGTTTTATGTTTTTTCAATTCCACTGGTCAGATCAATGGGGGAAGTGTATGGCTGTTAAGGGCCTCCTGAATGGGGAACTCCTGATGTTAGTCAATGTCTACGCCCCTCCATTTCTTAGTGCATCTTTTCTAGTAGCCTTAACAAGATTTACATGATGTGAAATTTCTACATTTTACATGAAATTCATACATATACATATATATATATATATATATATCTCAAATTACAGACCACATAAAATGTAGGCCTTAAAACACACAACACATACTAATGCTGTTGTTTTCTCTAAACATAAAGGGCTTGAAGATTCACACCATTGTTTTATGTAATGTGAAAAATAAATGATCTTTCACTTCAATCACTACACTTCACACAGGAACTTAAAGGGACATGCTAACCTGTGTATTAAAACAAAACAGTTGGACAGATTTACAAATACATTTTAAACATGTACTTGTTCCTCTGGCGAGCCATAGAGGTTTGTGTACAGAGACAAGACCTCCATTGTCAGCAATTCCAGCTGCTGTGACGAGAAGGCTGGGGCCCTGTCACCTGCTCCTTCTGGCATCGCGGCTCCCAGAGGTCGGAAACAGCAGCAAAAGTTGAAGATGTCTTGTTGACTGCAGTATTAGGAGGCAACAAAGATTTTTTCGAAACGCCGCGTACATGTACTCGACGTACTCTATCGTCAACGGAGATGAACACAGCCATTAACTTTAGTACGTTGCTGTCACACACGTTAGCCTATGTCCGTTGTGTGGTTTTACACCCACTACCTGGTCAACTTCCACCATGGTCATCCAATTTCAAAGGTTCTCACGGCAAGGTCAGGCACCCATCATTTTAGATGATCAGATCTTGTGTTTGTGACTGTTTAGTGTGTCACCACCACTCAAAATGGTTTGTTTACATATACAAAATGCTAATGTATCTTGTTAATTTAAATATAAACATTTATATTGTGCGTCACTGTGGTGAAATGCCATAGTTGCGCAATGTTGTTTTCACTTCAGTTAACGGTATTTTGGCTGTAAAAAAATAATAATGTGTAAATACATTTAACATGTGTTATTTAGGCATTCTTGTCTTTTAAACAATAGACCGTTAAAATATTTTATTTTTTAAGAAAGGATGTCAATATTACAATAAACCATATATATATTTTAGCAAAACATTATATTTGTGTTATTTATTTTAAAAAATTCAAAATGTTTACAAATTTTGATAAATTTTCATTGCAGACATATAAACCCAGGGAGAGTGAGGAGATGACAACCTCAAGTGAACCAACTATTCCACACCTTGCTACCATGACAGAATGGGATCTTATAAAAAAAACATTGAATAGGCAAACTACTCTGGATTTATGTCATCAGCTAGAGCCAGATCTTCTGCCTCACAATAGAAATCCAACAGCTATTACACCAATTGTCAAACGTATGGCAGTACTTCATTTTGTGGCCACAGGATCATTCGAATACAGTGTGGCAGTATTTTGTGGAATGTCACAACTAACTTAAGACACATCAACATCTTCATCCAGTTTCCACAACATGCAGATTTTGCTAATGTGAAGGGCAAATTTTATAATGTGGGTCGCCTACCACATGTAATTGATGGCACACATATTGCCTTAGAGCCACCACACGCCAGGGAACAAGTCTACCGGTATTGGAAGAACTTCCATTAAGTCAATGTGCAAGTTGTCTGCTTACCTGATTTCTACATCACAACTGCCTGTGCTTTTTTCCACAAATCAACCCATGATTCCTTCGTACTACGGAACAGCAGCATACCCCGGCAATTGTCACAACTTGGACCTTAGGTGGCTTGTTGGTAAGTACAATCTGTCACAATATTGTTTGGGTAACTTCAAGTTGAATAATCTGAAATTGTGTTACATATTTTGTTTATCTTCCATATAGGTTATCCAGCTTATCCTAACCAACTATGGTTGTATGCACCGCTGAGTAATCCAATAACGCCTGGGGAAATCCGCTTCAATGAGGCGCATGGACAAACACGGAGGCCAGTGTGGCTTTTGGGCTGCTAGAGGCCAGATTTCGCTGTCTGGATAAGACTGGTGGAGCCCTCCGCTACTTACCCTATAAGGTGTGCCAAATCACCAAAACCTGCTGCATGTTGCACAACATAGCCTGGTAAAGGAATATCCCGTACATTGCAGAGGATGGAGAATAGTGAGCCACCTGGTGAGGATGGTGCAAAGGCAAATGAAGATGATAGTGGTGAAGAGGAAGGAATTGACTTGCGTCAAGATGTCATTGGCAACTTCTTCACCCAAGTGTTAATATAAATGTACATATTATGACATTAAGTTTAAACCAACTTTTAATCTAATGAGGATAATAGTCTGTGCTAGAGATTTTTCAGAAAGGGCAAGTTGAGGAAATCCAGGCCAAAGGTGTTTGTTGATCAAGGTGTTGACACATTGACTTCTGGGTTTATTTAGATTTTTTTTAATCTTTGACTGTTGCTGAAAAAGTGTCCTCAAAACCCCTCAATTGTAACGTTTCTAATGTATAATGTAATGAACTGATTATTTTTATTTTGATCTCCCTTTCTATGGCTGCGACAGATGTACTTGGTCCAGATGTTGTTGGACCACAGAAAGCGGAAGATGGTGCTGGAGATGCCCTGCACATATGGAGGTAAATGTCATGCAGCACCCCAGTTCGGAAGCCCAGATTGGAGTTCTGATTCTCCATTTGTACATTGTGCTCCTTCTGCAACTGATTCATGTCCTGGGACTGTGAGCACATGGCCGATCATGTCTTGGGACAAATGGATGGATCCCAAGACTTAGTCGTTGGTGCTCTGGGTGACAGTGAACATGCTGGTCCACAGAATCTCCCCCACGACCCTTACCCCTACTACCCTGTGCCCTTGACCCATTGTGCCCCATCCCATTGGGTCCTGGCAGAATGAGGTGGTGGTGGTGGTGCTGAGGCACAAGATCGGTGTGATGTTGGTTTGGAAACAGGAAGTGGAGGTATCCGTAAGCTTAGGTGTTCTTACAGCTGGGGTAGGAGGTGTAGGTGTGGGCCTAGTGAGACTCATTGGAGCTGTCTGCCCAGGCAGACCAGATGGACCAGGCCGATCCTCTTCATCCAAAATTTCAGGAGTGGAGTCCTACCTGGAGGTTTGATCCTTTTTCTGTAGTGGAAGTATCCTCAGTGGCAGTTTGGGGTCCCTGCCAGCTCCTGGCAACTAGAATGCGCCTTAACAAGACCACACTGCAGTAACAGGGGCCTATGGCAGCCATGTTGAAGGTAGAGCACCTGTACCTAACATTGATTTTAATAATACACAGGGCATTACAACCTCACAGGGCCTATGCAAGTACATTACAAAGGGGGACTTCCGGAATTCGGGGAAGCAAAAAGCAAAACATTTTAGTGAAAAGGGCCAAGTCCAACAGTGAGGATTACACATCCAATGAGTTTTAGGCAAATAATTTAGCAACCCAAAAAGTGAAAAGGAATTGAATATCATGATTAAACCTTTCAGTGGTATTGTAATTAATTAAACAAACATTTTAAATTTCAGACAAAGCTACTTAAAATAAACAGTTAAGAGGTCTTAAATTGAAAAGAAATTAGTAACTATACATGAACTCTATGAACCATTCAACACAGGAGAGAGGAGAAATGTGAACTTATTCATTTCAAGGCCAAGCAGGCTAAAAACAGACATTTAAGCAATTTAGAAATATGTTTAGCATTAGTCATCATATAAACAGTGCAGAGTAGGGGGGCGTGGCTAAGCAAGCCACAATGGCGGTTGTGTCCCGCTGAGGCTCCGCGATCAGGGCGGCATCCTACCCGGTTCCCGAGGTAGTATAGAGCCACACGCGACAGAATCAGTGATCGGAGCTCACCTGGCACCTGGCGCGCTCCTGCAGTCCCTGGCAATCTGTGGTCCAGCTGGGGAAATGACATTCAGCCCACCGGAGCCGCGCACCGGGGCTCAGGATGGCGACTGTGACCCCTTGACTCCACGCCGGCAGCCTCCCTTGGGCATCAAAAGCCCCACACTGACCAGCAGTCATCCCCCCGACGATCGCGGGGCCGGCGGATGCCCGCTCCCAGGAGGCGCTCCCGCGCCGGTCCCGTCTGCTGCACTGCTCGGAGGTCCCGGTGAGGCACGACCCGCCATTTTGACTGCACCGAGCTGCCGCCTTCTCGGGCAGAGTCCCGACCCCGGCGATCCACGCAGCGGCACCATAACCGGAAGGGGCACCTGATCGCTGTGGCCAAGACTTGGGGGCCCGCCACCGCTCATCGTTTCACCGCCATCCTCCTGGAGGACTCGGTAAACTCGGCCCGCCTGACCCCAAGATGGCGCCCGTGAGTGAGGAGGCAGACACAGCAGCCCCCCGGAAGCGCTCACAACACCACGGGCATTAGGTGAGCCGTGGCCCCCCATATATCTCATGCAGCGACGCTTCCCTGGCTGAAGGGTCCGGCGAGGCCTCTTTGTTGAACCGAAGGCCCCCTCCTAGGACTGCCACAGGAATTTCCGGACTTCTCAGCTCTCCCTGCTTCACATATCGGGCCACCCTCACCACGGGGGTCCCTGCTCCGTCAACAGAGTATGCACTCCCCGGGGGTCTCCCCCCCTCAGGGCATACTGCTTCGGAGGACCTGGGTGCTGCGGCGTACATACACTGAGCAGTGCACTGACGGCCCAAACGCAAGATAGACTGGTGTGCACCGGTCAACCCCTCGCTCCTATTCCTCTGGGCAGGACACCCGCTGAGCAACACACTCCTCACTGCCTCTGACGCCGCGCAGTGTCCCGGGTGATTGCCGCCATGGGGAAACCGAAGGTGACACAGACGCCCACGGTGCCGGAAACTGCTCCGGAAAATATGCCCCACACGCGGGCATGGTCGCAATCTAATGCGTCGTAGGCTGACTCCACCATATCAGCCAAATTGGACCAAGTGCTAGTGGCCATCGAATTATCCCGACTGTCCATGGAGGAGCGGCTCGGTACCCTGGTGACCGACATTTGCCTAATCCGCGACGACCACCAAAAACTTGCGGTTAAGGTAAAAGACGGGGAGAAGACTCCTAGCCAACCTACAACCCATGGTTAAAACGCGCCAAACCACACTGCAGGATGTCCTTCACCGCCTGGCTGTCATAGAAGAACGTGCAGACGATTTGGAAGGACGGTCGAGACGCTGTAACATACGCGTGCTGGGTCTGCCGGAGGGAATTGAAGGCTCGAACCCCCTGGAATATATGGAGACGTGGATAAAATCTTTTACCCCGGCTATGGACCGAACAACATTCTTCTCCATTGAACGCGCCCACAGGGTCCCGGCCTCGGAGACCGCCGCCAGGATCTGCCCCGAGACCAAAGCTAGCTAAGTTCTTACACTTCTGCGACCGGGACGCGGTGCTCCGAGCGGCCCGAGTGGCTGGTCCCCTGCAAGTGGAGAACAAGCAGGTAATGATTCTCCCGGACTATGCATGCGCTGTTCAACAACAGAGGTCCTTCCTCGATATCAAGAGACGACTCCGCACAAACAATGTCCAATACTCCCTGCTGTATCCAGCTCGCCTCAAGGTCCTCCACAAGGGTTCCTCCATCTTCTTCGCCACTGCCGAGGAGGCACAGGACTGGGCAGACCAGCATTGCCCATTACAGACCAGAGCAGAGACCCAGCGCAACTCAAACCCTAAGCCACCACGACCCAGGACACGCTGTCCGAAGCGACCCCGCAATGGCGCCACCAGAAGCCCCGGGCCCTCCCCCCCCGGAGTCTCCAGATTTGACACAAATAGTGTGGGAACGCCGGGAGGCACTGCAGGCGGTGATTGATCTACAAACGGCGCCCCTCACGTAGGACGTTGACCGACCCCTGCACATATCCACGTCGGAGGGGGAAAGCGACGGCACACTGTCCGGCAGGGGCTCCATCACACCCCCCCTGGTCACCCCTCAAATGGCTGATGCTATCCTGGATGGACAATTGGATGCCCCATTGATGTGAACAGACCCCACAGACATTGTCATGGGTGCCCGGTTCACACTGGACTCCCCTAGCATCGCGCGTGCGCTATCATCAAACTGTATTGGCTCTAACGCGACATCCACTGATCCTTCACAGGCCCGACTCACGCGCAGCCTCGCGTGCACACACACTGCCACCCCCGCAGATTCTTGCCACACACCTTGGGGAGAGGAGTTGGCCTAACGGCTAGGGCGCTCGACCTCGGACCTGGGGATCTGGGTTCGAGTCTCGGTAACGACGCCAACCTCCTGTGATTCTGGACAAATCACTTAATCTCCCCGTGCCTAAAATGAAAGTGTGTCCTCATGTAACGTAACTGGAAAATATGTAAAGCGCTCTGATACCTGATTCAGTTCGGTCTAGTTCGCGCTATATAAAACTCTGCAAAAAAAAAAAACCCTTCCCCTAGCAGGGAATTAGTTTGGACGTGGCGCCACCAGCGACATGTCCTATGAATTGGGACTGTTTCCGGACCCCAGTACTGTCAGTTCTTACCCTAGTTCGGTTTGGTCCCACCCTCCTTGCAGCATGGTACGAGTCAGGGCACACACCACGCACTAGACAGCACCCTGGCAGGTCATACGGGTGTTTCCTCTACTGGGAGGGCTACTGGGTTGGGGATCTCGGCAACAGCATGACCCCTTTGCAGGCCGTCACGATGACGCGGGATAATGGCAACACAACAGTCGGACATTAATGTCCTTGCACTAAAGGAGAAGCGTGGCTCAGTGGTTAGAGGCGGCAGACCCGGAAGCTGAGATTGGCCGTGGACCAGGGTTCGATTCCCCGCCTCGGCGGGACTCGGGCTCAAAAATTCCACGGACTTGACAATTCTCGCTCCGGTGCCTACTCGACTCACGGGGTCACACTCTGCGACTCTGGGCAATAGCTTGCTTAATCTCCACTACGGCCCCTCGTGGTGGGATGCCTGGCTTTCACCTTGTGGATACCCTGCCGGGGTATCTCACAGGGGAATACCAGGACGGGTTCCCTAAACAAGCGCCTTGATGCCTTCGGGTGATACGTGCGCTATATAAGTCGCAATACATACATACATACAAATGTCAGGGGCCTACACACCGAGAAAGCGCTACACCGTATACTCATACATAAAATGCCAAAACACCAGGATTGCATTCCTCCAGGAGACCCACCTCATAGGCACTGAAACGGGCAAACTGCAGGCTAAATGGCGCGGCACAATATGTGCCACGAGTTACTCAGCATACGCACGCGGCGCCCTGATCTGGGTCAGGCCAGGAACTCCCTTCCAGAAACTCAGGTGGGTAGTGGACAAAGACGGCAGATACGCTTTACTAGAGGGTCTCCTAGATGGCCAAGCAGTCCTCTTAGGCAGCATTTACGCCCCCCACCAAGAACGGGACAAAATTTGGGACCGTCTCACCGGGGTCTTAGCACAATTCACCGCTGTCCCTTGGATCTTGGGAGGGGATTATAATTGTACACTTGACATAGCCCTGGACCGTTCACACCCCCCACCCCTGCACTCCCCTGCTCCCAAGCAAACGGAGAAGTTCCAGGCCTGGACCTCACACTGGGCTCTCACAGACGCGTGGCGACTCCATCACCCACACACTCGAATGTATTCATTTCACTCCATCCCACATAACTTAACGGGTACATCTGGACAGATTCCTCTGCTCCGCGCCGATCCTCCCCAGGATCATCTCGGACCACGACGCACATGTACTAAGACTAAATTGGTGGCCCCCACACCCCCCGGTCCCCACTTGGCGACTGCCCCGAGATTGCCTAACTGACCAGGTCTTTAAGCATGACCAAGACAAAGCATACAAGACTTCTTCACCCACAATGCAGGCATGGCTACATCGGTGTTAGTGGAATGGGATGCGTTCAAAGTAGTGGCCCGTGGAGAATGTATTAAGCAAATAACGGGGGTTCGGCGGACACTAGAGCAGACACTCATTAAAGCGGAACAGCACCTTGCCACAACCACTAAACAAGACGACCTCTCCGAGGCACAGGTAACACTCACGGCTGAGGCCAAAACAGGCTACCAAGCAGCCTGTGCTGACCTTCGTAAATATAACTTTAGGGCTTATGCCAACCGGATGCATAAAGAACGAGAAAAAAACTGGCACAATGCCTGCCTGGCTAGCGCGGCAGGACACCGACATTAAGCCAATCACCTAAATTATCAACACTGGATGTACTCTGGTACGCTCTCAGGACGAGATCCTCTTAGCGTTCCAACACTATTATGAGACGGTATACAGCACTCCGACCCCGCCCTCACAGTCCTCAATAGACCAATTCCTCGATCCTCTAACGCTGCCAACAATCACGGACCCTGATAAGCTTGCATTAGACACAGCGATAGTGCCAGCGGACATCTCCCAGGCGCTCCATGCACTCTCCCGTAACAAGGCACCAGGTCTGGACGGACTCCCACTGGAGTATTACACAGCCTTTTCCTCTTTATTAGTCCCACGGTTATCACTAATGTTTGCGACAGCCCTCGACCAAGGGATTCTACCCAAATCCCTAAGGGAATCTGTAATTGTAACCTTTCTGAAGCCACATCGGGACCCACAACTCCTAGCATCGTATCGTCCCATTACACTCCTTTCCACCGATTGTAAAATTCTGGGGAAAATATTAGCCAATAGATATATACAAATAATACGCCCCCTGGTTCACCCGGACCAATGCGGGTTCGTCCCCGGCAGAAACACGTCCCAGAACATTTGCCGCATCTTTCATGTGCAGGATCAAGTGAAAGAAACGCACCCGCATTCAGCCTGTCTCAACCTAGACCTTGAGAAGGCTTTCGACACCCTTACCTGGCAGTATCTATTTTGTGTCCTACACCGCATTAACATCGGCCCGCTCTTTTAGCGTACACCCGACTATTATACACAGGAAGCACCACACGGGTCCGATTAGAGAGACACATCTCAAAGGCCTTCGAGGTTCAGAAAGGCACGAGGCAAGGTTGTCCCCTCTCACCCCTCCTTTTCGCCCTTGCGGTCGAACCACTGGCTATAAGATTGCGACAGGAGGGCATGCAATGGAGCATCCCAATCGCGGACGTCACTCATAGCGTCTCCATGTATGCTGATGACATCTTAATATATATACGGGACATCACAGACAACCTGACTCCTATATGGACTACGCTCACTGAATTCGCGGACGCCTCCGGACTCAAAATGAATTGGGACATATCCACGGTGTACCTATTTCATCCGACTCTACCCCCCGCGACATATGGGTGGGGACGCAGAGGGTGTCTTGGAGCACGGAGGCCCCCAGGTACCTCGGGGTCCGTCTTTATCATTCCCCTGCCGATATCTTTGAGGGCAACCATTGCAGAGCCCTTGCTAACATTAGGTCAGCGGTCGGATTCTGGAGCAGGCTCCCGCTGGCCCCGATTGCCCGAGTAGCTTTGGCTAAAATGATAATGCTCCCCCGGCTCTTATATCACTTCACGAACCTACCGGTGATCCCACCCAAATCCTTCTTCGGCGACCTTAACTTCCTTCTCGGCACGCTCATTTGTGGTTCGGGCAGACACAGAATAGCACTGAAGACGCTCCAATTACCTACCACCCTGGGAGGCCTAGGAGCCCCATCCTTTGAATCTTACTTTTTAGCGGCACAACTTCAATGACTGTCCTATTGGACGGCGGGTCGTCACACGAATGAGATCTACACTTCGACAGGCAAGGTCCCCACTCCGGAACTCACCCGTCTCCTCCTCCCCAGCACCAAGCCACGGCGCACATACCCCTTGCAGGTAACGGTGGTGCGTCAATGCATGCTGCGATTCCACCATATGTCGCCCGGGACGTCCCCATACTCCCCATTACTCCCACTGGTTGGCTGGCCTAGGCTCGAGACATACTATACAGCCAACGTGTTAACGACGTGGACAGAGTGTGGAATCACGGATATGGAGTCCCTCTTCGAAGATGGGCAGCTTAAACCATTCCAACGCCTTGTGGATGAGTATGGTCTCCCCCTGGGTCAGTTCCTGCAGTATCACCAACTTCTTGAATGCTTTCGCCCCCACCACAACCTCCAAGTAGGGGAACCAAATACACACCCGTTCATACATACCATCCTACACATGGGGGTTGGGCGACACTTAATCACCTGGCTATACAAGGCGCTTCAGGAACTAGCAAAAGCACCCCTAACAACCCGACGTGCCACTTGGGAAGACGAAATTGGTTGTCCACTACACAAGACGGAATGGACCAAAGCCCTGGAATTTCCCAAAAAGGTGTCCAGGAATGCCCGATTTAAAAATATACAATTTTATATACTCCACAGCGCGTATCTGACACCGGCGCGCTTGCAAAAATTCTACCCCGACACTCAGTTCCTCTGTCCCAGATGCCACTCTCCGGAGGCGGACTTTCTCCACATGTTCTGGAGCTGTCCCACTCTTCGGTCCTTGTGGCAAACTGTCCATGAGACGCTAAGAGACCTCACAGGACTCACAACCCTGGACACTTGAGATGCCAGCGCGCTGGGCATATTCAGGATACAAAACCATCTCAAAGCACACAAGCGTTTCATCTCACTAGCACTACTACTAACCAAAAGGAGTATAGCTATGCACTGGCGGTCCCCCACGGGCCCCGTTTTAGCGGCATGGGTAGGAGCGGTATCTAAATGGGCGGCTGCGGAGGAGAAATGCACTGTGCGAAGAAGAGGTTAAGGGGATACGTAAACACCCCATCTCCATGGAGTGGGCCATACTACTACACCGCTTTAAACAATCAACACGCGATGAGGACCAGGACGCAGGTCCATCCCACCCCACTACCCCCCACCCACCATCGCAAGCACAACTGCTGCCCTTCAACCCTACCTGGCCTGCGCACTTGAGCTGTTGACAGATGCACCCCACATCCCGCCATACCAGATACTTGATCCCTGTTATGAGCCCCATGTAGCCCCGTCCTAAGCGGCACTGGACAGCCGATGCATAACCCAGCGAGATATACACCCCCCAGACTCATACCATATCTCCCACACCCGGGCTCTGTACTTCCATGCACCTCTTCCTGGTGTACATCCTAGTTTCAAATTTCACTGTTGAATAACGCCTACAGATCCGTTTTACATGTCACAGATGTCATTTTGGACTCATATAACTGCAGTATATCTTTGTGCTCATATGTCTGAACACCTGATATGTAATGTTCACATAACGGAATGCCAATAATAACATTTTTTGAAAAAAAAAAAACAGACTAGATTTTCTCATCTACTACTTATTTTCAGCATACAAGCGTACATGCCTTAACATTTGTAGCTGAACAAACTTTGATTTGTGAAACTAATGACATTAATTCAATTACATGACGAGAAATGGCAGTATTACATAGAGATTGATCAATAAATGACACTTTACCATATGTGAAAATATGACAGAAAAGAATGAGTAATGTTACATTGCAATATTTTTTCACAAAACAGAAACATGGTATCATGGGAGTTATAGTTATTTTAATTAAAACATTACAACACTTGCAAAATTGTGACGTGAACATACCTAGAGAAATCTGTAGTAAAAACAGGACATACCTTTACTATATGAAACACAAATATGTAATTTGTATAAACACTTTACAAGCACCATAAAATCATGTGAAATGCAATGGAGGTTGAAGCCTGTAATCTTAAATACAACACAGTACATTCAAACAAACAAGCCAAACAAGATGTTACTGCTTATTTTGGTTTATATGTTTCAAATAATGTGTTGACAATGTTTTTAACAGCTAACTTCAAAGCAAACATGACATTTAGGTTTAGTGACAGATTTAATAGTGTAACTTAGCAGTCTCCACCCCACTAGGGATTCCTGACAAGCCTTCAGTATATAGGATCTGCAAGACCTTCTCCCTGCTCCTCCCAGAGAAAAAGTCATAAGGGGGGGGGGGGGGGGCTGGGAGAACCATCACCAGTCCTCTGGGCTTAGAGGTGACTCTTGGAGGCTAGGGAATGCACACTCCCCCACAGGTCATACCACCTTTTCCTAATTTCCTCCTGTGTGCGCACGTTGTTCGCTACATCATTCAATCTAACTACTCTGGTCCACATTTGCCTTTTCTGTGCTATGTTTATATTTTGGGCTTGGGATACAAACAATTGGTGGTCTACTCTAATTTCATCCACCATGACGAACCATTCTTATCCCAGCCATTATAATTTACTACTTTAAATGAATTTGTGAACCCACAAGTAAAAAACTATTTAAATTGAAAAATGCATAAGAAACATTGGGAGGAAAAAAAACAGAATACTCTGACAAAACTTCTCCAGGACAATTTTGTGCTGTTTTGGAATGGCAGAGTATCATGGTCTGAAATGGAGTGTGTTTAATTGTGTGGTATGCAGCCCCCTCGGAACGGTCTTCCATTTATGCAGTAGAACGTGACCATCGGGTCCCGGTGATGTGGCCCCCTCTGTGTGCTAATCCCCCACAGCCAACAGTCATCAGGATACTGACCTATCATGATCATGACTGCATACTGCAAAAAAGCACATCTGATGGTCCCATCACAGTGGACTCTTCTAGAGTGATGGTGTGCCCATACTTCACTCTGGCAATGCAACAGCACAGAATCTCCATACTGAATGTGAAAAAGGCCGTTCAAGACCTAGGCCTACAATATGCTGTACTCTTTCTGGCCCGACCATAAGTGATTTCAGATGAACATATACACTTTTTTGCGGATCCTTCTAAGGCCTTATGTTGGTTAGACCAGTATCAAAACTAACAGAAGCCTGCCCAACAGCAAACCCTGCCAGACACAGCACCTTCCCGACAGTGACACCGACGAGTGAGAAGAGGAACCAAGAGAAGAGCAGTGAGCATGACACCCACCTTATGACAAGTTTGAGAAGCCTGTGAGAGCCAGCCTTCTGACAGCATTGCGAAATTCCATCTGCGGTATAAGGACTGTCTCCTCTGATTCTGATGACCCAGTGACCTCTCAGGGCAATGCCCGAGTGACTACTCCAGACAATGGTTGAACTCATCTAATAGCTATGGACAGGCAGTTTGTAACTAACGCAACCTCACCACCCCCACAGGTGTTAACCCTGTTTCCAATGATAATACTTTTCAGGCTTGCTCACCACAGATCTCCCACACAACCCTCCCACCCTCCATAGTTGAACTCCCCAAATAACACTTACTACGCACTGAGGCGTTTGCCCAGGTGCACATAGCCATGCTCATTGAGCAGACCCCTAAATAATCTACCCAGTATACATCAGTGTTTATGGGTCCAGTGAGGCATGACTACTGCTCATAATTACCCTTTATGGTGATTGGATTGGCCGAACGGTTTTTCAACCACTTACCTATGTGATTGTGAGGTATATTCTATTGTTCAGGAAAGCCTGTTGGCCCCTGGTAAGGGGCATCTGGCTAACTAAAACGTATCCTACACCCCTATGCAGTGAGCCAGGTCTCCAAATGGCATGCCAGCACTTACTATCACCATGCCCTTCCCCTCATAAGTACTCAGAAATATGTTGTCATAGCGAAAGCATTCATTCTAGACCTGAAACATAAGGGGCATGGGATCAGCTAATAAGCGCTACTAGATCCAAGCAAAATTGAAAAGGCTGACAGTCCAAATGGTTTACCTCCAAGAAATGCTCCTGACACCACTGAAGAACTACTGTGCCATAAATGAAGGGTCCAATTTTTGGTACCTTCTTTTCATCTTACTCAAGAGGATCAGTAATTAGGGTTAAAACTGGCACCCTCTTTATGAAGGACCAAGAACTTTTCAACACTGAAGTCCTCTTTGTTCTGGTCAGGGATAGGTTGGGCGGCTTTCCCGTGGTTCTGGGAGTGTATACGAACCCAATTTGGACCGCCCTCAATTCCTAGACTTATCCGTCAAATTTGTGGCATGGGATCATATTCCGTGGGTGTTCGAGGGTGACTTAAATTGTGCCCTGCATACTCCCTTGACATGTACCACATCCTCTCTCCAGGGCGCCTCTGCCGTCCTCCACATGATGCTACTCAGTTGACGCCTAGCGTACTTGGAACACCCATCACAGATATTATTCCCTTCTCTCCCTCCGGATGCCCTACACGTCTGGCTAGACCACTTCATCTGCACAGCCAAATTCTGGCCAGATTTACATTTAGGCGGGTGGCCCGCCAGTCCGCAATGCGGACAGAGTAAATGACCCTGTCCCTATGGAGGAGAGGCCGCCCACCTAATTTATAAGTAACCACCAAACGGCGGTTCCTGCCAATGTATTTTACTGTTTGCTACAGGTAAAACCTGACGGTAAGGAACAGTAAAAAAAATGACTACTTGTCCGCCCATCCAGATTGGGTGTGCAGATATGTAGCTCTTTTTCAGGCAGCCCTTACCCTTATTGGCAGGGAGGGAACTCTGTCCCTGTTGTGACAGAGTGCTCTCTCCACCAATATATAAATGAGGCCCTTAGTTTCCTCAGTTACCCACACTGAGTAGCAGAGCAAAACCATATCAGATCAGAACTCCTTTCCTGGTGAAATGTCATGAGGGAAAACAACCACCCTCATTATGACCTGGCACATCTAGCCCCTGTGGCTTGAAGTTCAGATTATTGAATACACAGCCTCCACCCCTAGAAACTGCGGCAATATTGAACAAAGGTACATGTGATACCTGCACCATGGCCCCAAACGGCATGTGACTTTAATAGAGCTCATGAGATGTCTAGACTGATCCTCATAAATGCATGAAGAAGCTCATAAACCTGGCAGACTGTTGGTGTGGCTTAACTGCCCGCAACATTATGGAATCTCCATACAATCCTTTAAAAATTCAAGCTTGTGTAGCAGTTCACACCTAAAGTGAAAACAATTCCTCCTTCCGCACTTACAATGGCTCCCTATAGAAGGGTGTTGAGGACGCAGGATAACAAGCTCCAAAGTTTTCTTGAAGAAAGTACCTTACCCTAAGAGCCTGAAAATGATAGACATCCTCTAGTTCCCAATCTCAGTGCAAGTAATTTGAAACACCATTTTCTCCCTCCTAAGGATCCTACTCCTGGGTCTGACATCTGCCA
Source organism: Lissotriton helveticus (assembly GCF_964261635.1). NCBI lineage: Eukaryota > Metazoa > Chordata > Amphibia > Caudata > Salamandridae > Lissotriton > Lissotriton helveticus. The sequence goes on from NC_136065.1 coordinate 2,049,787,394, forward strand.
ATGGAATTTGATGCTTCATACGAGTTCAGCTTACTCCCCAACTTGAAACGACTCAGTGAGGAGCCTACGTACCCTTCCCGTGTATACCAGGGATGCACTAGTCGTTGCCACATTGAAACCTGGACGTGATTCAGAGGTGCTATCCTCTTGTAGGCCGGTTTTACTCTTGCCATCTGAATATACAATCTTAAGCTGAATAATAGCGGATTGCTTAATGTCCCTTATCGGACTTATTACACCCTGATCAAAACGGGTCAATTCCCAGACATAACATGTCATTGAATATCAGACGCTTTTACTCTATATTAAGGGGGGCTCCCCATACCTGACCTCAATCTGCATGTAATTTCTTCGACCTTAAGCAAGCGTTTGACACACAAAGCTGGGAATATATGTTGCAGGTTTTGCAACGGTTTGGAGCGCAGCTAATGGGATGGATGCAACTATTATACACCAACATCACAGCAAGGATAAAGACTGAACAGCACCTCTCCGACCTATACCCCGTGACAAGAGACACAAGGCTAGATTGCCCGGCCTCCCTATTGTTTCACTTGGCCATTGTGTCCCTTGCAACCAAGATTAAATCACAGGGCCTGGAATGGGGTGTCTCTGTGGGGGAACGCATGCTTGCCATCTGCCTATACCTGAATGACATGCCTCCATGAAACCCCCTACACACTTTCACTCACTATTCTCAAATTCCGCTCTCCATCGGGTTTTAAGGTCAATCACACTAAGTTTCAGGTGTTAACCTTTCAAAAAGACTTGTCAGAATGAGCACTATACCTGGGTACCAGAGCCTTACAGTGGACACCTACTACCTTCAAGTACCTTGACATCCAATTTTATCATGAACAGGCAGATGTCCAGGAGGGCAATATAGGGAGCTCTCCCAGATGACTCAGTTCACAAGTCATCTACTGGACCTCCCACCCATTATCTGCAGCTGGCCGAACTGGTCTGTCAAAAATAGTAATGCTACTCCTGCTTCTCCATTACTTTGCCAACCTCTCAACCATCATCCCTCTCCAAACATTCAGTGAACTAGACACCCTACTAGGAGACTTTATATAGGGAGAAGGGCAGGTGCAGAGTTGCACTCTCTACTAAAGATACAAATGTCAGGAGGTAACATGGGGGAAACAGACTTCTCCAAATATTACCTTTCAGCACAGCTCCTATGGGTAGCCTATTGGCTGGCCAGGAATCACCATGGACAGACAGGTTTCTCACATATGCAACAAGAGGATGGAACTATGCACGTGGCCATCTACCCGGGTGGTGCGAACCCCAAACCAAAATGGATACTATTAAGCACTGCACACAGCTGCCTACACTGCGGCTTACGATGCAATACACAAGTGAAACGTTACTCCTGAACACTACCACTCAGTAGGATACCATTAGGAGAAAGCATTCTTAGAGATAGAACACCAGCTGGGTGGGAGGAGATTGATATTAATACAATCTGAGACTTTTTCTCTGAAGGGGCTCTCCTGAGATCTGAGGACCTCTGCAACCACTCAAGCCTACAGAAAAGCAATTTCCTGTTACACAGGATCATCAGGCAAGCAGTAGTCCTGCTCTGGAACACTAGAGACCTAGCAATGTACACCAGTCAACTTATAAATATCTTACTCACGTTTAGACATGGCATGAATACCTGGATTTATAAATCCTGCAGGCTGGACCCTACCAGTATCTTGCTGCATTTAAAAAAAAAAAAAGGGAGACAACGCTAGAGCAGGTATTCAGTGAGTCCTGAGATGCCATTGCAAGGGCTCCAGAAAAGCCAGTCTCCACAGAGCATATTTAACCCCCTCATAGATTCCATCTAATATTACCTGGTCTAGTGGATACCTGTCCGAGATGTTGCATTTCCCCTGCAGACCTATTCCACCTGTTTAGGATATGCCTCGCCTTGAACCCATACTGGAGTGTGGAGTTCACTGATGTTGAGACGGCCACTGACAGAACTGGCATTTCTTCTGTAACTCATTGTTTCTTGAGTCTCTTTCCCAGAACACAAACACAAAAAAGCCAAAACTAGATTCTTCAATCTAGCCCTATCACTCATCAAACCGGAGATCACCATGAGATGAAAGTCCTCATCAACTCCTCCCAATGATAACAAAATGGAGAGGTGAGCTGATTAGATGGGCCCAAGCACAGAGGACTATCCAAGCAGCGCCTAGCAGTAGGCTGGGATACAATATTCCACAATTTAATTGAACATTCTAAAGAAGATGAAAGACCACCCCTAAATCCACAGACCCACACACTTCTATATTCAACTGAGCCGTTTCCCCACAACCAATTTAGCCACAGAGAGGGTCATTCCATGTCACAACCCCCCGCCCCACCCCCCTCGACTACCGATGTGCTACCCTTGTAGCTATTATAGGTAAGGCTAAGCCATACAGGACCCAATAGAATAATTATCTACTGGAGACGACATCCCTGCGGTGTCGGTGGAAGGGTCGTGATTTAATCCAGGTAGAGAATTCCTTGAGCACCCGATGATTATAAAAGCGATACCAAATTATGTTAATTATGATGTTTGATGAACCATAGTGCATAACAATGCCCATAACAAACAAGCATTTGCAATGCAATAGGTCTCGCATTTGTGAGAGTTACAGCTATTGGCTTTGTAAATGGCAATGTCTTTAACCCATATGTTTTTGTTTGGAGTGGATGGATGCATGTGGTGTCGATGTGGGTTGAATTGGTATTGTTAGTTGTGGAATTGTGTGGTGTGTAGTGGATTTGTGTAGTGGAATTATTTGGCATGGTGTGCAGTGGAATTATGTCGATAGTAATTATGTGGTACTGAGTGTACTGGAATTATATGGAGTGGGGTTGTGCGTCATGAAGTGCAATTATGGGGATTCGTATTTTCTTATTTGCAGTGGAATGTAGTGGAGTTTAATTATGTTGTGTGTTGAATTTTGTGGCACTGGACTGGATAGATGTGGTGTGTTGTGTAACTGTGTTGTTGAGTTGAAGGATGTTGTTTGGTGTCCAGTTATGTGGTGTGAAATGTAAATGTGTGGAGTTCAATTGTGTGGCATGAAACTGTGTGGCGTGGAGTGGAATTAAGCTGGTTGGAATTATGTGGCACAGTCTGGAGTATCTATGTGGATTGTTGCTATGTGACAGTGGTTTTATGTGGGGTGTATTGGCATTGAGTAGAGTGTAATTGTGTGCATTTGAATGATGTTGCATGTAGTGGTGTGATGCTGTGTTATTTATTGCATGCTATAACCCCACTTTAGGTTAGGTGATGTCACACTATGTTATTGTAGCCACCCTGCCCTATATTTTTAACTAGTCAGAGCCTCTAAAATGAGGCCACCACAGGAATTAACACCTGGGAACAAAACACTGGCAGCTCTGCAGACTAATGTGCTTTTCATGTAACCTCCCACTGAGCTTGGCAACGTCATACACACAACTCTGCTAAACAGTGACACAAACCAGAGCAGAAAAAACGTACCCCTCGCGCCTAATAAATACCCTGTACCCGTACTTCTGTCTTCGGAAAGTATCATTAAAACATGAAGTGCTTGTAAGGTAAAGTTATTCCCATGTAACTTTTAAACTATAAAAGAAACACTTGAATAAACAAGTCCATTCCGAGAGTCTATTTATATGGCGCTTAACAGAGGCGTAGGAGAGCTCCCAAACGCATCTATTTTTCACAGGTAGTGGAGATGGGGCTCAAGGAAATGTAGTGATCTGTCCGGCACCGCACATTTTAGTGAATTGAGTATATGTGGAGCACAGTAAAAAAAATAGTGTTACTTAAGACATAGAGGCTAAACATTGGGTGTTCCACTGGCATGGGTGCAAATTCAAGACAGTGAATGTAAAAATTCAGGACAATGGGTCAAAATTCAGGAGAAAAATTCAGGATAGGAGGTCAAAATTCAGGACAAAAAGTAAGTTTTACAGAAGCATCAGAGGAGGTTGCGCAATCGTATATATGTAAAAAAAAAATAGACAACCACAGTCACTGTACAAGTGAAAATAGGTTTATATTAGGTTGAGACAATTGTGCACTTCATGGTTTATGGTTTTTTCAGTATGCATGCAACTTTGAGAAAATGTGCAGGTCTTTTTGTGAAAACAAAACCGCCCCACCTCACCTTTCCAGCTTCCCAGGGAAACACCAAATGCCCAACCCATCCATCCGTCATTCCACTCATCTATCCCTCTAATCCACCCTTTCACTCGTCCATTCTTCCATTCATCCTTTCACGCTGTCCATCCGTACACTCATCCAACCACTCTTCCACTCATCCATCCAGCCATTTACCCTTTCACCCATCCAGCCATCTTTTCACTTACTCATTCATTCACCCAGTCACTCATCCTTCCACCCAGTCAGTCTCCCATCCATCCATCTACTATTCTCTCTCTACCCCCTTTCACTTAGCCATCCATCCTTCCAGCTACCCCTCCATCTACTCATCTACTCATGAATCCATCTCTTGCTCCTGTCACTTATCCATGCTTTCACTCATCCATCCATCCTTTCTCTCATCCATCCACCCTTTCACTACTTCACTCATCCTTCCATCCTTTCTCTCATCCACCACCCTTTCACTCCTTCACTCATCCATCTATCCTTTCTCTCAGATTCACCCTTTCACTCCTTCACTCATCCACCCTTTTACTCCTTCACTCATCCATCCATCCTTTCTCTCATCCATCCACCCTTTCACTCCTTTACTCATTTATCCACCCTTTTGTCCATCTGCCCTCCCTTTCACTCACACTCATCCACCCATCCATTTATCCTTTCACTTATAAATTCATCAATCCACCCATCAGTTCATTCATCCATCCGCCCATTCACTCTCCTATCATCCACCCTTTCACTCATCCATCCTTGCACTCATACATCCATCCTTTTACCCATTTATCTATCCTTCCACCCATACATCCATGTATTTACCTTTTCTATCATCCATCCTTCCACTCACTCACTCACTCATCCGTCCATCCTTTCTCTCATTATCCATCCATTCACCCTGTCACTCATCCATTCACCCTTTCACTAATCCATCCAGCCACTCACCCATCCCTTCACTTACTCACTCCCCCACCTTTTCAGTTTGATAATGAGCTGAGCCGTTGCAGACAGAAGAGGCCCATCAAGGACTTCACCCCTGCTGTAGTTCCTAAAGCAAGGGGTTGGGTGGGGGAGGGGGCTCACTATGCCCCTGTACATAGGAAGTCTGAAAAAGTGGAAGTCACGAGTCATGCATGATGCACAGTGTCAATGTGAAATTGTGCTGTTTCCAGGGCTTTAAGTGGGATGAAAAAACTGTGGGTATCTCCAAAAGGGGAGTTCAATGTAATTAAGGGTGTGGCTTAAAACACCTAAGTTAAAAATCTGTGCTTAGCATAGTTTGCCGCCCGACTGGTAATTTGCTGCTTCTTCCATTGTATCCAGATATATAACAGAACAAGTAGCGTTACACCTACACACCAGAACTATTCGCTCAATGATTGTCAGTTGCATAAAATAAAAAAGCAGCAACCATGGCTTTGTTGAATATAACATTGAAAATGCAACCTTTTTAAAATGATGAGTGAAAGACCCATAAGCCTTTAAAAAAAAAAAATTTAACATGTTTCACTGTCTTCTTTTCATGAACTGGATTCTCGTGTAGCAGCATTGGGGATTTAGTACATTTCTTCCACTTAACTAAATGCCCTGCCCTAGGCTGAGCCTGCAGGAGGCCACTACATGCAGTAAAAGCCCAGACTGGCCCATTGTCATTCTGTATGTGGCAATCAGCCCCATACAGAATGACAATGAACGAAAGGGGCTGCTCTTGCACTCAGAGAATGAGTGCGAGGCGGCCCCTTCAGGGTGCGGAGGCTTCTGGCAGGGGAACAGTGATGTTCCCAATGCCCAAAATTCAGCCGCGGCCCGTGGAGGGAGTTCGGTGGGGCAGGGAGGTGGTGCGAGGGAGGGGCAAGGTGGACAGTGGTAAACACCGGAATATGGACAATTGCAGGTAAGTAAACAATTTAAAAAATAAAACAAATTTCGTAGCGCACGCTGCTTCGCATTTTGCAGTGAATCCAGCAAAGCAGCCGCTCTGTGAGCCACACTGACAATGCAAGTGACACTGCATGACCGAATGCATGGCTGCAGTAAAAATACAAGAAATGGTGCACGACAGCGAGGTGGCCCAGTCTGGATCACAACCTCAAAGTAGCAGGTCACACTCTGACACATCCACTTGCACATACAATCCCTGGCGACAACAACACATCTGCAAACAGTGCACAAGAGTACAAAAACCGTCCAAGGGCACAAATGACCCAAGTCGCCAACATCTCAGCACCATAAAAGCACACAAGTCAAAGGCACACCGCCTAAAAGGGATAAGGGGCGGCTGAATCAGAGCCGCAAGGGCGACTCTCCCACAATGCAGCACACACGCATGGCAATCACAGCACATCAACATTGACGACAATGTGGCACAAAGCGCAACATTTTCACTACAGGACAGAGGACATAACTGGTGCCGCTTGTGCGTAGAAACTGGACAATCACATCTGGAATAGCAGAAAACTGCGAGATGATAATGTAGGAGTAAAACCTCACATCCGTCATATAGTCGAAATTCAGAGAGACAATCAACACCTCCTGCAGAGCAGACCAGACCAGACATCTCTTCAGTGATGATGAAGAGGACCCCCTGGCCACCTGCCCCGACATCCTCCAACAGCTCATGGACAGCCTCCACACCCCACCTCCAGGAGCAGAGCAGCCCAGCTGCATCGAGGTGACCCCACCCCCTGCACAGACCACACAGCAGGAAGGACCCACCACCACGGCGGCTCCCAGCACCTCACAGAAAAACACGTGGCCTTCCAACGCCATGTGTTAGACTGCCAGAACGAGCTGGCCGAACAGGTGCAGTGGGTTTCGACCTCATGGCAGCCAAACTGGGACCACTCACAGTCCGTTCCAAGCTCTACAACAAACCTTGGCTGACCTCGCTGGAGCCATTACTTGGATCCAAGTACTGTCTAGTCTGACAGGCTCCAGCGATGACTGCACAGATTTGGCACAGCTGCGGAGGACAATGGAGAACATGGAGCGGATGCAGGCTGGAAGGATGGCCACCACTGCTGAGAACCAGCTAGATGTAGCTGGGAACTTCCATGCCCTGCAGATCTGCATCTTGCCCTTGCTGCCTCAGAGCCTGTCCCAAATGACTGCTGCAGGAATCTCTACCCCCTGATGTGTTAGTGGTACACAGTGAGGCAGCCATACCACCTCTGTCCCCTGATGTGCCAGTGGCACACAGTAAGGCAGCCATAACACCACCTGTGTGAGAAAGGAGGGTGCAGCATTCATCCCTGCCATATGGCCTGTTCCTGCTTGCTTCAGCTCTCTGCATCATGCCCTGGAATAACACCTTCCACTGTCCCCCGAAACACTCTGCGACATTCACCTGGACCCCAACATGGACTGCCATATCTGCTCTGGTTAGCAATGACACAGCAATCAGGCTGCGGACTCAACTCTTCCTCTTCTGATTAACTTGTCATTCAATCAATCAATCAAGGATATTTATAGAGCGCACTACTTACCCGGAGGGTCCCAAGGGGGGGGGGGTGGGGGGGGGGTGCTGCTACTGCTCGAAGAGCCAGGTCTTCAGCTTCTTCCTGAAGGAGAGGTGGTCTTGGGTCAGGCGCAGGTCGGTCGGTCGGGAGTTCCAGGTCTTGGCGGCCAGGTAGGAGAAGGACCTTCCTCCTGTTGTCGTTCTTCGGATGCGGGGGACGGCGGCGAGGGCGTGGCTGGCTGATCAGAGATGGCGTTTGGGAGCGTAGAAGTTGACGCGGTTGTTGAGGTAGCTCGGGCCTTGATCGTGTAGGGCTTTGTGTGCGTGGGTGAGGAGACGGAAGGTGATTCTTTTGTTGACGGGGAGCCAATGCAGGTCTCTCAGATGTCCGGAGATGTGGCTGTGTCGTGGAATGTCGACGATGAGTCTGGCTGAGGCGTTCTGGATCCGCTGGAGTCTCTTCTGGAGCTTCGCGGTGGTTCCGGCGTAGAGGGCGTTGCCGTAGTCCAGTCGGCTGGTGACGAGGGCCTGGGTGACCGTCTTCCTGGTCTCGGTGGGGATCCACCGGAAGATCTTCCGTAGCATGCGCAGGATGTTGAAGCATGACGAGGAGACGGCGTTGACTTGTCTGGTCATGGTGAGGGAGGAGTCCAAGATGAAGCCCAGGTTGCGTGCGTGGTCTGTCGGTTTGGGTGCGTTGCCCAGGGCGGGGGGCCACCAGGAGTCGTCCCAGGCGGAGGGAGAGGATCCCAGGATGAGGACTTCCGTCTTGTCTGAGTTCAGTTTCAGGCGGCTGGTCGTCATCCACTCGGCTACGTCTTTCATCCCTTCGTGAAGGTTGGCTCTGGCGGCGGTGGGGTCGTTGGTCAGGGAGAGGATCAGCTGGGTGTCGTCAGCGTAGGAGATGATGTTGAGGTTGTGTTGGCGTGCGATGGCCGCGAGGGGGCTCATGTAGACGTTGAACAGGGTGGGGCTCAGAGATGATCCTTGAGGGACGCCGCAGATGACTTCGGTGGCCTCTGACTTGTATGGTGGTAGGCGGACTCTCTGTGTTCTTCCGTCGAGGAAGGAGACGATCCATTCCAGAGCCTTCTCCTGGATTCCGACGTTGTTGAGGCGCTGCACTAGGGTGCGGTGGCAGACAGTGTCGAATGCCGCGGAGAGGTCTAGGAGGATGAGGGCCACTGTTTCTCCGTTGTCCATCAGGGCTCGGATGTCGTCGGTGGCAGCGATGAGGGCGGTCTCGGTGCTGTGGTTTGCCCGGAAGCCTGACTGAGATGGGTCGAGGGATCCAGTCGTCTCGAGGAAGGCTGCCAGTTGCTTGTTGACGGTCTTCTCGATGACTTTGGCTGGGAACGGGAGGAGCGAGATGGGGCGGTAATTCTTGAGTTCGGTGGGGTCCGCTGTAGGTTTCTTTAGCAGGGCGCTGAGTTCTGCGTGCTTCCAGCTCTCTGGGAAGGTGGCGGTGTCGAAGGAGGTGTTGATGATGTCCCGCAGGTGGGGTGCGATGACAGCGTTGGCCTTGTTGAAGACGTGGTGAGGGCAGGGGTCGGTTGGAGATCCGGAGTGGATGGAGTTCATCATGCGGACGGTGTCTTCGGTGCTGATCGGAGTCCAGGCGCGGATGGTGGTGGTGGGGGGCGGTGGTTCGGTCGTGGCGAGCATTGGTTGAGTGCTGAAGCTGTTGTGTATGTCCGCGATCTTGTTGTGGAAGTAGGAGGCGAGGGAGTTGCAGAGGTCTTGCGATGGGGTGATGTCGTTGTTTCCGGCGTTGGGGTTGGAGAGCTCTTTCACGATGTTGAAGAGTTCCTTGCAATTGTGTGCGTTGTGGTCCAGCCGGTCCTTGAATGCAGTTTTCTTGGTGGCGCGGATCAGTTGGTGGTGTTTCCGGGTGGCAAGCTTGAGGGTGGTCATGTTGTTCGGTGTTGGTTCCCTTCTCCAGGCTTTCTCGAGGGCTCGGCAGTTCTTCTTGGAGCTCTTGAGTTCGTCGGTGAACCATGGGGCCTTCTTGCTGCCGGGTCTGCTGGGCGGGGTCCTTAGTGGGGCGAGTTCGTCCGCGCAGCTGCTGATCCACTTCGTGAGGTTGTCGGCGGCCTGGCTGGGGTTCGCTGAGCTGGCGGGAGGGTGCTGGCTCAGGGAGGCGGTGAGCTGGTCGGCTGTGATCTTGTTCCAGCTTCTTCGAGCAACCGGTTCCTTGTGGTGGTGGATCGTCGTTTTTTTGAAGGTGAAGTGGACGCAGCTGTGGTCCGTCCAGTGGAGTCCAGTGGCGTGGCTGAAGGCGATGTCTTTGCTGGATGAGAAGACGGCGTCGAGTGTGTGTCCGGCGAGGTGGGTGGGGGTGGACACCAGCTGCTTGAGTCCGAGGTTGGCTAGGTTGTCGAGCAGGGTGATGGTGTTTCGGTCGTTGTTATTCTCCAGGTGGAAGTTGAGGTCCCCCAGGAGGATGTAGTCAGCGGAGGGGAGGGCATGCGGGCTGACGAAGTCGGCGATGTCCTCGCTGAATTGAGTGCGTGGTCCCGGGGGTCGGTAGATCAGGGTGCCTCGGAGGGTGGTGTTCGGGTTGGTCCGGATCTGGAAGTGCAGGTGTTCGGCGGTTGTCAGGGTGTCGTCGGTGTTGGTCGTGATGTGGATGGTGTCCCTGTGGATGATGGCGATGCCTCCTCCCGTCTGTTTGATGCGGTCTCTGCGGGTGATCTTGTATCCGTCCGGGATGGCAATGGCGATGTCGGGTGCTGAGGAGTCGTTCATCCATGTTTCCGTGAGGAAGGCAACGTCAGGAGCTGTGGTGTCGAGGAGGTTCCAGAGTTCGATGGCGTGTCTGTGGACGGAGCGGGTGTTGAGCAGGATGCACTTGAGGTGGTTGCTGCTGGTGTTCGGCTTGGCGGGTGCTGGTGCGAGGCAGGTCCGGATGCAGGTGAACTTGCAGGCGTGGCAGCTGAAGGGTCCGTGGGTGCGCTTCGGAGTGGCTCGGTAGCATCCGTGGGTCCCGCCGGAGTTGAGTGCGATGAGTGTTGCGGCGTCGTAGGACAGTCGGGTCGTCTTCCGTCGGTGGGGGCCAGGGGTCCTGGCACTGTGCGCGGTCCAGGCGCGGACGGGCGCAGACGGGCTTACCTTTGGCGCGCCTTCGGCGCACAATCGGCGCGCCCGCTGCGCGTGACCGCTGCGCGTTCGCACGGTCGTCATATATGGCGAAGTGCGAGGGAGGGCGGAGCAGCTGGGAGGCGGGAGCGGGGAGGGTACAGAAAGAAAGGGGGCGTGGTTAGCGGCGGTGGCGGGAAGCGGGGAGCGGGTGGGAGGAGACCGGGTGGAGCGAGAATCAGGCGACAGAAACAGTTAAACAGTAAACAATTATACAATTTCACAAAGCAAGCAATACAAATGAGCAAAGGCTCTTGAGCAGAGGGGGACACAGCAAAAACGGCAGCAGGTCAGGCGAGCACAGCGAGACCACGCCGCTCGGTGGTGGGGGGCGTGGTCACACGGCGGCGGCTGGGGCAGACGAGGCAGGCAGGCGGGAAGCGCATGCAGCAGCTGGTGGCCGTGCGGCGCGGGGGGTGACCTAAACTAGGTCCCCAATGGGCTCTGATTTGGCCCTCCAATGGGCAACCATGTAGTGTGAGGTTTGCATGGCCATGTACTGCTCCAGCCCCGACACTCCACAGAATGTGAATAAAACATTCCAAATCACACAGATGTGTCATGTCTATGTTCAATCAAGTATAAAAGTATGGATGAATGTAGGGACATTGATTGCACAAAAAGGTACACCCTGGGAAATGACATCAATGGGCATTTCTGACCCTGACCCACATGGCCAATTAGGGGACTGAAGGTGTGAACTAGCTGTGGCCTCATTGCTCATAAACAACAATCTTGCAACCCCCCAACATAGTCCCACGTCCATGTATTATATAGAGCTGTGTGTAAAATGTCAAATTCGGTAGCAGGCCCAAAGTAGTGTCCCCCATCACATGTGACAACAGTAAATATCTTCCCATACCACTCACACTCAACTCTATGGACACAGACTGTTTTGATGAATCACATTGATCAACGTGGCAAGAAGTTGGACACCATACTCACATTGCTGAAGAAACGTAAGAGCACAGGTCTACCAGCAACTATCCCAACCACAATGTCTGGCTCACAGAGGTGGAGCTGTCAATAGGGACTCACCACCCAGTGAAATGCGTCAGTCAGTCCTTCCCTTTGAACAGACAATGCTCATTGAGGCACACGATTTGTCATTCTAACCAACACTCATCACAGTTGAACACTAGTGAAGTTGCGTAGACTTTATTAGCATTTGCGTGTCAGTACGGGCACGACAAGGGCCACAACATGGAGACCAAGGCTTCAGGCACTAACTGGCAGCATAGGAACATGTAGAGGTGCAAGAAATGGCGAGGCAAAAATGAACACCAATCATTACGGATGGCAACTGTCTCAGCCCACCTTGCCTTGCCGGACGAGTCATGTGATGTTTGGCGAATGCTCATTGCCCCGTGTCAGGGGACACGACTCACAACCCATGGGATCTGCATAGTGCTGTACCACCAGACTGCGCTGACTGGCTGCTCTGCTGACAGTGAGCAGGTGAAAGGGTCCACAAGGTCACATGTAGTACTACATTGCCATGTGTGTACTCCCCCTCCAGCAGTATGTCAAAATTAGGAACATTACCAAACGACGCTGTGCAGCTCCGTCCATGGGACTGCCTCACCTTGCACAGGTGTGGGTCAACACGCGTAGGTGCACGCAGACATGTCCACTGTTGTGGTGGGATATGTGACATTCCTCCAAGATGCAACAAGGTGTTGGGACCTGTGCTCTGGGTTACAATCAGTCGTGGCTTCAGGAACATAGTTACTCATCCATGAATGCGAGTGCAGCTTTCTGGGCAATCAGTTCCAAGAGTACGTCGTTGTCGAGTTTAACGACTACGAGGGCGAGCCAATCTATTAACTGGTGCGGACAGATGTGCTCCCTCCACGCCGTTTCACCAATCCACAACACAGCCCAATAGGGGAGCACCTCAATGTAGTCACTGCACATGAGGAGTTGTGCCATCTCCCATGCCCAACTGCCAGCACATATGCCAAATATCAAGGCATCCCATGCACGGGTATCACGGTTACACTCTTGGTCGTGGGCCAACAGGGGGCGCACACACAAGTCATAATCCAGTTCAGCTACCATTGTGTTGGATAGGCAGACATCCATGGGCCACTCGAATATGCATGATCAACCGTGTAACCAGGGCTGGACGCAGGTGACGTACGCAAGACGGAAGCTCAGATGGTAACTGATGCGCGAGACTTCCAGTGGCAGTACCCCCAACAAATGCAGCATACGTGCGCGGTACAGTTCCACGTGACAGGGGTTGTGCATGTGCCCGGGATGTCCTGTCATTGCGTTTGTGGCTCTCGTAGAACTGGCACTCTTCTGACCTGCAGCAGTTATGTGGATGATATGCCACAGCTCGGAGCAATGAGTTGTATGTGTGTGCAACGTTTGGACATATGGGTTGTTTTGTATGTAAGTGTCAAGGGCATCCCATGCAGGAGTACCTCAAGCAGGGACTTCTGTGCGTGGGGTCTGGATACGTTGGTCTTTCATTAGCACTGTGTGGGGTGTGGGAGTCGTCATCATCTGCTGTGGTATCTCTCTCAGGGGGTGCCAGCCGCATTCAAGACCAAGGTCGGAGGTGCATATGTCCTTCCGCCTTATGTATTGAGACAAAAGAGCTTTCATCCCTAACGTTAGTCTGACTACTGCTTGCATTCTGGAAATGTGATGTGGCTTTCGCAATGCAATTGAGACCAGGCCTTAGGCTTATGGTGCACCAATGCCGATACACATACAACAGTTGGCATGTATTAGCCAAGAGCCAGAGTGACCCATGTACATTCTCTCTTTTTCCTCTCTCTTTATCTTTATGTCTCTCTCTCTTTCTCTCTCTCTCCCTCCCTCTCTTTCTCTCTCTCCCTCTCTTTCTCTCTCTCCCTCTCTTTCTCTCTCTTTCTCTTTCTCTCTCTCTTTCACCCTCTCTCCCTCTCTCTCTTTCTCTTTCTCACTTTCCCTCTTTCTCTCCCTCTCTCTCTTTCTCTCTCTCTCTCTCTCTCTCTCTCTCTTCTCTCTTTCTCTCTCTCTCTCCCTCTCTCTCTTTCTCTCTCTCTCTTTCTCTCTCTCTCTCTCTCTTTCTTCCTCGCTCTGTCTTTTGATGAGCGCATGACACACCTTCTTATCATGGATTTGGTCTTGCAGGCTGTGACCTACAGATTGTCCAGGGAAGATCCGCCATGACTCTTCCAAATAGTTGTTTTGAGTTAAATTTGAATGAAATATTTTGTTTGGAATTTCAATGAAGAATGACTGATTCTCCTTTTTCTGACCACACATGAATGTTAATTGGTGTAATTGTGCGACCAGGCAAATTGTTTTGTTCATGATTTCGTAAAGTTGATGTGACATTTCTTTTTCACGGGGGGAGGGGGGTTCGGGGGGTGGTGGCGGTGGGTGTTGTGGCCCTCTTGGGTGTCCGTGCTGCATGATCAGTAGCTCCATGGCATCTGTTGTTCTTCAGGTGTGGCTCTGGCCTGGGCTCCCTTTTATGGTGCAAGTTGTCGTACGACTTTACACCAGGTAAGAGCAGGTGTTAAATCCCTGCTGCTAACGCGCCTTATCACATGTTTTGTGATTTTATCGCCGATCTAGCTGGGCGTTGTGAATGATGCAAACTGGTGTTGTCGCTGCTTTTTGCACGGGAACACCTACTCTGCATATCATTAGCGTTAGTCGCCGGTGTCATATGTGGTAATGTTTTGTGCAGCTGCTATCGCAGGTAAACTGGTGATATCAGCTGTTAGCACCAGCTTGTGAATAGGGCGATACATTTATCACCACTTTGGCAGAGATAAAGTGCCGCTAACTCAGTGATAAGTCCTTGAGAATATGCCCCTAAATGTTTTAAAACAAATTGCGACAACTTTAATGATTTCAAAAACAATTTAAAGCTTTCACAGTTTAAGACTTAAAAAAGGTTGTACAATGTCTGGTTGCAACAGTAGGAAGCCAGTCGTCAGTGCATTTTGTCAATTAAAAACAATAAAACAACAATTAAAATGATAACAAGTTAGGCAGGAGGGGCCAGGGAGATGTCTGCTGATGGCAGTGGGAAGAAGAGAACCACCGGACGGAGTATAGAACCACACCGGTCCAGGTTGGACCACCCCCAACACCCCGACAGCGGGAGTGAGAGATGGCTGAGGAAAGCACCACATTGCGATGGCCTAAACTGGGTGCCGACCCTAGGAAGTGGTACAAGTGATAACCCGGCACAGACACAAAAAGAACCCTGATGTAACAAGCATTGCTAAAAGACATCGGTTTGGAGAGGATGTGGCCCAGCGACCAGAGCTGCAGACTCAGATGCTGGGGATACCGGTGCCACAACATCATGTGATTTTGGGTAAATCACTCAATCTGACAATAAGTTGTGATATTAAATCTATTTAAATCAGTACTATACCTACAATGTATTTCTTTATTTAAAGTCAGGGTCAAAGTGTCCATCATTTCAAAGTAGTAAGTGATCCGGTAACCTTACCAAGGACATGAATCAATGTCCCAGGACACATCATGCACCCCAACCGTTCGCAATCATTGCCACTGCCAGCTGCCACACATGCCAATTAGGCAGCGCTTCACCTGAGACACTATAGAGAATGCATCATATGCGTGACAATGCATTTCAGTGTGGTGATGCGGAGCAACACACTGAAATGTGTTAGTCTAACGCCTGAAGCGTGGTTCTTCGCAGGACTGAATGAAGCAGGATATTCTTATCCCCTGGTTCTCGATAGATTTCAGACATCCGGTTGTCTATACTGCGCTTCCGCCTTAATACAATGCTGGAAAACGAATGTTGGCTGCGCTGCTTTTACAGCCATTCTGTCAGTTCTCCCTTTAGCTGGGGCGGGGCTTTCTCCTGTCCCGTGGTTAGAGGGGACTGGCCTGGCTGCAGGGAGGCAACCTGTAATGGCAGGCAGCCTGTAATGGCAGCTGCCCTTTTTCCTGATGGGCGGAAGGAGGCAGCTTGAGCCCGAGAGCAAGTGGACGGCCTCCAGGAATAAGCTGGCATGGTGCTGCGTTAGAAACTTAAATTTTCTGTGTTCAATATATTTTATTCGTTTTGCAACCAGAGATGACAGTGGTGAAAGAAAGAAATATACAGTGAAAGAGGCGAGTTACATTGAGGGGGAGAGGAAAAGGATGTGCATAAGTTGATACATTATACAATTATGCAATTGATATAGACCACTTCTTTGCGTGTGAATAAGTACAGATTCAATTAGGCATAAATATTACAGTGAATAAGTGATATCTGAATAGCAAGGGTACCTACATATATTTTCGTAAAAGGACTTTACATTTTCGAATGAGTCGTACTTCAGCGATATGCATACATGTAAAACACTTTTGGAGCGACTGATCAAAAGATGCAATCTGATTAATACACCTTGACGTCTACAAAATACAGAGGATCTTATCCTTATTTAGGTACTTATGCCGCTTTAAACAGATTGCACTAATGTGCTTATACGGTGTTATAGTTCTAGATGGAACCCAGTGTATATATAAGATGCACATAGGTGTAAATAAAAAGTGATTGTCTCACGTGAATGAGGGAAGATGGCGGTAAGGGTGACATCGGGTATTAGTATAATACTGACGGAAGTGTATTTTATCGGACGTGAAAGGAGCTTGCTGAAGGAGAAGTGACTTTCTTAGAGGACAGATCATGGAGGCTTGTGGATAAAAGATCTTGCGTCTAGGGTGTTCCATATTGAACAACTCGAAGCTCTCCATGAGGATAGCTGAAGTGCAATGTTATCTGCACCTCTGAGAAAAGTTAACCGCTCTTGCCACATAGAGAAAGAGATCACTTTAAAGTTTTTCCAGTTGTTTAGTATTAGCTTGCAGGCAAGAATGAGCATTAGATCTAGTAAACAACAGACGTTTTCCTTCTTGAGTTCGGAGTCCAAGGTGGCCAGAATAATGTATGAGAACTCTTTTGTGGGAAGAATATTTAGGGCATACTTGATGTAGTCTAAAACCTTATACCAGAAGTCTTAGAGGAAGGGGCATTCAAATAGCATGTGTGCTACTTTGTTCTAACCCTGATTATTTCCCCACTTACGGTTGCTTTTAGGGTCTCCCATCTTGTCAGGTCGGATGTCACACCAGCTTTGTTTTCATCAAGAAAGTTATGAATCGTTTCTTTAATTGCCTGGAGGCTACTTTGTTTTTTATGTGGAGCAGGGTCAGAGATGGAGAGTGTAATACAGGAGTGATCTGAAATCACTCTAGGTTCAATTGTTGTTTGGTCAACATGTATTGTTGGAGACCAAGATATAATCTATCCGCGGATACGATTTGTGGGGAAAAGAGTAAAATATATATTCTCTTTCTGCCGGGTTCGGGATTATCCAGGCGCCTACTAAGTTGTATTTCGATCAGATGTTCTTCTGGGCTTTATGTGACTTATTTGGATGAAATGGGAACCTAGAGTTTTTGTCTAGATGTGGGTCAAGAGGTAAATTAAAGCCACCCGCTAGAATAATGGTAGCTGTATGAGGGATTTTTCCTAATTGTGAGTATAGATCATCCCAGAAAGACGGATCTTCCTTAGTAGGAGCATAAATGTTATCTACGTAAAACTCAACCTTATCTTTGGAAAGCTTTGAGATAACCCACCTACCTTGAGAGTCAGAGGACTTCAAGATTAAGTTGATTCTGGAGTTTTTTGTAATTCGTGTTAGTACCCCATTTTACTTCCCTACAGCTGCTGAGTAGGCACTGTCTGAGAAGTGACAGTTAGCAAAATTCTGGGCTAGTGTGCTGTCAGGCTTGGTTTCTTCGAGAAAAATTAAGTCACCTTTAATTCTTTTCAGATATTCTCCTATCTTTCTCCTCTCTACTGTGTGATTCATTCCTTTCACGTTTAATGAGACTAGCTTAATGCATTGGTTCAGACCCGCCATTTGATTTGTGAGAGAGAATTTCTACAGTCCAGTGTCACCCTTCTATGAGGTGGCGTTGTCAAAAGCCACATCTTGTTGTGAAACCTCCCTTTGTGTGTATCAGTTTTGACATGAGACATAAGGTACACAAATCAATAAGCAAGAGAGCCAACAGAAGATACAGTAATACAAACGGAAACCCCAACCCATATCAATCCCACCACCCCCACATTCGCCAACAGGCTTAGCGATAAGAGCAGAGTAGCTCCTTCGGAGGAACAAGTATTAAGAACTTCAATGTTTTGGAGTGGAGCACCACAAATACAGAAAGGACCTAACATTGTGGAAGAGATCAACTTTGACAATATATATAAGTGTGTATGTATATTCAAACCATTTTATTTTTGTGGCGATTGAGATTATAAAATATGTAGGAGTGTGAGGTACGCGCTGTTACAAACAACTGCTGTGTAATAGATATATACGCTGAGTATGTGTAGCAGGATTGCATTTGAGCACTGCGTAGAAGAGACCTATTTGTGGACAAATGTTCACAAAACACTTAATGTGTTCTTTAATGTGTTCTGAGGAGTCAATAATATTTGAACCTAAACATTGTTTTACCACTCTATAACAATTGGATATAGCAGCAAGTAACATATAAGATAGAAACTTGCAGGTTCACTTTAGAAGCAGACATATCACTTTGTGTCAACATTTGCAAATGGAGATACAGTTGGTGATAGAGCACCATATGTATGCAAGTATCATACGTGCAGGACCAGGTATAATGCGTGAGGTATGTAGGGGCGTGGCTTGAACACCTTCGAGCATGGACGCGTGAGCTGAGAGCTCCGTGTAGGCCTCGATATTTATCCTTATATTTACAACAAGGGGTGGTGATGGACAGAGTCTGAATTAAGCAGAGTACTCTCACCCAGTCAAGAGATCAGGGCTAGATCCAACACCGTTTTTTAGCTCATTGCACCATCCCAGTTTCAGAACCTGGCTGTATGCAAATTAGTCTGTCCCTGGCCCAGTGCATCATGGGAACAGGGCAGACCAGACTACAAAAGCCAATTCTTACACTGGGATATTTATCCTGTCATCGAGACTCCCCTGGCGGTGTTTGCGGCTCCGGAGGGGGCCCCCCAGGGCTGAGAGGTGCCCGCACACCCATTGGGTTTAAAAAGGGGGTTCCGGCGGCTGCTCGCTCGATGATTGCTGCCGCTCTGCCCGGAGGGGACCGCCCATCTTGATCGTGGCCTGTGGAGGACCTGACATCCCCGGCCTCGAGTACCTGGGAGGCCGTCGGTGAGGAGTAGCACCCTGGCGACAGCGGAGCTCGGCGCCGAGGTAGGGCGCGGATGATGACCGCGCAGAGAGTGGACTCGCCGGCAGGGGCGGACTGAGCTGCGCGGCCGGCGCTTATCAGGGCAGTGCCCGAGATACCGCAGGCCATTGGCGGTGTTCTGGGAAGGCGAGGCGCGCGGAGCGGCCCAGGAGTTGCCATTCCAGGTGGCGGCCGTCCACACGGGAGGGAGTCGGCGACATTGGACGGCGAAACACACAGTAACCCCGGCGCCCTGATAAGGGGGCTTGTCGTCGGAGTCTACGGGGACCCTCCCGAACCCAGCGGGTGGCCGAGTACAGGCCCGATATCACGGATCGGCCGCGGGCCGGAGCGGTCTGGGCGAGCAGCTGTGAGGGCACTCAGACTGTGTGGACATTGCGGGGACCAGACCTGGAAAAAAAAAACCTCGCCCCCTGCACGTCAGGATAGTGGGGAACCTGGCCCACGGCAGGGCGAAATCAAGCGGAGAAGCTTCACCTTGCATTGAGGTCTGATGTTTAGCGGCCCAGCTCTCGGATGAACTCGAGAATTGGGGATGTCCTGGAGTGAATGAGGCGGCCATACAACAGTTGGAAGGTGGTGTGGTGGTAGCTGTTTCCCCCCCCTTACTTATGAGACACCATCTTAGGGACCGACCCGGCTCGGAAGCATTGGAGCTGATAGATCCGCCTGGTGGCAGGCACGAGGCCCTGGTGGGGATGGCCTCGGCACGACTGGCATAGTAGTTGGAGGAGCGGTGGTGGCACCTGAGAGCGGATTGCACTGGCTGGGACGAGGGCGGCTGCAGTGGTCAGGGAGCCAACGCAATAGAGAGAAGCCAATTCCTGGTGAACCCAAAGACGGTGACTGGTGGAGTCGCTTCCCTGGCCGGCGGTGACTGGTAACTCTAGCTCCCACTCTGCACCCGGTGGGCCGAGGGGTCACCCTGCAGTGCTGCTGACCACCCGGGAACACGGAAGCAGCGAGGGGTGACTGGTGCACATATCTTAACCCCCAGAGAGCACGGTTGGAGGCGCCTAGCCCTCGCTCTCTGTGCCGGAGACCTGCTTTTGGGCCTAGATCATGGGGAAACCACGACAAAAACCAGGGGCAGCACCACCTGACCATGTTGAGGTCTCACTTGAGAGCCAGGAACAGGGCTCGACCGGAAGTCCGGCTGCGGGGCTGCAGCAACAGCATAAGAGGGGGGCTCACCTGGGGCGGGACACTGCCAGGGGGTGGGGGATTCCATGTACGAGGCTCAACCGACACGCAGGGACGGTGAGATCGTTGTCCGGCTCGGTTTGGTGTAGGGTCACCTCCTCTACCTCACATTAACTGTGAGACTCTGGTAGCTCCCAGAGTATTCCCATTAGTGGGGATTGGGTTTGGATGGGTAACAACGGTTTGACGCCTGTACTGGGGAAGGGTGGGATGAGGGTTAGTTGGGGATGTTCTGAACTTCGGGGTTTGTCAGTGTGCCTGTTAGGCTGTACTGGGTTGTGCTCTGTTGTATGCTCTCCTATGGCGACCGGACTTGAGCTAAAATGTATCACATGGAATGTGCGAGGGCTGAACTCCATGAGGAAGCGTTATAAAGTGCATGCATATTTAGTCCGCAGGATCCAGGTGGCCTTCTTACAAGAAACGCACATTGATCAGGCTGAGGGGCGGGCACTGCAGAGGAGATGGAGGGGACAGTTATTTTATACTACTTTTTCTTGTTTGCCCGGGGAATCTTAATTTGGGTGCGATCAGGGGTTCCCTTCCAACCCATGAACACGGTGGTAGATTCAGAGGGGAGGTTTGTGGCGGTATTGGGTCGCCTAGACGGAAGAGATGTGACATTTTGCAGTGTATACGCCCCAAACTCTGTACAAACCGCATTCTTTTCGAGGCTATCTGGGAGGTTGGCGTCATTCTTAGCAGGCACGGTGTTCATGGGGGGGGGATTTTAATTCCGTTACAGATGTGAAGCTGGATCGTTCCCACCCCCCATTGGCCCAATCGGTGGTACACAGAATCGCTAAGGCGAGGCGGGAATGGCAGGAAGCATGGGGCCTTACGGATGCCTGGCAGGCGCATCACCCCACAGACAGGGACTACTCGTTCTATTCGGTTCCGCATGACTTACATGTACGTCTTGACAGCGTTTTATGCTCCCCGGGGGCCCAGGAGCTCACGCACCATAGCGAGTACCTGGCAAGGACACTCTCGGACCACAACCCTTGTCTGATAACAGTGATCTGGTCGCGACAGCGGCAAGCGATCCCAACATGGCGATTGAACCCTGTGGCACTAGAAGACCCAGTATTCAGTGCAGAGGTCAGAGAGGGCATTGAACATTATTTTCTAGAAAATTCAGCGACAGCGACGAGTAGAGCCCATGAGTTGGACGCCTTCAAAGCTGTGGTGAGGGGGGTATGCATCTCGTCCACCACGGGGACGCGTAAGACGCAGTTGCACGAAATAGAACGGGAGGAGGCTCGCCTACGCCAGGCAGAAAAAGATAGCCACACGAACGTGGGCGGACAGGAGGAGGTAATGGCGGCACGGGAGAAGATGGCCACTCAGGTTGAGCGGCTTCGCTGCTTTGATTATAAAGAATATATGGTACGTGCACACGCTGAGAGGGACAGGGTAGGATCGCTATTAGCCTGGCTGGCCAATCCAGCTGTCAGGGGATCCCCAATAGTGTCGCTGACTACACCAGAAGGGGACCTGGTCTACTCGCAGAGAGAGGTCAATGACCAATTTCTGGATTATTATACGTTGCTTTACCAGAGTAGGAGGAGGGAACTGCCCAATGGTCTTGACGATTTCCTAGAAGCAGCGCAGCTGCCGCGACTGGAGCCAGAGCAGGGTGCCAAATTAGGTGCAGTTATTTCGCTGGGAGAGATCAGGGCAGCGGTTCAACACATGGCCAGGAGGAAGACGCCAGGGGCTGATGGCCTCCCGGTGGAGTTTTATGCAACGTATATAGATCTCCTCGCACCGCAATTGCAATCAGTGTACAGAGAGGCGTGGGAACTGGGCAAGCTGCCGCTATCCACCAGAGAAGCGATCCTAGTGCCGCTGCTGAAGAGGGGCAGAATCCCCACTTCTAGATCGCTTTCGATGCTCACGGTAGACTACAAGATCCTGAGCAGGATCTTGGCCACGCGACTCTTGGATCACATGTGCACTCTAGTACACCCAGGCCAATCGGGCTTCATCCACACCAGGAATACCGCGACGTGTATACGGCGGTTGATACGGATCATGGGGGAAAGTGGTGAAGGGTCGTCGGGAGCTGTGGTACTGTCGGTGGATATCGAAAAGGCAGTGTGGAGTGGCCATACCTATTCCGGGTACTGAAGGAATTTGGCTTAGGAGATCTTTTTATACGCTGGACCCGACTGTTGTACAGCTCTGCCACAGCCAGGGTTCATACGGGGCGCGCTGTATCAGCAGCGTGCCTGGTGGAGAGAGGTACCCGTCAGGGCTGTTCTTTATCCCCGTTGTTGTTCGCACTAGCAATCAAACCACTGGCAGCGCATGCACGGCAGGGACGATCCTATGAAGGTATTTTGCTGCGTGGAGAGATTCATTACATCTCCCTATACGCGGATGACCTCTTGATGTATTTGGCAGATACAGAGGACTCCGTACATGGTGCTCGAGCCCTTCTTCAGGAGTTTGGCCACTTGTCGGGATTACAGGTGAACTGGAATAAGACCTGTCTGTTTCCCTTGACTCCGGATGGTCAGCAGCCCCTGACGCTAGGGGACCTGCGATGGGAGTCTGAGTGCTTGCCGTACTTGGGCGTCCGCATATACCACGCTCACTCCAACCTTTTGGAAGGAAATGTGGGCGGTGCGATGAGGGGGCTCAGAGGTAGCGTGAGGTTTTGGCGAACCCTCCCCCTATCGGTGGCTGGGAGAATAAGATGGTGGCACTCCCACGGTTGCTCTACTTCTTTCGTACTTTGCCAGTATGGATTCCCATGTCCTTTTTCAAGATGCTCCAGGCACTGATGACAGCGTTTATTTGGGGCTCAGGCAGAAGGCGGGTAGCGTTGAACACCCTGATGCGGCCTAGAGAGGAGGGGGGGTTGGCGGTCCCAGATTTCGAGTGGTACTACTTAGCGGCACAGCTGCAGTGACTTACACAAGCCATAGCGTGTGAGTTTAGAGGCCCATACGGGCCGCAGGGCAGAGTAATTCCCCGCCATGTTCTGTCATTCATAGTGCTTAGGCAGAAAATTATGCTGGACCAACTCACTCTTGAAGAGCGCACCCTCCGACTGTGCTGGCTGCGAAGCCAGAAACGAGCGGGTTTTACTGACCCGTATGCCCCGGAAATTCCCTTAGGCATGTGCACCCCCTCCCACATGGAGGAGATTGGTCGGCGCTGGCCGGTTGGGAGGAGCGCGGGGTCCACATGATTGGGGACTTATACAGGGACGGCACCCTGTTACCTTTCCAAGATTTGCAGAGTACCTTTGACTTGCCGAGGGGGGATTACTTATTACACGCTGCCCTTGTGACGGGAATCCAAAAATAGTGGAGGATGGGAGTGTCGGAACCCCCAACATCGTTGGGCTGTCAATATGTTACTATGGCAGCGGGCCCATTCAAGGCTATCACCTGTCTGTATAGGCGACTGTCCACGGAAAGGCTTTCACCCCTGGATAAGCTAAAGGGCAAGTGGGAGGAGGACCTTGGCAGGCCCATACCTGAGACGTCATGGCCGCAGCTACTGAGAAGGGCCTGGAAGGGAACGCGCAACGCCAGGTTTCAACTGATTCAATTTTTACTTTGCACAGGGCCTATTTAACACCGGTCAAAATTCAACAGTATTTCGGGGGCACCCAATCACTGTGCCCTAGGTGCAACACAGAAGGTGCTGATTTTGGCCACATGTTTTGGTCCTGCGCGGGACTGGGATCTTACTGGACAGACGTGGTGGCATGTTTGAACCGAGTAACGGAGCGTACACTGGAGGTAGAGATGGGAACTTGCCTTTTGCTTTGGTTCCCGCACACACCCAATACTAAAATTACTAGCAAGTTTTACGATTTGGGGTTGATAATGGCAAAGAGGGAGCTTACCATGCATTGGAAAGCGAGAGCGGGACCTAACTTTCAAAGATGGAGGGTGAGTTTCTTGAATTGGGCGGGCAGTGAAGGGATGCTTCGTCTACAACTAGCCAGGCGTACCTCTAATGATAAGGCACTGGAAGCAGCAAGAGCGTGGGGTGCATTGGTAGCGGGGCTCCAGCCACCTATAGAAGTGGATGAGGAGGATGAAGGTGACGCAGGAATAGATCAGGGCACAGAGGCCAGAGAGGGGAACACTGGGGAGTATGATGGGGATGGGGACACCTAAACACATACTGAGAGGAGTCAGCTCACACACTCTAGGCTACGAAGTATTGTGGAATCAGGGTAGGGGCTCAAAGCACACATGAGTAACTAAACAGAACTTCCTGTCTTCCGAGACCGGTGATGGTGTTATCCTCCGTTGATTTGTGTTAGATAATTTGAGTTCTTTGCATATCTAGAAGAGGGGGGGTAGGCGAGGGCACACTGACAAAGGGGGTGGGGGTAGAGAGGGAGGCGGGTAGGGAAGTTAGAGGAAGAATGTTGAGAGTTGATTCCTCCTGTTTTACAAATTGGATTTGGGACCATCTGCGCAATGGTCTTGAATGTGACATTGGATTGATGGTATGTTGGATGGAGAAATCAATAAAAATTCTTTAAAAAAATAAATAAATAAATAATGCGTGAGGTATGTAAAAAGTGTGTGTAATGGGTATGTGTAGCGAAGTTAGTCTCGCGCAATGAGAGAGCGCTAGTACAAAAGAACAATTTGTGGAAACTATCTAAAGCCTCTTTGTAGACAAACAGCAATTGTTTGTATAAGTAAGAACCACGCATAGCAGGTGTGTGCGGTTACAATGTGTAGCCATAAGTACGTGTGCATATGCTTCCAGGTAAAATTAGAAGTATGTGTAATAAGTGTGTGAGAAGGACATACAAACACTAGTGGGGCTGTCTACCCATCTGCAACAAACGCATGCAGACTAGTCACTTTGTGTAGTCAATTCAATTCAATTGTAGTCACTTATTGAGATAGGCCAAGTTGGGGATAGTGTCCTATATGTGTACAGGCATCATTCGTGCATATAAAGTCACGACTGGTACAGGCATAGGAGCATGAGTATTTAGCTTAAAGAAGACACCATCCTCAACTATCCTATTTGTTAATACAAGCCATTCTTAGTTATTGTTGGCCATTGTTGATAAAAAGAGTTATTAACAGACGGTCAACACCTTGCCTGTTTGAGATAGACATATATTGAGGTAAGAGGTGTATGGAGACATAGTCTTACATGTTATTCGGTAACATACGTTCTGTTAGAGACAGGTTCAGGAATAGTCATCAAATTCAAGAGCTAGAACGGTCGTGGATGGTAGTAGGGTTCGAGTCCTTGGGAACCGAAGTATCCATTTGCATTTCACCTTTCTCTTCTAGGAACTTGTTGAGCAAGCTGGATCCATGAATACATGTTGGATGCCTTGTGAGATAATCCTGAATTTTGCTGGAGCATTGAATGAACCTTGTATTCCAGCTGTTTTCATTTTAGGACGTAGGTTTAAGAAACCTTTCATGTTTAAACAGCCAACTTTGAGTAGTCCTGGAAGATGACTTTTTTTGTGCCTTTCCCTAGTATGTGGTTGTGCTTCCTCATGTGGTTCAAGATGAGATCTACATGTTGATATCTTAGTGGTTTGCATGCTATCGGTCGAGGTGATTTGTGGTTAGGAGATAACCGCGTTGGGACCCTGTGGGCCCTATCAAATTCCAGATCCTTGTCAAATTTTAAATTAGTTGCCTGGGTGAACCATTTCTCAAAAAAGGCAATGCAGCAGTGGGCTGAATCTTCTTCACCTTCAGGAATGCCAAAAATACGTAGGTTGTCACACCTGTTCCGGTTTTCTAATTCTGATATATCTTTAGCAAAGGAACAGGAGGCGTTACTGAGATTTTGTACGGTCTTTTTCATTATATTTCTGTTGTCTTCCAGGTGGCTGATCCTGTTTTCCGCCTCTGCAATTCTGGAGCTTGTTTCCTTCATATCTTGAATGGCTGCGATTTCATTTTGCATGATGTCAGTATTCGTTTTTGTCTATTTAGCCAAGTTGTGAACATCCACAAGTTTTATTGGGATCATTTCCATTGTCGAGTTAATGTCTTGTTTTGCTTTTACTGTAGAGTCTAGGTGCGGAGGGTCCGCTTTCAATCATTTTAGTGATTGTTTATTGTCCTTTTCCGCCATTTTCGACTGTTGCTGTGAAACTGAAGAGGCTAGCGGTGTGAGCAACTGAGGATAATACTATAGATGATCGAGGTAGCACTGGAATTACACTGAGTTTCCACTGAGATTGCGTTGTAATAGAGCACCCTAAAATGGCACCGGGTAAGCCGAGCTAGATTAGT
Organism: Lissotriton helveticus; assembly: GCF_964261635.1. Classification (NCBI taxonomy): domain Eukaryota; kingdom Metazoa; phylum Chordata; class Amphibia; order Caudata; family Salamandridae; genus Lissotriton; species Lissotriton helveticus. Next base: position 2,049,813,837 of record NC_136065.1, read on the forward strand.
TTTTTTTTTTTTACTGGCACTTTCATGTGAAGCTTAAATCTGGTAAGCTAGCAATCTTGGGTGGCATTTTGCGACCCTAAATCTAGTGATGCAGACCCCAGGCACATGCTAGTTTCGATGAGCAGATCAGTGACTTGTAGATACCATTGGAGTTGTCACATACTTTTAACAGGTTGCTGTGCAGTATGTAAACAAGTAGAGACCTGGTTAACAGTATTAAGTGCAGACTGTTTATTCAGATCAACTCTGGTATGGGCACCATCTTAAAGTCAGGCATCAAGGACAGTCACTCAGATAGTTGACCAGGAGTAGAGGCAGAAATACAGGAGTAGGGTCTTGTTCACGTTTCTGACCACTAGTGCAGGCCGACCTATTCAGAAACTGAGGAACAGTGAGACAGGAGAGTGGTGTAATGAACTGTTTGGCCCAGGACAGTCAGCCTTCCACCATTTTGAGTACAGATCACTGAAAGGAGCTGACCGGTAGAGAGCAGATATTACACCATCGCCATCACTATATCAGACCAGGTCTAATGCATGTCTTCCATATGAACTGTGATGTAGATTTGGACATTTATTTTCAATAAGCCGCAATTGATGATTACATTTATATTCACATTGATTCTAAATACTCAAGCGGCTGCCATTTTAAGGTCAGGCAACCAGAACAAGCTGCTCAGTTATCAGCACTTGTAATCCCTTAAAAAAATTACAGAGATAGTCAAATATGCACAGCGTTTTGCCCATTGTGTAGATTTATGTGGATTAGTTCCTTAATAATGTCTTTTAACAATTTGAGTTGAGAAACAAACGGACGCGCGTTGTTAAGCGGACGCCATTTTAGGTTCAGACATCCGAACTGACAGGCCACCAAATTCATTGAAGGTGAGTTAGCACAGAAAGCAGAATCAGGAGCACTGCTTATTAAAAATGAATATGTGCGCTTACTCTTGGTGACGCATTATGAGGGAGCCCGGGAGCCACGTGGTTTGCCCCCCCGCGTCACTACCTCCAGTGAAGAACAGGGGCCGTTTGTAACCGCCGGAATACTCCGATTCTAGGCACTGTGCTCAGGCCTTTGATGCCTCTGAACATTCTTGTTATGGGACCTCCTCTTCCAAGAGGCTGCGCCCCAAAACACCGCCGATATTCGGAAGAGCGTGTTCCTCCAGAGCAGAGCTGAACACTCATGCCGCCATCTTCCTCCGCATCCAAGCCATGCCCCCCAAAAACTTTAATTTTCAATAAAGAAATGGTTTGGTAGCCGCGCTACAAGTTAGAAGTGTGGCCGCCAAAATGCTGCATGACAGTGAGCTGCACATAACAAAACAAGCATACACAACACAAGCAAGCATTGGACAATTCATGAAAAGTATACTGGAGCCAAGACATCTTGCAATGTTCAGTACAATTCCCTATCCCACTAGTGTCATATAGCTACTGTATATCTTTATAATGTGTTAAGTTAGCATAGGCTCATTAAATGTTTAAACGCCATTTTTCCTTTTGCTGCTTCTGCACACGACACTTAATTGTTGATTTAGCTTTCAACCTAGTAGTTCGTTGTGGTTTACATGAGAATAATATGTTATTGCTCTGATATCAGCTTTGCTTAATAAACCATGTCTGTACAGAGAGTGCTGAAGCTTCAGGAATAACACGATACAGAATTGTTATGAGGTCTGATCTCCGCGCCTTCATAGACATAACATAAGTGCAGCTTCTGCCAACTTTAGGCTTTAGGCGGGTTTTATATTGCTTTGCTTGAAACACACATACACACTTGATGCGGTTCGCATGCAGAGAGAGCTGGTGCAAGCAGATGTGATCTCTTCATACTAGGATCCTGAGGTATGGGCCCGCCCTGCTAAAACCCAAAGAGACCTTCTAATATATTAATATAATATAACGGTTAGGGAGGGTGAGAATTATGTGTGGTTAGCACTTATTCATTTCAGCATAATATTATGCTGTCCCCGTTTGCTTTCTATGGACTAGTAACTATGCTGATAACTTTGCTTCTGATAATATGTTTCCTTGTATTATCTAAGATACTGCGCTTGAGAAAACGTCATTAGTAAATAAATATTTCAAATGTGCACGTGTCCTCATTTACTCCACGTTCTGGGTTGAAATGATTGTATAACGAAAGAGTGCTCATGTGTTCCACGTAACCTGAGGTATTGTAAGTTCATGTTCTGGTTTGTCTAAACATTGGGAGTCTGTTATGACCAATGAGACACTGTAGCTAGCCTGGTAAGGGGTTTTGGGTACTGAGGTGAGTTTTGGGTCACCCTAATTCACTGAGGTTCCAAATCTCTATGCACAGTTCTGTGGGAGAACGGAAACCCTGCGACATGGCGCCCAACTCGGAAACCCTGCGACACTAGAGGCCTACGGCAATGCCACTTTCAGAATGGAATTTCTTCCTGGATATTTTAAGATGGCTCAGGAAAACATCCTGCACTCTGGGATACACAGGCATTTTGTGGAACAAACTGTTCGCTGGGAAGGAAGGCCTGCCTCCTTTGAGTCATAGGGCGGAAGGACGAAGAGCCTTCGGGGTTTGTATTTTACAATACTAGTGAAGAAAAAAACAAAGGGAACGCGGTCAATGGGAGGGAGCTGTGGCATGGGGAACCTGAACAACGGAAGGGGGGCGGGTGGATGGAGAACACAGACAACGGGAGGGGGGCGGGAACAAAGGGAACGCGGACAATGGGAGGGGGTGGGAGGATGGGGCACATGGACAACGGGAGAGGGGTGGGAACAAAGTAAAACACACCAGGAAACAAAAAATAGTACACATACCGTGTAACAACTAAGTAAAGTGGCCAGTAGCCATGGGAGGATAGAAATGACGACATGGCCGTACTAAGGAGGGACTAACAAGCCTATTAGGGACGCAATCGCCAGCATTTACGAAGGGAAAAGACACAAGCCAATAAAAAATGTGGACGGGGCTTCTCCTCCTCCGCCTACAACACATCGCCAGAGCAGTGCTTGCGTGCTGGCTCAGGCTCGACATAACATCCAAGTCCCTTTTTGCTTTATAAATAAAAATTGTTTTAAACAAATAGAATACCTGCTTATGAAGTAACTAACTGAATAGGTCCATTAAAGCATGTCTCATCCAGGAGGATTGACTACAAGAGAATGAGATGTTAATTTTCTATTTCTTAAAGGGTTTTAAATCTGTACAGCAGTAGTATTGTTCTGTTTTTCATTTAGGTTTTTCTCAGCAGGACTTGTTCTTCTTGCGCAAACGAAGAAACTGGTGTCAGATGACAATCACACTCACTCACTTTGCCAAGTGACTGAACTGCACCATAGACATTTACAAAATAGGCCAAAACAATATGATGGTCTGGCAGAAAAGAGGGACCACACTAATCTGTTCCTTTATATTTTTATTAATACATTGTTTTACTTTTTTTAATCCCCACCCGCTTTCTTAATGTTTTGAATATCTTACAGATAGGTTTGTAGGTCTAATACATGCTCAGCCTGTGCACGGCTATGTTTTGGAAACATGATTTCTTCTTATGGTTGAGGTTAAGGGGTGGCCCATCGACCTGGGCCAACATTTTGCAGTTGGTCAAACCCAACTAGGCTATCTCTGCCATGATTAAAACTCTTGTTCTACAATTTGCCAGAGCATTTCTTCCCCCGGATCCTCACAAGCATTGAATTGGACATAGCAGCCCATTCTGCTGCCCACAGCCATGGGTGCTGATTTTGATTTTGTGGCAATGAACTTTCATTGGTTTGGGAAAAAGATGATACTGAAATATTTGGCATTTTAAATACATTCATTGGTTGTCCATTTATTAAATTAAATGTCCCACCACAAAATATAGTTAAGAAAAACATCAAGGCCAATCAATAATGTCTCAATACTACTGGTGGTGCCATTTGGCAGATCTTTTCCCTGTACAACTTGGATTATGTTTGCATGACAATGTTTGCTTTTTAATGTTAGACATCATCTCCATATCTCTTCTCAGAATCTGTTTGATCTCTGCCTTGATGCTTTGTGAGTGCGGTGCTGAGCATAGATGGCCAGTTGGTTTAAACATCATTGCAGATGGCACAACCTGTAAATGTGAAGTCCTTACAGTGTGGTTCTCACTTGAGTGGATGGTGCACGGCATTACTTAAACGTGTAATATCCTAAAAAGGTGCTGCTAAGATAACTTCTGGCAGCAATCTTGGACTGGAGTACTTGGTTATTAAAGTTATCAATACTCTTTAAGCAATATTGATATGTTCAAAGCAAACATTTCATATGTATTTAAGTCACTTATTCGATTGATAGTTGTTGCTCACATTGATTTCTGTCAAGCAATTCTTTTATGTAGGTTTGTAAATACTCAACACGACGGCTGTATGTAAGAGCACCCAGCAAAGATATTTGCTTAAGCTGTCTTTTATTTTTCTGCTTATCTGAACCAGTATTGAAGATGTCTTTGGTGGCAGAAGTATTGGTTATTTCACAGTCAGAGGTCTGTAGTACAAGTGATACTGAATATAAATTTGGAGAATTTGAGAAATGCAGTTCCTTGGGTCCAAATGTGTCATTCTACTCAGCGGCGTATATTCTTTATCTGCTTCCCTCTGTCAAATCATTAGGGCAGTGGCAGAAAGCCGAGCCCGTCCTCCTTTAGCTTTTCTTGCAGCCATGGGAGCACTTTGAATAGATTAATGTGGAAGTCCCTTGAATGAGGCTTTGTAATTGGTTGCCTTATGTTATTAGAGCATAGGTTTGTCACACCCCAGCTGATTACGCCAACCTAAAAGAAAAAAGATGTATTCAGTTTTGTTACTCTAAAAGCAAGCATGTTATTATAGCCCTTTAGTAAATCTTCCAACAGCACATGAGTTAGAGCAAGCAGTGAAATTCAAGGGAGAAATACAAGAGATTTATTAGAGCCCGTTCAAAAGCTCAAAAAATTCGTGATGTGTGATGTTGCTTGGGAAAATGGGATTCACCATCTGCAGGAGTAATTTACAAGAGAAAAATAGGGCTGGCCATTTGTTCAACGAAAATAAGTGGCAGCTGTGTTCAACTTTTGCTCAAAATGTTTTTGCCACTTGGAAGACAGCAATGTGTGAGCATTTATAAACAAAGGAGAGACATTTAATCCTTTCTTTAGAGTAGAATTGTTTCATTTATTTTGGGGCAAAAGGTGTAACATCGGACATTAGGTAGACTTTTTAATTTCGCCTTTAGATGTTACTAAGGAGAACTGAGAAGGTTTACACACTTTCTCTATTGCAAAGACCCCATACAGATTTGCCCATGCATTTACCTAGCTTGCCTAAGCACTTTAAGGACTTCTTTTGGCATATGATTAGTTTTTCTTCACCATTTTTGGGCTATGGCTTTTAGATAATGTTCCTACTGATCAATTGGTTTCAACCAAAACCATAGAAAATATAAAGTAGGCCCAATTCTGAGTGTGTAGAATTGTTTTTTTTTAAAATGGCTTCACTTGTGGACATGCCTTCATGTAGACATAACAGCAGGAGAAATAGCTGAAAGACTAGAATGACTCACAAATTCATGACTTTAGGCTGGGCAAAAGTTCATCACTATATGTCACATAGGTTGGTCTCTTGATGGGGCATTCATTTGTTTCATTGACCCATCAAGTGCAAAATTATTTTAGTGATAGTTCAACGAAGGAATGGCTATATTCAGTTGTTCTACCAAATATCAATTTAGCTCACCGATGCCCTCCGCTCAATAGGTCACCATTGTTTCTTTATTGGTCTGTATTACAATGCTGCTTTTACTCAATCCAATATGAGTCTGAGGGTCAAGGCACTTTAGATTTCCAACCGGCCCAGACACACAGCAAAAAAGTCCTGAATGTGAGCACATCTTTAGAGTGTTCACCGCATATTGCAAACGTGACTGCTCAGCCTGGAGATCATTATATTTATTGTATCACTTAAGGCACGCAAAAGCCTCTGGATGATGTCAGAGTACTGTAGAGAGAAGAAAATGTAGCAGGTACTTATGATGGGTACAGTATACCAGGTAGACTTGGGGGATCTGTACTATGTTCTGAGGATTCATAACAATCGTCTGGATTTAAACCTTTTAAAAGCATAGGGCCTCATTTATGAAAAGTGACGCATCGCTGCGCCCTCCTTGCGACACCAATGATGCGTCATATTTACAGTATGACGCATCATTTCGCAAGGAGTTACAGATACATCAGTATTTCTGACGTATCTGTATGGCGCAAAAGTGACGCATTGCTGGAGTGTGTCACAAAAGTGATGCAACTCCAGCAATGTATCCTTTCACATGGGGCAAGCCCCATGTGAAAGGGCCTGCGTCAGTCTTACGCCTGCTGTGAGGCAGGCATAAGATTTTGACGCATCTGAGTCATAGAAGTGGCGCAGTGAAATCTCATAGATTTCACTGCGTCATTTCCATGACCCTTTCTTGCGTCAATATGCCCCCCTTGCATACATTATACCTGGCGCAGGTATAAAGTGGCGCAGGGGTTTACAAAGTGACGCATCTACCTAGATGCGTCACTTTGTAAATATGGCGCAACAAGGCGCATTTTTTACACTACTGGTGCTTCACAAAAAGCTATGCACCTGTGGCGTAAAAGTGACGCACAGCCTCATATATGAGGCCCATAGTATTTATTTGATGCACTAAACCGGAAGAAACATCATCACCTTATCAGTGGTCCCAAAACGCCTCTAATAAGTTAAGCCGACATACCCATCAGTTCTTGCATTCGGTTCAGCACATTTGTAATTTACTGGGTGTAAGTCGTAGAAGTGCATCACTCAGTAGATCTATTAGAAGGATGTATTGGGTAAGGTTTGGCAAGTGGGGTATCTTTTTTGGTAAGAAGGCCTGAACATAAGCCCTTTGAATGATTAGGCTTTTCCTGGAAGATATTTTATTTTAGTTTTGTTTAATGTTTCCTGATGTCTGTCTCTTCCAGGGGAAGCTCCTCCCCATGCAGATCCTTGATGCCTCTCCAGCTAGTACGTTTAGCCCCTGAGAAAGCTATATGTGGAAGTTTTGGAGGACAGCTTTGTTAGTAATGCAGGTTTATTTGAAGATGCACTATCCTACTGTAGTGAGACAAAATAGCTACATGAGAAGTGGTGAAATGTAGTGGAAGTGCTGATACACTGATATCAGTCAGGTCAACATGGTATACAGATATTAACTGTGCCATCCATCTCTTGAAAAGGCCCATCGGAGAACCCTTAACAGCTGTCTTTTCTGGACAAGATTACAGTTTTCTACTAATGCACAGCTTGGCTTCAGGGTAGCAGGACGTTGTGTATCAGAAAACAGATATTGAAGATTTTCATTGTCTTTAATACATGCCCAAGTAGTAGATATTATAACTGCAGATTTCTCACCTACTGAATATCCCGAGACACCAGACTAGATCCAGAAACCTTTCCATAGCTCTTTTGTGCAACTATAGAGTGCTGGCTCCATTGTGGTAATGCTACAGTGACATCACCGGAGCCATAAAGCACCCACCCTGACATAGCCTCACCAGTTTCCTTTTTATTCAAGACACTATGACATGGATCCAGAGCTTCTCTCCTGGAATTTATCATTTTACAGTGTGACATGAGATATGTCGATGTGCTTGGGATCGAGGCACTACTCAAGGCCATGCGACAAGTGTGGCTTCATAAACCCCAAGGGCATCAAGGAGTACAAAGTCAAAATATGGTCATTGCCAAGCGTCAAGCTCTGCGGCGGTCGCACTCCTAGTTGATGTCTCCCTCTGGATCCTGCTCCTCTCTTCCAGCAAATTCCACTAAGAAGAGTAGGCTTGAAGACGACTTGCCAAAACTCTGTTCACAGTTGAGAGGTTTGTCACCTCAACACACTCCACCCCCTTTGGATTCAACCTCGGAGCCAGAACCAATAGCGGTTGACGTCTTCCAAAAAATCTCCATCTGCAGCGCCATAGTAAAAGTCACTGGACACCTACTGGTTCCTCTGTCACAATGGCTGTATTCAGGGCAGCTTTAGACGTAGCCAAAATTTCAGGAGCTGATGCGGCGTTCTTCCTTCATGCTATTATGGAGATATTTTGCCACACTTCGGTCCCCATGGCACGCCTATGGGCCCACAGACCTTATAAGGATTTCTTTGGATTCCTGCTGGTGGGACTTTCCCCTGATGCCATAAGCCTCCTACTTTCAATATGAAAAACCTCTGTTGTCGTCTAGAGTAATTTCTGTGTTGAAACGCTCATCAGTTGACCTCCCACAATCACTGACACACACACTGCAGCTCCTCCGGCCCGGTGCCACCTATAGAGCGGCCGGTGTTGAAGGCTAATGCTATCCTCCAGAGGTCAACAAGAGATAACTAGAGCATAGTAGTGGAGGAAAGGTTTAGGGAGAAGCAGCCATAAAATTCACACTAACATTAACTGACTTAGATCATATTGAGACACCAGATGTCATTCAGCATAAGACATATAACAGCAGCTGCACAAGAAAAAATCTGGGTGCTTTCACTGCAGCCCAACTAGAAACAGAATCAAATAAACAGATAATCAGAGTAGGACTGGATACCACTGATTCAACAATATTGATGGACGTGGTATACAATAAAGCATGTCTCTTTGGGAATAAAGCAGGTGCTATGCTAAAGAGAATGAAGTCTGGGAAGGTGTCAGCCCGATCTTTGAGTCCCCAGTCTTAACTTGGAGACTAGTGTCAGTGTTGTAAGTTTTCAGCCTTCTCAAGTGGCTTCAAATTTAAGGACAAGGGATTACAAATGTTGGACCCCAGATGGAGTGTAACAAGGAGATCAGATCTGATGACCAGCTATTTAGGGGTATACTGACAGCAGAAAGGCAAGGCGGTTCTGTATTCCTGAGAATATAAAGATCGGTTTTGCTCTTGCGAAGAAAGAATAGCCGGAGGGAATCCAGTCTCACTGCATCAGGAAGGTCATTTATCTCACCACGTGTCCTAACGGGTGGGGACATGGGTGTCCCATCACAACTTCACCAGGCCTTATTGTTCAGATTCAGAAGTAAGACTGAAATACCATTTTGCACAATGGTTGGAGCTCCAGGAGTTTCTCATCTGACCGCACCTTAAGACTGACCACCTGCTAGGGGTACTGGTTTCAAAACTATTTAACAGGTGAGGAATCCACAGGTATAACATGCATCAGAAGAAAAGATGGGGAACTGACGTCTGTGCACCAGGATGGTCCCTATGGCTCCACTTATTTCACTCTGCTGTCACTTCAAGCGTCAAGGTGAAGTCAGTGTCCTCAACCAATGTGGGACAGCCACGGAAAAAGTTACAAATCTAGTCTGGCACCTTAGGATATTTGAGAGGTGAGGACTCTGTAGGTAGATAGATTATCTACCAGAAAGATGAATACTGAAGGTAATATTTTCATTTAGTTCTCGCCTGAGACCTGGAGTTTAATGCCAGTATTAGGAATTTTCCAGTGGCTGCCAGTGCCCACGTTTATTGTTGGATGTAGAGTCATATGAGTAGGTTGAAAAGTGTAGCAAGGTTCATTGCAATACAGTTTATGGATATTTGTTCGATTGAGGTCAGACTTAGTTCAACATACGTTATGTGGTGTTCTATTGTGATTTTAAGACCTGGGATAATCTTAAGATTTAGGAGTATTGTCAAAATATTGCTGCATGGGTTTGGTAACAGCCCTCCGTAGTATTAATGCTGAAGATCAAAGATGAGAGTGCCAGCCTTGATCAACAAACGCCATCAACACAGGGTGATCTGGATTCAAGCATGTGCTTTCTGTTAATTACAGGAAATACAAGCTCAGGCAAATTGTTTTGTGTTGATGAAAAGTACAGCATTAGATTTTATGACAGATAACATTCAGTTCATTATCTTCAGAAGGATGAAAGACTGACTGAGCAGTCTTTCATCCTTTATTTTTAACCACATTTCTAACCTGTGGCCATGAGATCCCTGCACTAGATGGTAAGGCATACATTCTTGTATATTTTTATTTTGCCAATCCGTGGTCTTCTGCATGGTGTCTGGCTTAAAAATTCTGGGGATCCTCTATGATCTACTTTGACCTCCCTACATGTCTACTGGCAGACTACAATTAGTCCCCAGACCGGGTTGATACAAAGTGTATAATCTGCTACTTGCAGGGCAGCCTGGAGGCCTGGTCTAAAGCATGACTGTCGGGCTCGCTGGAGGGTTATTGTAACAAATGTTGTAATTAGTGAGGCCACTCCACCGTCTATTGAGTAGAATCCAATGATGCTACAGGATTTGGTGAGGGTTCTTTTAAGAGGAGGGACAGGCCGAGACACTGGTATGTAAAGAAACTGGGGTCCTCATTTACAACACTTTGAGGCAGGGCAGCGCTGCATGTCACTTTGCTGCACTGCCCTGCGTCAAAAGAAAAGGACAGGAATGCGCCATATCACAAATGGCTGCCTAGTGCCAACGTAGGCACCCTTGCATCTTGGTGCAAGGGTGCCTGTTGTTGAAATCCACTTTTTGTGCAGGAAGGGTCAACTTCCTGCACAAAAAAAATGGGTACGCCACCCCTGGGGAGAATCAGAGTTATTACACATTTCCAGATTTACGCCATGTTGTAAATCTGAGAATGTGTCTATAACCATGGACTTTGAGTGTGTACACCCACCGCAATGCCCCTGGCACGCCTCCCTGAGACAGTGTGAGATAACACTGTGGTTTGTGCTGCATTGCCTTACAGCATACCTCCAAGGGCATGAAAAGCCAGGTACGGTGGCTTTCCGTGGCCTCGTAGATATGCGTCTGCACTGTGAACCAGGGTGCACTGGACTTGTAAATAAACCCCCGGGTCTTTGGATACTGAAATGACAGAATTTTCCCCATATGTTGATTCGAGGATAACATTTTCTTTTTGGGCAGTGTAGGAAGGATTGAGGGGGAGTCTTGTCTATGTGAGCCAAATAGAACCAGACAGTGCATTCAGAGAAGTATCAAGCGTTCTCTCTTTTTGAGGTGGAGTAGCCCTTCTGTAGCCTGGGTCGTACAGTGTATTGCCATTTCAGTTTTCATATTTATGCAGTACTAGTGGGGTTCTTAATCCCTCAAGTACACCTAGGCAACAGAAAATAAAGCAATTACCTTCAATTTGCTACAGATTGTCTCAGGTATAGGTCTGTATCCATTTTTTTGTGACACACACCAGCCCATTTCACAGTTTAAAATACTAACACAATGCCTGAAAATAGGTGGTGATGCACAGGATGTTTTTTATGGGGGGAGGGAAGGTAATGAAGACACTTTCTAAACATTTGAGTAGAGATCCAGTCAGCTGAGGAGGCGGGAGGGCAGGGGTTAAGATCAACTGCCTCACCATTAGAGTAAGTTGTAGTGAATTCTATGTATGTTCATGGTGATAAAATTATCAGATTCTTGTAGGTGTCTTGTGGGAAGAACTAGAAACTCTAGTTTGGAGTAACCCGCAAAAATTTACATTTTACATAGTAATCAAAACTTAATGCAATGTTTGCAAAATAGTGCATAACAGGGTACAGTGTTAAAAGACCAACCTGAATGTATCGCTGTCTGTAGTTTATCACCAGGGGTCCTCCAGAGTCACCTACAAGATAGGGGATATGAACAAATGAGAACATTTGTGTATTATATAGTGGAATCTAAATTAGATCTTAACATTGTTGGAGCATTTTCAACTTGAATTTTGGAAGTCTACTGGACCGCACAATAGCTATTTATTGGTTATGCCGGCATACTAGGAGAACAGAACTCTTTGTGTCCAATGAACCGAAACTGAGTCTGGTGACCTATAATTCAATCCGTACCTTTGGTCCAAAGAGTTGGTGCACTAAGTAGAGATTTTTTTTATTAATTACTAGTTTCTCATGTTTACATCGGTTATTCATATGCTAACACATCCCCAACATAGCCTAAACAAATATTTTCTTGGTCATTTGTCCTTTTTAGCCACAGCAGAAAGTCTTATGTTCTAAGTTTATAAAGCTCATCATGACGTTTGCTTTCACAATGCAGCTGCTGTGCTGCTGGTATCACAGTCATACAGTTAGTTGGCTGAGTGTTGCCACCACAACAGATCTCTAAACCCCACCCAGAGTGTGAAAAAGGACCATACAAGTAGTAGAAAAGAGGTTTACAAATGTAGGTAACATAACGTGTTAAGATGTTTTCATAAATAAATATCACAAAACTATTTTGACAACTGGTGCTTTTAACTACACTACTTATTGGTGCCTATGTAATCAGTGAATATTTGTCATCTGTAGCTCACAGATGCATGTATTTTCATGTAAATGCTCCTCATGTTGTTAGAATCTTGAACCGCATTTTAAAAACTGATGGGCTCCCACCTTTTTAATCGCCCAGCGCTTCAGTTTTTCATTTGGGATACAGTAATTATGTAGAATTAACTTAAGCAGGGAACAACCACTTGAAAGAATCAATAACTCCACCATTGTCACACTTTCAAGAGAAGCAGTTCTGAACTTGTGCTTGATAGGTATAGCATCCCCTTTCAAAACTATCTAATGTTCCTTGAACTATTTAACAATATCATCATCATCATCATCAACAAGGATCCCCCAACAGCATCTGCTGGAAAAATCATGGTATCAGGCCACGAGCCTCACTTTAAATACTTCTGTTGGACTTTGCCCTTTCTGTAGGGTCGCCCCCAAACTTTTTGCCTCTGGCCCTCCTGTCTTCAGAACCCTACTCATCGGTTTTTAGGACTCTGTGCACTTTACCATTGCTATCCAGGGCTATAGTGTCTATGTTCTCGCCCTCAAACAGGGTAAAATTGGCTTACACACAATGACACATTTAATTTAGTTGTAAGTCCCTAGTAAAGAGGTACTACATGGACCCAGGGCCTTCAAATTAAATGCTACTCATATTGCCAGCTTACCTAAGTAGCCTCTAAAACCTGTCTCAGGCCTGCCATTGCAGTTTGTGTGCATTTCTAAATTGCCATTTCAACCTCACAAAATAAACCTTTTGCCAATTCCACACTCTCCTTTTTAACACATATGTTACCCCTATGTAGGCCCTGACCAGCACCTAGGGCAGGGTGCAGTGCATTTAAAAGTACTTTTAAGCTTTTCATGTTCTAGTAGTGAAAACCTCCTACATTCTTTTTCACTAATGCAAGGTCTATCTCTCCTATTGGATAACATTGAGTTACCTTATTACATTTAATAAGTGATAACGTTTTATTGGGAACAGGTAGGAATATCATGTTCACATTAAAATGAATTATAATTTAAAACCATCTTTAACGGTGCAGTCGGATTTTATGTCCCAATTCTGAAAATGCCACTTTAGAAAGTAGGCATTTCCTTGTCCTAACCGGTAGCTGGCAGTTGAACTTTGTGTATTCTTCCCAGACAGCGAGACATGGGTGGACTACGTGTTGGCAGGATGAAAGGCCTCTTTGGCGACGAGACAGACCATGCGCTTGAGCGCTTTAAGGACTCCAGGGCTACGGCCAAGTCCTTGGGCCTCTCGCCCCCGCGCCAGCAAACGGCTGCTTTTCGTTCCTTTCGTGGCCAAGGAAGGGGCGCCCTCACACTTCCTGCCAGCCACGGGCCGCAGACTACCATCCAGCGCGGTGGTGGAAGTGGAAACCGCCGTGGCGGCGGTCGGGGACAACGGCGAGGCCAGTCCACACCTGCCCGTGCAGCATCCGCCTCAAAACCTTCCTAGTCCGAGCTTTCAGGCCCATGTGACGCCAGTGGGGGACAGGGTTCGCCATCACCACCTCCACTGGTGCACTGTCACATCGGACAGGTGGGTGCTGCGAATCTTCCGAAGGGGCTACTCCCTCCCCTTCGAGGTGACCCCTCCAGCCATGCCACTGCAGTACCACCGCGTGTCGGGGGATCACTTGACACTTCTACGAGAGGATGTTACCGCCCTCTTGGCCAAGGGGACCATCGAGCGCGTTCCTGGGCCAGAAGTAGGGTGTGGTTGTTACTCCCACTACTTTCTGGTACCCAAGAAGGGCAAAGGGGGCCTATGCCCTATCTTGGACCTGCGGAACGTCAACGGCTTCCTCCGGCCGGAGAAGTTCAAGATGCTGACACTAGCTCAGGTCCTAGCTGCCCTGGACCCAGGAGACTGAATGGTAGCGTTGGACTTGCAGGACGCTTATTTTCATATCCCCGTCCTGCTGGCCCACCGGCGTTACCTGCGGTTCATGGTAGGCCACGAGCACTTTCAGTTTACCGTGCTCCCCTTCGGCCTTACCAGCGCCCCACGGGTGTTCACGAAAGTGATAGCGGTGGTCCCAGCTCATCTGCGCAGGTTAGGGGTTTCAGTCTTCCCCTACCTCGACGACTGGTTGTTGAAGGCGGGCTCGCCCCAGACAGTCGTCTGCCACCTCCAGACTACGGCCCACCTCCTGCACCTGCTGGGGTTCTCCATCAATGTGCCGAAGTCACACCTGTGTCCCTCTCAGAAGCTCCTCTTCATCGGAGCGGTTCTGGACTCGGCGCAGTTTCGGGTTTATCCTCCCGAGCAGCGGGTTCAGGATATTCAGGCACTGATTCCGATCTTTCAGCCTTTATCCCGAGTCTCGGTCAGGTTGACGCTGTGGCTTCTGGGGCTGATGGCCTCCTCCATCCTTCTGGTGCATCACGCCAGGTGGCGTATGCGGGCTATGCAGTGGGACCTGAAGTTTCAGTGGGCCCAGCATCAGGGTAACCTGTCCGACCATTTCTTGATCTCGGAGGGCACTGCAAGACAGTTGCAGTGGTGGCTCACGGACCACGATTGGGTCAGCGGCAGGTCCCTCTCCCTACCCCAACCGGAGCACGTAGTTGTGAGGGACGCGTCCCTCCAGGGCTGGGGAGGCCCCATGTGAGAGGCGGAGATCAGAGGCCTCTGGACTCCGGCGGAGTCCCGGCTCCACATCAACCTTCTGGAGCTGCGGGCGATCCGGCTTGCACTGAAGGCATTCCTCCCCTCTGTCCGGGGGAGTATAGTGCAGGTGTTCACAGACAACACCACCGCCATGTGGTACTGCAACAAACAGGGCGGGGTGGGGTCATAGACCCTATGGCATGAGGCTCTGCGCCTCTGGCAGTGGCTGGAACATCAGGGCGTGTACCTGGTGGTTCAACACCAGGCAGGTTCCCTGAACGCCAGGGAAGACGAACTCAGCCGCCGGTGCATGATGGATCACTAATGGCGTCTGAACTCGGACGTGGCGCAGGGCATCTTTCAGCAGTGGGGAGAGCCTTGGTTAGATCTATTCGCCACAGAAGAGAACGCGCAATGTCATCAGCTCTGCTTGCTGGAATTTCCAAGGCAGCACTCACTCGGAGACGCTTTTCATCGCGAGTGGAGCTGCGGTCTGTTGTACGCCTTTCCGCCTATACCACTTCTGCCAAGAGTGCCGAAGAAGATCAGGCGCGACCGGGCCCAAGTTATCCTTGTGGCTCCGGACTGGGCACGAAGATACTGGTATCCCGAGCTACTCAGCATGTCTGTCGATCCCCCAATTTGTCTGCCTCTTCAGGAGGACCTTCTGTCGCAGGAGCAGGGGACTGTCCTCCAACCGAACCTGTCCAGTCTCCACCTCCATGCTTGGAGATTGAGCGGCGGCAGTTGAGGCCATTTGACTTGCCACCTGAAGTTTGTGATGTGATTCTGGCAGCCAGGCGTCCCTCCACAAAGTCCGTATACGCCTGCAGGTGGAACAAGTTTGTGGCATGGTGCACAGCAAAGGCTGTGGATCCCCTTTCTGCCCCTCTTTCTGAGGTTCTCCTCTTCCTTCTTTCTCTTGCCCAGCAGGGCTCTGCTCTGGGCACTATCAAGGGCTACCTTTCTGCCCTTCCTGCCTTCTTCAGGCTACCTAATCAGCCTTCTTTGTTCAAGTCCCCGATTGTTAATAGATTCTTAAAGGGCATCACTCATATGTACCCCCCTGTTCCTTTCATGATGCCTCAGTGGGACTTGAACCTTGTACTTACTTTTCTGATTTGCGCTCCCTTCGAGCCACTTCATAACTGTCCTCTCCGTCTTCTTACCCTTAAGACTGCTTTCCTGGTTGCCATCACCTCTGCCAGGAGAGTGAGTGAGCTCCAGGCTCTTTCATCCAAGCCTCCCTTCCTTTCTGTCCATCCGGACAAGGTTGTGTTGCAGACAAGACCCTCTTTTCTGCCCAAGGTAGTCACGGTCTTCCACATCGGGCAGTCCATCACCTTGCCCACCTTCTTTCCGCCTCCGCATACCTCGAAAGAGGAAGAGCGGCTCCACCGTCTGGACCCAAAACGTGCGCTCTCTTTCTATTTGGATCGCATTTGCCAGTTCCGGGTGGATGACCAACTCTTTGTTGGTTACATGGGCGCTAAGAAGGGACGGGTGGTGCACAAAAGGACCATCTCTCGGTGGGTTGTGTTGTGCATCAAGGCATGCTATACGTTGGCTAAGAAGGAGCCTCCTGTTGGGCTGAGGGCCCATTCCACTCGGGCACGGCGGCTACTACTGCCCTGGGCCGGGGAGTCCCCTTGCAGGACATCTGTCAGGCAGCTACGTGGGCCACGCTGCACACGTTCGCAAGACACTACTGCCTGGACAGCCAAATCCGAAGGGATGGCTTCTTTGGCCGTTCCGTCCTCCAGGACTTTCTGGTGTGATTATTAGTTCGCAGACCCACCACCGGGGTTGGTATTGCTGGGGTATCTATTCTAAGGTAAGGAACCTAATACTAACCTGTTTCTTTCAGATGCACAAGTTACTTACCTTCGGTAACGATATATCTGTAAGAAACAGTAGTTAGTATTAGATTCCTTACCGCCCCACCCATCCTCCCCTTTCTGCCAACCGATATCTAGGGTTAAGGTCATCCCGGGGGTGTGGCCACGGAGGCGACCAAGATGGCCGCTTCCGACTGAAGCTCCGCGGTCCGGGCGGCCAATTCACACCATCCTGCGGGCACAAACCTAACCTGAACCCGCTACTCACCTTCATCCTGTAGCTGTGGCGATTCGCCATCATCTGACACCTGCCTTGGGCTCGGGGGCGCCCTTTGAGGGTCCGTTCGGCGGAGGAGACGGAGCGCCACCCCACCGGCGACCTCTCTAACTGCGCCTGGCCATCCGGTGAGTTCTGCGCCTGGGGCGCATCGTTTTTTGCCCTGCGTCTGCTCGGGGCGCTCGGGGCCTGGCCGCGCTTCCCCGGACCGACTCGGGGGTTGGCTGTACTGTTTCCGCGGCTCTGGGGCGCACTGTGGTCTTTGGGCCCGGAGCGTAGGCCGGAGCCGGGGACTCTGGTAGCGGCCGGCCCCGGCGGGCTCTGGGGATTGGTGCGGTGTGGCCCGGGTGCCGTGGGGGTACGTGTGGGTGGCGGCGGGCGTCTCGGGGGTTTGGGGTGCTGCGTGGCCGGGTGGCCCGCCTCCCCTCGGTGCCTCCCTCCCTTAGCCGACTGGTGAGTGTGGCGCTATAACAGCTGATCCGGTTGCTCCTTACCTGTCGGCACAGCAGGCCTGGGCCGCCATTTTGCCAGAGGGAGCTATCTTCATGAGCATGATGTTCAGGATCCTGGCAAGGTGTGTTTCCTCGACCCGCTGCGGAATACCGGGAGTGTCCTTCCCGGTGTGTGGCCTGCCTTCGTGACTCCTGCTTTCCTAAACGCCACTCCGCGACTTTTGGCTGCCAGACCACTGTGAGTCCTCCTTTCTCTGAAGGAATTATTTGAACGCAGTAGCGATCCCGCACTGAGCACCCCTTCTTGATCGCTTACATGAGGCCTTGTCGCTTACCTTTTATCCGCCTTTTTCCTTGACATTCCACACTCTGCTGGCCACTAGACAGCATGGGGAAGAGGGACCCTAATCAGCGAAAGCTCAGCTTCGACAAGGCCTCCATGCCTGCTACGGACACCTCTGCTGGAGCCTCGTCGGACACGGCGCCTCCCCCCCTCAGGGCGACACCACCTCCTTGGTCACGGCCATGATGAACGAAATGAGGGCTGGGTTCAAATCACTTGACAGCAGATTTGACAGCTTGGAGCAAAACCTCGCCGACATGGGTTCTAAAGTACAAGCGCATGATCGCCGGCTGGATGTTGTTGAAGCCTGTGTTTCCGATATTGAGGACGCAGACGCCAAAGTGCTGAAGCGCCTAGAGCGCGTTGAAAAGATCCTAAAGAAAGTGGCCATAAAAAATGAAGACTTAGAGGTACGCGGACGACGCAACAACATTCGTATTTTAGGCGTGGTCGGATGGACGTCTTTGTGGAAAACCTACTGATCGATCTGTTCGGCAAGGAGCGATTTACTCTAGGGTTCGTGGTTGAGCGGGCTCATCGGTCCCTGGGTCCCCGACCTAAACCGGGTCAGCCGCCGCGTCCCATTATAGCCAGGATCATGAACTTCAGGGACTGCGATGCTGCCCTTCGAGCGGCCCGTGAGAAGGGGGAGATACGATGGCAAGGCGATTCCCTATCCCTTTATCCAGACTTCACCCTCATGGTGCAGGAGGCACGACGGAAATTTACTGGAGTCAAGGCTACACTACGCAATTTAGGACTTAAATATGGTATGCTTTATCCTGCGCGCCTTAGGGTGGAAATCGCCGGCAAGGCCCGTATTTCCGACACCCCGACGGAAGTCCAGGAGTTTTGCCATTCTTATAAGAACAGGGGCACACAGGCAGATGCCAACTCCAGAGCGCCCTCCCCGGCGCAAGGAGACTCCCAGCACAGCGTGGAACTGTTCTCGAACTCAGGCCCTGGCTGATATTTTGACTCCCACTCATGTTCTTTGGTTATCCTATTATGCAGTGGTCAATTTGAGAACTGTCTGATGGCACACAGGTCTGGTTATAACGTAGTCATTTGTATTGGTTAGCCCGGATGTCGTGGCGTTGCTGCCCCCAATGGCGATCGCCTTTGTTTCCTGGGTATTTGTTGCTGGTATTACTGCGGTGAATTCAGTTTACACTGTATATCCTTCATACATAATGTTGCATATCACCGCCGCACTGGGATGGGTTTTCCTCTTTGGGGTTTGTAAGAGGTTGGGTGGAGGGTGGGAGTGTGGTTTTGTTTGGTTTTGCCTTTTTATAATGTGTCACGTCATTTCTACAATAGCACTTATCGTGCTGAGCTACTCATGGTGTAGGTCAACTTTCCTTTCACTGTACTTATGGCCAAGTTAGGTTTACAGCTCGGCCCCTCTGAGCTCTCTATGATGTCCTGGAATGTTAGCGGACTAAACAATGCCAGGTAATGTAAACAAGTTTAAACTACTGTGGAGAAGTGTGGCTCACCGGTTAGAGGCGGCAGACCCAGAAGCTGAGGTCGGCCCGGGACCAGGGTTCAATTCCCGACGCGGCAGGGTACGGAGCCAATGTCAGCGGGCTCGATAAATCTCGCCTCGGTACCTCTCTAACCATGGGTCCCACGCTGCAACTCTGGGCAATAGCTTGCTTAATCTCCACAACGGCCCCCTCGCTGCTGGGGATGCCTGGCTTCACCTTGGGGATGCCCAACAGGAACCATCTCACAGGGAAAGCCAGGAAGGGTTCCCCAGCGGCACACACAGCGCCAAGAAACCATTCGGTGAACGCGCGCTCTACAAATTCAGACTAACATAACATAACATTACTAGGCACAAGATTAACATAGTCTTTTTGCAAGAGACCCATCTATCATTGGACGACATGTTGCCAGAAGCTGGGGAGTGCACCGCTTCTTCTCCCACTATAGCAGATATTCCAGGGGGGTAGCTATTTGTATTCATAAGCGGGTACCCTTTGTCCTCACTCACACTGTAGTTGACAGGGATGGCTGATATGTCATTGTCGAGGGGACCCTGTTGAGCCACAAGATCACACTCGTTGGGGTCTATGGCCCTAACACTGACACCCCTGCTTTTTTTTATGAACTACAAGTACATTTATGGAAGTCGGACCCAGGTTTACTGCGGTTGGTGGCGACTTTAATCTGCTGCTTAATCCATCCAGAGACAGTACGTCCTCTGCCCCGGACACTAAACCCCACTCACGTCCAGTTCTCCTTGATATATGCTCCCACTTTTCCCTCGTGGACATCGAGGCGTCTTTACATGCCTTGACGCCGGCCTACTCGCACTACTCAGGGTTCCATGATACCTGGACTAGGATCGACTATTGGCTTATTTCCCCCGAAGTGGTTGGGTGGGTTGACAACATCCTTACGCTCCCACGCACCCTGTCTGACCATTCACCCATAGTGTTAAAGCTAAAGATTCCTAGGGCGGGTGGCTATGAAAGACAATGGCGCTTCCCCAGGAAAGCATTGTCTGACCCGGTTTTCACGGAGGAGATCAGGGAGGCCATTGAGGAATATTTCGAGCTCAATACGGGTACGGTTGACACTTGGGCTGTCCAGTGGGAGGGGTTTAAGGCAACCATCAGGGGCACGCTGCGCGCTGTCCACGCTGCCCTGTCCCGAATAGAGAAAGCCATAGCGACACTTGATGCAGAGCAGCTTCAGCACCATACTGAGGAGAGGGAACTACAACGCTTGCAGTTGCTGGTAGAGTTCAGGGAGGAGGCCTCCCTATGGAACTCAGATTCTTGACTAATTCACACATGGCTAGGCAGTATCGTGAAGGTGATCGACCGGGCAAATTGTTGGCACAACTGCTTCGGCCCCTTACAAATCTTCCTACATCACGGAACCTCAAGGGCGCGACAGGAGACACACTGCGCACCACTCCCGAGATCTGTGAGACCTTTTTGACTTATTACACATCTTTGTACACTTCCACATTAACTGATGACGCCACTGACCGTGGTAACCTACCTTAACGAGATAGCGATGGTGTATTTGGAGAATTGGATGAGAGACTTTCTGGCCGATCCCATCACGCCAGACAATATTGTAGAAGCAATTGACTCCATGAGAGGGTCTTCGGCCCCTGGCTTAGATGGCTTCTCGGCCGACTTTTACAAGGCCTATAAGGAGCTGTTGGTACCCCGCTTGGTGGAAATGTATGCTGAGGCCCTTGAAATGGGATGTCTGCCACCCACCCTTAGGGAGGCAGTTATAGTGCTACTCCCCAAGCCGGGTAAGGATACCACCTTGTGTGAAT
The DNA here is from genome assembly GCF_964261635.1 of Lissotriton helveticus. NCBI lineage: Eukaryota > Metazoa > Chordata > Amphibia > Caudata > Salamandridae > Lissotriton > Lissotriton helveticus. The sequence goes on from NC_136065.1 coordinate 2,049,834,957, forward strand.
CTTACCGTCCTCTATCTTTACTAAACTTGGACTACAAGATACTAGCGAAAGTCATCCGCCTTTCATTACTAATGGAGTCCATTATATCACCGGCCCAATCTGGCTTTGTACCCCATCGCTCCACCTCACTTAATCTTCGTACCCTTTTCTCAATTCTGCAACGTGTTGATCCTGCCATTCCGCCAGCGGCGGTTCTGCTAGATGCCAAAAAGGCATTTGATTCTTTAGAGTGGCCATTTCTTATGTCTGTGATGCGCCGCATGGGAATACCTGAGTGCTTAATGAACACGGTGGAGCTATTGTATACTCTTCCTACGGCCAGACTGCGCCTTAACGGTACTATTACTAACCAGTTCCGCTTAACATGCAGCACGCGACAGGGTTGTCCCCTGTCGCCGCTGTTGTACATTTTAGCGATGGACCCGTTGGTCCGTCATTTTCAGGAGAAGCACTTGCACCGGGGCCTCCAGTTTCGCACAGGCCCACTTGTAATTTCGCTTTATGCGGATGACACCATCCTCTATGTCAGGCAGCCTCAGATCAATCTTGAACCTTTGATCTTAGAGATAACCCGATTTGGCAAATTTTCGGGCCTGCGTATAAACTGGCATAAATCTGTCATATTTCCACTTACGCCCAGTACTGTAGAATGGCCGTGTCTCTTCCCCCTCACGTGGAACCGGGACTCGGTGAAATACTTGGGAGTCCACGTTCATTTAGATACTGAATCCATCATTAGATTGAACTATGCTACTGCAATGACTGCCCTGGAGAGCCTGATTGAACTGTGGAATCGACTCCCATTGTCCATGGCTGGGCGTATCGCCATAATTAAAATGATAGTACTGCCACGTTTTTTATATTAGTTCAATAATATCCCTGTGCCCCTTACTAAAATATTTTTCACACAGTTACGTTCCTTACTATTAAAGCTGGTGTGGGGAAACAAGACTCCCCGAGTGTCTTGGCGCGTGTTGACACTCCCATATGAGCGTGGCGGACTTGGTGTCCCTGATTTTCACCTGTATTTTTTGGTTGCACAATGCTCCTACGCATATCCATGGTTTCACCCTGTCGCCCGGATTGTTTATCTGAAACCGGAGGCCGATTTGGTATTACCAGGGCTGTTGTCCACCACTCTACCGTCAGGATTTCCCAGAGATCCACGGGATATTCAAACTGTTTCATCGACCTGCTGGGCGTGGGGGAGGCTGCAACGACTTATTGGCCTTGATGTACTCTCCGGCCCTCCCATTACCCAATCCCACCTGGCTACCAATAACTGGGGAATCTGTGGTGAGGCACACATTAACCAAATACCACATTTCTACAATTGGGGACTTGTTGCCTGATGGTCATGCCTTTACACTCACAGAAAATCAACGCTTCATGGAGAGATCATTTATGGACTCTTTTGTGCTGACCAGGCTGCACTCTTTGTTGCGTGCCTCGTTTCCCTCTTTCCCCCTCCCTCCTGAGTAGATGTCCCCCCTCACCTTTCTCATTCAACACCCTTCGGGCAATCTAATGGTGTCTAAGTTATATCATATGTGCTGCAAACTTCTCCCTTCCCCGGATCTAGGAGTGCGAACTGCATGGGAGGCAGATTTGGGTTACCCTATTTCAGACGAACAATGGCAGTGGTGCTGTAGGGCGGCTAAAGACATCTCCCTCAACAGTAAACATAAGCTCCTGCAAATTCTTGCGTAGATTATACTACACACCAGCGCGATTGCATAGGATAGAGCCGGCATGACCTCACGCTTGCCCCAAGTGTGGTGGCCCCTTTGCGGACTTTGCACACCTCTCGTGGTCGTGCCCTGTGATCCGTGATTATTGGTCCCGGGTGCACCGCACACTTGGTGATATGCTGCTCCTGAATCTGGTGCCCATCCTTGAGATTGCCCTTTTGGGGTATGTGGCTGAATTCCCGCGGGCGACGCGTAAATTGGCAGCGCTGGGGTTCTTATTGGCCAAGCGCGAGGTGGCATTGCGATGGTGTGACCGCCGCCCTCCGTCACATGATTCTTGGCTCCGGAGCTTGGCGCGTTGCAACACAAACAGTGAGGAGTATTCCACCATGGTTCCCTCAACGTCCAGACCCATTGATATTTGGGGCCCTTACCGCACATATATTGCCGGCGCCATGGCCAAGAGCCAGACCAGTCCTAATCATAACATTCTACCTGAGGGGATTAGTTGAGGGATTGGACAGGGTTACAAACTTTGTCAATGGATTTATGTCATGTATTGTATGCTACCCCTGTTTATTTTGCCCTCCTTTTCTTTTTCAAGCTGATTGGGAGACTCAGGAGATGTTAAAATTCTGTTAATTCCATTGCATGGTCTCGCACCCTCCGATGTAAAATGCAAGCAAATCCCACCCCGTACATTACAACTTGACCTAAGTATATTATATGAGTATGTTCTGATAATTGTAAATTATACGTATATGACTAGTATGACACATTATGATTCATTTGTATGCTTTTACCATGTATGTTTGCCCTTGGTTTTGCTTTTCTTTTGGAAAATGATAAATAAAGATTTTTTTTAAAAAAAGGTCATCCCCTTTCAGGGCCCTAGTTTCATGGCATCAGTGTTGGTTTTTATCATGGCTCTGCGTTTCTGGCTCGGAAAAGCTGTGTATAAGAACTGACGTCAGCACGCGAGGGCGGCGTCTAAGTACTCCGGCGACGTCATCCCGGCGCCAACGACGCCGACGACGGACGTGGAGCCGCAGACGACGCCTACCGACGAGCAGGGGTACTGCTACGCAAAAGTTTCCGGATCCAGTCTGACGCCTGGGGATATTCTAAGGTAAGGAATCTAATACTAACTACTGTTTCTTACTGATAGATCGTAACCGAAGGTAAGTAACTTGTGCTACAGGTATTTTGTGGCCACCTATGAAAGTATAGTTGCCCTATTGACTTCTTTGACCTCAATGAATCAGCCCAGGAAGGTAATATGGACTGCAGAGTTCCAGGAAGCATTTGAAGAACTGAAGAAGGCACTATACCTCCGACAAAAGAGTTGGAAGGGTGTTAGCTCAACAGATTGACAAAGATAGAGAACGTTTTGTAGCCTTAATTAGTAGGAGATTACTACCAGAGAGCAGAACTGGGCAGCAATGGTAAAGGAGCGCCTGCCAAGTCTGGGGCTTGCATTCATTTCACCCATATTTGGGTGGCACTAAGTTTGGGGTGCAAACAGATCATAAGAAACTGAAATGGTTTATGGCTATGAACACAGAGTATCCCAAGTTATTGAGATAGTCTATTTGTTTGCAAGGGTTAGACTATGAAGTGGAGCACACAGCCATATTGAGCCACAGGAATGCTGATTGCCGTTCCCGACAATTGTACCGATCTGACCACCTAGACTCTCCATGTAAGGAGATGGTTCGTAGTGTTCTGATCTGAGAGGGACATCTTTTGGGATGTAAAAGTCCTCTGTGTGGTAATGGACATGTACCCCTGCCCTGAGTCCCCAACAGTACTGTTGTCTGGATCCCTAATGCTGATTTTTGTTGTCATGCTCAAACACGGATCATGCGTGTGCACCATGACATAGACCTGTGTAACCTGTGACAGGTAAACACGTGAGTCCACACCGTAGTTTAGTTCGAACAAAGGTTTTATTGAGGTTACAAGGGGAATTTTGTAAGTAAAAAGGAAGGTGCGTCTAGGTAATGAGGTCGGCCTGTTGCTTGCTCTCGTGGCGTCCTCTTCAGGGGGATGACCTTCTCCCTCCTTTGCGTCTTGTGAGCAGCGCTGTCTGGGTCTCCGCCAACAGGGGTAACAAAAACAATCGGAGAGAACCCTCCGTTAGTGCTGAGGTTTTTGGAGGTAACAATGGGGAGGGGAGTGCAGGGAGGCTTCACCTTCAAGCAGGGAATGTGTAGGGTTTATGGAACCGTCACCGGAGGTAGGAAGGGGAAGGACAGACTAGGTACGATAGGCGTCTCCTAATCTCTGGACTCTCCCTGATCAGGTTCCCGTCTCCCGATAGCGCAGGCAACGACCTCCCAGGCCCCAGGATACGAGCGCGTACCTGTTCTAGCCACGTTCCTCCGGGACCGTGGCGGGGCGCAGCATAGGGGCGTTGGTCTCCAGACAGTTCCTCAGAACTCCGGGGTAGGCCGACAGACGGCGTCTTCTCCTCCGTTCGCGGCTTGCTGTGTCCTGGGCAAGTCATGGTCTCTCTCAATATCTAGGGGTGTAGGGGGAAAGTACCTGGTAGAGCCGCCCCCCACTCAAACAACTCTTAATCACAAAGGGCTCTACCAAGACAAGCCGCATCCAGGACTTAGACCAAACGGGAGATCTGATGTATCATCAAAAATCTAGAATCCCTTAACGTGTAAATTAATACTGTACCCAAGGTCAAGATGCATAGATTTATAGAGACAAATAAACACAGGTCACTGTACATTGACACCCAAAAATTAAAGTGGGAACAGAGAGAGTGCCTCACGGTCGAATCACCCGAGGGGGTTCCTGGTTAACAATCACCAGTTTACCCACTTCTCATCATTGGTCACTCTCTCTGGGTCTCTATAAATCTATGCATCAGCCAGGCTATCTTGAATCCAGTGGCACAGTGAGCAAGGGACTCACGTCTGAGCATACCCTGCCACACTTAGGGCGAACAAAGCGATACAAAAGGGGATGATGGACGGAGCGTTTGAGCAAACCAAACACTCACCCCCAGTCAACTGATCTGGGTTTAATCCATCACCATTCTTTAGCTCATTCTGCCACCCCAGTTCAGACATGGCCATATGCAAACCAGTATGACCCTGTGCCTCATGGGAACAGTCCAGCCTGAACTGCCAAGCCATGTCTTCCCTGGACCGGAAACAAGCATCCTGGGACCGGTTTCGGGTTCATAACCCTCATCAGCCAGGCTATCTTGAATCCAGTGGCAAAATGAGCAAGGGACTCACGTCTGAGCATACCCTGCCACACTTAGGGCGAACAAAGCGATACAAAAGGGGATGATGGACGGAGCGTTTGAGCAAATCAAACACTCACCCCCAGTCAACTGATCTGGGTTTAATCCATCACCATTCTTTAGCTCACTCTGCCGCCCCAGTTCAGACATGGCCATATGCAAATCAGTCTAACCCTGTGCCTCATGGAAACAGTCCAGCCCGAACTGCCAAGCCTTGTCTTCCCTGGACCGGAAACAAGCATCATGGGACCGGTTTCGGGTTCATAACCCTCATCAGCCAGGCTATCTTGAATCCAGTGGCAAAGTGAGCAAGGGACTCACGTCTGAGCATACCCTGCCGCACTTAGGGCGAACAAAGCGATACAAAAGGGGATGATGGGCGGAGCATTTGAGCAAATCAAACACTCACCCCCAGTCAAGTGATCTGGGTATTGTGAAGTGCGCGCACACCATCGCGCAGTACAGGAAGGCTACAGTTCTGAGAAATGCATGCAGGGTGAATGTGAGTACTAAATGTATGTGCGCCTTAGGAGGCACAATGCATGGAGGCAACAGTACTGGACAGTGTGTGTGCCGTGTATATACACGGGAGTGTGTATGGTACATTAACTGGAGGACACTGGGTTCCATTTTGGAAACTCAGGCCTGCCTGGTAAAGACATGAGGAGTAGATGAATCCCCCTAGTCAGATTTGTGTTTTGCTGCATTCCTGTGATCTGGGTGGGACACACTGGATGTTGGGGAGAGAGCGAGAGAATCCCTCTGTATACTTCAAAGGGGCGCTCTTAGAATCATTGAGAGATTACAAGGAAGGGGCCTGGACACATATCAGGAAGGAGATGGGACTGAAAAGGGAATCATAAAGAGTAGCGCTGATAACCCAAGATTAACCTTTTGATGTACACATTACTGTGACTGACATCCAGGTGTGAAATTTAGTCTCTCCCGTGGCTTGTGTTGTTGTCAGCTTCGTAGTCTCTCCGACTCTGACTGACCGTCTTTCAAGAGGAAGAGGGAAAAGAGAAATGTGTACTTCAAAAGAAGCATAACCCACTCCAACATAAAACTGCAATGGCCCAGACCATAATAACATTTGGTGTCTGGAAATGGACTATAAGAAGGGGAGGTTGAGACCCCAAAAAAGTGTCCTGTGCTGAGCAGCAAGTCAGGCTATGTGAGAACCAGGACTGGGGGCTTAGGCTTGCTAGCCTCCCTGCAGGGTGAGGACATATCACCCAGGGAAACCAAGATCACATGCTTTGGAGTACCAGTGCCTGTCTGACTCCCAAGACCCGTGTGCCCTGTGAGGAAGAGAAGAGCGTTGAAGGGTCCAGCTGCGGGCCCAACGAGAAGACTCCTAGTACAAGGAGATGGGTACTACACAGATCGTGTTATTGCCCAGGTACAGATTCTAGTGAGCAATCCCCATATGCCAGAAGAGCACCTCCGTGAAGATAACTGTGAACAGAGTGCAGTGCAAGGTGAGTGAAGCCAGAGTGGGGGCTGTAAAGTTTATTGCCAGATTAAAAGGCCCGAAGCTGTGCGGAGCCAAGCGGTGACCCCATATGCCAGGAGGAGCCGAGGTACCAACTATTTTGTGGTGGGGACCAATGCATGGGCCATTAGTGTTACGGCAGCCCCGTATGCCAGAAGGGGCTGTCGATACCAAAGTTGCGGAGGATCGGGCCATTGCCTGAGAACAACTGTGAACCTCATGATCAGTGAGTCACCATCAAGGATTGTGCCTGAGTTGGCCCCGTGAGTGCACATCACTGGGACCCCCGCTGGGAGCACCGGAATCCAATCCCTTCCCCCGATGAGGAGAGCAAGACGTACTGCACAGGAAGAGCACCTGGACACCTCTGATCTCTGCTGGAGCTGGCCATGTAAGCTCAGGAGAGAGCCAGCGTGCAAAGTGCTTCTGCACCCCCATGTAGCTGACTCAGAGGACTGGACTGGAGCAGTGTAAGTGTCCACAGACGGGGCGCCAGCATCTCCTTCAACACTGAAGCATGGCTTTGTACAGGCTCCAAACTATCGCCTGGTGATACACAATCATGCCAAATCTGACCAGTCTACGCCCTCAAACTCAACTGTTTTAAGATAAAATCATGGGACCACGCTAGGAACAGTACTCAAAACTGGACAACATAAACGATAAAATGCATCGTGTTAAATGCCCAATCACTGATTAATCATGCAATGGAAATGGCTGACTTTCTAGATAATTCAAAAACTGACACTGCTTTTGTTACTGAGACCTGGGCTGACACTGCCTCTGGCCCAGACCTGGTTACTGCTACCCCTTCTGGCTACTCGTATCAGGCTGGACGCATTGGGAACAGAGACGGGGTCTAGCAATTATCTTTAGAGCTACCGTAATTTTAAAGCAGATTTGACCCACTACCCCACCCGGGTTGTGAAGCTCTGTCCTTCAAAATTGGTCTCATAAATCACCACACCTTATATGGGGCCTTGATTTATAGCCCTCCTGGCCTTAGAACCCTCTTTCTAGATATAGACAAGTCCCCATGGGACATTATAGCCAATTCCCCTGACTTCACGATTTTTGGGGATTTTAATTTCCACCTAGAGAACAAGGAGGATCCGGACATCAAGGATCTCTTATTCTCCTTTTCTCTTTTAGGCTTAGCGCAACTAGTCTGCGGTCCCACGCATTCAGGTGGCCACACCCTAGATGGCATTTTTTCAGATTATCCTCTTATTCAGGTCTCTCCTTCTCTACCATTAACCTGGTCAAACCATAAAGCAGTGATGTTTCATCTGAACCTAGTGGGACACAGCCCGGTAGAGCACGTGAGCTCGCCTAGCATTAACTATCGACCTTGGCACCTGATGTTGGAAGGTCTACTTACAGAGACCCAGCTTGAATGTAGTATATCAATATCTCCCAATCTGGATTAAGCAACTGACGATTATCAAAAATGGATTAGTGATTCTATTAACACTCTAGCTCCAGCTAAATGAGGAAATAAAAATAGATCTGTTCCATCTGAACCTTGGTTTAACGATGAGCTTAGACTGGCCAAACAATCGTGCAGAAGAGTAGGAAGAAAATGGAGGTCAAAGTATTGCTTTGAAGATAAAGACTCCTATAAGGCAGAACTATTACAATACAAAAAACTTCTAACTAAAGCTAAGTTCTTTATAGAGAAAATTAACTCGCTATGAATACCCCTAAAGAGTTATTCTCTACAGTGGTCAAGCTAAGCAACCCACCACCAGCCAGTAACCCCACCAAAGATGCCTCCTTCTGCAACAAACTTGCTACCTTTTTCAAAAGCAAGGCTGAAGGGATCTTTAATGCCTTAACCTCAAGCCCAAGCTCTGGGGGGCTGGGATTGAATGGCAACCCACTGGCAGCAGGGGGCAATGACAACCAACAGTCGGTGAGGGCAATGGGTTCAACCCAGGGAAGGCTATCAGGGAAGTCACTATTCCTGTGACTGACATATTAACACCTTTCCAATCTAATAATTCCATTCTCTTGGCTTTCAACCTTCTTACAAAAGACCCAGTATCCAACTGGTTTCAAGCAAATTAAGTCAGGGTCACCTTTTGATCCATGTCCGGCAAGAGTTATGCAGCTAGGTTCAGAGTAGTTCCTGAACACCTCCTAGGAATCTTTAATCTAATGCTTCAGTCAGGATATTTCCCTAAAAATTGGAAAGTTACATCAATCCTTCCCTTCTTAAAAAAACAATCTGGATGCTGATAATTCCAACAACTACAGGCCAATCTCACCACTTCCCTTCCCGGCCAAACTGATATAGAAAGCTATAAATACTGAGCTCTCTCTATTCATCCAGGCTCACAACTACAGGCCAATCTCACCACTTCCCTTCCCGGCCAAACTGATATAGAAAGCTATAAATACTGAGCTCTCTCTATTCATCCAGGCTCACAACTTACGGGATCCCTCTCTGTTTGGCTTTGGAAGCCAACATAGCACTGAGACAGCCCTGATCACAGCCGCTGAATATGTCATTACCACTTTAGACAAAGGAGGGAATACTGACCTAATATTGTTAGACCTTTCTGCAGCGTTCGATACTGTTAACCATCAATTCCTTATCAGCCCCCTGTTCAAGATACGAGTAGGAGGTACTGCTCTGCTCTTAAACTCCTCAGCTCATATCTCACCGATAGACTACATACAGTATGTGGAATGTAAAGGTCACAGATCTACATCTTTCACCCTTCCCTGGGTGTACCACATGGGTCGGCATTGAGTCCCTCCCTTTTTAATCTGTACGTTACACCTTTGGCTTCGTAATCAAAAGCCTTGGCTTCTCGGTTGTCTCCTGTGCTGATGACACCCATATTGTAGTATCAGTCACAGAGAATGCTGATAACATAGCTAAATGCTTTCACAACTGCATGGTACAGATTGGGAGGTGGATGTCCAGTAATTGTCTGAAATTGAACTCTGACAAAATGGAGGTGCTACTCTTTAGCAAGCAACCATCCTTTTGGTCCTTTTGCTGATGGCCTCAAGAATTGGGTGCCCTCCTTCTCCCGGTGACAAAGGCGAAAAACCTGGGAGTATAGTTTGATGAAAAACTTTCTTTTGTGGGTCATGCCAATGCCATAACCTCGTCATGCTTTTTTATCTTTAAATCCCTTTTATCCCTCTGGGCCTATGCAAAGCAGTGATCACAACACTGATTTTTTCTAAAATAGATTACTGTAATGGCCTCTTCCTGACTGCCCATAAGAAAGCCCTGGATAAACTACAAATGGTTCAAAACGCGGCCGCATGACTGCTCTTGGGAATTCCAAAATATCAGTTGGTGCCCAAGTCTCTCCCCCTACTCCACTGGCTTCCAATCAAAAAGAGGGTTATGTTCAAGTCCCTGTGCATAGCTTTTAAGGCCCTCATCTCTGAAGCCCCAGCTTCAATTAAGCAACTTTTCCATCGCTACATACCTCACAGAGAATTAAGAAAGGCCTCCCAGGCTAATTTGGTTGTTCCCAAGTTTAAAAGAGCTACCTGGGGTGGCAAAAGCTTTGCAGTGGCCATTGCCAAACTCTGGAATACGATGCCACTAACACTCAAAACTTCAAAGAATCTTTACACGTTTCGGAAAGCTTTAAAACTTGGTTATTTAACCAGTAGTTCTTTATGCTTTTCCACCTCTCCTGCTTCACTAGGGCTGTAGTTATTCTCTACTCGGACCCACCCTATTTTAGAAGTCTGCGTCTAGACACCCGTGGGTAGTAGTGCGCTTTAGAAATATAAATTTCATTTCATTTCCTCCTCGCTGCTGGAGACCAGTTACGTGCCTATCCGCCCGGGGTACGTGCTGCTAGAGGCCAAGACACTACTTTGCTTGGAAAGGGCTCTTAAGTAGTTATCGCCAGTGAATGGAGAATAACCCCTACCACATTACGAAGAACAGGTGTGACAGGGGCTTGTCAGCGGTACACTAGCACGCCAACCTCAATGGGAAATGTGCTATTGCTAATATATGTAGTACCATTGCTTTGAATGTGTAGAGTTAGAAATAAAATACTTATTTTTATCATGAAATGGGTATTTGACTGGACATTATATTATTGACACTGCTTGGCGCTCCTTGAGTTATGAGTCGTGTTCACTAACCTGTATTCACACTTCCTGCCAAGGGAGCCTTGGACTGCTTGATAATAGCTACCAGTGACAGTCAAGTGCTGGAAGGGTACTTGGTCAGTTGCTCAATATCCCTAGTAGGATGGGCCCGTTATCAGGAGTAATCGGCCCCCATGGTTGGGTCCAGTAACCCTTACATGCCCATGGCCTCTGAACAAGGTTCTGACAAATACTAATAAGCCCACCTTTCCTGCAAGGACCCTGCCGATCACCAGTCCACATATAAACCATATATCCTCCTCCCCACAGAAGCGCACAACAGATGTACCTCATACACCACAAACAAGAGTAACGTATTTGACACAAAGGAGAGCCTCTCTGCAGTACATCCACTTTGACGCAGAAGGACTCTACGTTATAAGGACCTAACTTAACTCTCAGAGGAACAGCCTATTATCCTATAATCACTCACCTTTACTCACAGAAGGACATCTCTTCTTCCTGTACCCACATTAGCTACTAGTGGGCCATCTCTCGTTGTATATCAGCTTTTACTGGCAGAAGAACCTCCCCTCATACTGTACCCACCTTAACTCTCAGAGGCACTGCCACTCTTCCTACACTCACTTTTGCTCGCAGAAGGACATCTCTTTATCCTGTACCTACCTTAGCCAGTCTTTTGTATATCCACCTTTGCTCACACCGGGACACCACCTTATCCTGTACCTACATTTGATAACAGGGAAAAGTCCCTCATTCAACAGCCCTGGTATTACACAGAGACACCTCTTATATATTGTACCCACCTTTACAAGTGAACGGGTCGACATGAGGTTCTGTCCCACCAGTACATAGGAAACGATCTGTCACCACTTCGCTGACATCTGTGACATTCACGTAGAGGGAGGCTTTCAGTGCATCCCTGTTGCACATTGGTTTCTAGAGAGGGAACATCATTAGAAGGTTACATTATCGAAACATTTTCCATTTTTTAAACTTCTGTGACCACCCTGAGACCAGCAAATTAGGCATGTATTGATGTTGACTGAGGCATAATTCATAGAATCCTGAAGTGAAACCGTTGTTTCACACTTGTCATTCTAACTTCCTAAGGTTTTTTTCATTCATGGTCCTTTGTCTTGGCCAATCCCTGCTTTCTCTTGGTTCCTTACACAAGGCCTTTAGGTTAACCTGAAGGCTGCGCCAATTAGCTTGGCGCAGCCTTCAGGTTAACCTAAAGGCCTTGTGTAAGGAACCAAGAGAATATTGTGGGAGTAACAAGCACAAAACATGTTGCCTGTTTCCATCCCAATTACTCATTCCCTCCCCTTAGGTGGTAGGAAAAAAAGGGTCAGAAGCAAAGGATACTTTAGCAATCAGAAACCTGACCACACCAGCTCCGTATCTCTTCCTGCTCCCACTCCTAAGTTTGTTTGAGGCTATCCTGGGACACACTATACCCATAGCAATTGGAATGGTTCCATCTAATGTTTTTACAACAAAGGAGATGTTCCTGTGTCTTTTTACAGAAGCAGTAAAACAGCCTGGACCCTTAGATAATGATCAAGAATTCCCTCTAAATTCCATAATCCACCCACGCCGAATTCTGCACTGCACACTTGACACTCCTACCTTTTGCACTTCACATTGCTCTTCTAATACCCCTCTTCTAATTCCATTGATAATACCAACCATTATGGGTTGAAGGCCTAGATTATAGGGTGCTTCATTCGTAAATGTGGGCGTGTACATACACACACCAGTCTTCGTGACTTCAACACTTTGCTCGAGTCGAGATGGGGTTATAGGCTCAGCCTCAGGTGCATAACTTCTTAATTGTCTTTCTGGGATGAGAGAGAGAGATACGCGGTTACTCCGCATAGGACCATCCAACTGTATGAGACCAGATCATGCCGTACCTTGCACTCTCCAACCCTAAGGGTGACTAAAACTCCCTTAGAAGTGTTGCCCACATTTACAAATGAAGCACCCTATAATCTAGGCCTTCAACTAAACTGTCCTGATAAAGGCCATTAGACCCATTAGGGCATAGATTCGCCGAAACATATTGTCCCAATCATAAGGTGTTGTGGGCCAATAACCTATCCACATAAATACCAACCTGATTTTAATCTTATCCTTATCCAGTTCTTTCATATCAAAATTTCCCTCACTGGATATAAGATCATTTTAAGTGACATAACGTTGTCTACACACAGACAGACTCCCTCCTGGTAGAGGTTGGTGAACCACTTGGAAAACAGGACACTTAAGTGATTCATTCTCCCTTCCTGTGATTATATCCCAAAATAGGTATTTTCACCCAGGTTGACATATTGTGGGGAAGGGGTTATGGAGGAGTTGGAGAGGGAAGCACCATGGTTGTACAGTTGTTGCATTGCTTTAGTTTTATGATGAAACCTCTATTAAAAAATCTATAAAATATGTTACAAAAAATAATCTTGTATCCGTTCCCCTTCTTGGATTTATGTTGTTTTAGGTCTAATTTTTCTCTTTTTTTTTTTAAAAAAAAAGACCTTTATTGTTGGAAACATACAGTACACAGCGTTCTGCTTACAACCCATCCGGGCCAGCCGCATATCATTAAAGTCGCAGCACATGCATTGAATGAACACAGCCACAGGGCCGACAATCCGGGGGTCCGCCGGCGTTTAAGTGATTGATTCCGAAGTTTGTAGTCATGTGAACATTCAGCAATGCAATAATACAAAGTGAAAATAACGAGTGTAAGTCTGTAGGTCTTCTTTTTCTCTTATTTGTTCATATGCAAACTCAAAAACACAGTGCTATGGTAGCACTCATCAGTGACAGTCTGTAAGCCGTGGCCCGCTATAACACTTGTAAGTCACATAAAGGATGATAAGCTAGCCCGTTCTCTAGAAGGGCGCAGGACAGCATTAAGGAGGGACGATGTTGCATAGCATCGTAAGTGTGGCAGTCATTGGGTGAGTATATAACATGTTTGACGTAGTCGTATCCGGGTAGGATCACCTCGGCCCTGACAGGTATTCTCAAAGACCCCAAGACGCAGCGCGTATGAGAAGCAGCAGGGAAGGGTGTGGTCCAGGGGTGTGGGGGACCAAGAGGTCGATAACATTTATAACAGTAACTTGGGAAATACAAGTGAAAGGGAGAAGGGGAGTGGGATGGAGGTAGCCATGCGTTAGGGGGGGATGTGGCATCTATATGTCGGTAGCTATTCAGCGGGCGGGGTAGCTCGGGGTGTGCAGTAGGGGGCTCGCTTGTGTGCCAGGCTCATAAGGAGGGGCTCCCAGCGTAAGAGTATGGCCGTTGTAACAGGATAGTATTGATCTGCACGTAGTCAGCGGTAAGACTCCTGGCTATGGTAGTGTGTGTGGGGACATGGGTGTGGGAAAGACTACACACCCGCCAGCACTAGACAGTCGGGTACGTAGCATACAGTGGCCAAGACCCGGGGGTCATGGAGGCAGCGAGCAGTGCAGCAACAGCTACGTTTCAATATCGCAGCAGGACCAGGGAGGGGGGGAAATGGGATACGGGAAAGACTCGTCAGATGTAGTCACAATGTGTGGCGTTCATCGCTGCGCGTGGAAGCAGGGATGGCCTACATCTTGTCATGTGATCCCTGGCTCTACACATTTCTGCTGAAAGGATTGGAGGATAGTGTCCCAGTGTTGTGCAATCGGGAATTTTCTTAGGCCTGCCGTTTCCTCACGTCGCAGGGCTGCGCTCTCTGCCCGTGCCCAGTTCACCAACGATAGGCTCCAGTGTCGGATCTGTGGAGGCGTGTCGGCTTTCCACCATTTGGTGAGCAGTCGCTTGGCCGTGATGAGCCCAAGATCCCAATATCGGGCCTGGACTTTGTTCAGCCGTGTACGTTTGTACAATCCCAATATACAGGCCTCCCACGTTCTCGGCACTCGTTCGTCAGTACAAAGCGTCAGTAGCATGGTCACCCCGTCCCAGTACTGTTGAAGGGTAGGACAGTGCCAGAGCATGTGTAAGAGGTCCGCTCCGGTCTGGGAACAGCGAGTGCAGGCCGTATCCCTGACCGAGAAGTACCTGTTTATCTTGTCCAGAGTGAGGTAGGCGCGGTGTAGTATGTAGAGTTGTATAATTTTAAAGCGGGGGTTACGAGGGACATTAACCGGGCCAGCCAAAATCATTGTCCATTCCTTATCCGTCCAGTCTCGTCCTCTGTTGGTCGCCCATTTCTCCCTCAGTTGCACCGTGGTGGGATGAGTATGGAGAAGAAGAACTTGCGCTAGCCAGTGGATTATGTGTGTGCCATTACTCATGACGTGAAGGTACTGCAGGAAGTTATGGGTGGGCAATTCAACAGTAATGTCGCCCCAGGCGGCAGTCAGCGTGCGTGTGAGGGAGGCATGCAATAGGAATTGTCCAGCCGGTAGAGATGCGTCATCTACAAGGGTGGCGAAGGGGAGGAGAGCGCCGTCAGAGTAAAGGTCTCCCAACGTTTCCACGCCCGCTGTGGTCCAGCCATCAAGTTGTGCAGCCGTTAGTGTCCCTGTCGCAGTCGGGGTACCCAATAAGGGGAGTATTGGGGCGTATGGTGTTATCGCCCACGTTAGGCGCAGGCAGCGGAGGAACCATCTGCGCGCTACTGCGAGATGTAGCTGCGACGGGCGCGGGGTCCTGGTCAGTGGGTGAAACAGCACCTGGACCTGTAACTGTGTCCAGACCGTGACATCCGTGGCCGTATCCCCCAAGTCCTTTCCGCCCAGCCAGCCCGACACCCACTGCATTTGCGCTGCCAGATAGTACAGCTCCAGATGAGGAACAGCCAGTCCTCCCGCTTCGGTTGGCATATATAGCTTCGCCAGAGCGATGCGTGGTCGGCCTTTGTTCCAGAGTAGGTCTCGTAATAAGGCTTCGACGTCCCGAAACACCCGGTTGGGGACGTATGTTGGAATATTAGCAAAGTAGTATAGGAGTCGTGGCAGGATGATCATTTTCGTCAGAGCTACACGCCTAGGAACGTTCAGTGGCAGTGTTTTCCAGAATCCAACCTGCGATCGGATGGATGCAATCGCCCGCAGCAGATTCCCGTCTAGTATATCTGCAGGTTCCCGGTAGATATGTATCCCCAGATACCTGAACGTCGTGGGATACCACTGCAGGTTCACACCACTGATGCGTATCTCACTCTCTGGTGTATTCGGGTCAAAGGAGTAGGCTCCCGATTTGGCCCAGTTGACCTTCAAGCCTGACATTTCCTCAAAAGTGTAAAAAATGTCAGTGAGGGACTCCGGGACATCACTGAGGTCTTTCACATAAAGGAGAAGATCGTCGGCATATAACGATACCGCAAGTAGGCCATCTGCCATCGGTATACCCCACTCCTCCCCTCGGGATCTAAGTATCTCGGCCAGGGGTTCCACAGCTAAGGAGAACAACAGGGGCGACAGGGGGCAGCCCTGTCTGGTGCCTCTTTGCACAGGTATCGGGTCAGATAGGAGAGCACCAGTGCGGACGCGGACAGTAGGTCTGCGGTACAAGAGGCCAACCATGGTCATGTAGTCGTCTCCTAGTCCAAATTTGTCCATGACCGCTCGCAGGTAGGGCCATTCCACTGAATCAAACGCCTTCTCCAGATCTAGTACCAGACATCCAGCGCGCAGCCACTGTCGTGGGGCATATTCCTGAAGTCGGAATAAGCGGCGGATATTATGGGAAGTGTGGCGCGTCGGCACAAACCCATTCTGGTCCCGGTGCACCAATGTGGGTACCATAGGGGCTGGTCTACGAGCGAGTGAGGAGGCAAGTATTTTATAGTCCGTGTTAAGGAGAGCTAGAGGGCGGTGGGATCCCATCTGCTCACCATCCTTGCCGGGTTTGAGCAGTGACACGAGGGTAGCCTCATTAAGCGTCGGGGGCAAGTGAAAATCGTCCGTCGCTGCTGCGTACATTTCACCAGTTGGGGAATAAGGATGTCAGAGGTGGCCTTGTAGAATTCGGCCGGCAAGCCATCCGGTCCCGGAGACTTGCCGTTCGAAAGATTAAATATGGTGTCGCGGAGCTCCTCGGGGTCTAGGGGTGCTCCAAGGTCATCCTGCTGCTCAGCCGTTAATATGGGCAGAGGTATTGGTAAGAGATATTCGGCTATGTCAGACATCGAGGCGCGTAAACGGGAACGATATAGTCCCGAGTAGTGACTGGTGTTCGCCTCGTGTATTTGACGTTGGGTGTAGAGTAACCCACCTCCCTCCGCCCGAATCGTAGAGATGGAAGACGAACGGTTCTCCTGTGCAATCAGCCAGGTTAACAGCTTACCAGGCCTGTCACCTTGACGATGCATGCGGGCAGAATGTGTCGCAAAGTTAATGGTGCGTAAACGCTCCAGGAGGCGATCTTGGACTGCCTTGGCCTCCGTCAGCCGAGCGTCCGCATCCCCCTCCGTAGCGCACTCGAGGGCTAGTAGCTCAGTCTCAATACGCGTCAGCTCGATTTCTAGTTGTCGCTTAATGTGTCCCTGTGTACCCAAACAGAGTCCCCGGGTCACTACCTTGAAGGCGTCCCACTCGATCTGGGGGGAGGACGCTGTGTCAGCATTAAGTTCAAAGTATTGGGCTGTCTGTGTGAGCAGGGAGTCACGAAAGGTCGCATCCAGCAAGAGGTCTGGCTGTAGGCGCTAAGTGGGGATAGGTGGGTGCGGGTTCTCCCAAGCAATCGCTAGTGTATGTGGGTTGTGGTCCGAGTGCGTGCGGCCCATATATTGAGTGTCTTTGACTAGTGGGAGAAGTTCAGTAGAGATCATGTACCTGTCTAACCTGACATGTAGTGCATGGGCCCCAGACCAGTAGGAGTACGTCCGTGTAGCGGGGTTGTGAGCCCTCCATGCATCCCGGAGGTCCCATCGCATGGCCCAGTTGAGGAGAGCTTTCGTGGTGGTGTGTGTCTGGGCTGTGGCCGTGGGTGCGGTTGATCTGTCAAGGTTGACATCTAGGATGCAGTTGTAGTCACCCCCAAGTATCCACGGGATCCCATGCCAGGGCGCCAGTTTCGTGGAGAGGCCATCAAAGAATTTACCCTGGTCAATGTTAGGGGAGTATATAGAGGCGACCACTACAGGGCGTCCATCAAGTCTGCCCCGGGCAATCACGTATCTACCCTCTGTGTCAATCTGTGTGTCCATAACCGCCCACGGGGTGCCCGGTCGAATCCGTATGAGTGTCCCACGAGCAAAGGAGGAATACTCGGTGGCATAAAGTTGCCCGCGCCATCTGCTGCGCAGTGCATGTATTTCTGGTGCGTTCAAGTATGTTTCCTGTAGTAATGCTACGTGAAATTTGTGACGTTTCAAGTAGGAATAGATTTGGTAGCGTCTTGATGGTGTGTGCATGCCCCTGACATTCCAGGTGCATATCCTGATTTCAGCCATATTCACAGTGTTGGCAAGGAGCGCCCGCCCCATCCGCCCTCCACCCCTCTGGTGTGAGTCTCCCTAGGCCCCCCAGCCCTCCCTCCTCGCTCAATCCAAACACAGGCACCTGTTCATAAAGGAATAGGGTGGGTAATCTTCCGAGGGCAAGGGTAGGGGAAGAAGCAGAATGCTCAAACAATGCAAAACAGTAACAAATACCATAAGGTCGGCCACGGAACATGTCGCCGTCCAAACACACCAAAGAGGCAAAAGTTCATTAATCAAGTCTAGGGGGTGTCATGTGCTAATCACAGTATCGGCGGTTTATATAGGCAAAGGAGGGGAAGAGGGTCAATGGCCCTTCCCTGGGCCCTATGCCGATTGCGCCGTGCATTCAAAGTCCTTATCCGGGGAACCATTGCCGCCCCGCGTCGTGTGGTCTCCCGCCTGGCTAATAATGTAGGGGGAGTACAAGTAGTTCTCAGTCCCCAACTCCTCGGTAGAGGCGAGTCTCAAGATGGGAGGGGCAGCAAACGTGGAGGAAAGGCGGGGAAAAAAAGTGCAGTACATTTCCACCATCTTCTTACCTGCTCAGTGTCTACTAGTCTGGGAGGTATACCCACTGTAGGAAGGTCACTCCATCCACCACCAGAGCAGTGGGAGTCGCTCTGTCCGACAACAAGCATTCGAAGTGTGTAGCGGTCGTCCCGCCCTCGGCTCCATCTCCTTCACTCCGGCAGGGTCCGTTCGCGGTGGCTAGTTGTCTTCAGTGAAGCATGTCCGCCGTCTGCGGCGTGACGTCCGGCAGTTCTACGGTAGCCCGTAAATGGCGTCATCATCGCTGGGGATTGTCTGTGGGCCGTCTTCCAGAATGGCTTCTGATGATGGCGAATTGCTCAATTGGGAGACTCTCCGGAGTGCATCCCGTTGTTCTTGGATCATTTGATCTGCTGGCGTGGAGTGTCGTGACACTTCCTCCGGGCGGCGGGCCTGTTGGCCTCTGTTTCTGCGGCGGCGGCGCGGCCCTCGTGAGCGTGGCCTCGCCTCATTTCCCTGCATCTGTCTGGGCGCCGTGTCCGTACCGCTGTCCAGCCACTCACCGACCTCTTCTGGGGTGTTAAAAAAGTAGGTTTTGTCCCGTGCCACCACTCAGTTTTGCAGGAAAGAGGAGAGAATATTTTAGGCCAGCAGTGCGGAGACGTCGCTTTGCCTCCAAGAAATCGTGCCTTTGACGTTGTACTTGGACAGTGTAGTCTGGGAAAAACATTATTGTAGCATTGTCTATAGGAATTTCTCCGAGTCGTCTGGTTTCTCGTAACACCGTGTCTCTGTCTCTATAGTTCAATATCCGGAAGAGGAGCGGCCTCGGGTTAGTGCCTGTGGTGTGGGGTCTCGTAGGAACTCGGTGTGCCCTCTCCACTACAAAGTATGGCGAAAGCGTACCTTCAGGTAGTAAGTTTCTGAGCCAGTCCTCCACACGTTGGGCATGTTGACTTCCTTCCCATTTTTCCGGGACCCCCACGAGCCTGATGTTATTGTGTCTTGCCCTCCCTTCCGCATTCTCAGCACGGTCTTCCAGGAATTCTACTCTGTTCAGGAGGTCCTGTACCTGCTTATCCGTCTGGGTGACTTTGGGTTCGAGTTCTTTGACTGCTCCCTCCAGTGTCTTGGTCCGATCAGTTAGCTTCCTATGGTCGTCTCGCAGGTGGGTGAGATCGATGGCAACACTGTCTATTTTGGACTCCAGTGAGGTTCTGGTCAGTTGGAGCGACTGTTCCATGCGCTCCATAGCTGGTAGCACGCTGTCTAGTCTCGTGGCCACTTGACCGGCAGCCATCTTGCCCTGCGATTTTTCTGTTTTACCCTTTGGCGGGGCACCTCCAGTCCCAGTGCGGGTCCGCACCCCTCCGGACATGTGCAGGGTCGCCCGGTGAACAGTTCAGACTGTGCAGCAGAAGGGGAACACTTCATCCAGTGTGCGACTCAGGCAATGGCCGCGATGTGTAGTTCTGCCCACGGTATCTCCAGTTCCCACGCGGGCGGCCAGTCGGCGCCTCCCCCTCCGTATACTCCAGGTCGTTGGGTAGGATGGAACGGTAGCACACGCTGCCGGTGTGACGGGCAAGGGCTGTCAAGCAGAACCTCGCCTCCCTCTGAAGCAGGGTCTCTGCGCTGTTCGAGGCACAACGAGGAACCAGTGCCAGGGCCGTGTGCGGGTTCTCTGGGTCCGTGTCCGAAAAGGCAGGGAGGCAGAGAGGCAGAGCAATGTCGTCCGCAGGCCGCACCTGGAGGCCCAGGCGCCAGGCCCAATCCACGGCCTTTCGCGTCGTATTCCACCGGTCGGGCGGCAGCCAGCCCCGCGAGTAGTCTATGAAAGAGTCCGGCGCAGAGCGGGCTGCTGTAGGCCTTCGGTACAAGGAGCGGCTAAACCGCCAAATGTAGGTGTGCGTCGGTCAGTATGCTGGTTCGGGCAGCGTCGCCGCAATCAGAGCGGGGGGTTCACAATGCGCTAGCAGCGCCAGCAGGTGTTCGGCGGTTCCTTCGTGCGTGGCCCCAGTGCCCGTCGCGGGTTCTCTGCAGCATCCGCTGTGGCAGCGCGGGTAAGCGAGGAGGGGTCTTACCGGGTGGGCCTGGTCTCTTGGCAAGGCTCAGAGGTGGGGCCCGTCAGCCGGTTCCGCCACCCCACCGGTATGCCGCCAGTAATGGCACAGGAGCCGCGTCGTCCTCAGGTGTGTCGTCAGGAGGCCAGGCAGGCGCGCCTCTCGCCCGGGTCAACAGCAGCGCGGCAGCCGCGGGACCGGGGCCAGGCGCCCGCTGTTCTCCCAAGTCGGGCCCCTCGCTGGTGACCAGTAGTGAGGTGGAGAGGGGTTCAGGGCTGCCAGAGGGCTCCCGTAGTTCAGTGCCAGCTGACCGGGCGGCCGCGCCTGCTAGGGTATGTGCCTCAGGTTGAGGCCTGGGCGCCGGGCCTGATCCGCGTCCTCTCGTAGTTTTTCCGCCGCGTGAGAAGCAGCAAGTCCCGCAGGAGGGCCGTAGGACAGGCCGGTGCGGACCGCGCCGGGTCTCCAAAACCAAAGTCGGTGAGGATGCCGAATATTGCTCTAGGAAGGTCCGCCTGCAATTTCGGGCGGCAACGGTTAATTTTGGCGGAGAATCGGCCCAGGGAAGGGGAGCTTAACTCGGAGCTCTACCCTAGTGCGACCTCCGCCATTGCGTGCTTAGCCACACCCCCCTTGGTCTAATTTTTCTCATAACATTTTTCTGGAGTTTTATTGTGTTGCGTGTGACTTTTTCCACTGTGTATGCACTGCTTAATTACTTTGCACATTGCCTTTGATTTAAGCTGCAATGTGTCACGCTACCTGGGTTGAGCACAGGTTTATTTTAGTTGTTTGTGTGACATCTACCAGGTGGCGGTCTTATCCTTTGAGGTGGACACATGTCCACACCAAATAATAATCTACTTTCCTACGTACTGGCTTTAAAATTGAGAAATATATGACATGCTGTGAATTCAAGGGGTATCAGTACCAGAATATACTGGGTGTCACTGGGGCCGACATTTGCATTGTAAAATTGAAGCGATGTAACAGACCGCAAGAATAAGAACATCCTGGGCATTGACTGGGGACCAACATCCGAATAATGAAATTGATGTGATGTAAAAGATTGCTGTAGGAAATCCACATTTTCTACGTGGTTACCCCGATTCTTTCGCCTCTTGCTAGACCTTCTGTTTTTACTGCTTTTAGAACGTTGTGCACTTTACCCCTTCTAACCAGTAGTAAAGTGCCTGTGCTAACTCTTTAAACATGGTTGACTTGGCATATTCCTAATTAGTATATTTAACTTACATATAAGCCCCTGGTAAATGGTACAAGATGTACCCATAGTTTGTAAGTAAAATATCACTAGTGGAAAGCACTGTGAGAAATTGGGTTAGTTGAGGGGGGTGAAACCCTACTCAAGCAGCAACCACAATCCTTTCAAACCCTAAATTAACCTGCACCCAAACATCTAGTAACTTGGCAAAGAGCAGGCAGGCTTAACCTAGAGGCAATGTGTGAAGTATTTATGCAGCAATTGAAACAGTAATAAAGTGAAAAACACAACTCACAAAAAATCCCAAACCAGTTTAGAAAATAGAGTCATTTTTAAAAAATAATTTAAGACCCAAAACAACAAAAATACAATCAGTAGAACTGGAGATATGCAACTTTAAAGATTTAAGTGAAAATAGCACCAAAAAGCACAAGCTCCGGGTGTGGTTTCTGGTCGTGCCGGTTCAGGCCATCCACGATGGAGTGCGGGCTATCTACTGGAACCCAGGTAGGCACGCTAAACAAGAGTCCCTTAAATCCTGGTTGCATGATCCCTCATCAAGGATGTGTTGCGCAGCTGAGGTGTTGCGGGGTTATAGTGTGGAGATGCGTCGCATAGTATCGGTTCCAGGGAGCTGCAAGGCTGTGATGTGAGATCCTGCATCGTTGTCAAGGATGCCGTCGAAAAGGGGCTTGCGATGTGAAATCCTCCATCGAAAATGCATCATGCACCGGCTGGTTTCAAAGGAGTTGTGGGGCTTGCGAAGAGGAGTTCTGCACCAACATCTAGTATGCCGTCAAGGAGGGGCAAAGACCTGCGATGAGGATGGATCGCACAGCAGTGTTTCCAAAGAGGCCGTGAGCTACGATGCAAAGTCTTGCATTGGGGCTGCACCATACAGTGGTTCTGGGAGGCGATGAGTCGCACTGTGTGGTTCTGCTGAGACCACAGCTGGCCTGGTAGAGCACTTTCATGCCCACTTCCAAGGGTCCAGGAATGAGATAGCATCACTTGGGAAGGTAGGGCTCACAGCTTGCAGAGCCCAAGTGCTGGGTTCAAGGCTGTTGTAGCCTGTTCTCTTCCTAAGCTTTGACCAGTCAAATAGCCTTTGGAGTCACTCTGGTGGTCCTGAGTCCAACATGCAAATCCATTCATACAGACAGGAGGGCAGCAGAGTGGCAGTCCTTCCTGCAGCACAGAAGAACAGCAGTCTTTCTTCTGAGTCTTCCATAGGTCTAGATGTGATCTGAAGAGTCAGGTCTGAGAGTCCAATAGTTATACCTGGTGCCCACTTTGAAGTAGGAGAAGGTTCTGGCAGTTTCCACCCTCCACAGCTATTTGCAATTTGCTGCCTCATTGCCCTGGCCTTAGATTGTCCTAGGTCACAATAGACTAGTACCAAGCCCTTTCTGAGTATGCTCAGGAAGAGTCTTTGTAATGAACATGTGTGGTAGGTGACAGCTTCTGCCCCCTCATCAAGTCAGAGATGACCCATCCTGCCAATACCTATGGCTCCCTCTCGCACCCAGGCCAAAGACGTGGACTCCAATGGTGATAAGGCTAAGCTTCTGTTCAAGCTTCATGGATACTACAAGCTACAAGAGTACTTTCCTGTAACTGCCCAGCCGACTACTGGCAACTGGACTGGACCCTGCTGTTGGCCTCTGTCTTACACTGTGTGAATCTCTGGATGGCTCCCTGGGTGGCTTCATAAGTGTACTCCTGTGGTGAATTGGGACTTCAAGTCCTAAGTCAAAAGGTATAAACTTTGACCAGGATGAACGTGGTTGGTTTATCTGACCTGCACTCCATTGTGACGTGCCTCAAATTGCGCCTACATCCTGGTCTACTGCAACCATGCACTATCATTGGCCATTTGTGCTTCTTAGCTCTTCTCCTATTGAAAACTTAACACATGTATATCTCCGGTTCTCCTTATTAGATTTTTGCCATTTTGGTTTGGGTGTTTTATTGTTTTGCATCTTAGGTTTATTAGTATTTTACATATTGCCTCATGTTTAAACTTATCAAAAACAAATTGCCAGCAAGGGATTTGTTTCACATTTGAATATGCAGCATCATAGATCTTCAATGAAAGATGATTTAGATCCACACTGTATACATCAGTAGCTGTATCGATATTTTTAAAGAAAATTCAATTGTTTGAAACAATGCATAAAGTCATCATGCGAAGCTACCACACTAGCTGCATTGTTTCAAACAATTGAATTTTCTTTAAAAATATCGATACAGCTACTGATGTATACAGTGTGGATCTAAATCATCTTTCACTGAAGATCTATGATGCTGCATATTCAAATGTGAAACAAATCCCTTGCTGGCAATTTGTTTTTTATAAGATTATCTGCCCAAGCTCGCAAGGGTTTATTGGGTTAACCCCCCTTCCTTTACTCTTGTTTAAACTGTCAGCTCTGCGCCATAGCTACCAAGGGGTCGAGCTCAGTTTAATTTTGTGACTTTGAGTGTTCTCCCTGACAAAGGGTTGTGATTATTTCTTGAGATGGGTAGTCATCCACTCCCAATAATAATAAAGTTGCTTACAAATATGAATACCAAAATAGCCCATAGTCTTCCTCGGAACTCTAGAATACTAATACTGATGTCATGGATAAGACTACAAGTAGCAGAAAAGCTGTGGTCTTGCTGGGGATCACCAAATAAATATAAACTAGTCTAAAGTACAAGTACCGGAATACTCTGGGATTTCACTCGGACCATCACCTAAATAATACAGATGCTGAAGCTACCTCTGCTTCTTCCGATGTGAAAATACATCTTTGTTATAGGAGCATAGCAGTTTATTTCTCAGTACTGAAGCTATCTAGAGAACCCATGGAAATCTCTCACTTGGGCACATACTTGTAAGGCTCATGCCCTACACCTTATTGGCAGGAGTGTGCAGAACATGTGAATCTACAGACTCTGACCACTATCTGGTGGCCTTCTCAATCACGCTAATAAAACCACCTCGAAAAAAGGAGCCAGCATATAGCAACAGACATAGGAAATGGAGGAATTTTGAGGGAAGCAGTTTCTTGCAGGCTCTGTCTACTAATACCCCCATCCTTCACACTAATATTAACCAACAAAGTCAGGAAGTAAATAATTGGATTAAAGGTGCACTGTTTGATCAGAGTCTAAGAAGCCCTTCCTCCATTTCCGTTCTAACTTTTTACAAGCATGTTTCGCCATCCTTAAATTCTGGTTGTACCAAGGTGCGCTCTTCGTGCTCCTTCGCAGGAGCACGAAGAGCGCACCTTGGTACAGCCAGAATTTAAGACTCTGATCAAACAGCATATAAACTAAAGCTGAGACAGTACCATGCACTCATAAAGAAAACAAGAGCAGAATACTACACAGAGAAGATTGAAACAGCGGATAATTCCTCCTAGGAATTATTTGGCATTTTCGAAGAACTATCCTCATTAGACAGAACAGTAACACCTGCCCCTTGTTCAGAAGACTCTTGCAATAAAATCGCAGAATTCTTCGCTGAAAAGGTATCTAAAATATATGACAAATTCCCAGACAGTGCACACAACGGACATCCAAATGATAAAGAACAAATGATGGAGCGGGGGGGGGGAAATAGTATCTGCCAGTTTACCCCTCCTGCACTAGAAGAGCTCGAAAAGATAGCTCGTAGCATAAAATCAGGATCACCACTTGACCCAGCTACACCTAATGTAGTATGTACCGGTCTAAGTACAATACTACCCCACATCCAGCAGCAACTAGTAATGTCCTTCAAAGAAGGGTTAGAACCTGACTCATGGAAACAAGCCATTGTCCGCCCACTAAAAAAAAGCCGACAGCGGTTGGGAACATCATGGAAAATCTGCGTCCAGTCTCACTACTCCCTTACTTCTCAAAAATAGCGGAAAAAGTGTTCCATATACAGTTAGGGGCTCATATTAAGACACATGATCTACTGCATCCAACACAATCTGGTTTTAGATCATCCTATTCAACAGAGACAGCACTGCTCTTCGCCACAGAGTCGATACGGAAGAGAGTGGATGAAGGTCAGACTACTGTGCTGGTGCTTTTAGACCTCAGCGCAGCATTCGACACGGTATCACATGAGGTGCTAGTACATCGACTCAGAAGAGGCGGTGTGGATGGGACGGCCCTGAAATGGATTATTTCCTACCTACATGGGAGAAGCTTTCAGGTAGCACAAGACATACACACCTCCAAACACATCAAACTGGAACAAGGAGTTCCACAGGGGTCAATACTGAGCCCAACGCTGTTTAACCTATATGTGGCCCCCTTGGCCGAAATAGTGTAGAAGCATGGTGTGACAATAGTGTTATACGCAGATGACACACAACTAGTGGTCACTTTAACACAAAAATCTGCTATAGCGGCCAGTGGTTTTTCAAACTGCCTAAAAGAATTAGCAGGTTGGATGACAGATAACTGTCTAAGGCTCAACGGAAACAAGGCAGAAATACTCATAGTAGGAAATACACCTTCCATCTGGTCATCGGCTTGGTGGCCAGCAAACTTAGGTCAGACTCCAACACCAAGGACAGAGGTGAATAACCTGGGGATATGGATTGACCAGATACTATCTTTTGAGACCCAAATCAAATGGGTGACAGGCAGATGCTTTGGAATCCTAAGAATATTGAGGAAGACCCTAGATATCCTACCCAAGAAAGACCTTGACTCATGCACTAGTCACTTCCAGGCTGGATTATGGAAACTTGCTGTACCTTGGTGCTAACAAAAAAGGGCTAAAAGATTCAGTATGTCCAGAATGCGGCAGCACGTCTTGTTCTGAATCTGCCAAAGAGAGCATCCTCAAAGAATGCACTAAATTCATTGCATTGGTTACCGATACAGAAACGAATCACATTTAAGGCCCTGTGCACTGGACATCGAATCTTGCATGGCAGGTGTCCAGTCCACTGTACCTTAATGACCGGAAGACTTCTTACGAGACAGGAAGACAACTGATATCCACAGGGACACATCTGATGAAAGTACCGAGGATTAGGAGGGCACGAATGGGAGCACGCTCCTTCGGCTATCCGGCAGCAAAAAGCTGGAACTCCCTTCCTTTGGCCCTGAGGGGGGAATCATCGGAGAAACTTTTCCGAAAAAAACTAAATACCTGGTTGTATACACAAGAATAAAATAGCACTTGAGCTGACAATACAACATTCTAAAGGATGATTAGCGGTCTTTAATAGCACGGGTACCCACCAGTGGGCGTAACCAGGCGCTCTACAAATATAGAAAATTAATTAAATTAATAGTTAGTGGGTAAGTAACCTTTCTTTAACATCTCTGGAGTAAGCAAAACACTAAGAGGGAAGCATTCTCTACTACTGGGCACCCCCACGCATATAAACAAATCTAGTGAAGAGCTCCTTCACAGACCACATCCTAAAAATCTGTAACTCTCATTCAAGAATTATATGGGTAGCTGACTCTCCTAAAGTGTTCAAAACTACAATGAAGAACCATCTTACCACCTGCCAACTCAACAACCTGCTAACTCCTATGCATGAACTCTCCACCTGGCATAGACAATTCTGACCTGATGTTTTTGATGAAATTGTTGTAAGAATAGAGTGAGCCCTATAGTAATACTTCTTTTTTTTAAAACTCTTTTTATTTGTCAACAAGAGGGCAAAAAACTCATCACATTATTACATAAAGAAAAACAGAGAACATGACTTGAAAACTAAAAGCAGGATGACATACATCATTAAGCAGCAACAGATTGCCAAAACATAACAGCTATCAAGATCAGACACAGTTACATTCACATAGACTTACTTCTAAAATAAATGCCCCCATATTGCATTTAATTTTGTCAGAAAGCAGAAACCTCTTACTTTTGCCAGTGCATGTTCCATTTCATACGTTTCCCTAACCAGCATCCACCAATCACTTATAGAAGAAGGTTTTGGAGCAATCCATACCCGGGCAATTGCCAGCCTAGCGGCAACCAATAGTATTGAAGATAACCGGGTGAGTCTGTGATTCGTATTCTTAAAACCAATCATAATTTCCATAACCGTAATTGGTGAGTCTATCCCCAATCTCTGAGAGAATACTTGACCCACCTGCTGCCAAAATATCTCTAATTCTGGGCATGTTTCAAACATATGCGTTATGTTAGCCGCATACAAATTACATCTAGGACATTTCTGCCAATCATTAATTAAACCAAGCGGAGCCCATTTAGCAATTTTTCCTGGCGTATAGTACAACAAACATAGTTTGGAATTGCTGTAGCCGCAAATTGATAGAATGTACTGAGTCATCGATAATACTTAATGCTTGTTGGATCGCAAAAGGTGTGACCCCCCCTATCTTCAAAGTCTTGCTCCAGCGCTCCGCCAATCTTTCGCAAGCCCTTTGTCTATAATTATTGAAGCATTTATACATGTGGCTTATCAAAGATTGTGTCTTCTCACTATGCAAGCAATACTATATCTCAGAGTTAGACGTTTTTATCAGGGTTAAATGTATCAAGAAATAATCCCCAATTTGAAGATATTTGAAAAACATATGTTCTGGTAACTTATACTGCAACTGCAAGTTCCTGAAGGATACAAAACCATTATGATCAAATATATCCCCAAGACAGATAATCCCATACCTAACCCACATTTACTAACGGCATCTTGGAACACCTCCGGGAATAGTGGATTGCCCCATAGGGGAAGTTTATCATAATAAAACAATATATTACATTTATATAATATAGCACACTATATATCTATATCTATATATATATATGAAAAAGATTTTATTGAAACGCGTTAGGCTGCAATCCTTGAGTCTCACAGTCAACAGGGCATTGCTGATTCCATGAGTGCCCCCTGCCAGCTGGGCAACTTTGGAGCTTTCATATTAACGCGGCAGGCCCTGCCGCGAGGGAGGCACCGCCGTGAGAAGTGAAGCGGGTCGGCGAGCTGTCATCCTGCGCAGCTCGCAAACGATGGGATCAGCGCCGAAATATAGACTCTGATACTCTGGGAGCCCATCCAGGGCATGAATCAGTGGACATGAGTCGAATGGCACCTATCAAGGTACTATCAGCGCCGCACTACTAATACCACAATGCTGTGGGACACTGCAGTAACCGCCCTGTGAGCGGCAACCTATCAGGAGGTAGCAGTCGAAATTAAAGGTGTGGCGCTTCATGCCATTTTACACATGAAAACGGCCTCTGAGGAAGATTTTATTGAAACGCGTTAGGCTGCAATCCTTGAGTCTCACAGTCAACAGGGCATTGCTGATTCCATGAGTGCCCCCTGCCAGCTGGGCAACTTTGGAGCTTTCATATTAACGCGGCAGGCCCTGCCGCGAGGGAGGCACCGCCGTGAGAAGTGAAGCGGGTCGGCGAGCTGTCATCCTGCGCAGCTCGCAAACGATGGGATCAGCGCCGAAATATAGACTCTGATACTCTGGGAGCCCATCCAGGGCATGAATCAGTGGACATGAGTCGAATGGCACCTATCAAGGTACTATCAGCGCCGCACTACTAATACCACAATGCTGTGGGACACTGCAGTAACCGCCCTGTGAGCGGCAACCTATCAGGAGGTAGCAGTCGAAATTAAAGGTGTGGCGCTTCATGCCATTTTACACATGAAAACGGCCTCTGAGGAAGATTTTATTGAAACGCGTTAGGCTGCAATCCTTGAGTCTCACAGTCAACAGGGCATTGCTGATTCCATGAGTGCCCCCTGCCAGCTGGGCAACTTTGGAGCTTTCATATTAACGCGGCAGACCCTGCCGCGAGGGAGGCACCGCCGTGAGAAGTGAAGCGGGTCGGCGAGCTGTCATCCTGCGCAGCTCGCAAACGATGGGATCAGCGCCGAAATATAGACTCTGATACTCTGGGAGCCCATCCAGGGCATGAATCAGTGGACATGAGTCGAATGGCACCTATCAAGGTACTATCAGCGCCGCACTACTAATACCACAATGCTGTGGGACACTGCAGTAACCGCCCTGTGAGCGGCAACCTATCAGGAGGTAGCAGTCGAAATTAAAGGTGTGGCGCTTCATGCCATTTTACACATGAAAACGGCCTCTGAGGAAGATTTTATTGAAACGCGTTAGGCTGCAATCCTTGAGTCTCACAGTCAACAGGGCATTGCTGATTCCATGAGTGCCCCCTGCCAGCTGGGCAACTTTGGAGCTTTCATATTAACGCGGCAGGCCCTGCCGCGAGGGAGGCACCGCCGTGAGAAGTGAAGCGGGTCGGCGAGCTGTCATCCTGCGCAGCTCGCAAACGATGGGATCAGCGCCGAAATATAGACTCTGATACTCTGGGAGCCCATCCAGGGCATGAATCAGTGGACATGAGTCGAATGGCACCTATCAAGGTACTATCAGCGCCGCACTACTAATACCACAATGCTGTGGGACACTGCAGTAACCGCCCTGTGAGCGGCAACCTATCAGGAGGTAGCAGTCGAAATTAAAGGTGTGGCGCTTCATGCCATTTTACACATGAAAACGGCCTCTGAGGAAGATTTTATTGAAACGCGTTAGGCTGCAATCCTTGAGTCTCACAGTCAACAGGGCATTGCTGATTCCATGAGTGCCCCCTGCCAGCTGGGCAACTTTGGAGCTTTCATATATATATATATATATATAGTATCTCGTATAGTCTTAAACTTGACTCTTTTAAAGTAATTCGGGTCATCAATTCTATATAGATTCATGCTGCTATCATCACCCAGCTTGAATTGATTAAAAAAAAATCATATATGCAGGAATTAGGAGGCTGCTAAAGCGCCCAGCAAAAGCAGACCAAAAATGCATTTTAAAATCAGGAAAATCCAGCCCTCCCTGCTTATATGGAAGTTTTAGCAAGTCTATTGCTCACCAGGCTTTTCTATAGCCCCACATAAAGTTGCTTAAAACAGCTTCCAATCTCTTAAAAAAGAGTTAGGAACCCGCATGGAATGGATCCAAATAGGTACAAAAATGTGGGTAGTATCTTCATTTTAATAATATTGGATCGCCAATAAAACCTATAGGCAATTTATGCCAATTCTTTATGGTCTAGCTGTATCTTTCATTAAAGATTCATAGTTTAAAGAGAATATCCTATCCATCTGTGCAGATAGCTTAACCATCAGTAGGTAGCCACAGAACAAACCTCATGAATTGATTTTTCAGCTTTAAAATTAAGAAGTGTTTGTGTTTTTTTAACGTTTAGTTTATACCCTGAAATAAGGCCAAACTTGGCTGCTTCGTCTTCAATGACCTTAACCGCTCTTGCTGGTTCCACTGTTAAAACGCAATATTGTCTGCATAGTCGATAACCTTGAGCGGCATTGCACCTGAGACTAATGGCGTAATTTGAGAGTTAAGCTGCAAAGCACAAATAAAGGCCTCAAAATATAAAGCAAGTAGCAAAGGCGATAGAGAACAGCCCTGCTTAGTACCGCAGAGGATCGAGAAAGTTAATGACTGTAGACCTAAATATACTAGTTTAGCTTGAGGTTTGTTATATAGAGCTTGTATCCATTGTTTATATTGTCCCTTAACACCAAACATTGCAAGTATAACCCACAAGAAATCCTAACCCACCCTATCGAAAGCCTTTTTGGGGTCTAAAAGTACCATATCAAGAGGGATTGTCATCTTTCCTGCCATATCGAAAGCTCCAACCACCATGTTAATGTGGGCTGTAGTATCCCTACCTTGAATGAAACCATGTTGATGAAGAGATACTAGCCCCAGCATAACTGGGGCAAGACGATTCGCAAGTATTTTTGCGAATATATTAGCGTCAGCGTTGATAAGCGAGATTGGCCGGTACGAGCCGAATTCGTCAGGTGGTTTATCCTTTTTTAGAAAGGAGACTATCAGGGTCATATTCCATGACTCTGCTATCTTTCCACTTGTACCAATACATTGTATAACCAAGCTGAGCGGCAGGGACAAAACGTCTTTAAAAAGCTTATAAAATTTGATGGGTATAAAATCTTCCCCAGGCGACTTACCAGATGACAGGGTGGATATTGCTTTCCTTTGAGATATCCTTTTCTAATATAGCTGATGTCTTTTCACTCATAGTTGCTAAATATATACCCTGAAGATACCGTTGTATGTCTTCCACTTTTGGTGCGATAGTTGGGGTATATATCTTTTGGTAATAGCTGGGAAATTGTTCTAGAATCTCTTGTGGTTGTGAATGGGATATGTGTATCAGAGGGGTGTGCAGTTCCTAACTGGATGTGTGGGGAAAGGGAGGTCTTTCTTCGTGATGCCCTCACACACCCCGGAGGATGTCATGCTTAATCATTGGGCCTTGCTCCTCGTCGGGGCGGCGCTACAATGCCCGTAAACGGGGCTCTTTGTCGGAGATCTTTTGAAGAAGCCATAGGGTCCGTGCGGGTGTCAGGGCTGAGTAGTGCACGGGTAAGTAAAGTTAAAAAGGTCAGGAGCAATCCTACTCTGACTTAGTTTTAATATTAAGGTAGCTCGAGCCTCATTAAAAAGTGTGGAAGCCCTAAGTGGATGTAATGTTCCTAAAGGGCTGCTAAAGTGTAGTTGGTCAACATGTTTTGTGCCCTATTTACCCCTAATGGGTCATCTGGCACTTCATCAGGACAAGAAGAAACTAAATTGTGAGTGGTGGACTACCGTCTGGGTCTATAATTATTAATTAGTTGCCAGACTCGGTAGGGGGTACGCTAGCAGGCTAGTACTGGCGTACTGTAGACCTGGTGAGAAGGGGAGAAAGAGAAAACAAAAGGAGGACAACCAAGTAGACATTAAAAACAGGAATGTGTGTCATCGTCCTCCATCAACAGTAATAATGCCAGCTTTAATTAAACTGTAATGAAGCATGCACATGCATGTGTGACTTAGTAGATTTTAGCTTGCTTGTTGCAGATCAATGTGCTCCAGTGTAGCAGAAGCTTAAGGGGTACATTAGTGTGATCTGCAAATATCAATCACGGTGGTCAGGAGGACAAATGACTTGTGCATCACACTAGTTTACAATTGCCAGTTCGAGCATAATTAGGCAGGAAGTAATTAGTAATTGTATGTGTGTTTGGTATCCAGCATGTCCAGCTTAGCCTGGCTTTTTAAGCAGATGCTGATTGCCAGTCTTAGTGGTCATGCAAGAGGACCATGCATGCAGTGAGGAACAGGCCTATGCTGATGTAGATTGTTTGAGGGGTATACCTCTGCGACCCAATTTTGTGGTCCTTGCATGACTAATGCCGGGCTTTAAAAATACAAATGGAAATTGGCTTAGACCGGGCGGTCACTAGGTATTCAAATGCCGGTATACAGTGATGGCGCTCTCATTGCTATATGTGGCTTAAAAAGTGTCAGTGGTTGCGTGCACGTGTTACCACTATATCAAATGGATCGTATTGGTATAATACCCCCCTCAAATCTGTTCTCCACTTAGCGGCCATGCTTACAACTGACGGTAAGCGTTCCAAACACATTTCACCTGCCATAAAGGACCTCACATGGCTTCCCATTGAAGGCTGATCCTCCTATAAAATCCCCTGTATTACATACAAAGCCCTTTATCAACAGACACCAATCTACCTCTCCAACAAACTCACAAAAGCAGGTTGCGCCCAGACGTTGAGAAGCACAAGCTCTCTTCTTCTTGTCCCCCAGCTGTTAAAAAAAAGCCTCCCAGTCACGCTCCTTCTCTGGAAAGGCCCCTAGCATTTGGAATGCCCTCCCCAAAGAACTATATATGAATATAGGAATGAAATATAGAAAGAATATAGGAATGTACCCATTCCTATATTAGTTTCAAAAAAGGCCTTAAAATTCACCTGCTCAACAAATACTGGGGTACATAAATCCTTCTCCTATCATTCCTGTTCTATCCACCCCCTCCTCCCTTAAACTCCTTTGCTTTCCCCCTCGCTCCTCACACTCCCCATCCTGACCCTCCTCCCCCCTACTTCCCTCTTTTTCCATCCAAACTTTTCCTTTTCCTCTCCTTCGTACAGACTCAATCCCCCCTGCGTTATGACCACTGAACCTACCCTTATGCACCTTTATACTATCATTGTCTGTATTGCTCTATTGACTCTTTTAGTCCACCATGTATAATTGCTTCATTTATTATTCAATTGCTCTGTAAATGTAAACATGTAAATGTAAATGTAAAGCGCTCTGATACCCCCGGGTGGAGCCAGCGCTATATAAAACTTCTTAAATAAATATGCTCTCATAGCTATATGCATATGCTATATGCTGATTAAAAATGCCAGTGTTTGCGTGCGTGTGTTTCCACTATATCAAATAGATCATTTTGGTATACTATGCCTGGAAAGGAAAAGCGATGGAAGAAAACTCACCCCTAGTACTGTAGCCTAAGCCTGACGGGGGAAGCAGATCATGCTGTTGCTCCAAGGCTCTGGAGAGAGTAGGAATGTAGCAAGGACGTGCAGTTATTGCTTACCGGAATTCCAGATATCGATGAGATACTCACATCGGGTGGCAGACAACAAGCTGTGAATCCTAACCATTGCTCGTGGCCCCATGCTGGTTCCTTCCAGGTTCTGCCTTTTATTGAGACATGTGAGGCATGCATAGGCTGGCGAGATAAACGGCGCGGCCATCTTGGGTGTGAATTTCTCAAGTTAGCTTTATTGAACCAAGTGTATCGGACACTACATGTGCCATCTTGTTCAATGGCCTCATTCGGCTCTAAGAGTTTTATGAACAGGTGGAAGTGTGTAAGCACAATTCCAGTTTTGTCAAGTGCTGAGATTAACTGTTGTATTTGAATCTGGACAACATTATGTGGGCAATTTTGGGATAGTGTCTAGTTCCAATATTTGGCGCTTGGGATGTTATGGAACAGGTCGGTGTTTAAAACTCATTCAAGAAATTTAGCGGTGCTTAGTGATGGTACAGAGGTTATAACCAGTGTGTGTTATAGAGGAAAGGCAGGAAGTAATACAGAGCGTGCCAAGTACTCTGTGGTCTTGTTGTTTGGTACGTGACATGGCACTTGCCAGTTGGGTTGGGCATCATTGGCACTAGTTGCTAACTCAAGTGAGGGGTATGTGTTTAGGTTAAGGTATTGTACATGAACAGGGGTAATGTGGGGGATATTGGAAAGTGAGGATTATTGGCATGGTCATCCCTAATGGTTCAGTTCCGCCCATGGGATATGATCGTTGAGCCCCCTGTTGTGCATTTTCAGTTTGAAAACCCAATATTGTTCCTTCCTAAATAAATCTTCTTTAATGATGTCGGGGAAAGCTTCAAGGATGGTCCAGTGTAGGTCATTTGGTGTATAGTTTTGTTCAACATAGTGTGCACACATCCTGGTATTGGTCTTTCTGCACCTGATGTTACTTTTATGTTAAGGGATTCTTGTTTTCACCGGACGTGTCGTCATCCCTATATACTGAAGGTGACAAGGGCAAGTGATTAGATTAACACAATTGCCTATTTCACAGTTGGTATGCCTGTTTTGATTCCATGTTCAGTTGTTGGTTAATGGATTGGTTTTGGTTGCTGAGGTGAGGGGACAGTCTATACATTGTCAACAAGGATAATGTCCCGTAACTGGTGGAAGGTTCCATAGTGTATTAGGGGCTGAGGGTGTATTTCTTTTTGGTCTTGTGTTGATGAGTAGGTCTTTGATGTTTGAGGTACGTTTGAATGCCTACCTAGGCTTGCTCAGAGATAATTCTCCTATCTGGAGTATTTTCCAATGTTTGTTGACGACCCTTTTTAACATATTTGATTCAGATGTGTAAGTTGTGACACATGTAATGAGATCAGACTTAGGTTTGGCATGTGTTTCCAGTATGGCCAACATGAGTGTGTTACAAGCTCTTTTCTGGGCATTATTTATTGTGCTGGGTGGGTATTGTCTCTCAGCTAGGTGCATACTTAATTCTGACACTTGTCTTTTGTAATCCGCCACGTTACTGCAGTTTCTACGCATACGTGAAAACTTAGCGTAAGGTAGGTTCTCTCTGAGAGCCTTGGGTTGGAAACTTTGGTAGAGTACTGGACAATGACTGTTGGTAGGTTTTTTATAAGTGATGGTATCCAGTTTGTCTTGTTTTTTGATGATCAGCAGGTCAAGGAAGTGAAGTTCTTGTTCTGAACTGTTAGCTGTAAATTTTAAGTAGGGTTTGAGACTATTGATCGAAGTAGGAAGGCAGGAATCTCGTTGGCATTGCCCTTCCAGACGACCAGGATGTTGTCTATATAGCAACGCCACAGTTCGACATTGTCTAAATAGGCGTTGGAGTCGGTGAGCACATACCCTGCCTGCCTCAAAGTCCGACATGTATAAACACGCCAGACTCGGGGTGAAGATACTGCCCATGGATGTACCCTGGATCTGGTGGAAAAGGCGATCCTTCAAATGAAAAGCGTTCTCAGTCCACACAATGTGTGCACATTCCATGACAAAGCTCATTGGGGTAGGCGAGGACCATGGGTTGCTGTGAAGTATTTTTTCCACAACCTCAAGTGTGTTCTGTTGGGGAATGTTGGTGTAGAGGGCCACTACATCTAGTGTTAGGAGAACATCAGGTTGGGAGCCCTCTTCATTGGTTTCCTTGATTAGTTTTAGGACATCTCTGGTGTCTTGGAGGAATGTGGGTGTGGTACAGACCAACGGTTGAAATAAGTGGTCACAGAATCTGGATAGACGCCCCCTGGGAGACAATTGGTCTCCCAGGGGACTGTTTGACGCCTTTGTGGATTTTGGGCAGAGTGTAGAAAAAGTCGTAGAAATTACTTTAGTCAAAAAGTCTGCATCATTTTTGGAAATCCACCCTTGGTTGAGGGCCGCTGAGACCATGCAATTCATGTGTTTGAGTAGACGAGGAGTGGGATCCTATGTTAGAGGAGCGTAGTAGCAGTTGTTCTCGAGCTGGCACAGGCATTCGATTCTGTAATCCGTGGTGGCCATAATCACTATTGCATGAGGCACAGGGTCAGACTGATTTGCATATGGCCATGTCTGAACTGGGGTGGCAGAGTGAGCTAAAGAACGGTGATGGATTAAACCCAGATCAGGTGACTGTGGGTGAGTGTTTGTATTGTCAACGCTCCGTCCATCATCCCCTTTGGTTTTTCCATAATCACTATTGCCTCACCCTTATCAGCCTCTTTTATGGTAATTGCTGGGTCATTGGCAAGGGTTTTTTAATGGCTTCAGCTTCTAGTTTAGATGTGTTTGAGAACTTGAGTTAGAGACAGGACAGCTCTTTCAAAGGTGAGGACTTCCGGAGGGACCATGTTTGTGTTCGGCGTGAAGTTGGATGACTTGCGCAGACCCGTGTCTGTTGGTGGAGATTCAG
The DNA here is from genome assembly GCF_964261635.1 of Lissotriton helveticus. Taxonomy (NCBI): domain Eukaryota; kingdom Metazoa; phylum Chordata; class Amphibia; order Caudata; family Salamandridae; genus Lissotriton; species Lissotriton helveticus. Next base: position 2,049,872,050 of record NC_136065.1, read on the forward strand.
GTTGATTGCCGAAATAGGCTTTAATGCAAATCTTCCTGAAAAGATTTTGTAGTTCGCAATCCAGTTTGGGGGTGGGGACGAAACCTAATCCCCATTTGAGTACGGTGGTTTCTACGCTTGTGAGGTCCGAGAGGTTCACAATCCATTTTTCATCTCCTGGTGGCTCCTCAATTCCATGTGCATTTGTTGTGTTTGGTCGTGCCAATGCACTTGCTTCGGTTTGTTCTGTATCCCTCTTCTTTTTCTGCCTCGCCCTCTGCCCCAGCCTCTGCCTAAAAAAGGTGTGGTTGGAAGGGAGCAACTTGTGGTGGTGGCCCATGTAGGTGGTTGGGATATTGCCACATCTGGGGTCCTCCAAAAGGACATCACACGATTTAGTAAGGAAAATATATACCCTTACCTCAAAGAAGACTACACACCCTCAGGAGACAATAACTCATCTGACGACAGCAGCAACTCATGCAGAAGAACTTACTCGTCAGGAACCTCAAGTGTGTTCTGTTGGGGAATGTTGGTGTAGAGGGCCACTACATCTAGTGTTAGGAGAACATCAGGTTGGGAGCCCTCTTCATTGGTTTCCTTGATTAGTTTTAGGACATCTCTGGTGTCTTGGAGGAATGTGGGTGTGGTACAGACCAACGGTTGAAATAAGTGGTCACAGAATCTGGATAGACGCCCCCTGGGAGACAATTGGTCTCCCAGGGGACTGTTTGACGCCTTTGTGGATTTTGGGCAGAGTGTAGAAAAAGTCGTAGAAATTACTTTAGTCAAAAAGTCGGCATCATTTTTGGAAATCCACCCTTGGTTGAGGGCCGCTGAGACCATGCAATTCATGTGTTTGAGTAGACGAGGAGTGGGATCCTATGTTAGAGGAGCGTAGTAGCAGTTGTTCTCGAGCTGGCACAGGCATTCGATTCTGTAATCCGTGGTGGCCATAATCACTATTGCATGAGGCACAGGGTCAGACTGATTTGCATATGGCCATGTCTGAACTGGGGTGGCGGAGTGAGCTAAAGAACGGTGATGGATTAAACCCAGATCAGGTGACTGTGGGTGAGTGTTTGTATTGTCAACGCTCCGTCCATCATCCCCTTTGGTTTTTCCATAATCACTATTGCCTCACCCTTATCAGCCTCTTTTATGGTAATTGCTGGGTCATTGGCAAGGGTTTTTTAATGGCTTCAGCTTCTAGTTTAGATGTGTTTGAGAACTTGAGTTAGAGACAGGACAGCTCTTTCAAAGGTGAGGACTTCCGGAGGGACCATGTTTGTGTTCGGCGTGAAGTTGGATGACTTGCGCAGACCCGTGTCTGTTGGTGGAGATTCAGGTTGATTGCCGAAATAGGCTTTAATGCAAATCTTCCTGAAAAGATTTTGTAGTTCGCAATCCAGTTTGGGGGTGGGGACGAAACCTAATCCCCATTTGAGTACGGTGGTTTCTACGCTTGTGAGGTCCGAGAGGTTCACAATCCATTTTTCATCTCCTGGTGGCTCCTCAATTCCATGTGCATTTGTTGTGTTTGGTCGTGCCAATGCACTTGCTTCGGTTTGTTCTGTATCCCTCTTCTTTTTCTGCCTCGCCCTCTGCCCCAGCCTCTGCCTAAAAAAGGTGTGGTTGGAAGGGAGCAACTTGTGGTGGTGGCCCATGTAGGTGGTTGGGATATTGCCACATCTGGGGTCCTCCAAAAGGACATCACACGATTTAGTAAGGAAAATATATACCCTTACCTCAAAGAAGACTACACACCCTCAGGAGACAATAACTCATCTGACGACAGCAGCAACTCATGCAGAAGAACTTACTCGTCAGGAAGCAATTCTAGAACCGACAGCCGAGAGGTACGCCAATCCAATCATCAACAAAGAACGCCATCAAACACAATGTATGGATATGGACCATCACCCAACCAGGGACCTGCACATTTCCAAGGACCCCAGACGTGGCAATACCCCAACTACCAACATGGGCCACCACCACTATTTGGGTTATGCCTCTTATAACTGCCTTCCCTGAGCCGTGAGGCTGACCCAATATTATCTTTAAAGAAAAATTCAAGCTGTTTCCTAATGTTAGCCAGATACTCATCATCTGAGAGTAGATATCTATGAAAAGAAAAGGGTCTAAGTGGCTTACTTTCAGCTGTGGTCCTGAATGACAATAATTTAGGGTTATGGTCAGATGTAACTCATGGGCATACTTCCAGATCTGATGAGAATAATATTTGCTCCGACACCCATGCCATATCGATTCTAGAATACAGTCTATGTAGGTAGAATAGGATGTATACCCTGGGATAGCTGTATACAAGTATCTCCATGCATCCCTAATTAAAGGGAGCCTCCTCAATTCTAAAATTGCCGCCCGTGTCTTCCGCATTCTATTGGTAGCCCCACGTCTAGTTGTATCTATACTATACTATAATCCATAACACAGTTAAAATCTCCCATTACCACCCACTCCCCCTATCAATTCAGCAATTCCATGTTCAGCAGATCAATAACAGAAGAATCCTCAATATAAGCCTCGTACAATGAGCAAAAAACATATTTCTTTCCCCTTATTTCCAACTCTGCAATTGCCCATCTACCCCTCTGATCAGCCAGTGTCTTATGTATCATACATGAAAAACGTTTATGCTTTAATATAGCAACGTTGAAGTACCTTGTGACGTACACACTACAGTTTCGTACCCCAAGTGTTTAAGAAGACTCCGATACTTAAATGAAAGATGCATCTCTGTTAGCAAGACTATCTGGGGATTATACGTTCTCAGCTCTTCACAGACAAGTTGCCACTTAATTCTAATATTAAGGCCTGCGAAATTCCAAGCAAGACTTTTAATCCAATCCATTACAAAGATTATTCCCTTCCACCTTATGACTACCCAACCTTGTATACATCCTAATTTCTGTACTCATTTCCTTTTCATTATCTCTGTTTACAAGCTTGCTTCTTAATTTCTTATACGCCATTGTGTTGACCTTTTCTTGCCCTTCCAGAGTCCACCCCTGTATACCCTGGGATAGCTGTATACAAGTATCTCCATGCATCCCTAATTAAATGGAGCCGCCCCAATTCTAAAATTGCCGCCCGCCCCTTCCGCATTCTATGGGTAGCCCCACGTCTAGTTGTATCTATACTATACTATAATCCATAACACATTTAAAATCTCTCATTACCACCCACTCCCCCTCCCAATTCAGCAATTCCATGTTCAGCAGATCAATAACAGAAGAATCCTCAATATAAGCCCCGTACAATGAGCAAAAAACATATTTCTTTCCCCTTATTTCCAACTGTGCAATTGCCCATCTACCCCTCTGATCAGCCAGTGTCTTATGTATCATACATGAAAAACGTTTATGCTTTAATATAGCAACGTTGAAGTACCTTGTGGCGTACACACTACAGTTTCGTACCCCAAGTGTTTAAGAAGACTCCGATCCTTAAATGAAAGATGCATCTCTGTTAGCAAGACTATCTGGGGATTATACGTTCTTAGCTCTTCACAGACAAGTTGCCACTTAATTCTAATATTAAGGCCTGCGAAATTCCAAGCAAGACCTTTAATCCAATCCATTACAAAGATTATTCCCTTCCACTTTATGACTACCCAACCCTGTATACATCCTAAGTTCTGTACTCATTTGTCATTTCCTTTCCATTATCTCTGTTTACAAGCTTGCTTCTTAATTTCTTATATGCCATTGTGTTGACCTTTTCTTGCCCTACTAGAGTCTACACGACCCCACCAACCGTTCGCCCTAAGCGGCCCCACCCCCTCCCCATTTCGTGAAGAAGGAAACATCCCCTTTTATGAGCTGCTGCTGATTTGGCAGCTTCTTGGAGACAGTCCCCCCACGGTGACTCCCCAGCTGAGCCCACACCCATTACTCAAAAATCATTATGGATTAACAGTTACAAGAAAACCCCCAAAAAAAGGCATAGAGATAAGGAAATCGAGAGGACAACGAAAAGAAGAAAGTGGTCGAAAAACAGTCTACCCCCTCCAACTTTTTCAACCAAAAAGCAAAGACCTAAAACTTTATCCGACGCCCCAGTATGCCATCTGCCAATAGCAATGCTTCTTAACCTTTTTACTTCTGTGGACCCCCCATTAATCACTACTGGAAACTGAGGACCACTGCCTACGCAATTTCTATGATTTGAATCTCGAAACAATACACAAAAATGCAGAAAAAGTATACGTCATATAGATCTGAAATATTTTATTAAATTCACAAACAAAAAAGATGCCAATGACGAAGTTTTTATTTTAATGGGAATGTTACAGCTTTTCAAAATGTCGTTTTATGTCTAAAGAAGGCGCAATATGTTAGACTTTAGCATATCCCTTTGTTTTTTGGCTCCTAATCCATGTTTTCATTTTGTCAGTGCCTACCCGTTCCTTCAATTGCAGCCACCAATTGTACATACTGTATTCTGTTTGATGTAATTGTGCTGCTCCCACGAATCATGCTGAGGAAGCCAACTTAATTTTAGCCCCCTATATCAAATTCCTAACATTGGCAGAGCTTTAAAAAAATGTTTTATCTATGATTCATTAATCTGTTACTGTTTGCAAAACCACCAGGGGACGTGAAGCCCAGGTTAAGATCCACTGTACTATGGAATGACTTTGTCTAAGTTATCATTTCTGGATGCTAAACTTTGTTTTTCCATTTTCTTATATCAGGTTTTCAAGTTCTTTATAGGAGATTCATTTATAGGGAGTGAATATATATAAATACATTTCATATAACCATCTTTATCCTGAAAATATGAGATGGATCCAGTTCATGGAGCTGCATCGGGCACCTCTTTTCCACAGTGCCCAATGGACCAGGTGTCCACCCTCTGCTAAATTCCCCCTGACTTTGTCTTTGATTTAAGTCAGGCTGCAAGTGCATGCACTCAAGCCAGTACAGAATCAATAGAAAACAGCAATAATGGCACACGTGGAAGATGTGAGAGCACAAAGCCTTGCTTTAGGGTACATTGTGGTACGCTGTGGCAGTACAAATGTACATCCGAAGTTATTGTAAGTCTGGCTACAGATGGAGCAGCACTACCTTGTACCACTTGTCCATAAAACCTGTTCCATACCTGGTCTCCAGTTTTAATTGTCACATCTTTTCTGGTCAGCTCGTCGTATCCGGTGTCCCTGTTTGTTTCTTGTGTAATGAACATGGCTTCGACGAGCCCCCACTTCAGCAGTGTCGCCTCTGCAGGGAACAAATAAACATTGCTCACTTAAAGCTATGAGAATACCACTGCCCTCCCTGTGCCAGGCTGGCACTCTGGAACGATGCAGGTAGGTATGATAATAGGGAAGCACAGCAAAAGGGATGTCTCCCCTTGGCAGATCTGTGGAGGAGAGGTGAATGGGGCAGCAGCCAAGCATTGCCAGGGCCAGGGCCATATGCAGAGGCACGGACAGAAAAGAGTGGTAGGTAGGACAGACTGCCAATATCAAAGGCAAAACAATCCTTGGATTGCCCCTGATTCAATGAACTTCTCTGTTATTAACTGGCTGCTTTAAAGTCTCTTTTTGCTCACCCAGCATCACCAAAATGGCTACCCTGCCACATAGACTGTCTCGGATTGGTGCAGGCGAACCCCACACAAGTTACTGTTACAACGCCTACCGTGTTCATTGCAGGTGGTCTGTGCAACTTTTTTCCTCAAAGCTCGGGTGGTGCCCTCTGTGCACGGGATGCAGATAGGCCTGCAGAAGAAAGGTGAATGTGAGAACAGGGTCCTGGTGGATGCAGACTGCAGAGTGAGGTGTCAGGCAGATGACTGGAGGTGAGAGACAGTCATGGGAACTATATACATATCTAGACAATTCTTTATAGATTCTTGCACCTTATGGAGAAGTTTTCATGTCAGCTATAGGAGTCTGCTGAAATGAGACCTTACATACATGACGAGAAGAAAGGAGCCAACATATTAACTGTATAACTGCTTGTGCTAAGTGTGACCCGACTTTGAGAGCGACAAGTGCAGTGCAAAGTGCGGGTTTTGTCAAATATTTCTATTAACCACACAGCTGTAGCAACCAAAAATAGGAGGCTCATATCAGTAGCAATAGAAGGACATAACACAGTAATCCACAATACTCTCAGCCACCGAACGAAAACAAGGCCTTCAGGGGAAACATCATTAACAACGTAGGCATTACTACGCGTACCGTTTACAACGGGGTACTTACCACGTAAATGTCTTTTCAATGCGTATGCCTTCAACGATCGTCTTTACCACGCATAAAAAAAAGCGTAGGAATAAAAAGGGGGGTTGGGGGGGTCTCCCCCCCCCATAAAAAAATGAACCAGCCGTGCCGAAGAAATCAGCGTCGTTAGAGAGGAAGCGGAATAAACTTCCGCTTCCTCTTTACGACGTAAGAGCGACGTGGTAAAGGTGATGCAGGGAAAACGAATTCCGTGGTAACGCATGCATGGAAAAGGCATGCCTTGCAACGGAATTCGTAGTAACGACATATAACCGGTATTCAGTCTACAGCTCATGTCAGTTCAGAGTACATTCAGTAAGATGCAGGCAGGGAGTCATACATTAATGCCATATAATGTTTGCATTCCTAAGATCACAACCATCAAATACCACTGTACTCCATCTTTGATGACTATGAAGTATTTTTCCAATAATGGGATCAGTAGTGAATTTAAATTTTGTGCTTAGGAAGTGATATGGCCATTTGTAAACACTCCCAAGTAAGATCTTGCGTTTCTCTGGTGTTGAGTGCCAGTCTAAAAGAGAGTGCAATACTCAACATTCATCATGGCATCCAGTATACATTCACATTTGAACTACAGGAAGGAACAGACTCCCAGAACCTTTTTCTTGATAAAACAGATTATTTGTTCTTGATTTTTCCATTTAGAAAATGTATTTTTCTTCTTACAACGTTAGAGCTATCGTACTCCAGATTTGACAGGTTCTTACCTTGAACCACTATTGGGAGGTTTTGAATTCCACAGACTTTACAAACCAAAAGACTGTGAAACTCCTTTCTGTAATCGTTAAAAGTCTGGGATTGCCACAAACGTGCGCTTGAATACATGGTTCATATTCCAGGAACACTGCACGATCAGACTCATCTGAATCTGCGCTCTTCAATGCATTGTCATTTGATGGGAAACTATTAGCATACCATTTCTAGACCATCATTGCCTTTGGAAGCTCAGGAAATAAGCCCTGAAGAAGTCCTTTTGGACAAAACACATTGCCTACAGCAAAATCAGAGAAGAAAAATAAATGTTTTAAATATAAAAATCATGAATAAAGAATCTGTTTTATCAAGAAAATGATTCTTATAGTCTGTGCATCTTGTAGCTCAAATTTGAATCTGTACTTTTTCCATTACTGAAGATATTTTGTGTGGGTGCTGAGTTACATTTTCCTTAAGTTGATGGGTAGTTTCTCCTGGTTTTGAAGGTAAGGCAGATAGTTTGCAAGACTCTAGTACCACTATGTTCTGAGGAATAATTTACCCACCAGTATGTTGAGTGTGGTATTCTTGTGTCTCAGCCTCTCCTTTGTAAATCCCTATCTTTGGAGTGCTTTTGTGCTGTGCAACTTGTAAATAATGGGCCACTCGTAATAAGTGCCTTAGAGTGATATTGATCATATGCCCCTTGTGTAGAACCTCGAAATAGTCTGGTTGAAGCTTTCTGGAATACGGGTATTGTTTTAACAAGACAGCAATGTCTGCTCCATTGTGTTTCAGACAGTGGAATGCCCAAATCTGAATACTATTCCTTACGGCCCACTGTTAGACCTGCCGGCTTAAGGATGGTCTGTCCTCAAAACTGTCTTTTACTCTGTGCACTCTACCACTGCTAATCAGTGCTAAAATGCTTGTGCGCACTCCCTAAAACATGGTAAAATTGGCTAACACCTGATTGGCATAATTAATTTACTTATGATGTCCCTAGTAAAGTGATATACCATATGCCCAGGGTCTGTAAATTAAATGCTACTTGTGGTCTGGCAGCACTTATTGTGTCACCCACTTAAGTAGCCCCTTCAACCATGTCCCAGGCCTGCCGGTGCAGCCAGTATGCAGTTTTTAAGTGCCAGTTTCACTTGGCAATAACATCTCATAGCCAGGCCTTAGACTCCCCTTTTATTGCATATAAGGCACACCAGAGGTAGGCCTAAGGTAGCCCAGAAGGCAAGGTGCATTGTAATTAAAAGGTTGGAGATGTACTTTTTAAGTTTCGATGTCCAGGTTGTGAAAAACCCCTAAAATAATGTTTTACTACTGTGAGACCCACCTCTCCCATAGGATAACATTGGGTAGCCTCGGTGCATTTAATACGTGCTAATCTTTGATTGGGAGCAGGTAGGAATATCATGTTTAATGTCTGGTAAATTGTCATTTAAAACACTCTTTAATGCTTTAGTTGGATTTTAAGTTACAACTTTAAAAATGCCACTTTAGGAAAGGTTTACAAAAAGGGGTGGTGATGGACAGAGTCTCTGAATTAAGCAGAGTACTCTCACCCAGTCAAGAGATCAGGGCTAGATCCAACACCGTTTTTTAGCTCATTGCACCATCCCAGTTTCAGAACCTGGCTGTATGCAAATTAGTCTGTCCCTGGCCCAGTGCATCATGGGAACAGGGCAGACCAGACTACAAAAGCCAATTCTTACACTGGGAAGGAAACAAGCTTCCGGGGACCGGTTTCTGCCATTTCAGGCGTCTTCGGCCCGGCTTGCTTGAATCCTGATGGTGCAATGAGCAAGGGACTCACATCTGAGTATACCCTTCCACGCTTAGGGTGGACAAAATAATTTACAACAAGGGGTGGTGATGGACAGAGTCTCTGAATTAAGCAGAGTACTCTCACCCAGTCAAGAGATTAGGGCTAGATCCAACACCGTTTTTTAGCTCATTGCACCATCCCAGTTTCAGAACCTGGCTGTATGCAAATTAGTCTGTCCCTGGCCCAGTGCATCATGGGAACAGGGCAGACCAGACTACAAAAGCCAATTCATACACTGGGAAGGAAACAAGCTTCCGGGGACCTCACCACCCCTTGTTGTAAATATTTTTGTCCACCCTAAGCGTGGAAGGGTATACTCAGACATGAGTCCCTTGCTCATTGCACCATCAGGATTCAAGCAAGCCAGGCCGAAGACGGCTGTAATGCCAGAAACCGGTCCCCGGAAGCTTGTTTCCTTCCCAGTGTAAGAATTGGCTTTTGTAGTTTGGTTTGCCCTGTTCCCATCATGCACTGGGACAGGAACAGACTAATTTGCATACAGCCAGGTTCTGAAACTGGGATGGTGCAGTGAGCTAAAAAACGGTGTTGGATCTAGCCCTGATCTCTTGACAGGGTGAGAGTATTCTGCTTAATTCAGAGACTCTGTCCCTCACCACCCCTTGTTGTAAATATTTTTGTCCACCCTAAGCGTGGAAGGGTATACTCAGACATGAGTCCCTTGCTCATTGCACCATCAGGATTCAAGCAAGCCAGGCCGAAGACGGCTGTAATGCCAGAAACCGGTCCCCGGAAGCTTGTTTCCTTCCCAGTGTAAGAATTGGCTTTTGTAGTTTGGTTTGCCCTGTTCCCATCATGCACTGGGACAGGAACAGACTAATTTGCATACAGCCAGGTTCTGAAACTGGGATGGTGCAGTGAGCTAAAAAACGGTGTTGGATCTAGCCCTGATCTCTTGACAGGGTGAGAGTATTCTGCTTAATTCAGAGACTCTGTCCCTCACCACCCCTTGTTGTAAATACTTTAGGAAAGGTGGCGCTTTTCTGCCTTAATTGGTACCTGCAGCCTGTTCCTGGGTCACATCACTGGGTGTAGTTGGCAGTTGGACTTTGTATATTCCTCCAGGAGTGGTTTGTGTCGGGGAAAAGAGGCAGGAGAGGGGGTCGGGGAGGTGGGGAAATGGGGGACGATGCAGACGAATAGAAAAAAACTTTAAAAAACATACCTGTTGCCCTCCAGCATCGTGTCACGCTCTTCTGCTCCTCTCTGCTGCAAGAAGGCACCGGCTCCCTGCTTACCCTGCGGCTGAGCGCAGATGATTTGCACTTCAGGACAGACAGGGAGCCTGTGCCTGCTCTCTCCAAACCAACAATGCAGCTGGGGTCGGAGAGAGCTTCACTGCGCATGTGGGTTTGGCCGCCCTCAGAGTAAACCCACATGCGCAGTGAAGACAGTGTCCGGTCCAGGGAAGACATGGCTTGGCAGTTCGGTCTGGACTATTACCATGGGGAGAAAGCAAAATACAACAAGAAGAAAGATACCTGCCAGATACGTTAAATATAGGCCTCACAAGGAGGTCTTTTGATATATTTAGAACCACCCAGACCAAAATAGATCAAATCAGCACATAATAGCAAATAGATATGAATTGTATTCCATAGAGAATTTTTTTTCCCAATACATTAACAACAGACCACAGGGGGCTTTTTCTTAAAAACCAGATGATTTACAAATATAGTCCCACCTACCAACATCATACAAAACTCTCATACCTTCATACATACCAACATTTCAAACAACTCATACCACAACCAGTCATCCAATACACAAGTACATAATAGCCATGGGCTTATCTAATAATAATAGATGGAAAACAGTCATCCGGGAATGGACAGGAGTAGGTAGACCCCAGATGAAAAAACAGGGTCAAGACTGATTTGCATATGGCTATGTCTGAACTGAGGTGGCGTGGTTAGAAAAATACCGATGGATTAAACCCGGATCTGTGACTGTGGGTGAATGTTTTGCCAATGTGCAACTTTCAGTCCATCACCTTGTGTGTTTTGCTGTTCACCCTATGTGGGAAGGGTATGCTCAGATGTGGGTCCGGTTCTCACTGCGCCACTGGAGTCAAGCTATCCTGGCTGAAGACGTATGATAGCCAGAAACCGGTCCTAGGATGCTTGATTCCGGTCCAGGGAAGACAAGGCTTGGCAGTTCGGTCTGGACTGTTCCCATAAGGCACAGGGTTAAGACTGATTTGCATATGGCCATGTCTGAACTGGGGTGGCGTGGTGAGCAAAATAACGATGGATTAAACCCAGATCTGTGAATGTAGGTGAATATTTTGCCAATGTGCAACATTCCGTCCATCATCTTGTGTGTTTTGCTGTTCACCCTATGTGGGAAGGGTATGCCCAGACGTGGGTCCCGTGCTCACTGCACCACTGGAGTCAAGCTATCCTGGCTGAAGACGTATGATAGCCAGAAACCGGTCCTAGGATGCTTGATTCCGGTCCAGGGAAGACAAGGCTTGGCAGTTCGGTCTGGACTGTTCCCATGAGGCACAGGGTCAAGACTGATTTGCATATGGCCATGTCCGAACTGGGGTGGCGTGGTGAGCAAAATAACGATGGATTAAACCCAGATCCGTGACTGGGGGTGAATATTTTGCCAATGTGCAACATTCCGTCCATCACCTTGAGTGTTTTGCTGTTCACCCTATGTGGGAATGGTATGCCCAGACGTGGGTCCCGTACTCACTGCACCACTGTAGTCAAGCTATCCTGGCTGAAGACGTATGATAGCCAGAAACCGGCCCTAGGATGCTTGATTCCGGTCCAGGGAAGACAAGGCTTGGCAGTTCGGTCTGGACTGTTCCCATAAGGCACAGGGTTAAGACTGATTTGCATATGGCCATGTCTGAACTGGGGTGGCGTGGTGAGCAAAATAACGATGGATTAAATCCAGTTCTGTGACTGTAGGTGAATGTTTTGCCAATGTGCAACATTCCGTCCATCATCTTGTGTGTTTTGCTGTTCACCCTATGTGGGAAGGGTATGCCCAGACGTGGGTCCCGTGCTCACTCCACCACTGGAGTCAAGCTATCCTGGCTGAAGACGTATGATAGCCAGAAACCGGTCCTCGGATGCTTGATTCCGGTCCAGGGAAGACATGGCTTGGCAGTTCGGTCTGGACTGTTCCCATGAGGCACAGAGTCAAGACTGATTTGCATATGGCCATGTCAGAACTGGGGTGGCGTGGTGAGCAAAATAACGATAGATTAAACCCAGATCTGTGACTGGGGGTGATTGTTTTGCCAATGTGCAACATTCCGTCCATCACCTTGTGTGTTTTGGTGTCCACCACTCCCCCTTCAGCCTGTCACCACCATGGCCCTGCCGCCAAGACTCGGCACAAGAAAAATAAAAAAATCATAAAAAGGGTTTTAGACTTGTTTTATAATTGTTTTCTTTTTTAACATTTTTGTAAGTGCTGCCAGGGGGGGCGATGCTTCTCCGCCATAACAGAGGAGCTGTCGCTGTATTCCTCCATGGCAGCTACACGATAGTGGGATTAGGTGTGCCTGTATGTGCCATCACTTGCAGGATGGAGAGACGGAGCCGGGCACAGCCCCAATTGCAAAGGAATGGGCTGTGCTGGGCCTTCACACAAATTACTTCAGACTACTTCATTGTTCATGCAGCCAAGCTGGAGCCAGGGCATTGGTCAGTATTCCAAGTCCTATCCCAAGCAGATTTTGACAAGACACTCAACTCGCTCAAAGCCACTTCTTTCGAAGATGATGTTTTACCCTCGGCCTTCATCAAAGCGCTTTTTCTCACCCTTACTCTCCATTGTCAATGCCTCTCTCAGGACCACTTCATTGTTCATGCAGCCAAGCTGGAGCCAGGGCATTGGTCAGTATTCCAAGTCCTATCCCAAGCAGATTTTGACAAGACACTCAACTCGCTCAAAGCCACTTCTTTCGAAGATGATGTTTTACCCTCGGCCTTCATCAAAGCGCTTTTTCTCACCCTTACTCTCCATTGTCAATGCCTCTCTCACTCGAGACATCTTTCCAGACGCTCTGAACACAGGCCAGACCCTCCCGATCCTTAATAACTCTACACTAGACCCTGATGACCTAGCCAATTACTACAATGACCTAACAGCTCATCACTCACCTACGATTCATCAGCAAGATCATTGAAAAATCAGTCTATTTTCAACTCCAAGATCATATCAATATTAACCATATCCTGCACGACAACTAGTCTGGCTTCAAATCACACTGCAGCACAGAAATCACTACCTTACACAATTTAGATAAATCCCTCTTGACCACAGATGAAGAGGACCCCTACCTTCTGATATTGCTGGCCCTTTCAGCTGCCTTCAACACAGCCAAGCTACCCACCCTGGAGTTTAAAATAGGATTCACTGCCAATGTCCTTCACTGGTTCTCCTCCTACATTTCCAACCAGCACAAGTTTCTTCACATGGGCACCTCCAGGTCCCAAAAGATGTCTATCATCTGCCTAGTCCCTCAGAGTTCCATACTGTCTCCTTTAATCTTTTAATCTCCTTTAATCTTCAGCCTGTACGAGAAGCCACTTGGTGCTCCACTCACAGATAACATTGAGTCACCAGTGAGCTCTATTTGAAAGTCTTCTTTCATTCACACGCCTTGCCTCAAACACCCTGCACATCTTCCAGACATGGATGACCTGAAACACACCCCAAACAACACAGAATTCCTGTTATTTTCTAAGAACGAGAAACAGTACAAACCAGGCTCAATGAAATGAACTTTGACAGCTTTGAATGCTGAGTCACTTGGATTCAACATGAACATCACCTTATTTTCAAGGAACACATTGCCCAAAAAATGAAAAACGGCTTGGTATCAGCTCTCTCTTCTAAAGAAAAAGGTTGAACTGTTTCTTCCAGAAAGTAACTACAGAACTGCTGTTTAAGCAATATCTCGCATCTAGCTGGTGACAGCACCCTATTCCATGACCTCCCAGACCCCACACTGGCAGCTGTTAAGGGCGTCCTACACGTCGCAGCAGGTCTCATCCAGGATCTGAAGAAATATGATCACATCACCCCATCCTGAAGGAACGCCATTTATCCCCCCCCTTGCTCTCCCGCACCATCTTTAAGACCAACTGCATTATGTACAGAGCCACGACTACCAGCAACCCCTTTTAGCTTTTAGACAAGCTCACTATCTCTGGAGGTTTTTGGCACAGCCAGGTCACCATCAGTCTGCAGACTAAAAAGTGTAAGAAAAAAAAAATAGAAGACAGCAGACCTTTTATATCTATGCACGATGTTCAGGAACAACTTCCCTGTATCCATCATGACCTCCCAAACACTGCTCTACGTCTTGGATGAGAAACGATTCCTCCCTCTTGTTTCTATTTATTTGCGGCTAGTTGTATATCTAATAATGAAAAACAAATCAGGTGAAACATCTTATAGGGCTAAGCTCTCTGAAATGAAGTGAGCCTGTTAGACCTGGCACCATTGGCGTGGGTCTCCCCTGCATTTTTTGCCTTTGCCTCCTGTGTTTTTGCTGTGTGCTGGACTCCGTTTTTCTGGTCTAGATGCTTTGGTCACTTTGCCACTGCTGTTCAGTGCCAAAGTGCAAGCGCTCCCTTTGTAAAGTGTTGGTATGGATTAGCGATTCCATGATTGGCATATTTGATTTACTTGTCAGACCCTAGTATAGTGCACTGTGTGTGCCCAGGGCCTGTAAATCAAATGCTGCTAGTGGGCTGCAGCACTGATTGTGCCACCCACAGAAGCAACCTGTGAAATGTAACTCTGGCCTGCCATTGCAGAGGAGCCTGTGTGCAGTCTCAGACTGCCATGTCGACTTGGCATGTGCACACACTTGCAAGTCGCTAAACCTTCCCTTTTCTACATATTAGTCATCCCTACGGTAGCCCAAGATATCCCTCTGGGCAGGGTGCATTGTATGTGAAAGGCAGGACATACCCTGATGTGTGTGGCATGTCCTGAAAGTGAAATACTGTCAATTTCATTTCTCACTATTGCAAGGCTACCTGTTCCCATAGGACATAAATGGGAGTTTGTTTATAACTATAAGATCTTATAAACATAACTGGCCCTGGGAACAAGGTAGAAAAATAAAGTTTAGTATGCCTGAACTCAGAATGTTAAAATGCATCTTTTAGAGAGGGTGATTTTTACGTTCTGTGTTTCTTTTAGAAAGTAGGTATTTTCTTGCCTAACCATCCAGTGTGCCTCTGCTAAGTTTGTGCATTGCATGTCTGGCTTTTGGATGAAAGGGGTCGGAGAGGGACAGCAGCTCCAGAAGTCTGATGAGTCAGGGCTGGGCTGAATAGACCTGGGCTGCATTTAGAGTAGGGAGAGGAGATTTCCTTTCACCTGAATGGGCCTGGTCTGCCTTCCACAATGCTGTCTCCACCCCGTGCCAGGAAGCTGCACCAGTTAGGACAGAACTGATTTTGGCTAGGTACAGACACTCTCTGCCGTCAGAGAACAAAGGATATTGGTGTATAAAAAGAGGGCCCCAGACCCCAGACTTTAAGATCACTTCTGGGAATCAAGAGGAACCTTTGCCAAGGAGAAGAGCTAGAGAGGCTGAGGAGGAATACTGCCCATGTGCTGTTTGCTGTTTGGGGTTGGCCTGCAGTGGCTGCTTGCTGCCAAGGAAAGGAGAACAAGGACTTGGCTGTTTGCTCTGTCACCTGCTTGAAGAAAATATCTCAAAGGGCTTGAATTGGAGCTTGTCTCCTGTTCTGAAGTCTCAGGGACACAAAGACTTCACCACTAGCTCCCCTGAACTGCCCTGCTGAGAGTTCTAACCTGCAAGAGGTGCCTGCTGTTGTTTTGGGGCTCTAGAGAACTGTTTTCCACAGGGAGATGCAACGAGGAAGAACTGAGACGCATCAGCACCAGTTTCTGACGCATCGCTGAAGAAACCATCACAGCGCCTGCCGCGGCTCGAGAAAGCGCTGCACGCCTCATCGAGTGCTCCGATCTTTGAAGTCCGAGACTGACGCACTGATTTCCACACAAGGCCTGCAGTGCGGCTGCAAGAGTTCACGCATCGTACCAGATCTTCGCATCGCTGCGCCAAGTTTGTTGCACTGTTGGGGGACACAGTAAGAAACAGACGCATCACCTCCTCTCCGGTAAGGAACAGACGCATCACCTCCCCTGCGCTGCAGTAAGGAACCGACGCATCACCTCCCCCGAAGCAAGGAACCAACGCATCACCTTCCCTGTGGCCATTTTATTTGTTTTGTGCAACGCATCGAAGGTACTTTGTGGAAAAAGTGTCGCATTTACAACTTGCATTAAACTGAACTATTTCTACCTTTTTAAAGCCTTATTTTTAATACTGTATTGTGGATTTTTGTCGTTTGGTCTCGTTTTGGTTTAGATAATAGTAGTGTTTTCACTGTATTACTGTATGTGTTCACAAATGCTTTACACACTGCCTCTGAGATAAGCCTGTCTGCTCGTGCTAAGCTACCAACCGGGTGAGCAGGGGTCATTTAAGAAGTGTATCACCTTACCCTGACTAGAACAAGGGGCCCTATTTGGACAAAGGTACCTACCTCTGTCAACTAAAGACTCCCATTTCTAACAAAGCCCCACTCACCTTTAAAAAAAATAATACAAAGAAATGTTGTAACTCAGGTGGTACAATTTAAACTATTTTTTCATTAAATTTAAATGTATGCCACATTTGAAAAAAAATGCAAGAAAAAAAATATTTTTAATGGAATAGATATTGAGGTTTTAAGTAAACAATTGGGGTGGTTCTGAGTTGCAGCCTGCTGCCAGGAATCATTCTGTACATATAGGGATGTTTCTTTCATTGAGAAGCTATTACAACTTGTAAGTCACCGTTTTATTTGTTTTACTCTCTGATGACAAACCTAGCACATTCCCCTTCATCACAGGATAATCTGTCTCCTGCCTTTGACTACGCATAATTTCTCTTGCCTTTCCTGTCATACAACACACATCTGTGTATATACTTCTAGAGTTCAACCACCAGCACACCAATGAATCAAACAATAGTTATTCCCATTCTCCTCACCTCTTCCCTTCTAAATGCAACTCCAAACATTTCACTCACCTGACTTTGGAATTGAATTCTATCTTGTCTTCTTTTACACCTGGTTTTTGGTTCTGAGCACCAATTTCCACTAAAGCAATGTCATAGTCATAGAATTCTGCAATTTTCGGCTTCTTCTTGTTGATATTATAATCTGGATGGACTAGGAGATTTTTTACTTTATACCTCTTGCCTGTGAATGCAAATAAATCACCATATATTACAAATGAAATACACAAAATAATTTCTGTGATGCGCCACATGACACAGCTCCAATTCAATTCCAGTGAAAAATGTACTTATCTGCAGCTAGTCAGAATATACAAACATCTAATTCAAGCTGAAAGGAAATGCTTTTCTTATTAATGAATAGATGATTGGAATAACCCTAAGATAGATTCTCATATATTGTGGAGAGAGTTAAGGAATACAGGAGCTAGCTTGAGGACTTGAAACCCACTGATTATTTCTGTGAGACTGTTCGCACATATTTTAAACATGAGATTCAAAAACTCACAAATGTGTATTTGCTAAATGCTCTAGAAGAATCCAGAGATTACACAAGACCAGCAGAAAACAAGATATCATGTGTTAACATTGTTTTTAGGTCAGGCCTACCAGACAGCTAAGATGTGTGTTGCAAGAGGCCTATTGTCAGCTTACCACATGTTTACAGTGGGCTAAACCCTACATAATGTTGAAAGGCTTGCAGATCTCTGTACCCTGAACAGTCTCTCGTAGGCGGTAGTGCATTTACACACAAAAGAATACACAAGGCAACATGGGTGTCACCAGACCATTAAAAAGAGAATCAGATCAACCATGTCTGCATTTCAAGAAGTTCCGGAGGTCCCTGCAGGATGTGAGAATGATGAGAGGAGCGGACGTGACGTAAGACAATCACCTTGTTGTGGACAGGTGTAGTGCTAGAGGCACTCCTATGTTTTGAAACCACATGATGACCTTCGACAGCCATTATTTTAATTGACTTTTGGTGTTTTATTTTACTCTAGCCTGAATGTACGACATAATTTCCCTGCATGTGCATGTTCCCTTGAAGATTTCTTTTGTATCTCTTTGTAGTTTTAGCAGAGTGGGAGCTGTCACAGAGTAGAACAACCTTGCCAGGAACAGAACAAGTGGGATGTGTAATTGAAAGCATGAGAGTGAGAGAGATGTGGAATGTACTTCTTGGTCTCGAAGTGCAGTGTTATAAGCAGTGGTGATCAAATGTGCATTATGTTGTACATTGGGAGATGTAGTATGTGATGCTATGGGCAGTGGTGCACAAATGTGCATTGTGTTGTACAATGGGAAGTATTATGAAGTTCTTACTATTGGCTTTGACATGCCCTCATGTCATCTTGAATTCATGGCGGAGCGTAGTTAGCCTGCCTCTCCACCCTCCCAAATAACTAAAGGTTTTTAAAAGGCACGTACCTGCTCCGTGGCTGCCGCCTGAGGAACCTTGAGACTCTCCTGCCTCCTCCTCACCGTCCTGCTGCAATGCTAACCCCTACGTTGAACGTCTTATGGGTGCGCATGCGCACTCGCAAGACGTTCAACGTAGGGGTTAGTATTGCAGCAGGACGGCGAGGAGGTCAATGCTAACCCCTATGTTGAATGTCTTGCGAGTGCGCATGCGCATCCGGAAGATGTTCACGGGGCAGGTTAGTGCCTTTTAATAACTTTTAATTATTTGGGGAGGGCGCGGAGCGTAGCGTAGTTCCATGGAGTTGCTTTCCAACTCTGTGGCATTTTGCGTAGAGGCACTACGCTTGCTCCGCCCAGGGTTAAATCTGACTCTGTCTTGCTTGAGCTTTTTGCGCACATAGGCAGGCCCCCAGATTACTCAAGTTGTTTAGGTTATTCACGTTCAAGGTTGTTTTGTTTTCTGTGCTTTCGGAGATTGTTGAATGTACTGCCAGAGACTTTCATAAGCTTCATTAAGATAAAGGCTGGAACACATGAGAATGCAGAAGTAACGTGAGAACTCCTTTGCCTTTGGAAGAGGAACGCCTCTCGGAACCTCCTAGTGTGTTTTGAGAATATAAAGCAGGGGTTTGTTGACTTAGAAACCGGGATTGTTTGAGCCTGAACAACGGACGCGTCTACAGTGCAGCAGTTCCTGGTTTTGCTGAGTCTCTTGACCCCAACTGTGAATCCCCCAGTCTAGAGTGGGCCAAGATGAAGTTTTCAGCCGGTGATGTTGCTTTTTTATTGATTATTGCTATTGTGATGTTTGAATGTCTGTGAGCATATTCAGTTTCCATTGGCTGTAACAGTCATTGTGATGTGTGTGTGTCTGTGTGCACATCCAAATTAATCATCTGATGTATTTAGTGTAAATAATATATCTTTCGGATTTCTTGCAGAACGTCCAGTATTATCTGCTTGTGTTTCATTCCATATTATTAACTACTTGTGTTTCATTTTATTATTGTTATCTGCTTGCATTTTATTTCCTGTATATTCCAGGCATTGTATTTATACATATATATAAATGTTGTTCATTTGACATCTGGGAAAGCCTTTCTGTTTGAAAGTATTGCATAAATAGAACCCCAAGCCTTATCCTGAGAACGGTGTTTGATGTGTTTAAATTTATAACGTGAAATCCCTTTCCAGGTGGTGTTGTGTTGTGTTTATTGCTTTGTCATGTTTGAGCCTTTGTGTGGGAGAGTGGTATTCTCTATTTATCTGGGAGTACGTCACTCTGCAGTTTATGAAAATTCAACTCAAATTAAAAATAAAAGGGGAGAATGCTTTCTAAAATGTCAATATTTTCAGTTGCAGATACCCAGATGTCAACTGAGTGATTGAGGTAGAACGTTGCCTCAAATGCATGTTTAGCAGATGAAGGGCAAACACAGATACTTAATTTGCAAAAGAAGATCGGTAGTGGTGTATCCAAAAGGAAAAGACCGCACATACACTATTGACAGTCAAATTGTTATCAGTACTGGATTAATCATAGATCTTTAGTTTAAAAGACGGAGTGCTACATAGACCACTGTTCCCCACTACCAAGAAAGACTGATGACAATCAAAGATTGGCAAGAAACAACTGAAAAGAAGGGGTCAAAGAGAGCACATTCCTAACGAACATATGTACAATAAAAGACTGATAAGTCTCCTTGTTGTTTCACAGTGTATGCAAATTATCCCATCATATCAACATTTGGACATGACAAACAAGCAGGAAAGTTCAAATTATCATTTTCTTTATTAGAAGATCCATAGGAGTGGACTTGACAAGAAACAGCCGACACGTGTTTCGCCAGTACTGCAGATCAGTACTATGACTTTTTCAAGGCTATGCGAATCGGACTAGTCACGGCGTATCCCAAATTAGAGCGTATCCACGTTGCAAATATTAAAAGTCAGGAACCATAGCAGAATGAGTTCAAGACGATCATGTAACTACAAGGAACAAGAGTCCAAATGGTCAAATCAGATCGCTCGAGGTGATAGCTGTCAGGTAAAAGCACCAGAAGGCGTTCCACTGGAGTCACAAGGACAATTGACCTCTATATATAAGAGGTGAGTCGTACAAATTGTCTAAATAAAGAGCCCAAATATCGAGAGGACAAAAATGTAGCGTTTAGAGTAGACTCCACGTAATAATGGAATCAGGGAAAAACCCTTTATTTCATTATTACGTGGAGTCTACTCTAAACGCTACTGCTCCTTATCTGTTGTGGGGCTGGGCCATAGCACATTGTTACCTATTATGAGGGGCCTCTTTTGTTCGAGTCTATACATTCAAGGATGTTTCTACTAAACTGACCGTTACACATTTTTGTCCTCTCGATATTTGGGCTCTTTATTTAGACAATTTGTACGACTCACCTCTTATATATAGAGGCCCCCATGCTTCTTGTTAATCTCTCTCATTCGTATGGTTCTCTCCTTAGTGCTCCATGTTGTTCTGGAACTTATGCTTCTCCCTTTGCCCAGTGTTGTTCTCTCCCTTGTGTGCATCTCTATCATATTCCTTTTTGCTCTCTCCGTCCGCTTGTTATCCCTTGCTTCCCCAGACACTTTTTCCTTACCTGATCCTCCTTTGCCCTTTCCTATCAGTCCTATTTTTCATTTTTTTTGGGAGGGCCATTCATCAATTTGCTGCTGGCCCTTCTGCTTTAGAAATACAAGCCTCCTTCTGCTTCAGAAATAAAATCCCTCTCATGCTTTTTATGTTCATTTTTTTATGTCTCTGATAACGAAAAATAAAATGGCACCCATGTCACGAACATACATCAGGAAGGATGTGCATGCATATGATATGACATATGTGTGCATGATGCAAAATGACACAGCCACATCATTGTACCTTTTTTTCTTTTGCTCATGCTGTACTGCAATGCCAATGCCAATGCCGCACGACATGATCAAAAGGCATTGGCATAGTTGATAGATCTTAAAGGCGAGGCATATTGGCTTTGCCAAAGGCTATTTCTTCAAACTTTCAGACATCATTCTACTCTCATAGAGAAGGTTGGCCTCTCTATACCTTTCTAGGTAAAGGTTACATCTGCAAAAAAGTACTAGCAAAGTCAGTAGGATTGATACTGACAAAAGCCATAAAAAAAATAAAATGCCTGCTGCACTGCAAAACAATAAGAATTGCTTTGTTTACATGTTTGATAACAAAATGTTACTTTTCAGTTGCAAAGTAGTCCCTCCTCCATTGCCTTGGAAGAGGAAGGATACACCAAACAGCCAAGAAAGTTAAGGTGAAACAAACATAGTCTTGTGGGCTTATCGACCGTATGACTGACAATGTCTCAAAGGCTGAGGATTCCTGAGCAAATAAAGCCAATGGCTAGAGGAGGCTGAAGCAAAAGCCCATGAGAGTATGGAAAGAGTACATTATGTTGGTGGAAGCTCTATTACGCACTATTACGCGTCAAACCTAAAAATAGAAAGCCAACATAGTTTGTGAGAAAGGTGCTAGAACAGACTGTAGTGAACTAACTTCACCTATTTTTCTAATTTGAAGATATACATGATGATAACTACACAACATACATGTCATTGTGTCTGTGTTTGTGACTCGCGTTTAAAGGCGGATAGCGACATTGCCAAAGCCCTGGTTTTATCAGGTTTTCTGTGATCTTTCACACTGTGATGACCAGACTAAGGGAAATAGGTTTTAGTGATGGAGCACAACAGTGGTTAACTTCAAATATGCAAGAACGTACTCATGTGTTTGCTAAACTAACCTTTCAGTTTCTCCTTCCGCCATCAGTTGTGCAGTCCTGTGGCCAATGATGAAACTGTTGATGTTTTGTCATGATAACTTACAGCTATGCCAATGGCTCTTGTTTCCTGTCACTTTTAAGTTCTCTAAGGAACCGCAACGTAAATATCATTGTGTTTTATTTACTGGACAGGAGAATAGAAAACACCTCTTCTTTAATTGTTGCTTCAGGAGGGGAGTGTTTCAAAAGCACTATGCAAGCTAATTTTAATAATTTTTAAGAAAATTAGATTTTTAAATTCCTAATGCAGTGATCACTTGTCTGGCTGATGTACTGTGTGTGATACTGAAATAAAGGAGATCATATTAATAGGTCTATGTATGTTATCACCTATAAGGAGATTATTTGTACTCCTTCTGTAATCCTGCGAGCGGGACACCTAAAATGGCTGTGGCTGCGGTGGATTACCTAGGCGAAAAGGCGGTTATCTCTCCAGCAGAGCGAGACGTCAACCATGTGACTACTACGTCGTTAGAAACATCGCAGACACATAGGGCGGAGAGAGAAAGAGACTCTGAGCTATGGGGGCAGGAGACACTGGGAAGGGGCAACATCATGGAGGGTGAGCGTGAGGAGCCTGAGAAGAGGAGCCAGGAGAAGAAAACTGTTGCGGAAGCCAGCGTAGACAAGGCCTGACTGAAAACAAGAACTCCAGCCAAAGCAGATGACGGAGGACAGCCTAGAGGCAACCTCTGCCCGTCCAACTGTCCCAAGGAGAGAGAGGATGTCTGGACTCATCCTGCCATGACCCAGGAGGGCCGTGGCTATAGGCAAGTACCTCTCTTCTGTTATTTCACAATAGGGAGGTGGTGGGGACTGTAAAACTGCACCAAACCACTTCCAAAGAACAAAGCATGCAACACAACAACCAGGGTGTTTCGGTGGGGGTTAATCCATGAGTCCCTGAGCAATTCGTCTTACGTTCTGTTGCTCTTTGTGTTTTTTTAGGATAAAACGTACTTCCACCCCTCTGCGGCTGCTCATTAAGACAAGGAGAAGAGGAAAGCAAGTCCTGCCATATACTGAGGGGAGAAAGGAGCACACAGAGGAAGACTACTACCCATGACTGTGAACTTTCCCAAAAGAACCTCAGTTGTTTGTTGTTGTTGCTTTTTCTTAATTCAACACTTTGGGACCGGAAATCCCATTCATTGGTGTAACATAGCACATAATAAAAGAACTGCTAGTACGATAGAACAATGTTTTTGTGTGTACGTTATTCTCCCACTGAGTGATTACATCATCCCAGTTGGAGACTGTGGAATGGGTCCTGCAATTTGACACTGTATGGAGAGACAATAGGTGATGTAGAGTGAGACATCTTTAAAATAGCCAGTTAATTCATGGCTTGTGAATATCTAAAAAAAAGTTTTATTTCTCAAAGAACAGAGTTTTGAAGTATATGTGGGAATAATATAGTACCCTCATGTGATTTTGTACAAAAACATAAGGGTGTATCATTGGTGTAAAATAAAAAGTTTGGCGAGTATAAAAATATGTTTAATAATAAGGATAAAAAAATTGAGATAAGTATGTATTTATATGTTTATGTATGTATAATGTTTATTTTATGTATGTTGTCCTTTTTTGGTTTTGTCTTTAGATTACTTGTAAGTGCTACAAATGGCAATTGATATGTTACATAATCATTGAGAATAAATGAATTATTGTATTGAAGAATGTGGATAGCATAAACGTACCCCACCAATACGTGGCAACAATTTTGTATTCACAATCTGCCCACACTAAATAAGTGTACATGACATATTAGTTCATAAATGTACAGTGACATTATGTGGTAGATGTGTAAGCTTGTAATGACCAATTATGTTTTTTATTTCTTCAGAGGTTATGTCTAATATGTTATGTTATGTGATATTCAATACGTTTGTTTATATTTATTTTTATCATTGATGCTATAAAAATATTATGACATTGGAATACTTTTATATACTTTTCATAAATGTGATTTA
The DNA here is from genome assembly GCF_964261635.1 of Lissotriton helveticus. Classification (NCBI taxonomy): domain Eukaryota; kingdom Metazoa; phylum Chordata; class Amphibia; order Caudata; family Salamandridae; genus Lissotriton; species Lissotriton helveticus. The sequence goes on from NC_136065.1 coordinate 2,049,896,162, forward strand.
TTTAGTTTTTGCACAGTGTTCAAGTAGTTGTTCTATTGAATATGTCAAGTTGTGATTTTGGAGTGAATGTATGCTCCTCTGTTGATATAAAAAGCACCTATGGGCGTTTTTTGGGTTATTTGGTTCCTTAATATTGAATACAGAATATCATGGGACACCAATATCGAGGACAACATTTCAAGGGACAAAATATAGAAAGATAAGTATGTATAGATTTTCTATACCTAATGCCACAATTAAGTTAAATCATCAAGGTTCTTAGATGTGGAGTTAAGAATAGTAAATCTATAAATCTATACTTCCGTGTATGCATTTATCTTGCGATATTTTGTCTCTCCCAATTTTGACTAGGAAATTGATATGCCTCAATATTCTTGTACTCGATATTCCAGATTATAATCAGGTGACTTGTAATATCCTTTTAATCCACTGTACAGGATATTTTATTCCTTATAATAATTACATAGTACTTCATATTAAAGACATAGTATGGTTGTAGACATAATGGATAAAAGTGGAATCTGTAGTGTGAATTTGAACACACCAAACGTAGTTAGTAATTTGCTGTAAAAAAACGATTACAATCAGTTTAATGTAGATGGGGTTACAAAAGGTCTATAGATCAGAAAGAGTACTAACATGTAGACATTCATTTTTTCCTGCAGTAAACTATGTGCAAGCAATAAACACATTGCCATGAATCTCTACTTTCTCCTGATAAGTTTTTATTTTAAGAAAAACAGAAAATAAGAATGAAAAGCCAGTTTTTGTTTCTGCTGTTTAAACTGCAGCTGCAGTGCTTCTGTGTGACCTACCCTTCACTTTAGCAGCTGCTATTGCAGCAGGCATTGTAGTGTCATAACTCTACTGTAAAATCGTAGTACAATTACAATGCTACCTCATTTTCTTATTACAGATAATTATAAACATCACAATTCAGCTGTAATTAGGAAAATAGAGACAGGTTTTTATACTGGGATTGTAGGTTCCTATGTATTATAACCTCAAACTGTCAAGCTGGTTCAAGTGCCTCAGTGGACTGACAGATCAACTGCAGGCATCAGTATTTGACAAGTGGTCAGTGGTTTGAATCCCGGTGTGTATACTCAGCTTTTCATCATCATTAAAAGGAGTACCATTAAGAAACACAAACACACAAGTTACTTTTATGAAATATATGTTACGTTGTTTCATTTCTAGCAAGCGGTCAATACAGAAAATTACACCAACCTGGTTTTACTTCTGACTACCATTTCCAGGTTACCTCTATTTAGTTTGTCTTGTACAAGGAGCTACTTTACGTGGGTGGGCTCAGGATGCCTGATATGGAATACATTTTCAAGAAATGGAGTAAAACCTCTTCATATTAGAGAGATGTATAATTCCCACAGTTTTGCATTAATTCCACTACATTGAAATATGATTGCCTATAAACCACTGCACTGAAAGCTTTAGTGTTCATTTGGGGTATGTGTTAGAGTAAATTGGAGAATTAGGCTGAGGTTTGGAGCTAGGCTCAATTTTCCAGGCAGACTACCTCAATGCCTCATGAGGTTTCTCCAATTTGCTGGGAGTGACGCCGGTGGATAGGCTTGCCATAGCGTAGTAGTAGGAATAGAAACAGGATTCCTGCAACGAGTGCTAGAATTAATGGCAGACCACCAAACACGGAATGTACAAAGTTTGGAATGATTTCGAGGACCGCCTGAAAAGGTGTTAATAGTCCTTAACATAAGGTCTTAAATACATGTACAATGCCGCTCGTATTGGACATGTTTAAGATACGTCCCATCATTTCTACAAAATGTATAGGGCAGTTTGTACATATTAGAGCCTGGATCTCAGCCGAAGTCCTTGCAACTTGTAGAACATAGGTTTCTTTTGCCGAGGTCAAAGGCACGGTCTGTTGCAAAAGCATGGCTTTCATTCTGCTTAAAGTATCAAAACATATAAAAGAAATATTCAATGAAGGCCATAGAGGTGACTCCCTGACTGTGTCTATTTGGGGGAACAATACTTGCATACAGCAAGTAACCCTGGAGCTAACCATTACCAGATATGGGATTCCTGGCAACATGCCACAGCAGCTTTGATCATTCAACATGAGGTAACTCCCGTTAGAAAGATGGCCAAATGTTGGATTAATCACAGCAGCTGGTGTACCCTGCAGGTGGCAGGACAAGTTTGCCACAGAACCATTACAAGCCCCATGTAAAGAAATGTCCTGACATATGAGTGATCCGCTCAGTGCATTTTCACAGTGTGTACCGCTTAGAAACACTTCACGACCCCCACTCCAACATCTGTATTCTTTACCCAACCTTTCATATTTGCATGCTTGCATTTGTTTGAGGCAATACTGAAAATGAAAAGTAGTGACAGGCAGAGTTATTTTGCCATGGATAAGCCATTCTGTAGGTGTTTTTTCTGCTACCGTAAATGGAAATGTTTCCATTTTTTCAATGCTCTGCACTGTATACTTTGCTCCCCTTTGTGCCAGTGCGATCTGTTTATCCATGAGATTGTATCCTGAAAACAGAGATGATGTGTTGATAAAACGCCAAGCCACATAGCCTGCACACAAGGATTGCGGTGCCCAGCCTAATAACATAATAGAAAGTAACTGAGATAGGCCTTGTTGTAACATGGCTAAATCTTGTTCCAGTATGTCAATAGCATAGTGAATATATTCTGGATGACAAAGTTGTTAACCCATTGTCGACCACAGTGAGAGATTTTTCTCAGTTAATACAATCAAGCTCACGATTTCTTTCTGCGGCCTCTGCCTGTGAAACCTTACATATTTCATTATAAGCAGCATAAATGCCAGCATATATGAAACGTTTTTGACGCAGTTTTCTTGGTCCTAGCCAGAAATCCCTAAGGTCTGCATCTTCTTTAAGTAAAGAGTTGTTGTTTCACATGCTCGAGTGTAGATTTTTGTAACCAGTCGAGGCACAACTTTCCTACACTGTATGTTGTTACTACCCCCGGGTGCTGTCGTTCAACATAACGTGGGTCTGGCCTATGGATAGTAAAGCCCTGCATTCTATTCAGGAATCTTTCTTGACAGATGTTTGTGTCTGTGGGCCAGATTAACCATTTTTTCCATTCAGGGCCTGATCTGTTGTTTTGTAGTATTGTGTCTACTGTGACTGCGCCCTGTGTAGTGCTATTACTTGTAGGTGTTGGTACAGAAAGTGTGTTCATTTCTTTGATCTTGGCTAATCCAAGGCAAGATGTTAGTTGCACAGTATCATTCAAAAACATTATTTGCTGTGGGATGATACAGGCTATAAACAAAGCTTCTGTCCCCTGCACTTGCCAATCTTTAGAACCACAGACAGATTTTGTGTCGATTGTGTCTTTCCAAAAGTCAAATCCTTGTCTAGACAGTTGGGCAGATTTATGCAAGCAATGATGACCATAGTGGTTGTAACAATAAAGCTGTTCGTAGTCTGATGAACCCTCTAAGTTTTTATTGTTAAAGAACGCAGCAGACCTTTCTAGATCAGACATCATGTTATTAACAGTTTCAAAGACCCTATCATCAGAATAGGTAGTGGAGGTGATAAAGTCACTTCATAAAATTTTAAATAAATGTGGAATCTTCAAAAGTTCTGTCGGGCCGAATATGTTGAAATCGGTTTTGTCCCAAACTGTACCATCCTGTATAGGAATGGCTGTGATGTTCACTGCTGACAAGCCTCTTGCTTCACAATGGGACGATTTGTGTGGCTTTAAAAGTAAGTTTAAATGTTTACTTTCAGAGTCCAAACGAATGTATCTACCATTCATAAGCACTCTAAGAGTCATTACCAAAGCTAGCCAAAGCAGAAAGAAAAATATTCTAGAAATACATCGTAGTTCAATCCATGGTGAAACCAGATAAGTATCTATCAGAAAATGAAAAAAGTCTTGTACTTGTTTGAAAGTTTTTAGGGCTGGCGTCATTTCAGGCTCACTTGGATCCTCAGAAAACATATCAAAGTTAATGAAGTAGCCAGAAGCATTTCGGTCAATTGCTGGAATTGCATCATGATTCGTCCAAATTGCTGGAACCAGTGGATCACGTGTTACTTTGGTGTAAAAAGGTGCATCTGGACGAACTGGTACTTTAGTTTCAAGAGGGATGAGTTCCATAGCATTGTTGCTTAGTGCTTCATCTCTTACTGCTGAATTCCCAATGGTTATGAGTCTGTCAGACTGAACCTCTTGGATACTAGCGAAAGGAGGGCATCTGCTACTAGGTCGGAGTTCACCGGGCCTACTATTTAGGTATCGGCCACATAGTGTGGTTTGATGAGTTCGATTGACACAAATCTTTACTCCATTTTTCCAGCACGGGGCGGCAGAAGTACTGTTCTTGTTCTGTGGACGGCTAAGACAGGTACTGGTTGTCTGTAAGAAGGTTCAAATTCCTTCTTGTCTGCAATCTTCTCTCTGACTAGATCCCCAACTTTTGGGATCCAGACAGGCCTTGCTGGGACTGCCGTTTTTTCCCCTGTGATGGTTGGCTTCAGGAACACATTGTTTTGTTTCGATCTTAGTTCATTTAGATCCTGTAAAACAGCCAAACGATCTTTGATATCAAAGGGTTTATTTTTCACCACTGTGCCTTTACAATCGGGATCAGGAACCCACCTTCTTGTCCCAAATAGGTCCTCATATTGAGTGACACCCCTAGAGAAGTTCTTGGCAAATTAATTATTGAGCGTTGGACCCCATAAAGATGTTTGACCCACCCATCACCCAAACCTAATACTCTAGCTTTATGTCCCTGTTTTTCTTTTCCACAACAGAATTTCTCTCAGGATGAAACGGAGAGGAGTACCGCAATGCTACACCCAAACTGGCCATGGCTTCTTTGTAAGCCCGAGAGCTAAACGCAGGGCCATGGTCAGAATGTAGTGCGCCAATTGCGTATGTGCAGATAAAGACTCGCAAATCTGTTATAACAGTTTGAGCGTCAGCGGAGCGCTGAGGCCACATCCATAGGAACCTTGAGCACAAATCTACTGCGACCATTATATATTTATGCAAGGGACCGCAGTGGTCCAGGTAAACACACGCTAATTGTTTGTCTGAAATCAACAGGGGTGTCTGCGCAGAACGTTTCACTGTGGAGACTTTCATCTGTTGGCATATTTCACATTCCAAAACATCGTTTTTGGTCTGTTTCCTAATGCCAGTCCACCAATATCTTTGTTTTAGTAAAGATACTGTTGCAGAAACACCTGCATGGGCAGAGGCTATCCCTTCATGTGCTGCTAGGAGCAGTCCTAATGTACATTCCATGTTTGGAATTACCCTATCCCCCACTCCATGGATTCGAGCAAAAGGAACGTTGTAGGCATCAATTACATAAGAGTACTTGAGTAAAAATGTATTTGGTAAAGCTGCACCACTGCCTTTGCTTGAAGCATTGACAGCCATCAATATCTCACTGTCTATTCTCGTTTTTGAACGAGTGATCCCAGCTACGAAAGCCGTCTGAACAATCCCCTTTGCGGCTTCATCAGCCAATGAATTCCCTGCAACGTGAACGCCATCAAGTTGATGACTCAGCGTGTATCACGTGAGCTTTTGGTAGTTCGCTTCTCAAATGAACTACTTGTTCCCGAAGCGTTGTATTCTTTATTGTGCCACCTTTTGCATCTTTGAATCCATTTTGAAGCCAATTCTGTAAATATTCATTATGTGACTGAACACAGTATAAGGAATCGCACACTAAGTTTGGGGAATTCGCGATCTGTACTTTCAAGTGCCAGTTTGAATGCTTGTAGTTCAGCTCGCTGACTGTACAATCTCCTAGAGATTGAGTTTTAGTGACCTTTGTTCGGAAGTTACCATCGCGCACGCGACCTTTAGCATTTGCCACCCTACACTGTAAGCTTGCTTACTCCATGTAGCGGGTTGTGCTGATCCGTCAGTATCAATTATAAATTCATACTGATCGAGAAGCAGAATTTCAGTGGGCAGAGGACATTCATGCTCATACTGCAGGAACGCTTTTGTTTTTAAATCAAGATCAAAAACATATTCAACATCTGTTGCAGCAAGATAATTAACCCATTGTATCCATCTAGGATGTAAAGCTTTTGCATTTGGAATGCTCATTTTTGTAACCGCCTCTAAGGCTGGTATTGGAGTCACGACAATAATGCGTTTCCCCTGAGCTAGTGCTCTTTCTTTTGCTACAGCCGTTTGAACTGCTGTCGGTATTTTTTCTGTTCAAGTGAAGCGCATTTCTGCTTGTGTATACAAATGTGATTTGTATGCTATTGGTACTTTTTCACCCTCATTAAATGGTAAATAGGTGAATCTGCATTGACCCGAAATGATTCGGATCACTAAATGTGTTTATTTACGTGTGTTTGTAAGTGTTTTGTTGCTAACATGTTAGCTTGGAGTGAACGCAGGATGTCTGTGTGTTCCTGTGTTCAATATTTTGTTGAAAAATCAGGTTTGATTAATTTGAAGAGAGGTTTAACCCTTTCTGCGTAATTTAGAATGTAAGTTCTTCCAAAATTTAGGAAACCGAAGATGGATTGTAAATTTTTCACCATTTTTGGAGGTTGGAGCAGCGCACACTTTTCTAAAAAGTTAGCTGCCAGGCTTTTGCCTTCACTTGAAAGCTCATATCCTAGGAAAAGGATATTGGGCTGGGCAATCCTGGATTTTTTTAAAGTTGAATTTATAGCCCTCAGAGGCGAAGCCCAGTATAATGGTACTCACCCTGTTCAAATGCCTATCTGGTCATCGTCTGTCAGATAGATGTCATCGACGTATGACAATGCCTCGTCATCATAAATTTGTAGTAACTCTGTTACCCTTGCTGAGAATCAACCCCGGCTGTTCTTGAACCCTTGTGGGCGACAAAATTGACGCTGGGTACCCATTATTGAGAAAGCTGTTAAGTACCTGCTTTCAGGTACTATGTTTTGACAAAAGAAACCATTTGAAATTTCCAATGTGGTTTTATATTTTTTACATACAATGTTATTCTAGTTTTCTAGTTTCAAAATGCTTTATTCGGTTTGTACGGGTACAACCACATAGCAACATTCAGAATGCAGTTAAAATCACATTTGTAAAGAGAAAAAAGAATAATGAAACTTTTACTAAAAACAATTACATCGATATCCAGTCCAATCTGCTTAAAACCTGCAAGATATATCACATTTATATACAGCAAAAATTGGTCACTATAATTAGCAGCATTTAAAAAGTTTAGTGCAAAACAATGTTATTCATTAATGCTGTACTATGTGTGATTTTGCACTGCAAATGTTTTGGAACAAGTGTTTAAGTGTCTGTAATCCAAAACTAGACCATATGTATTGTCTGGTTTGGATACAGGAAACAAAGGATTGTTCATTGAGGAGGTGCATGTTTCAATCACGCCTTGGTATTCAAGTTGATCTAAGATCTCCCTGACCTGCTTTTTAGCTTCTTGCTTTATTGGGTACTGCCTTTGTGCAGTAGGTTGATTTTTTAGCTGTATTTTGTGTTGAGGCTAGACCTCATCCCATCCTACATGATTTTTGTAAAATGCTGGGGCCTGGCCAACTGCTCATTTCCTGGCATAAGTATATTTTAGGTGAATTGGAATATGGTTGGAGAAGGCTAGCATAATGATGTCCTCGCCATGTGGGCACTCCCTGACAGAATTTGGTGGCCAGTCCTGTTCTTCTAGAAGTATATCATAACCCCTTAAAAGTTTCTCCCAAAAGAGTGCTTTCACTTTTCTTGGTATATCTCCCTCCACTCGGAGTGTTATTTCATATAACTTTTGTGGAGTACTAACCCTGGTGTCTACAGTCTCTACTGTGATGTACTCATTTAAGTCCACTATCTCCAGAAGTTTCTTCAGGTTCTGGCAAGCTATTGTTACTTCTGCTGCACTGTACAGCATTGTCTGAGCCCATTCTCCGTTCTTGAGCTGTGCTCACAGTATTCGCTGCATGTCTGATCTTCAGACCTACTACCTTCTTTTTGGTGAATTGAAGTTTTGATTTATTTTTCTGAACATGTTGATCATCTTTGGACTTCACACATTCTTCTTTGTGATCTGACTGTCCTCTTCTTTCTGATATCTGTGACGATATCTGAAAAGTATGAGAGGAACGTGTATAATTATCCTGATACCTGTCATGTTTTCTTGAATTATCCCTATTCTAGAGGTCATTCCTCCTTTCAGAGGACTCAGTTTGAGAAGGCCTACCTTGGGATTGAGAACGTTTCACGTTTGAATTTTGTTTATTAGCTTCCCACTTCTTAGTAGAAGATGTAGGATTTTAATAGAGTCCTTCTCAGGACCTTCAGACAGTTTTGGCTTCAAAGGTTTTTCACCCAAACTGTCTCTGCCTAATTCTGCATAGGATTTTTCTATTATTCTGGGTAGTTCATGTTGATGTTCTGTTACATCAAATTCCCTTAAGCGTTGGCAGATCACCACTGATGCTGCCTTCCCTTTAATATTAGATAATTTTATTGTTGAGACATGGTTGACGTTTTTCAGTAATCTCATACCTAAATTCAGAGCAGGCTCTGCCCCATATTCGTTTTGAATTTGTTTCAGGACATCTGGTACTACTGCAATTGACGGAACACAATGTGTTTTAGTATAGATGGCAGCAAAGACTGTGCCCCAAGTGGTGCAGTCTGCCAGTTGTGGTGTGATCCCCATTGGTAAACAGGTTGTTAGGATCCTGTGTTTCTCATAAGGGCTAGTATTTGGAAATACTGCTTTGATTTGAGTTTTTTTGAGCTAACCAGAATGGAATTTGTTCACGTTTTGTGTGCATTTTACCCATGACTGTGTGTAAAGTCTGTGGAGTAATGTTTAGTGTATACCCCTTTTGAGGGGTTTGATTTGGAATGGTCATTGGTGGTTGGACTGTGAAAGTCTGAATGACATATTGGACTAATTGTCTGTACATTTGTATTAACTCTTGTAGTTGAGTAAGTAATTCCTCGTCTGACATCTCTTTGATGTCAGGATGAGGTGTGTAGCCGGCTAGAATCAGCCATGTTGCTCCTGGTCTACCTAGTGGACCGAGCCTGGTAATGTTGTGATGTTTTAGGGCACCTTTAAACCAGAGATTATGCTCCTGGTATGTAAGTGGAATTTCAATATCCTCTAAAGGAATATATTCCTCAGGTGGTTCATCTTTTTTAAAGAAGTGAAACACTTTTGTTACTGGATTTGATTCTGGGAATACAATCCATGAATAGAATACCTCTGCCTGAAAGGATTTGTGTGCCTCTATCACGAAAACTGCTCTACCACCTTGGTGTTAGGCTGTGTTTTATAAGTTTTAGAGTGATGGCTCTCCTTAAGTTTGGAGGGAAGTTTATAACAACCTCATCGGTTTCATTTAAACCTGTAAAATTAAAAGCTGTTACGACTGGGTCCACCACAGCTAGACCGTTCTCGGTGTTATTATCCCCGTTAAGGGACAATGTTTGTGAAAAATGTAGAACAAGTTTCAAGGAAACAAAGATAAGGTGCACAATATTTTAGGAACACTGTATCCTTCAACATTGAACACATGTGAGAAAGTGGCTCTATATATACTGGACCAGAATAAGGTACAGTGTGTATAGAGTCCACAAACCCCAGAGGTATAACAGAGGTTAAAGCCAGGTGTGACCTTACTCTCTAAAGTGGTAGCTTGGTTGAGGAGTAAGGCAGTACCAGAGGACAGTGAAAAGCATTTGTTGTACACACTCAGTCAGCAAAAATGTTCACACACTCAAAGACTGAACTCCAGGCCAATTGTTTTTATATCAAAGATATAGTGGTTTTATTTTTAGAACCAGCAGGTATCAAGATATACTGTTCTCAATATGAGAGGTCTCAGATGAGTACTTTGCTGAAAGGCAATAAACTTTGTAAACACAATAGCTACAGGGGTTGTAGTAGGCAACACAATCCTACACACAATTTAGCATTAAGCTCAATGGGTTTTCCTACATAAACACAGTTGATTACTTTGGTAGTTCCATGACTGGATCCTAGATTCAGTCCTGGGGTCTAAGCTGAAAACAATTTAGTAAAAACGTTTTAGTTATTGCAGTGATTTTTCAGGAATATAAAGCTATTTTAAAAGTTCACACTTTGAAACTTTGAAACAGAAATCTGGCAATGTTACCCAATTGGAGAAAAATCAGGTTGCAGGTAAAGTACGATCTTGTTACTTTTGTAATCCAGTACTGGGCTCCTAGGTCCAGCACTGGGGTCTCAACTTAAAACAGGTAAGTAATTTCGTTTCAGTATTTCATATGATTTTTAGTATTAAATCTTTTTATTGGCAGATTAAGACGCATGCAGACACAGCACAGGACCATGAGGCCCAAAACCATTAGTACATTGCAAGGTGAAAAACTCAAATAAGAAAACAAATAAAGCCATATCACGCAGTAGGGCAAAGCCCAAGAATAGACGTGCCGTAAATATGTACCCTCCAAATCAAACAAAAGGAAAACCCAAAACACCCAAAAAAAAACAACACCCAACCAAACCCCCTTATCCCACCCGCCACCCTAATTCCAAGTCCACCATTCCCCTCCAATAAGGGCCCTGTCCCATTAATCCTGCCCTGGCTGTTCCACATCAGACAAGCTTAGTAGGCGCAAATAGCAAGGGCACGTAACCTCCCAGAACTCCGAAGCAAGCAAAGACAGGAAGGGCTGCCGCAACTCAGAGTATTTAGTGCCCGCCAACGTCAAGTAGAGCTTCTCCATTTCCAACACATGCCACAAACGATGGAGCCAGCCTTGAAATGTGGGAGCATGTGCCGTACGCCAATGCGAAAGAACATTCTGGATAGCAGAACCCAGTGCAATAGCTATTAGTCGGCCCCTACGGGAACGCAGCGGGTTTGTAATAGGATTCGTCAAACCTAGTAATACATATGAAGGGAACCATGGGTTCTCTGTGTCAAAGTGCCTATCAATCTCATCCAAGACCTGCTTCCAATATCCCAGAGTAGATGGACCAGCATGCCTGTCTCCCCACACCCACGCAAAAATGTTGCCTCCCTGGAATGATCCATCTCGTGTAGCCTCTCCGGCGTGTAATACCAATATGTGGCGACTTTAGTGAGGGTGTCCGTAAGACCCATATGGTATGCAGAATGCCGGGCCCTGTAATAGATATCCTCCCATTCTTTATGGCTGAATGTCCGACCCATCTTCCTCTCCCAGCGTGTCTTCCCTGAACTGTATATGTGTGTGTACTTGGTCTGTAGCATCTGTATAAGTCTGAGATAAGCTGTTTATCAGACTTACGTGTGATTAACCAGTACCCATACGGCCAAAAGTGTCTGTCAGCCATGGGGTGTATTTGGTTGTTGAGCACCCAATGTTGGGCCTGATGATATCTGTGCCTCTCCAACTCCGGCAAGCCATATGCCTGTCGAAAGGATGCAAACGACAACACCCCTCCATCCGAGTATAAGTGATACAAAAACCGACACCACGCCGGCCGCCATTTTGCAAAAGCCATGGAGTCTTGCCCTGGGGTAAAATCTGGACTATCCATCAGTGGTGTGAGAGGCGACGGAAAGGAGGTGAGCTCGTGTTTTGACGTTGGTGCTATCCTAAACTTCCAGAGGAACTCTGGTAATGTGCGATGCATACAGGTTGGGGGGGTCTATGTTGCGGGCGGAGAAAGGGGATCTCCTGGAGCGGACGGCCCGCTATCGCCTAGTCTTGGAAATGCCAATGTTTTTCCGACTCTCACCTGCTCCACTCTACAAGAAAGCGCAGCTGGGCAGCCTGAAAGTAGAGAAGCAAATCTGGAAAGCCAAGGCCCCCTTTCTCAGGGGGGGTCGCGAGTCGGAGCTTCATCCGTGGTTTTTTACCATTCCAGATGAACTGAGCCAGTTCAGACTGAGTCTGACGGATCCAGTCTGTTGGGGGCCGCCAATGAATGGTGCGGAATAAGTAAAGAATCTGAGGAAGAATCGTCATCTTCACTGCCGCAACCTTCCCCAACCAGGATAACAGGAAATGTCGCAACCTCCCCAACTCGTACCTGATTTTCTGGCGTAACCGCGCGTAGTTAATACGAACCGTGTCAGTGAGAGTAGGTGCCAATTGAATCCCCAAGTACGGGATTGCTTCGGTCGCCCATTGGAAAGGGAAAGCCCCCTGCAAAAATTCCTGTGTGGGCCTGTCCAGGGACAGGTCCAAGGCCATGGACTTGCACATATTGACTTTAAAACCTGCCACTTGTGCAAACGCATCGAGGGACTCGAGACATGCCGGTAATGACTCCCGTGGATGAGACAAGGAGAGTAGCACATCGTCTGCGTACAAACGTATAGTGTGCGTGTAGCCGCCGAATTTGATACCTTGGACCTTCGGATCAAGCCTCAGTCTCTGTGCTAACGGCTACATATATAGAGCAAAAAGCAGGGGCGACAACGGGCACCCCTGTCTCGTGACCGGCTCAATAGGAAATTGGGGGGAGGTGCAGCCATTGACTCGGACCGTCGCAGTTGGGAATTCATAGCAGTTCATAACAAAAGTACGAAATATCTCCCCCATTCCCGCTTTCACCAAAACCCACTCCAAATAAGGCCAGTGAACCCGATCAAATGCCTTTTCGGCATCTATTGCCAGGAACATAAATTCCCCGGACATACGTGTGGCTTTCTCCACCAAGTACAGGGCACTCTTGGTGTTGTCAGAGGTTTGGCGTTCCGGAATGAACCCGGCCTAATCTGGGTCAATCAGACCACTCATAAAGGGCGCAAGCCGTGCTGCTAGTATGCCCGTATAGAGCTCAAGGTTGACATTAAGAAGATATATAGGGCGGTAAGCCCAACATTGCGAACGATCCTTCCCTGACTTGGGAATGACGGAAATGGTGGCATCCAGCAGGTCTCCGGGGATCGCACCTGGCTCCGAAAAATAATTAAAAAGGACTGTCAGGAGGGGGGCTACTTGTAAACAAAACATCTTATAAAAGCTTGCAGAGAAGCCATCAGGCCCAGGTGCCTTGGCCAGCTTAAGGCGCGAAATGGCCGAAATGACCTCCTTCGGCCTAATGTCACAGTCCAAAAGGTCTGCTTGCTCCTTTGTGAGCACTGGAAGAGGGATAAAGGCGAGGAAAGACTCCCCCGCGGAAGTCTCAACGGTGGACCCAGCATAAAGAGCGGCGGAAAAATCGCTAAAGGCAGCGGCAATGGCAGCGTCCTCTGCAACGCATCCACCTCCCTGCAAGAGGATCTCCTGCACATTCTGCCGCTGGCGCGCCTCAAGCAACTTGTAACCTAACAGTCGCCCGCACTGGTCTACGCCAGAATAATACGTGTGTTTCAGCCGCAAAGCTGCATATTCTGCCCGGTCTTGGTCTAACGCAGCCAACTATTGCTGTATGGCCTTGAGTTGTTTCCAGAACCTGGGGTCCCCCTTCCGCTGGTGCATTTTTTCTAGCTCCTTCTGCCGTGTGAGCTCCTCCCTCTTGCGCGCGCACTCGGCTTTGTCTGCCGCCGATATCGCAATAAGCTCGCCCCGCAACACTGCCATTAATGCTGCACACTGCGTTGTCAGCGAGGTGTCTGTAATGCCATTATGAACAAGATAGTCCGTTATAACAACTTTGAGTCAAGCCACCACCTCCTTACGGTGCAGCAGCGTCTCCCGCAGTCGCCAGCTCTGTCTCCCGCGCAAAACAGGCGGAAGGGAAAATACAGCGGTCACTGGCGCATGGTCCGGAAGGGACGCAGCACATATATCCACACTGGTTATGAGTGCCTGAAGTGAAGGGGATGCGAGTAGATAATCCAATCGCGCATACGTTTTGTGTGCATTAGAGTAATAGGTGTCTTCTCTGCTCCCAGGATGAAAGCAACACCACAGATCCCCCAGAGGGTTAATTGGCCCTATCTCAATGACGTACTAAAGAAGTTTAACTTTGGGGAGAAATTTTGTCGCACCATAGAACTTATGTACAACTCACCATCTGCACGGCTCTTAATAAATGGTACACTGTCTGAATCACTCGGGATTTCGAGAGGTACTAGACAGGGCTGCCCGCTTTCCCCCCTCCTCTTCAATCTGTACATTGAACCGTTTGCGGAAGTCCTAAGACGGGATGTATTTATTCCACCTTTCAGGTTTGGGGAGTGGGAAAAGCGGGTAGCTCTCTATGCAGACGACATCCTAGTTTTTACCTCAGACCCGGAGATCACATTCCCAGAGGTAATAAGGAGAGCCGAAGAGTTTGGCTGCATCTCGGGCTATGAGATCAACCCAAGCAAAACTGACATCATGACTTGGAACATCCCCGAATTACAGCTAAACGTAACCAACTCAATGAGATATCTGGGTATCCGGGTAGTGCAAGACGTTGGCAAAATCGCTCAAGTCAATCTTGAGAGAGTGTTCAATGAAAGCAAGAAATTACTAAAATCTTGGTCTAACCTTTCACTGACTATCCTCGGCAGAATAAGCCTGATGAAGATGAATATCCTTCCTAAATTTACTTTTATTTTTAATACCATCCCTCTCGCATTTGATAATGTAGCCTTGGAGAAATGTCAGAGAGAGTTTAATTCCTTTGTTTGGTGCTATAAATAGGCAAGAGTGGCATGGAAGAAACTGAGAAGGAGGAGGGAAAAGGGGGGTCTGTCTCTGCCTGATTTGCAGTATTATGCGTGGGCATTCCAACTGTCTCACTCAAGAATGCTTCTAAAAGTTCCATCTAATACATCAATAGGTCTCATGTTTAATGCCATGCTGACTGGAGCCGGTCTACCAACTAACGGCTACATATTTAAATATGGAGATCAGAAATACTTCAAAAAAGTAAAATTAAAGATTCTTATGTCCCAAGCGAAGTCATGGTCATATATAAGGAGGAAACTAGGTCTGCCATATTACTCTAACTTTGCACCGATCTGGGAATCTCCAGGGCTGCCGCTTTGCCTGGAAGACAGGCTCGCTATCCCGTTGAGAGTAGGAGGAATATCAACATGGGGAGAATTGTTGGTAGGCGAATCATTGAGGCCCTGGGAGGAGTTGCGGGACCAGCTGGGTATAGAGCTTTCGAGGTTTACGTTCTTACAATTAGACAGCTGGATCAAAGCACTGGCCAGGTCAGGGGCAACACTTGGAAAGCGCAGCATCACTGAAGAGAAACTGGTAGCACAATCAGGAGAGGGCAAAGAGGTCTTGCAGTGGTATTGGTGCCTGTTAGAAGAGATAGACGGAGAATTCATCCTCCCGGAACAACTATGGGGCACAGAACTCGGTGCCCAGAGTATCGAAATCTGGCAGAAATCATGCACCTTGTTATACAAGTGTGTTAAACCTGCATGGCTTAGGCGCAATAATTTTTTTACAATACATCGAGCCTATTTTACACCTCTAAAGCTGTCTAAATTTATCCCAGGGAAGAAATGCAATAAATGTGACTATATCGCAGCTTCGGACATCCATATGTTTAAGGAATGCCCTAGCATACTACAGTTCTGGAATGAAGTAAAAGGGACCTTGGACTCCATTCTCAACATCTCGATCGCTATTACACTTCCCCTGATTATATTTGGATGGGATAACAGCATCAAGGGTCATGCAAGGACATTTCTGTTTTATGCAATACTGCTTGCAAGAAGAGAGATATGCAAGGTTTGGATTGAAAGCTCGGCACCAACACATGCAAATTTTTTATCATCTCTCTATGCAACCTCCAAAACAGACATGTCGAGATCAGGTGGTCCACGCAGCCGGGCTTTCTGGAACTTTTTGGTTCATTGGAGACAGTAACCGGGGTTTTTTTTTTTTCCCCCGGTTTAATGATTATGCCTTAGAACTCCAAGAACTAGGCCCCCTCAATTGGCTCCGAAGGCTAGTTCAATTGACTAAACATCAAGTTTGGAGTCATTACCCGTTTTTCTCTTCGGGCCATGTCCTGCCGATTCTTACTAATCGTGTTTTCAGGTGCAGTGGAAACCTTGCACCTTGATTTTAATACGCGCATGGCAGTTGGAGGCTGAATAAGAGGAGGGCCAGGCAAATGAGGACAAAAAAAAAAAAAAACAGGCGGAAGGGAAAATACAGCGGTCACTGGCGCATGGTCCGGAAGGGACGCAGGGCCTTATGGCGGCTGAACCAGGCACAGCTGCCTCCCCAACAGTCTATCCACTGCTGACCGCCACTCTGCAATGCCGGCAAGGTCCTGCCACTATCCTCAGCGGGGCCTCGCGCCAACACTCACCGCCGCGATGATCTGGCCAGGTCCCAGCTCCGGCGTCAGGGCCCGCGAGCGACGGCAGCACCAAGATGGCGGCTTCGCCGCGGCCCTGGTCCACACTCACAAGTCTCTCAGCGGCCTCTCACCGCAGCCGGCCGCGATCTGCTGCCTGTCACCTCCAGACCTGGGCCACCCGTGATGGCCGCCCCATCTTCCGTCCTCCCCTCCGCTGCCACCGTCCGCCAGGAGCCTCCAGCCTAGCTGCTCCACAGTGTCGGGTCTCCGCAGCGAGGCAGCAGATCAGGCGCCTCCCGATCCCGGGTGTTAGGCAGGGTCACAGCCGTCTCCACCTCCTCTGGCAAACGCTCCGGGGCTCCCCCAGACTTAGCGCCGCCTCTGCTGCTGCTACTTATCGCTGTAACGGCCGAAGGGCCGGTGCTATGCGGGCCGTCGGCGGGAGCCTCGGAGCTTTCCGTCTGCTCACGCCGCCATCTTGGCCACGCCCCCCTCGTATGATTTTTAACCACTTCCATGCTAATGACAAGGTCAGCTCGTCATGCAGTACACTGGAGCTGTGCTTATGACGAGCTGACCTTGTCATGAAGAATTTGTTTTTGTACATTTCAGCACCCAGTGGGAATTGCCTTAGCAGGCAAGGTGTTAAAGAATATTTCGAATTTTCAAAAGTAGACACTTTGAAGAAATTTCATAGAAATGGATTTCATGGATTCCTATGGAGAAAATACAGGTTACTAGTAAACCCGGTAAGGATTACTTTTGCGGTTCAGTACTGGGCTACAAGGTACAGTACTGGCTTCTCTCCTGATCACAGGTGAGTACTTTGGAATTCGGTTGATTTTATATGAATATTTTAAGTTTTCAAAACTTCACACTTAGAAGATTTTTTGAGGGGACGTCCTCGTGGTCTTGGATCACTCGGGCATGGGCCGGGCTCGGTGGGTGCAGAGTGGGCTGGTCCGAAGCTTCCTGGCTAGCACCAGGGGTGTTGTTGCAGCAGAGCCTCTGCTGATGGGAGTCCCAGTCTTCGAGAGGCTCAAGGCAGGCATGAGTCGCCGGGATTGGACAGGAGCAGGTTCCAGGATCGACAGGCCGGTAGGGCTGGGGCCAAGTCAGTTGTGGTCATCTGGTTGTTAGCAGCTGCGCGGAGGGTCTTCTTCCTCTTGATCTTCTTTCTTCTGTTCGTATCGGGATCTGAGGAAGGAAGGTTCAGGGAGCCCCTAAATACTGAATTTAGGGGCCTTACAGGTAGGGCAAGGGCAGGGACCAATAGGTCCCTGTCCTGGGGTGGGTACACCTCCTAGCCTGCTCCTCTCCTGTGTGAGAGGGGGGCAGGAGCCTAGCTGTGATTGGGCAGGGCTCCCCATCTTCAAGATGGCCGGAGCCCGGGGTCGTGCTTCACCTCAACTCCCCCACCTGAGGGGTGGGGTTGACACAGGCTGGCACCCCCCCCTTCCTGACGTAGTTTTTCCCGCCAGTCTTCCCTCTAGAGTGGGGTTCGGGACTGGTGGGGGCCAGTTGCTGGGTACAGCAAATGGTCTGGAGAAGTTCACAGAGGCGGCATGCCTTTGAAGCTTCACCCTGCCCATCCTGGGGGAGGAGACCTAGCACCTCGCCCAGGATGTGCATAGTTGTAGGCCCAGGAGAGCCACCCAGGGGTCCAGCATGTCTGCAGCCACTCAGCCCAGACGTGGATTGTAGTTAGCTTTCAGGGAGCATCTCTAAGATGCCCTCTGTGGTGCATTTTTCATTAAATTCCACAAGCCATTATGGTGTTGTGGAGTTCGTAATGTCGACCTCCCAGCACCATATACTCTTAATGGCATCACTGCACTTACAGTGCCCAGGAATGGCCCTGGGTACTGTAGGGGCACAGGGCTCATGCACATGTGCCCACACCACTGGCATAGGGCACCCAGCTAGAGGGGTGACTGATGTATGCCAGAGCAGTGGGTTTGTGGGCATGGCACACAGGGATGTGTGCCATGTCGACTCTTTGTTTAGTTCTGTACTTAGGAACTCAGCCTGCAAAGGCAGTGTGTGGGTGCCAGGGTATAGGGCCCTTAAGGGTGGCACAATAAGTGCTGCAGCCCTTTGGGGTCTTCTCTGGTCACCATGCCCTGGGTACCTAGGGTACCATTTACTAGGGGCTGACAGGTGGCCAGAGATGCCAATTGGGTTTTAGTTTCAACACAATTTTAGGGAAGGAACACAGGCCTTGGGTACCTGGTTGGCAGGAGCCCAGGGCACACTCGGTCAAAGCACATCAGCAGTTCAGAAAAAAGTGGGGGCATACCAATGCAAGAAAGATGGCACTTTCTCACAACAAACCAAACAGCGAATAGATAGGATTTTTGTCCTATTCAGCTTTGGCGGATACTTAACCCTACCCACTCCATGTGTCTTATGGAGTATGTGAGTAGGGGTCTCTGAGAAAAGCATGACTGAGTTACTCAGTATCTAGCGTTAAATTAGTTCCTTACCAAACGTTGGGCGCCATGTAGTGTAGTTCCTCTTTCCCTAATAGGCTCTGCGCATTGGAATAATATACCCTATAGATTTGGCATAGGACTGAGGTCAGTATGCCCCTATCGAGTATATTAAACTTAATTACTTTGTGCCAGATAACTCAGAGGCAACTAGCAACTCCTTATAAACAAGAAGGGAGTAGTTTCCGGCAACTGCATAAACATGACAACATTGTTTCCCTTTAGAATCGGAACACTCAGAATCGTGGAAACAACAGATAACAGTTTTACTCAGCCAATCGTGCATGCTTAGTTTCTTCAGAGTTACACAGAAAGAATAGACAGGCGTTTCAATAAAAGGATTTATTGAACAGTCTTGTTTCTCGTGTAAGAGATATGAGCTGTCACAATCGTAAGAGTACGCAAGATATATTGTGTACAGCGTAAGCAGTAAAAAAGAAAAATAATACTGCGCTAGCATTATCTTTTAGCTATGATGCATATAGTCATATACATAAATAACATAAGCTAAAAATGAGAGTACTCATAAGATGCTTCTCTAACTAGTTCTACCCCAGTGTACGTAACTGAAGTTTAGTATAAGGTAAGAAGTAGGTTATGTATTCTCTAGTATGGTGGGCTATAGTATGGTATGCTATAGTCTGGTATGCCAAGAGTCCCTCTAGGTTCTAGTCAGCTCCATATCTTGAGAATGAGAGAGGTGGGAATCTCTTTCCGTATCTCGAACTCTAACACCCCGCTAAGGGAGTCAGAACACTGGAAGCTGGATTCTCTGGGAGCAGGGATGACAGCGTCTCTTGTCAGTGCGTCAGGCTGGGACACGGGCTCCTCTAAAGTCGAGGTCTCCTCCTACTTGCTTGGGCAAGGGATGGTATATTTATACCTGGTAGGTGCCTTGGAATGTTAACATTGATGTTAAGTTGGGCAGAGGAAGATGTGAGGAATGAACCCTTAAGGAATAGCAGTTCATGCATAATAAATGAGTTCTTGGAGAAATCAGTAATCCTGTGCAAGGGGAACTCCCAAGAGCTTAAGGGTCTGGTTTCTAAGAACTCGTTGTGACGTTGGGGGTGGATGGATGTAGGTGACCATGCCTGTATTTGGATAGCATGGCTAATGCTTAAATAAGGCCTGGGATCTTATGCCTATATAATGGCAATGCGGATTGTGCCTATATAAGGACATGTTTCAGGAAAACATATATATGGACACCTAAAGCAGAATACAACACACTAAGGTCACCAGATTGCCCACTTGCATCTTTTGACTGCTACCCAGGCACGTAGCGCCTTTCATACCTCGTCCTTCCTAGTGAGGCCTCTGACTTGGACTTTTAGGTTTTTGTACACACGGCTTTCTCTCACAGTGTACATCTCCAACATATCCTCCTCAAAGGTAATGTCCATGGATGCAACGGATGATGCTATTGATTCTGGGATGATGAAGCAGAACGTTCACATGGCAAGATCACAAAAATCTGCCAAAAAGAAAACGGGTTAGGATGTGGCACGTAATGGTCTGCGATATGGCAGTATTGCACACCAATCACTGTAAGTCAAGTGCAAACGTAAGTCCGATCCTCTCTGACAAGCAATGTTAGAAATGAGATTTTTAGTAGGCCAGGGCGCGGGCCAAAGCCAGGCAAAAATCACCACTCTAGTCAGGATAAGGGAGTTACGCGTCTAAAATAACCCCTGCTCACCCCCTTGGTAGCGTGGCACAAGCAGCCAGGCTTATCTTAGAGTGTAAAGCATTTGCACATAACCAACAGTAAGACAGTGTACGCATCATAAAAGGACACCACACCAGTTTAGAAAAATATCCAATATTAAACAAAACCAAAAACGATGTAAATCCATAATACTATACTTAAAAAGTTCACAGTTCAAAAATACGTTGATTAAAAAGAGTTCCTTTGTGGATAGCTCCGCCCGGGCTTCCACGGCATCGTGAGCACACAAATCCAAAAACAGTTCTGGC